>NC_059165.1:79776145-81026145 GCF_019923935.1 Bubalus bubalis
AGCAGATTCAGTGGACAGGCCCCCAGCCTCAGAGTCCAAGACCATCTGAGTCAGCATGCAGCGCTTTACCCTCTATCCCACCTTGAGCCTGTGACTCATTAGCTATAAAATAAAAAAAGAAACTTTTTCTGCCAGTGTTGCTAGGCTACTGTTAGTATCAAAATTAGGTGATGTATCCGAAGGTACTTTGGAGAAGATTTTCTTTCTTTCTTTTTTTTTTTAAAGTTGAAGATGGAGAGTAAGAAAGAAGACTTAATAGCAAACACTTCAGTAGTGCTTAATGTGCCAGGTACAGCGGTAAGCCCTTTACTTGTGTTAACTCAATCCTAAAATCCCTGTGAACTAAGTACCATTAGGATGTTTGTATTATATAGATGGGCAAACTGAGGCACGGAGCAGAGAAGTTAATTATCTTGCCCAGAGTCACACAGCAATTACAATACGGAGTTGGGATTCAAACTCCAGGAAGTCTTTCTCTGGAGTCTGGTCTCTTATACATTCCTTATACTATCAGATAGCTAGACTTAGGAATAGTAATTTAATTTCAGGATATTTTAAAACTTTAAAAGCTAGCATTTTCCCTCACCAGTGAAGTGGAAAATTTGTTCTCTGTTAAATAGTTTCTCTTGCTTACCAAGTTAAGTGAATTAACCGAAGCTTTTAAAAATAATTTTCCTGGGGGTGGTTTATTCCATTTCTCTCCAGGTCATGTGCCTTGTAGCCACTTCCACAATAGGCGATGTTACAGATTTCTTCTGTGGTTGAGAAGGAGGCCAATTTCAAGTTCAGATGCCTTCAGACTCACCCAGAGCAAACATCTAATGCTCAAGGTAATCACCAATGATTAGACCTGACAAGAAATGAATGTTTCAGGGAAAAACTCAGGCCTCTTTAATGGAATCACATGTATACCTCCAATTTGATGGACCATTTGGAGGCTGGTAAAACACTTCCCCCAGAGCAAGAGCGATCTTAGAAAAACAAACACACGAAAAATCAATCTCTCCAAAGCACCACTGTAGAATTATCTGTGAACTCCTTTGAAAGAAATCTCAATATAGTACAGTTTTCACCTTCCCTTTCTGAAAGAACTGAGCCAGTCTCAATGAGTTCCATGGGCATTCAGATGTAGAAATAGTCCCCAGCTCCCCGCACTGCCCCCCTACCCCGGCCCCAGGTCTTTCTTGTTTCAACAACCTAGGAGGAGTTGGCTCCAGGAGCCCTTGCAGATCTCCGTTGTTATGATAATGTTTTCGAACCCATGGCAGCAGAAGACACATTGGCTCCTGAGAAAAGTCCACGTCTTCTGGATGGGGGAACCTTCCCCTAAACTTCTCGTGACTGTGAACATACCCCACCCAATAGAGACATGTCTCTTTACCTTTAAGTCTGCTAGGCACTTTCTGTGTAAGCCCTCAAATAGTAACATCCATCCTGGTATTAACAAGTCTTTGATGAGATAGATGTTCTTGGAGCCACTCATTCTTTTATTTATTCATTCCTCAAGTAACTTGTGTGTTTTCTGTCCTATGCACTGAAGGCAGGGTAATAAACAAGGTATAGACAAGGCCCTGTTCTTAAAGCACTTACATCCTGGGGGTTGACAGACAAAGGCAAGCAAATGAATATATAAGCCAGATCATTCCCAATAGTGATGAGGTGATGCGAGGCTTGTGACAAAGTAACTTATAGTGGGGAAGAGAGAAGACTTTGGGGATCAGGGAGTGTTCCTAGGGCCCAGCCATGGGAAAGCCAGTGGAGAGCATTCAAGGCAGAGGAACTAGCAAGTACAGTGCCTCTGAGTCAGAAATCAGCTTAGTGGATGCAGAAGAGAAAGAAAACCAATGTGGCTGTGGAGGGGTGGGGGAGCGATCAAAATGAGAATGAGGCCAGGGAGCCATTAAGGGAGGGTCAAACTCTACAGGGCCCTGTGAGTCAAGGAACAATGTTGGAGTTCAGGTTTTATGCTAAGACCTCTTAAGAGCACTGCCAACAGAATCCCAATTATTCTAAACTCCAATTACCGGGAAATAGAAATGCAAAAAAAAAAACAGAAAAAGAAATGCAAAAAAGCAAAATGGCTGTCTGGGGAGGCCTTACAAATAGCTGTGAAAAGAAGAGAAGCGAAAAGCAAAGGAGAAAGGAAAGATATAAACATCTGAATGCAGAGTTCCAAAGAATAGCAAGAAGAGATAAGAAAGCCTTCTTCAGCGATCAATGCAAAGAAATAGAGGAAAACAACAGAATGGGAAAGACTAGAGATCTCTTCAAGAAAAGCAGAGATACCAAAGGAACATTTCATGCAAAGATGGGCTCGATAAAGGACAGAAATGGTATGGACCTAACAGAAGCAGAAGATATTAAGAAGAGATGGCAAGAATACACAGAAGAACTGTACAAAAAAGATCTTAACGACCCAGATAATCACGATGGTGTGATCACAGACCTAGAGCCAGACCTCCTGGAATGTGAAGTCCAGTGGGCCTTAGAAAGCATCACTACGAACAAAGCTAGTGGAGGTGATGCAATTCCAGTTGAGCTATTCCAAATCCTGAAAGATAATGCTGTGAAAGTGCTGCACTCAATATGCCAGCACATTTAGAAAACTCAGCAGTGGCCACAGGACTGGAAAAGGTCAGTTTTCATTCCAATCCCAAAGAAAGACAATGCCAAAGAATGCCCAAACTACCGCACAATTGTACTCATCTCACACGCTAGTAAAGTAATGCTCAAAATTCTCCAAGCCAGGCTTCAGCAATATGTGAACCATGAACTTCCTGATGTTCAAGCTGGTTTTAGAAAAGGCAGAGGAACCAGAGATCAAATTGCCAACATCCGCTGGATCATGGAAAAAGCAAGAGAGTTCCAGAAAAGCATCTATTTCTGCTTTATTGACTATGCCAAAGCCTTTGACTGTGTGGATCATAATAAACTGTGGAAAATTCTGAAAGAGATGGGAATACCAGACCACCTGATCTGCCTCTTGAGAAATTTGTATGCAGGTCAGGAAGCAACAGTTAGAACTGGACATGGAACAACAGACTGGTTCCAAATAGGAAAAGGAGTACGTCAAGGCTGTATATTGTCACCCTGTTAATTTAACCTCTATGCAGAGTACATCATGAGAAACGCTGGACTGGAAACACAAGCTGGAATCAAGATTGCCAGGAAAAATATCAATAACCTCAGATATGCAGATGACACCACCCTTATGGCAGAAAGTGAAGAAGAACTAAAAAGCCTCTTGATCAAAGTGAAAGAGGAAAGTGAAAAAGTTGGCTTAAAGCTCAACATTCAGAAAACGAAGATCATGGCATCTGGTCCCATCACTTCATGGGAAATAGATGGGGAAACAGTGGAAATAGTGTCAGACTTTATTTTTCTGGGCTCTAAAATCACTGCAGATGGTGACTGCAGCCATGAAATTAAAAGACGCTTACTGCTTGGAAGGAAAGTTATGACCAACCTAGATAGCATATTCAAAAGCAGAGACATTACTTTGCCAACAAAGGGTTCGTCTAGTCAAGGCTATGGTTTTTCCTGTGGTCATGTATGGATGTGAGAGTTGGACTGTGAAGAAGGCTGAGCGCTGAAGAATTGATGCTTTTGAACTGTGGTGTTGGAGAAGACTCTTGAGAGTCCCTTGGACTGCAAGGAGATCCAACCAGTCCATTCTGAAGGAGATCAGCCCTGGGATTTCTTTGGAAGGAATGATGCTAAAGCTGAAACTCCAGTACTTTGGCCACCTCATGTGAAGAGTTGACTCATTGGAAAAGACTCTGATGCTGGGAGGGATTAGGGACAGGAGGAGAAGGGGATGCCAGAGGATGAGATGGCTGGATGGCATCACTGACTTGATGGACATGAGTCTGAGTGAACTCCGGGAGTTGGTGATGGACAGGGAGGCCTGGTGTGCTGCGATTCATGGGGTTGCAAAGAGTCGGACGCGACTGATCGACTGATCTGATCTGATCTGATTACCTGGAAGGAAGCCTAGAGTCATAACTCTCAGTCAAAGAAGGATCCCTAAAAATCATCTAGTTTAAAAAGGAGAGAAAGTGAGAAAGAGCAGATAATAAAAGCAGATGGGTACATTGTTGACAGTTGATGGATATGGTAAAGAGTATACATGTGTTCTTTGTACTTTTTTTATTCTTTCAACTCTTCTTTAAATTTAAATGAAAAATGTTTTGATTATTTATAAGTGAGTTTTTAAAAGGCTAAAAGTAATACTACTGTAGTCCCAAATCCATCAGATCTTAGAAAGTGTTGGTTACTATGCTGATGGGATCATCCAAGCCTATACTCCATCATGTTAGTGACAGGGAGCTCACAGTCTCACAAAGCCACCTATTCACAGAGATTAGTTTTTGTTCAGCCAAAATCAGTGGTTAATTTTTGTTCAGCCAGAATCAGCGGCCCTCAGATGTCCATCCTGATACCTGATTTTTCCTTTGGAACCTTAGAGAAGGACCGTTCCTCCTGGGCAAGGGTGCTGCCACTAAGTGTTTGGAGATGGCAGTCACCCTTGGTTTTGTCTTCTCCAAACTAAAATTTCCCTCCCCAGTTTTGAGTGTATCCTGCTCAGGCTTCTTGCTTTCTTGTGGACGTTTCATTTATCAGCATCCCTCTTAAAAGTGGTGCACCCAGAACTGCACCTGAGGCCTCCCCACATGTGATCTGATCAGAACCTGTCAGCCCCACTGATCAGCCTCAGAACTTAGCACACACCTTTCCTGCCACCCCTAGTGGGCTGCAGAGGCACAACCAGTGCCTGTCCTTTCTGCCTGTTTTTCCAAGTGTTCCGAGAAGAGCAAGAGTTCAGATAAACCCTGTTGGTGGCCCTTGGAAGCTTCTCCATGAGACATACAGCCCAGGGTTACCCGCTTTTCATCCCTGGGCCCTGTGCCAGCTCCACATGGACTCTGAAAATGCAAATGGCCGAGTGCTGCCAGAGGTCTGGGGCAGGCTCCCTGCGCCTTCCATTTGCTCACTGACACCACGAGTCTGCTCTGAGTGCCCTTCCCATAGCCAAAGGCATGGATTCCTATTAAAATCTGTATTTTCCCTGACAGGGTAATACTGTCAACTGTGCTCTTCCTGGGGATCTTCCCAACCCAGAGATCAAACCCAGGTCTCCCACATTGTAGGCAGATTCTTTACAGTCTGAGCCACTGTATGACTAAACGGAATTTTTGTCAGCAAAAAACGTTTTGAAAAGAAATGTGAAGAAATTGCAGATACCAGAGGAAGGCAGGAGGAAGAAGAACAACTAGGGCTTAGACGCCTGAGAACAAACTTTGGTGTTTTTGGAGTTGTCCAGGTATTACTGAGCTCTCCCAGTATGTCTGAGGTGCTCAGTGTACCAGGTATTAGGCAAGGTCTTCTGTACACAGCTTATTTGTCCTCAGAATAATTCCCTGGTGGCTCAGACAGTGAAGAATCTGCCTGTGATGAGGAGACCCAGGTTTGATCCCGGGGTCAGGAAGATCCCCCTGGAGAAAGGAATGGCAACCCACTCCAGTATTCTTATGTGGAGAATTCCATGGACAGAGGAGCCTGATAGACTACAGCCCATAGGGTTGCAAAGATTTGCACATGACTGGTCAACAAACACTTTATACTTTTACTTTCAAAATAATTCTCACAGGAAAGACTATACTAATGGTCTTTTTATTGATAAGGAAAATAAATGCCCATTTTATTGACTAGGCAACTGGGACTCACAGAGAGCAAATACTTTGCCCAGAGTTCTGCATTTGAAGGCAAGTCTACTGACTGCAGAGCCCCTATGAAGTTTAACAGCTGAAGAATAGTCGCGATCTGAGGAACCGTGCATGGCTAGTGGTGTGAGGCAAGGATTAGCACCAAGGATGTTATGTCTGAAAATTTTGCACCTATAAGAGAGAGTTATTTGTAAAACATTTGCATGTTTTCTCTGCTTAATCCCTGTTCCTCATGTAGGGAAGGACGACAAAACAAGGCAGGGAGTGTTAACTCTGTTCTCCATTTCCTCCATATGAGGATTAAATGCGTTAAATCAACATATGGTATTCAAATCAAATGTATTCAATTTCATTGACTTCGAGTTTCTTTTAATTAATTGGACACTCAAATACACATTTGTTTCAATTCATGGTTTAAACGTCTTGTGATTCTTACAAGTATGTATCTACTCAGTTCGTATAATTTTCTTATGAAAGAAGGCAGATAAATATTAATGCAGTTTTGCATCTGAGAACTTAGTTGTGCTAAGGTTGGGAAACTTGGTTATGTAACAGTAATAAATGGCCTTGGGGTGTGTTTGAGAAGAGACACTGAAAGGATTTCAGTACCTAAATAGTAGAGAAGATCACTGGTATGACAATGAGTAAAGAAAAATCATACTTTTTAAAATTCAGTTCAGTTCAGTCGCTCAGTCATGTCCCACTCTGCGACTCCATGAATCGCAGCACGCCAGGCCTCCCTGTCCATCACCAACTCCTGGAGTTCACTCAGACTCACGTCCATTGAGTCAGTGGTGCCATCCAGCCATCTCATCCTCTGTCGTCCCCTTCTCCTCCTGCCCCCAATCCCTCCTAGCATCAGAGTCTTTTCCAATGAGTCAACTCTTCGCATGAGGTGGCCAAAGTACCGGAGTTTCAGCTTTAGCATCATTCCTTCCAAAGAAATTCCAGGGCTGATCTCCTTCAGAATGGACTGGTTGGATCTCCTTGCAGTCCGAGGGACTCTCAAGAGTCTTCTCCAACACCACAGTTCAAAAGCATCAATTCTTCGGCACTCAGCTTTCTTCACAGTCCAACTCTCACATCCATACATGACCACTGGAAAAACCATAGCCTTGACTAGATGGACCTTTGTTGGCAAAGTAATGTCTCTGCCTTTCAATATGCTATCTAGGTTGGTCATAACTTTCCTTCCAAGGAGTAAGAGTCTTTTAATTTCATGGCTGCAGTCACCATCCACAGTGATTTGGAGCCCAACAGTCTATCACTGTTTCCAATGTTTCCCCATCTATTTGCCATGAAGTAATGACTGGATGCCATGATCTTCGCTTTTTGAATGTTGAGTTTTAAGCCAGCTTTTTCACTCTCCTCTTTCACCTTCATCAAGAGGCACTTTAGTTCCTCTTTGCTTTCTGCCATTAGGATGGTGTCATCTGCATATCTGAGGTTACTGATATTTCTCCCGGCAGTCTTGATTCCAGCTTGTGCTTCTTCCAGCCCAGTGTTTCTCATGATGTACTCTGCATAGAAGTTAAATAAGCAGGGTGACAATATACAGCCTTGACATACTCCTTTTCCTATTTGGAACCAGTTAGTATCTGGTAAAAGTCATTTTGGATGTTTATTTAGAAACCTTATGAATTTGCTATATTTTTAGCCTTTGTGCATGCAAATTTTATGAAGAAAAAAAAAAAAAAAACCCTGAACATTTGAAAATCCATGGTTTTCTAAGACTTTTCAAGGATTTGGCTAGCACCAAAAATAATACATTGACATGAAATTTATTCTCTCAGTGCTGCTGTGGTATAGCTAATGATGCTAAATATATAAACCTCTTGTTTATATATTATTAAGGTTTCCCTAAAAGCATGAAAACGAAAGTTGGTACAAAAGTTTAAATTGAAAGCCTGCTGACTAATCCATTTCACATGGTCTAATATAAAATGAACTCAAAGAATTGCGAAACAGATTTGTTAAGATCTCAGGCAAGAAAATGAACACTTCAACCTGATACAGCAAAGAATCTAACATTTATGACAAATGTCTTGTTTAACCACAGTAAAAATTTACATACAATAAAGCATATAGGTGAGCATGTTAGTCATTTTTTATTTTTCTTTAACAAAATTATAATTATAATGGTGACATAATTTATTTTTTAAATGGTAGGTAAAAGCTACAATTAACCATGCCACCAAAACAAAATCACTATATTTCTTTCTAGCATTTTTTCATGAGGTGTATTTTTTGTATGGTTGTCACCATGATGTAAGGGCCATTTTATCCACTGCTTTTTTCTGCTGTTACAAAATGTGTATGGCCATCACTTTGAATGAACCACAGATCTTAGGAAAACAGAGCTGCCCCCCTGTCTGCTTTTAATCCGTTAACACTTACAGATTAACACATAACCCCATATTTAGCTTATGTTTCTGAAAGAAAGAGTATGAAGTCAGTGCAGGGAAAGATAGGAGCCAGGGGGTGATAGAGAAGTTAAAAATAAAACTCTTGTCAAAAATAATGTAAAGGGCTGGCAGTGGCAGAGATTAAATACATTGCATCTTTTCCCCGCTCTTTACTTGAATATTTCTTCCCTTTGCTTAGCCGTGGATATAAGCCCTGCAGCTCCCTGATTGTCTAGAAGGTTGTGCAGTTAAGAAAGTCAGGAATGAGGCATTGTCAGAGAGGGAGAAAACTTCAGGGCAGAGACCCAGTCTCCTCCCCATATTTTGGTTTTACTGAACTCAAAACTGGTGGAGAAATCTCCTCTTGGTAGAAATGAGTTCAAGGAAATCCAAGTAAGGAAGGGTGAGAACTCAGGGAGATAAGCATCATGGAGGGAGGTAGGGGAAGAAATGAAGCCCAGGGTGAAGGGAAAACTGGTACAGAACCTGAGTGCTTTTGACCTTGTGCAGCCCCCAGGTGACTTCCTCCTCAGAAGTCACTCTGTCATAAGGGAGGAGGGATTTTCCCTGCCCCGCCTTCCCAATCACAGCAATGGTATGACTGGGGAGGGGAGCATCATTACTGATTTTGGAGTTTCTCAGCATCTCAGAGACCACCCCACTTCTAGATGAGAGCTTATCCTTTTTCTTTAGTCTCCCAATGGGCTCTTTCTTCCTATTTAAAATGAACCGATGCGCTTTGTCCACTTAGCTCCTTTGCCCTGACTCTTCCCCTAAGAAAAAAATTTGAAAGTCATGTAATAGAAACAGGGTACTAGAATCTCATAGTTGAAGGATTCTCAGAGGCAGTAAAGAATCATCTACAAAAATCCAGACCCTTCCACGGCACTGATTGCTTAGGCCCTTACGTCTCACGGTGCAATCTGGAGCCAGAACCAGCACGGTCAGCACCACCTATAAGCCTGTTAGAAATGCGAACTTGGCCCTGCTCCAGACTCCCACATCAGAATCTGCATCCTACCAAGCTCTCCAGGCCAATCCTTTGTGCAGATGCAAGTTTGAGAAGGTGAAAGTGAAAGTCACTCAGTCATGTCCGACTCTTTGTGACCGAACCCTATGGACTATACAATGCATAGAATTCTTAAGCCAGAATACTGGAGTGGGTAGCCGTTCCCTTCACCAGGGGATCTTCCCAACCCAGTGATCAAACCCAGGTCTCCCGCATTGCGGATGGATTCTTTACCAGCTGAGCTACAAGGGAAGCCCTCAAGTTTGAGAAGCCCTGACTTAAGCCACCCTTACATTTCATCTGAATTAACAACCATGAACTAGTCTCACTTCTTTCTTCACCATCAATTCTACCATCCCACGTTTCCATCCCACGTTTCCAAGTAGGCACAAAGATGTATTTTTAAATATAAAGTTGGACTTCCCTGGTAAATAGTGGATAAGAATCTGCCTGCCAATGCAGGGGACAAGGATTCAATCCCTGGTCCAAGAAGATCCTAAATGCCACAGAGCAACTAAACCAGTGAGCTCCAACTACCAAGCCTGTGTGCTACCAGCTCCTGAAGCCTGTGTGCCGGGAGCCCTTGCTCCACAAGGGAAGCCACCACAATGAGAAGTCTGAGGACTGTGACGACAAAGAATAGCACCTGTTCTAGCAAAGCAGTGAAGACCCAGCACAGCCAATATATATAGATAAATAAATAAAATTATAAAAAAATGTAAAACAGACCCTTTTATTCTCTGTGGAACCCCCCTAAGAATACCCCATTTCACTTAAAATATAAACCAAACTCCTTTTTGTGGTCAATAAAACCCTCAAATGAGTTGGCCCCTGACAACCTTGCCTAGCTTCATCTTTGCTCTCCTTCACCCTGGCTCACTCTGCTCTAGATATGAGAACTATGAAACCCGCCAGATTCTGTCCAGCATCAGACATTTGAGGATGGGCTTCCTTCTACCCAGATCTCCACAAAATCATCTTTTATCCTATATTTTCCCCTCAGGAGAAAGATGAGAATTGTAATTCTCATCTTACCCTCAAGTAATTGTCTTCTCATCCTCAGGTCTTGGCTTAGGACTTATCACTGCCATGATGAGGCTTCTCATCTGTTCTCTGTTCTATCAGAGCAACTTGCATTTTGTAATTTCTCATTCATCTGTGTACTTGCGTGCCTGTTGGCTTGGCCTCTGCGGACAATGATTATGTCTGTTTCATTCCCCTCTGAACCCCTAGAACCCTGCGCACAGAGAACATTCAACAGATGTTTGTAGAATGAATGGACCCTGTAAGAGCCTTTTAACATTCTACCAGTTACTTTAGCACTTCTAAATAAGTGTTATTCTATTCTTGTATCTCTTGCTTATACTGGAACGAAATTGCCACCTTTAACCAGTTGAAGGAATTGGCAGCCGAATTCAGAACTAATTCTCAGTGATAAGATGACTCTAAATTTAGGCTGATGCTACTAAAGATAAACAAAGTAGGGAGATTCTTCCACTCAACTGTTTCTAAGAAAACTTGTTATTAAAAGCCATTTTACTAATGTTACTTCATAGTCAGTGGTTACCAAAATCTATAGACAGAATGTACAGTTTGGGATTTAGACTAAAGTGAATTTGAAATGAGTACAACCAGGTTTTACTACTGGTGTTTAGGATTCCATTGCCCACATGTGACCCAAATAGAAAAAAATGTGAATCGCATATTTAGGGGATGCTTTTCATTTTGATAAGGCAGTTCTGTGGTATTATGGAAAGAAAGTTGAAGTCAAGAATCTCGGTTCTGGTTGAGCAGTCAGCATAGTGTGTAACTTTCCATATAATGCTTAAAATTCTCTGAGTTCACATTTATTTTCAAGTGAAAGGAACAGAGGCACCAATCACCCTCTGCAGTTGCTATGAAAACATCTAGTGAAATCATACACTTGCCTTGTAGTCAGAAACATAGGAGGTTTTACACCAACATATTGTGTTAGCAATTTAAAGATGGAGGACATTTTAGGAAAGTTCTAATTAAGAAACTGGAGAGGTTTTTTATTTTCTGATAGTTTATAACAGTGCCTGAGAAGTGTGTGCTGAGCCACAGTGGACAGAGAGGAACGCGGCTCTGCTCGGCTTTCTACTGGACGAGCCTCTGTCTGCTCTTTGCTGCATTCCCTGTACCTGCCCTGTTCTCTCCACAGCCTTGTAATGGAGAGCTCTGCCGGGGCCCCACCAGCTCAGGTGGGCAGACCCTAGTGAAAAAGGGGGCTGCAGGCCAGGCTAGTTCTTCCTCCCATTTATCCACCCTTCCAGACCTTTAAGTGCTTCCCCCTCAAAATGGGACCAGAGTTCATACACTTAGCACTTTTTTCTGGAAAATAGAGTTCATTTAACATTTAGTTTTTAAAAAGTGGGAGAACACTCTTGCATCCTAAAGATGTGTACACCCTTTTCTCTTCTTGTATCTAAAGCTGTATTCCTAATGTGGATACGTGACTTCATACAGAGAAAACTTTACTGATGGCATTCTGGGAGCCAGCCATCTATTGGAGCTGTAGAGGGTAGAGGATGGGGATCTCTTTCAACCCCCATCCCCTGCCCTGCCCACCCCCTCTGCCTCTTGTTCTCTTAGCAAGGAGCAGTCTCTTGATGTTTCCTGGCCTTGACAGATCAGCACTGTAAAACATCGCCACCTTCAGTTAAAACTGGTAAGTGTGTTTCTGCACTTTCCAGAAACCATGCTGAGCAAGCTCTCCCCTGTCTCCACACTTCTCTGCTTGCTGAGCCTTTGTACCCTGCGTGGATGTGTATCTCTCTCTACAACTTAGCACTGAGAGAGGGGAAAAAAAGGAAACCTGGTAATGGGCCTAGAGTGGATACAAGAGTTAATCCACTCAAAAGGTTTTGCTGATGTCAGAGTGAAGGTCAACATGCTTTCCTATCAGACTCTTTGAGACCCCACGGAGCCCACCAGGCTCCTCTGTCCATGGGATTTCCCAGGCAAGAATACTAGAGCAAGTTGCCATTTCCTTCTCCAGGGACTCTTCCAGACCCAGGGATCTTCCAGACCTGGGGATCAAACCTGAGTCTGCTGCACTGGCAGGAGGTTCTTTTCCACTGAACTACCTGGGAAGCCCTTTTAGGTAACAGAATAACTAAAACTGTGTACTTTCTTGAGAATCACCCATTGCTCTTTTATAGGAACCATACTTTTAAAAGGTCCAAAGATTTTAAGTAGTAAAAATATTATGTCACATTTCATGATAGAACATACATCTTTGGAGAAGAAGTATCTTTTCTATCCAGGTAGTAAGGGATTTTGAGTATTCCTATGAGTTTTCACCCAACAAATAGATGTGTGCAGATGGGGCACAAAATGATGTGAGCAGGTCTTGACAGTTCAGGGCAGGGCTGGGAATTACAAAACTGGAATCTGACACTTTCTACAGCTGCTTGGTATCAGCAGCCACTTAAATTCAGGAAGCTGAGAACCAAATCAATGAATCTTTTCCATTAATATTTTAACTCTCAATGTGAATAAATTTTTGGTTGATATTTTTATAAGAAAATCCTCTGTACTGTCCCCTCAGCCTCACAGCATGCTTAATAAAGGGTCTGTGGCACCAGTGAAAGGAATGAGCAGACAACTCCATGGGGACATTCCAGAAACATGTGTTCCTCACTTCCACCAGTTCTTCCCAACATCGTGGCCTGACACAATGCTCCAGATTCAGAGTTAACCCTTTCTTAGTTCAGGTTCCAATCTAGTCCCCACGGATGGTACAGAGAGTACTCAGCAAGCAATCTTCAGTCAGGCTCTGTATCCTTCTTCATTTGTCATGAGATGATGTAAGTCACCTGTCACCACTCTTTGGAACTTGACGTGTTTTTGATAAGTGGGCTCACGATGAATATCATTTACATTGGATTCAGGAAACTTGACTCTAGCATTGATCCTCCTGATCTTTCATTGATGTCCCTCTCTTAGGTATAGAAGTGGAGGGAAATGGCCTCTTGGAGAACTTTGAAGTCATGTCCTTGAAGATGCCTGGGTTTCCAGTAGCTGTAGATGTGAAGGGCATTGTTGTGTACATGTTAAGGCAATTACAGCTGAAGCTGATTGTTTTGTTTCTCAAGGAAAATAGTATTCCTTTACCTTTTAACAATAAATAGCAAGAAAACAGTATTTTATCATAAAGATACCCCCTTTTTCTTCTTGATGTCTAAAGCTAATTTTCTAGTATGGACACATAACTCCATATTTAGAAGTAAAATAGACATTTTGGGAGCCAGCACTGACGTTCAGTCTCAAAAATTGGATCCACCGTTGCAATCGCAAACTGTACATTATCTTCCTAAGAAAATACTAATTTATCAGTCCCAAGAGCCAAAGAGTTGTTCTGTGTCAGCAATCAGCTTAGCCTCATAATTATAAATTTGTGAGGATCTGTTGAAAGACATGGATCCAGAAGAATTATAGTGTTCCACAGTGAGTCACTCAGAATAAAGAGCCCTGTTATTTGTAGACATTCCATACAGTCATAGAAATTTAGAGGTGGGTCAGGTCTTAGCCATCATGTGCCTAACCCCTTTATTTTACAGATGAAGCAATTTTGGCTTAGAACTTAGGAAATATTTGAAAATAATACATAGCACATCTTCAGTAGCTTTACCAAGACTGTCTTTGAAATATTCAACACATTCAGTGTGTCTAACGTGTGGGCAGGACTGGCTCACTGGGACAAGGCTCTCATGTATGTGGTCTGCTTTGCGTCTTTGGTCTAGCATGTTCTTTTGTACCTTTGTCCCCCCTGTGCAATGCCCTCTCTCCTCCCTTCATTCATTTATTCATTTTTTAAAAGGTTTAGTCCTTGGTCCCTGTATCTGTGACATGCTGTGCCTGAGAGAGGGCTGTTATAAACAGATTGGTTCATAAGCAGTCTTTGAGAGACTCTCAGTAGAGAAGGTGAGACAGATGCTTAAGTGAATGGTTGAAACAGAACTTTATAAATGCCTGACTCTCAGTATGGGCAAGTCTATCTCAGGGCACTGAGAAGCAAGGGACAGCAGTTATCTGGGAAAGTCAGAGGAAGAGAACCAAGGAGGTAACACGTGAGGGGAATCTTGGCAGATGAGCTTCCATCTCAGGCAGAGAAGGCAGCAAAGGCATCATGGGGCAGGGGTGCTCACCACAAGGAGGGAGAATGAAAGAAGGATATGGGACATGCAGAAAGGGTGAGTTTAGCAATGGAAAGGCAAAGGAAAGTGAGTGATGTGAGAATAATGGTGCTGAGATGAGAAGATAACTTAGAAAATAAAGAATGCTCAAGGATTTAGCTACTATCCCGAAAGTAGAAGGTTCGTCAAAACTTAGTTGGTTCAAGTTTAATTTCTGCAACATGAGTACATGTAAAGTTTTCTCTGCCATTTTTGTTTTACCTGTAAACCACTTGTATTATTATTTTAAACCTGTTTTTCTAAGACCACTTATTTTTAGCATATTTGTTTTTAAGAGAATCGGTGTCATAGTAAATTCAAGGACATCATTAAAATGGGATAGAAATAAAGTGTTTATGTGAACTCTTTGCTAATGAAAGTCTTTGAGGTGAAGGCCCACAGTCTCATTATTCTGAAAGGAATTTGTAAGTTTGGGGGAGGAGTTAAAGTCATTGTAGCACTTAACTGAGAGTTCTTAAATTAAGAAGAAGAAAGAGTTGAAAAGTGAGAAGCTTGCTTATTCTTTAAATCAGGGGTATTTAGCATGGTTTCTGTGCACTGGGATATGCCTCCCTAGTAGGTGGGGGAATATTGTTTTAGGCAGTACAAGGCCACCTCAAAGTTTCTAAATTAAGAAGTGACAAAATCAGACTTATCTGAATAGGAGATCAAAAAGGAAAACCTAAGAAGTAGACAGAACCCTGCACAGACTATGGGAAGGTCTCAGTGTGGTCTAGTCAGTGTGATAAGATGAAGCAAGGGACCAAATTAGAGAAGGATTGAGGATCAGTAAGCCCTCGCTGCCTAAGGGCTGAGAGGCAGGGATCATAAAAGAGAAGGGTCCTCATATAAGCGATATCATATGATATTTGTCTTTTACTTACTCTACTCAGTATGACAGGCTCTAGGTCCATCCATGTCACTGCAGATGGAGTTATTTCATTATTTTTTATGGTCATGTAATATTCCATTGCATGTATGTACCACATCTTCTTTATCCATTCGTCCATCAGTGGACATTTAGGTTTCTTCCATGTCCTGGCTATTGTAAATAGTTCGGCAGTGAACATTGGGGTATGTGTATCTTTTTGAATTATGGTTTTCTTCAGATATATGCACAGGAGTGGGATTGCTGGATCATGAAATCTAAAAGAAGAATGGTACAAATGAACTTATTTACAAAACAGAAATAGAGTCACGGATGTAGAAAACAAACTGGTTACCAAGAGGGAAAGGGAGGGAAGGATAGATTGGGAAATTGGGATTTGACATATATACATGTTATATGTGAAATAGATAGCTACTAAGAACCTACTGTATAGCACAGGGACCTCTACTTACTACTCTGCAATGACCTATATGGGAAAAGAATCTAAAAAAGAGTGGATATCGTATATGCACAACTGATTCATTTTGCTGTACAGCAGAAACTAACACAGCATTGTAAGCCAACTATACTCCAACAGAAGTTAATTTAAAAAAAGAAATAGAAAGATCAGTGATGCCTTGGAGGTGGTTTGCTTGGGAGCCAGCATACATGGTCGTATGATTCAGGAATACATTTAGAGAAGATGGAATAGAGAGAGAGAGAGAGAGGGTGTGTGTTGGATAAGGAAGTGGAAAGGAGAAAGCAGGCCAGTGTGGAAGGCGATTCAACCCCTGGGTCAGAACATTCTACCTGTTACACATACCTGCATGACGTGGGCTCACATTAGATGCTTGTTGAAGACATGGTGACCTGTAGATGGTCAGCAGGCAATTGGAAATACCATGCTGGAGATCGGAGACATTCCAAGTGCCAATTAGATTAGGAGAGGGAATTATGGCCTATAAGTCAGCCTCAAATGCACTTCCATTCACCTACTGACCATTTAGAAAATGTGTGCCATAATCAGGACTGGTTTAAGGTGTATTTTATGTGTTTCCTTTCATAAGATGTTGAAAATGAATCCACTGTACCAAAAAGTCACTGAGAACCTACTCGTATAAAGGAATTTCCTGGGTGCTTTGACGGATAGAGAGAAATTAGACACAGACTGTGTTCTTACAGAGCTTGTAAAGATCTCATAAGATAATAGATCAGATTTTCAGAGATTTAAAGTTTAACATGTGAATTGTTTATTCATGATTTCCAGAAAACAAATTTAGCCTCAAAGTCTTCCTAGTAACCATAGTTAGTCTGATTTTTGTTTCGATGCATTATAAGAACTTTATTATGGTGTTGGCATAGAACAACAGTATAAGTGGAGTTTTTGGTAGAGTTATCGAATTGGAAGTGAAAATCTTGTCAGTCATTAAGGGCAATGATGTTATGCTTAAAATGCCCATTTTCCCAGCTTAGGAGAAAGAAACTAATTGAGTTTTATCTTTTGTATATAAACAAAATTTTACTTCTCAGACAAGTATATGGTAATAAATGAGAGCATTCTCATGAAAACTTGTCATCTAATCCATTTTTTTCTAACTGGGCTTTTTTTTCCCAGGAAGTCAAGACAGAGACTAAAAAGCACAGATTTCACACTCAACCTAAAAAAAAAAAAAAAAATCATAGCTTTGAATAAGGAGGACAACAAGCCTAATGTTGATGCCCAGTCTTCAGTTTCTAGGCTCTTCTGTGGAAAGAAGTGTTTTCATAAGATTCAGACAGAATTCATTTCCATAGAGCATTCTTAATGGCTCCTGTCAGAAGAAAACAGCTGGGAAACATATGGTATCCATTTCCCTGTATCACTTGGAAAAAATTTCACATGTAAATAAAGCCAACATAAAAGAGTAGCCTTTTGAACCCACGACCTTATATGATACATAAATACATTGGTACAATGCTCTCGTTGTACTGGCCCACTAAGTTATGTGGCTTGAAAATTTTTGTATTACATCCTGAGATTCACATTATCAAGAAGTTCCAAAAACATGAAGGTAGTTGGCAATATATGAGCAAATGCTGTCCCTAATAATAAGTGTATATCTCAGAAATGTTAAGGAATATATATATATATTCTACTATAAGCTTTTCAGATAATTGATGGATAAAATTAAAGGCATATTTACATATAATAAACTCTATGTCCACTGTTTCTCTGCTCTTTTAAAAAAGTAAGTAACCATGTGTTCTTGAAAGGAAGAGTTAAAGGCTTGGCAAGAATTGCTGGCAGGCATTAATTTTTTTAGCTTTACATTTTAAAGGGCAAAAGGACATATAAAGGATAGAAAGACTTTGAAATTTATAATGGACCAGTTGGAATTAGTCTTTGCCTTTGCATATTTACATTTCATAAATAACTAGAAAATCCAGCTCTCGTTGGTGATTATCGCTCCTCTGAGTTTATTAAAAGGACTTTCGTTCCCTGTGAAATTAAGCTGTGAATCCCTCAGAAGATGCACTTTGGGCATTTTTAAAGAAATTTACTGTGTTATACAGAGTGAGATTCAAACTCAGATACTAGCATTTGTTAATTGTCTGCTCTGTGTCAAGAACTGTATACATATAAGAACCAGAGTTAGCTAAAGGCAGAGGAGCAGCAGCTTAAGAGCATCTAGATACCTCCCTTCCCTCTGGAATATTCTCAATTAACACCCGTTTCATCTGTCTATGATGTGGGAGACCTGGGTTCGATCCCTGGGTTGGGAAGATCCCTTGGAGAAGGAAATGGCAATCCACTCCAGTACTATTGCCTGGAAAATCCCATGGACAGAGGAGCCTGGTAGGCTACAGTCCATGGGGTTGCAAAGAGTCGGACACGACTGAGTGACTTCACGTTCTTATTAGACAGAATCCTGGCCTCACTCCACAGCTGACAGTGTTCTCGTAGGTTCCTGAAAGTCCTCAGAGAAGGATTGCTTTGTGCAGACCCTCTGAGACCACAAGCAAAGTTGTGGTCCACTTGGGGGGAAAACTCACCCACCGATAGGTATCCAGCATTCAGGCTTAGAACACTCACTCTCATTTTGTTTTGACTCTGGAACTTACCGGAATCCTTTGAGAACACACTGTAGTAGGAAGAAGAATGGCCAGGTCTAAATCTGGGGAACTTTAAATCATCTGTATGCTACTTTCACCCCAAGAATCAGTGATAGCAGGGGCTATTGCAGAAGTTACAGTCCCAAATATATGTTCCTCTCAGGTTCCTTTAGTTTTTGGTTGTGCTGTGTGTGTGTGTGTACTCAGTCACTCCATCGTGTCCAACTCTTTGAGACCCCATGGACTGTAGCCTACCAGGCTCCTCTGTCCATGGGATTCTCCAGGCAAGAATACTGGACTGGGTTGCCATTTCTTCCCACAAGGGGTCTTCTCAACCCAGGAATCGAACCCCCATCTCTTGCGTCTCCTCTGTTGGCAGGTGGAATTCTTTACTACCGCACCACCTGGGAAGCCCATTTTTGGGTTGTGCTTGCTGGCAAAGAACAGACAGACACAGGTGCTTTGGTTTAAACACTTTCCACCTGCTGCCGTTCTAGAGGAGACAGAGATGGGAGATGCTGAGTGGGAAGGCATATCCTGAAACCTCACCCCTTTGGTGGAGGATGGTATAAACTAAGTGGGAAAGAAGTAAAAGTCCATAAATCAGTGGCCTGCAAGTTACCGGGGTGCAGGGTCATCTGTCTAGTCAGAGCACTGTCCCAGAGAGGAAGCTGTATCATCGAGGCCAAGGGAGGAGGCCATTGCTCGGTCAGCCTCTGAGGGGAGACAGGGGCAGCTGGTCATATGAGGCTCCCTGTGGAAGGAGGTGGTGCTTGTCTTTCACCTCTGATGTGTTGCTGTTTCACTTGACACGTCATCCCAACCAGATACTCAAACACAGACTATACAATCTTTATCTAAACTTTGCACAGAAATGAGAAGGGGGAAAAAAAATACTAGCCTGCCTGCTTCACCCTCCCTTTGCAACTTCCTCCTGTTATTTCCAGCTTTCCAAACGACGGAGGGCCGCAGTGACTCTAAAAGAGCATGCTCCCTTGTGGCGTGGCAGTGTGTTATGTTGCTGGTCATATGCCAGAAAGCACTGTCAAATGCCCATGAGCTATGGTTGACTTGGATACTAATCAGTCTAGGGTGGGATGAACTCCACTGTGCCTTATCTCCCACGGTCCAGCCAGTCCTGACCATTCCATGCCTTCCTGTTCTTTCCCTGATCCATCTAACAGATCACCTAGCAAATCACTCAATAGTTCTCAGTTTAAGTTTGCCCAGTATTAAATCATTTACCCCTTCTTTCTCCAAGACTTCATGAGCTCTAAGGGTATACCTATGTGTGTGTGCACAAATGCAGGTACATACCTTCTCTCCCTGAATTAGTTTGGAAGTTTATTAAATGCAAAGGATCCTATCCTCCAATTCTGTTTTTCAGAGTGGTGACAAGTATCAACATACTGTCAGGGAGGTGCAACCACTCAGGGAATAAAACAGAGTGTCTGTCTGGGTTTGTTTTCTTTTGCTGTTTGCTTCTACTATTATTACTACATGAATTAATTCTGAGCCAATACATGGTAACTTTCTTTTAGCATTCACTGTTTTTCGAGGGTAAGTACAAACTTTTATGGTCTACATTCTCTCTTAAATTGTTCCTTAATACCCAGACTTCCTTTGAGCACAACTTGAGAGCATCGTGTCTGCCTACATGGCCATGCTATTTTCAGGGTTTCAATTTAATAGTCCCCTCTCTTAATTTATTTTAAAACAGTGTCTAGCTCTGGCTGGAATTGTGGTGTCTCAACTCTTATTACAAACACGCAGAAGCCCACAGGAATCGCCGATGTGTATAGTAAGTTCCGCCCAGTGAAAAGAGTGTCCCCATTGAAACACCAGCCAGAGACTCTGGAGAACAATGAAAGTGATGACCAAAAGAACCAAAAGGCAGAGTACCAGAAAGGGAGTGATCCTGACCCAGGCCCCCAACCCGAGGAGCTCGGCCCCAGAGCTGTCGAGGGCAGCCCCCAAAGGAAGAGCACGGAACCCAGCACCCTGCTGGGGGAGCTGGAACATTATGACCTCGACATGGATGAGATTCTCGACGTGCCTTACATCAAATCCAGTCAGCAGCTGGCCTCTTTCACCAAGTCGACTTCGGAAAAAAGAATTTTGGGTTTATGCACAAGCATTAATGGCCTTTCCGGCAAAGCTTGCCCTACCGGAAGTGCCGAGAGCTCCCCGTCTAACATGACACCATTTTGTGTCCTTTCTCCTGTGAAAAGCCCTCACTTGAGAAAAGCATCCTCTGTTGTCCAGGACCAACAGAAGCTCTCCCCTGAAGAATCAGAGAGTTCTCCTCCTCCCGTTAAATGTGGCTCTGCTTATGAGCCTGAAAACCAGGGTAAGGACTTCCTATACAAGACCTTCAGTGATCCTCACAGTCGGAAAGTTGACAAGGCAATGGCACCAGATTGCCAGCTCAGGGCCTTCCATCTGCAGTCCTCAGCAACAGACCCCAAACTAGAGGAGCAGATTGGTGGCATGAACTGGACCAGCTCCCAGGGACCCGAAGAAAGGAACGAGTACCTGAAAAAAGTAAAAAGCATCTTGAACATTGTTAAAGAAGGACAAATATCTCTCCTGGTGAGTATGAACTAATTCAATATACACCCTAACCATCTAGAACTCCAGTTCTATCAACTCCGTTCACCAGTAACAGAATGATGATGCTTTTGTTCCAGTTTTTGTTTAATCTCTGCTCATGGCTTTAGTTGGGCGATGTGACTTTGGAATTTTAAAATTAAAAGGTGTTTAATATAAGGAAAAACAAATGGCTATAGAGGGAGTATTATTTCACTTGAACTGTGCATGAATTCAACTGTAATAAGGACATGTACTCTAAAGTAAAAGCAAAACCCAAAAAAGCCCAGCACTTTTAAAAATATGAATGTTAAATGTCTTTCCTTTTGCTTTTCAAATGGTTCCCAATGCTCTCACTGAGTTATTTGTGGGGATGTCAGTTCCTTGCTGATGGGGAATTGCCAGATATATGAACAGAGGGTCTTATGTTTTATCCTGATCATTATTCAGAAGACTTGGACCAGGATGTTTGAAAGCTTTTGCAGATAGAGACTTACCCTAGAGCTTGATTGCCCTCTGACCCACATGGAGTTTTTATTTAGTTCCAGGTCTGCATGTCTAGGGAGCATGAAGAAGCTTTTCCAGAGACTCTAGACACAGAGTAACATGATGTAAGAAAAGTCTGTTCTGCTTAGGCTCAGAGAAAACTAAACTGAAATCACATTCCATCTGCCTACATTGTTCTTTCCTGGCTTCCAGACATGGATCAAACAGTAGTAAACCTGAGCTGACACTGTGGTGTTAATTAAAGTCTCATTCAAGGAAAATCATCACATCTTGGCCATGTGATTCTACTCATGGTAAAGCTATGCATAGATAAATGTAATGCACTTGGTCTATTACCACAAATTTTAGTGTTATGATAGGATGATATCATTGAACAATTTTACTAAGTAAAGTAATTTTTTTTTTTTTTTTTTTGGCCTCTTGAAAATGTCTTTTCCATTTCTCCTGGCTCTTCTCTCTGGTTCATTCCTTTCTTTTATCTTTCCCATGTTTTTATGTTTCCCAAATGATAACACCTCTCAATTTACCCAACAGTCTTTATCAATGAGTCACATTCAGGGCACTGAACTTCACTCGAGGTGAAGAAACCAGAGTCTAAGTATAGCTTCCAGATGCCCATGAGTTTGTTTAGGGGTGAAAGTGTCTGGAGGTACCCGGGGGAGCACAGACTACAGCACCCATCATGAGGCTTGCCGTCAGAGCCAGCTCTCCAAAGCTCAAGTCAAAGCAGATGGTTAAGACAGGTAGTTCATTCATTCAGCAAACCTACCGCAGGGAATAAAGCAGAGTCTGGCCCTCAGAACATAGCAGGAATGGAGGAGACAGACAAGAAACCTGCTGGTTGCCATGAGTTGTTAGAAAGCTGGCTTGGAGCCTCTACAGACTCGTTGACTCATCTCTGTTGCCTGTCTCCCATGAAAGTAAGTCACTTGAGCATTCCTGTGCTTTCATAGCAAGGAATTCTGACTTATTACAACCCCGTGACTGTCACCAGGGCTTCTGGAAGTTCATCTCTTCTTCCCAAGGCCCAGAGCAAAACCCCCACAAGCTTCTCATTCTGTTTTATTGACTTAAGTTTTCCTCATCTTACTATGTGTACAGCCACACCTAGCTGCCGACAATCTAGACAAAATTCATGACGAAAGTGGAAACAATCTCTTACACGTTGCCGCATCGCAGGGACACGCAGAGTGCCTGCAGCACCTCACTTCTTTGATGGGAGAAGACTGCCTCAACGAGCGAAATGTGGAGAAGTTGACTCCCGCAGGCCTGGCCATCAAGGTATTGGTGGTTGGGGCTGGGCCTTCCACATGTTCCTGTCTTGTCAGATTTCTAGTAAACTCTTAGAGTGGAAAGAGAGAAGAGTGATGTTCCAAGCAAACAGCAAGTGAACCTATTGCATTTAAAAGGTTAACCATCTCAGTTGCTAACTGCTTCGAGATTTTGAGACTATATTCCAATTTAGGGTAAGCATCAAAAGAGAAAGGAAAGCTAATAAAGAGAAAGGAAAATGATCTGTTGCCATTTTAAGAACTTTTGTTATTCATGGTGACTGCAGTTTGGATTCTTAACCACCCCTGGATCTTTGTGAGGCTGTTTCATTTTTTTTTCCTAATGTGAGTATAAATGAGCAAGATGAATGGGGAAAAGGTATATGGTAAGGCATGCTAGCCTAGCACTCAGGAGGATTTCAGAGAATAAAGTGGACCTCTAATGGATTACATCTGAAGTTGAAGTATCTGCAATATCAGGAGTTCTTTAGAATATCGGTGCCGAGTTTGAGTTTGGCTCTCACAGAACACAGTATGTTAACTGTCAAAAACTAGGCAAATTAATGCCGACTGGGATAGAGTTAAAACCCAGAAACACTGATACAGGAAAATGTTGTTTTTTATAGCACTGTAGTGAGTGCCTCTGTAAAATGTAACACATCACTAGAAGGTTAGCTATTAAACTAAAATTACTTTTAAGATCTTTGGCAAATAAATGTGGAATTCAATCACATTTATTAAGAAGCCAGAAGTGAAATTTAGGGAAATATAATACATCTTGTGCTTCTGCATTTGTACTTTGCTTTGCTTAATAGTTATGGCTTCTAAAAGCTGAATAATCATAATTTTTACAAATAGAATTATATTGAAATATACTAGGGGAACTTGCTAGTTTAAAGTCTGTTTGTGAATTCACTAAGGAACATGTTATATTTGAAAAGCAATTTCCTTCCCCTGTATACCTCTTATGCAAATCTAAATTTTTGTATCTTCAATTTATTTATCATTCAGCAAAGTTTTACATTGTTAAAAAGTTGCTTTCTATTCTGTTTAATGTTACTTAGTGATTAGGTTTCTTGATCATATAAGAAATCCATGACCCCAGTGGATAGATATCATTTTTCCTTAGTTGTCAGTGATGCTATGTCAAATAAGAGCTGAACTGCCATCAAGAAAAAAGAAAAAACACATGTGAGTGAAAATTCAGTATAGTGAAGTTAAACAGTGTTTTTGAATCCACCAGACATTGTTTTAAGGCGCTGGCAAAACAAATGTGAATGAGGCATAGTCTCTTTTCTAAAGGAATTGATAGCCTGGTGGATAAGGCAGGTAAGTTACCAGTGTAGGATGGTGAATTCAGGATCTAGTCCCATGTCAGAATGCTGTGGGAAGGCAAGAATTGGGTTTGGTAATCAGTGGGAATGTCAGTCATGACTGAAATATTCTTTCAGTGCCAGTGACTGCTGACATCTACCTTGTCATTTCAGTATTTATAAAATACAGTGCTCATTAGTTTTACTCACTGGTGGTGGGTTTTGAATATATCTTACCTACATAATCGTAGTCAAGTCTTCCCTAGTGGCTCAGACAGTAAAGAGTGCCTGCAGCGTGGGAGACCCGGATTCAGTCCCTGGGTCAGGAAGAGCCCCTGGAGAAAGGAATGGCAACCCACTCCAGTATTCTTGCCTGGAAAAATCCCATGGACAGAGGAGCCTGGTGGGCTATACAGTCCATAGAGTTGCAAAGAGTCAGACACGACTGAGAGACTAACACACACACATAATCGTATAAAATTTGTTAATTTGTGTGCCCAAATGCTTGTTTTGACAGAGTAAGAATCTTCAAAGTAGAAAGGTACCTAAGAAATTTAATGGTCATTAAGCCAACCCTGGGCAAACTCCTTTATGTTATTCATATTAAGTGTTCATTTATTCTTAAACTCCTCCAGTCAATATAGGTTCTCTCTAATACAATCAGCATGCAAACTTAGTAATTTTTTTTTTTCTGCTTTAATGAAGAACATGCATCAAACCCATAGGACTCAAAAGCTCTTATAGTTTCACAGTCTCAGGCTTTTCATACTTTACTTCTGGAAAATGATCTGAGAAATGGAAGTGTTCTTTTATTCCTTCATTTAATCTAGAATTTACAAAAGCGGTAAATACAAATATTTTATAACACGTGCCTTGCCTTCTGGCGATCCTGTCCTGATACATGTCCTGCCTCAGTCCATTAGTGTTTGGTGATGGACATTGATGAAATTGAGGGAGTCCCAAGAAGTCATCATTCTTCCATTTTAAGACTTTGTTTTGAACACTGGTAACTAACTGGTGGTGTTTCACCTCGTTCAGCACATTTTGGAGAGCCCTGCTGTCATTAAAGACAAACAGACTTGGTACAAATGGGCAGAAGTTGCTCAGATGATACAACTTGGCTGACAGGAAGCAGAGTCAGAGACAGGATATCAAATAAGAAGATTACATTAGAAAAGGGGCTCTGAAGTCATACCAAAGCTTAAGAACATCTCCCCCCACACTTAAACTCCTTAAATGGAACATCATAAATTCTTGGCAGCTCCATGCAAAATTTATTGAGTGCTTTCTCGGGGACCCAACACTAGATACTGTGGGAGTTCAAGGTATTATTAAGTGCCCTTTGGGAACAGTTAAACAAAATGATTGTAAAGAAAGTTTCAAAAAGGTGAAAATAATCTGTTTTCTAACATGGAGCCAGCACAAAAATTTAGAATCTAAACAGATTTATAATGAAATAACCTTAATTCTCTCTTAATTTCTGAATAAGCCCAAAGACAAAATGCTGGTCTGGTGAGAAAATACATAACCTACTCATTGTCCTTTTTAACATACAATGAGTGACCCAAAGCTCAGAGATGTTAGCAAGTAAAAATTTCCAGCTAGAACTTAATAAGATTTTTGTTTTGTTGGTAGTTCTATTAATGACAAGTGATATGGCTTTCAAACTCATGGTAATGATATAGTATTTCCTTTTGCCTCTCTGGCAACTTTTTATTTGTTTAAATGTTTCTTCTTCGATGAACTAAGCCTAACACATCAAACAGAACATTCTACCCAATAGCAGCAGAAACATGCATTTTTTTCAAGTGCACATGAAATATTCTCTCTTATAGACCATATGTTGGGTCATAAAACAAATCTCAATAAATTTAAAGTAATTAAAATGCAAAATGTTTGTCTTTAACTATAATGAAATGCAATCAGCTTTAATAACAGAAGGAGATTTAAGATATTCACAAATATATAGAATTAAAACAGTCCAAAATAATCATTATATCAAAAGAGAAATTATAAGGAAAACTGTAAGCTGTTTGGAGATCAATGAAAATGCAACATACCTACATTTAAATATGCACCTAAAGCTTACTTAAAGGGAAATATATGTTTTGGTAAATGCCTGTGTTTAAAAAAGAAGGAGAAGGAGGAAGATCTCAAATTAATAGCCTAATCTACCTCACATAGAAAAATACTAAATTCAAAGCAAGCGGGAAGAATAAAATCTAAAACTTTTCAAGAAAAAATAAATGAAATAGACAATAGAAAAGCAATAGAAAAAATCAGCAAAACCAAATTTGTCTCATAAAAAGCTGCTTAAAAATTAGCAAACCTTTAGTTAGACTAACCAAAGACAGAGAAAAGACTCTAACTGCTATTACTAAAATCAGGACTATTGTCTCATATTTCTGCATTCTGTGTTAAAACACATTGATGTAGACTGTCTTGCTTATAGATGCTCAGCATGGTTCCTTTTCCTTTCTTCATTCAGAGAGAATGAAGCACATTGTATCCGTGGGTTGTTTTATTTTGTTTTTTAAGTTCTCCTAAGAAACACTGCATGCTCAAATTGTGTAATTTAAGGAGAGGCCATAATGAATGATTTATAAGCAAAAGGAGGGTGAATGGATGGGGTGTAGGTGTAGGGAGCATGTGAAGGACAGTACAATATATTGGGGTCAGTAACAACCAGAGCACATTTACCACCCCAGAGCCTAAAAGGGCAGGGGAAGGGCTTGAGATAGAGAGAATTGAGTAGAACTGCTGACTTTTGACCTTTGACTAGTTGGTAGGACTCAGCAGACCAGTGGCATCTCCATTAAGGGGGAGTCGGGAACAAAGGGAACCTTAAACACACTCTCTTTTCCTAGTTTCCTACTACTGCTTTCCATCAGCCAAACCTAGTCAAAAGCCGGGGACCAAGGACATCAACCCATAGAGATCAGCCTCCCTGGGCAGCAAGGAGGAAAGAAATGGGAGGAGATAGAGCTGAGTGGGGCACCGGGAAACTATTCAACAGGTACTAATCATGCTAGATGACTGTTCTACATGAGATTAGCTACAAGTTAACTACTTGAAATTCCAGAGTAAGTGAAGAATGAGCAGATTACTTCCCCTGTCTTATTTTCAGTATAGGTCTCCCTGACTTCACACTCACTGTAGTTCTTTTCTCTTGGGCTAAGATCCCACACTGTGTAAACCAGGAAAGCAGCTGAATGTCTTATTTGTCTTCTGGAGTTATTATGAGGATCTAAGACAGCATTTTAATATAGTATAAGATAACAGGTATTGTGTGCTTAGGAAGCTGACAGGCTTCGCCTCATTTAATCTTTACAGTAACTCCATAAGGTAGCTGCTACTAACCCCTGCTATTTCATAGATGAGAAAATTGAGTATCAGAGAGATGAAGAAGCTTATTCAAGGTCTTGTAACTAAGTGGTGGATTAAGGATTTAAATCCAGTCCAAAGTCTGGGTCTTAATCGCTAGGTTGTGTATATCACAGCAATCTTCCTGATTTGCACAGTGTGGGTTTGAACACAGGAGAAAAGGACTGTGAGCATCAGGGAAGAGAAGGCTCCTTCAGTGAAGGTAGCATTGGGATTATTTCCCTTTTCTTTATTTTGGACTCCTCACATTCTAACTTATCAAGAGAAAAAGCCAGTTCTAAGAGTTAATGGATAAACAAATTGTAGTATATTCATACAGTGGAATACTTCTCAGCAATAAAAAGAAATAAGCTATCTCCAAGCAGTAGCTTATGTAGATAGAAGCATTATGCAGCCTACCAGGCTTCTCTGTCCATGAGATTTTCCAGGCAAGGATACTGGAGTGGGTTGCCATTTCCTTCTCCAGGGGATCTTCCCAACCCAGGGATTGAACCCAGGTCTCCTGCACTGCAGGCAGATTCTTTACTGACTGAGCTACAAGGGAAGCCCAGGTAGAAAGAAACTTGATGTTAAAGAGTGCATATTCTCTTCTGCTGTGATAGGAATCAGAGTGGTCATGTGGGCAAAGGTGAGCAGTATAAGAACAAAGGAGAACTAGAAATGGGGGGGCAAGGGTGGAGATGTTCTGTGTCTTTATTGGAGTTGTAGTTACCAGAGAATATACTTGTCAAAAATTCAAATTGTACTTTTAAAAGAGTACATTTTATAGTTAGCAAATTATACTTTAATAAATTGATTTTTAAATAACTAATGAAATTATGAGAAAATATTTAAGTAAAGACTATGCAGTTGATTTAGAGTAGAAATTACTGATCACAAGTATGGTATACATTTATTGTAAATGAGTTAAGCCAGAAATAAAAGCTAAAATTCATGTGATTTTTTTTCTTGGTAAAAATGCCACCTGTGAGATAACTTTTAAACTTGAATTACCTTCATTTTTTTTTTTTTTAAATCTAGAATGGTCAGTTGGAGTGTGTACGCTGGATGGTGAGTGAAACAGAAGCCATTGCTGAATTGAGTTGTTCTAAGGATTTTCCAAGCCTTATTCATTACGCAGGTTGTTTTGGTCAGGTATGAAGAAAATTTTAATTATTTTCTCTTTGCATACTGTGTAATCTACTGCTTTTTAAAATTTTAATATATCAAAATCCAAACCTAAAAAATCATCAAAGATATATTCAAAGATTTATAGGCAATGATATTCATTGTAGCATTTTTTGTAGGAAAAAAATGTGTTAAACCTAGATATTTCATGATAGAATATTGGATAAATAATGAGACATTCATATGACAGAATTTTTCAGAAAAATACTCATTATATAATATTCAGTTAAAATATATGATACAAAACTGTTCCTGTAATTTGGCACCAACTTTGAATTTTGAAGAGAGAGAAAGAGAAATGAATAATAAGACTAGAAAAAAAAAAAAAACTGTGTCTCCACATGTTTATAGTAATTATCACTCAGAATTATAAGTGACTTTTATTTTCTTTTTTTATGTTTTTCACTTCTTTCCAAATTTCCTATAATAAACAAATTTAACTTTTATGGAAAGGAAAAATGATATATTTTCTTGAACCCCAAATTAAAAAGCAAATCTTTAGTAAGACATTAATTGAGGAAGTCTTGCTCCATTAAAGATAAGCAAAGCAATCACTTACCTAAAATTTTCTTAAATATTTGTACGTGTTTTCTTTTCCAAAACAGGCTGTTCATATTCAGTTAAACCATCTTTATTGGGATTTTAATTGTCATTGCTAAATTTTACTTTCAGATTAATTTGGTAATAATTACAACATTGAGTTTTTCTATTCATGTTTGTTTATGTATTCAAAGCTTGTTTTATCATCTTCAACAAAGAATTAGAGAATTAAAAAAAAAATAGATGAGCAATCATGCAAATGAAGTGAGTCTCAGTTACAGTCAGTTTCTACATTAGGAAATCCCAGTGTGAGTAATGATGTACACAGATTACAATCCAGTGTATACAGTAAAAAATCATCACTAACTCCCTTTGGGAAGGATGAGTATAAATAATCTTAAAAAAAACTGGAACCACAAAATGCCAATCTCAGCCTTAAGAAAATATAAATAAAGTCAGCAGTGCATTAAAATAGATTTAATCACATTTGTTTGTGGCAAAGAAAATTGCTTCTCATTCTTATAACCGTATCCCTTTGGCTTTGTAAACTTTCCCAGTGGCAGTAAATTGTGGTGTTGTCAACAAGAGATTATACTTTTTCGAGCATGAAAATCTCAAATTTATAAATAGACTCAGAATATTGCCACAGCCTTTCTTTAGTGGGGTTCATGTTAGGTGATACTTTATAATATGCCATGGTAACTTCAATTAATATATATATGTACTGTTTCCTATACATACCAAGCACCATGGCATTGGACTTTTGTGTACATTATCTGACTTAGTCTTTAAAACAACGTTATTGGATTCTGTTGTTTTTATCCCTAGTCTATAGATGAGGAGACTGAAGACAGAAAGTCGTTTAAGTGGTTGACATATGGTCTAGTGGCCGGTAAGAGCAAAGGCTGGATCTCAACTCAGGTCCTTTGACTTTGAGGCCAGATTCTGTTTTTTTCTCCATCCGTGTAAATTTGTGTAGCTTGTTTGCAATGGAACCGATATAGCTGCAGAAGTCCTTTTTTTTTTTTTTTTAATAATTCTATCTAACAATATGTTGTGATATTTGGAGTATCTTAAACACAGCTCATGGTACTAAATTTATGGAATGAAGAAAGAAGCAAGAACATTTAAAATTTGTAAAAGCCACTGTCTTTGAAGTAATTGCTTCATTTTCTTTGTGTATTGCACTTATGAGCCCCAGCCGTGGTGTTCTATGAACTACCATAAGAATTAATAAGTATTTGCTAAAGATGCTCTTATTTGGCTTAGGCCAGCAGAGGGGAGAATAGTATTTTCAAATGACCACAAGAATTATGAAGACAAATAGTCCTCATAAATCATTCTCAATATAAGATGAAATTTTATTTATTCTCAAATTGTCTGGATAATTGTTTCACACCCCTGATTTCATTTGCTTATGTAAAGAGGAGTTTCAGATATCAGTGGAAAAGCTGACTGCAGTTTTGGAAGAGCTTGCCAAAGAAAAGGAGGGAAGGATTGCCTTGCTGTTCTGAGACTTTAAGTCAATAATAGGGCATCTGGTATTCTTTGTCCTGGGAAATGTTGCTTATAGGTGCCAGTTTCTCTCTTCAACTCTCACAGCAGGCGTCTCATAACTTTGAAGCCATTGGGATAAAACAAAAGCAAGTGCCATTTCTGGGATTTGGTCAGGTGACAGTGTGGTTTATTTGGCTGGAGTAGAGGAAAATACAGAAATTAGTGACCTTTGCGAAGAGCCATGTCAAACATTTGCTTCATGTTAGTATCAGTCTTCAGATTGTTATTTCAAGTTGATAAGCATTTTTAATGACCTCAAGTACAGCTCTGAGCAGAGTACCCAGCAGTGGCTTCAGGAGAGCATTCCTACCCAAGTGGAAAATGTAGACACCCATTAGGACTGCGAGCTCAGCGCAGCCATCCTACGTCCGCTGCAGCCACTTATGTAACAGATAACCCGTGGAGATGCTGAACTTGGAACCATCGCAAGCCTAATATTTTCACAAGGAAGACTGTTACTGAACAGTTTTCTAATGGCTTCAGCACATGCAGGTTTTTCTACATGGAGCAGGCACTTGAGTGTGTTCTGCTTTTGTTTCTTCAGTAAATACCTTTTGGAAAGGATAGTACAGAGGAAAATTTCTCTCCTGGTTTATTTTAGTTACCCTCTGCCCCTCCTATAGATTCTTAAAAGAATGGGCTCCATTTGACTCACAGTTGGCATCCTTTTTCTGGTAAAAATTTAGCTGTAAGGACTCCAGAACCACGGGGTAGCCAGCAGTTTTTAGTGGTCTCCTGGAGTGATAGATCTTTGGGTAACAGGAATTGATTTTCCTCCTCTTGACACACAAAGTCTCAGAGGGGGCAATTACTTCATTGTCTGATAGTGCCTAGCAGAACCAGCCACGGGGAGCATGAAGGTGAACGCATGAGGGACACTCAGGGAAAGAGAGGGGCACATGTTCAGATGGGCCTGCTTTGCTGTCCCGAGGGAGAGATGCTGCTGGTGAAACCATCGAGACAGAATGATCTCAAATCAAAGCTACTGCCTATGTAACTTGGACTGTTTTATTCAAATATGAAAGCTCAGATGGTCTCCTTCAGGGTCCCAGCGAAGCTCTCACACTCACATGCTTGGGGGCTCCAGCCTGTTTGGCGTGTTGGTCACTGTTTCAACATCAAATTTCTCATTTTGTTTCTAAACCTTTAATGTGACTTTTGGTCAAGAAGTTCTGCTATGGAAACAGCAGGCATCACAGCATTAAGCATTTACTAAGAAAGAGCACACTTGCCTATGTGATGTTCATTCTCCATTTTAAATATTTGACCTGATCAGATTAAAAAAAATAAAAGTCACTTTTTCACAAGAGGCTCAGAATTCCTCCAAATGGTCATGAATGGTGACAGGCCTGCTGGTGAGGGGGTTGCTTCCACAGGCTGTGTCATAGTTTTTCCATAGTTTACTTTTAAAAGGAGAAGTATTCTGTTGACTTTATTATTTTGTTGTCATGGGGCAGAAATAAGTAAACAACACTGAAAGTGCTACGATTGCAGATGAAAGTGCATGGAAAAATCTTTGATCGGCACAAGCAAGAATCTGCTCTCCAAGGCCTTTGAAAAAGCATAACCAGCACAGAGCTCCACAACCCACAGACTGACAGGCAGTTAACATGATTTCTGTGACCCAAGGGGTGCCAAAGGAGCACGTCCTTTATGGAGTCAGGGGTCATGGGTCATGAGCCATGGTGGATATTCATACACAGAAGACACAGGACGTTAGCTCCTCAGTCTGAGTTTAAATCCTAGCCCTACCCTTACTAGCCCAGGAGCCTTGTATATAGTTCTTTATTTTAAAAGAAAAGATAAGAAAATGTCTCCTGGACCTCAGTGTCCTCATCTTTAGAATGGAGATAATAGAACTTTCTTAACGGGTTGCTCTGAGATCCAAATGAGAAAAGTCACAGGAAGCCTGTAGTAGACACTAGGTAAATTTCAGCTATAATGGTTATTGGATACCTTCCAAATTATGATTTTTATTGCTATAAATATTGTTTGTTTACCTATAAGTAAAGTATAAGTTTGGCAAAAAAAATTTTTCAGCCTAAACATCTTTGTGTGTGTGTTAATCACTCAGTCGTGTCTGACTCTGTGACCCCATGGACTGTAGCCCACCAGGCTCCTCTGTCCATGGAATTCTTAGGTAAGAATACTGAAGTGGGTTGCCATTCCCTTCTCCAGGACATCTTCCCAACCCAGGGATAGAACCTGGGTCTCCTGCATTGGCAGGCAGATTCTTTACCGTCTGAGCCACCAGGGAAGTCCTAAACCTGTTCAATCAATTCTTAGATGTATTATTTTTTCACGTTTTACTGTCTCTAGATTCTACATTTATTTTACAATAAGTGACAATATGAAACTATTGCTGGCCTTTTTTTTTTTTCACATTTGAGCATCTCAAAAACTGGAATGAATCTTATAATTGATGGCTTGTTAGATTTGATGACATAATCACAGACAAAATTTCCTCCTTTAGAACTTACAGTTGTAACAAAACTATAGAGATTTTATTGATAGCAGTAATGTACCTGTCGGAGAAGGCAATGGCACCCCACTCCAGTACTCTTGCCTGGAAAATCCCATGGACGGAGGAGCCTGGTAGGCTGCAGTCCATGGGGTCGCTGAGAGTCGGACACGACTGAGCGACTTCACTTTCACTTTTCACTTTCATGTATTGGAGAAGGAAATGGCAACCCACTCCAGTGTTCTTGCCTGGAGAATCCCAGGGACGGGGGAGCCTGGTGGGCTGCCGTCTATGGGGTCACACAGAGTCAGACACGACTGAAGTGACTTAGCATAGCATAGCATGTACCTGTGGCATCCTTTTCAATTACATTTTTAACTAGACTGTCCAGCAAAGTTCATAAATTACATGTATTAATTGCCTCTATAAAAAAGTTCCATTGCCTTTAAGAATGCACAAAAAACATTAAAACAGGTTATCAAAAGAGCAGAAAATCCCCAGAAGAGGAAACTAGTACATAAAGTAAGTTTTCATTCATTAGATGAACATTGAATGGGTAGATATAATAGATATAGGTGATTGGATGGCATGTCAGTTGGAAAGGCATTCTGTAAAACAGAAATAATACAGAACTGCGTCATCCATGTGATTACATTGGGTGTTCTCTAAAAGCAATACCTATGGGAACATGAAGGTCTGAAGTTATATTCTTTAATATCCCACACCCGTGCTCTCTTTCTCTCTCTCTCTCACACACACACACACACACACACGCAGGGGTGGGGTCACTGGGGAGGTGGGGAGAACACACTAAAGGTCTAAAAGAAGAGGTAGGCATCATGGATATACATTTATATGTGATATACATTCACAGGGTCTTCTTAGTTGGAGAAAGTAGCTGTATCTCTTCTCTTTACTGGATATTTGTCAAATAAGTCACTGTTTAAACTGTAGGACTGTGGGTCTCTGCAGGCATGTTTTCCAGAATCAGAGCAGAAAGCATTTCTAGGAGAGTGGATGCTAAACATTGTGCTTAGTCACTCAGCACATTATGTTCGACATTGTGTCTGACTCTGTGATCCCATGAACGGTAGCCCACCAGGCCCCTTTGTCCATGGGATTCTCCAAGCAAGAACACTGGAGTGGGTTGCTGTTTTTTTCTCCAGGATGCTAAACATGCTTTACCCAAACCAAGGGATTCTAACCATCTCCATGCCATCTCAGAAATCCTAAACTCTGGTTGTGAAACCAAGTGGATAATCAGCCAATCCCTTTGAGCAGTGCCTCTCTGCACAGTATCATAGGGGAGATGGTCATTTCCATATAACTTCTCAGTAAACAGGCCAGTTGCATAAAGTGAAAGTGAAGTTGTTCAGTCATGTCTGACTCTTGGTAACCCCATGGGTTGTAGCTCACCAGGCTCCTCCATCCATGGGATTTTCCAGACAAGAATACTGGAGTGGGTTGCCATTTCCTTCTCTAAGGGATCTTCCCAACCCAGGGATCAAACCCAGGTCTCCCACACTTCAGGCAGACTCTTTAGCATCTGAGCCACGAGGGACGGTGCGGCCAGTTGCATAGCTTATTAAAGTGTCCACTGCAGCATAGGAAACTGAATTTGACCTGCTGAGCAAAGACCTACATTGTTTTAAACAATAGGATAATGTTGTTGCTGCTGTTGTTCAGTCATTTAGATGTGTCCAACTCTTTATGACCCCATGGCCTGCAGCACACCAGGCTTCCCTGTCCTTCACTATCTCCCAGAGTTTGAGTTTCTTGAACAGAGGAGCCTGGTGGGCTACAATCCATGGGGTCACAAAGAGCCAGACACCACGGAGCAACTAACCTGAATTAAGATAATGGGTCTTCCTTGATTAAAGTCTTGCATATTGAATTTGGTAAGAATAATTATAAGGAAGAAATATCCAGGTCGTCCTAAGAAAAGCAGCAGGTTATCATAACAGTATGGACTACACTTGACTTGGAGAGCCCCAGGAGCCAAGGCACCTCCTGCCTTACACAGACTTTGTCCTGTTCTCCCAAGGCATCAAGCCCCTGTAAAGTCCAGGTCTCTATAGGTTCTTTCCCAGATTTCTATAAAGGGAAAATTCCTGCTCTTATGGAATGTAGTATTATATTTCCTCTAACTCTATTACTAAAAATATCAAACCTTGGATATGCAGATGACACCACTCTAATGGCAGAAAGAAAAGAGGAACTAAAGAGCTTCTTGATGAAGGTGAAAGAGGAGAGGGAAAAAGCTGGCCTAATACTCAACTTTCAAAAAACTAAGATCCTGGCATCTGGTCCCATCATTTAATGGCAAACAGATGGATAAAAAGTGGAAACAGTGACAGATTTTATTTTCTTGGGCTCCAAAATCACTACAGACAGTGATTGCACCCACAAAATTAAAAGACACTTAGTCCTTGGAAGAAAAGCTATGGCAGACATAGACAGCGTATTGAAAAGCAGAGACATCACTTTGCCAGCAAAGGTCCATATAGTCAAAGCTATGGTTTTTCCAGTAGTTATATCTGAACATGAGAGTTGAACCATAAAGAAGACTGACTGCCAAAGAATTGATGTTTTTGAATTGTGGTGCTAGAGAAGACTCTTGAGAGTCCCTTGGACTGCAAGGAGATCAACCCAGTCGATCCTAAAGGAAACCAGCCCTGAATTTTCATTGGAAGGACTGATGCTGAAGGTCCAATACTTTGGCCACCTGATGGGAAGAGCCAACTCACTGGAAAAGACTCTGGTGCTGGAAAAGATTGAAGGCAGGAGAAGGGGATGACAGAGCATGAGATGGTTCAATGGCATCACTGATTTCATGGACATGAATTTGAGCAAACTCTGGGAGACAGTGAAAGACAAAGAAGCCTGGTGTGCTGCAGTCCATGGAATCACAAGGAGTCAGAGATGATTTGGTGTCTGAGCAACAACAACAGAAGTCAAAACACTGTGAATTATAGTAAAGGGCATTTTCTGTGCATGTGGAGCACACACATATCCATTATGATATTTAATTGAGTCTGGAAAACATGAAAGTGTGCCTGACAAGAACGTACATATAAAGTATTTCTGATTATCTTGAACCCCTCTGAACTTTACTTGCTAAAGAAGCTGCTGGAATATCTGAGAATATCCAGTTGTTTTTTTCAGTTGTCTGATTTGTAAAATAAGAGTTTGAATTGGATGATTCGCTAAAATCTCTCCCACTTAACAATCTTAATGTTTAATATCATGGAGCAAACCATGTCACCACAAGCTTGCCAGTGACCATTGAAGATAGCAGGGCTGTCCTTTTCACCAGCAAAGGCACAGCAAATTGCCCTCTTGATATTTCTTAGACATTGACTTCTAACCAGTTGGTCATGTCATTGATCTTGAGATATACCCACTCATCCAGACCTTTCTAGGAGTTAAGATCACATGATTCAGATGCTGGAAAGATATGGAGAAGAGAACCCTCTTACACTGTTGGTGGGAATATAAGTTGATGCAGCCACTGTGGAGAACAGTATCGAGATTCTGAAGAAAACTAAAAGTACAACTACCATATGATCCAGCAATCCCACTCTTGGGATATACTCAGATAAAACCATAATTTAAAAAGATACATGCACCCCAGGGTTCACAGCAGCACCTATTTACATCAGCTAGGACATGGAAACAACCTAAATGTCTATCAACAGATGAATGGATAAAGAAGATGTGATACATATATACAATGAAATATGACTCAGCCACGAAAAGGAATGAAGTACTGCCATTTGCAGAGACATGGATAAACCTAGAGACAGTCATACAGAGTGAAGTAAATCAGAATGAGAAAAACAAGTATCATATAATATCATTTATATGTGGAATCTAGAAAAATGGTACAGATAACCTTATTTGCAAAACAAATAGAGACACAGATATAGAGAACAAACTTAATGGATACTAGGAAGGAGAGAGGATGAATTGGGGGTTTGGGGTTGACATATACTGCTGCTGCTGCTGCTAAGTCGCTTCAGTCGTGTCTGACTCTGTGCAACCCCATAGACGGTAGCCCACCATGCTCCGCTGTCCCTGGGATTCTCCAGGCAAGAACACTGGAGTGGGTTGCCATTTCGTTCTCCAAAGATGAAAGTGAAAAGTCAAAGTGAAGTCGCTCAGTCATGTCCCACTCTTCGAAACCCCATGGACTGCAGCCTACCAGGCTCCCCTGTCCATGGGATTCTCCAGGCAAGAACATACACTACTATGTATAAAATAGATAACTAATGAGAACCTACTGTATAGCATGGGACCGCTACTCAAGGCTCTGTGGTGACCTAAATAGGAAGGAAATCTTAGAAAGGGAATATACATATATGTATAACTGATTCATTCTGCTGAACAGTAGAAACTAACAACATTGTATAGCAACTGTACTTCAATAAAAATGAATTAGTCATCTGTCTCCAAATTAAGGTAATTCAGTTTTGTTTTGTTTTGTTTTTCCCCTAAAATAGGAAAAGTAACAGAAGTTGTTCTACCTTATCCATTTGAAACATCACTTGGTCTGGTATCAGTTTCAACTTTCTTTCTTTGTTTGCCTCTGAAGAAGAGAGCACATAGGCCTCTTTTTTATCCACCTCCAGCCACCCAGCCCTGGCCTCGGGGCTCTGCCCCACCTCATTCTCTCAGGACAGGGAGGATTTCCCCTTCCTACAAGGTCTGTCTGTTTTTGCAGCTAACACTCACCCTGCTTTGCCAGGGTACATTCTTGGTTGGTTGCAGCTATTGACTACATTTTCTCTTCTTTTTCTTTGGAGGGCTTACTTTCTGCTTGCTCCTGTGAAAAAAAGTGTGGTGCAAATATTCGGTCTCTCCCTGATATCACAGTTGCTTTCATAAACAGTGCCCCGTTCCCCACATGAGGGGAGAAACATGAAAGGAATTGGCTGTTTTGATCCAACATTCCTTTAGCAGATTAGTTGGCATGTTCAGAAGGTGCAGGCAAATTTAATCCAGAAAAGTATAAAAGTTCATGACCAGTCCGAGCAAATAACTGGGAAAAAATCCTTTAAAAGGCTAAGGAGAGGTTCAAGGCTCTTTGAAAGGCATGATCATCTTTTTAAATGTCAAATTCCACCCACTAAATTTCATGCTGTTGTTTTTACCACTCTCGTATTTTTTTAGCATTATATTTAATTTTTCTATTTTAAAACCCTGAAATCCCATCCCCCTGCTTTCTCCTGAGACCAAGCATACCATGAAAATACCACAAAAGACTCAGTGGGTAAAATGCAAACAGGTTAGGACAACACGCACTGACTCTTCTGTGCCTTTGCTTTGGAAAGGTTGTGTTCAGAGGTTTGGTGCTCTTTAACATAGAAGAGAAAGCTTTACCTTTCAAATACCGCCACCATTTGATCAGAAAAATCAAGAGGGTCCCAGTTTCATTTCAGTGTGGTTATCTTACGCCTAACAACTTTATATGTGTCCCCTTTTTGGAAGCCTGTTGATTGAAAGGTGTGAGATTCACAAAGGTGAAGTGTGATTAACTTAAAGTAGAAACTAGTTATCTCAACAGTTCAAGGTTTTATAATATTCTTAAAGCTATCAGATAATTTAACAGACGAGCAGAAATATTGCCTTGAAATCAAAAGACTTGGATTCTGGTTCCAGCATTGACTCCGTCTCACTGTGTAACTTTGAGGAGATGCTCAAACTTTCTCTGAATCCGTTTTTCCACCTGAAGAATATGGAAGCAAAACAAGAGCATTTCTGAGATAACTTTCTGCTCTATGAATTCTCAGCACAATTCTCTTTCATTGACTTTAGTCAGAGATGCATCAATTTTCAGTTCATACAGAATGGAAATGTTCTCTTCATAGGGTAAGCTTGGCTATATTTAAGCTTCACATGTTGGAGTTTTATTTTCCTGTCTTTTTATTAGGCTTCTTTACATGTTGTTCATCTGCTCAGTCATGTCTGACTCTTTGCAACCCCATGGACTGCAGCACACCAGGCTTCCCTGTCCTTCACCATCTCCTGGAGTTTCCTCAAACCATGTCCATTGAATTGGTGATGCCATCCAACCATTGCATCCTCTGTCACCCACTTCTCCTCCTACCTTCAATCTTTCCCAGCATCAGGGTCTTTTCCAATCATTTGGCTCTACATGACAGCCTAATTAATTCCAACTTGTCCTTGTGTTTATAGGAGAAGATTCTGCTGTGGCTTCTTCAGTTCATGCAAGAGCAGGGCATCTCGCTGGATGAAGTGGACCAAGATGGCAACAGTGCTGTTCATGTGGCCTCACAGCATGGCTACCTCGGGTGCATACAGGTACACGGGCCCTGCTTCTCTGGAGAAAAGAGTGCAACAAGCAGTAAAACAGAAAATGGGAATTTAGTTCCCTCAGAGAATGTCTAGATTAAATCAACTTTGTCTCTTTAGTGGATAATAAAAGAATCAAATTGATATATTTGTATTTCCAGAAATGCACACAAGCATTGGCATAAAGAGCCATCTGGGTCTCTCCTTGCATGTCACAGGGTGTTGACAGGGTCTCTTCTTGCCCTTTCAGCCTTGCCTGAAAACCCCAGTGCTGAGGACAGTAGATGTTAAGCACCCTGTGTTCTCAAGATAGCAGAAAACCCCTGTCAGACGGACATCACTCAGACTGTCACATGGCAGGTGGCCGTGCCTGCTGTCGTTAGCACACTTTGCCTTCCCAAGTGTCTAAAAAACAGAACTGAATTTTCAGGAAACAATTAGAAAAATTCCTTAGAGCATCAAGCAGTATGACACAGTGGAGACACAAGAGACGCAAGTTGTGTCCCTCAGTGGGGAAGATCCCCTGGAGGAGAGCATGACAACCCACTCCAGCGTTTTTGCCGGGATAACCCCATAGATAAGGGAATCACAGAGTCTGGCTATAGTCCATGGGGTCGCAAAGAGTCAGACACGACTGAGTGACTAAACACACACACAGCAGGTAGTAGGCTGGGGAGAGAGGGTCCTGTGGTTTTCTCCCTTTCTTTGTAGTAGGACTGAGCTTCTTGAATACATTCAAAAAGCCCAGAACTGATTCTAGGAAGCCCTTGACATAGACCCCCTCAGCCCGAGGGCAGACTCGGCAGGGCCCTGATTGGCTAGCCAGTCCACCCAACAGGCTCAGGTGGCCTCACCCTTTTAGCCAAACATACCTGGAGAATTTTACTGTGTCTTATGTGTGTAGTGATGGAAAAAGGTTGGGGAGTGGAGCCATGGGAGGTGGCATCTCCCTGACCCAGCCACCTGAGGGGACCTCCAAGAGGACTGCTTAGAGAGTACAGGCTTCCTACGAGAAGAGGGGTTGGCATCTCATCCTGCAGCTGAACGCAGAGCTGCCCAGAGCTGAGCCACACCAGGGCTGCCACCCTCACAGCGCATGGCGGGGGGTCCTGAGAGGAGCACGTGAATGTGAAAACTGGGCAGGCCTCCTATATATAATAGTTTAACATCTGCTAATCCCAAACTCCCAGGCCTTCCCTCTCCCACCTGCCTGTACAGCATGGGGAACTATTTTTAGTATCTTGTGATAAACCATAATGGAAAAGAACATATAAAAAAGAATACCTATATGTGTATAACTGAGTCACTTTGCTATATAGCAAAAACCGACACACCATTGTAAATCAACTATACTTCAATTTAAAAAAGTTTTTAAAAATAACTGGATAGGCCTTTTCAGCTAGAAGGTATAAGGCCCTGACTGACAAAACAATGAGAGAGGAGGGCTGAAGGGGAGGAGGGACAGTGATGGTGTAAGGAGAGGAAAAGCTTTGAATTGAAACAAAGTTTAGAACTGGCCTGGAATTTACTTTAGGAAAATAAATCATCATTACCAGAGTCTGACCAGTCACACCATTCTTATCATCGAAAATGACCCAACATCTATGGATTTGTTCCCACATCTGCCTGAAATGTAGGAAAAGAACGATTGACAATGTATGGGTGAAGGCCACGATTAAAGAAAATACTTTTACCTCACCAGATTCATACAGTTCAAAATATCTTATGTGTACTTGAGAACTCTAAGAAAACAGTGCTCTTTTGCACCATATTTGGTAATATTTCTTTTATTCCAAACTTAACAGGCACTTACCAAGGTTTTCCTGTGTGCTGGTAGACTGTATCTGAAAGAGAAAACTGGGCAGTGAGAACCAGTTGCTCAGAAAAGTAGAGAGGATTAGGAAATGACAGGAGAAGATATGCAAAAGCTGTAAATATGAGACAAGAGCTGAATAAAACCAGAATGCAGAGGCAATAGCAAAAAGATCTCTACACGGTCTCCTCACATGCAACTGCTCTGTGGAAAGCCACATTAACAGGAAATATTCCAAGTGTCTGAGAAGTTTCCCCACTATTGTTGGCAAAGCATGCATCTTCTGATTTAAGACACCCAGTCGTGAAAGGAGTGATGAGAAATCAAAATGTATAGAAAAGAGAGAAATTTTAATTACTACCAGGGTCTGCAGAAAGATGAAAGGAGTAGCATTGCTTTTTGTGGAGGAAAAATAATTGAACGAAGACTGAAAACTTCATTTTTCTGTTTAACAAAACACTATCATATTTAATAGTCTCAAAGTAAAAAAGAGTAAACTTTTATCAGCTAATAAATGACTGCAAGCCAAAGAAAACTGGCTGATATCACTAATTCTGTTTGAGATTTCAATTTTTTTTTTTTTTTAAATATGTGAGGAGAGGCAGTCTGTCCTTTCAGCGTGTTCATCTCCACTTAACACAAATGATATTTTTGGCACTAGGCACCATGGATGTGGAAACTTGGATACTCTTGGAAGTAAGTCTCTCCACTGGGTGTGAGAAAAAGTAGGTACAAAGAGATTGGAAGTGGAAAAGGGAGTGAGCAAGTGTCGTTATGATGTGAGGAGGGAGCTGAGTATGGGAAACACTGGAAAGAAAACTGCAGAGGCCAGAGCCAAGCTAACAGTGTGTGTTTATGCTGTGTCTCTGGGAGCTCAGTGTGGGGTGGGGACGCTTTGTGAGCTGAGTGGCAGTAACTGTAGGGCACAGTGACTTTTCATGGCGAGTAATCCTAAACTGAGTGGAAAATGAAGCTCCTTTATGACCTCTGAGTCTGAGTAGTCTAGGAGTTTTAAAATAACAATTATTTCTTGTGGAGAAAACATTATCTATTACTAAAATAAATTCGGAGGTCTACAAACTCATCTTGATAGTGTCAAAAATATATATCAGACTATGACAGTTGATTAATATTGATATGACAGCTTTTTGTGGAGTCTATTTTCACCACAGCATAAAAACTAAAGTTTTTATTTTTAAAAATTAATGATGTCAGGGAATTCCCTGATATACCAGTGGTTAGAACTCTTTGCTTTCATTGCTGAGGGCACAGGTTCAATCCCTGATCAGAGATCTAAGATCACACAAGCAAAGTACAGTAAAAAGAAAAAAAATTAACAGTCTCAACCATGCTCCTTCAAATCTTTCTCCCCTATATTAATGATACCTTGACAAGATTCCTTAACTTTTTGCCTTTGTTTGACTATTAACATATACTTCAAACCAATTGAACAATCTCAGTCTTATTTCTAATTCAAAGTATTCTCCTCCCCAAGCCAGATCAGCTCAGGGTAGAAGGAACAAGGTTGGGACAGAAGCTTGACTGGCTTGTTACACACCACCTTAGCTCCTATTCACCTCTTTCTCCTGGGATCCACTGTTGAGGACAAATAGGGAGTATGGAGAGAGAAAGTCAGCTGTCTCTTTGCTTAACTGGCAGGGGCCATGGCATCTCCCTGAAAGTTGTCTTGCTTCTTTAGCTCACTAAGGTTTGCCACTAATATCCTCGGGAGCAGCCTTCAGGAGCTGTGTCTCTGGTGGATGTGGTGGGTGGGGCCTTTGGAGGGTCCTTTAGAGCCTCCCCACTGCTACCTGACAGGGAGATGCGGCCCCGACCTTGCACTCTCCCCCCCCATACAAGCCTCTCCACGGTGTTGCTTCCCACTGCCTCCTGCTGCTAAAGAACCTTCTCCATTTTCATCGAGTGATAATAAGCTCACAGCATGCTCCCTTCTACAACATCTGATTAATCTATGGAGACACATCCTCACCAGGGCACATGGTGAGAATATGGGCCCCTGCCATGACAGTTCTCTCCTGTTCTTTTTATCTCTGATTGGGTGGGTTCAGCACCAGATCAAGTGTGCTGCCCAAAAAGGAACAGGTAAAAAAAGTTCCTTCTTTTTCTTAGGGGCATCCCTAAATTCATGAGCCCACCCACTGAAAGGGACAGAGCCTCTTACTGCAGACACGGCCCTGCTCATCTCATGAAGGAAAGGACTCCTAAGGACAACACATCCTCCTCCCCTTCCCAGTGTCCTTCTGAGGCTGGGTGGGGTTGATAGTAGGAAGGTTGGTCGGTTGCGTTGTTGTAGGTTCTGAAGGGAGGCATCTGATACTGACTGCTAAAATCTCACTAGAAGTCCTCTTTGTATGTGAGGCTCCTTGCCCCCACCCTGTCCTGCTGTGGACTCTGGTGACTGGTTTTGGAACAACAGGAGAAGTTCCATTCAACCTTCTGTTACAATCATTAAAAAGTAATGTTTATGAACATACCTAAAGAATATCATACTAAGTAAGTCAGAGAAAAGCAATTATATGATATCAGTTATGTGTGAAATCTAAAAAATAATACAAATTATTCTGTATACAGAAAGGAAACAGACTCACAAACATAGGAAACAAATTTATGGTTACCAAAAGGAAGAAGGAGGTGGGGGAGGGATACATTTGGGAGTATGAAAGTAATAGATGCTAACTACTGTACATAAAATAATAAGCAACAAGAGTTGACTGTGTAGCATGGGGAACTATATTCTATATTCAATATCTTGTAACAACCCATAATGGAAAGCAGCCTGGAAAAAAGAAATATATATATATATATATATATATATATATAAAACTGAATCACTTTGCTGCATACCTGAAACTAACAAAACTGTAAATCAACTATACTTCAAAAAAATTTTTTTAAATAACATTTAGAGGGAAGTCCTGATGGATCACATGTCTGTGCCTCCTCTAACAGACCCTGGTTGAGTACGGAGCAAATGTCACTATGCAGAACCACGCTGGGGAGAAGCCCTCCCAGAGCGCCGAGCGCCATGGACACAGCCTGTGCTCCCGGTACCTGGTGGTGGTGGAGACCTGCATGTCGCTAGCCTCCCAGGTGGTGAAGCTCACCAAGCAGCTGAAGGAGTGAGTGACCTGCTTGTTCCATGAGAACCCAGTCTGGCTGGTCAGGTCGTGCTTAGGTGTCAGCCTGGTCCTCAGAAGGCTCCCTCTCGTGGGTGGTACTGGGAATGCCTAGTGTCCTCCTCATCTTCTTTTCTTCCCTCATTCCCAGTCCTCACAGCCGGTGTTCATGCTGAAGATGCCATCTCTGTGGAGGCAAAATGATATTTAAGCAAAAAAAGAATGCAGAGCAAGCTTCCTCAGCAGGAAACTTAAGCCACAGTGGACTAGGGGAGAGAGCCTCTCTCTGTCTTCACATCTTAGGGCCCCAGATGATGTAGTAGGCGCAGAAAGCACATGTGGGCATCATTCCAAACTTCTGTCCTTAATAGTTCAACAAATTATAAAGAATGTGAGAGAGAGAAAGGTTCAAGATGAGCCAGTTTCTCAGTTTTCTCAAAAAAGAAAAATGTATATTTAGGAAAGTATAGGTACCCTGGTAACCAGTGCCGCAAATTTATTATAAAAATTAAGCAGACAATTCACAAATCCTCAGAATGAAAAATCCTCAAAATGTGAACTCAGTATGACATTACTTAAAACACTCTTTGTCTAGTTAAGCCCAGTTCTTTTTTTGATGAAATAATAAAGCTGGTACACATTGCATAACTAGATATCAGGGGAGCATGGCTGGGAAGTTGCCATGATGTGTTTGAAAAAAGGAGGGCCCAAGGAGAGGTCATCTGGGAGGGGTGGGGGTCAAGCAGGTTGAAGGACTAAGAGCTGAGGCCCCTCTAAGGGGACAGAGGTCAGCCCTTGGAGAACACATTGGCCAAATGACCATTGCCATACTGATAAGGGACTCATCGAAAATCAAGAATAGCACTCAAAGTAATGGTAACAGATTAGGAGAATAGACCTTAAAAATTAAGTTTTAGGGGAGAAAAGTGAAGTTTTACTTTAAAATTATAAAAAAATAGTTTTTTCTTCTTTCCTTGTGAAAAAAGATCTGTAGTTGGTGGGAGGCCTTAACTGGTTAGAATTTAATTCATGCAATAGTGACAAGTCCTTAGATCCTCTGGCTCCTCACTAGACTTGGGAAACATTTCTCTCTCTGCTTCTGCTCTCGTGCCTTAGAGGTTAAGAGTTTCTGCACTCCTCCACCCTTCCTCTGTCAGTACCTAGAATACTGTCTCTAATGAGTTTAGGCTTTCACTAGAAAAAAATTTAAACTTAAAAATTAGAGGGGTTCCTTTCTCTCCAACAATCCTTTGCCCAGTTACACAAGACTCCCCTGGGGCAGGTGAGCTGAGCAAGCTTTGAAGGTCTGGATGTAACTGAAGGGGAAATGCACCCAAATTCCTAATTCCCTTCAGGAAGTTATCTTGTCAAGGCAAACATACTGTACACATGCCTTTATGTACATGTATAGGTATTTCTGAAAAGAAGTTCCTAGAAAAGGAATTACCAGAACAAAGGTGCATACATGTGGATTTTTGTTGTTCAGCCACTAAGTCACGTCTGACTCTGTGAACCCATGGACTGCAGCACACCAAGCGTCTCTGTCCCCTCACTGTCTCCCAGAGTTTGCCCGAGTCATGTGCATAGAATCGGTGATGCTATCCAACCATCTCATCCTCTGCCACCTTCTTCTTCTTTGCCTTCAGTCTTTCCCAGCATCAGGGTCTTTTCCAGTGAGTCAGTTCTTCATATCAGGTGGCCAAAATACTGGAGCTTCAGCATCAGGCCTTCCAATGAGTATTCAGGGTTGATTTCCATTAGGATTGACTGGTTTGATCTCCTTGCTGTCATGATACTTGTAGACAGATGCTGCCTAATATCCTTCCAGAAATGTTGTACCAGTGGATACTCCCCTCAGTAGTGTATGCACATATCCGTCGAGAGGAACTTTAAAATAGTCCAATGGAATGTTTTTTTCTAAAGGTTTGTACTCAGAGAAAAGACTGAAAAACCTTCCCCTCAATCTCTCAGCACAGAGTTGGAGAGGCTTTCCTGAGCTGTAGTAGTTGCTTTATTGGTAGAACTCTTCAAGGTCAGGGTCTTGGCTGCTCTCTGTGCTGATGATCCTGGGATAAAACACACATGTACGCTAATAGACAGCAGTTATTCCACTGTCTCCAAGCTGAAGGCTGTAGACAGATGTAGTCAAGCCAATGAGAATATGAAATAAGAGAGGTTATGCTGGAGACCCTAGTTTTGTACTCAGTGTGTGTCTCAGTGAGACTGGCAAAACTAAAACAGAAATTCACTTACTCTATTTAGTCCACTGTACCCTTCAGACTCTAGGGCACCAACAACATCAAAAGGTGCACAAGGAAGGATGGAAAACACTAGTTTTTCAGTCCAAAATTGTGAGTGGGAGACAGTCTTGAGCGCCTTTTCCTCCTAGGATATTTTTACCAGTCCTTCATCAACATAGCTATTATTTAGAAATGGTACCCTTCAGCTCTCTTAGACATCCTGATCTATACATGTAGGTGTCAATGGGTTGAATTGTAGCCTCATAAAATGATGTGTTGGAGTCCTAACCCCTAGGACTTTGGAATGTGAGCTTATCTGGAGATGGGTCTTTACAAAAGTAATCAAGTGAAAATTAAGTCATAGGATTGGGCCCAATCCAAGATGATTGGTGTCCTTGCAAAAGGGGAAAATCTGGACACAGAGACAGACACACACAGGGAGAAGATAATGTGAACAGGAAGGCAAAGATCAGGGTGATTCATTCAGAAGTCAGAGAATGCCAGAGATTGCTAGTGAACCACCAAACACTAGTAGAGAGGCAGAGGGCCAATTCTCCCTCACAGCCCTCCAAGGAACCAGCCTTGTCAACACCTCGGTTACAGACTGCTAGCCTCCAGAACTATGAGAAAATAAACTTCCGTTGTTTAAGGAAGGCAACTTGTGGTACTTTGTTAGAGCAGCCTAGCAGACATACTGGACAAATGCTCACATATTTTCACATATTCATATTTCACATGCTCATATATTATAAAGTTGATTAGTCCTTTCTGAGGGCTTTTTTAGAATCTAGATAATAGAGTCCTTTTTTTCTCCATCCATACCTGGGATTCCTGTCATCAGTCAACCTAATTGCCTCCAAATAGTTTTCTTGACTGTGTCATAATTCACATTGACACCTAAAAACCCTTTAAAAGGAGACTGTAATCTTGCTTCATCTATTTTAATCCCTCACCTAATGTTTTTCTAAAATACTTGACAGGCAATACCAAATTTCAAAGTAGGAAAAGTAGAAAGCTCCTGTATATTTTTTGTTTATTCTTTAGATTAGGGTCAGCAAACTATAGACTATACACTGAGGCCCAATTCACCCCACCACCTGTTGCTTTTTTTTTTCCACCACCTGTTTTTGTAAATAAAGTTTTATTGAAACAGAGCCATACACATTCTCTTACATATTACCGAGTGTTGATTTCACAACTACATCAGCTGAGTTGAGTAATTATGACACAGAATTTGTGGTGTACAAGCCTAAAATATTTAATATTTGACCCTTTAGGAAAAAGTTTGCTGGCTTCTGCTTTATTTCAGTGTGTGAGTCACAGAATGAGCAAGATAAATAAGATCACAGACTTCTTAAGTGTTGGGGATGGAATAGGAGAAGGCAATGGCACCCCACTCCAGTACTCTTGCCTAGTAAATCCCATGGACAGAGGAGCCTGGTAGGCTGCAGTCCATGGGGTTGCTAAGAGTCGGACACGACTGAGTGACTTCACTTTCACTTTTCACTTTCATGCATTGGAGAAGGAAATGGCAACCCACTCCAGTATTCTTGCTTGGAGAATCCCAGGGACGGTGGAGCCTGGTGGGCTGCCGTCTATGGGGTCGCACAGAGTCAGACACGACTGAAGCGACTTAGCAGCAGCAGCAGCAGCAGGGATGGAATGTTAGTACTAAGACTGACCACTTCTGAGAAAAGGAGAATATCTGGGGCTGGTGGAAGAGTATTATGCAAATCTGATCTCTCAGAATTAAATTTAGGTAGCCGACAGCTGTTGAGGATGTGCAGTGACATTTGGCAAGGAGAAGACTGAACTTCCTCAAGCCAGCATCGAAGATTCAGCAGCTTTTTTAAGAAAACTTATAACTCATTGGTTTAGTTCTTCCTTCTGACTCATGGGAGCTGCTACCAGTTTTGATGCTTAGTTTTCTACTCCTGTAACAAATTACCACATACTTAGTGTTTTAAAACAATGGACATTTATCTCACAGTTCTGTAGGTCAGGATACCAGAATGAATTTCTCTAGATTAAAATCAGTGTGTTCACAGTCTGCTTTCCTTTCTGGAGACTCTCAGATGAAAGTCTGTTTCCTGCTCATTCAGGTCATGTAGCAGAATCAGTTTCTTGCTGAAGTCTCTGTTTTCTTGCTGTCAGCTGAGAGTCATTGCCAGCTCCTCGAGGCTACTGCATTGCTTGGCTCACAGCCGCTTCCTTCATCATCAAAGTCCCCAACCGCAGGTAGAGTCCTTACCACACTTTAAGTCCCTCTGATCTCCTTTTCTGCCTTCTCTTCACTGTTACTCATGTGGTGAGATTGGACCCACCCCATAGTCCAACCTTAATTCCCTTTTTATCACATAAGGTAACATAATCACATCTTTCAGGGATTAGGATATGATAGACATCTTTGGGGGGCAATGGGGAGTACCACAGGAATACTACAGAGATCAGTAAATACTGCTTACTTCTCTAAAATCAGAATCAGTGTAATTTACTTTTTCAAGTTCTATAATAATATGTGTTTTCTAAACAGATTTTACCTTCTTTAACTTATGGCTTTCAACCTATTTTCTTAACTTTAAATAAAGCACATTCTGATGCATATGCTTCTATGTCCAGAGTAAATGAGCTGTTGCCATACACAGTTTTCTCTTTATACAAAAAATACCAAGTTATTTACCTGGTAGCTCAGCTGGTAAAGAATCTGCCTGCAATGTAGGAAACCCTGGTTCGATTCCTGGGTCAGGAAGTTTCCCTGGAGAAGGGAAAGGCTATGCATTCCAATATTCTGGGGCTTCCCTGGTGGCCTAGACGGTAAAGAATTCGTGCAGTTCGGGTGACCTGAGTTCAGTTCCTTGTTGGGATGATACCCTGGAGGACAGCATGGCAACCCACTTAAGTATTTTTACCTGGAGAATCCCCCTGGACAGAGGAAACTGGTGGACTACAGTCCATGGGGTTGCAAAGAGTTGGACACGACTGAGTGACTAAGCACAGCACAGCATACCCAACTTGGAAGCAGTTTGCTTGCTTTGTTTTATTTAGCTTTTTTCTGATGACTAAATTAACTCAATTAATTTATAAATTCAGACAATTTAGGGAGAGTGAGTAACATTTTGGAGTATATCCTTCTAGCTTGGGGTGTGGCTGGGGTTTGGGGAGAAAGAGAGATTTCTTAAAAATGAGATAATGAGATTATATTACACACAGCATTTTGTAACTTTATTTTTTAACTTAAGGAAAGTAAATTACACTCTGTGTGTGTGTGTGTCTGTGTCTGTTTATATAAATACACTTCATACTGTATAATTTATATATATATATATATATACACACACACGCATGTATTAAGGAAGCTTTTTCTATGTCACAAATATTCAGATATATTATCATTCTTAATAGCTGCCTTCCTAGAAATAATTATAAATTGATTTACTCAGTCTTAGTGATGAGCATTTATGTTACAGTTTTCTTACTAATGGGCTTCCCAGGTGGCGCTAGTGGTAAAGAACCTGCCTGCCATGTGAATAATAAATATCTTGTTGAGTACTTTTGATTGTATCCTTAGGAAAATTTCTGAATTATAAGGCTGAAGATTATGCACATTTGCAAGGCTTTTAGATTTATTGCAACTTATTGCAAATTATCATGAGAAAATGTATATCTATTAATTTATGGTAGTAGCCATGTGTCAGAGAACTTATTTGTTTTGATTTGTTTTTCCCAGACAGACAATGCAACGTGTCACACTGCAGAACCAGCTCCAACAACTTTTAGAAGCCCAGAAATCAGAGGGCAAGTCACTCCTTTCTTCACCCAGGTAATACCAGAAGTGGTGGTGGTTAGGATTGTTAAGTATTTTTAATCTCTGAGCCATTTTCTTGGACTTTCTTTTATTATCTTTTTAGAAGATAACAACAGAAGACATTTTATTTTTATAAAGAGGAATAAAAATGAGCTATCATAGGGAAGAAGGCACTGGATCTAGGGTCAGAAGACGTGAGTTTATCTCTGGCTCTGCCATTTCTTCTTTCCATGACTATAAACAAGTCACTTACTCTTTTAGAGTCTTTTTTCCTTCATCTATGAAATGGAAATAAGGATATGTAGGCTCATAAGGTTATTGACAATGGGATTGGGAAAATTTGTGCAAAATTGATGTGTAAAAAAACGAAACAGTAGATACATTTGGTAGTTACAGCATAAGGTATGAGGCATCCCATTCTGGTTATGGTTGCCACCATGGAATGTTTGTAGTTTGACTGAAACAGACATTATTCTTATTTCAGTCTTAGTGATGTGGAAGTTATTCACAGCAGTAAAACCACGCAGTGGTTCATTATTTTAACCCAATAGGAGATCATCTCATATATTCTCCATCCTCTTTCAGTTCACCATCCTCTCCAGCTTGCAGAAAGTCCCAGTGGAAGTCCCCAGACACAGAGGATGAGTCTGTAGCCAAAAGCAAATCAGGAGTCCAGGAGGGGATTCAGGTTCTTGGAAGCCTGTCAGCATCCAGCCGGGCTAGGGCCAAAGTGAAAGACGAAGATTCTGATAAAATCCTACGTCAGTTATTAGGAAAAGATATTTCAGAGAATGTCTGCACCCAGGAAAAGCTGTCGTTGGAATTCCAGGATGCTCAGACTTCCTCGAAACATTCCAAAAAGATCCCCCTGGAGAAGAGGGAACTGAAGTTAGCGCGGCTGAAGCAGCTGATGCAGCGGCCACTGAGCGAGGCTGACACGGACTCCAACAACTCTGAGGACCCCAAGGGCACCCCTGTGAGGAAGGTTGACAGGCCCAGACCGCAGCCCATTGTGGAGAGTGTGGAGGGCGTGGACAGTGCAGAAAGCCTCCACTTGATGATCAAGAAACACACCTTGGCATCAGGACGCAGGTTTCCATTTAGTATCAAGGCCTCCAAATCCCTGGAGGGCCACAGCCCATCCCCCACCTCAGAGAGCAGCGAGCCGGACTTGGAATCCCAGTGTCCAGGCTCAGGAAACACCCCCTCAAGCCAACCCTCTGGAGAAGCCCCTCAGCCCAGCCCTGACAGCACAGCCGCCCAGAAAGTAGCCACGAGTCCCAAGAGTGCCCTCAAGTCCCCGTCGTCCAAGCGCCGGACATCTCAGAACTCAAAACTCAGAGTGACCTTTGAGGAGCCGGTGGTGCAGATGGAGCAAACTAGCCTTGAACTAAACGGAGAAAAGGAGCGAGAAAAAGGCAGGACCCTCCAGCGGACGTCTGCTGCTAGCGAATCAGGGGATCAGCTCAAAAGGCCTTTTGGAACCTTCCGATCCATTATGGAGACGCTCAGTGGCAACCAGAACAATAATAATAACTATCAGGCATCCAACCAGTTGAAGACCTCCACCCTCCCCTTAACCTCCCTTGGGAGGAAGGTGACAGACGGTAAGGGAAACACCGGGAGCTCTGCTAGCAAAGGAAAAAATAAGGCGGTGAGTGCTGTTTGGAGAATGTCCCTTTTATTCCTTTAAATTAATTACACCACAGATTACAGCCCTTGGCCACCTTGAGGGAATCCCGCAAGAATTCTAAATGATGCATGGAAAAACAGACTCAAGCATTTCTAATGAGATATGTTGTGTTGAGTACCTTTCACTCTTCCTTTGGAAATTGAGAGAGGATGATTAAACAGGTCACAGGAGATTATATCCTGGCCCCTCAATTTTCCCAAGTAGTTTGATCATTGAGAATCAGGAGTTGTAGATGGGGAGGCATTTCTATAGGATTAGATTACAAAATTGATATGAAATTAGGCCCCTCTTCATCCCTGATTCTGCCTCAGGAAGAGTTAGTTCTCCTCATGTGACTGGACAGTTTATTCTTGAGCCCAATTAAACAGCATACAAATAGAAATTCTATTTCTAAAGACTTAAATACTCAGCTTTAGAAAGACCTTTGAAATGAATATGCCGCAGGGACCTCCACATTGGCATTTTATGACACAAGCCCCTAAGGAAGCCCTAGTGGTTGACAGTGCTTGCCAGCACGCAGGGGATGGCAGAGTGTGTGCCATGAACTACATTCTGTAATTGCATTTATTGTAAAACCACATGTTATAATCTGGATTTAACTCCTGTGAATAAGAGATACGAACATCTTTATAAGTAATGTTTCCTGCATGCTTTGTGCCTGCTATGCCCTTAAAAACATGGTATAGCAGCCAAAATGTGAAACCCTCTGTGAGATAGAAGGACCCAGAATATCCTTCATGGTAACTAGAGAGTCAACACCTGCATAATTTATTATTTGTTATAAGGTACAACCCCATTCCGGTGAGGTCTAAGAACTTTCCAGACTCTTTTTGCAGTACCAAAATCAAATTTTACTTAATATCACTCCAATTAACAGCACACAAATTTTAATTGCACGTTGATTTCCACAGAGTTGTCTTTGTTATAAAAGACTTTAGCATGTATTTGCTTCAGCTTAGAAAAGTCGCGTTTGTGCCCCTGAACACCAGGCCCTTTGGATTAAATATGTCCAGACTTACAGTGCTGGAATAAAACTCTTCCAGGTAACTTAACGGGTCCTCTCACTGAGGAGTCAAAGACCTCAGCAGCTCCCCACGCGCCGTAAAGTGTGTCCGAAGCTTCTATCCTTTAACCTGTCTCCTGCATGCCTCCTGTTTATCGAGACGTGTGCACGTGCTGAGCTTGTTGCATGTGTTCAGATGATTCTTAATTGCACCTCTCTAGGAGATGTACGGCAGCTGCATCAATCTTTCCTCTAACACGCTGATTGAAGAGCATCTGCATAACTATGCACGGTACGTGGTGCTAGGGGTGTATCCACAGCAGTGCCAGGCCTTCGCTTTAAATTGCATGACCTTTTAAATTGTGGTCCTTTTGCAGGCACTGACACCTAGGAAGTAGAAAATTCCGACTCCTCCCCCAAATAGAAGCTGGCAGATTTGTAACTGGTCCTTAGAAAGGGAGCAGGTACCCACCCTAATGGAGGGGCTTCATTCCAGTAGCAGAGGGCAGAGAAATCTACTCAGATCACAGACAAGCTGTGCTTCCCAGCTGACCTTGACTTTCAGTCTTTGTTTTAATGGTGGGCTTCCCCGGTAGCTCAGATGGTAAAGAACCCGCCTGCCAATGCAGAAGAGCCAGGTTTGATCCCTGGATTGGGAAGATCATCTGGAGAAGGGAATGGCAACCCACTCCAGTATTCTTGCCTGGAGAATTCCATGGACAGAGGCGCCTGGTGGGCTGCAGTCCATCGGGTTGCAAAGAGTCAGAGAAGACTGAGCAACTAACACTTTCACTTTCTTTCACATGAGTAAGTATAGAAATGACACTTCCTGCCATGGGTGGAGTGAGTCAGCCTCCTATCATAATCAGAACTTTGAAACTGAGCTGAGGTTCTTCATTGCTGGTTGTAGACTGAAAGCTCCCTTAGTCAGCAGTCTGCTGCCCTCAGGAGCTGAGGCCCTGCCATGCTGCAGTTAGTTCAGTGTTGAGGACTGCAGTGCTGGTCCATAAGCCAGGCTGTGAGAACCCACCACCATCAACACCAAAAAAGGCCTTTCTTCAACACAATATTTGTGATTCAGAAGGCATGGACTGTGTATACAGAAGGATCATCTCCAAGGTCCCCCCTGACTCAGGCTGCTCCTTGAGCAAAGTCCTTCTTCGGCATAGCTTTCCTTCATCCCCGGGATACACACAACTCCCTAACAGAGCAGGAGACGGGAGTGCTTAGAAGAGAGCAACTGACAGGGAGGTACTGCAGTCAAGTGCCTCTTGACAGGCTTATTCCAGGAGAGATAAACCCCTAACCCCCTTTCAAAAGGACTAATCCTCTAAATTAAGACTATGGCATGCCTTTTAGCACCCTTCCAAAATCCTCCAAAATGTTTGTGTGGAGATGTGTTTATATATAATAATTACAGATACACAAATACAAGCGAATGTGTTGTGGATATAAATGTTAGTTCAGAATTCTAAGGTGTAAGAAATGTCACTCTCTTTTTCTTTCCCTCTAAATCAAATTTAATCCACTTCATGTCTCCGTTCAGGCTAGAGGAAAAGTAAATCTGTCATTTTACAGGGTCCCCCTAGGGATCTCATTAATTCCATACATAAGTTGAAGGAAGCCCCTTGGAGCTCTGGTATTTACGGGTCACCCTCATTCTGCTCAGGTCAGGCTCGCATGTTGCCTAAGTCTGGGCTGCTTCCCACCACACTGGGGCAGGGCGTCTTGGCCAGTGCTAACAGCCCAGTGCCTGGGTTGGGAAGGAAATAGAAAAAAAATACCCATCCCCTTCCCAGACATTGGTATCAGCCCACTTCTGTTTCTCCCAGCCTATCTTGACCCTCCTTGTACCCTTCTGTGTCCACATCTTAGGTTCTGTCTTCTAGTACCTGGAAAATTCTGACTTTGTCCTTAAAGGGAAATCACCAATAATACTCTAAGGCAAGGAAGCACACAGGCTTGGGGAACTCCTCTGAAGCAGGAGGGAAAATACCTCTCATTTCTTCCAGGCTCCCACAGCACCTGAAAACAAGATAATTAGTATCACAGTAGATTCTCCTGCTAGATATATTTCATCCTGTCTTCTTACAAGCAGGGAAACAAAGCTAACAATCTACTATAATAGGATTACAGAAATCAGAGCACAAAAGGAGGTTATGAGGCTACTCAGATATCTGACAACTGGGTTAACACTTTCCTTCTCAGTTAAAGGAACAGTCCTTCTGAAGACTCAGTTTTGAACCTATCAGATTCACTGGCTTTATGTATTAAGAGAGTTTTCTTTCAGTAATAAAGAGAAACCCCAAAATTATAATTATAATTCAGTGTATTTAGATAAACATCCAGACCCCCTCCCCCTCCCTATCATATAAAACCATTGTGTATTTTATCATGGTTTTAGTTTGACATGTGTCCCATGAAAAGTGAAAATGCACTAGTTTGTTCACCATCGAGTGAAAAGTTTTCTCCTATTCACTCACCACACACAGAGGTAGGGAGGACCAGCCTAGTTCACTCCTTAGATAAAGTAAGGATGGCTATATCTAGTTGAAATAAAGATCCCTCAAAGAAATAAGCTAGCATGGGAATGTGAACATGTGAAATACCTATTTATTCTTGTTTTGCCTTGGGGATCCATAGTATGGGCATCCCACAGAAAGGGGGAAAAAAGGAAAAAGCTCAAGTGCCTATCTACCAGTGATGCCTTCAAATCTTGACCCAAGAATTTTCTTGAAGGCCACATGGTTCCTCTGGGGAGCAGGGACTGCCTGGGATCATGTAATTTTGGAAAGCAGTGGCAGTCATTGGGTTGAAGTTGGCTCTCAGCATTATGCCACTGGTGACCCTATCAGAATGTCCCTGGGAGAAAGAGAGGGGCAGTGGACCCTTCTTCCAGCCCTATCCTTGATCACGTTTTAGTTCCTAAGATTTTTTTTCAGTAAAGGAAAAATAGAGAATGAATACAACATTCTAATGTCAGCTCTGTGAGGGGGGTTCTGTTTGCTATTTATTTTTCCAAATTGGTCACAGTTTGATAGCAAAGAATCTAAATGTCTTTTCAATGCCCTTTAAAATTAGATTCAACTCTGTTACTTGGAATAGTTTTCCCAGTGTGTTTCAACTGCAGAGGATGACTTTGTTTATAACAGATTTATCTTTACTTTTTTTTTTTTATAAAGGACAAGTTGGTTTTAAATTATTACAACTCCAAGGGAATGTTGGCAGTTACTTATCTTAAAATGCCAATAAGACATTCATTTCCCAGAGTTTAAGTCTATGTGAGATCTGTAACACATAAAGTGAGCATCGATTCCAGTCCCTGATAGGCAGATGGCATTAACCCCTGGCCACCACTAGTCATATCCTCTCTGACCACAGTGGCACCATGGCCTGAGGGGTTAGCATCAGGAAGCCCCTAATCCTATCACCAACATGAGAGCAGACTCCTTAAAAAGACATTAAGCAATAAACACCATTAGTGTGGGTTTTACTGCCAAGGAATTAGCCACGCTGGGACTTATACATCCGGAGCCAAGAGCTAGTAGCACATATTTCATATAGATGTCAAGATTGTTCAACAGCCACTTCAGAAAGAGTGGTAAATTTGGACTGAAATGATGTGAAATGATGTAAGAATATGGCAGTGGTCATCTGCTGTGCCCAGTTGGAGGTTAGAGTTCAGGGTACCCCTGCTATGCATGTGCATACACACACACACACACACACACACAAACACATCTGTCCATATTGCCAGGAAATATTACTAAACAGAAAAGTGAGCCAAAGACAGGGAAGACATTGGGAACGTAGAGGTGAGGCCCTGGCTGAAACCTGTCCTAGGCAGTGTATACCCTCGGCCCCACTGAACAGCATTCCAGAATCATGATAGAAGATGCAGGGAGAACAAAAAGGAATCTCTGATCCTGGTACTAAAGCATTTTTGCCATCATTTCTCTGGGTATAAATCAAATAACCACACCTTAATCTTAAAATTTCTGACCTGAAAGTATTTTCAACTTTTAGAGATTCTTGAAGGGATAATTACCTAGTCATAGGAGTGTGACCAAACCAGCTGAGATTATGTTGATTGCATAGTTCTAGACTGAATCGCTGAGAGCAGACTGAATTTGGTCTGATTGGTCTGAACTGGTAAATAAAAATTTACCAATTTAATAGTTCAGAAAAACTTGTTAGAGTGCTAGTACTAAAAGGGGGTTTGGTAACCCTGTAGACAGAATTTCTGCCCCCATACTACAGTTTTATGTTCTAATCTCTGATGTGAAGTATATTTTTCTGTGTTTTTGCATCTGATATACTAGTTCTGGGGTCCAGAGCCTGGAGAAGTTGGTGTACCTGGGGTAACCACCTCTGCCTCAAAAATCCCTAGAACTCCTCTATTTCCTTTCCCTATAGCCTTCCCCACATTTGCCCAGTTTTCTCCTGCTCAGCTCTTGTCCCACCCACCCCCACCTCTGCCTCCCTAGGATTCACATTCATTTCATAGAGAAAACCTGTATTTCATACAGGTCCCTATGATGTGTCCCAATCTGGAACCATTTCTCCAGATTACATTCATTAAGTGACAGCATCTCCTTTGAAATGAGTCACAGTCCTGCATTGTTCTTGGCTGTTGCCTAGTAGAATCTTGTGTGTGGAGAAAAATGCCCATGTGATGGGGAATTGTTCACATGATCAGTACTTTCCAGTGTCTGGGCACAACTTAGCAAACCCTTTATAAAATCTGCCAGAGTTTGCAAGATTCATGAGAGTGTGATTCACACATGGAGTTTTTATTCATAAGTTCCTTATACCCTCTGGGAAAAGGAGAAAGCATATTCTATCATAGGAAGACAGTAGAACAAGGTTTAGTATCAAAATGTGATGAGTTGAGATGTAGAAGAAGCTATTGCAAATAAGAATCCATGTTCTAGCTCAAAGCACTGCACTTGGAAGGCAAGAAACGAACGTGTGGAACACCTAGGAGCTTCAGGTAGGAGGGGACAGAGGGGAGATCTACCTTGGAAACCAAAATCCTCCCATCAGAAATACACTCTTTCAGCATACTCATCTGGTTTAAGTGTACTCCCAACAGTTATGAACAAACAGTTCCCTTCTCCCTCCTCCACCTTCCTTTCCTCTCCCTTTCCCTCCCCCACGGTCCGGTTTGGAATCGTATAACCTCCAAAGGGGACAAGTGTAGAACCAGTGTCGTATTTGCACCACACATCTGCCACTGCTATACTGTCTTTGCACATTAAACAGTCTATAAACTCTCCTAAGCCCCTTTTAAAGAAGCCGTAAATCACTTGAGTTTTTAAAGTATCAGGTAGAGACTTTAGCCAAACATCTGGTATCTTCACTGAGAATCCCTGCTCCAACCACAGCCATCCAAGCTGTCCCTTCCCACCTGGAGGACAGTGTAGCTGTACGACTCTCCTGCATGTCAGATCCCTGGATTGCCAGTGTCCTTTGTTTCAATACTGTCGTTAGCAATTTTGCCGTGCCAGAATAAGGCATGTTCCTTCATTTAGCAAGAGAATAATCAAGAGAAAATTGAGAGGATGTAGTTAAAACATGGTCAACTCCATGAAAGGTGTAAGAACTTCCTGGGAGTGGTGACCCTAAGTAGTACCATCATACCCCAGTCTGTACCCCAGTGTCTAGTTTGGTGCCTGGCACAGGGTAGGGACTTTAGAATATATGAAGGAGAGGAAGCTAAAGAGAGGGAAAGGAGGAAGGAGAGGGGAAAAAAAAGACCAGGCAAGCCTGTCATCCTGAAGAAAGAATGGTATGCTCTGTAGAAGCCTGCTGCTGCTAAGTTGCTTCAGTCGTGTCCGACTCTGTGCGACCCCATAGACGGCAGCCCACCAGGCTCCCCTGTCCCTGGGATTCTCCAGGCAAGAATACTGGAGTGGGTTGCCATGTCCTTCTCCAATGCATGAAAGTGAAGAATGAAAGTGAAGTTGCTCAGTCGTATCCAACTCTTAGCGACCCATGGACAGCAGCCCACCAGGCTCCTCTGCCCCTGGGATTTTCCAGGCAAGAGTACTGGAGTGGGTCGCCCTAGGCCTTTTGATTACAAGCCTACTCCCCTACAGTAAGTTTAATATTGAGTATTTCAAGTATATATTTTTATTCTTTGAGCCAGAATCTCGTTTTTTAGAAGATAGGCATTTATAGATATGCTCTCAGTGAAGGTCTGAAGGTCTGAAGGAGATCACAGAAATAGCTAAGTCAATCTACCTATTTTGGCCATCAGTAGGAATATGTAGTGCATACTCATGGGCCATTTTAGACAGATTCTCTAAAATAACTTGCCATCTAGTCACCCTGGGCTGTAGAAATATGGAATCCAGGCACAGATGAGTCAGCAGGTTAGATTACTTGAAAAACTGTTACTTAAATTTAAGCCTTCTTTCCAATTTTGGTCACAGAGAATGTGATTTTATATCCAAAAATGAAATCAAGAGCAGCAAATTATCTGAATAACTCATGCCAGAATTACCCAAATACTTTTGCTTTTTAAAAAAAATTTGAATACTGGTTATTCAGGACTAAGTAATTGAAGGGTTCAGGGAGTCTTGAATCATCCTGATATTATTCAGATAAAAGCCTCAAATTAACATTTTACTTGGTATTGACTCAACTCTAATCATGCTGGGTTTTGTTCTGCACAAAGTGCTTTTAGTGTCTTTAAACAAAACACCCCTTATATTAAAGTAGAAATACTCCCTCAGTGTCTAAATTATGATGATATCCTTAGACTTTTTTTTAAAGTTTTATTGATTTTTATATTTTAGGTATAGGTATAGGTATGTGATAGTAACACCATATAACAAAAACTGGCTGCCCATGTGTCCAACCTCCCCTGTTCTCATTCCTACTCCCCTGAATCAGACATTTGCTTTGCTTTTAGGTGTTTTAACTAGTATTCTGTATTTCTCAATAATGCGCTTATATGGACTTTAAATTTTAGATATTATCTTTGTTGTCTATTGGCATCTTACTGTAGAAGATAAAAATGATAGCTGCCGCTTATAAAGCACTTACAATGTACCAAAGAATATTCCAGGTACTTCATGAATATTGACTTTTAATCTTCACAATGAATGACACAATATGGTAGATATTATTATTTATCCAAATTTTCCAGATTGGAAACCAAGACACAGAGAAATTATACATCTTGCCCAAGATTACACAGTACCAGTGGTAATAAATTATGTATCCAAGGTTTCAGCTCAGTTTGGTTCCAAAATCCATGTTCTCAACAATGAACCAAATTTGGCCAGCTCTGTTTGGACAAATTTGGCAACCAGCACTGCCCCCCATTTCAACACACACACATATACATACCTGCTTCCTCTTCCCACCGTCAATATAGTTGTATCACTCTTGGGAGTTAAATCAGTATTTGGCGTTTATTATTATTCAGTTCAGTTCAGTCGCTCAGTCATGTCCGACTCTTTGCGACCCCATGAATCACAGCGTGCCCCGCCTCCCTGTCCATCACCAATTCCCAGAGTTTACTCAAACGCATGTCCATCGAGTCGGTGATGCCATCCAGCCATCTCATCCTCTGTCGTCCCCTTCTCCTCCTGCCCCCAATCCCTCCCAGCATCAGAGTCTTTTCCAATGAGTCAACTCTTCGCCTCAGGTGGCCAAAGTACTGGAGTTTCAGCTTTAGCATCAATCCTTCCAATGAACAGCCAGGACTGATCTCATTTAGAATGGATTGGTTGGATCTCCTTGCAGTCCAAGGGACTCTCAAGAGTCTTCTCCAACACCACAGTTCAAAAGCATCAATTCTTTGGCACTCAGCTTTCTTCACAGTCCAACTCTCACATCCATACATGACCACTGGAAAAACCATAGCCTTGACCAGATGGACCTTTGTTGGCAAAGTAATGTCTCTGCTTTTGAATATGCTATCTAGTTTGGTCATAACTTTCCTTCCAAGGAATAAGCATCTTTTAATTTCATGGCTACAATCACCATCTCCAGTGATTTTAGAGCACAAAAAAATAAAGTCTGACACTGTTTCCACTGTTTCCCCATCTATTTCCCATGAAGTGATGGGACCAGATGCCATGATCTTCATTTTCTGAATGTTGAGCTTTAAGCCAACTTTTTCACTCTCCACTTTCACTTTCATCAAGAGGCTTTGTAGTTCTTCTTCACTTTCTGCCATAAGGGTAGTGTCATCTGCTTATCTGAGGTTATTGATATTTTTCCCAGCAATCTTGATTCCAGCTTGTGCTTCTTCCAGCCCAGCGTTTCTCATGATATACTCTGCATAAAAGTTAAATAAGCAGGGTGACAATATATAGCCTTGACGTACTCCTTTTCCTATTTGGAACCAGCCTGTTGTTCCATGTCCAGTTCTAACTGTTGCTTCCTGACCTGCATATAGGTTTCTCAAGAGGCAGATCAGGTGGTCTGGTATTGCCATCTCTTTCAGAATTTTCCACAGTTTATTGTGATCCACACAGTCAAAGCCTTTGGCATAGTCAATAAAGCAGAAATAGATGATTTTCTGGAACTCTCTTGCTTTTTCCATGATCCAACAGATGTTGGCAATTTGATCTCTGGTTCCTATGCCTTTTCTGAAACCATCTTGAACATCTGGAAGTTCATGGTTCACATATTGCTGAAGCCTAGCTTGGAGAATTTTGAGCATTACTTTACTAGCGTGTGAGATGAGTGCAATTGTGCGGTAGTTTGAGCATTCTTTGGCATTGCCTTTCTTTGGGATTGGAATGAAAACTGACCTTTTATTATTATTATGGCTATCTAAATAGTTATTACAGTAGATATGTGCAATGTACTGTTGCATTTATTTATGTAACTTTGTTTTCCTTGAAGATAATAATTTTGATTTTTAAGTATATAATTTCTGAACACTCTACTAGAGACAAAAACCCTTCTTTCAGTGCATTCAGACAAATCAGGTACCTCTCTGTTTCAGTCTATTCATGGAGACACCGTCTTTCCTTTGCCCCAGTCTAGATTGCTGCTATCTGGCAGTGCTACACAGCTGTAACCCTGCAGTTTCTTATATATATTATCCTGGGAATTGCCTTTGGCTTTTCCCCTGTGATTTCCTGAATCTGTCTTTTCCCTTTTTGTCAGTCTATATGCTTTCTTTGGTAAAGACAATTTGCATCCTGTGGAGGTGAAGGGATGCTAAAGGTTTTGAGGCCTTGCCTGCCTGAAAATAGTTTCCTTTTGCCCTCATATGGATTAGCACTATTTGGCTGGGTATAGAACTCTTGACAGAAAACTATTTTCCCTTAGAATCTTGAATAGATTATTTCATTTTCCTCTTGCTTCTAATGTGTCTGTCAAGAAGCTCAGCTTCTCCCTAATTTCTAATCCGTTGGAAGCTTTTATGATTTTTCTCTTTATCCCCAGTATTTTGATTTCATGGTACTTTGCCATGATTCTATTCTCATTTCTGGGGTGTGAACGTTCAGCAGGCTTTTTCAATCTGGAAATCTGTATGCTTTGGTACTGGGAAGTGATTTTGTACAATTTTATCCCCTACTGCTTTTCTGTTCATTTTTCTGAAAATACTGTTAATCTGATGTTCAACACACTGAACTGATCCTTTTCTAACTTTTTTCTATTTTTCTAAGTATTGTCTAACTATATTTCTCCTATTTTTATCCATACTTTTGCTTTTTCTAAAAATTCTTTCTAGGATATTTACTCAACTTTACTTTTCAATTTCTGACTTTTTATTTCTTTGATTATTGTGTTAATATTCAGTAGCATTTTATTGGTTTTCTCTTTGTTTTTTTTTTCATAGCACTAAGTATGCAAGACTTATTTAAATTTTATACTCAAATACAAATACAAATGTATATGTTTATCTTTCCTTCCTTTTTACAATAAAGATGGCATCCTTTACACATAGTCTTGCTTCTTGCTTTTTTTCATCTATCATTTTAGAGGTCTTTATGTATTCATTAAAGAGAGCTTCTTCATTCTTTTACATAGATATGTATTCTTTATTTGTATGAATGTATTATTTTTAATTCTACATTTTTGTTGAGATTCTGGTCTTGTTGATTTGTAGCAGCTCTTTATGTATTATAAATTATAAAAATTAGCCCTTTGTGATACATATAGCAAACGTTTTCCTCAGTTTTTCTTGTTACAGTTTTTTGAAGTTCTTATCACCCTTTATATTATCTCTATTCACTTTGACTGCTGTTTCTCTATTTATCCTGGTCTCTGTCTGTCATAGTAGCACTTTTCTCAAACATCTGGTGATCTCTAACTCATTCATATTTAAGAATAAGACACTAAAACTGAACAGAAGCTATGGCTTGTTGACTGGTAGGTATTGCATCACACAGACTGGTTAAGTACTAGGCTCTTTGGCTGAGAAACTCACTGTCAGTATTTGTAGGACTTTTCTTTTGGCAGTTGACTTCTCAAGATAAGGAAACTCCAGTCTCCTCCTAGGATCTATTAACCTACCTTCCAGGAGTCTTTGGGTTAAAGTAACAGGGGTGGGTTGACAATTGTGTTTTATAACTTTCACCTAATCCTATGGTTTTCACCCCTTCAGCTGAATTTAGAGTCTCTCTGGTCCATGCCTTGCAAATTGTAACCTGCGGTCTCTCTTCACATTGGGAAAGGGACAGTCAACTGGCTGCATTAGGTCAGGAAGGTAATCTGGGTATGAACTGGTACTTCCAAAAAGTTTTAAAATAGTCTTCCTATTTTCAGCACTCATACAGCACCCACTGCGACTTTCAGAAGTACGTAGGGTTTCTAGTTCCTGCATCATGAACATCAGTTTGTTGGGTTCCCTGACTGTAGGCTTAGATTTCTGCTTTTCCTGCCTGCTCTGCTAAATCAATTCCACATGTTCATCCATTTTCCTGTTTCTGAAATGTTATTGGCATTTTGTGTGTGTTTTCATCTCCTCTTCCATTTCCCTTATTCATTTAGGTTGATGCCTTTTCTATTCATTTGCATGTTCTTTTGTAAGAAAGGGATGATTAATACTATGTTTTCAGTCTATCATGCTTAATTGGAAGTTCCTAGAACATCTTTTAACCAACCAGGTTTTTCTTTCACACTCTTCCCTTTCTTTCCCGTGAACATCTCTCTAAAGTTCTGTTCAGATGAACTTTAAATAAAAATAAAAATTACAACTTTCAGACAGTGATGATGATTGTTATTAACCAGTCTAAGAATAAACTACATGATCTTTGTAAGCAAGCGTGATTTTGAGGGCCATAAAGCCATGCTTGGAGTTCTCCATTCAAATGTGGCCTCATGTGAGCAAGTAGCATTCCCAGAAACAGTTTGTTTTTGTCTGGCCTAGCAACAAGAAGGAATTTAGTAGGATGCACACTTGCTCACACTCAGAAGATAACTCCTGTCTGGGAGATTTTACACCCAGAATGGGACTAATATTTCAATGAAAATGAGTGCTTCTTCCCAGGGGAAATTCACATAAAAAGCAAAACTGTTCCCAGACTTGAGCTGGTACTTCTTTCCATAGATTTACAAGGTATTGAGTATTGAAGGGAAAACAGCACTATTGTTCCCTAGGCTCTTCTTTTTCCTATAGATATACCTACTTGTATTTTTCCACCATGCTACTACTCAGTAATCACACACCCAGAGCAAAAGCATTTCCTTTAAACTATTAATACTCAAGCTTACTGGAGAATAAAAAGTGTCACCAGTGAACCCCATGAATAAAATATAAATATCTCTTGTTTCAATTTAACAAGCAGTACTACTCTGCCTATTTTGTTTGACTGATAAAATTCATTTGACTGTAGAATTTTACTTGGATTCCAATCGGCATGATTGAGTAATTACTTCCGGGGCCAAATTTTAAAGTATCCATATAGTATGTTATTACATGACTATTCCTTTTATTTAAAGAGTGGTTTATATGAAAAAAAAATAATTTGCATTCTGGAATGAAGTGTTCTTCAGTGTGGTTTGTGTGAGGATAATTTCCATTTTGGGTGAGCTGTTTAGTGGCATTGTATTGTAACTTGACCATAGTTTTATCTAATTTTGGCCTTGTGGTTTGTCTTCCACTTAGGCATGATGACATCAGTAGAAAAATGAAGAAATCCTACAATACAAAGCATGTTGCTGAGCCAGAATCAAAAGAACTCTTCTTATAAATCACTTTTTTATTATCTCTCATTGCTGCCCTTTGGGCACCATTGGAAATTTCTGGACTGTCCTCTGTGGAAATAGAATCATGAGAACAATGCCTCACCAGCAGAAGACCAGACGATTAGGATGCCTTAAATTTATAGCACTAGCGTATATAAGACTCATTTTGGGGTGATATGTGTATGTATAACTTGTTTTTAAAGAGATGCAGTTTGAAAGCATGATTGGGCAAACGTATGTTTTTTAAGATTGATTCAACCTCCCCACAGGACATCCACCAGCCACTGACACCACTGTGTCTCATCAGTTGCATGGGTGTTTGCTGATGCTGGTTGAACCTCCCTTTCCCCATAATATGGGCAATTTGGGCTCAGCTTCTCCAGGAGACCAGATCAGTGCTGTTGTTTTCTGTCGAGTGTTTTTTTCTGTCGTTTCTACTTTTTGTATAAAGGAAATAAAACAATGTTAACAAGCACCTGTAAGCTTGGGGCACTTACTTTCTAATAAGTCTGTGATGTTCTGATTTCTAAGGGGCTTTAAGCATATTTTGACTGCTGGTATTTTATTTCAGGAACAAACTGCTCAGTTGAGCTGCTTTCCCATAGGGGTAAAATAAAACATTCTACTTTTCACTAAAGTACTAAAGGATCAAACGGGTATATAAAGTAAGTCAATTCCTTCTGTCTTATCAAATCTCAGTGTTGACAAGAGAAAATACTAATGACAGCTAAGGATTTAGCCCCTTCTTGGGTCTCTGTTTTTCTGCCTCCAACACATGATGAGGCCTGTCTAATCCCTTTAGGAGACAGTGTGGAGCCTGAGTTCAGAACAGCCCTATTGTTGATGCAGCTCTTTGAATCCATGTAAGAGTAAGTTCCAGATGGTTTTGTCCTATCGTGTGAAAATGTATTTCTGTTGCAACTTCAAGAGTTTCATTTTCAAAGCATTGGCATGGTCTGTAAGAGGCCTGTCAAGTTTTAGTTTGAAAGTAGTATGTATTCTTATCAGAAGAAGGGAGCAGTGTATGCTATTAGCAATTACTAGCAACGTTTCTGCCATCAATTGTGGACCATTCTGTGTCCTGGTGGGCAAAATAGGTCAAGGTACTGAATTAATAGACAATTTTGAAAAGGTGGGTCATTCAACAAACTTGGGCTTGATGACACGCAATGACGTTTAGGAGAAGGAGGTAATGGTTAAGTGCCTTTTATGTACCAGCCATGCTTATGTGAAGGTATTATGACTTTCATTTTATAGATTAGAAAATTAAACTTCAGAAAGTATAAATTCCGTGTCCAAGGCACCACCACTAGCAGTAGCAGACTTGGCTTTGGTACACGTTTGTTCGTTGTCCTCACTTCACTGTCCATCTGTCCTGCACAACACTATCTTCTTAGTGCTTGGACCACTGGACTACCACACAGGAAGCTTATGGTGCTGTGGTGTTGGCTCTGGTCCTGGACACCCCGTTAGTCTTGGGCGAGGGACACTGCCTCCTTAATAAATCTGGGGAGAGGAGGAGACTGGCATACCCATCCAGGAGGTAGGTTCCTTCCAGCTTATAGAGCAGTGTGTCTGCGAACGTCAGCCAGTCTGCACTGTCCTCATTCGCGTCCTGCGAGAGCCTGGTGCTGCGTGTGGTTCTACGTTCCCCACATTGTCTTCTCCTCCAATGAGATGCCCTGTTCTGACTGTGGCCCTTGACCTCACATGCCCTGTTTGTTTGCTTCCTCACATTTCACTGCTCTGTCCTCGTGTGTAAGATTCTAACTGAGAATATATGGCAGGCGTACGTGAGAAGTGGATTCCTGTGCTTTCTGTTCAGTGGAGAGGGGGTGATCCTGGAGTCATAATTGAGCCAACCTTCGGGACTTATCCCTCGAAAGGGGTCTACAAAGGAAGGAGATCCAGAGAGTGCTCTCTCTGCCTGCCCTCCCCTGCACTTGCAGAGGCCCCCATTTTGTTCTTAGGCTGTGTTTTTAAACTCAAAAGTTAAAGGGGGCTGGACATTCTGCAGAGATTTTATGAGCCAGACACAGAGTTTCCAATTAAACACAGCAAAGGAAATGTAAGGAGTTTGAAAGAAAGAGATGCTACCTTGACCTAGAACATTCTGGCAATCTGATTGTTTGTTGAAACTATCATTTTAGATACCACAGTACTAACCACAGAAGAACAAAGAATTTTTTTAAAAAAGGTAAAATAGGCAAGTCGAACGGATTCAGATGAGCCAGATCGTGAGACAATGCAGGCTATGTTTAACGATGTTTCTAGGACACTAAAAATGCTGGTCTTAAATCACACGTGTACAATATCTTCACTGTCCAAGTTCCTTATGACATGGGTGAGTTATGTGTGCTTGAAATTAGTAGACATGATGTTTTCCTTACCACAAACTTAGTTTTGTGCAGAATTTTAAAACTGAAGACACAAACTCTTTATATCCTTATAGAAATCAAGACACACTTCCATGTTGCAGAAAGAGTGTTTCCTTTTAGTAAGCACAGCTTTGGGGCCCCAGCCCCCACTCCCTTCCTCCCATCGGACTAGTAAACGAGTGAAGCTCTATCTGCATGCCTAATTACATGCAGGGAACTCAGCTCCGCTGTAAAAAAACGATCACAACATCTGTCAGCATCTTTTAAAGTCTGGCTGCTTTTATGTCACTAAAGGGACTTGTATTGCCAAAGTTCAACACATCAAATTAAGAACGTTTGTTAGAAAAGATAACAAGATACCAAACCTTCACCACTATGAATGGATTGAATTCCCATTATTTATTCTCACAAAACCTTGTGTCAAGACCTCCACCCTAATAAGAAAGTTCTAGATGTATATCATGGTGTTGGGAGTGTGGGGAGACTCTGGAAAGGGTATCTTAAAGAAGCGTATTCTTAGAAGTTTGTTTTCTCAAAGTGAATATTCATAAACCACATCCTGGTTGGTACAGGCTGGAGGAAATGAATATAAAGTAGATATTTAAATAATTTCCCTGAAAGACTCGCTGATGAAAGATGGGTTAAATGTTATTTCTTCAGTAGCCTCCTATAAGCTTAATATTAACTTGATAAAGCAAAGTAAGAATAAGGAATTTATTACAACAGGATTGATAAAGTTTCCCCACATAAAATGGAGTTTGTGCTCTCCGTTGCCTGTAACTCTCATTTGTTGATCTATCTATGTGTTATCTTCTGGTCACACATTATTCTTTAACAATTGCATAGCTTTCTATAACTTTTCAAGCATTTCATTTGTGTCTCCTAATGAGACCATAAATTTGTTGATCTCAATAGTCTTTGTTGTTGATCTCAGTAGAACCACCTCTCATAGACGGTGGTTAGTGAATATCTACTAGCAACTTTTCAATACTGTTCTATTCTTCTCACTTCTCCCACATTCATCATATTCTGCCCATTTCTCATCATATTTTTGTCTCCAGTTCCTCCCTTGCTGTCTCTCCTTCCTCTTTACTGTCATCTTCTCACCCTTTTCTTCTCTCTTCTCTACGCTCAATTCTCAAGATCTCAAAGCCTTTTATATATGACCTTCCTTGGAAGAAACCTGGCAAAGAAACTGCAGTAAGTAGAAATGTGTTGGACCCATGTTTTCAATGAAAAGTAATCACCTCTCCCTTCACCTAAGCATATCAGTAGAACACTCATCCTTCTATATGCTGAGTAGTCAACAATCTATGACTGATCCATGCCAAGAATCAAGCCCTGTGCTAGGCACTCTCCTTGAGTTAAAAGAGACCCAGAAGTCTGTATCAACTGTAGAGGGCCATACAAGGAGACAGAAGTCTACCAAACTGTATTTAGAGGGACCTACAGAGAAGAGTCTTCTCATTCATTTATCACAGTAGTTCACAAACTTTGCTGCACTTTAGAATCACCTGGGGAAGCTTTTCAAAATCCGATGCCCAAATCAAACCTTGAAAACAAATCCAACTTCTTGGATAGGACCAAGCATCAGCATTTATAAAATCTCCCCCTGGACTCCAAAAGTCCAAAAGTGCAGTCAAGTTTTGAAACCAGTGCCTTACTACCAAAGTGTCATTGGGTACCATCAGTATTGGCCTCAACTACGAGCATACTAGAAATGCAAAATCTTCCTTCTGGCATTTACCATGGCCTCCATTTTTAATTTTGTTATGGATGCTCTGTACTATCTATTGAGACAATGTCTGAGAAGATAAGTTGACAGAAAAAGACCCTTCCTCAAGGAGAGGGAAAGAATGACATACCCCTACACCTGGGATAGGTATGGAGAAAAGATTATTAGGTCTAGGGAAGTATCACTGGGGTCCTTGCACTGTTAGGTTTAATATGCCTGTAAACTGAAAATCATATTCAATACTATAGTTGCCTATGTAGGAAATTTATAAATCATATAATTATAGAAAGCAAGGCTTCTTTTCTGATTCACGTAGAAGACAGAACAAGAACTTTTCCATAAAGGATGGGGTCTTTGCCCTGTTATGCTTAATCATAATGTGGCTAGCTTTTCAATTGTTATTTCCCCTAATTTCCTAAAATCCTTGTTTATAGAAATCAAATCATCAGAAAGCTACCCATCTGGCAGTGGCAATCACCAAGATAAAACACAATGAAGCAAAGACTAAAACCCAGTCCCCCAACCACTACTGCAGGGCCTCCTCATAACGTGCCAGCAAGATGCATGTGTTTTATGAGCTCACTCCCCAGTACAGTGCTGTATCGTGTGCCAGATATGTTCCTTTGTTTACACAACACACACTGACACCTATCACGTATACAACTCTGTCCCTAACAGTGGAACTACAACCATAAATCTATGGTAATATATGCATAGTTGCTTTTGATGTAATGTGCAAAATGTGAGTTAAACTTAAATTTGAAAAGTATAGCAATCTGTTGTGTTGTCATCTTACTTGTATTTTAAAAATATATTTTTTTTTGTTCTTTCTGTGGAATGAGTTTCTGGAGTCGTTCGGCCAGTCAGGAACAAGGAATGAAGAAGTTAAACTATTTTTTGTGGCAAGACTATTCCTGTCTCAGTATCCTTTCTCCCTTTTTCCTAATTAAGAGAAGTCAAATGTGCTGCAGTAAAATTACTTTCCCTGATGCCTGTGAAATTAGGAATGACCATGTGACTCTGTTCTAGCCAATGAAACGTCAGTAGAAATCAAGCGTGCATGCGTGGGTGCGTAGTCGTGTCTGACCCTTTGCTACCCAGTGGCCTGTAGCCCACCAGGCTCCTCTGTCCGTGGGATTTCCCAGGCAGGAATCCTGGAGTGGGTTGCCATTTGCTCCTCCAGGGGACCTTCCCCACCCGAAGGAAACCGCATCTCTTGTGTCTGCTGCATTGGCATATGGATTCTTCACCATTGGCACCTCCTGAGAAGTTCCAAAATGGTGAAGTGGAGTTTTAGAGAATGGTGTGAAGGAAGACGTTTGTCTGGCACTTGTCTTTGCCCCAGTACTTTTCCCTCTATGGTAGAGCAGTGCCTCACAGCCCTGAGAACAAAGTCACGTGCCAAGGATGAAAGAGAAGGAAAGAGATGCAGCCACCATGTAAGCCCTGGACTGTCCTGCATATTACCTAGGTGAGCAAAATAAGTTCTTTTCATTGACTAAATCACTGATACCTGGCTTCTGGTAGTACTAGCCAAAAAGAAGACCTAATTGATGTACTCATCGTGTGAAATAAGGAGTATACATCCAGTTCATTGGGATAAAGGAACATTTCACAAATTGTATTCTCTCCACCACTAGGTCTAGATGTTTGGCTGCACTTCAGGATTAAAGTAGGTTTTGCTAGTTTGGTAAACTGTGCATACAAAATCTCATAACATGTTGTAATGCACTGCCTTCAGAAACAGAGGATTTATTCTCCCAGCTGCTGGCAGTATTCCTGGGCCAGAGACCTCAGGCATGAGCCCTCTCTGGAGATTGCCCTCAGCTGAAGAGAGGCACGTTGCCCAAGGGCATGCCCCTTTCCAGGGCACCTGTATCTAAGGACTGTTCAGTGTTGGGATAGATAAACTCAACCCCACACCCAACTTGAAACAACTCCAAAAAGCCATTCTAGCACCAGAGCTCCCCATGGGCTTGGCCCAGCTTCTTCCCCTGCCTTATTCGGTACCCCCAACTCCCCTTCCCTGTTAATCCCAAGAACCATTTATAAGAGACTTCCTGCCCACTAATCTCCAGGTCAAACCCCATGTACCAGGGAACTCAGACTATGACAGGATATTATTAGTCTGCTCAAACTTTGAAGAATCTCAGAGTACAAAGGAAACATGTTTAAATATGTTATGTATCTAAATTGATTGGTAAACCAGGGGACTGTTAGAACACTTTTCACATCCTCTGGAGCAATTTCTCTTAATATGAGTTTGGGACTTACTGGAATCAATTTTAAATCATTGTGTGTACATAGAATTTAGACTATTATGACAAAATTGTTTAGTCGCCAAATCATGTCCAACTGTTTTGTGACTCCATGGACTGTAGCCTGCCAAGCCCCTCTGACCTTGTGATTTCCCAGGCAAGAATACTGGAGTGGGTTGCCATTTCCATCTCCAGGGTATCTTCCCAGACCAGGGATCGAACCAGCACCTCCTGCATTGGCATGTGGATTCTTTACCACTGAGCCAGCAGGGAAGCCCATATTATGACCCAATGTCAAATCAGAATGCTTATGCCATGGTAGAACTATTTAGCCAAATTTCAAAGAAGTGCAACCAAAGTTATACTCTAGTTGAATACAACTTTGTTTACCAATCATATCAAGTTGATACTTAATATAGTAGCCTGTGGTCATTATTATGTAAAGTACCTTTCTTAGAGTCCTTCTATAGGCTATGGCCCCAGATGAAATCCAGCAACCTTATTTCACTGCTGATGGCTGAACTACATCTTAAGTCCCCAAAGAAATGTCATCTCTGAACTATGGCATTTCTCAAAAATTAATATAAGAAATCGCCATAAAGAAAAAAGTTTCTATGTTTTTTTTTTTTATAAAATTCTTATTGAAACCATCATACATTTAAAAAGTCAATGGCTCTGTTAGGGGCCATAAAATAAATTCTTCTTAGAGTTAGTGTTAGGAAAAAATCTACTTCTATAGAAAAACTGGCATGCTTCTTTTTATTAGCTAATAAGAACCTTATATAACTTGTGTTTTCCTTTTTGTCTTGCCTGCCAGGAAAAGGTCAAAAGTAAAGTTTGCATTCCACCTCAGTAGCAGTCCTTAGCTTATTTTTCTGTAGTAGATTCTTGCCTAGATGTCCACTTAGGATTGGTTACTGGACCCGCCATAGATACCAAAGCCCACAGATGCTAATGTCCCATAGTTGGCTCTCTATGTTCGTGGGTTCTGCATTCTCAGATTCATTTGACTGTGGCTGGTAACTCAGTACACGATCTGCAGTTGGTGAAACCCATGACCATGGAGGGCCAGCTGTATATAGCTTTTCTCACCTCTACCTTCATTCTTTGGTCTTACATCTTTATCCTTTTTTAATAGTTGTGCCATATCACTACTATAAGCCACCCTAGATCTTCTGAAAATAAGTAGGCTGAAATAAATATAAATGTGCCTATTGTTCTTTGCACAACTTACCTACCCCTGGTCTCCCCAATCCTGTCCATTCATTTTCTCTAACTGCGGTTGAAACTTACACCAACTGTGTGCAAGGCAATACTGATTCAAAGAATAAGAGAAACTGTCACCTCGAGTTTCTCATTGTTGATCTAGGACAAGAGAGACCACACACACACACACACACACACACACACGTATGTAAAGTGCAAGACGAAACAATGTGTGTGTGTTGGGGGTCAGGGGGAGGTGGTGCTCCACAGCCACTGTTGTTGAAAGCAGGGAGAACTCACTCTTGGTTTGGCTGAGGCCAGGCTTGTGCCCTGTGAGTTCCCATTCAGTAGAAGCAGACAGATATCCTCAGGTACAGTGATTGGCTACCCAGTCCCCATGCTGTGTATCAAGGGTCAAAATGTGAATCACATATTTGAACACAGCAGTGCGTGTCCACAGCCAAATGGTCTTACTGGTAGTTTATCTGACTCAGAATCATGGCAAACGTTCAGTCAGCCCTTAACTTGGTCAAGCAATGTATGTTTTCTAACACAGAGACAGGTAGGCAGAGCTTCAGAAATGGAGCTCTATTTTCTTCACCTTCTTGGGACCTGAATCCTAGCTGCTCAGAGCCTTCATTGCAGGCACTCCTGGGTCAGCACCATGGACGCCCCCTGGTGGTGGCCATGCAGTTAACCCTGCAGGCCTCCATTCAAGATGCCCTGCTGTGCAGAGCTCCTTCAGCTCAGCTGTGGCCCCACTTCCCTGTGCTTTCTTAGCTGGAGACTGAGCACAGCGAAGGCATCAGAGTCAGAGCATCTCTTTCTGCCCGGGAGCCCCTCTTAGGGCAGGCTGTGGCCTAAGACTCCCCTCACCTGGCCAGATCTTCCTCCAGAATGTTCTGCAGTCTGAGGCTTTCCTCGCCTCTCTCCCTGCATAGGTGTCAGCCCTATGTGCCAGTCTGAAGGCTCTCTCTGCCTGCTCCTGCTCCAACCCCCTTCATCCTTCCCAGGCCTGCCCCTCAATGACTCCTTGCCCATCTAATCCCATTTTGACGGCTGCCTTAGATACTCCTTGACCTTCATCCCTAGAGCCTCCCCTTTTTACTCTTTCACCCTCTTCAAGGTTCAGCCTCCTCTTGGGGTAAGCATTCAGCTTGGGATTTTCTTTCCTTTTTAACTTTCTTTACTCCCCCTGCCTAGGGAGAGTGGGACAGTGGGGGCAGGATGGTGCGTAAAATCCTGTGGGTGGAAGTGAGGAGGGGCATGGGTCTTTCCTTGGCAAAGATGAACTTGGTGCTGGTATGTTTCAATATGTCTCCTGTAACTTGTCCTGAAAGAGTCTATTCCCTTCTCTGCCTTGAGTTATATCACAAAAAGCCATGTTCTGTTCCCTTAAGCTGGTGGGACAGGGAGAGGTAATATGTCAGTTCAGTTCAGTTCAGTTCAGTTGCTCAGTCGTGTCCGACCCTTTGCGACCCCATGAATCACAGCATGCCGGGCCTCCCTGTCCATCACCAACTCCCGGAGTTCACTCAGACTCATGTCCATCAATCAGTGATGCCATCCAGCCATCTCATCCTCTGTCATCCCCTTCTCCTCCTGCCCCCAATCCCTCCCAGCATCAGAGTCTTTTCCAGTGAGTCAGCTCTTCGCATGAGGTGGCCAAAGTACTGGAGTTTCAGCTTTAGCATCATTCCCTCCAAAGAAATCCCAGGGCTGATCTCCTTCAGAATGGACTGGTTGGATCTCCTTGCAGTCCAAGGGACTCTCAAGAGTCTTCTCCAACACCACAGTTCAAAAGCATCAATTCTTTGGTGCTCAGCCTTCTTCAGAGTCCAACTCTCACATCCATACATGACCACAGGAAAAACCATAGCCTTGACTAGACGAACCCTTTGTTGGCAAAGTAATGTCTCTGCTTTTGAATATGCTATCTAGGTTGGTCATAACTTTCCTTCCAAGGAGTAAGCGTCTTTTAATCTCATGGCTGCAGTCACCATCTGCAGTGATTTTGGAGCCAAGAGAAATAAAGTCTGACACTGTTTCCACTGTTTCCCCAACTATTTCCCATGAAGTGATGGGACCGGATGCCATGATCTTCATTTTCTGAATGTTGAGCTTTAAGCCAACTATTTCACTCTCCACTTTCACTTTCATCAAGAGGCTTTTTAGTTCCTCTTCACTTTCTGCCATAGGGTGGTGTCATCTGCATATCTGAGGTTATTGATATTTCTCCCGGCAATCTTGATTCCAGCTTGTGTTTCTTCCAGCCCAGCGTTTCTCATGATGTACTCTGCATATAAGTTAAATAAGCAGGGTGACAATATACAGCCTTGATGTACTCCTTTTCCCATTTGGAACCAGTCTGTTGTTCCATGTCCAGTTCTAACTGTTGCTTCCTGACCTGCATACAGATTTCTCAAGAGGCAGATCAGGTGGTCTGGTATTCCCATCTCTTTCAGAATTTTCCACAGTTTATTGTGATCCACACAGTCAAAGACTTTGGCATAGTCAATAAAGCAAAAATAGATGATTTTCTGGAACTCTCTTCCTTTTTCCATGATCCAGCGGATGTTGGCAATTTGATCTCTGGTTCCTCTGCCTTTTCTAAAACCAGCTTGAACATCTGGAAGTTCACGGTTCATGTATTGCTGAAGCCTAGCTTGGAGAATTTTGAACATTACTTTACTAGCATGTGAGATGAGTGTAATTGTGCGGTAGTTTGAGCATTCTTTGGCATTGCCTTTCTTTGCGATTGGAATGAAAACTGAACAACTCACCCTGTAACACAGGTAAAACATGTCACCTGAGTTCAAAGAAAAAAATTATCAAAAAGAACTGGAAAAGAGTTTCCATCCTGCGTTAAGCTCCAGCCTCCTTTTTTGCATCTCTTATCTCTTATGCAAAAGTTTTGCTGCTCACAGGTGAATAATTCACACTTCCCTTCTCTCACCCCAGTTTTTGCTTTCACATTTTCCATATTTGAGTTAATTTAACACAAAGAACATGCCAACAAATAACTCAACTTATCTCTTGTTATTTGTAGCATTGATTTCCCTTAAATTCGTCTCTGTTGAGAGAGATGTACTTATAAAGCTATTTAAAATTTTCCTAAGTTGGTTACAGGCAGTGTGTAGCAGATGCAGGGAATAAATAATAAGTTAGATTGAAAGTTACTCATCATTATGTTATTGATGGTGGTTGCCTCTTGGTGGGGGGAGGCAGGCACCTTTTCAGGCAGGATTTATTGTCACAGCCAATCTCTAAAACCTGTGAAGACTTCAAGGAGACAGGAACCATTCTACTGTAGCCTGTCTAAATGGAGTCCTGACGTCATGGCTGCAAACCCTCCCTGTTTATCTGGATTTGCAGACACATCTGCAAGACAAATCCCGTGATTTCACATTCCGAGCAATTGCTGGGTTGCAATGATGTCTCCAGGAGGAAGCAATTCATCCTTAAGCTTCAGAGTCATCAGAAGGGAATGGAAAGTGCTTCCTTCTTCCTGTATGTACAAGAGCAGCATTCCACATGAATTCTTGAGCAAAATCACACCTCTGATTTTAGAACCATTTTACCAGAATTTATCTTGGCATGTGGACACTTAAAATCCTTACTTTGTTTGCACTTCCTTCAGCCTCCTCCTAGACATTTTAAATGGCTGGGCATCCTCTCGTGCGCCCCTTTTGTTTTCCAGACACACCACAAACCATAAGGAGCACATGGACTGCAGTCCACCCAGTGCTCAGTCAATGGGTTTCTTGATTGGCTACCTAATTAAGTAAATCTCCTTGCCTGGAGAAAACTAAGTTAAAATAACATTTGAGGTCCATCCCTAAGCCCACAAGAGAGAAGAAAATTTAAAACCAGGGCTGAAAATTTCCTCTGTTGTGCAATGAGTATTGCAGAATGGCTGTCAGATGGAGTTTCAAGAACATATTAACATTTTCCTAAACAGGAGTTCAGACCCCACAGTCTCCTAAATGTTGCAGGTTTGGCTGACTTTAGTTCCTGAAGGATTACCCTGCTGGAAACTATCCGCCAAGAGTGACTCTACCCACTCTGTCTGTTAGTGTGTGTGTGTGTGTGTGTGTGTGTGTGTGTGTGTCACTTCAGTCACGTCTAACTCTTGAGGCCCTATGGACTGTAGCCTGCCAGGTTCCTCTGTCCATGGGATTCTGCTGTCAAGGATACTGGAGTGGGTTGCCATTTCCTTCTCTAGGGGATCCTCCAAATCTAGGGATCAACCCTGTGTCTCTTATGTTTCCTGCACTGACAGGTGGGTTCTTTACCACTAGTGCCACCTGGGAAGCACCCTGCCTGCTATTAGATCTTCTTATTCTGGTTAGAGAGCCCTTTCTTCTGCTTTTCAGTAATAAACACATCAAAAAGCAGAGTGAAATCAGAGAAAAACAAATATCATATATTAATGTGTATTTGTGGACTCGGAAAAAACTGGTATAGATGGTCTTATTTACAAAGCAGAAATAGAGACAGATGTAGAGAAGAAACCAGGTGGGTAATACCAGGTGGGTAATCAGAGGAGACGGAGAAGGCAATGGCACCCCACTCCAGTACTCTTGCCTGGAAAATCCTATGGATGGAGGAGCCTGGTGGGCTACAGTCCATGGCGTCGCTGAGAGTCGGACACGACTGAATGACTTCACTTTCACTTTTCTCATGCATTGGAGAAGGAAATGGCAACCCACTCCAGTGTTCTTGCCTTGAGAATCCCAGGGACAGGGGAGCCTGGTGGGCTGCCGTCTCTGGGGTTGCACAGAGTCGGACACGACTGAAGTGACTTAGCAGCAGCAATCAGAGGAGATGGGACGAATTGGGAGTTTGGGATTGACAAGTATACACTATTGATACTATCAATAAAAATTAATAACTAATGAGAACCTACTGTGTAGCACAAGGAACTCTGCTTATTGCTCTGTGGTGACCTAAATGGGAAGGAAATCCAAAAAAGAGGGGACATATATATAGGCTTCCCTGGTGGCTCAGACTGTAAAGAATTCGCCAGCAGTGCAGGAGACCTGGGTTTGATCCCTGGGTCAGAATGATCCTATGGAGAAGGGAATGGCAACCCACTCCAGTATTCTTGCCTAGAGAATCCCACGGACAGAGGAGCCTGGCGGGCTACAGTCCATGGGGTCACAGAGAGTAAGACATGACTGAGAGACTAACACATGTATATTTATAACTGATTCACTTTGCTGCACAGTAGAAACAAACACAGCATTATAGAGCAACTATATGCCAATAAATTAAAAAAAAAAAAAGAAAAGAAAAGTATGGTATGCTGGGCAGAGAACTGAGAGACCCTTTGCCTCCCAGTGCTTGCTAGACGTAGCACAAGGGTACCATTCCAAACAGAAGAAAAGGTGTATTTCTTTAATAAACCTCCAGAGAATGAGATGCCACAATCCCTGTCAGTAACTATTTTTAGGTTGGGACAACCATTAATGCCAGGCCTTTCTTCCTCCAGGCCTACTCATTTCTGTGGGCCTACCTTCCCAGAAATGGTCCTTTTAGGACTAAGCCTGTTGACCATGACAAGGATCTGATCCAGTGCAAATATAAAAAGAGGGCAAAGAGTCAGCTTCTGAAGCAGATAATAGTAAAAAGGAATTAGATACTACTTCAAGTGCTAAGTGTAAGAACTGGCACTTCATTTTTTAACCGTAAAACTATATATCCCCTCATAAACTCATGTTTTATTGGTATGTATGTGGTTTAATATGAGAACCACTTTAAAAGTAATAAATTGCTCATGTTTCCCTTAACCTATGGAATAAATACTCATGAATAAATACCTATGAAGGGCAGACTTCTTGGGGTCATCCATCATCTTGTTAGTGTATTTGTAATAATTTGATGTTTAAGGCATAACACCAACACAGCTAATTCTTAATGAAAGATTAATACCCAATAGCTAGCACTATCAGACCACTGGTGACAGAGAGCCCAGAATAAATTTACTGCAGTACATCTAAAATCTAGTTTAAGTACACCTCTCTTCCCCCCCAACCTCTAAAAAATCTATTACATGGGGAGTGCCTGGTTTATTTCCATGTTAGTGTGTGATATTTAATATGGCTTGTTAACATGGCTTACCATATTTTCTGGGCATGAGTATTTATGAGAAAAACTTCAGATTTATACAAGGTTTTGGACATGTGTCTCATATAAACTGGAATAAGAGCATTGTTGCTAAAACCTGGGGCTTGCTTTGAAGCCTCATCATACTGGTTTCTTGTGAAACCATTAAGCAAAATGCCCTGAAGGGTAGGAAAAATTGCATTGAGCAATAAAATGTCAACAAACTGCAGAATCTGAACATCAGGCACTTTCATCTAAACATACCCTTCTCTCCTTTCACTTGGCAGGGGTTTGGTTTTTAAAAAGTAATAAACTCTAGCACTCCAGTTGACCTGGGATGTGTTTAAGAAATTAAACCCTAGAGCCAGAAGCACTTTGACCTTTAATGTGGACTCCCTACCTCAGAAAAACCATAGAATAAAAAATATTAACAGAAAAGGAGAACAGAAATTTATGTCTCAATTGTCTTGGTTTGGTTTTGTCTTTTGTTGTTTTTTTTTTAAAAAAGCACACAGTGAAACTATTGACCAGAAGGAACAGTCTTAAATCTGTTTAAACAGGTGTCCAGTACTTACCATCTCATGAACAGCAAACTAACACAATCACAGCACAATTTTAAAAGGATATGAACAAGGAAAACCTATTCCTAAGCCTATATAACTTTTATAAACCTGGAGCAGACATAGTTTGATCTTGGAACCGGGTTGCAGTCAAGAAATATATTCCCACAGCCAAAAGTAATTTCAAAATAACTCGAACCCTTATGTTTCTTAAAAACCATAAAGCATATCCAAATTCGAAGACCATAACAACAGTTATTAAAACCGTCTTTCGTCTTCCACCCCACCCTCCTCACACTTGCTGCCAGGGCAGAGCATTTCAATCCACAATTCCTCATAACTTCTCTGAATACACCATTTTCCTTTTCTCTGCCTTTCCCCTCTTCTCCACATTACTTTATGATATAGATTGACCTGACCTCTCTAATAGAAGAAAAGAATCAGGAAATTGATCTGGTCAATTGATAATTCTCTTTGGCTGAGTAAAGTATGGAAATAGGGAACATCCCACATTAATCATTTGATCCCAATGTAATTGCATCATGAATGAACGATATGTTTGCAGAGTTCTAAAGAAACTAGAAAAACCTAGAAAAACTTGTTTATTAAATCATAGAGAAGAAGATCTCTGTTCTGAATCTCAGAAAAGTGAAGTTTCCTTTTGGAAGTATTGATTAAAATCTGATAGGTTACCAGATGGAGGTCTAGAATTTCTTGGAGAAGGAAGTAGGAGATAAAATATTAGTCACGGACACTAGGAAATTTCAATGCCTGCATGCAGACACCACGTAACAATGCTTTGGGATGGTAAATCAGCATACACCTATACATGGCCATCATGCAAAATTTATAGGCTTAGGCCCAAGAAAAAGTCATTATTAAAACAGGAAACTGCCTTGAAAGAGGATACCTAATAGTTTCACTATTTTACCTTTACCTAATAGTTTCACTTACAGAAAATTATACAAAGAAAAAACCTAGTTGCACAAAGATTATTATATGAAAACAGTTATCAAAACAATTTGCAACCGAAAAATCAGAAACAACCAAGTTATCCAATAATAGAATCTTGGTTTACATAAGTGTTGTATGATACATCCATAGTATGTAAAACTATGCACATTAAAACAAAATAATGCTGCAAAAATTATTTAATGGAAAGATGTTCTTGATAATTATTGTTGCAAAGCAAGTAACATACAAATAATTCTATTTTCTTATGTTTATATTTGAGGCTTCTAGGTAATGCTAGTGGTAAAGAATTTGACTGCCCATTCAGGAGACGTAAGAGACCTGGGTTTGAAACCTGGGTTGGGAAGAACCCTTCAAGGCAGGCATGGTAACCCACTCTAGTTTTCTTGCCTGGAGAATCCCATGGACAGAGGAGTTTGGCGGGCTCTAGTCCATAGGGTTGCAAAGAGTCGGACACTTAAGCAACTTAGCATGCAGGCACATGTTTATATTTATATTACTGAAAAGCAAACAACCCCCAAAAAGGCAAAATATTTGAACCAATATTTCACAAAAGAAGATATATACATAGCTAACACTTGAAAAAAATCCTCAACACCATTAGTCATCAGGAAAATCCAAATTAGAACAAGACACCACATAATCACTGGAAAGGCTAAAATTAAATAGAATGACAAAACCAAGTGTTCTAAAGGTTCTGCTGGTGGGAATGCAAAATGGTACAGAAAATGGACAATTTCTTACAACATTAAGCATGTACCAACTGCATGAGCCAGCAGTTCTGTTGTTGGGTATTTACTCAAGAAAAATGAAAACTTGTATCCACAAAAAGCTTGGAAAAAAGCATAGAAAACATTTATGGAAACTTTATTCATAATAGCACAAAACTGGAAAAGTCCCACGTGTCCATCCACATTCATACAATGGAATACTACTGAGAAATAGAAAGGAAAAAACTACTCATAGATGTAGTTTAATCTCAAGAACATTATCCTGAGCAAAAACAGCCTGACAGGAAAGACTATATACTGTGTGATTCCTTTATATAAATTCCAAAACCAGACAAAACTAAATTGATGCAAACAAGAATAGGGGTTGTGGGGAGTGTGGATCCAGACAGTAAGAGGACTAACTGCATAGAAAATGCATGCAGAAAATGTTACATCTGTTGGAAATGTTCTATAGCTTGATTAGGATGTTATACAGATGAATACATTTTTTCAAAATTCACCAAACTGTTTAATAAAAGTTATGCATTTTACTGTATGTAAATGATACCTCAGTGCGTTCAATAAACTGATTTTAAAAAATCATTTGCTAAAGGCTGTCCCACTCCTGCCCCACCGCTATGCAAGACCCTGTGTGTGCTGTAAGCCCCTGCTGCAAACTCATGCAGAACCTTTCCTGAGGGAACATAGTCCCTATGATTCTAGGAATCAACACACACATTCCCCAGCCCTTGTCCGCTCCCCAGCCACATCTGGCTGTGCATCACAATCACCTGGGGTGTTCATTAGAAATGCAGATTTGGGGGCCTTTTCCTGAGAAATTCTGGCCTTAGATCTACTTTACATCCAAGGCAAATGCCACAGTGCTTTGTGCTGTGTTCACCGCCCACACCCCAGCCACACTGGATTTTGAGTCACTGCTCCAAGGCTCTGTTGTCGCTTAGCTGCCCAGTCATGTCTGACTCTTTTGGCGACCCCATGGACTGTAGCCCCCCAGGCTCCTCTGTTCATGGGATTTCCCAGACAAGAATACTGAAGTGGGTTGCCATTTCCTGCTCTGTACTGAAATTCAATTCCTCCTCATGTCCAGGGTTGCCACTGGGCACTGGTCTCACTTTTTAAAGAACTGCCTTTTTTCAAATGTAAGGATCTTGAAAGACAAATGATGTCACTTTTATCATCCCAGGGCTCTGTGACACATTAAACTCCAGTCTTTTCGTAGGCCCTCTCCCTTCAGTCATTTCAAAACTCTCCAGGAGAGGTTACATAGACGCAAAATCCGTCCTACTCATCATCCCACTTGTCCCCGGGATCCAGGATGAGGGATGATATTCCTCATTCTCGTGAGTGAGAATGAGGATCTCTACTCTGGCAGCATGTCAAGGTGACTTATAAGGGATTGTTACTAAATTATCCTGTGAAATCACAGAGTACATTTTTCTGTAGTCTGTTCTATAAGACCATAAAAATTGCAATGGTTAGGAGATCCTTTTCTCTGAAAGCCATTATTTGCTCATTTGGTCTGATTGGAAAAACGTCAAAGATTGTATCTTCAAACCCATGAATATCAGGATATATATGAGCATGTATATGCTACTCCTAGCGTGTAGATGGCCGTTATTGGTCACTTGGGATTTATACCAAGGCAAGCCTATATTTACTGTTCTTCCCTGGAGAATCCCAGGGACGGGAGCCTCGTGGGCTGCCGTCTATGGGGTCGCACAGAGTCGGACACGAATGAAGCGACTTAGCAGCAGCAGCAGCCTGAAGAGTAATTTAAACAGGGGAATAGGGTGTGTGTGTGTGTGTGTGTGTAAGACACATATATGTAAGATAGCATTCCTAATTCCATGAATTTCAGGTCCTAGAAAAACCAGGAAGACATTAGATCATTTTTTCAAATTTCAGGTTTTCTTTAGGTCCTATTGACCATTTAATATAAAAGTTTTTAATCAACTGGGCTACCAGGAGAACCAGGGAATTGGAATTCTTTTTGGTTGAGAAAGAAAGACAAATCCAAAGATAAATCTTTGTCCAGTCAGAAAGGGGGAAGCTTTAGAAGGCAAATGGCAGCAGGAGGAAATTCAGTAGCTAGAGTACAATAAATGGGGTGAAGAGTGGACTCAGAAAGGAAGAGGTGGATTGGAATGCAGATCTCTAGTCTGACCTTCTCTACAACTCTGCCCACAGCCCTGGTGATGGTTGTTAACTCTTAAACTTCTCTCCACATTGACCAGCGGGGGCACTTTGGAAAGCATAGAGCACACCTACCATCATTTAGCCCAGTTTCCTTCTGAAAACACTCTGATTCTTTTTTCTGTCTTCCTGACTCCAGTGGAAAAGAAAAAAAGAGACACAAGCTTATTACTTCCCTAAACATTCTCTCTTGTCAATACGATATTGATGGAATTCCCCTAGTCTAGGATCTCATAGGGATTCCCAAGACATCCTATTTCATTAAATTGATGACAATTCTAAGATCTTAAAGACTTGTAAAAGTTTATAACTAGAGAAGACATTGGAAATTATCTAGTTCCAACTCTTAATTTGAGGCATTTAATGATTTATGCAAGAATAGATAATGTTAAGCCCCTGCTATAAGCCAGGAATCAAAAAGAGCCAGAAACTTGCCCTGCAATACCACGTCTTTTTGTCTACCTACTCTCTAAGCTGGTGGCCATAAATTTTTCTCATTGTGGGGTTGTGTTCTTTAGGTAACTACATGCTGCTGCTGCTAAATCGCTTCAGTCGTGTCCGACCCTGTGCAAACCCATAGACAGCAGCCCACCAGGCTCCTCTGTCCCTGGGATTCTCCAGGCAAGAATACTGGAGTGCGTTGCCATTTCCTCCTCCAAGGTATGCATGCATGCTAAGTCGCTTCAGTCGTGTCTGACTCTGTGCGACTCTATGGACAGCAGCCCACCAGGCTCTTCCATCCACAAGATTCTCTAGGCAAGAATACTGGAGTGGGTTGCCATTTCCTTCTCCAGGTAACTACCTACTATATCCTTTATATTAACCCTTTAAACTGTAGCTAAATTTACCTCTTTGGGGCCCTAGAGATACAATACTAGAAACACAGAGGTAGGTAAAACAGAAAACTCCTGCTTAGGTGAACTTATATTCCAGAGAAGAAAATAATACATTCTATAATATCAAATAGGCTTCCCAGGTGATGCGATGGTAGAGAATCTGCCTACCAATGCAGGAAACACAGGAGTCCAGTCCCTGGGTCAGGAAGATCCCCTGGAGTAGAATCCATTCCTGTATTCTTGCCTGGAAAATTCCATGGACAGAGGAGCCTGGTGGGCTACAGTCCAGGGTGTCGCAGAGTCAGACACAACCAGGCATGCACACATACATGTAACATCAGATGAGTGATAGTCGCTCAGTGGTGTCCGGTTCTTTGCAACCCTGTGGGCTGTAGCCCGCCAGGCTCCTCTGTCCATGGAATTCTCCAGGCAAGAATACTGGGGTGAGTTGCCATTTCCTTCTCCAGGGAACATCAGATAGTGATATCAAAGAAGAAAAGTTAAGATGCTAGAGAATGAGTCTGAGACTGGTGACGTGCCTAGACAGAGTGGTTACAAAAGGCTTCTCTGAGGTGGTGATAGCTGAACTGCTGCTGCTGCTGCTGCTAAGTCACTTCAGTCGTGTCCAACTCTGTGCGACCCCAGAGATGGCAGCCCACCAGGCTCCCCCGTCCCTGGGATTCTCCTGGCAAGAACACTGGAGTGGGTTGCCATTTCCTTCTCCAATACATGAAAGTGAAAAGTGAAAGTGAAGTCGCTCAGTCGTATCCGACTCGTAGCGACCCCATGGACTGCAGCCTACCAGGCTCCTCTATCCATGGGATTTTCCAGGCAGGAGTACTGGAGTGGGGTGCCATTGCCTTCTCCGGATAGCTGAACTGGACACCTAAATGAAGTAAGACAGTGAACTAGGTAGAAACTTGGGAACAGTGTTCCAGATGACAGCAACAACAACAACCAAAAAAACCCTCTGACTTGGAAATTAGCTTGGCGTTTTTAAGGAACATAAAGTAAAGCCCTGTGACTAATATTGAGTGGATGAGGCAGAGTGATAGGAGGAGAGGCCAGAGATAAACGAGGAACAAATCATGCAGAGTTACAGTGCCTTGAAGGAAATGGAGAAACAATTTAAGTGATTTTCCAAGGACAGAGGTATAATTTGTCCTGTCCACCGCCCCCCCGCCATACTCCACAGAAGGTTTTCAAGGTAGCTTAGAGTCCCCCTACATTTCTGAAATCGAAGACTGTCTTTATGACATTGTACTTTCCCAGTATCAAACATAAAGTAGACCACCAGAGTAAAAGCAGATTGCAAGCAGGATTAGTCATCTTCAAAATGAATAGGATGACTAATACAATTTGGAGAGAAAAGTACAAAATGAGAGACATAATTGTAATTTTTAAAACCATGGAATATGTGATAGGGTTGCAATGGAATTACCTATCATTGGGAGACCAGTCACTTGTGAGCAATTCCTAAATAGTGAACCCTCGGAATGGCCAGAGAGGAGCCCAGAGCAACTGGCCCTGGCACCTCCAAAGGCTATACCCAGTTGCTCAGCCAACAGGGCAGAAAACACTGAAAAGAAAACATAATACCTATTAATTCGGGTTGCCATCCAGATCACAGATCATGATGGCAAAATATAAATAGGTCCCGCTTTTCACAAAGTATACAACTTCTCAAGTAGACTGTAAATACTACTCTTATCAGAGGGCTGTCTGCCCATCACAACTGCACCAGAGAGCTGTTTACTAAGAATAAGGGATTGTTTTATCATCTAAAGTTTAGATAACAGGCTTCCCAAGAAATCAGTCCAAAAGGGGGAAATTCTAAGGCAACAGAAAATAAGTAATCTTACCTACTTCACATATGATCGAGTCTTAATTTTGAGCACTAAAAAAAAAAATTACACAACTTGTATTAATAAAAAATCAATAATTCCCCACTCCTCTGAGTAAAGGTCAAACAAATACACAAAGAATATATTATTACCCAGTCATAAAAAGGAACGAAACTGGGTCATTTGTAGAGACATGGATGGACCTAGAGTTTGTTATACAGAGTGAAGTAAGTCAGAAAGAGAAAAACAAATATCGTATGTTAATGAATGAGTGTGGAATCTAGAAAAGTGGAATAGATGAACCTATTTGCAGGACAGCAATAGAGACAAAGATATAGAGAAAGAGGAAGGGGGGACAAATTGGGAGATTAGGGTCGATATGTATATACACCACCATGTGTAAGACAGATGGCTAGCAGGAACCTGCTATATAGCACAAGGAGCTCAGCTCAGCCAGCGCTCTGTGGTGACCTAGAGGGGTGGGTTGGGCCGGGGTAATGGGAGGGAGGGTCACGAGGGAGCGGATATGTGTATACATACAGCTGATTCACTTTGTTGTACAGCAGAAACTAACACAGCAGTGTAAAGCAACTATACCCAATTAAAAAAAAAAAAAGAATATATCATTTGAAGGAATTCCAAATTATTGACCTCACACAGAGCCTCGCATTGATGGGTCCAGGCTTGCTATCATCTCATTTTCTAGGAACATCCTCCTTCTTCTTGCCCTAAATGGAAATAAAGACTGGATCCCAATAGATTCTGAAAACCTATGAATATTCAGGCAAGAAGCAACAGTGCCAGCCAATAGGTAGATGAAATATTTGGCCATGTTTTTCTTCATATGAGAACTGGAATGTTTTAGATGTTCAGGGATGAATCTGAGAGTCCAAAAGAGGTAAACTTAGGAACCATATAAGGAACTACTACTTCCGCAGCAGGTAGTGAGAGAAATTGCTGGCTTCCACCTTAGGGTGGGTAAGCAAGGGCATGTCTCAGCTCTTTGGTTGCCTTTGGGGAAGATAGCTGTGCCCCTTTCCTAGATGTATTTTGGTGTTTTCATCAGACATGGAATACTCACTACATAGGCAAATCTTAAGCCTATGATCTAAAAGTACACATTTTAAGACACTAAGAGGCAATGGGCTTTATTGCCGTTCATTAGCTTGATATTTCAAGGAGCTCAGAAGAGAACTGTAGCAACTCAGAGGAATTCATGTTTGGTAGACTATTTCCTAATGAGTGTTTATCTCTTAGAAATACTTGTTTTTGGCTAAACTGAGACCTCTGTTTCTACTCACTGCTTAGCATTTCGTATATCTCTCCATGTTTACCTTAAGGAGCTTTCTCTGAATAACCCATGTCCTGGAATCTTCTCTAAATTCCTAAAGAATTATCTGTGGCCCTCATTTGTCATTTAACATATGCTATTTCATAGGATCCTTTCTTCCTGCCTCCCTGCCTCCTTTTCTCCCCTCTTCTTCCCTCTGCTTCCTCCTCTTCTAAAATCTGTTACTGTAACCACTTACTCTATGTGAGCATTGTTCTCATCTCTTTTCAGTCAATTTTCTAGTTTAATCTTATCAATAGATCTATTATTTATTCTCTCCCAATTAGTTTCTCTACTTCTTGGGTACCCAGATTGTCTTATATTCCTCTTTAGGTACCAGGTATGCCACACTCATATTCTTCCAAAGAAATAAAACTTTAACCAAAATCTGTGTGCAACTGAAGAGTACACTTATGTTTGACTTGTGACTCACTCCCATGTAATTAAACAATTAATTTTGCCATTCTTACTTCAGTTATTATGTCCTAAGCCAGTACGTATCATTATGCATAGCTGGTCCTAGAGCAAATAGAAAGGTGTTTATAGAGAGGGAAAGGGCAGGTGGGGAGAGAAAAGAGGGAAGGGAATGACTCATATGTTACCTCATATTGATAAACCACAAATATTGTCTCCTCTTTCTATGCCTCCTTCCACTTCCCTTTTCTTAGAAATTGGTCAATAGAAGAATGTTCATTTCTTGAAGGATGCTTTTCAATGTCATTGTATTAAAATCATCATAACTTCAAAATGAGAGAGAAAGTGAAGAGAATATGAGGTGAATGGAGGGAAAGAAGGAACATTCCTTAAACCCTGATCAGCAAGGCTAAAAGGTCATTTTCTTAAAATTATAACTTATTCCAAGAAATAGTTTCCTCTTCACAATCCATTTTAAAACTCTACTACTAAATCACCCTGCATCTGTGCCGAGCCCTGAATCCCAAAGGCTGTGGATTCAAACCTTGGCTTCAGGAACTATCAGTGACTTATATGCCTATACTGAGAAGTCAAGGAGGCAGTTCAAACCCCAGAGCCGGCTGTAACAAGACTGAAGTCTCTTATGCCCACAGGGCTGCTGATCCCATTCTACAGGAATGCTGAAAACAGCAGCTTTCCCAGAGAGAGACTCCAAACTATACTCTTAGGTAATACAACCCAAGCCAAGCTCCTTTACATGGCCAGAGACAGAGCCAAGGAAATTCCTGTCAGTTCCACAGTTCTTTTTGAACTCTTTAGTCACCAGACATCTGGAATTACAACCAAAAAAATTTAGGAAAATTCATAGAGGACTCAAATGGTAATAATAGTGGCCTTTTGAAGATATTCCACACAACAGGAATTAATCAACCATATAATTTTCCAGTTATTTTACCAGCCATAGAAAATATTTTATGGACAAGGATACTGGGATTCAGAGATCCTAAAAAACTTAATAAGTAGCAGAACCAGGATTAGAATGCAGGTCCACCTGAGTGTTTCTCAAAAAGGGACAATGTTGCCCCCTACAGAATATTTACTAATATTAAATTATTAATGACTCCAGATAGTACCTGGGCATTTTGAGTTGCTGTACCTAGAGGGAGAGCAGTGATCATCGAGTGGGTAGAGGTCAGGGACACTGCTAAACCTCCTGCCATGTACAGGACCACCCCCACCGCATAGAATCACCCGGCCCAAAATGTCAGTATTGCTGAAGCTGAGAATCTGCCCCACCCACCCCCCCACCTCCCCACTTATCTGACTCTAAACCTGACTTCAAGCTTTGCAAAGCATTCGGCGTCTATATATACAGAGAAACACAGATGAGACTGCATAGGTGTAGCTTGGGGCTGAAGAGGATGAAAGGGAATGGAACTTATTGAGATGCAGATCTCCATTCATTTGTAATGAAGAGATGGGAGTGAACAGGCCACAGAATTCAGGACAAAAAACTCCATGCATCATTCAAAGGAACTGTTAGGATTTCCCTGGTGGCCCAGTTGTTAGGACTCCATGCTTCCAGTGCAGGGGGCACAGGTTCCATCCCCAGTTGGGAAAGATCTTGCATGTCACATGTGGAACCAACCACCATGCCCCCCTCAAAAAAAGAAAAAAACAAAAACAAGTAACCATCCCCTTTGTTAGCTGAGGAACACTGCCCAGCATAGCGGAGAATACTGAAGATATCAATGGCTCTGGACAAAACCAAGCATTCCAGTCCAGGGAACCTTTTGTCCTGGCTGCCTTCTGACCCTTGTCTGCCTGCCTGCCCTGGGGTTGTTGGGGTAACCCTCTTATCCCAGCTCCCCATGGCTGGCTGGGAGTGAACTCTGCCATGTCTACTTCATCAGAGGCCCAGGCTCAGGCTATCAGCACCTGGATCTGAGCCAACAGGGGACTGAGCAGGGCTGCTGGTACCAGACACCCAGGCCTGTTCTCTGTCCTCCCCCTCCTAATAAATGGCTTTCTGGGCTCTGCTTGTGCATGTATCATGGCCTCCCTGTTAGCAAGATAGCCATTTATCTATGCCTGATAGGAGTATGAAAAACAGAAGCTTTCTTGGATTGTAGTTTAGTGGACATGCTCACTCATCCATTTTCTCCATCATGAACCAGTGATAAATCTACTAGGCAATGTCTGTGTCTCTCAGTGGAGATGTCCTCAGCCCCTCCAGATGTAGGCAGTGTTGGAGGAATTGCACAAGGATTTCAGGAAGAGCCTTTATGTCTGCCCCAGCACACGCTCTCCTCTGCTCCCAACAAGAGATGTAGCCCCTGTGCTCTTCGCACAGATCTGTTTTCTTCCCCAGCAGGGCACTCACCTCTCTGTATCCAATTCCAAATCCAATTCCTGGCTGGCTGGCTGGCTTCTGAGCTTGCTCCAAGCTCTCCTTGCCCATAGTTACATTCCCAATGCTTAACAGGGGGGCTGATCCTACTGGGTGGATCAGATTCTATTAGTTAAGGGAATAAATGAGATGCTATTTGTATAGATATCCTTACAGCAGTTTATTTTATTTACTGCATTGTCACTTTTAAGATACCCAGCTCATCAAAAAACAGAAAACTCCTTGAAGGCTGGGGCCATGTATTCTCAATGCCTGGTCCATTTTAGGAGCTAAATGATTGAATGAGTGAAAAGAATTAATTGAAACAATCGAGGTTTGAGATTATTTTTTCTTTTTAAATTGAAGTCTCACTGATTTATGGACTGTCCCCAGTGACTCCCTGGTAAAGAATCCACCTGCAACTCAGGAGACTAGGGTTTGATCCCTGGGCCAGGAAAATTCCTTAGAGGAGGAAATGTTAACCCACTCCAGTATTCTTGCCAGGAAAATCCCAGACAGACAGAGGAGCCTGGTGGGCTACAGTCCATAGGATCACAAAGAGTCAGACAGGACTGACCAGCCGAACACAAATGCATGCATCATTGATTTACAATGTTGTGTTAATTTCTTCTCTACAGCAAAGTGATTCAGTTATACATATATATACATTCTCTTTTACATTCGCTTCCATTGCTGTGTATCACAGGGTATTAAATATAGTTCCCTGTGAGATACAACAGGACCTTGTTTATCCATCCTATATACAATAGTTTGTGTCTGCTAGCCCCAAATTCCCACTTCATCTCTCCCCCACTCACCCCTCCCCTGGCAACCACACTCTGTTCTTTTATGCCTGTGAGTCTGTTCATATTCATAGATAAGCTTGTGTCATAGTTTAGATTCCATGCACACATAATATCATATCATATCTGTCTTCCTTTTTCTGATTTACTTCACTTAGTATTGTTAGGTAGTTAGAACAGGAAAAAGGAGTCCAGAATGGCAGTGACTAAAAGACAAAAGAAGGGAAAAGCCCACGAAAACAGAACAAAGGAAGGTCCGAGGACTGGAGTGAGGACCTCAGGTGACGCAAACAGCCTCCTGGCTAGCCCACTTTACATAGGGCAGGCTCAGGGAGAGGAGAAAAAAATACAGAAAAAGAGGAGCCAAAATTGAGTCTCGGGCCTCTCTTCTCTTCACGTCTTCTGGGTCAGCCTGTCTTCAAGTCTCGAGGGTGTATTTTCCTTTGCTTGCCAAATAAAACTGAGCTGTAACACTGATCCACTGGTCACTTCATATTTTTGATGCAGCGAGACATATCCGAGGAAATTACAAACTCCCCTGACAGTACGATAATCTCTAAGTCTATCCATGTTACTGCAGATCGCAAATTTTCATTCTTTTTTATGGCTGAGTAGTATTCCATTGTAAATGTATATGCCACATCTTTATCCAGTCATCTGTCAATGGACATTTAGGTTGTTTCCATGTCTTGGCTGTTGTGAATAGTGCTGCTATGAACATAGGGGTGCATGTATCTTTTTGAATTATAGTTTTGTCTGGATACATGCCTCAGAGTGAGATTGCTGGACTATACAACAACTCAATTTTTAGTTTTCTGAGGAATCTCCATACTGTTTTCCATAGCAGCTGTACCAATTTACATTCCCACCAGCAGTATAGGAGGGTTCCCTTTTCTCCATACCCTTTCCAACATTTGGTATTTGTAGACTTTTTAGTGATGGCCATTCTGACCAGTGCGAGGAGGTGTCTCATTGTAGTTTTGATTTGCATTTCTCTAATAATTGATGCTTTTGAACTGTGGTGTTGGAGAAGACTCTTGAGAGTCCCTTGGACTGCAAGGAGATCCAACCAGTCCATTTTGAAGGAGATCAGCCCTGGGATTTCTTTGGAGGGAATGATGCTAAAGCTGAAACTCCAGTACTTTGGACACCTCATGCAAAGAGTTGACTCATTGGAACAGACCGGATGCTGGGAGGGATTGGGGGCAGGAAGAGAAGGGGACGACAGAGGATGAGATGGCTGGATGGCATCACTGACTCGATGGACGTGAGTCTGAGTGAACTCCGGTAGTTAGTGATGGACAGGGAGGCCTGGCGTGCTGCGATTCATGGGGTCGCAAAGAGTTGGACATGACTGAGCAACTGAACTGATCTGAACTGAATAATTAGCAATGTTGAGCGTATTTTCATGTGCCTGCTGGCCACCTGTATGTGAGACAGTAAACTGTCTTTGTATTAATATTTGATTTATGACATCAAACTGACATAGAGGTCACATAGCTATGTGTGTTTATCAAAACTCATAGAGCTATACACAAAACAGGGTGAATTTTGCTCTGTACAAATTCAGTTTAAGTTTTTAATGAAAAATAAAATTTTAAACATACCATGAAAAATAAATCACTTTTCTCTAGCATGTAATCATGATCATTATAAAAATGTTAAAGCAGCTCTCTCCCTTAAAAATATTATATAAGAAAAGATGCAGGTTGTTACAGAAGCATGACTTCATCATCATAGAAATGAACATTTCATAACTATCTTCAGAATGTCAAAGTAATCTTATTTCATATACAGACTCTTGGTAAAAATGAGGCATTTCCAGTTCCTCAAAGTCAACATTCAGCTACAGATATGTTTTCAGAGAGTAAATGTTGTTTTAGCAGATGTCACTCTTGTAGATTTTTTTTAAATGATATGTGCTAAAACTCCTGAGTTTTGAAAATATATTTTGCCTCAAGGATTTATTTACCTCTATCCCAACATCATAAAGTAACATGCATAAACTACCAGGAACAGCTTTCTAAGGACAGAGAGACTTAATAGGGCCCTATATTAGCAGAATATTTCCAAAATTACAAATATTTCATAATTTAAAAAAAAAAAACAATTTAATAATGGGAAGGGTGAGTAGTAAACAGAACACCAGAGAGCATGTCTTTGGTGCAAAGCAACTGGATTATCATGGTCTTTCTTCTTTCAGTCTTCCAGGATTCCCCAAGCTGACATCAAAACCACCCATCTCTCGATTCTTTTGGCGCTTTCTGTTTATATCTTTGGAGACTGGGATCATCGGCCTAAGGCAGACTCCATCTGGGCCACGTGTAGAATGAATACAGTATGAGTTTTGTGTGTGTGTGTTCTTTTGTTTGACTTGTGGTTTTTGAAAGTTTTGAATTTGTTTTGAACATTTCCAAAATTGGCAAATTTCCTGTATACATCCACTGTTCCAGTTTCTCTTGCAAAATCGGAAAGATCTGGCAATGCCCCATCCACGCTTCCATGTGGCCGGAGCCGAGTGGTGGCTGCTTTCTATAGAAGGAGCCTGTGCCCTGTGGTTTTCCAGTGTCTCTACAACCCCCTGTGTTACCTCTCTGGTCCTGGAGACCTTGGATACACCACCCAGGCCTAAGGAAGAACCAGGCCTATGGAACTCTGTACAAACCACTTAACATGGTAAGCAGGCGGAGGTCATTGCAGAGACTCTCCCAACCAGTGCTGAATCAAAGAATGAGCTTATGGGTGTGGTCAAAGCCAAGAAGATAGAGCGCAGCTCCGCAGGCTTTAGAGGACCAGGGACGTCGCCATGGAAGTTGCAGTTGGCTTTGGGACGGTCTGACTGACAGTGGACAGGGATTCCCCAGGATGGCAGTGCTGTGCAACGACTGGTATCGTCTGGGAAGGGACCCCCATGACGTGACTGTGGCAGTCTATGCAGTGGCAGTTTCCTTGCACAAAAGTACCAGAACCACAGGAAAGCAGGGATCCCGTGGGAGTTCCACCTTTCTTCAAGGGCTCCGGGTGCTCATCAATGCCACTGCTGTTGAACAAGGCAGGGGCAGGGGCTCTGGCTTCGGAAACCTTCACAGTGGCCTCAATTTGACCAGCCACTCCTATCCTCTCTTGTATTGATTTGCAATATCTACTTTATCTCTTCAGTTAGACAGTTACTTTCTGTGGACTGGGGAAATACCAGGTTGGCCAAAAAGTTCGCTTGGGTTTTTCCATGCCATCTTACAGAAAAACCCAAACCTTTTCGGCCAACCCAATACGTTATGTTTCTCTTGTTACCTTCTAAGACCGACTGCTATATGTTAGACAAACAGCTTGTACTCCTTATTTGTTCTAAATTGAATCAGCGTGCTGTCTTCAGTATCCTAAGTAAGATCATACAAACGGCTGAGCGGTCGTGGCAGGAACTACACTGCGGTCATAGGACCTTCAACTCGGCCCCTGCCTTGCTGTCTGTGTTATTAGCCTGGACCTGTTTGACCCCTGCCAGGCTGGAGCATCCACAGAGTGTAAAAACTCTCTAAGCTATAGATCAAGAAGCATTCCAAAGTACTGTTCAATAGTAATGGGAGTGGTCTGCCGGCTCACCTGATTACACCTGGGAACAGGTATTACATGGCTATTGTATTCTCTGTGGGATTTTGAGGTTAAAAGATTTCAGAGCGCAGATCTTCTCTCTGAAGACTGTATGGTTTCAAACAGCAACCAGCCAACTGTCAAGAGGGATGTGTACCTACACTCACATAGGATTCTAGTGGAAATGAGCTCAGGCATCTATGAGAAGGAAGAGTCCTCTGTTACTGTAAACACGGCTTCATTAGCCTTGCCTCTCTTTAGTTTACACCCCGCCTTCTAATTATGCCCTAATTTGGATGGTACAAACATCTAACAATTCCTCCACCAACAGCTTTTCCAATTAGTAAGAAAATCAGTGGCAGATGTGAAATCCGTGGGAAGCTGAATGTAAAATGTTAATTAATTTTAAAAAACTGTAAAGCCTCTGGAAAACCTTTTCTGAGAAAACTTCGTATGGTGATCTCATTAACACAGACCATGGAATAGCTTTTTCTTTTATCGTGCTACCCTTTGAGTCTGATTCTTAGCATTTCCAGATTCTTCTCTGAGTCTGAAGCTGTTTGGGAAATTTATTAACTCTTCAATCACTGGCTAAGTGACCCTGGAATTGGTTACTCTGATATCTTTGACCAAGTATCTGACTGTCCTGTCTGGCAATCAACAAGGTCCTGCCCCCTGCCCCCCGACTCCTACCTTTACCACATAGCAATGTGAGAAAAGCCACAGAGTCAATGAGGGTAAATGATGAGGGTCTGGGTCTCTCCTTAGGGGGTTTATCTTATATTCCAAAAGGTCTCAAGACCCTCAGGTTACCCCTGAGAATTTGTGCAACAGAATTGTCCCCAAAGATGGTATAAATGAGAACAATGTCTCTGCCTCCTGGTTTATTGGGTTTCATGCTTTCAGGGACCAGCTGGGGACCAGCTGGTCAGTAAGTCAGTCTATCTAAGTGGAAAAAGGAGTTACAAGACTTAAAAATGGAGAGGGTCATTTTTAGTCACCCCTACAAAAAAAAATTGATAGAAATTAATTCATATGCTTGGAACCCAGTGCTGCCAAGGCGCTCACCTCATGGCATATGAAGTTCTCCTCTGAGGCAAGGCTGCAACTCCGCCTGCATTTTTTTCCTGCAGCGTCCCCTGCTGTCACTTTGGAGGATACCAGCTGGCTTTGACGTGACTTGGCTTTCTCTTCCTAGCTTGATCTCAGCCACGGCATCCTTCCAACACTTCTACTGAATTTAAAGAAGGGTCCTTGTTGCAGGGGTATAAGAATTCTCCCAATTCACTATCTGCATTTTTTATTATGCAACCCCTTTGATTGTAGTCACTTTTGTTTTAATTAAATTTTCCTTTCTTAAGACCTAAAAATGTTTTTTCATAGCTGGATCAGAAATAATGAAAATATTAATATTGAATGTGTTCCTCAGCATTTCTCAGACACTATTCAAAGAACTTTACATTGTTTATTATTTTTAAGCCTCTCAACAACTCTGTGGAGTGAGTGTTATCTGTTATTGCCATTTCACAGATGGGAAAACTGAGGCACTGACAGGTTGAGTGGCATGCCCAAATCACATAGTAAGTGGCCAAAGGGGGATTCAAACTCAGGTTCATCAGGCTCCAGAGTCCATACTCTGGGCTGGAAAACAAGACAAGGGACACTTGAAGTCACACTCAAAGCCTCCCTCCTCTAATTGCTGATTGTGTCCCTAGACTCGCTGGATATGTTCTCCCTCTCTCATCGGGGTGATGTCTTTCTGTGTAGAAGTGCAGACCTCTATAGCTGGAGAGGGAGCCCTTGCTTGCTGCACACCCCTCACCACCCTCAAACCCTCCCTCACCGGAGATACTCATTCCTGGGGTCTGGCCCCATTATTCCCAAATGAGCTCTGGGCCTCAAACAAATAGAACACCAGTGGCTTCCCTCCAAAATCCCTTAGCACAAAGAAAGAGGTGGGATCTTCCCAGGGATGCCCACCCCACCCCTTCCCCGAGTTCCTTCATGTATTTCAAAAGACTCTTCCCTTTATTTACATTTCTTATTTTCTTTTCTAAAAAATGTATTTATTTTAATTGTAGAATAATTACGATATTGTGTTGATTTCTGGCATACATCAGCATGAATCAGCTACAGGCATATATATGTCCCCTCCCTCTTGAGCCTCCCTCCCACCTCCCACCCCATCCCACCCCTCTAGGTTGTCACAGAGCACCGGATTTGAGCTCCCTGGGTCACACAGAAAATTCCCACTAGCTGTCTGTTCTACATATGGTAATGTATATGTTTCAGTGCTACTCTCTCAACTCATTCCACCCTCTCCTTCCTCCACTGTTCTTTATGTTTCCATCTCCTTTGCTGCCCTGCAATTAAGTTCCTCAGTGACTCTTCCCTTTAAAAGCTTCCTTTCGTGTTGGCTGTTGACTTGGGTTGTACGTGTGTGTACCAATGACCCCACGTTTTGGATCTCCAGAGCATGGCGCGGGACTTTTGCCTTCTGTGTAAGTGAAAGTGTAAGGGGATTTCAAAGAGAATGGAGGCAGGTTTACGGCCCTGAAGAGCATTACAATTGACAGAACTACTTGGTGGGACTTCAAAGTCTGTTCCCATTGTTTTCTGATCCTTGAACGTCAGTCAAGCTGCTCTGGTTTCAAACATTCTTGGTTCTTAAATTGCTTTTTAGCTTGTACACCTTCGCAGATTTTGTATGAGGTGCAAAAAAAAAAAAAAAACAAAAAAAACCAGGAAGAGAATCCAACATCATGCAGGTGGTGTGTTGAAATACTCTTAATATTAAAACAATGGCCCCCAGCCTTGGCTAACACACTGCCATCATTTGGAGAGCTTTTATAAACCTCAGTGTCAAGCCACACCCAGGTCAATTACATTAGGACCTCTGAGGGTGAGCCCGATTTTGACACTTTTTAAAGGTCCCTAAACAATTCCAATATGCAGTTAATTCTGAAAACCACATTTTTTGTAAAGAAAGCAGGCTTCGTTTCTGCTAAACCCCATTGCTTCTGAAATTACTCTACAGTTAGCAAGGTTTCTCCCTTGACGCTGGGCTCAGTCTTCCTCTGAGGGTGAAAAGCTCAGCTTGGAATGGTGTTGATAATATGTAACACAGATTGAGTGTTTCCTCTGCATACTTATTTACTGGGTGCTTCCTATGGATGGTCTCGTTTAAGTCCATCAGTCCCAAGAACACTGTGGGCATGGAGAGTGATCTTACTCCTGTTTTATGGAGGAGGAGACCAAGGCTCAGCAAAGTCAAATCTGCCCAAAGTCAAACAAACTGAAAAGTTATGGGATCAGGATTTGGCCTAAAGAGTAAGACTCCAGAATCTCCCTGAGATAGAAGCTTCTAAATCCTTCTAGTGACTAAGATCTGGGGAATTTTTATGTTGTTTTTTTTTCTTTTGTGCCACTTATGATATGACTTTAAAATATGAGCTGTGAATTCCTACAAGGAAACTTGACTCCTATTATACACACCCTCATCCTTTCATAGCTAACACTTCCTTGCAGATGCCTGGCTTCTCAGGAAGCCATCTCCCTCATCCATCCCAGTCCAGTTCCTCTGACCAGCACCTCTGCAGCATATGGTCGCTGTGCTGGGCACAGTGCAAGTGCTGATGGGGAGTCTCTCAACCACTCCTCGTAAGACCTCTGCTTCCTGCAGCTCTCCGCTTCGTGGTCCAGACGAGGAAACAGGCGTAGAGAGTTTCAGTGATGCACAGGATACCTCATGGTAAACTGTGGAGCTGACCTTCAACCTGAGGCATGTGCCATTCATTATGGGTGTTCCACAGCCGCCCCAGCTGAAACTCCCATCCGAGTCTTGGAAAGGAAAGAATGAGCATTTTTATCAATGGAGTTTCAGCTTCTCAGAAAAACAAGGATGGCCGCAGCCTTTGCAGAAGTCCGAAGACAGTTAAGAGTGGCCACCAGAGGGAGACAGAGCTTGAGAGACCCCCCATCTCTTCTAATTCAACACCTTAACACTCAGCGAAGTGCAGAGCTGGGAGGAAAACAGCTCCGTGTGTTTGGAACCCTTTGTTTGGGTTTAATTTCTTGTGTGATCAGTTCCTCTCCTTTTTCCCCCCTTCCCTCTGCTCCATTTCCTTGCCTGTTTCTAAGTGGTAAGGAACAGCTTTATCAGAGTATACAATACAAAATCAGTCTCTTTACTCTGCCCAGAGCCTCAGTACCTGATATCTGAGAAAACGCTGCTTTCTGCGTGAAAAGGCACCAATATACAGTTTTCATAGCTACTGCGTCAGATTCTGGGGCCCTGGACAGAAATACAAAAGCAATACTAGATAAATTTTTTGAGCAAAGAAATTAAACACTGCCAAGGCAAAGGAAAGTTTGATGTGCAACTTTTTTTTTATTGCCATAAAACTTTAAGTTGGATTTTTAAATACCCAATAATTCTATATCAATAATGGATATGTGAAATTATATGCATACCATCAGAAGTCTTCTTTTTAGAGATCTGATTATCTAATTTCTAAATTTTAAAATATCTCAAGGCTTCTTATTAGAATATTTGCCATAGTTTAAAAAGGAAGGGTTTTTTTGTCATTTATAGAATTAAAATGAAATTTGCTCTTGAATCACAGGCCTGATTAAAGAAGATGTTTAGCCTAATGGCATCAGGCTCCTACAGAGAAGAGACTTGTTTTGTTTTGTTTTGTTTTGGCTGCGCTGGGTCTTTGTTGCGGCATGCAGGATCTTTAGTTGCGGCAGATGGACTCTTAATTTCAGTACGTGGGATCTAGTTCCCTGACCAGGGATCGCACCCAGGCCCCCCTGCAGTGGGAGCTCAAAGTCTTAACCGTGGACCACCAGGGAAGTCCTGAGACTTGGCTTTATTATTTAGGCATCTTCAGTGCATCTCCAGGTGTGTCAGCTCAAGAAAGGTGCTCTCTAAATATTTATGAAACTGAATTATGAAGGAAAAATTCATGGTTAGCTGGTTTCTTCAGCACAGACCCCACAGCTTGGGGAAAAAAGGCAGATCCTTGCCGCACCACCAGGTGGCGCATCTGAGACGACAGGTCTGTGAAAGCAGGGCTCAGACGCCACAGTAAGGAGCCCGGCGCCGCCGGTATTCCTCTATGTTTGCCCACCCATTTGTCCTAGTCAGGGCTTACTTGGTTAAATATATCAGAACCCCACTCCACCTAGGCTAAAGGGAAGGGAGGTGATGACACTGGAAGGACTTAGGTTCCTTCACAGGCTCAAGGGCGGGGACAGGAGAGCAGTTAGGAACCGAGGCAACTTCAGACCACCCCCTGCTTCTCGCCCTCCTGCCAAATGATCTGTCTTCTCACGACACATCTGCTTTTCTCTTTTCTTCTCTCTTTTCTTCACTTTTCTAAAAGAAAAAGTGAAATAAAGAGGCTTTATATGCTGTACTGGGGGCGGGGGGGCAGTCCTAGACAAGCCTACATGTCCTACATGAACTCAAAGTCCTGACTGGCACTGCATCCCCAAACAGAGAATCTGGCCAAGGTCAGATCACATGCTCACCTTTGATCTAAAGAAGTGTGGCCCACGGAATGAGATTATTTCCCCTTCAACTCATTCAGGGGCTATCCCCCCACCCTCCTAAGGACAGCACACTCTGTCCATGAGCCTCCCATGGGCAGATGCTGCTTGTCCATGGGCCTAAAGGGTACACTTCCCTCTGAACTAGTCAACGTTGATGGAATAGTGTTAAAACACCAAGGAAAAGGATTCAGGAATTCTAAGTGTCTCCAATGGAAGCCCCTGTATTTAACATCACAAGGGTGACTCAAAAATTTATTCCTGCAAGCAGATGGTTCAGTCGATGCTAATTTTGCAGTGTGAAACTCAATTGCATATGAACACATTTGGCAATATCTGTAAGCATGTTTCAAGTTTCATGTTTCAAGTCAAGCCTGTGACTCTGTATCTCTTGTGCAAATTCCATTTCTGGATGTGATCACACATCCAGAATGTGTGATCACAAAATTACCACTTCGGAAGGAGTGTGAGTCTCTTCTCAGGTGGGAAGTCTTGAGTGAGAAAGCAACAGTTGGAAAATATGTGAAGTGCAGCAAAGCCAGACAGAACAGATCTTTGATGGCTGTTTGATGAGATTCAGGTTCAAGGTGGTGGCATGTTTGGTTAACACTGAAGCGGTCCTCTACTAAAATCCTCCTCTGTGTGGTTATGCACAAATATTATGATGAACCCCAGGAAAGTAGAGCACGCAGGAGTCATAAATCACTGTCATCCAATTTGATGATCATACTAATCCAATGACAATGACAAAGATCATTGAAAATTTGACCCAGGTGAACATTCAAGTATAAAATAAAGGCCACATTTCTGTAGCCCATCTTATAGCCCAGACCTTGTGCCATTGGTATGCTGTCTTATGACCACATTTCTGTGTGAATGGTGTTTCAAGGCAGGATTTTGCAAGTTCTTCATCACCAAACCCAGGGATAGTGTACCGTCACAAGATTCAAATGCCAGTAGTAAAGTAGTTTGCAATCATCAAAAATCGTGAGCTATAATGTCTATAAAATCTTGTTTTATTAATCACCCAGTAAGGTATAATATTGGGCTTCCCAGGTGGCTCAGATGGTAAAGAATCTGCCTGCAATTCAGGAGACCCGGGTTCGGTCCCTGGGTCAGGAAGATTCCCTGGAGAAGGGAATGGCTACCCACTCCAGTATTCTTGCCTGGAAAATTCCATGGGCAGAGGATCCTGATGGTTCATGGGGTCGCAGAGTTGGGCACAGCTGAGCAACTTTCACTTTCAAGGCATAATGAGTAACAACTTTTGAGACATCTCAATGATTTTACTTATTTAATAAACATTTGTATTTCTCAGCATTTATAAAGCAATAACAATATTCAAACAGCCTTATTAATGGGTAGTATTATTAATCCTATTTAGCAGATGAGGAAACTGAAGACGAATGGATGGATGGGCAGCCTCTATCTCTCTGCTCTATCCACTCACCCTGTCATGAAATGCTATGTTGGAAAACCCACTCCAGCAGAGAGGGATAGATAGAAAAAGTGGATTAAGGAGATGGGATAGAGACAGATGTCCTAGATTATGATGGTAGTCCTGGAAGTGATGGCAGAAGCGTTAGAGTGGAGCTCCCATCCAAGCTGGGGACCTGTTTCGTTTCCCACTGTAGACAGTGGTTCTTTGGAAGGAGCTAAAGGTCCAGCAAGACCATTCTCGGTTGAGGGATCACAGCATTGTCTTCACATAGGCTCTCCTTCGGTTCCCCCACTTTATCGTTCATTTGTTCAGCCAGCAGATTTTGATCATCTACTGTGTGCCAGGAGTTGGGCTCTTAGAGATTAAAACGTGATCTAGACTGCTCTCAGAGTGTTCATAGTTTTTAAAAGAAGGATACAATATATCGCAGGAAGTGCTCCTGGGACGTTACGGAGGTCTGACTCTTAAGGAGCAGATCCTCAAGGCTGAGACACTCACAGAGTGTGTGTACATCTATCACAGACCAAGAGCTGAGACTGGAGATAAACAATATTTATGATGAGCTTTGGTTTTTCCACAGTTATTAGATCACTGGCTTTTCCAAACAATTTTTATGACTCTGAAAACAAATTTTAAAGGCATTCTAGCCGGCATGTCTGGTTTAATTCTTGTCTCATTTGTGTTCTGACTCTTCAGATAAGCCTTAGCAATATTGCATTCACAATAGTGAATATTTAGCTAACTAAATATCATTTGCTGAAATCCAGGTCTCTTTACGCAAGAAGTACTCATGATTATGTCAGTGCCTCCTGTTCTTGGTTGTTTATATGTTTATCTGACGCCCTTTATCCTCCATATATAGAGCTATTTACTTTGCTGTCGTTTCAGTGTCTCTGGAGATATTTTTTATCTCCTGCTCTTCATCAGTAGGCAAGTGCCTGCCTGGCATAAACCTTTCTGTATGGCCTCATATAACTACTCAGCTCTGGAATCTTAAGTAACATTTATACCTCCTTTGCCCCTGGTGGAATTTTTCCAGTAATTGAAAGGAATGATTTCTCCATCCTCATCTTGTTTCAGATCCACACCCTAGACCCAATTCACGGTTTATCATTTGGCTTATTTGACTTTTTCTAAGATGAAAGGCCAATGCTACACCTGATAATGTTTTAATCCAAACTGGAGAACCTTTCCTAGAGGGAATCAGAAGCTTTCTCCAGGCCTGTGAGAGGCTGGTGTTAGCTCTGTGGAAATATCAGGTAGTGATGGCCGTGACCTTGACTGCAAGCTACTGGTGACAAGAACCTATGCCACCGTCTTGCACCATCTGCACCTTGGCCCCGAGACTGGCATGTGGTATACATGCCACTGTATACTGAATTGGCTGTAATATGTATACACACACACACATGCCTCATACACATGTATATACACATGAGTTAGATTTAGTTTGAAATATCCTCCAAAACAAGATTCCACCTCTGATACAAGAAGAGGATTCCTGTAGCTTCATCATTCTGTTAGATGTCATCAGACACATTGTTGATAGACAGGTTTCTGTTTTTAGGAAGACTTTCTGCTTTGAGATTTTTCTCAAGTTTGAAAGTAAAATATTCACTTCTGTGTCCTGAAGGAAATCAGGCAATCAATAACTAGTTTTTGCCCCTGGGAAAGGTGAAATGCAGCTTTCATATTTGTTAGATAAGCAAAGTCTAGATTTCTCCAAGTCCAATCGGTGAGCTTTTCAATTGAATAATTGCACAACCCTCCTGGGCAGTAAAGAAAATGAGTCACTCTTAGGAAGTACTTAATATTCATAACATTAATAATAGTACTAAATGGAGAAGGCAGGAAGAGTGCTGGATTGGAGTTTGTTCAAATGCCTGCGCTCAACCAGATATTCCAAGGTCTAGTTTCCCCAAGTCTTTACCTTCTCCAGAGTCAAGAAGGTGGTGGATGGTCATGAAATGGAATGATTTTGAAGGTTATTTCTGAATACAGGTGGGAAGAAGGGCCAAGGAGAAGGAGCAAAGAAGGAGACTGGCTCTTTGGGCCGCATGCCTTCCCCACTCACTGACTGATGCTGCCCATGCCTTGCTTGCCCCAGCGCGTTCGCTGGCTCCCAGCCACTTCTGACTCCCCACAGCCCCCTCCTGCAGCTCGCCTGCTGCAGGCCTGGCACTCACCGACTTCCTGCTTAGAACACTCTTCCTGTGGTATCCCCAGGCTCATCTCCTATACTTCACTCGGGTCTCTTCCCAAATGCCGTTTTCCCAGAGAAGACTTCCCTGTCAAAAAAAGAAGAAGAAGCTTGTCCTCTGTTAAAAACAGTGCCCCTCACTGCCTCAAAGCACTTACTCTGCTTTGTCTTCACAGCACATCACTCCAGATATGTTCTAGCTTGTAAGTTTAGCATCTGTCTCTCCCAGCTAGATGGTGGGGTCTCAGAGAGCTGGGAGCTCTTTCATTCACTCCTGAATCCCCAAGAATGTGGATCAGTGCCCAGCATATAGTAGCTGTGCAATTAATTTTTGTTAAATAAATGAATGATGCTTGCTTTGTGCCAAATGCAGAGACCCCAGTTTCCATTTAATATCCTCTAGAACCCCCACAAGAATTGGCAGGAGAGATCTTGTTATCATTATCCCTATTTTGGGGTTGTAGAACTCAAAGAAATTAATAAATTGCCTAAGACTGTCTAGCAAGAAAGTGACTGATGGGGCTATGAGCCCAGAACAGTCTCAGTCTGTGCCCTTAGCCAGTTGACCTCTTTGGATGAAATGATTACACAAATTTAGTCAGCCTTGATGTAGCTACAAAACTCCTGTTGACCTGTATATATCAGTAGGACTTTGCCTGGTCCCATTGGTGAAAATGCCACATAAGTAAGACAGAAAACCACATCTGGCTGCTACTGGCAGATTCTATCAGGGCTATAATGGAGTTCCTTTCCTCTCTGGAACCTGGAACCCTACCTTCTTTTCAGGAAAAGAGCTATCAAGGAAAAGTTTTGGTGAATTTTCTCTAATCTGAAAATAAAGGGCAAAACAGCAACCTCTCTTGGTAATTGCAAGAGGATCGATGGGGGAAATGTTTAAAATGACAGGTTTGTTTCCAGTGCCAGGAGAAGGCTGATGATTCCAGCATTACTGAGGGCAGGTGATTGGCACTGGGGATGAAATGCCAAGCAATCAGATTCTCATGCTAGAAAGCCTGTGAGTGCCTGATCTGTGGAAGCAAGTGAGGAGATTAGAGAGCTCGGACTGGTCCTGAGAACATAGTGGCATAGTTTTGGTGTTTGTTCTAGCAATTGTATTATTAATTCTTGCTGTCTGAGTGGTAGGCACCACGCAGTACACACGTACACACAATGTCTCCTTAAACCCTCAGTGAAGCGGGAACTTGACCGTCGGTGTGTCCATCATTTAGTAACACCAACAGTTGCTCATAGTATTAAACAATGAGTATGTAGTAGTCACTGAACACTGTCTATTTGACCTCTGGAGTCAGATTCCAAGAGCTTCTGGATTTCCCCCCTGGAGAACGTATCTGGTTTCTGTGATATATGTAGAAGCACAAAGCTTAGGTGAAGTCAGATGTGGTGTCAAAGGCTCAGATTGACTCAGCAGAGCGGAGATAAGAGGGCCTTCCATCAGATGTTCAAGCTGGATTTAGAAAAGGCAAAGGAACCAGACCAGAGATCAAATTGCCAATATCCACTGGATCATAGAAAAGGCAAGAGAATTCCAGAAAAACATCTGCTTCACTGACTATGCCAAAGCCTTTGACTATGTGGATCACAACAAACTGTGGAAAATTCTTAAAAGATGGGAATACCAGACCAACTTACCTGCCTCCTGAGAAACCTTTATGCAGGTCAAGAAGCAACAATTAGAACCAGACATGGAAAAACAGACTGATTCCAAATTGGGAAAGGAATGTGTCAAGGCTGTATATTGTCATCCTGTTTATTTAACTTATATGCAGAGTACATCATGCAAAATGTTGAGCTGGATGAATCACAAGCTGGAATCAAGACTGCTAGGAGAAATATCAATAACCTCAGATATGCAGATGACACCACCCTTATGGCAGAAAGCGAAGAGGAAGTAAAGAGTCTATTGATGAAGGTGAAAGAGGAGAATGAAAAAACGGGCTTAAAGCTCAACATTCAGAAAAGTAAGATCATGGCATCTGGTTCCATCACTTCATGGCATATAGATGGGGAAACAATGGAATCGGTGAAAGACTTTATTTTCTTGGGCTCCAAAATAACTGACGGTGACTACAGCCATGAAATTAAAAGATGCTTGCTCCTTGGAAGAAAAGCTATGACAAACCTAGGCAGTGTATTAAAAAGCAGAGACGTTACTTTGGACATTACTTTGGAGTTTCAGCTTCAACATCAGTCCTCCCAATGAAAATTCAGGACTGATTTCCTTTAGGATGGACTGGTTGGATCTCCTTGCAGTCCAAGGGATTCGCAAGAGTCTTCTTAAACACCACAGTTCAAAAGCATCAGTTCTTCGGTGCTCAGCCTTCTTTATGGTCCAATTCTCACACCTATGCCTGACTACTGGAAAAACCATAGCTTTGACTATACAGACCTTTGTTAGCAAAACTCTGTTAGCATTTGCCCTGCTTCATTTTGTACTCCAAGGCCAAACTTTTCTGTTATTCCAGGTATCTCTTGACTTCCTACTTTTGTATTTCAGTTCCCTATGATGAAAAGGACATCTTTTTTAAGAGGGGCCTGGAAGAGCATGTTAGAACCCCCTAAGACTGGGTCCATGCCCGTCTGAGTAGGGTCACAAGGTTTATAAAGACCAACAGTAACTTTCTTGTAATAACATAAATGAGAGACATAAGGGTGCCCCCCCCCCCTTTTGTTTTTTTAATGAAGGAGGGAGGCGTCAGTAATCAAACTCTGCTGAGAAGGAAAGTCCTAACAGCCAGAGAGCCACGTTCAGTTCTCTTTGAGGCCAGCAGAGGGAGCTATTGTCACGCACATGGGATGGTTCATGTCCGGCCTGTCTAAGCTTCAAGTTTAGTCTTCCCAGAAAAAGATTTGATACAGTGAGGACTGTTTAGGTTAAGAGAAAAAGCACTAGACTCAGAATCAGGAGGTTTAAGTTTCAACACCCACGGTGCCCCTTGGCAAGTCACTCTCTGTGAATCAGTTAGAGGTGTATCGAATGAGGGGTGGGCTGGATAGTAACATTTTCCATTCCTGAGTACTTCCTTTATGCCAGACCCCTGCCAGACCCTTCCATCAACAGGGGTTCAAATCCTACCTCTAAAGCACATATAGTATCTGGCTGATTTGGGGAAAGTTACTTAATCTCTTTAAACCTCAGTTTCCTTACCTACAAATTAGAAATAGCAAATCCTCGGGTTTATTCTAAGGATTAAATTAAGTAAGTGTATATAAAGCACTAAAGAGCCACTTGATTAAAGTGAAAGGGGAAAGTGAAAAAGTTGGCTTAAAGCTCAACATTCAGAAAACTAAGATCATGGCATCGAGTCCTATCACTTCATGGCAAATAGATGGGGAAACAATGGAAACAGTGACAGACTTTATTTTGAGGGGCTCCAAAATCACTGCAGATGGTGACTGCAGCCTTGAAATTAAAAGACTCTCGCTCCTTGGAAGAAAAGGTATGACCAACCTAGATAGCATATTGAAAAGCAGAGACATTACTTTGCCAACAAAGGTCCATCTAGTCAGAGCTATGGTTTTTCCAGTAGTCATGTATGGATGTAAGAGTTGGACTATAAAGAAAGCTGAGCACCGAAGAATTGATGCTGTTGAACTGTGGTGTTGGAGAAGACTCTTGAGAGTCCCTTGGACTGCAAGGAGATCCAACCAGTCCATTCTGAAGGAAATCAGTCCTGAATATTCATTGGAAGGACTGATGCTGAAGCTGAAACTCCAATATTTTGGCCACCTGATGTGAAGAACTGACTCATTGGAAAAAACCCTGATGCTGGGAAAGATTGAGAGCAGGAGAAGGGGATGACAGAGGATGAGATGGCTGGATGGCATCACCGACTGGATGGACATGAGTTTGAGCAAGCTCCAGGAGTTGGTGATGGACAGGGAAGCCTGGCGTGCTGCAGTCCATGGGGTCGCAAAGAGTCGGACACGACTGAGAAACTAAACTAAACTGATATAAAGCACTTAGCACAGCATCTGGCACACACGTGTCAATAAATGGCAGCTCCCATGGTTTACTAATTTCATTTCATCTTCACAGCAATCCTGCCAGGTAGTTAGTATGTTTTTTTTTGTTGTTGTTGTTGTTTGTTTGTTTGTTTTTTCTAATATAAAAGTGAGGAAACGGGCTCAGAGAGGTTCAGAATGTAGCTATGTTGAGTCAGTTTAAAAGTAGCATCGCCTGGATCTGAATCCAGCTATGCTCTTTCTACTACACTATGCCAAGCATTCTCAGATACTACACACTGTATTTCTTCTGGTCCATCATTTGGAGGATAATCCAACAGTGGAAATAACCCACTTGGAAGCAGAGACAGGCTGGCATTCACAAGATATCCAAAGCTAAGCAAGCCTCCTCGCCTAGGATCAGACAAGCTTGCAATGGAAGGATTGGTGCTAAAACTTGCAGTTCATTATCAGCTGCTGTAAATTTGAGCTCTTAGGCGCTCTTTCTTGTTTTGGCCCACTTTCTTTCCACCCTTCCAAGTCTGCGTTGAAACTAACTCTTAAAGAGGATATATGCTATGCTTAGTCATTCAGTCGTGTTTGGCTCTTTGTGGCCCCGTGGGCTGTAGCCCGCCAGGCTCCTCTGTCCGTGGGGATTCTCCAGGCAAGAATACTGGAGTGGGTAACCATGCGCTCCTCCAGGGGATCTTCCCAACTCAGGGACTGAACCCAGGTCTCCCACACTGTGGGCAAATTCTTTACTGTCTGAGCCACCAGCCACCTTTTTTCTAAAGATCTCTAAAGGAGTTGTGTTAAATCAAGGGCTGTTGGATAAAGTCTGACCAAGTGCCATTCAGAAAGTTTCTGCTCCACCACTGGACTTGCCACTGAGTTAGATGGAATCTCACACATAGGCGGGACCCCCCACTGCTGGAGGGAGTCATGCCTGACTCCCCACCTCAGGAACAACCAAGGCCATCGTATCTGCTGCCGTGTTCCAAACTCTCTGCTCAATACCCAGCGTGTATTGTTTTCAATTCTCCCAGCAACCAATGCTGCAGTGTTTATATTTTCTTCCCTGTTTGACAGTTGAGGAAATAGGAGCCGGGAAAAGTGGTGAGCCCTGTGATTCATTTGGGGATCGGAATTCAGTATTGCTGGGCTCCATAATCCACTGCCCCTCCACCACTCAATTTCACGTCCTGACTTGACTTTGAAGGCAAATTCTATTCTGTACCTTCAGCTACCCTATTCTTTTGGACAGCCCTTGGCTTGCATATGGTTCAGTTTGGTTTGTTTTTTTGCAATCAGCATTCATTCTCACTGCCTCCTCCACCCCCCCCTTTAATGCTTTCTAGTAGAAGCCTGGGGTGCATTTCTTTGCATTCTCTAGCTCTGGATCACATTTGCACTCTGGATGCCATGAGATGCATTCATTGGATTTAGAAAGTGAATGTCATTCTTCCCCTGCTATGGTGACAAAAGAGGCACGGGCTGCAAAGAGAAGTTTCTGCAGCAGTCTCCATGCCCACCCAGTGGCCAAGGCTGAGATGGATCGGGGAGGTTGCAAAGAGTTCTCTGCAGATCCTTGTCCTCTGGGTGGTGGCAACAGCCCTCTGAAGCCGCACCACAGCTGTGGCAGCTAGGAGCAGACAGCCAGTCTTTCCAGTAATTTCATAAGAACCTAAATCTCTGGTGGCTTCCCTGGTGGCTCAGATTGTAAAGAATCTGCCTGCAATGTAGGAGACCTGGGTTTGACCCTTGGGTCAGGAAGATCCCCTGGAGAATCCCTAGGTCTGGAAGATCCACTGGAGAAGGACATGGCTACCCACTCCAATATTCTTGCCTGGAGAATTCCATGGATGGTGGAGCCTGATGGGCTACAGTCCATGGGGACGCAAAGAGTCACACAGGATTGAGCAACTAAAACTTTCACTTTCAAATCTCTTCTTGAAATACTTCAAGTTATTTTTCATTTCTACTCTGTACCCAGACCAGTATTACTCTTAGCTTCTTCTGCATCCTCTTTTCTTCTAAATGCTCCCTAAATATACTCTTAGATTCCAGACCCACCCTTCTTTTTTTTTAATATAAATTTATTTATTTTAATTGAAGGCTAATTACTTTACAATATTGTAGTGGTTTTGCCATACATTGACATGAATCCGCCATGAGTGTACATGTGTTCCCCATCCTGAACCCCCCTCCCACCTCTCTCCCCTTCCCATCCCTCTGGGTCATCCCAGCGCACCAGCCCCGAGCATCCTGCATCATGCATCGAACCCGGACTGGTGATTCATTTCACATATGATAATATATGTTTCAATGCCATTCTCTCAAATCATCCCACCCTTGCTCTCTCCCACAGAGTCCAAAAGACTGTTCTATACATCTGTGTCTCTTTTGCTGTCTCGCTTACAGGGTTATCGTTACCATCTTTCTAAATTCCATATATATGCATTAGTATACTGTATTGGTGTTTTTCTTTCTGGCTTACTTCATTCTGTATAATAGGCTCCAGTTTCATCCACCTCATCAGAACTGATTCAAATGTATTCTTTTTAATGGCTGAGTAATACTCCATTGTGTATATGTACCACAGCTTTCTTATCCATTCATCTGCTGATGGACATCTAGGTTGCTTCCATGTCCTGGCTATTATAAAGAGTGCTGCGATGAACATTGGGGTACACGTGTCTCTTTCCCTTCTGGTTTCCTCAGTGTGTATGCCCAGCAGTGGGATTGCTGGATCATAAGGCAGGTCTATTTCCAGTTTTTTAAGGAATCTCCACACTGTTCTCCATAGTGGCTGTACTAGTTTGCATTCCCACCAACAGTGTAAGAGGGTTCCCTTTTCTCCACACCCTCTCCAGCATTTATTGTTTGTAGACTTTTTTATAGCAGCCATTCTGACTGGCGTGAGATGGTACCTCATTGTGGTTTTGATTTGCATTTCTCTGATGAGTGATGGTGAGCATCTTTTCATGTGTTTGTTAGCCATCTGTATGTCTTCTTTGGAGAAACGTCTGTTTAGTTCTTTGGCCCATTTTTTGACTGGGTCGTTTATTTTTCTGGAATTGAGCTGCAGGAGTTACTTGTATATTTTTGAGATTAGTTGTTTGTCAGTTGCTTCGTTTGCTATTATTTTCTCCCATTCTGAAGGCTGTCTTTTCACCTTGCTTGTAGTTTCCTTTGTTGTGCAAAAGCTTTTAAGTTTAATTAGGTCCCATTTGTTTATTTTTGCTTTTATTTCCAATATTCTGAGAGGTGCAGACCCACCCTTCTTATCTTCTTACTTAAGACACTTCCTAAGAGAGCCCCTGTATTGATAATCTTCAGTGATAATCTATATTTTGATGATGCTCAGTTCAACATTTCCAGCTGAACCTGAGCTGTGAGCTCCAGTACACACAGCCAGCTCTGCACTGGACCTATTCAGGTGAATCTCTGTCACACAAATTGTTCCAGGTACTAACAAGCTAGCCTAAAATGTAGTGGTGTAAAACAACTGCTTTATGATGCTCACAGATTTTGTGGGTCAGGATTTCAAAGATGACACCACAGGAATAGCTGATCTGTAATACAGTATGTCAGGGACCTCTACTGGGAAGAGTCAAGGTTGGGACAGCTTGTCAGTTTGGACATGGAATTATCCAGATATGTTTTCATTCGCATATCTGGTGGTTGATGTTCCTGTTGGCTGGGACCTCAGCTGGGCTGTTGTCTAGATGACCAGCACAGGGCATCTCCATGTGGTCTTTCTAGCTGGTACCAGTTGGACTTCCTTACAATATGGCAGCTGGGTCCTGCGAGTAAGCATCCCAAGACAGCAAGGCACAAAATGCATGAAATTTTTATGATGCAGCCTTAGAAGCCACTTAGTGTCACCTCTGTCATATTCTTTTGGTCTTGGCAGTCACAAAGGCCCACCCATATTTAGGGAGAAGGAACATAGACTCTCAGTGGTGGACATATTAGAGTCACATTGTTATAAGAGCATGTGGTGCATGAGATAAGGTTGGGATAATCTCTGGACATATGACCTACCTCACAACAGAAACTTGGTGTGTTCAAAACCAAAATCACCATCTTTCCTGCCCTTCAAACCTGCCTGCTCTTTATTATTTATCTTAGTGGATGACACTACTGTCCCTCAGTTGCTTAAACCAGAAACTTGGGAGTCATTCTAGAATCAGACCCTACCCAGCAGATATATCCCTCAGCTAAGCCTGCTTGATTTGTTTCCCAGTTCTTCCACTCTTGCCTTCTCAAAACCCATCTCCTCCTTTTATCCCTACAGCCTCAGTTCTGGGCATAAGATTAGGCCCCATCTTTCTCCTTGTTCTGAAGAAGAAAACAGCAATCCACTCCAGTATTCCTGCCTGGAAAATCCCATGGACAGAGGAGTCCATGGGGTGGCAAAGAGACATGACTGAAGTGACTGAACACTTCATACTTTCTCTCCTTGTTCAGCTTGCCCCTCTCCACCAACCTCTAACCTCAAACCCATGCCCTGAGGTGCTGTCAAGATCTTTTTCTAAAATTCAGATCTGATCAAGATACCCTTCTGCTGCAAACTCTTCCCTGGATCCTTGGATTCCTGAATTAGCTGTGCCAAACCCTCTGCATGGGCTCCTTCTGCACCTCCACGTGCCCTGATCACCCTGGCAGAGCCATCTCTGCCCTCCACCGACAGCATTTCCAGCTGCCCCACCCCCCAGATTCTCCGAGGACTCTTCCCTGCTGCAGCACCCTCCTGCGTGGTGCTCCCCCCGCTTTCCTTTGTCCACCTCCTCCCTGTCCTTCAAGACTCCGCTAAGTAACCCCCTCCCCCAGGAAGCCTTCCCAGCATTTCTTCCCCCAGGCTGAGTAGGGAGAGCTTACATTTTGGTTTTTGCTCACTTTATATTTGGCCAAACCATTAGTTCCCTTGGATGTTAGCTACCTTCCAATTCTGATCCCTCTGAGGAAATTGTAAGAAGGAAGGAATCTCAGCAAACATGTAGGCTGCTTCTCCTCTGAAGCAGGCCTCTCATAGTCTGCATCCTTAGCGCCTCAGTGCCTGATACAGAGTAGGTATTGGCTGTCTCATTAAACAAATGTCCAAACTTTTCTACCCAAAGCTGGATGTTATAGTTTTGGAAACCATGACAGTTGTTAATCTGATTGGAGTCTAGAAGGAGGCAGGTTGAGAACTTTCCCTTTGGACCTCTGGGAAGACATACCCCTCTCCACCAGGGATAAAGGAGAGAAGCAGATTTTTTGGCCTTTCAAAGGTTTTCAGTTTTCCCTTACTGGTTTTTCCAATGAAAACATAATTCATGAACAATGCAGCCATTTACTTTCTTCCTTCTTTCCAGTTTTGTCTTATTTTATGTCTTCTGCCTAAAACAAGAAAAAAAAGAAAAAATGACAGGCTTTACGGTATCAACTGCAGGCATCCAAACTAAATAAGATCTTATTTTCTCTCCTCTTCTTGAGAGTATTTAATTTCTCCTTTTATTTTATATGTTCCAAGGCAGTATTTTATATGTTCCAAGAAAACCATAGCATTTCTTCAAGATAAATGTAGATGTTTTCATATTTTATGAACTAGTCATCTAACATCCCTGATAGATAAAACTTTCATAAGCTTTAAAATTGCACATCTAGGTGTTTAATCTAAAAATGTTCCTGGCAGAACTCAAGGTGTTTTATATAGTAATGTGATGGTTTTTGCCCTCCAGAGTGAAGAAGAGACTAAATGTGAGAAATAGAAGGGAAATGGTGGCAAGGTGAAAGCTGCCACTTACTTTCCTCTTCTATATAGAAAAAAAAAAGCAAGGATCATTTCTGTTGTGACCACCAGCATTTATCAGGTTGCCGGCTGTCACTGCAGTGATGTATAGGGTTCTAAAAGGAGAATCCTTAGAAAATGCTTAGACCACTTTCTCCAGTAGGATGAAGTAAGGGCTGACATCTCTGCTATCCTACGCTGAGTTCCAGCTATGCTTTAAATAAAATGTGTAAAAATAATGTTTAATTCTTGTGAGCAGGGAAGGAAAGAACAAGAAGTATAATAGCGGCTTTTAAAAATATTTTAACAACTGAACCTTTGTAAGACAAAAATAACACCTGCACATTGTAGAAATTTTAGAATTTATTAATAACAAACAAAAATCTCCAATAATCTCACCACTCAGAGATAATTATTGTTAATATTTTAGTGCATATTCTGTCAATCTCTGTCCCTCTCTCTCTCCCACCTTGCCATCTCCCCTCTCTCTCTGTCTCCCTAATGAGTGTGTTAAACATGGATACAGTTACATGTGTTAACAAAATAAGATCATACCCTATATATTGCTTTATAACCTGGGTTTTAACCTATTTTTGGTAAACACTTTTCTATAATCACATTTAATGAAAACGTAGTATTGAGAAAAGGCAGAGGATCTAGCCGGTTTTCTCTTGTTGTGCTATGGTGACATAATGATAGAATTTTCAGCATCAGTGACTGGCCCAGTTGGGAGCTGGGAGTTGGGAGGAGACTAAGCAGCTCAGTGGTACAAAAATCTAGTCCTTTCTGCTCAGCCTGGACTCCCCAAGGGGGTGTTTCTTTGTCAGAGCTCTTGCTTATGCTGGTGGAGCCTTGGTCAGGTTGACATCGCCGTCTGACGGCTCCCCATCCAACCCTGTTTTCTCCCTTTTCCTTTCACAGGCCTTCCTGTGTCCTAAATCTTTGCCCTCCTAACTCTGCCTCAGCATCCTCTTCTTGAGAACCACTGAGACGTTCCCTCTTTTGAGTTCCAAGAGAGTTCATATTCTCATTTGACTTATGCATAGGATTCCCAAATAAAATACAGGACACCCACTTAAATGTGAATTTCAGATAAGGAACAAATAATTTTTTAAGTATAAGTATGTCATGCAACATCTGGAACATACTTATACTAACAGAAATCATTCCTTGCTTGTCTAAAATTCACATTTAACTGAAAATCTGTTTGTTTTTTTAATTTGCTTAATCTAGGAAATTCCTTCTAGAATCATCTTTGTGCTTAACTTGCCTCGTCAAGTATATCATAAGATTCCTGTGAGTATGAACTCCAGGTCTGAGAATTCCTTGTTTCCCCAGAGGCTCTTCATGGGGCAGAATTTCTCACTGGGGGGTCCTTGAACAGATCCAGGAGGCCCACACACCTCCCTGAAGATGAAAACAATGTTTGTGTCATGTAGACAAAAATTCACATGTACCATCGTTGGTGATGGACAGGGAGGCCTAGCGTGCTGCGATTCATGGGGTCGCAAAGAGTCGGACACGACTGAGCGACTGATCTGATCTGATCTGATTGTTTATGATTCCCTCAGTACTCCCTGGTTCCCACAAGACCCTCCGAAGCCTCCTCAGGGGGAAAAAAAGTACTGCTCTTCCTATTTTACAGGTTAAAAATAAATTAATTAATTAATTAAACTTAAAAAAATTAAAAAAAATTAGATGGAAGATATGCATAGTATAATATAGAAGGTGAACCAACTATTTAGGCATGTTCTTAGGCATTGAAATTCTGCAGTCCTCTCTACAGGAAGCACATAATGTAATTTTCTCAATTGGAAGTTGCCTATAAGTTAGCTTTAATGTAGAAACAAGCCTGTTGTGAAAAGTATATGACAGAAAATAGTGTTCATTTGTGTGGGAAACCCACATGGACACTTCCAAGCTGACTGGAGAAAAATGGTGAGTGTTATGGATTAGTTGTGTCCCTTCCAAATTCATGTGTAGAAGTCCTAACCCCTCACTGTGATGGGGTTAGGAGATAAGCCCTTGGGAGGTAATTAGTGTTGGATGAGATCATGAAGGTGGGGACCCCATGATGGGATTAGTTAGAATAGGAAGAGACACCAAAGCATTCTCTTTCTCTCCCTTCGTCTCTGTCTCTTTCTCTTTCTCCATACCGTGTGAGGATAGAGCAAGAAGCAAGCCAGGAGAAAGGTCTTCACCAAGAACTGAATCTGCCCACACCTTGATTATGGATGTCCCAGACTGTAAGACAATGAGAAAAAAATGCTCATTATTCAAGTCACGCAGTCTGTGTGTTTTGTTCTAACACCCTAAGGTGCTAAGACAGTGAGTTTCTGATTATCTCTGGGTCTTGACCATCACAAAGTGAAAGTGAAAATGTTAGTCACTCAGTCGTGTCTGACTCTTTATGACCCCATGGACTGTAGCCCGCCAGGCTCCTCTGTCCATGGAATTCTCCAGACAAGTATAGTGCCACCTGGTAAGCCCAGCATTGGAGCATATGACCTCCGTGGGGAGTAAAATAAAGATTAAATAACTAAGTTTAAGATAAGGTTTTTTTTTTTTTTAAATCTGGCTTCCCTTGTAGCTCAAATGGTAAAGAATCTGCCTACAATGCAGGAGACCTGGGTTCGATCCCTGGGCTGGGAAGATCCTGAGTCAAAAGAAGGAAGTGGCAACCCACTCCAGTATTCTTGCCTGGAGAAGCCCATGGACAGAGGAGCTTGGCGGGTTACAGACCACGGGGTCACAGACCACGGGGTCACAGAGTCAGACATGACTGAGGCATCACTAACACACTGTTAAGTCTAGCCATGCGCAGATTGGGCTATTTGCCAGAAGTCCACTTTAAGGCCAGCTCTGCCTTGGCATCCCTGGGATTTCTTCTAGTTACGCCTCATTTTCTAGATGATAAGAAGTCAGGGGAAGCAGTCCTGCTGGCACAGCCCTGCCACAAGTTTCAGTCCTGCCCGCTAGGACTTAGCCTCGTCTGGTCTGTTCAGACTGTCTGACTCTGTTGTCAGCATTACTGCAGAAAAAGAGAATTTCTTCCTTCCTTATAAATACAAAGTGCCCCATTAAAAAAATAGCCTCAATAGACAAAAGCATGAACTCATAAAACATAAAGTGGGAGATGACTATTTACATTGCAAAAGGATTCTTTGTTTATATCACTCCCTGCCAGAAAGTCTTCCAAGTGCCCCGGCTCTTGATACAAACCCCCTTTATCTGGCATTAGGGCCTTTGCAATCAGTTTTCTTCAGGACTCCCACCTCCCAAATGCCCAGTATCCTGTATTCAAACTACAGTCCATTGCTAATTTTGTTCTTTAGAAATACCACAAACATTTTTGCCTTTGTTCATGCTGCCTTCTATGTCTTATCTCCTTTTGTTTGCTCCAAGAAGAACACTCCCCCTCACCCTTTAAACACAGCTTGGTGTGTGTGTGTGTGTGTGTGTGTGTGTGCGTGTAGTAAAGAATTTAGCTTTGTCCAAAGAGAGGGTCTGAAAGCTTCAGCTTCTCAGAGGCAACCTCTGGGGCCTTGTAAGAGACATATGTGGCAGGAGCACCTTTGCTTGCCTGGGGCTTTTAGATCAGGCCACATAGTCTAAGAGTGTGATTTAGGGTGGAGGTTGGCCACACCAGATAGTATTAAGAGTTGGGAGTGATCAGAAAGACCAAAAGGAGAGAGAGTGGAGTTTGTGAGTAAAGTGGTATCAGTTGCCTTGGAAACTGAGATCAACCATGTGAGCAACTGACCAGTTAGTCAATCAAGCCTACCTGATGGAGCGAGCCCCAGTAAAAGCTCTGCCAAGGCAGTCATCTGCGTCACACATCAGTATGGTCACACATCAGTCCTTAAAGAGTGAGACTGTCTGCAGCTCAACAGGAGAGAACAATGGCATGGCGCATTTGGTACTTCTAACTCTTCCCTAGTGTTTCTTCCCTTGGCTGATTTTAACGTGCCTTTCCCCTGTCATAAAGTATAAGCATGAGCACAGCAGCTCTCAGGAGGTCTGTGAAGCCTTCTGGAGAATTATCAAACTCAGAGCAGCTTAGGGAACTCCCTGGACTTAGAGTTGTGTCAGAAGTGAGGTCTAGTGTGGATGGCCCCTCCGCTAACTTCACAGGTGAATAGCTCCCACAGAGTGGGCTCCTCCAAAGAGACTCTCCTGGGGGACTTCCCTGGTGGTCCAGTGGTTAAGAATCCGCCTGCCAATGTAAGGGATGAGGGTTTGATCCCTGGTCAGGGAACTAAGATCCCACATGCCATGGGGCAACTAAGCCTGTGTGCCCCAATGAAGAGCCCAGGCAACCAAAGAAACAGCCAAACTAAAAACCACACACAACTGGCCTCCAGAGAGACTCTCTTATTCCTCCAAGCTCCTCCTCATGGGCACCATGTTTTTTCATACAGCTTAATGAAGCAATATATTAAACCAGGATTCATGTTTAATTAGTTTCCTATTGCTGCTGCATCACCACCAATTTAGTAATTTAAAGCAACACTTTTATTATCTTACAGTTCTGGAGGTCAGAATTCCAAAATAGGTTTCATCAGGCTAAAGTCAAGGTGTCAGCAGGGCTGTGTTTCTTCTAGAGACTATTGAGGAGAATCTGTTCCTTTGTCTTTTCCTGCTTCTGGAGGTTAACTACAATCCTTAGCTTGTGGCTTCTTCCTTCACCTTCAAAGCCAGCAGCATAGCATCTTCCTGTTTCCTGCCTTTTCTCATAACCCTTCCACCCTTTTCTTATAAGGACACTTGTGATTTGGGGGCATGTGCACAGATGCTGCAGGATCACCTTCCTATCTCAAGATCCTTAACTCAGTCATATCTGCAATGACCCTTTCACCACGCAAGGTAACATATTCACAGGTTTGGGGAATTAGAACATTAATGTCTTTGGGGGAGGGCCATCACTTTGCCTATAATACTCTTGATTTGTTTTACCCAAAATTCATCTCAAAGTTTAAGTATCATAAATCCCCTACTTGTATGGATTTTTGTTATTAATGCAAGGATTATAACCATTGACTTCAGAATTATAGCTTGGGATCCCTTTCTGTCTTGATAATGGCAGATATATTTATTGGCAATTAATAATAATAACTAGAGGGTCACTGTGAAGGTCAGCTGAAACAATTCATGTAAACCACTGAAAACAGAGTCTGGTGCAGAGAAACGATACAAATAATGTTTCATTGCTATTATTTTGCTGTTGTTGTTATCATTACTATTATGTATATATCTGATCTGTGACAACAGGACACAGTATAGTAAAGGTCAGAATGTCTTTTTGAAAGAGAAGAAATGTTATCTGTTTATGATAGATTTTCAGAGGATATAAGAAGTGATAAGGGCCTTGAGAAGGGAAGAATGACAATAAGTTGGAAGCATTTTATGCAGAAAGAATCTCACCTTTGAATATTTATCCATATGTAACATATATATAGGGCTTCCCAGGTGGTGTGGGGGTAAAGAACCTGCCTGCCAAAGCAGGAGAGGAAAGAGACCTACATTTGGTATCTGGGTTGGGAAGATACCCTGGAGGAGGGCATGGCAACCCACTGCAGTATTCTTGCCTGGAAAATTCCATGGATAGAGGAGCCTGGCGGGCTACAGTCAGTCCATGTTGCCGCAAAGAGTAGGTCACAATGGGGCAGCTGAGCATACACAATGTATGTGGATTATTTAGGGCACTTTGGAACCAACACTGAAGGAAAAGAGAAGGTGGAGGGACACAGAATGTTACTCGGGGCCTTAGTGAAAGGAGGAGCTTGCCACTCCAGTGTTCTTGCCTGGAGAATCCCGGGGACGGGGGAGCCTGGTGGGCTTCCGTCTATGGGGTCGCACAGAGTCGGACATGACTGAAGCGACTTAGCAGCAGCAGCAGCCCCGCCGGATGGTCGCGAACACAAGCAATTCTCCCGGAGCTTCTCTGAAGCTCAGCCAGGACCAGCAGTTACTGTGGACCTCACTGCCTGTTCACAGTCCAGGGGCGGAGTGAGTAAGGATGATGATGTGAAAGTAAATACAATGCACCCGTAATTACTTTTAGGTGCTGCCCTTTCATAAAATCTAATAAAATTGGACTTTAAATGTCTATCTTCATAATGCAGCTGTGATATGTTTGTTCTAGTATTACTTTTTAGTCTGTCTTGAATTTTTTTAAAAAGGTACATTTCAGGGAAACAGTACATTTTTTATTTTAAGTGGAATAGAAAAAAATTGATTTTTTTTTCCTAAGCCCTAATTGCAAACATGTCAAATAACATGTCACATTTAAAGACTGTCATGGGAGCCAAACAGTGTAATTGTATATGGACAGTGCTATCTAATTTAGCTGGGTTAGTATGATTTACTAGGATGTTTTGCTATTGGTTGCATTATTTAGATCTTTGATAATCTCTTTCTTTTCCTTGGTAATCTAAATCTGAAAATGGTTCTTTTTTTTCTCTTCATCGGGAGGTCTTTTTTGTCAGATTATCAGGATGTGCAACAGGAACTGTCTAAAAACAGGAGGTGAAGAAAAGAGAGCCCAAGCAGATTTAGAGTTTACAAAGCAGGAACTGGTGTTCTGGGTGCAGAAATAAATGGCCTAGTCAGAGCTTTCATGGGTTTGTTTGCGTGCATTTTGTGGAATTCTGTGGTTGCAGGAAAAAGTCATGGCCCATTTTTTTCCCCCTCATGAAGCCCTTTTCTGTCCCTTTGTTTCTTAATATAATAAAAATTCAGGTCAAAGCACTAGTTTTCCAAACTTAGATGGGGTCGTGTCCTTTTCAACATGATGTGTTTTCAGTAAGAATTGAGAGTGAACTGTTACCAAGTCACTTCTCTGTAGTCTACTAGATAAGTTTCAAAATCTTTGAAGCTGATTAGTGTGAATGTGCTACTGTGTTTATGGGCCTACTTCCCTATGAGGAGTCCTCCAGACTCATGAACTGAAAGTATCTTTGCCACAGTTGAGGTGCTCATGAAATGCAGTCATGCTGATGGCTGTGGCTTGGGACTCTTCACAAGAGGTCGTCCATATCCCCTTTTCTCAATTCCAAGCTTCAGTCACATCCAGGATAGGAATGAACTTCAAAATCCACTATCTGAGGAAAAAGCAACAGCTTCGTCAAAAGCAGCTGGTACTTCATGAAAAATGCTGTAAAAACATCTCATAAATCATTGGCTTATGATACATACTGTAGCTACTAAGATTCCTTCTTCCATCCTAATTGTGGTGGCCTTTCTGACTAGGAGAAGGGGACGACAGAGGATGAGATGGCTGGATGGCATCACTGACTTGATGGACGTGAGTCTGAGTGAACTCCGGGAGTTGGTGTTGGACAGGGAGGCCTGGCGTGCTGCGATTCATAGGGTCGCAAAGAGTCAGACACGACTGAGCGACTGATCTGATCTGATCTGATCTTCTGACTAGAAAGTGTTACATTGTCCACAAATGTTTTCTCATGATGATTCCTAAACTGGAAACTGGCTCTTATAGTAGCTAGATTGTTACGGCTGCAACAGCTTGAAAAGGTGTTGGTTTCTTTTTCTGAAGGAGAAAAAGTGGTTTCTGAAAGGAAGTCCCTGAGAAAATTGGGTAATATGGTTCTGGACATCATGTAGCTCTCATCCTCTTTGTTGAGACACACACTTTGGAAAAGAGAGAGTCTAGTTCTATTCCACTAGGAAGGCTATCAATAGGTACCACATGATGATCAACAGCTCCTCAAAAGGAGAAAAAGTAGAATACAATACAATTAATTGAAAAAGTGGAGCCAGGCTGTACTTTATCTCAGGACAGTTTTTCAAAACAACCATGTGTCAAGACTGCGAGACTTTGACTACTCTGTCTTTGGAATCCTTACTCAGGGTTGTTTATGCAACAACTTCGGGAGGTGAGGTAACATCTCCCCCTGGGCGACGAGCAGGCTTGCTTGCTGCTCATCATAAAGAGGTAGATTTCCCAGCTCCAGTGTTCCTCTGCTGCAGTACAAACCAAACCCAGTGTTGCCTCAGCTGGGCCTATCACATTGCCCTTGCGAGACTTGCAAACAAGAGGAACTAATGCAAATACACTGATGCTCCTGTTGTTCACTGTGCCACGAGTAACAGTGCTTTGTCTCTGACCCAAGTTTTCTGCCTCTGCCAGCATCCATGAAACAATAACTGGATAATTTATAGCTTCTAAGCAGGGTAAAAATCAAATCTCAAACCTAACAACCCTCGGTTAGATTATAGCTCAACTGGTAGTTTTGAAAATAAACAAAGGTATTATTATAGGTTAACTCCATGCATTTGAAGTACAGTGGACTTCAATCAGAATGTTGATTTTTCAGTGGAAAGAAAACAGGATTATTCTAGTTAAGCTGGTTATGTACAAGTCAGCACCTACCATGTGAATAAATTTTAAGAAAAGTAAATGAGTTAAACCTGGTTGTTGCTGCTGTTGTTTAGTCACTAAGTCACTAAGGAGAAAATATTTTATGTTCATAAAATGCTGTAAGTAGTTGAAAAGAAGCAAAAAAATCCCATTTTCCTAATAGTTTAGTTTTATTTTACTCAGTGGAAAACTGTGATTTTAAATAGAGAAAATGTTACTGGTGGTTGACTCCTGCATTTACATTGTCACCTGTGACTCTTTTGTGAGTTCATGGACAATAGCCCACCGGACTCCTCTGTCCATGGGATTATCCTGGCAAGAATACTGGAGTGTGTAGCCATTTCCTTCTTCAGAGGATCTTCCTGACCCAGGGATCAAACCTGCATCTCCTGAATTGGCAGGCAGATTCTTTACCTCTATGCCACATGGGAAGCCCCAAAGCTGTTTACATACTATAAACAATGATCATCATGAAAGGGGGCGGTAACTGTATGACTGATACATAAAGTAAGATTTGTGAATATGAACTATATAAAAGAAAATTAAATGTACTCTCCTATCGCTGTAGTAGTCATATAATAATAGATGATTCTTTATATATTTTTCTAGGAGAACTAGGCAGCCATACACTAAGATTTTCAGGAGTATTAACAATCCAGTCATGCCATGGGTCACTTGCTTGATCATCTCCATTTGATTCTTACTAGATATTTCTCTCTCTCACACACACACACACACACAATACACACAAAAACTTTTGACAATGTAAATTCAGGAGTCAACCACCAAACATTTCCTCTATTTAAAATCACCAGTTTTTCATTGAATAAAATGATACTAAACTCTGAGGAAAATAAAAAGGGATTTTTTGCTTCTTTCCAACTACTTACAGCATTTTATGAACATAAAATATTTCCTCCTTCTATTGAAAGTATCCGTCACTTCTGGATGCCATCAACACTCTTCACCATGAAATTGTACACATTTAACTTGATTTGTATAATATCAAAATTATAAATTTTAGGTATTAATTGCGAATGTTTTATGTACAAATTGTAGAAAAGAAAGACTATCCAGAACAGTTCAAAGAGGGAAATTAAAATTATCAATGATGTCCAACAACTAGAATGGTCACTGAAACTTTGCTACGTATTTAGGTTGTTTCTAGCTATTTGCCATTGTTTAAAAAGTTGCATATTAAAGTAGCAGTATAACAAATAAACCCCTTAAGTCTCAACAGATTTCACACAATAGTGCTTATTTATTGCTCATGTACAGTGCAAACCAGTGTTTCTGTAACCAGGTAGCTTTCCTTCAAATGGTGATTCAGGAATGAAATATCCTTCCATATTATGGCTCCATCATCTTTAACATGATGCTTCCAAGGTCATCATGGAAAGGAAAAGAGCATAATTACCAGTGAGACTGAAAGTGACTCACATCACACATCACTTCTGTTCACATTCCACTGGGTAGAACTCAAACGTCCATCTCTAACCACAAGGGAATCTGGGAAATGTTTGTTAGCTGTGTGACCTAGAAAATGAGGAGAGGGAATTGGGGATTAGTTAATAGTTCCTGCTATATAGTATTTAAAGATAATCCTTGTGCATAAATCTTCTCACATTCATGATTATTTTTAAGAGAAACTTCCAGAAATGAAAATAATTTTATTGTTTTATAAGGATTTGTACACATGGCAGACTTTTCACTTTTCATTGCAGCCCTAAGAGATACAAAGTTTAAATATGGTAGTATTCCTTTCAGGAAACTTGTCTTAATTGATTGTTGGAAAAAGTCATGAATCTGCAGATTCTATGCCCTGTGATCATTTCCCTAATAATATGCTATTCAGAAAAAGCTAGACTTTTTTAGATTAGTGTTTATGCATACTTTTATGCATAGTTTGTATGCACACTTATGTATGTGTACTTATGTATGCCAGAGCATAGCTAAATATAATTTGCAGTTAAGTTTCCATTATTTTTAGAGACATATTCGTGTTTCTACACCACAAAAAAAAATTTGCAAAATTTGGATATTAGAGAATTGTTTTCTTAAACATAAATTTCTTCCAAAAATCATCCAAGTGTTTATTCTAAGATAACTTAAAGGTTCAAATAATACATTTTTTGAATTTTATCATTTCTTATTCACACAGACCAGAAGTTACTTCCCAACTTTTTTCTATTTACTACTTACTTCTCTTGCCATTCATAATCAACAAAAATGACCAAAAAGTAAGGAAAATTATAATTAAAGTGAATAATTCCCTGCAATCTAAAATATAAGCAGATGTTAGCAGTACTTAATGTATATTTGCTTGCTTGTTTCCCCTCCCATCCCATGGAATCAGTTCATTCTACATGAAATTTACAGCTTCCTCACGGTGATCTGCACTGGTTCCCCTGTAGTTTCTTAGTTGTTCACAAATTTGATTATTATATTTTCCTCTTTTGACAGTTTTTTCTTGCTTTGCTTTAAATAATTGTTTATTTATAAAATGCATATTTTTCATACATTTTGCAACATACTTTTCTTATTTATACTCAGTGCTAACTATGGCATTAACTTCCCTTCTGTATTTCCTCTTTAAAGGGATGGTTAACAACAATAATCCTGTCTTGAAACAGAAAATATGGTTCAGAGACTTGAACCAAATGAAATATCGATTCAGGTTGGAGAATATTTTGATGTTTTAGTTTTGTTACAGTTCAGTTGTTTTAGAAAATATGTAGGTTTGGATTCAGTTCAGACTGGTTCACTGGGTTTTTTGTTTTTAATGGATTTGATTTATAGTTCTGTAAAATGTTTAATATTGGGTTTAGGTCAGAGAGGACACATTCAGCAAAATAGTTGTTTGTTTCCAATTTTGGTTCATGGGTCATTACAAGGCCTCTGTGCCGTAACTATTTCCAGAGCCACAGCATGAAGTTTGCACCTCCCTGTGGCGTCTTCCTCCAAGAGGACAATAGATGCCATTCAGTCCCGGCAGAATTGGGACCACTCACTGGCGACCTGATGGTGTACGCCCTGTGTGAGATACAGGGAAAACAGATTGCATGTCAAGGGATTATTTGAGTCTTAAACTACGACAGCATTTTCTTTTGATGTTCCTACATATGAGTAAGAGGGTTCCTATAAACCTCAAATTTTAAAATTTAAATTTAGTCTTTACAGACTAAGTTTTAAGTTGTTTTCTTCTCCTTGTTTAATTATGTTAGTTAGTGAGCTCTGCCTTTAGAATTATTGCAGATTTTTAGGAGACTCAAGTGAAAGGCTCAAACTCTAAACAATTCCATCTTTTGTCTCTTATTTTAGTGGCAAAATGTGGTGAAGGATTATCAAGTTATGGAGTATAGTTGTAATAGTTTTACAGCTTGGGAGATTTTTTTTTTTTAACTACACTTTAAAATATTGGTGGGGTTGTCATTGGGTATAACAATACTTAAGGTGAAGAAAGAAGGCAAAATCCTCTCACTAGAAAAACTCTTTAAAGCCTGGATAAATAGTAAGGAGTGTGTTTAATACAACTAATTTATAGATAAATGTGGTGCCAGGCTAGAATACATTAACAAGGTAAGGCTTCAGGGTCTCTAGGTAAGATAATATATTGCTTTCATTAAAAAGCAATCTGCATGGACGATATCCACCACCACTGGAAAGTCTGCAGCTGCCACCTTTATCAGGGGAACGAGAGCAAGCCACTACATTTTAATCACTGGAGTTTGTCAGGAACGAAAAACAGCCAGCTTCCCACAAATCAACAGACATGTATCCTGATAAGGCAAGTGCCCGGGAAAAGGACAGCTACATACCACATGACACCACCTATTCTAGCGTGATCAAAGCCCAGTCATTGCTGAAGATAAATCTACTGAATTGGGCTTTAGGATGAAACAATTGGCTTTGAACAAAGCAGACACGTACTTATACAAATAATCCATGACTTCAACGTGCTTAGGTCCGAGTACATTTTGCAATGTGGGAAGGAATGGACAGTAGAACAGCAAAGCAAGAGACGCAGGCATCTTCACACTGCAGTTATTCAGAGAACTCGGTTCTGGCTATGTTATAAGTGAAGGAGCCATCAGGAAAAAATTGGAATAAGAGTCAGTCAGGAAAGGCATACCCAAGCAGAAACAAAAAGCCAGGCAAATGAGATGGAAGGGGAAATATTGTCTAGATGCTTCAGTTCAGTTGAGTTTAGTCACTCAGTCGTGTCCGACTCTTTGCAACCCCATGGACTGCAGCACACCAGGCTTCCCTGTCCATCACCAACTCCTGGAGCTTACTCAAACTCACACCCATTGAGTCGGTGATGCCATCCAACCATCTCATCGTCTGTCATCCCCTTCTCCTCCTGCCTTCAATCTTTCCCAGCATCAGGGTCTTTTCAAACGAGTCAGTTCTTCGCATCAGGTGGCCAAAGTATTGGAGCTTCAGCTTCAGCATCAGTCCTTCCAATGAATATTCAGGACTGATTTCCTTTAGGATGGACTGGTTGGATCTCCTTACTGTCCAAGGGATTCTCAAGAGTCTTCTCAAACACCACAGTTCAAAAGCATCAATTACACCTTTTATTCTTTGCCTTTAGACAAAACAGATGGAGACTAACCCACGCTCAGCTATTCCAACCCTGTGCTGGTACAACTGAATATGTAGCATCTTCATAATGTACCTCCTTGCACAAGATGTCTTTAGAGAGCCTCTGTGGTTTCAACAGAAGAACTTTAAAAAATATAACAGTTTTTTAAATGGTTACAAATAAGCAAAGACAAACCAAAAAATGGATATGTATACTTTAATTTTTAAGGATTAAGACATCATAATGAAAAGCAGACTGTATTTTAGTAATTTAGAACTAACCATACAGAGGTTAGAATTCGCAAATGAGTGCCTCAAAATCAACGACATCTTACAGATTGCTGTAGTGTAGGAAGATAAAACATGGTGATACTCACAGGGAGAGAAAACTGAGGGGAACTGAACTCCAAATTTGGGAGTCAGAATCCCAGGGACGGCAGAGCCTGGTGGGCTGCCGTCTATGGGGTCACACAGAGTCAGACACGACTGAACCGACTTAGCAGCAGCAGCAGCAGCAGATCACAAACAAGGGGAGTGAGATCTGTTTTCAAACGCCAACCAGGCTTATGGTCTTGATTTAAATTATGGCTGTTGAATGCTGGGTCCCCAAATACCATTAGAACAAACTGTTAATAATACAAAGGAGTTTTATTTCTTATCAAGGTAGGAGAAATCATCAATTCCATAGACTTAAAAATACTTAATTGAGGTGAAGTCACATAAAATAAAATCTACCTTTTTAAAGTGTACAATACTCTGTGTTCATCACCTCTGCTGCTGCTGCTGCTAAGTCGCTTCAGTCATGTTCGACTCTGTGCGACCCCATAGATGGCAGCCCAATAGGCTCCCCCGTCCCTGGGATTCTCCAGGCAAGAACACTGGAGTGGGTTGCCATTTCCACCTCTACCCAGTTCCAAAGCATTTTATCACCCCCAAAGGAGGTCTCATACCTCTTAAGCAGCCCTTCCACACTCTCCTTCCACACCTCAAAATCTCTGACAACCACTAATCTTTTTTCTGTATCTACGGGTCCACCTATTCTGTATATTCATATAAGTGGAGCCATACAATATGCAACCTTCTGTCTGACTTCTTTCACTTAGCATAGTGTTTTTAAAGTTTATCCACATTATAACATGTATCAGTACTTTGATTTTTTTTATAACTAAATAGTATTTCAGGGTATGAATATATCACATTTTGTTTATCCATCCTTCCATTATGTATATTTGGGGGGCGAATTGTTATTTTTTCATCTTTCAGCTATTGTAAATAATGTAGACTTGAGGGAAGGGAAATTTCTGACTTGTTGGAATTTTGAAGTTTGGGTTCAAGAATGGTCTTTTAAAGCCTGGACTTGAGTAGGACCGGTGAAGGATCATTTTATAATTGTTTAGGATTGGTAAAAATGACAAGCACCTTTGGGCAAAGACTCAAAGAGTCTTGGGATATGAACTGCCTGTTAATGCTTTAGATTGAAGAGTTGACGGCTCTTTGGGGAAATTTTTTTTTCTTTTTTTTCTTTTATTTTATTTAACTTTACAATATTGTATTGGTTTTGCCATATATCAAAATGAATCTGCCACAGGTATACATGTGTTCCCCATCCTGAACCCTCCTCCCTCCTCCCTCCCCAGACCATCCCTCTGGGTCGTCCCAGTGCACCAGCCCCAACAGTCCAGTTATTCACTTGGGTGAGACTCTTGAAATAGTAAATTTATGCTGCTGACAACAATGAACAGTGAACTCATTTTAATGTAGACAGTAAGCTATGTGATGTGGTTCTCATACACCAAAAATAGAGATTCATAAAACGGATACATTTTCTGGCAATATTGGGAGCAGAACTGCTCCCAAACAATTTCAATCACAAAACAGTATAAAGTAAGTTAACCAAGACCTATCCATGCGTGTGTGTGTGTGTGTGTGTGTTAGTTGCTCAGTCTTGTCCAACTTTTTGTGACCCCATGGACTGTAGCCCGCCAGGCTCTTCTGTCCATGGGATTCTCCAGGCAAGAATGCTGGAGTGGGTTGCCATGCCCTTCTCTAGGGGATCTTCCTGACCCAGGGATCGAACCCAGGTCTTCCCTATATCCATATGGTACCTCTAATAGATCCTCTCGGGCCAGAAACACATCTGTCCACCCTTTGTGTCACAGCAGAATAGTAAATGAGCTAGCACACAGTAGCAGCTTCCCAGAGTCTCTGAAAGTAATAATAATATGATATTCTTGCAGTGGTAATTAAGCAAACATTCATCTCAAGATACTTTATATTTTGCCAATAAAAATGAATACCACTTTACATATCTTAAATGAGTTGCCTCATATCACCTATGCTCATGAGAAGCTATTCTATCATTTAATAAGTAATGATCCTTTGCAGTTTGGCCATTATCCAGTCTGTAAAAGGATATGGGAGAAATTGAAATGTCCTTGCAAGGTAGGAGCTGTAAAGACTAAAATAAACTTGGCAGCCAGGCTAAGTGTCCAATAGCTGATGCTGCCTGATAACACAAAGCATATTTATAATGAGAATTTCCTGTAATTAAAGAAAAACAAACTGTAAAGAAGTAGAAAGAATAAATATTTCATTGCTGCTGCCCTTGGATCGATCAGAAAGAGTATTGCAAAAATAAAGATGTGGCTATTTATTTTCAAATAGGAATAATCAAAGGAAATATTGCACTGCACAAGGGAAAAAACATTTTGACTCCATAGCGTGTATACTTCTGAAATCTGTGATACCTTTTCTAAGACGGAAAGAGTGCGCTAGTTTACCTGCCTTTAAACACTGTCTGTGGGGAAAGAAAGTGGAATTGCCCTCAGATCCCTTGTCTTTGAAAAACAATTGCTTGTTTTAGAAACAAAAAGAATTACCTTTGCTAAAAGTAATGCCTGTTACTTCAGAGGGATTATTATTTTTTTTTTTAGTGCATACTGAAGTATAAGGCTCATTTATATTTTTGCCTTTTATAAATTTCTCCTAGGACTCTGTTTTTTTTTAATTGTGGTAAAGTATACATAACAGAAAATTTCCCATTTTAGATATAGAATGGTCTTATTTGCAAAGCAGAAATAAAGACACAGACATAGAAAACAAACATATGGATACCAAGGGGGAAGAGTGGAGGGTGGATGAACTGGGAGATTGGGATTGACATATATACACTACTATGAATAAAGGAGATAACTAATGAGAACCCGCTGCACCACACAGGGAACTCTACTCCGTGCTCTGTGGTGACATAAATGGGTAGGAAATCCAGAAAAGTAGGGGGGATATATGTATACAAATGGCTGATTCACTTTGCTGTATAGCAGAAACTGGCATAGCAGTGTAAAACAACTATACTCCAATATAAATAGATTAATAAATACAAAAAAATTTTTTTTACCACTTTAACCATTTGTGAGTGTATGGTTCCATGGCATTAAGTGCATTCACATTGCTATGCAACTACCACCAGAATTTTTTCACTTTTTCCAGCTTACACTGTGTATCCATTAAACAACAACTCTCTATTCTTCCCTCCCCTCTGGCCCTGGCAACCATTATTCTACTTTTTGCCTCTATGAATTTGACTACTCTAAGTAAAATATAAGTGAAATCACATATAATTTTATTTTTTTGTGACTGGCATATTTCATTTAGCACAGTGTCTTCCAGGTTCATCTGTGTTGGAATTTCCTTTCTTCTTAAGGCTGAGTAATATTCCGTTGTATGTGTATACATATGTATTTATACTTGTATGTTTGTAATATTCCATTGTATGTGAATTCATTTGTTTTATCCATCAACGGACCCTTGACTTGCCTGCATCTTTTGGGTCTTGTGAACAGTGCTGCTGTGACTATATGGATAGCTGTTCAAGTCCCTGCTTTTACTTCTTTGGATATATACCCAGAAGTGGAATTGTTGGGTCATATTGCAATTCTATGTTTGTTTTTTAAAAAGAAATTGTCATAGAGTTATCCACAGGTGCTATACCATTTTATATCCCTACCAACTCTACACAAAGTTTCCAATATTTCCATATCCTGGCCAACGTTTATTTCCTTTTTTTTTTTTTTTTTTTGCTTTTAAATTAGCCATACCAATGGGTGGGCAGTGGTTCCACAGTACTCTTTAGTTAAATACCTCACTCTCTTCCATCCTTTTTTCCTGTTTTGCCTCTTTTCCTCTCTCATTTAGTTTTCCCAACACTCTTGACCACTTCTCCTCCTTTCCTTAATTGAATAAGGAAATAATCTTTTCATATACAAGGAGTACATTTTGTTTTACAGGGAACAAAAGGTACGTGGCAATTAATAAGACTCTTAGCCTCTGTTAAGAAAAATAACAATGACCAATATTGAGTGTTTGGAATGCTAACACATTTACTTGGGGGAGTACTTTTAAGTTTGATCTTGATCTTTCTGGGCAAGGTTTAATTTGTGTCTTCTTAAAAAGGGAAGGCAAAAGAATATGCCCGTCTCTAACAGGACTCACAGAATATTTTTGGGAACACAGTGCAATGCTCTATTTCTTGTTACTCTGATTTTGATGTTACAAAAAGAATAATCAGGGAGTATCACTGTATTTTATTAGGCATCTGGTTACTAGGGTTCTAACCCTGGCTTTACCACAGTTTTCTCAGTGGTGTTGGGCAAGTACTTTCAGTGCTTCTGTTTCTAGATTTGCTTTAAAAAAATGGCGATATTAGAGTTTATTTCCTCTGAGGGCACTTCCTGTTCTTGGATCTCCATTAATATGCAATAATCCTCAGCAGTTATCTATAGGGGTAACATTTTAGAAGAGTTTGGCAGTAATCTTGTACTTTTACTAAAAAGAAATATAGAAAATAAAACTGGATGAGTCCATTAATTAGAAAAAAATTATTCCATTTTATGTAACTTTCTGTGGATTGAAAGAAAGATTACATAAAGCACACATCAGAACTTAGCCTGTGGCTTGCTCTGGTATAAAACCACAGAACTCTTTCATGACAATGTTAGTGGTCATGGAAAAATCTGAATTTTATCATCTTTCATCTAGCTCTCTGTCATTGAAACCCTATTTGTTAGCAGAGGTTGTGGGATTTGAGTGACTGCTGGGTTATTGGGAATTCTTGGTTAGTAAACATACCAGGAACCATGGATAATTACAGGAAAGTTATAGAAATTTAAAGGCCTGAGTACATTTATTCCCCAAGTATCTAGGTACTGATTCTTCCTTAACCATGAACACTAGACTGCTCACAGTTAGATAGAGTTCCTTGAACAAGAATTATGATTTTCATATATGATTAATATCTATGGTTGAAATAATTTAGAAATATATGCAGATGACACCATTCTTATGGCAGAAAGTGAAGAGGAACTAAAAAGCCTCTTGATGAAAGTGAAAGTGGAGACTGAAAAAGTTGGCTTAAAGCTCAACATTCAAAAAACGAAGATCATGCATCTGGTCCCATCACTTCATGGGAAATAGATGGGGAAACAGTGGAAACAGTGTCAGACTTTATTCTGGGGGGCTTCAAAATCACTGCAGATGGTGACTGCAGCCATGAAATTAAAAGATGCTTACTCCTTGGAAGGAAAGTTATGACCAACCTAGATAGCATATTCAAAAGCAGAGACATTACTTTGCCAACAAAGGTCCATCTAGTCAAGGCTATGGTTTTTCCTGTGGTCATGTATGGGTGTGAGAGTTGGACTGTGAAGAAGGCTGAGCGCCAAAGAATTGATGCTTTTAAACTGTGGTGTTGGAGAAGACTCTTGAGAGTCCTTTGGACTGCAAGGAGATCCAACCAGTCCATTCTGAAGGAGTTCAGCCCTGGGATTTCTTTGGAGGGAATGATGCTGAAGCTGAAACTCCAGTACTTTTGCCACCTCATGCGAAGAGTTGACTCATTGGAAAAGACTCTGATGCTGGGAGGATTGGGGTCAGGAGGAGAAGGGGACAACAGAGGATGAGATGGCTGGATGGCATCACTGACTCGATGGACCTGAGTCTGAGTGAACTCCGGGAGTTGGTGATGGACAGGGAGGCCTTGGTGTGCTGCGATTCATGGGGTCGCAAAGAGTCGGACACGACTGAGCAACTGAACTGAACTGAACCGAAACCACCAATTAATAGCAGACTTTTACACTAATTTTCATTTTAAGTCACTGAATCATGAAATCCATTGTCCTTTTTTTCTGTTATTTTCATGGCACAGTAAAACATATTATTTACATATTACAATTTTAGAGCAAGTTGGATGACCCCAGCTCTGTACTATCTTCTTTGTGCCCTTGGCAAAGTCATTTAGCCTTTCTAAACATGTCTCATTGTGTGTGCTCAGTCACTTAGTCGTGTCCAACTCTTTGCCAGCCAGGCTCCTCTGTCCATAGGATTCTCCAGGCAAGAATACTGGAGTGGGTTGCCATTTCCTATTCCAGAGGGTCTTCCCAACCTAGGGACCAAACCCAGGTCTCTTACATCCCCTGCATTGGCAGGTGGGTTCTTTACCACTAGCGCAGCCTAGGAATCCCAAACTTGTCTCAGTGTTTAGACTGAAAGAGACAATGAACATTTATGAAATAAATGCGTGTTCTGTTCCTCCTAGATACTCCATGTTCCCTTCATGGTCATCACTGGTAAATGGTTCTGAGCAGTACTTGGTCTTCATCAAGCCGTATTTGCTTTGCAAGTTGTCACTTGCACACATGTTATGTTGCTTCTTGTAGGTTTCTCTGTTTCTCATTCAGAAGACCCTTCTAAAGAACACATACCTTGTGAATAGAATCCTTGAGCTTACCAGCACACTGCTACACATACTCACTATCTTAGATTATTTTTTAAAATCAACCAGATTTTGACTGGAGCTTTTATGGTTAAAGGAAAGAGAAGTTCTAGCCACACCCCATACTAATCAAGGATTCATTTTCCATGATCATGCCCACTAAAAGCATATGTGAGTTCTTGTGTGGTCCTATTTGTTCAGTTTAAATCCTTTCATTGATATTACAATCTTGGAATATTTCTAGGATAGTAAGAAATAATTTTTGCTAAAGTCTAGGGAAGTCAATGAAAAAATTGGCTTAAAGCTCAACATTCAGAAAACGAAGATCATGGCATCTGGTCGTATCACTTCATAGGAAATAGATGGGGAAACAGTGGAAACAGTGTCAGACTTTATTTTTCTGGGCTCCAAAATCACTGCAGATGGTGACTGCAGCCATGAAATTAAAAGACGCTTACTCCTTGGAAGGAAAGTTATGACCAACCTAGATAGCATATTCAAAAGCAGAGACATTACTTTGCCAACAAAGGTCCGTCTAGTCAAGGCTATGGTTTTTCCTGTGGTCATGTATGGATGTGAGAGTTGGACTGTGAAGAAAGCTGAACGTTGAAGAATTGATGCTTTTGAACTGTGGTGTTGGAGAAGACTCTTTAGAGTCCCTTGGACTGCAAGGAGATCCAACCAGTCCATTCTGAAGGAGATCAGCCCTAGGATTTCTTTGGAGGGAATGATGCTAAAGCTGAAACTCCAGTACTTTAGCCACCTCATGCGAAGAGTTGACTCATTGGAAAAGACTCTGATGCTGGGAGGGATTGGGGTCAGGAGGAGAAGGGGACAACAGAGGATGAGATGGCTGGATGGCATCACTGACTCGATGGACCTGAGTCTGAGTGAATTCTGGGAGTTGGTGATGGACAGGGAGGCCTGGTGTGCTGCGATTCATGGGGTCGCAAAGAGTGGGACATGACTGAGCGACTGAACTGCACTGAACTGAGGGAAGTCAATAAAGGGCAATTGTATGTTATAATTAAGAGTGTGTTCAATGGCACCCCACTCCAGTACTCTTGCCTGGAAAATCCCATGGATGGAGGAGCCTGTTAGGCTGCAGTCCATGGGGTCGCGAAGAGTTGGACATGACTGAGCGACTTCACTTTCACTTTTCACTTTCATGCTTTGGAGAAGGAAATGGCAACCCACTCCAGTGTTCTTGCCTGGAGAATCCCAGGGACAGGGGAGCCTGGTGGGCTGCCATCTATGGGGTCGCATAGAGTCAGACACAACTGAAGCGACTTAGCAGTAGCAGCAGCATACTCTGATATCCTGAATAAAGCAAAAATTAAATGGCTTTCTTTGTCATTTTTTTGGGGGGGGGGGGAATAAAAATCTCTATAATCCATCAGCTTGAAAACTACTTAATTAACATCAGTAGTCATCTGTTGGCCCAGGAAAGAAGCCACATTGTCTTTTCTTTCTTCCTGTACTTTTCAAGAGAGAATCTTAGTATTTCATGTTGATTGCTTGATTGGCTGCAGAGGGACTCTTTAAAAATACTAAAAAAAAAAATCAGGAATCCAGTACAAATCAAACATAAGCTGCTATCAATCATGTGCTCAGGGCATTATGTGAGGTTTTTACTCAGAAAGATGTCATTAAAAGTTGCAGAAATTAATTGGTGCCATTGAATGTAATGGCCTTTCCTGCCATAGTTTCTCAAATGTAAAGAAAAATTATGGATAACGTAAATTCCTTGTGGGATTCTTATAGATGTCTGCTTTGTTCTGTGATTGTTTATTGCAAATGTTATTACTGTGATCTATGGCCCTATCACGCTTTGTCTACACTGTGCTGCTCTTCTGCAGCCCACAACAACGGAGGGCTTCACTCATAAGCGTGGGCTGTGTTTATTTGGAAATTCTTTGCTTTCATATATTCCCAAAGTGTCTCAAGGTGTTCATTTTGTGTGTTTAAATTTTTATACAAAAACAGATTTGTTCTGATTGATTAAATATTGACTTACACCATTTTTAGAACAACTCTGAACCTTATTTAAGTTCAGGGTTTGTGTTCCGCTTTCCCAGAAGGTTTGAAATCAGTGTAATAATGGCTATTACTTTGTGTGAATCAATGGATTGAGATCCGTAATCTTTCTCAATAACAACATTGGTTTAATTAGTAGTGGTTTAAAATTTTGACTCTTAATTAAAGAACAATTTTATGTCTCTGTAAAAAAATGTTTAAAGAAAATGAACTTTTTTGCATATTAGATACTGTCTTAATACTATATGATCAGTAACTCCATATCTCAGTTATATTAAAATTTTATCTAATACCACTAAACATTAACCTATTGCTTCTAGATATCTTGAAGTCATTTGTGGATGCCTATTCTTTTCTGATTCTATGATACAAAATTCTAGAAATTCATGAAAAGGGACAGCATGCCCCTTGGAAAATGTAATGAATTAATCTTACAATTCTATTTTATTCCATCTTTTGATTGTATTTTGTGAAATTTTAGAGCATTTCTGTGTTACACTGTTTAAGACATATCTTCAGAATTTTAATAGTTGAGATCATGTCAAATATTAACAAGTCTATTGTAAACAGCTAAATTCAAGGCCAAGATGGTTCATTCATTCACATATAGGGAAACTAATGAAAACAAATGTTAGCATATATAAAAATAATTAAACTCTAAAAAAAATAATATTTTGCTTGGGATTGTTTGATGATATTTAAAGCCTAGTAAGTTCCATAGCATGTTTGGGGAAAGGCTATTAAATAAAGAATAGCTTTATGTTTTATTACTAAAAATATGAATAAAAATAGATATAAAATAATAGTGACCACTAAAAGAAGGTACAGTCATCATATAGTTTTCAAACCAACAGAAGAAACAATAGGAGAAATTTTTTAATTTTTTAATGATCCAATAAAATGCAGAAAAAAGAGGGGAAGGGGAAGCAAGTTAAAAAATAAATGTCAACAGAAAACACAAAATTAGTGTAAATAAGTACAAATAGGTCACTAGTCACAAAAATTCAAAAAGATTACTGACTCTACTAAGGCACAATGTATTTAAGTTTTTCTAATTCAGCTATATTTTGCTTAAAAGAAACAAGGTTAAACTAGTCTTTTTTAAAAATGTTGTGGCCTAAGACATTTTTATGAAAAACGAAGCCAAGGCTACACAGTCCAAGAGGACTGACTCTATCAGTCAGAAGCCAACTAGAAAGGCAGTGCAATTTCTAGAAAGGCAATATAGAAGTCTATATTAGGAGAGTTATTGCAAAGAATTGGTGTATACAATAGTCAGAACTGGCTAGGGAAGTCTAAAATCCACAGGGCAGGCCATCAGGAAGGGCAACTCCTGCCCACAGAGGTGATTTCTTCTACTTCAGGAAATCCTCAGCACTATTTTTGAGACCTTTCAATTGACTGAATCACACCACTCAGGTTAACTAGGATGATCTCTCTTAGAGCCCACTGATTATGGACTTCAATCACATCTTCAAAATTACCTTCTGAGCAACACCTAGGTTAGTGTTTGATTGCATAAATGAAGTCTGTAGCTTAGCCAACTTAATACACCATAAATGCTATCAGAGTGACTAAGATCTGACACTGTTAGAGGTCAAAGAAGGTGTCTCCTTGTCTTTAATGCTGGAAGCCACTTTTCTCACTTTAACTTCTGAATTGGGTATTATCTCTTGTCCTCAGATACCAGCAACATAATCCGATTCTACTAAAGTTTCCTTGGGTGACGAGTCAATTGCAAATTCTAAAAGAACAAAGATTTCATTTACCAGCATCTCCCTGTTTTGCCTATCATTGCTGTTGGTGGCTGGCTACTGGGCAACTCTGAGCCACTTTTTGTGAACATTTTATGTTTGCCATCTCTCTTGATATTGCCCTGCCAGTACAGGGTGACCACTCTTTCTACAGGCCAGGGTAAGAAGAGAACATTTAGTAGCCCAATTGGAATTAAAAAATGGACAAAATATTTGGACAGTCAGTTCATACACACACACATGAATATAGTATCCTTCTCTTGGGCATTGCCCTCATAATGGCCACATGTGAGTGTCCTTAAGAACAGAGTCCCAGTGCATATAAAATAATGCCTTTTTTCCTTCCATAAAGAGAAGCCTTTTACAATACATTAATCACACCAGGGCTTCCCTGGTGGCTCAGATGGTAAAGAATCTGCCTGCAATTCAGGAGACCTGGGTTTGATTCTTGGATCATGAAGATCCCCTGGAGAAGGGAATAACAACCCACTCCAGTATTCTTGCCTGGAAAATTCCATGGACAAATGAGTCTGGCAGGCTGCAGTCCATGGAGTTTCGAAGAGTGGGACATGGTTGAGCAACTAACACTTCTTTCTAAACACACTTTGACTCGTCAGGCTGGAACAAAGGGATTACAAATAAGTCAGTTGTGAAATCAGCCTTTTTGTAAGCACTGAATTTCTGCAAGAACTTAATGTAAACCTCATATGATCCCTAAAGGTCTCCTCTAACATTGCTCATTAGCTACTGGGCTTGGGAGAATAAATGTCTCCTGGGTCTCTCCGGGGGCTTCCCAGGTGGCTCAGTGGTAAAGAAGCCACCGGCCAATGCAGGAGATACAGGTTCAATCCCTGGGTTGGGATGATCCCCTGAAGGAGGAAATGGCTACCCACTCCAGTATTCTTGCCTGGATAATCCCATGGACAGAGAGGAGCCTGGTGGGCTACAGTCCATGGGGTCGCAAAACATCAGACATGACTGAGTACACCCGCATATGCTGCTGCTGCTGCTAAGTCACTTCAGTCATGTCCAACTCTGTGCGACCCCATAGACGGCAGCCCATCAGGCTCCACCGTCCCTGGGATTCTCCAGGCAAGAACATTGGAGCAGGTTGCCATTTCCTTCTCCAATGCATGAAAGTGAAAAGTCAAAGTGAAGTCGCTTAGTTGTTCCCGACTCCCCGCATATGCTACTATTCATCAAATAAAGATCCGCACATCTTAATAAAGCTCTCATTGGATATCCTTAAGGTAACAGAAATTTTTGTTAAAACTCCACATCTCTAGATTTTCTTGAAAATCTGGAGGATCTGGCAATACTGGACATGCATCCCATAATGGTAACCTCCGGACCTGAGTCTTGGCTGCCCCTGGCATGTGCTGCCCAGTTCCTCATAGTCTCCCAAGAGAAAGGGTGTGTTTTCACTGCCTTTTATTACCTTCTGGCTTGACCTTCTGTAGGCTGCCTATAGGCATCTGAATTTTCAAGCTTTGGCTGTAATTATTACATATCCAGGTAGAATCAGACTTTTTTTTTAGGTTTAGTAGCCTGGTAGGCTGCAGTCCATGGGGTCACTAAGAGTCGGGCACGACTCAGCGACTTCACTTTCACTTTTCACTTTCATGCATTGGAAAAGGAAATGGAAACCCACTCCAATATTCTTGCCTGGAGAATCCCAGGGATGGGGGAGCCTGGTGGGCTGCTATCTATGGGGTTGCACAGAGTCAGACACGACTGAAGCGACTTAGCAGCAGCAGCAGCAGCAGCAAGCCGATTCTCTGGTTTTGTCCACACTGAGAATCAAACTGTTGTTGCCCATAAAAATCCAGTTTCCCGTATTTCATATAACAATGTGGAAAATCTTAGAAGAGTCTTTGAATTCAAGACTATGAAAACTAAGACCATAATGATTATTGTGATTTATAAGAGAATGATTATTGTGTTATGGCTAACTTGGCCTGCATAAGAGCAGTGTACTTGCCTGTATATACGGTGAGTATTCAGTGAAAGTCGCTCAGCCGTGTCCAACTCTTTTCTAACCCACAGACCATACAGTCCATGGAATTCTCCAGGCCACAGTACTGGAGTGGGTAACCATTTCCTTCTCCAGAGGATCTTCCCAACCCAGGGATCGAATCCATGTCTCCCACATTGCAGGCGAATTCTTTACCAGCTGAGCCATCAGGGAGTCAAGCAGTGGGCAACCTTTTTTGGGTTTTAGAAGCATTTGAAAATTGCTTTCTCAGAAGAAAAAACCCGTTTATACAACATCATCACAAATTTTTCAAACAACTATAATGTTTTCTGGTCCCTCTGAGGCCATCCAAGAAACCTCAGGGTTCATACATCTCAGGTATAGACCCCGTGCTCTAAATAAAGATACAGAGGGAATTCTCTCCTAGTCCAGGGGTTAAGACACTGTGCTTCCACTGCAGGGGGGCAAGGGTTCAATCCCTGACTTTCATTTAAAAAATAAAAAATATGCAGAGGTCTTGATGCCAGATTCCCTTTTCTCCCCATGAAAGAACCTACAAATGAACCTTCTCCTAGTGTGACTCAGTTTCAGGTTAGTCGGATTCATCTGGGATCTTCCTTTGTGTCCTCCAAGGTTTAGTCTCGCTGCTTTCTGTTTCCTATTATTCATCTTTTTTGTGCACTTAGTCAAGACATAGTCTCAGCTCCTCTGGGTCTTATCCACAGAAGGCTATGCTTCTTTCTAGTGGGCACTGCAAACACAGCTGTGTTGTAGCCAAGCTCCAGCCCTCCCACTTGTGAGGCTGTGCCTGCCATTTCTCACTGTAGGATGAGAGTTCCTCCACAGACTAGCACAGAGAGAAGATTTTAACAATCTCTGCTAGGGACAGCTCTGTGGACATCATCAGACTTCCCAGATAATGGTGCAGAACATCCTTTGGTAGCAAGAGCTCAAATGTGGTTTGTCAATTACTCTTTACTCGGCATGATACATAGATGATGGTTACACCCCAGATAAGTGCTCCCTGCCATAAAAGTTGAGAATCCCCGTGACTTAGCCCATCTGATGCTGCTGCTGCTGCTAAGTTGCTTCAGTCATGTCCGACTCTGTGCAACCCCATAGACAGCAGCCCACCAGGATCCCCCATCCCTGGGATTCTCCAGGTAAGAACACTGGAGTGGGTTGCCATGTCCTTCTCCAATGCATGAAAGTGGAAAGTGAAAGTGAAAGTGAAGTCGCTGAGTCGTGCCCGACTCTTAGTGACCCCATGGACTATAGCCTACTGGGCTCCTCCATCCATGGGATTTTCCAGGCAGGAATACTGGAGTGGGTTGCCATTGCCTTCTCTGACTTACATCAGTTTCTGTAAAATACATCAACATTATGACTCTTTGGAGGTTTTGAAATTTTATGATGGTGCACCAGATGATGCCATGTTGAATCCTATTTCACATGTTTCTACCAAGCAAGTTTTCAGTTCTTTCTCATTCTGGTGTTTTTGAATTTTAGCATTTCAGGGAGAAAGATAGGCTTTGAGATACTGGATAAAATAACACAAATAATTGTTTAAATTTTTGACAACATATTCTTTCCTTAAGCTTTTTCCATCAGAAAACTGCTACCAAGCAATTCTATATGAAGTAAGTTGCAGAGAACAATCATGAAAGGAGCTCAGAAAAAAGAAGAAAATTATCTTTTATTTTTTAAACATAGCTTTTCCTATTTCCCCTATAATATCAAGTCTTTAATCTTTAGCATTGTAACCTCTTGCCGTGTGAGGGAGTTGACATAGCTTCTGTTTGATGCTGATGCCTTTTGAAGGGTCATGCCCAATATCAGAGTTTCTTCAGCGGATCAAGATTGCTTAAGCTTTTTGATGTTTTCCTCTCACTGGCCTGAGAAGCAGATAGATGACCATGATAAATGGGTATCCTGGGAAGTGATAAGAATTCAGAGGTTTGGCATGAGTTATGTCCTCACTCATACAGAAGCAAAGATTCTCTTATCTTTCCTCTTTAATTTCTTAATTACAAAAAAAAAATTTCTTGCCTAACCACAGTGTTCACAAACAGCTTTGTGATTGTTGTCCGATAACAAATACTTTAAGATCCTTTCTGTATTCAAGTTTTTGTTTTGGTTGTTTATTTCGTTGTTGTTCCTAAGGTTTTTAATAAAAGATAGCATTCCCTATTAAATATTGAAGCTGTTTTCCTTTAATAGAAACACTTTGTTACTGAAATAGAAAGCAAGCAAAACGTATCATGTAACCTGAGCATAAGGACATATGTTGCATATGTAAAGATCCCAAGTTGGTCTGTTTCTTTCTCCCTTTAACCCAGCCTAGTTACATGGTATGTTCATTGTCTCTGGTCTCACTGCCAAAGTCACAATGTGCACAAAGATGTGTTCTAACTCAAATCTATACTGCTTGAGTTTATGGAGGGGAAGGGTACAAGCCCACATGCACTCATCATTATTCTCAGGTAGTCAGTGCTGCTCTGGCCCAGGGAGTTGGCAGAATAAGACAGAAGACAGGTGTATAGTCATTCATAGTGTCTGTGCCTCTGAGCACCACCCATTCTTTCCACTTTCTTGCTTTCTTCTGTCTGCAGACCCTCAAAATCATACTCCCTCCTCTTCACTCTTCTGTGAAAGACCTTTCCTCCTTTGTTGGTTGAGATGATTGATTTCTTTCTCTATTCTCCAAAGCATCATGCTTTAGCAATGGGATGAGGGAGAAGAACATGGAGACTGGGGTCTTCACGTCTGGTTAAAATTCCCGCTTTGCTATTTATTAGCTATGTGATCTTCAACACATTACTTACCCTCTCTAAAATCCAATTTTCTCATCTGTAAAATGGAGATAGTAACAATTATTTATAGGACTGCCGTGATGAGTACATAAGATGAAATACGTCCATGTGCCCATGACAATGCCTGGCACATAGCAGTGCTTGATCAATGGTAGCTCCCCCATAAACACTGCATTGGCAGGGCCATGCATCTCTCTGCAACAGAGGCCAGTGAAGGAGAAATATGTTAACACTATTACATGTATATTAAATTGACCTCTTAGATTGTAAAATATAAGAAAGCAGTGGGTCTGTTAGTTTCTTGTCTGTACACATTGCACATTCTTTTAGGAAAAACAGAGAAAGGCAAGCATGATCGTAACTTCAGTGATAGTCCTGTGAACTGTATCGCCTCACTCTGGGTGTGTTATTCACTAATATTTAAGCCATTAATTGTTCTTGCTACATAGTGAGGATTCAATAATAAAGAGGAATTTTATGTCCAAGCAATCCATTTTCCCACAGTAGTTCTACAAATAACGCAAAGTTATCCCCTTGATTTCTTTGACTTAGCACCGTGGCTGGTTAGTTACACATCTGGTCCATCTTGTCCACTAGACCTTAAGCTTCCTGCTGCTGCTGCTGCTAAGTCGCTTCAGTCGTGTCCGACTCTGTGCAACCCCATAGACGGCAGCCCACCAGGCTCCCCCCGTCCCTGGGAATCTCCAGGCAAGAACACTGGAGTGGGTTGCCATTTCCTTCTGCAATGCATGAAAGTGGAAAGTGAAAGTGAAGTCGCTCAGTCGTGAGGTCATGCCAAATGGTCATTTTCCATTTTTGCCAAATCTCCTAGCAGAATCCAAGTATGTTGGCATAAAATGACTCTTTAAATCAGGAAAGAGTAAACTTTGCTCTAATATTTAAAACCTTCTCTTTTTTGCTTTTTCAAATGTGCTTCTTTGGTTTGCTTCATTCTTGCTACACCCTTAAGGATGGGTTTAGAGAGTCTAGGGTCAGTCTCCCTGGTTTGGCAGGACCCCTGTTTCTGTCCCAGCTCTCTGCCTTACTGCCTATATAGTCTTAAGACAGTCCTTAATCTTTTCTAGACCAGTGTCCCCATTGTATCCAATATTCTCATTTAAAAGATGGCATGTCAGATCCCTTAGTTCTAACAGTTTATGACAACCATGAAAACCCATCTTGCTGATAATGGGGTATGCTGCTGAGCTTGTCCTGACAAGGGACCCTCACCCGAAGCCCCTAGGGAGTCACACCTAGAACTTCTGTTGGAAGCAGCAAGTAAGTTCTGCGACTTCCACACAGCAACCAGGGCTCTAGGGACTTTCTCCTTTTTACTTGAGTAGAAGCTGCTACATTCTACTAATTCCTACCCCACATTGTTGAGAAGACCACCCAGCTCATCTTTGGCAATACTTAACAGCTCAGATTCAGTCTTCTCTCTTAGTTCCAGAAAGAACCCGGAGAAGATAGGCTCATTTTGTGTACAGAGAAAAAAAATAATTAAAAGACCCTAATCATAGTCACCCTGGTTTGATATGTTTTCTAACATGGATATAATATTCTGTGACTCTCCAATGAAAACAGACAAAAAATGAAGCCAATTTCCCTGGGTTTCCTAGTCCCCCCAAATGAAAAGTGATGTAGCCCACTTTTTTGGCACCTAATAAGCCCATTATATGGAGAAGGAAATGGCAACCCACTCCAGTGTTCTTGCCTGGAGAATCCCAGGGACGGGGGAGCCTGGTGAGCTGCCGTCTATGGGGTTGCACAGAGTCGGACACAACTGAAGCGACTTAGCAGCAGCAGCAGCAAGCCCATTATAAAGTTTTGCTGTTGAAACAGAGAACACACGCTCACAACCCTGTTCTCATGAGCTAAGAGCTTCTGTGCTTCAAAGTCTTCTTCCTGTGGCTGAAGGTTTTATCTCCACTTATAACTGAAATCTTTCTATTATTCCTATAAAAGTCACTTCTCAACCTAGCCTTTTTCAGTGTAGAACACTGATGGGTTTTTTTTAAAAAGCCTGCATCTTTTCCTTTTATATTGAGCAGGAACTGTGTGAGTAAAGATGCTGCATGCAATGCTTGGCTCTAATTTGGAAATAAGATGTTCTTTCAAAGACAATAAGGAAAGAAGTATAGAGGTAGGAGTGGAGAGACAGCAACCTGTATATAAATGGTTATCTTTCAAAATGCAAAAAGAGAGCATTTTGCACCATAATTATTCAGATTTCTTTAGTCTCCTTTCAAACCAAGATTTGTTTACTAGAGGCATTACAATTTAGTGAGACAAATTAGACTAAACTTTTTTATCTCGGGTGGTTTGCACATGCACTGATTGAACTAGTATTTCTTCCCAAGATTGCCTGGGAAGATAAATGAACAGGAGGAGCAATTAGGGTAAGGAAAAACTAAAGATTGGCTGACATGATTTAAGTTTACCACTAAGGCAGTTTGTCATTTTGTCTCTATAATCTCTATCAGAATTGACTAAAACAGTAAACATAAATCATTATACTAATTTATTTCGCTACACTGTGGTCTGAGAAAAGAAGATCTCGTTTTTTCTGAGGGACTTTGGGGATTCAAGCAGCCACTTTGAACTTATTTTCATGTATATATTGGGGGGTGAAGAAGTGAGAGAATCGAAAATGAGCACCTCAGTTTCCTTAAAACAGTATTTTTTGGAGGCAAGATAAGTTATTATTATTATTACACTGTGCTAAAATAACTATGGATTGTGCATTCAAAGCAGCTCGACATTGATTGTGTTTTTTAAGAAACAAAATAATTCTTAAGGTAGAAGTGTAATCAAATATAATGCTGAAAGTGATTTTTCAAATACATAGTAGTTAACAAGCCATTAAGTGTTTTCTCTGAAGAAGGCTTTGTGACCACCAAGTCAAAATACCATTAACTGGGAGTTCTTAGGAAATACAAGACTCTTGATCATTAAAGACAGCGGCTAAGTCCTCTCAGTTGAGTATAGGATCTAGCATTGTTGACTCGCCAAAACAAAAGCACCTTCAACAGGCCCTTGGACATATGAGCCAATTGGCTACTTGAATAAAAACAAGGTCATTCATTGATTCACCTATAAAGAGAAGACACTGTTTTGAATTTTTTCCCCCTTTATTTGGGTTAAAATTTTTCTTTTAAAGATAATGCTATTTGTGAACCTATTATAGATAAATAATTAGCTCTTAAATTTTCATATTTTCTGATATTGTCATATATTTTCATATATCTGTGCATATATACGGGGACTTCCCTGGTGGCTCAGACGGTTAAGCGTCTGTCTACAATATGGGAGACCCGGGTTCGATCCCTGGGTCGGGAAAGTCCCTGGAGAAGGAAATGACAATCCACTCCAATACTATTGCCTGGAAAATCCCATGGACAGAGGAGCCTGGTAGGCTACAGTCCATGGGGTCGCAAAAAGTCAGACATGACCGAGCGATCTTCACCATGCCATATATACATGTATAGCTGACCCTTGAACAATGCAGGAGCTAGGGGCACGCACACTACACAGGTGAAAATCTGCATATATCTTTATAGTCAGCCATCTGTGTGGATTGCATAGTACTGTAGTATTCTTGGGGGAAAAAAAATGTCTGTATAAGTGGACCTGTGCAGTTCAAACCTGTGTTGTTCAAGGGTTAATTTTAATTTCAAGCCTTGTTGCCAGATACATCTTTCTAAAGTATAGTTTGAATCTGTTTGCATTAGTCTTTATAAGAAGCTATAAAGTTATAAGCTAGGATGGTGATTTCAGGAAGTAAAATAGTGGATGAGTGAAAGATACGCTGTAGGTATAGAATCACAGTCAAATTATACAGTGGGGCCAAGGCAGGTTGCACACCAGAAGTTGGCCATGGTTACTAGAAACATAACTTCAGATAAAGACAAAGAGTGGGGAGGATAATAAATTAATCTGGGACACTGAACTTGCGGCACTGTTGGGGTGCCTTGTTAGAGATGGCTCAGCAGAGAGTAAGAGGTGCCAGACATAGATAAGGGTACATATGGGACTGGACATTTTTGTGCTTATTGAATTTATTTATGATCTGCCTCTTCCTATAAGGAAGAGCAAAAGGAACTAATATAGTGAGCCCCAGTTCAGTGCCTTTACTCTTAACATGTTACCTCAGTCGTGACAAAAACCCACGAGACATATTATTAGCCACATTTTCAGTGAAGACATTACTCGGTGGCAGAAGTAAGCTCTCTCTGGCTCTGAAACTCTAAGACAACTCACTACCTTTGAAAAAGATGTGGAGAAGTTGCTTACAAAGAAGTAGGTCATTGTTAAAAAGGTAAAAATGGCCCCAACTGAAGATGCCAAAGGGAAACATATAGGTAGAGGATGACTAAGGGTGAAGCAGAGAACCTCAGGGGAAGACACACAGAAGTAGGAATGAGATACCAGCAGAAAGGACTGGAAAGCTCCCTGTACTGCAGAGAGGTTAAGAGAGATCGCAGGGTTATGAAAGGAATACTTGTTATTTGTTGTTAGTTTTGTTTGTTTTCTCTTATCAAAAGGAGGCTTTAGCATGTGTTTATTCAGAAAGGGAAGCAGCAGAGGAAGAGAGCTCAAAAACCCAAGGGTAACTGAAAGAGCAAGACCCCAGAACACCATAAAGAACAGGTTTAGATATAATGGTAGTGAGTCAGCCCTTCTGCCTCTCAGGGTACAAGCTGATCTTCCTCTGAAATCAAGAAACAAGACCCCTGAAGGTGCAGAGGAATGTGACACAGTGAGCAGGGAAGCCAGCAGGGGATACACAGGAGGAGCAGCCTCTGAGCAAGTGAGCAGAGGGGAAGGCCATAACTTAATGGAACCTCTCTGCTCCAGTGGTAGATAAAATGTAAATTAAAAAAATAAAAAGTGCCTGGATGGGAGGGGCGTTTGGAAGAGAATGGATATATGTATATGTATAGGTGAGTCCCTTTGCTGTTCACCTGAAACTATCACAACATTGTTAATTGGCTATGCTGCTGCTAAGTCACTTCAGTCGTGTCCGACCCTGTGTGACCCCATAGACGGCAGCCCACCAGGCTCCCCCGTCCCTGGGATTCTCCAGGCAAGAACACTGGAGTGGGTTGCCGTTTCCTTCTCCAATGCATGAAAGTGAAAAATGAAAGTGAAGTCGTTCAGTTGTGTCCAACCCTTAGCATGAACTGCAGCCCACCAGGCTCCTCTGTCCATGGGATTTTCCAGGCAAGAGTACTGCAGTGGGGTGCCATTGCCTTCTCCTAATTGGCTATATCCCAGTACAAAATGTTGTTGTTCAGTCACTCAGTCATGTCCAACTCTTTGTGATCTCATGGACTGCAGCATACCAGGCTTCCCTGTCCTTCACCATCTCCCGGAGTTTGCTCAGACTCATGTCCATTAACTCAGTGATGCCATCTATTCATCTCATCCTCTGTCACCCCATTCTCCTCCTTCCCTCAGTCTTTCCCAGCATCAAGGTCTTTCCCTGTGAGTCACCTCTTCACATCAAGTGGCCAAATTATTGGGGTTTCAGCATCAGACCTTCCAGTGAATATTCAGGGTTGATTTCCTTTAGGATTGACTGGTTTAATCTCCTTGTAATCAAAGGGACTCTCAAGAGTATTCTTCAACACCACAGTTCAAAAGCATCTGTTCTTCAGTGTTCAGCCTTCTTTATGGTCCGATTCACACATGCATACATGACTCCTGGAAAAACCATAGCTTTGACTAGATGGACCTTTGTTGGCAAAGTAATGTCTCTGCTTTTTAATATGCTGTCTAGCTTTTGACCAACCAAAATGTTGGTCACAGCTTTTCTTCCAAGGAGCAAGCATCTTTTAATTTCATGGCTGCAGTCACCATCCACAGTGATTCTAGAGCCCAAGAAAATAAAATCTGTCACTGTTTGCATTGTTTCCCTTCTATATGCCATGAACTCATGGGACTGGATGCCATGATCTTAGTTTTTTGAATGTTGAGTTTTAAGCCAGCTTTTTCACTCCTCTCTTTCACCTTCATCAAGAGGTTCTTTAGCTCCTCTTCACTTTCTGCCATAAAGGCGGTGTCATCTGCATATCTGAGGTTATTGATATTTCTCTCGACAATCTTGATTCCAGCTTGTGCTTCATCCAGCCTGGCATTTTGCATGAGGTACTCTGCATATAAGTTAAATAAGCAGGGTAACAATATACACCCTTGATATATTTCTTTCACAATTTGGAGCCAGTCTGTTGTTCATGTCTGATTCTAACTGTTGCTTCTTGACCTGCATATAGGTCTCTCAGGAGGCAGGTTAAGGTGGCTGGTATTCTTATCTCTTTAAGAATTTTCCACCATTTGGGAGAACAAGATGGTGGAGGAGAGGGTGGACGTGGAGTACATCTCTCTCCACAGATACATCAGGAATACACCTTCAGACACAGAAGTGCATGCAGAACACCAGCTGAGAGCGGACAGGAGTACCTGACCAGTGGGGGGAAAATATATTGACCCATGCAGAACTCTGTAGGATGAAGGAGCTAGGGGGGAAAACAGGAGTGTTAGTAGGACTGGACCTGCCCTCAGTGGGTGGGGGAACGGAAGCAGAGGTCCGGTCTCCACAGTGGGGCAACTGTCGAGTCAGAGGAGAAACATTTAAGGCTGAGAGTGAAACAGCTGATCTGTGGCAGCCTAAATGGAATGAGAATCACACAGTCTTTGCCGCAGTCATACATACCCCAGGCAGAAACACTGGTCTCCTGGAAGGCTCAACAGATGGGAGCTGGGGTTTAGGGATTGTGGAGCAATCCCAGGGTGAGGGCTGCTGTTGACTGCAGAGAGATGGATTGAGGGAATGTGAGGGACGAGATCATGCTGGGAAATGCCAGTGGAGGAAAGCCAGGCAGCCGTGGAAGCAAGGCAACACTGCTGAGTCACGTGGAGGTGGTGGAACCATCACCATAGCCTCTTTCTCCCCACAGGCCAGCATCAGCAGCTGAACAATAGAGAGGCTGGCCCATCAAATGCCTGATGCACTGAACTACAGAGTAGGACCCCATCCAGGGTGCCCCTTAAACTGCCTGACACGCTGATCTACAGTTGGACCCCAGCCAGAGGGGCCCTTCTATGTGACTGACTCACCAAACAACAGAGAAGGACCCCAGGCAAGGGAGCCCTCTAAGTGCCTGAATGGGCAAAGCTATGGGGAAAGACTGGCCAAAGAGACCTTCTGATCACCAGCTACAAGAGGCTCAAAAAAAGACTCTGATAGGGCCATAACTCCTGTGGCAGAGGCAGTCCATGTCCCTGCACATTGGAGCTGCCAGGGTCCCTGCAAGCCAAGCAGCTGTGCCACCTTCATGATCAACTCTCACTGGGGCAAAGCTGCCACAGGCAAGAAAAAGTCTTGCGTCTATGCATGCAGAGTCACTTCAGTCATCTCCATATACACAGTGGAATATTACTCAGCCATTAAAAGGAACACATTTGAGTCAGTTCTAATGAGGTGAATGAACCTAGAACCTATTATACAGAGTGAAGTGAGTCAGAAAGGGAAAGATAAATACCATATTCTAACATATATATATGGCATCTAGAAAATTTTTCCATGGTACTGAAAAATTTATTTACAGGACAGCAATGGAGAAACAGACATAGAGAATAGACATATGAACATGGGGAGAGGGGAAGAGAGGGTGAGATGTATGGAAAGAGTAACATGGAAACTTACATTACCATATGCAAAATAGATAGCCAATGGGAATTTGCTGTATGGCTCAGGAAACTCAAACAGGGGCTCTGTATCAACCTAGAGGGGTGAGATGGGGAGGGAGATGGGAGGGAGTTTCAAATGGGAGGGGATATATGTATACCTATGGCTGGTTCATGTTGTGGTTTGACAGAAAACAGCAAAATTCTATAAATCAATTATTCTTCAATAAAAAATAAATTAAAAAATATATATATGTAAAAGAAATTTCCACAGTTTGTTGTGATCCACTATAGTCAAAGGCTTTAGTGTAGTCAGTGAAGCAGAAGTAAATATTTTTCTAGAATTCTCTTGCTTTTTCTATGATCCAACAGATATTGGCAATATGATCTTTGGTTCCTCTGCCTTTTCTAAATCCAGCTTCTACATCTGAAAGTTCCCGGGTTAACATACTGTTGAAACCTATCTTGAAGAATTTTGAGCATCACCTTGCTAGCATGCGAAATGAGTGCAAATATGCAGTAGTTTGAACATTCTTTGGCATTGCCCTTCTTTGGTATTGAAATAAAAACTGTCCTTTTCCATCCCTGTGGCCACTGCTGAGTTTTCCAAATTTGCTGGCATATTGAGTGTAGTACTTTAACAGTATTTAACACTTTTCAACAACAATGAAAAATATTTAACACTTTTCAACAGTATGAACCCCACAATACAAAATAAAAAATTCAAAAAAGAAAAAATAAGTAAAACTAGCTAGTTTTTAAAGCAATATTAACAACTCCACAAACCAGAAACACAGCACTGAACAGGATTAACAGTGCATTCTGGAGTTGAAATCCAAAATCAGACATATGTGGCAGAAGTGTAGCTCCTATGAGGCTCTGGGAGCTGAAAGTTTCCAGGTAATCAAAATAAAGCTTCCTCCTTAAAATCAGTGGCTATGATGGGGCTCATCTGAAGAGGCAAAGGAAGCTGAAAATGCTTACAGATGGGCCCTGTCTGATGTTGTGACTGAGGAGATGGGAGGACAACAACCCAGTCCAAGACACAGGAATTACTGGTTGGGTGAGAGCATCTGTGATAGTTTCAGTGTCATCACAGAAAAATAATCGTAAAGCTCCACCTATGTCTAGAATAAGAATCCCAGGGGGCCTGGAAGAAGTAATTATAAATCTAATGGGGACCAGGATATTGAACAGTGAGAGGGAGAGATCCCATTCAAAATAGAATGCATCAAAACCAAAAATAGACAAGTGCGGCTATAACAAACTAAAAACTTCTGCTCTGCAGAGGAAACATTAAACAGAGTGAAGACAGCCAATGGAATGGCAGATAATATTTGCAAACCCTGTGTGTGAAAGGAACTCCTATATCACAAAAGCAAGATAAATAAGTTAATAACAAACCTGATAACCCAAGTAAAAAATGGACAAAGAACTTAAACAGATGTTTCTTGAAAGAAGATGTGCAGATGACCAACCGGTATATGCAAAAAAAATCTCAATATTACTAATGATTAGTGAAATGTAAATCAAAACTACAATGAGATATCATCTCATACCTGGTAGCATGTCCATTATAAAAAAACAACAACAAAAAAAATAGTAAGTGTTGACAAGAATGTGGAGAAATGGGAATCCTTGTGCACTGTTAATTGCGATGTAAAATGGTGTGCTATTATAGAAAGCAGAATAGAGGTGCCACAAAAAATTAAAAATAGAGTTACTATATCATCCAGAAATCCCATTTTGGGGTATTTATCCAAAAAAAATTGAAACCAGAATCTCAAAAGTATATACGCATTCTTATGTTCATTGCAGTATTATTCACAATAGGCAAGATGTGGCAATTACCTAACTGTCCACTGACTGATTACTGGATAGAGAAAATGTGATATATGTATGTAATGGACTATCACTTCAGTTCAGTTCAGTCACTCAGTCATGTCCGACTCTTTGTGACCCAATGGACTGCAGCACAACAGGCCTCCCTGTCCATCACCAACTCCCGGAACTTACTCAAACTCATGTCCATTGAGTCAGTGATGCCATCCAACCATCTCTTCCTCTGTCGTCCCTTTCTCCTCCTGCCTTCAATCTTTCTAGTCCAGTGGTTTTGCCAAATTTCTTCAATTTCAGTCTGAATTTGGCAATAAGGACTTTATGATCTGAGTCACAGTCAGCACCCGGTCTTGTTTTTGCTGACTGTATAGAGCTTCTCCTTCTTTGGCTGCAAAGAATATAATCAATCTGATTTCAGTATTGAACATCTGGTGATGTCCATGTGTAGAGTCTTCTCTTGTGTTGTTGGAAGAGGGTGTTTGCTATGACCACTGTGTTCTCTTGGCAAAACTCTGTTAGCCTTTGCCCTGCTTCATTCTGTACTCCAAGGCCAAATTTGCCCGTTACTCCAGGTATTTCTTGACTTCCTACTTTTGCATTCCAGTCCCCTATAATGAAAAGGACATCTTTTTTGGGTGTTAGTTCTAGAAGGTCTTGCAGGTCTTCATAGAACTGTTCACCTTCAGCTTCTTCAGCATTACTGGTTGGGGCATAGACTGGATTACTGTGATATTGAATGGTTTGCCTTGGAAACGAACAGAGACCATTCTGTCATTTTTGAGACTGCATCCAAGTACTGCATTTCGGACTCTTTTGTTGACTGTGATGGCTACTCCGTTTCTTCTAAGGGATTCTTGCCCACAGGAGTAGATACAATGGTCATCTGAGCTAAATTCACCCATTCCAGTCCACTTTAGTTCACTGATGCCTAAAATGTCAGTGTTCACTCTTGCCATCTCCTGTTTCACCACTTTCAATTTGCCTTGATTCATGGATGGAACGTTCCAGGTTCCTATGTAATATTGCTCTTTAAAGCATCAGACTTTACTTCTATCACCAGTCACATCCACAGCTGGGTGTTGATTGGCTCCGTCTCTTCATTCTTTCTGCAGTTAGTTCTCCACTGATCTCCAGTAGCATATTGAGCAGAGTTCTGACAAAATGAACAGTATGAAAATGGACTATCACTCAATCATAAAAAAGAAAGAAATCCTGCCTCATATGACAACATGGATGAACCTTGAGAATATTATGCCAACTGAAATAAACCAGTTGCAGAATGACAAATGCTGCATGATTCCATTTAGATAATGTAGCTAAAACAGTCAAACTCACAGAAGCAGAAAGTGGAATGGTGGTTTCCAGGGGCTAAGGGAAGGGGGAATTGGGAAGCTGCTATTCAATAAGTCAAGATTCTGTTACGTAAGATGAAAACCTTTTAGAGATCTGTTGTACAACATTGTGGTTATGGTTAACATTATTGCACTGTATACTTTAAAAATTGTTGAGGGTAGATCTCATAGTATCATTTCTTATTGCAATTATAAAAAGTGGCTACAATATTTAGAATTGTTGGTGTTCAGTCGCTAAAGTGTATCTGACTCTTTGCAACCCTGTGGACTGCTGCACACCAAGCTTCCCTATCCTTCACTATCTCCTGGAGCTTGCTCAAACTCATGTTCGTTGAGTCGGTGATGCCATCCAACCATCTCATTCTCTGTCATCCCATTCTCCTCCTGCCCTCAATCTTTATCAGCTACAGAGTCTTTTCCAATGAGTCAGCTCTTTGCATCAGGTGGCCAAACTATTGGAGCTTCAGCTTCAGCATCAGTCCTTTCAGTGAATATTCAGTGTTGATTTCCTTTAGAATTGAACAACAACCAAATATTAAATATCAAAACTTGTTAAATATAGCTAACATGGAACACAGGGGTAAAATTATAGTCTTAAATGCATTTATGAAAGAATATAGTTCTGGTAAAGAATAATTCATGGTAAAATTCTCTTAATTTTCAGCTAAATTCATTGGCTCTGTAAAACAACTAATTTTAATATTCCAAACCTACAGAATTCATCCAGATGGCTAGATAGTGGAACAATGCACACAAAAAATCAATAGCTTTCCTACAGTTCAGTAATAATTCATTATAAAAGGCAATAGAAAAATAATTACATTCACCATGTTAACAACAACAAAAACCAAACATAAAATATAGCAAACTAAAAAGTCCTCCAAAAAACAATGTAAAACTTTACTGAAAAAAAAAAGGAATAATAATCCATGTTCCAGATAGGAAGACTAAATATTGTCAAAAGTGAGTGCATTAAAATCCCAAGGGATTTGTTAAAAAAAAAAAAAAAGAGAGAGAGAGAGAGACTGAAACAGAGAGAGAAGAGAAAGGGAAACCACAAACCAAACTATCCTTCTTTAGCTACATATAAATGTTTGCGGGCACATTAAAATCAAAAAATAGTAAAGGTCATAAATAAATGAGCAACAGTGGTTACTTCTGAGATGACTGGAAGGGAAGAAACATGAAGAAATTTATATGTATTTAGTCTTTTATATAAGTAAATGTATCTCTACATTTTTAGTATGAAGTTAAAGTTATATTGATTTTAATTTTAAAAATAATAAAATGTCAACATTACTGTTATAAGCAGAATAAAGACCCCTTAAAATACAAGTGTGTCCTACTTATGAATGTTATCTAAAACAGCAAAAGGGATTTTGTTCAGTTCAGTTCAGTTCAGTTGCTCAGTCATGTCCGACTCTTTGCGACCCCATGAACCGCAGCATGCCAGACCTCCCTGTCCATCACCATCTCCTAGAGTTCACTCAGACTCTCGTCCATTGAGTCAGTGATGCCATCCAACCATCTCATCCTCTGTCGTCCCCTTCTCCTCCTGCCCCCAATCCCTCCCAGCATCAGAGTCTTTTCCAATGAGTCAACTCTTCGCATGAGGTGGCCAAAGTACTGGAGTTTCAGCTTTAGCATTATTCCTTCCAAAGAAATCCCAGGGCTGATCTCCTTCAGAATGGACTGTTTGGATCTCCTTGCAGTCCAAGGGACTCTCAAGAGTCTTCTCCAACACCACGGTTCAAAAGTATCAATTCTTTGGAGCTCAGCTTTCTTCACAGTCCAACTCTCACATCCATACATGACCACAGGAAAAGCCATAGCCTTGACTAGATGGACCTTTGTTGGCAAAGTAATGTCTCTGCTTTTGAATATGCTATCTAGGTTGGTCATAACTTTCCTTCCAAGGAGTAAGCATCTTTTAATTTCATGGCTGCAGTCACCATCTGCAGTGATTTTGGAGCCCAGAAAAACAAAGTCTGACACTGTTTCCACTGTTTCCCCATCTATTTCCCATGAAGTGATGGGACCAGATGCCATGATCTTCATTTTCTGAATGTTGAGTTTTAAGCCAACTTTTTAACTCTCCACTTTCACTTTCATCAAGAGGCTTTTGAGTTCCTCTTCACTTTCTGCCATAAGGGTGGTGTCATCTGCATATCTGAGGTTATTGATATTTCTCCCGGCAATCTTGATTCCAGCTTGTGTTTCTTCCAGTCCAGTGTTTCTCATGATGTACTCTGCATATAAGTTAAATAAGCAGGATGACAATATACAGCCTTGACGTACTCCTTTTCCTAAAGGGATTTTGTAGGTGTGATTAAATTAAGAGTTTTGAGATGGAGATACCATTCTGGATTTTCTTGGTGAGCTCACTGTAATCACATGTGTCCTTAAAAGTGAAAGACAACAACAAAAATAAAAGTGAAAGAGGCAGGGCAGTGGGAGTCAGGAATCTCAAGACCCTACACTGTGGGCTCTGAAGAAGGAATAGGGGGCCAGGAAATCAGGAAGTCTAGAAAATTGAATAGTCAAGGGAACTGATTTCCCTTCAGAAGGAATGGCAGCCTAGCCACAGGCTTGGTCTTACCATTTCAGTCTTCTGCCTTCTAGAATTGTAAGGCAACAAAGTTAGGCCATCAGATTTGTTGTAATTTGTTACAGTAGCAATAGAAAACTGGTATAAGTCTTTGGTAACTGCTGAGTTGCTGCTGAAACCTGCTCAGGCAGGTTACAGATGCCAGTATCCGGCTTCCCTGGTGGCTCAGTTGTAAAGAATGCAATTGTCAATGCTGGAGACACACATGAGTTCCACGCCTGGTCTAGGAAACTCCCATATGCCAAGGAGCAACTAAGCCTGTATGCCACGACTACTCATCCTGTGCTCTAGAGCCTGGGATCCGCAACGACTGAGCCCACTGCAACTACCGAAGGCCACATGCTCTAGAGGCTATGCTCCACAGCAAGAGAAGCCACCACAATAAGAAACCCACTCACCACAATTGAGAGTGGCCCCCACTCAGCACAAGCAGAGAAAAGCCCCCACAGAACAAAGGCCCAGCACAGCCAAATAAATAAATAAATTTTTAATTATTAAAAAAAATATCACCAGTATCACCTGATGATTTGCTCTGAGATCAATAATGCAAAAAAAATTATGAGTCCCAGATATTTTCTTCTGCTTGGGGTAAAACTGTATGTAAAACCAGATTCCCTGAGGCACCATGGTATTTTGGGAATAACTTCAGGAGACTTGACATATTCTAACAATGCAAAGCATTAGTCTAGTCATTGACGTATTTTGTAAATGTGAGACCAGAGGTTGGTAAGTATTTATAAATCAACTACCATAAAAGGGTAAAGATTGCGGGTCATTAGCCAGATGGAAGAAAATCTTGTTATTTCTAAACATTTTTTGTATTTTGTCACAAGTTTGGTCCTTAGTCTATTTGCTGAGAAGGATAACAAGCTTTCCTGTTTTCTGCTTTTTGTAAAAAGACAATTAATTTAATCTACTATGGATAGTAACCTTAAACCCAGACCTTATGTTATCCTTTGAGACATGAAATTATATTAATGCACTACATGTTTTTGTAGGAAGTTGTTTTTGTTTCAACGTGCCTCTAGTAAGAACTTGGGTTTGAAGAACTAAGCTTTAATAGACTCTCCAGCTCATGATGATTTCAGTATATCTTCACTAAGTTTATTCTATAAATCTAACAGTATATGTGACAAACACATTGTGTCTTTTTTTTTTACAAACCCTTAAAAAATTCACACAAAATTTTGTGACTCATGACTCAAGTGAATTTATTTTGAAAAAAAAAAAATACAAAACCTTTTCTTTAAAATGAGTCAGGACCTGTTTCTTTATTCACATGTAGATCATATCTATAGCCTGCTATATGGCTCTGAGAGGAAAAGCAGGATGATGACTCTCACGGGGGCAGGAGTGACGTCAGCCAGAAGCAAAGAAAAGTATGTTTAAAATCTTGGAGATAGATCATTTAGTTTTAGTTTGTTTATTGCTCTGTAGCTCTTCGATATGTTTATTAAAAATATCTGCTATATGTAAATATATTAAATAGAACATATTTTTAATAAGTTTGATAAAGCACACATTTGGCTAAATATCATTTTCAACCTTACCTTTATGAATAATAAATGATCAAACAAATCCTTCAAAAAGGGTGGAATCAAAACTGCAAAATGAAAAAGCCTTTCAAAACATTAGAATGAAAAGTTGACTTCAATTCTAATGAAAAATAATTATTTAAAAAGCTATATATTCATATATTGTACTTTACAGTCAAACAGTTCACACACAGGAATGCACACATACAAACCTATACAAGTGCTACCTTGCCCCGCTTCTTTGCTTTAAGTCACATTTTCCAAGGCAGTTCTCAGCCTTTGTAAAAAATTTTCCCAGAAGGTCTACTTTTCTCTCTCTAAAGAGGGAAGCCCTGCAGGGGACAAGAGTATGTAACACGTCAGATTCTTATGAGCTAGAAAGCCAAGTCTCAGCTAAGGAAACTGATTTGCTGATGAATTCATACAGCATCAGATTTCCCCACAAACTGCTGTGGGGTGGTTTGGCCCCATACCATCAGTCTTCAGATGACGGCTTCAGGCTGCCTTTCTTTACTGTGAATTGTTACACATCAACCTCTTTGGAACACCCTGTATCTATGAGCAGGAAACAGTAGCTACCCTGAGGAGGAATAACCAGTACAAGGTCCCACGTTTGGAATTCTAGCTTCAGCCCTATCTCTGTCTCCTCTTGAGAGTAGCTCATTAATACTTATTGTCCAAATCACCCTTAACACCTACCTCATGAATGCAACTTCCATCTAAAATTAACACAGGTGGGGGATACTGCTACTGCTAAGTCACTTCAGTCGTGTCCGACTCTGTGCGACCCCATAGATGGCAGCCCACCAGGCTCTCCCGTCCTTGGGATTCTCCAGGTAAGAACACTGGAGTGGGTTGCCATTTCCTTCTCCTATGCGTGAAAGTGAAGTCACTCAGTCGTGTCCGACTCTTAGTGACCCCATGGACTACAGCCCACCAGGCTCCTCTGTCCATGGGATTTTCCAGGCAAGAGTACTGGAGTGGGGTGCCATTGCCTTCTAGTCTATGGATCAAATATATAGTTAGTTAATCCATATTCTAGGCCTCATTCTTCTGGCACCAAATTCCAGCTGCTTGTTTCATCAGCAAGGTAAAATGCTGCACGTGCAAAGCAGTTTAAACAGTCTTCACCTAGGGAAATGGTTCTGAAAATGTAAGTCTTTGTATGTGGTACATAAATTTGAGACCAATAAATATTTTCAGATTTTTGAGTTTCCAATAACTTCAAATGAGATGGAAATAACATTAAAAAATTGACATAATTGGACAGGTTTATGAGGTCCTGATTCTCCTACTATCTACCCAGATGCCAATAAGGGTGCATGCAAATCCCAATCTAAAACAAGAGTAATGCTAAATATTGTCATGAACTGAAGCTTTTCAAATTATGAGACACTGTGGTACCTGACCAATATGTAGTCCCCAACTAATCCCTACCTCATTACTCTGAATCTCAGAAATTCTCAGCTAATTCTCATTCATTAATTTCTTGTTTGGTCCTAATAAAATTATAACCAAGGACTTCTTGTTAAGTTTTATTTTCTAAATCTGTACTATACTTTCTTTTTTACACAATAAACATCTTCCTCTATTACTAGTAAGCTAAGCCTCTGAATTTTAATTATATTTGTCCTAATCTTACACTATTAATCCTGTGACTATATACGATTTCCAAACTGGCCAGTAAAATAGTAAATCTTACCCCTTTGAAAGTTACAAACTCTGTGAGAATTCAGTTAAAGGCACAGACTGTAGTCCTAGCAAATTACACACACGTGCGCATGTGCACGCACACAAACACACACACACATACACACACACACCCCTACACACACCCCTGTGTTTTTTATAGCCATATAACAAAATAGTTTAGAGTTTAGGCTTTGGAGAAGTTCATGCTCCCTTCCTTACAAGCTGTAATATCATAATTTGCTAAATAAGAATATTAAACATAAAAATATGTATCTATGCAGGGTTAATTTTTTTATAAATTAGATCTTTCAAATTACATTTTGCCTCCAGTACAATTGTTTTAAAGTCAAAAATCCTCATAAATAAGACCTGACCCTGGAGTAAGGTAGAAGAAAGGGGCATTTTTATGTGTAAGCTGGCTGTGAATGTTTTACTAAATAATTTGCTCATGATTTTTCTATAATTCTTGACTAGTTTCTTCTGCCTAATTCTAGCCAAAATTTTAGAAGCATCTATCAATCCAGACACTGATTATCTCTAATGAGGGATGGAATTATCGGATGCCTAATTGAATGCAATCCCTGAACCTTATGAAGATTGTTATCTGCCCTTGGCTTGGGAAGTTAGCAATATGTCACCTCCTCCATGACATATTTTCAAATAGGTTTATGCCATAGAGTTTTCTTTATTTTGCTGCTGGACTTTTCCCGGTTCTTTGTCTGTATCTGTACATATATAGCTTTAAAATTCAGTATCAAAGCTTGAAGGGCTATGGATTTTTGGTAATTTTCTTTTCAAACATAGTTTAGGTCACAATAACACAAGTATGGTTCTAAGAACAAGCTCGCTAAAACAAAAACATTACGGAGTCTCGGTTAACGGCTGAGTTAAGATGACTTCATTGTTAAAAATGTCATTCTTTACCCAAGTAGTGTTGTCTATGGCAGTGATTTTTCAACTTAGTTACAACCCCCGCACACCTGAGGAGCATGGCATATACTCAAATCACACAGCAGTGCGGCTCATCCAGATGGGGGAGAGCAGAGGAGAAGGACCACAGGTGAAGACCACTACTCTAGGAAAACAGGATTTTCTCATGGTCCAGATCATGTTTTAAGAAGGAGCTGAAAGTATTGAGTAATCATGATAGGAGCAGCACTCAATCATCATGTAGAAAAGAAATGAACCCAGGTATTGCCCCGATTATATTAGGCCAAGATGTACATGTGGTAGGGGAATAAAGTGTTTCTTCCTTAAAAGAGAAAATGGTTTACATATCAGAAAGCTTAGCTGATCATACTTTAGCTAAGACTACATCATGCCTTTATAATTATTCTTAAGTGATTTTTTTAGAGTCAGTACATAGGACTCTGTTTTAAAAGTAGGACAAGCTTGGAAATAATGTGAAGAAACAAGCACTCTCTGAACTGAAGAAAGGATTAAGTTATTGGTATGCAGAAGTACCTTCCCTAGGAGACAATATGTAAATCTGTACCTGGAAAAACTAGGTGCTCTTCCAATCCAATCCAGTCTTTGAAATGAGGATATAACTTAATTAGTCAGTTATTTGGTAACATGTCAGGCATGAGGAGATGATAAATGGGAACTGGAGAGGAAGAATCGATCAGTTTTTTCTCCATCCTGGCTACTGGAAAGCACAGGCTTAGATTTACAACCTGCCTCTGTCAAGCATCCAGGATTTCACAGACATGTATTTTCCATGCAAACATCAAATTATCTCCACCCTTTTTTTTTTTTTCCTTATTGGATCTCACTTTCTTTTTTCTATTAAGGTATACTTGATTAACAATGTTTCAGGTGTACAGCAAAGTGATTCAACTGTATGTATATATATATTCAGTTAAGTTCAGTCACTCATTTGTGTCAGACTCTTTATGACCCCATGGACTGCAGCACAACAGGCTGTCCATCACCAACTTCCAAGCTTACTCAAACTCATGTCCATCGAGTCGCTGATTTCATCCTCTGTTGTCCTATGTCATTCTCTGTTGTCCCCTTCTCCTACCTTCCCAGCATCAGAGTCTTCAAATGAGTCAGCTCATCACATCTGGTGGCCAAAGTATTGGAGTTTCAGCTTCATCATCAGTCCTTCCAATGAATATTGAGGACTGATTTCCTTTAAGACAGACTGGTTGGATCTCCTTGCAGTTCAAGGGACTCTCAAGAGTCTACTCCAACACCACAGTTCAAAAGCATCAATTCTGCAGCACTCAGCTTTCCTTATAGTCCAACTCTCACATCTATACATAACTACTGGAAAAAACCATAGGCTTGACTAGATGGACCTTTGTTGGCAAAGTAATGTCTCTAGTTTTTAATATGCTGTCTAGGCTGGTCATAGCTTTTCTTGCAAGGAGTAAGTGTCTTTTAATTTCATGGCTGCAGTCACCATATGCAGTGATTTTGGAGCCAAAAAAATAAAGTCTGTCACTGTTTCCATGTTTCCCCATCTATTTGCCATGAAGTGATGGGACCAGATGCCATGATCTTAGTTTTCTGGATGCTGAGTTTTAAGCCAACTTTTTCTACTCTCCTCTTTAACTTTCATCAAGAGGATCTTTGGTTCTTTGTTTTCTGCCATAAGATTGGTGTCATTTGCATATCTGAGATTATTGAGATTTCTCCCAGCAATCTTGATTCCAGCTGATACTTTATCCAACCCAGCATTTCACATGATGTATTCTGCATTTAAGTTAAATAAGCAAGGTGACAAAATACAGCCTGGACATACTCCTTTCCCAATTTGGAACCAGTCCGTTGTTCCATGTCCCATTCTAACTGTTGCTTCTTTACCTGCATACAGATTTCTCAGGAGGCAGGTAAGGTAGTCTGGTATTCCCATCTCTTTAAGAATTTTCCACAGTTTGCTGAGATCCACACAGTCAAAGGCTTTGATGTCGTCAATAAAGCAGAAGTTGAAGTTTTTCTGAAACTGTCTTGCTCTTTTGATGATCCAACAGGTGCTGGCAATTTGATCTCTGGTTCCTCTGCCTTTTCTAAATCCAGCTTGAACACCTGAAAGTTCACGGTTCACATACTGTTGAAGCCTGGCTTGGAGAATTTTGACCATTACTTTGCTAGTGTGTGAGATGAGTGCAATTCTGTAGTAGTTTGAACATTCTTTGGCATAGCCTTTCTTTGGGATTGGAATGAAAACTGACCTTTTCCAGTCCTGTGGCCACTGCTGAGTTTTCCAAATTCGCTGGCATATTGAGTGCAGCACTTTCACAGCATCATCTTTTAGGAGTTGAAAGAGCTCAACTGGAATTCCATCACCTCCACTAGCTTTGTTCATAGTGATGAACAAAGGCCCACTTGGCTTTGCATTCCAGGATGTCTGGCTCTAGGTGAGTGATCACACCATTGTGGTTATCTGGGTCATGAAGATCTTTTTGTATAATTCTGTGTATTCTTGTCACCTCTTCTTAATATCTTCTGCTTCTGTTAGGTCTATACCATTTTTGTCCATCATTGTGCCCATCTTCGCATGATATGCTCCATTGGTATCTAATTCTCTTGAAGAGATCTCGAGTCTTTCCCATTCTATTGTTTTCCTTTATTTCTTTGCATTAATCACTGAGGAAGGCTTTATCTCTCCTTGCTATTCTTTGGAACTCTGCATTCAAATGTATCTTTCCTTTCCTCCTTTGCCTTTAGCTTCTCTTCTTTTCTCAGCTATTTGTCAGTCCTCCTCAGACAACCATTTTGCCTTTTTGCATTTCTTTTTCGTGGGGATGGTCTTGATCACTGCCTCCTATATAATGTCACGAACCTCCATCCATAGTTCATCAGGCACTCTGTATAACAGATCTAGTCCCTTAAATCTATTTGTCACTTCCACTGTGTAATCATAAGGGATTTGATTTAGGTCATACCTGAATGGCCTAGTGGTTTTCCATATTTTCTTCAATTTAAGTCTGAATTTGGCAATAAGGAGTTCATGATCTGAGCCACAGTCAGTGCCCAGTCTTGTTTTTGCTGACAGTATAGAGCTTCTCCATCTTTGGCTGCAAAGAACAAAATCAATCTAATTTTGGTGTTGACTATCTGGTGATGTCCATGTGTAGAGTCTTCTCTTGTGTTGTTGGAAGAGGGCTCTTGCTATGACCAGTGCATTCTCTTGGCAAAACTCTATTAGCCTTTGCCCTGCTTCATTCTGTACTCCAAGGCCAAATTTGACTGTTATTCCAGGTGTTTCTTGACTTTCTACCTTTGCATTCCAGTCCCCTATAATGAAAAGGACATCTTTTTTGGGTGTTAGTTCTAAAAGATCTTGTAGGTCTTCAAAGAACTGTTCAAATTCAGCTTCTTCAGCATTACTGGTCGGGGCATAGACTTGGATACTGTGATATTGAATGGTTTGCCTTGGAAATGAATAGAGATCATTCTGTCGTTTTTGAGATTGCATCCAAGTACTGCATTTCAGACTCTTTTGTTGATATGATGGCTACTCCATTTCTTCTAAGGGATTCTTGCCCATATAATGGTCATGTGAGTTAAATTCACCCATTCCAGTCCATTTTAGTTCACTGATTCCTAAAATGTCAATGTTCACTCTTGCCATCTCCTGTTTGACTACTTCCAGTTTACCCTGATTCATGGACCTAACATTCCTGGTTCCTATGCAATATTGGTCTTTACAGCATCGGATTTTACTTCCATCATCAGTCACATCCACAACTGAGTATTGTTTTTGCTTTGGCTCCATCTTTTCATTCTTTCTGGAGTTATTTCTCCACTTTTCTCCAGTAGCATATTGGGCACCTACCGATGTTCATCTTTCAGTGTCCTATCTTTTTGCCTTTTCATACTGCTCTTAGGGTTCTCAAGGCAAGAATACTGAAGCAGTTTGCCATTCTCTTCTGCAGGTGACCACGTTTTGTCAGAACTCCCCACCATGACCTGTCCATCTTGGGTGGCCCTACACAGCATGGCTCAAAGTTTCATTTTACATATATATATATATATATATATATATATATATATATATATGTGTGTGTGTGTGTGTGTGTGTGTTTATTCATTTTTGGGCTTCCCTGGTGGCTCAAACAGTAGAGAATCTGCCTGCAACACAAGAGGTCAGGGTTTGATCCCCCTAGTCAGGAAGATTCCCTGGTGAAGGGAATGGCTACCTATTCCAGTATTCTTGCCTGGAGAATCCCATGGATAGAGGAGCCTGGTGAGCTACTGTCCATGGGATTGCAAATAGTCAAACATGACTGAGTGACTAACACTTCATATATATATTCTTTTTCAGATTTTTTTCTGTGATAGGTTATTATAAGATATTGAATATAGTTCCCTGGGCTATACAGTACGTCCTTGTTGGTTACCTATTTCATATATAGTAGTGCATATCTGTTAATCCCAAACTCCTATTTTTCCCCCCTCCGGCCTTTCCCATTTATGTTAAAATCTTACCATAGTTTATTGTATGCAGTATTACAAACAATTTTAAATCACATCTTAAAATTATAAATATTTTCCCTATCTGACTCTGTACAGGAGGGAAGGTTCTTCAAAGAGTAGACTTGAATATTTCTGCAAGTTGACCCTCCCAAGTACCTGACATTATTTTCATCCCTGGAGGACCTAGCACTCCACACTTTCAAGGCTTGATACCATGCTGCTTTGGGCACTCATTCACATTTCTCCATAGAAGAGATTGTGCTGACCAGTACACACGAATGTTCTGGTTCTCTAGGTTCGATTTTCTTTGTACATTTTCAAGTTGGCATTCCAGTTTATTAACTGGGCTCTTCTGAGTTCAGTCCATATGAGTCAGTCCTCTAAAACCTTACCAGTTTTTACTGATCTGGCAGAATTTTGTTGCTGATCATGGGCCAGTGATGAATGACCCCTGAAGCCTTGTTGTGCACCCAAAATCCTGCCTGCCCCATGGTTGGTTGGCGGGTGAGAGGTGGTGAGGAAGCTCAGAGTGTAGCCAGAAAACCACTTTCTGGCTCCATTCCACATGAAGAGGAAAACAACCGCATTATACCTTTATATTTGCTATAAATTCATTTTGAGACACTACTGAACTTGAACGCTTCCCAGCATAACACCTACTACTATGCCACTGGAGAGGTAGATGGTGGGGCTTACTCCACACACCAAAAATACAAAGCAGCTGTGTTTAGGTCTGAAATCTACCCAAGCAGCCCAGTCCCTGGCATTTTTATTTCCTTTGCAAAAACCTTATTTATTTTGAGATCTTCTGAATAATCCATCAGATGTCTTTGGGTTGGAAGCTATCTGTTTATTCCTTCATCTAACAAACATTTATTGAGCACCTTCTATGTGTTAAATGCTGTCCTAGGTGTTAGTTCCTGTTTTATGGAATGAAAACTGCAGTGAGAAGTGCAGTTATTTTTAAGCACATAAACACATTCTTATACATGGTGATAAAAGACATGAGAAGCAATAATTGGGTGCAAATATCGATAATAACATGGGAGGGAACTAGTGATCGATTTTAGAGCCAGGGCACACCCTCCTGCACCACAAGTGATGCCTTGTAACTGGGTGAACATATGTGCCCATTTGATTGGGACAGTCCTAGTTAATGCCAGTTGTCCCAGAGCAGTTATTAAAAGAGCCTCCTTTCCCACTTAAACAAGTATCCTGGTTAAGATAATAAATTATATGGTCACACTAATTTTAAACAAAGTAGAAACTTGGTAAACTGCTAAGTACTATAAGAGATAATGAGTTCTAAGTACTTTGGAAAACATCCTGAGGTGAAACTGAGCATTAGTAGCGTAATGGGCTGAGATTAACTTTGTCCCTGGCTCAATTCCAGGGGAAAATCACAGCTTCAAACATAATGTATTTAAGGGCATGAAATCAATGTTGAGTGAAGAGAAACGAAGAAGGGGCTCTTCGGTACATAAAACTTGAACCCGTTTCAACATTGGGAAAACAGAATTAGCAGAAGAGAAAACCTTAAGCCTTCAGGATAATGGAAACCTAGAAACTTTTTTTTATATGAAAGCAGATAGCAGAATGTAGTCATAAAACACATAAACTGAAGGAACCTTGGAAATCAGCTTGGGCAGATCCCCCATCTTAGAGAAAATGATGCCACAGGACATAAATGTGAATGGTACACTTTGACACTAAGAATCACTGTATCATGTAACGCAAAAGACAAAGGCTGTGGACACTGGCCACCTGTGTTATACTCACAGTTCCTCAGGTTCATCACTTATTTTCTCTGCATCTCAGTTCCTTTAAAAGGAATCCCAGAATCAAAATACCCTCCCAACTATCTTCCACGATTTTTGTGAAGATTAAGTAAGATCATGTAAGCCATAAAGAGCTTCACAGATGTGGCTGTTGGTCATACATTCATTAGCTTAGCCCATGTTCTAAGCAAAAAGGTCTCATGTTACCTGAGGTTATAGCAAGAAGTTTCCATGCCCTTTTGAGTTGAATAAAGGGGATCCTGACTAGGGTTTTATAGCTCTCATATTCCTCCCTTTTCTCATTCCTCAAAATTCACCAAATCAGATACAAATAAAACATGATAATTAGGCAATTGACAAAAAGTAGAGCTTTACACACACTCTGGTTTGGGCCGAGGAGGCCATATCTATAAAAGATAATATGTACCATGGTTACACAAACATCTTCCCTTTTTGGATTGGATTACTACAAACCTAAACAGGTTCAGCAACAGTCGTTCTGAAACAACTAAACACATTTGAAATGAGGAATATAAAGCTGAGAGTGAAATCTGAGCTTTTAAAATGTGCATGGTCATACAGAATAAATAGTCCAGTGTGAGTGTTGTGAATGGCAGGACTAAAATGGTAAGAACTGGAGTCTTGAAAATTCTCGAACACAGATGGGCCAGTGGTTTTGTTTTCAAGCTGAACAAAATAGTCTATTTTTTTGGAGTTCAGAATGCATTTCTTCCCTTTGAATAGCTGTCTCTAAAAAAAAAATTATTGGAGTATAGTTGATTTACAGTGTTGTGTTAGATTCAGGTGTACTGCAAAATGATTCAGTTATGCATATACATATGTTCATTCTTTTTCAGATTTTTTCCATATAGGTTATCACAGAATATTAAGTAGAGTCCTCTGTGCTATACAGTAGGCCCTTGTTGGTTATCTATCTTACATATTTAGTAGTGTGTGTATGTTAATTCCAAGCTCCTGGTTTATCCCTTCGGCCACCACACTTTTCCCCTTTGGTAACCATAGCTTATTATCAATATTTGTAAGTCTGTTTCTGTTTTGTAAATAAGTTCATTTATATCATTTTTAAAAGTAAATTCCACATAAAAGTTATATCATATGATATTTGTCTTTCTCTGTCTGACTTCACTTAGTACAATAACCTCTAGGTCCATCCATGCATAGTGCTTAGTCGCTTCAGTCATGTCCAACTCTTTGTGGCCATATGGACTGTAGCCTGCCAGGCTCCTCTGCCCAAGGGATTCTCCAGGCAAGAATATTGGATTGGGTAGTGCTTTCCTCCTCCAGGGGATCTTCCCGACCCAAGGATCGAACCTGCATCTCTTAGGTCTCCTGCACTGGCAGGTGGGTTCTTGACCACTAGCACCACCTGGAAAGCCCCCTAGGTCCATCCATGTTGCTGCAAATGGTATTGCTTATTTTTCTATACCTAATATTTCATTGTTTATACATATTCTTGAATAAGTGCAAGAGATCTGTTACACCTTTATGAGGAGTTAAGTGTATTTGATGAACGTATTGAATGAGTTCAGGCAGGCTAGGCCACAGAGATAAAAATGTATAAGGACAAGTATGATAGAATTTTCTCTCTTGTTCATGAAAGAATCCAACCAAGGACTCCTGGTTGGTGAGGGTTCTTCTGCACATGGTATTTTGTGGACTCTGCCCTTCCCTAGGTCCTTACCATCTTTTGCATCAGACAGTGAAAAGAGAAAGTCAGGAAGCAGCACAATTCTTCTTACAAAGCCATGGCCCAGATACAGCACCACATGTCCTCTGATTTGACTGTCCTGAACTCAAACTCATGGCCACACCCAACTCCAACAAGAGTCTGATAAGCAGGTTCTAGTTGGGAAGAAATGCTTGAATTTTAATAAACAGTGTTCTCTGCTATAGACAAGATTTCTAATTATATCACCTCTCTGCCAGTACCAACAGTGGAGTGGAAGTAAGAACAAGGAGGGAAATAGGCTAGAAATGACCCACCTTCCATTTGCAGCTTTCCCCATCCTACATTGTACCCCAAAGTGTGCCCAGTTCCTTACAATGTTGATTACAAAGTGTGATTAAAGGGCAGAGAGTTATTGCCTTGTGTCAATTTTCTTGTGTCAAATATTTTATTAATAGTCAAAAGGGATCAGTTTAAGGCATACTGGCTTTGTGATAGCATTAGAGAAATCTTTAGCCAGAATATAGGCACATCCCTTCCCTGTAACCTATCCAGTACCCTGAAATGCTTAGGCTTCTTAGAATTTTTCATTTGACACCTTGGCAATGATTTGCCATAAGCATAATTTTCAACCACAGAGAAGTTTAGGAACTCTAGACATTGAGACCTCTGGGCCCCAAACCAATTTAAGTTGTGCTCCTACTTTTCTCATCATTTTGGAAGGTGATCCCTGACTTAGCCACAAACTACTTTGAAAGTGGAGAAACCACTGGGAAAGAAGAAAGTAAGGCTTGGCTGCCGGGTTTGGTGTTTAAGTGAAAGGCAATACCTCAGGAAATTGTGAAACCACCCGTCGTTAAGTAGATGGTGTGAAGATGGAGAATATTATCTAAGAATACAAGACTCTGGCAGAAAAAGTTACTTTCAGCTACCATTTTTGTCTCTGATTGTCTGCCTGCCTATTTCTCTCTTTCTCAAATGAGGAAGAAATTGGATTCCTAGATTTAATCTTTCCTTAGCTGGATAATAACAGATTTATTATTTCAATCAAATTATATTTTTAATGCAAGGGACAAAGATGTTTTTGAGAGAATTAATATAATGATGTGCCATGGACCTTAAGCAGAACAAGAAGGGAAATAAAGTCTGAGGGGTTTTAGGATAGAACATGGCAGGAGGTGAGAGGATATTAATGAGCTAACTGTTTTTGCTGGAGTCACTGATGTACCAGTCTTAACCCTTCCCCTACAGGGGGAGTCAGACCCAGAAATAGACCTTGTTCTATTGCTGGAATTGAAGTTCGAGAACATTCTGGAATTCTAGAACAATTTCTGATAAAGCTGAGTTGGGTTAGAACCACACCAAAGTTGCTAAAAGCTCTGTCCATCCGGATTCAGGCTGACTTGCCCAGCCACTTGAAAAGAGGAGGAACTTGAAAGGAGACCACTTGAGAGGGAGTTCCCAAGAGCACCCTGGAAGGGCTTAGCAGGGAGGGGAAGAGAGAACTGTGAGTATATGGGGAGGAAGGGCAGGCACAGAGGTCAAGAGTTTGGGGAATGACAGATGACTTGAGAGACTTGCAGTAAACCGTGGAAACAGAAATCAGAGGCAGAATGGATTTGGCCTTGGTTTTGACAAAAATTAGAGCTTTATACACAGGCCTAAGAGTGTCCAGCTGAAAGCATACAGGAGGCTGGTTTTGGGTCCACAGTTAATTGAGGAAGATCAGTAATAGTCAACAACATGGAGAAATTAACTAGTGGTACACAAGTCCATGTGTCTGATGCCCAGTGAGGCCAAACAATACCAAAACTTCAGAGTGTGAAGCAGAGAAAGGCGTATTGCAGGGCTATACAAGGGGACAGGTGGCTCATGCGTTAAAAACTCCAAACTCCTTGGAGTTCCTGTAAATCTCCCCCAAAACAAATATAATTCTCTGTTCTGACAAGAAAGGGCAAGGTCCCAAGGCTCGACTTTTTCCCTCCAAGGTACAGATCCTGGCTAAAAGGAGGGGACCCTGAATAGGCTGGTTTCCCTGCCCGGGAGTATTCATTCAGTGGTTGAAGAGGCAGATCTCAGCTGGCAGCTCCCTTGAGCCAGGGCCCCAGAGCCTACTCAGCCATCATCACTGAGGGAGCCAGGCACCCAGGACTCAGCCGGCCCTCAGGCTCTTTAGGCCACCCAAACAGTGGCCAGGTCCCCAGGACTGTGTCCCATGGAGACCACCACTGCCCTCTGGTTGCTGAGGCAGGGATGGGAAGAGGTTTGCTGCTGCCTCCACGCCTGGGTAGAACCGGGGGGGCGGGGCCTTGGCGAGGGTTCTGGAGCCTGCAGGACACAGCCCCCAGCCTGCTCCCAGCCCCCCAGCTCACCCATCTGTGGAGACTGGAGGGTGAGAAGTCCCCAGCAGGTCTCTCAACACACACTCTGCCCGGAGGACCACTTTGAGCCTGACTGTACACGGAGTGGGACCCCTAACAAGCAGCACTCGAGGTCTCGCGATAACAGGCGCATGCTCAGGGCTGTATGCCCTATTCGCTCTTAACCAGGAGCCCATGATTTTCACGGAGAGCCTCACCTTCTGATGGGGCTGAATTGCCCTTCCTCACAGTTCACAGAGTTAGAGAAAAATTATTCATGACCCTTTTTTAAGAATGTAGAGGGAAAGGGTGGGATGATTTGGGAGAATGGCATTGAAACATGTATAATATCATATATGAAACGAGTCACCAGTCCAGGTTCGATGCACGATACTGGATGCTTGGGGCTGGTGCACTGGGACGACCCAGAGGGATGGTATGGGGAGGGAGGAGGGAGGAGGGTTCCGGATGGGAAACACATGTATACCTGTGGCAGATTCATTTTGGTATATGGCAAAACCAATACAATATTGTAAAGTTAAATAAAATAAAATTTTTTTAAAAAAGAATGTATTTATTTATTTTTAATTGAAGAATAATTGCTTTACAGTATTGAGTTGGTTTCTGCCAGACATCAACATGAAGCAGCTATAGTATTGTTAAAAAACGGTAAGGCTGACTTTACTCAGGAGGCTGTTACCGTAGATGTAGGGACTACTGCAGTGGGGTCTTGTAGCAGGATAGAGATTGGGCTCCACTCTGAATACAAGGATAAGTGGGAATTTGTAGTCAAGGAGCAGAATGGGAGTCTGTGGATGGAAAATTGCTCAGAGGAAACATCAGGTGGGAGGAGGAATTCTGGCTAAATTGACCTCGCAGGATTCTTGCTGAAGGTAGGCCAGGATGGCCAAACATCACTGTGGAATGATGATGGAAGAGGGAGAAGAGGAACCGAATCAGAGATCCAAGGTGGTCAGATAGGGAGGGGTGGTGGTGGTGTTTAGCCACTAAATTGCGTCCAGCTCTTTTGTGACCCCATGAACTGTAACCCACCAAGCTCTTCTGTCCATGGGATTTCCCAGCCAAGAATACTGGAGTGGGTTGCCATTTCCTTCTCCAGGGGATCTTCCCGACCCAGGGATTGAACCCATGTATCCTGCATTGACAGGTGGATTCTCTACCACTGAGCCACATGGGCATCCCATATGAAGGGATGAGATTCAACTTAAATTAATTCAGCAGGATTCTTGCTAAAAGTGGACAGTGCAGAGATGAACATGAAAGACTGAAATCAAGGCCTCATCGAAAAAGAGCTCAGAGGAGCCTGATTAGAGTTTGGTCAAGGAGATGATCTTTTTCAGTAGAAACATCTTCAACAGTCTCAGAATGAGAGAGAGAGCACTGAAAATGCAGAAACCCCCACTTTTTCTGGCTGAGGAGATTGTCTGCAGTATCTCTTGGTGTGAATTTGCCTCTAAATTTGGTTTTCAAAATATTTGAGGCTTTCTCAATATATGTAAAACCTTACTAGGTTGAACCAAGTAAAACTGCCAGTTTTGAAGTTTAAAATCTGTCAAAATCAGCAGTTTCATATGATACAACTTAATCCTGAAGTAAAGAATAGGTTCCTTGGCCACTTGGCATTTTCAGTGTCATGTAATTAATACTTGAGGTTGGGAAACCCCCAGGGTGCTCCTAAAAGCTTTAGGGTTCAAGCTGCCCTCAGAAGACTGAAGAATAAATCTGATGCCATGGTCACTGAAATCTTCAGTAATCCTGTGTTACCACAGATAATAGCACACTTTCCTGTTGTGATTAACTCAGTGAGCTTGTCAGATTTTTAACCATGAAACAAGAACCCAAACTCTACCTGTTTCACTCTTAATAAATGAACTTGATGCCTGGTTCTCAGAGAATAGAGGCTATATCAGGTAAAAATTTCCTCAAACCCCACCCAGACATATTTGTCTACAGATGAATTCAGATAGATTATCTGGATGTCCTTGGGTATACTGCTGGAGAATCAACTTGGAACCCTTTGTTTCTGATTATTTTGTATTAAGACACAAATGCATGGCAGTTCACAGATACATAATTGTTGGGTGCATACCAGGGATTGAAGGTTTCCTGGTGGCTCAGACGGTAAAGAATCTATCTGTAATGTAGGAGATTTAGATTCGATCCCTGGGTTGGGAAGCTACCCTGGAGAAGGGAATGGCTACCTATTCCAGTATTCTTGCCTGGAGAATCCCATGGACAGAGAGACTGGTGGGCTCATGGGTTCACAGAGGGTTGGACATGACTCACACTTTCACTTTCACCAGGAACTGACACCACCAACCATTCCGCCTACAGCCACAGGAGTGATCTTCAGTTCAGTTCAGTTCAGTTGCTCAGTCGTGTCTGACTCTTTGCAACCCCATGAATCGCAGCACGCCAGGCCTCCCTGTCCATCACCAACTCCTGGAGATCACCCAGACTCACGTCCATCGAGTCAGTGATGCCATCCAGCCATCTCATCCTCTGTCATCCCCTTCTCCTCCTGCCCCCAATCCCTCCCAGAGTTTTCCAGTGAGTCAACTCTTCGCATGAGGTGGCCAAAGTACTGGAGTTTCAGCTTTAGCATCATTCCTTCCAAAGAAATTCCAGGGCTGATCTCCTTCAGAATGGACTGGTTGGATCTCCTTGCAGTCCAAGGGACTCTCAAGAGTCTTCTCCAACACCACAGTTCAAAGGCATCAATTCTTCAGCACTCAGCCATCTTCACAGTCCAACTTTCACATCCATACATGACCACAGGAAAAACCATAGCCTTGACTACACGGACCTTTGTTGGCAAAGTAATGTCTCTGCTTTTGAATATGCTATCTAGGTTGGTCATAACTTTCCTTCCAAGGAGTAAGCATCTTTTAATTTCATGGCTGCAGTCACCATCTGCAGTGATTTTGGAGCCCAGAAAAATAAAGTCTGACACTGTTTCCACTGTTTCCCCATCTATTTCCCATGAAGTGATGGGACCAGATGCCATGATCTTTGTTTTCTGAATGTTGAGCTTTAAGCCAACTTTTTCAGTCTCCACTTTCACTTTCATCAAGAGGCTTTTGAGTTCCTCTTCACTTTCTGCCATAAGGGTTGGTGTCATCTGCATATCTGAGGTTATTGATATGTCTACTGGCAATCTTCATTCCAGCTTGTGTTTCTTCCAGTCCAGTGTTTCTCATGATGTACTCTGCATATAAGTTAAATAAGCAGGATGACAACATACAGCCTTGACGAACTCCTTTTCCTATTTGGAACCGGTCTGTTGTTCCATGTCCAGTTCTAACTGTTGTTTCCTGACCTGCATACAAATTTCTCAAGAGGCAGATCAGGTGGTCTGGTATTCCCATCTCTTGAAGAATTTTCCAGTTTATTGTGATCCACACAGTCAAAGGCTTTGGCATAGTCAATAAAGCAGAAATAGATGTTTTTCTGGAACTCTTTTGCTTTTTCCATGATCCAGTGGATATTGGCAATTTGATGTCTGGTTCCTCTGCCTTTTCTAAAACCAGCTTGAACATCAGGAAGTTCACAGTTCACATATTGCTGAAGCCTGGCTTGGAGCATTTTGAGCATTACTTTACTAGCTTGTGAGATGAGTGCAATTGTGCGGTAGTTTGAGAATTCTTTGGCATTGCCTTTCTTTGGGATTGGAATGAAAACTGATCTTTTCCAGTCCTGTGGCCACTGTTGAGTTTTCCAAATTTGCTGGCATATTGAGTGCAGTGCTTTCACAGCATCATCTTTCAGGATTTGAAATAGCTTAACTGGAATTCCATCACCTCCACTAGCTTTGTTCATAGTGATGCTTTCTAAGGCCCACTTGACTTCACATTCCAGGATGTCTGGCTCTAGGTCAGTGATCACAGCATCGTGATTATCTGGGTCATGAAGATCTTTTTTGTACAGTTCTAAATGCAAATCTGAAGGTGTCATTTTTGTGATTTAAAGGCATTGAGGACCTTGACTTGGTTGAGGAATCCCACTCCTCCCTAGTCCCCCAGTGTTAGCTCACATGCAGCCTTTCCTTCGCCATGCTCAGTTATTTTGCTTCTTGGAATGCATGATGCATTTCTTGCTTCTGCATTTTCCACATGCTGATTCTTCAGCCTGTAAGTTTTCTTCCTGTCAAGACTTTACTGCTCTAAGAAATATTTGAGTAAGATGCCCTTTCTCAATAATCCTCTTAAGATAACTTCTTTCCTTGCTTTTATCTCACTATATATCTAGTCTTAGTTTGCTAATCTCTTTCACTCAAAAGTCATTACATTAAGTAGACACAATGAATTTTGAGTAGAAATTTTATGAAATAACACATGCTCAAAATATGAGTTAAGAATGAACAGTTGCCTACAGATGTACAACTTAGCTCCTTAGGTCCTAAAAATATATCTAATTTTGCATAGTTATACTTCATAATGGGTTTTTCTGATGGCTCAGCAGGAAAAAAAATCTGCCTGCAATGCAGGAGATGCAGGTTTGATCCTTGAATTGGGAATATCCCCTGGAGGAGGAAATGGCAATCCACTCCAGTACTTTCACCTGAAAAACCCATGGACAGTGGAGCCTGGTGGGCTACAGTCCAAAGGGTCGAAGAGTCAGACACGACTGGGCACACACACACCTATACATTATAATACTGAGAAGGTTCACAGTTTAATCTTCTGTTCATTGCCTCTGTTTGTGCACTGAAGCAATCCTTTTAAATAGCTTTGATAATAGCTAACAATAACTGAACCCTTATTCTGAACCAGGTACCATGCTAAGTCTATATGTGCTTAGTCACTCAGATATGTCCCACTCTTTGCAGCCCCATGGACTGTAGCCCTCCAGGCTCCTCTGAATATGGGATTCTTCAGGCAAGAATATTGGAGTGGATTGCCATGCCCTCCTCCAGGGGATCTTCCCAACCCAGGGATTGAACCCAGGTCTCCTGCATTGCAGGTGGATTCTTTACTGTCTGAGCCACCAGGGAAGCCCTAAGTGCTATATATACCTATCTTAAATCTTGAAACTACCCTTACAGTTCTAACGTGAAAGATGACAATACTGAGTAGAGGTTCTCTTTAATTTATTTAACTGATAAATGTGCATTTTACACATAATGTTTGTTTTTAATAGTTTTCACTGGAAGCACTAAAATGTAGTATCTAAAACGTACCACATTTTTAAAGAAAAATAAAAATATCTTGATCTTCTAGTAATTTAACTTCTTTTTCTACTGTTTCTATTTGCTTCAATAAGCATCTGGTGAAATTTCTCATAATTTGCCAGTCCCTTTTGGAACTTCCTTTCCCTTCAGTTTTATTTAGAGTTGCCAAGCTTAGAATCACTGAACAACAATTGGATCTACGGTGTTCTCCAGATCATTCAAAAGGTATATCCCTGCCTGGTGGCTTTTCGATTGAAATAAAACAAGATGACATGAAAGTTCAGAGAAGATGAATGGCTTAAGCTGATGGGCAGCATTTGGAATTGGGTTTTGTTTTCTTCGAGGATTGCGGTGTCATTTTTCTTCGTCTTATCCTGTCTCTGCTGATTCTGTCTAGGGGACGTCTTTTAATGTGAAAAATTGAGTAATCGCTTCATAAGAAGAACTCCAGAGAAAATGCCTCCTGGATCCCAACTTATCCTAATTCACATAACCTGCTCCCTCAGAGGAATGGGTGTTTTTTCTTTATTCAATCAGGTCTCAATTATGACCCAGGAAATCAGTCTCTGGACTAAATGGGAGTAAATGGCAGCTAAGAAACAAGCAAAAAACATCATGCTTTTGCCTAGGAGTTCTTTGGGTCAGTGGTTTCTTCTTTAAGAGTCCTGGCGAGGTAAGTTCTAAGTTTTCAGAATGCTCACTGAAGCTATCCATCAGAAGCTTCTGGTATCCTTTTGCCAGGACTTGAAATTGAGCACAGGTGAAGTTATAGCAGGCACACGCATACACATGCATGCACACACACACTCACACCAGGGCTAAAGGAAACTAAGACAGGACATACTAATTCTTAAAACCCAATAAAATCCAAGTGTTAATAATTGTTCTGCAGGCATTAAGTGGCAGTGTACATAAAGCAAAAGTATAGGATCGGAACACCGCCAGCAACCTCCCCTTCACTCTCTTGCCCCCACACAGAGACCAGGACAAAGAGCCAGCTCCAGCTGTCTCCACTCAGATGGGGCTTCATGGGCACAAGCTAGCTGATGATCAGAGTTATAGATAGAACTATATATGAATATTCTCCCCTGTATATTCTGATTCCTGGTCCAGGAGAATCTGTATCTTTGTAAAGTTCCACTATAGTACAACCTACAACAACAAAAACCAGGAAGTACCTACAGCAAATTCTCTCTTCCACTGACACCTACTCTTGCCATCAAAAGAAAAGGATTCTTGCCAAGAAAAGGATTACAGGACCTGGAGCAAGTCTAGAATTGGCAAGAGTCTGTTTTTTCTGAGGATTCTTAGCAGGGTTTTCTCTGTCTGGTTTGCCTTATAAATTAAAATAAATTTAAAAATCAGGTTTCCCCAGCCTGAAGCATCTCTTTCCTTACTCCTCAAAGGAGCATTGGCATCACCTGCATTATTGGTAGCACCTCACGCTCCACCCATTACTGCTTTTTAACAAGAGCCCCACAGTATTTGTATATGTATTACAGACTGGAAAGTGCTACTCTCTTCTCCATTTTTGATGGACTTCAAGTTGATTTTTAGAAGTCAGACTTAGTCATGTCCTTCTGAACTAGTATCTTTGCCTGAAAATCTGTACAGCCCTCAGTCCCTTCAGGATCAAGTACTGCCCAATTCTTCCATCCAGAAAGGATGGAAGCTTGACCTTAAAGCTGAGCTGTTGCTTTGGGCCCTGCTGCCTGCCTACAAACATTCCTCATGCCAACATGGACCCCCTCCAAACTGTCTCCAACAGGATCATTTATAGCTGGGCCTCCCTGGCCTTGCAGCAGGAACACGCTGTTAAATGTGCGGAACATTCTGAGCACAGTTATTTGTTTAAAATTCCATCTCATAGCCACTCTCTCTTTTATGAAATAGAAGACATACTCTCAAGTCATTCAAAACAGGCATGAAAATTACGCTTTACGGCTCATAGTCCAGTGCTAACCAGTAGTCAGTTTATTCATATATACAGGATATGGAGAACTGCAGCACCAAACGTTATTAATGTTGACACAAAGTCAAAATTCCAAATGAATAACAGATTTTATTAACAGTTTCTGGCAAGAATTTACTCAAATAGTACTACATAATCAATGGAGGAGTGAAGGACACATCCTTGAAGTACTTGAAATACAGATAATGTAATGGAATGTTAGTTGCTCAGTCGTGTCCAACTCTTTGCAACCCCATGGACTATAGCCCGACAGACTCCTCTGTCCATGGGATTCTCCAGGCAAGAATACTGGAGTGGGTTGCCATTCCCTTCTCCAGAGGATCTTCCTGATCCAGGGATAGAACCCTGGTCTCTCGTATTTTAGGCAGATTCTTTCCCATCTGAGCCACCAGGGAAGCCCTTGAAATACTGCTGCTGCTGCTGCTGCTAAGTCACTTCAGTCGTGTCTGACTCTGTGCGACCCCATAGACGGCAGCCCATCAGGCTCCCCCGTCCCTGGGATTCTCCAGGCAAGAACACTGGAGTGGGTTGCCATTTCCTTCTCCAATGTATGAAAATGAAAAGTGAAAGCGAAGTCGCTCAGTCTTGTCTGACTTAGCGACCCCACTGACTGCAGCCTACCAGGCTCCTCCATCCATGGGATTTTCCAGGCAAGAGTACTGGAGTGGGGTGCCATAGTGGGTAAATAGTAAGCAACTGAGGGGATCCTTTGGCAGTCCAATGGTTAAGACTAGATGCTTCCACTGCAGAGGGTCCAGGTTCAATCCTTGGTGCAGAAACTAAGATCCCACAAGCCATGCGGCTTGGCCAAAAATAGGAAATTGAAATTTGAGGTGTTAAAAGTTGTCTAATTATATCTGTTAATTACATTGTCAGCTCAGTTTCAAGTCTAATGGAAATAGACTGTCAATCAAATATTAACTAAGAACTTAGTATATACTGTTTGCTCTATGGAAAATAACTATTTTTTACTCAACATTTACTAAAAGCCTCCTATGTGCCAGATATTGTGTACTCAATATATAAAGATGAGTAAGACACTGTCCCTGCTGAAGCCAAAATTCCAATCAGGTTCTTCAAGCCTGATATGAAGAACCAACTCATTGGAAAAGACCCTGATTCTGGGAAAGACAGGGCAGAAGGAGAAGGGGGTGAAAGAGGGTAAGATGGTTGGATGGCATAACCAACTCAATAGTCATGAGTTTGAGCAAACTCCAGGAGATAATGAAGGACAGGGAAGCCTGGCATGCTGCAGTCCATGGGATCGCAGAGTCAGAAAGGACTTAGTGGCTGAGCAACAAGTTAGTCCCTACCCTCAAAGAGTTTATGACCTACAGGAGCATGGCATGTAAACAACAGGAATGTGATCAAGTTTTGTGAAGCATTCATGAGCTACAGGAAGTAGCTACAGCTACTTTCAAGGAGGAGGCTCAGTTCTGTCTTGGGGAGGCTGCCTTTTTATAAAGACAATCCTCAGTGAATCTTCCAGGCAGAGGGATCAGAACAGCAGAGGAATGGAAGCCTGACACAGCTTGTCACATTCAGAAATCTGTGGGAAGTTCAGTATGCTTGGAATTCAGTTTTGTTTCTTTTTTCAAAATGACAACACAAAGTATTTCAGAAATTTGTCATAAAATAAAAAATAATTTTATGTACCACTGTTATTGTACAAAGATAATGTTACTATACACTGGATCAAACATACAAATATAATAGATTTCATATTTTGCTAACCCTTCCTTAGATCACTCTTGCATTTTTAGAAAGAATACACTTGACTCATTCTTTAAAAAAAAAAAAGCTGTTTTGGAAGTATAGTTGATCCACACTATTGTGTTAGGTGTAAAGCAAAGTGATTCAGTCATATACATATTTTTTTTCAGATTCTTTTCCATTATACATTATTAGAAGCTATTGAGTATAGTTCCCTGGACTATAAAGTAGGTCCTTGTTGTTTATCTGTTTTCTGTATATTAATGTGTATCTGTTAATCCCTATCTCCTAATTTATCCCTCCTCTCCTTGCTCATTCTTAATTAACTGTGAGATGTTTAAAAGTTAGACCTTGGTATATACCAGCATGCAGACACATAATATAAGGCTTTACAGGGTGGGATAACCATAGTGACTGCTTGCATAGATAGAATGCAAGATTTCAGTCTAATTAACCTTGCAACAAATCCACTTTACCTTTACTCATGTTTTATGAAAGATATTGATTACAGAATTTTAAAGTCTAGCTTGGAGTTTAGTTTTGTGAGGTGAGGCAGCAGATGGCGCTGGAGCGGTAGGCAGGGGCTAGACCATCCAGGTTAATGTTTTGGGACTTCTTTCCTGTGGGTGAAGGAAAAGTCATCAGATATTTCTAAGCAGGGAAGAGTATCAGTTCCTGGGTTAAGCCCATTGCATAAATTAATTCTTTGCTCAAAACCATTCTATGGGATAGTATTATACCCATTTCCAGGTAAGCAAGCAATGTTCAGGGCTTTCCTGGTAGCTCAGATGGTAAAGAATCTGTCTGCAATGCAGGAGACCCAGGTTGAATCCCTGGGTCAGGAAGATCCCCAGGAGAAGGGAATGCAACCTAATCTAGTATTCTTGCCTGGAGAATTCCATGGACAAAAGAGACTGGTGGGCTACAGTCCATGGAGTTGCAAAGATTCGGACATGACTGAGTGACTAACACACACACACACAAGCCAATATTCAATGTTTCACAGCTAACACATGGCAGAGTATGGATTCAAAGATACTTGTGTTTGACTCCATAGTGTGTACTTTTCTATAAAATAAAATATCCCTGATATGGATAAATTAACAAGCTAAGGGGCTACCATACCTACAGCAAATGGAAAGTAACCAAGCCCCACACTATATGATCTTGATAAAAACACGAGGAACTGGAGGTGGTAGGCAGTGATGGGAGTCTTGACAGGTTGGACCATTCAGAGTTCTACCCAGCATGGGACTGAAGTTGGAAAGCGAGGGCAGCTGGATAGAGAGAGAAACATTTTCTTGTTCTGTGTGTACCACCATAAGATCATGGGATGTCTACACCACCACAGAGCTCTGTGAGCTGGGTCCTTATGGTTTTTTTGATATGCTAAAGAAGAAACAAAGTAATCTGTAAAATACCATTCTAAGCCTTGTTTATATGGGTTATTCTTCCTACTATAAAAATCTACTGTGCATGTCTGGAGCTAAAGAATATATTATTTCTACAGGCTTTCTTTCTGTGACCAAATCTTAGTTTTCCTCTTGGCAGTTGGATTCCTCAGGTGGATTAGGGCAAAGTTAATGTGCTCACAAAGGCACCAGAGAAAGCATATTAATAATGAAATATTGCCCCCAGTTACACATCAAGTGCAGTGTGTCTTTAAGAAATATTTTAGGATTATGGAAAAATGTTGAGTCTCCAGAATGACGTAAATTTACTTACAAAATGTGATTTTTATCCAAATTCCAGTTATCCCTTGCCTGAGATAGAGCTGCAAATTTAGGAGTATTTGCAAATATCATGTCTTCCTGTTAAAATGCAAATATCTCTACAGTCATGTACACTTTCTTAATATAATACATGGTATTGCCCATTCACCTCAGCCAAACTTTAACATATATATATATATATATCCTTACTCTACAAATAAACTCATATTTTACAAGGCTATATATACCCATTCAGTCTCCAAGTCCATGTCCAAATCCATCAAGAAATATTTTTAATCTATCTTGCTCATTATCTTATTTGATATTAAGATAAATATAAGCAGTTTTAATGTGGTTAGTATGTTTGAGCATTAAGTTACTGCTTTCTTGGTCTCATCACTGGCTTTGAATGATTTTCACTCATAGGCTGTTAATTAAAATTTCTGGCCCATTTATTCATAAGACTTTCTATTTCAACAGCCCTTGTGCCAAATCTGTACCTGTTTAATTTACTTAGAAACATGAGCCCATACATTCATTTCCTGTTCTGCTGCCAAAGTTAACCTCCTGGAGTTTTTAAAAATGTGAGTCTCTACACAGTGACAACACAAAGGCAGAACATAAAAAAAGAGAGACCGGTTCTGCTTCTCCTCCCCCATTATTAACTGTCGGCACCAAAGATAGTCCAGACTCGGGTTCGACATTGGCTCAAGGGAATTTCATGTGTGTGCAAGGTGATAAGTGCAAAAAAAGTCCAGAGTTGGAAAGTCCACACTGAAATTAGGAAACGGGGATAAAAATAGACACCCCATATAATGTGCGGTCGTCATGAGATGGGCCATAACTTTAGTCCACTGCTGGCTCTGGCTGAGCCTCGGTCTAGGTAAATAGTGCCCAGTACTGTGAAGCATTAGGTTTTTAGAAGTGAAGTTAAACTGATAAATTAGACCTCATTTATTGAACAGCAGTTAGAGCCGATTGCCTAGGGAGTCGTTTGACACCTTTGAAGACCCTGCTAACTTAATTGGTGATAGTTTGGGGGCTGAAGGAAACATTTAAGCCAGGAGCAGCAGGACACCGTGCCGCATGAAAATGGAGAAGACAAGCTTCCTCTCTGACAAGGGGAGTCATCTATAGATTTTTGTGTCCATTGTTTTCGCTTATTTGTGTGTGTGCTTTACTCAGTCAATCAAATATAATTGACACCACTGGGTTCTGTTGTTTTGTAGATGACAGGAGCTAATGCAAGGGAAAAAAGCTGCAAGTAAACTTCCCCCTGAAAGGCTGTGAAAAGGTTTTTCCACAGGGCCCGTGACATTTTTTGCTCAATTGTATTAATTGATGTAGTGACAAGGCACTTGGAAAGATGATGGATACTGATCACTACACCCTTTTTTTTTTTTAAGGTTGGGCTGTATCTTGATATTAGCATAAGCACTTGTTTGTACAAGGAGGGGACAGCAGACAGAGAGAACAAAAGAAGAAATAAGGCAGCAGTTTACCCACCACATGCACCTGATGGGGCACTGGTTGGCTCTGTAAGGGTGCCAAGGCTACACCGGGGGTGGGCGATTACTCAAACACAACCTCTTAGCTTTGAAATTGAAATTCCAATCTACACCCCTAGACCTGTGGTCTTTGAAGAGAGTCTGTCCCAGTTTTTTAATCATTTGCTCAGAGAAGGCAATGGCACCCCACTGCAGTACTCTTGCCTGGAAAATCCCATGGACGGAGGAGCCTGGTGGGCTGCAGCCCATGGGGTCGCTAAGAGTCAGACACGACTTCACTTTCACTTTCACTTTTCCCTTTCATGCATTGGAGAAGGAAATGGCAACCCACTCCAGTGTTCTTGCCTGGAGAGTCCCAGGGACGGGGGGAGTCTGGTGGGCTGCTGTCTATGGGGTCACAGAGTCGGACATGACTGAAGCGACTTAGCAGCAGTAGCAGCTCAGAGCTGAAAATGATTCTAACAGTTTCTTAAAGTCCTAACTGCTTAAGTGCCAGGATAAAAGACTGAGAGAACCCTACAGGTGCCAAAGCACCCTGGGACTAGGGTGATTCAGGCTAGAAGAGCTAGAGATTTGGGGATATTCATTTCTCAGAGTCAGTGACAGCGGCAGTGATGCATCAGAGGAAGCCACATGGCTTAGCAACACAGTGAAATGACTTTGACTACTTAAAGGAGACCTTGAAGACTTAAAAGGGGAGGATACAGAAGAAAGAGTCTTTTTTCTTTTTTTTGTCTGCAGAAGTCTGCTGACAATTGCAGGACTATAATCTGTGGTCATTTGAGGTACCCATAGCTGCACTCTGGCATCTTGAGTGTTCTTTTGTTATTCAGTCACTAAGTTCTGTCCAACTCTTTGCCACCCCATGGACGGCAGCAAGCCTGGTTTCCATGTACTTCCCTGTCTCCTGGAGCTCGCTCAAACTCACATTGGTGATGCCAAATAACCATTTCATTCTTTCTTGCCCCTTCTATTGCCCTCAGTCTTTCTTAGCATCAGGGTCTTTTCCGATGAGTCAGTTCCTCACAACAGGTGATAAAGTTATTGGAGCTTCAGCTTCAGCATCAGTCCTTCCAATGAATATTCAGAGTTGATTTCCTTTAGGATTGACTGGTTGATCTCTTTGCAGTCCAAAGGACTCTCAAGATTCTCCTCCAGCACCACAATTCAAAAGCATCAATTCTAATGTGTAAATCACCTTCAGTCGTTTGAGCTTATCCTAAATTCACAGTGCAAATGTATTTTCAATCATACTAAGAAAGCTCCTTTAATTAAAAAAAAAAGTTTAATTTCATTAATTTATGAAGTTCATCCATTCATCTGCTCTCCAGAATTTCTACTGTTTGGCATTTAAATTTTGAGTTGCATCATTCAATATTAGGAAATTTAGAGGGAGGGCTAGGGTAAGGATTGAAGGAAAATGTCCATCATCTGTATCTTCCAGGGAAAAATCGGTTGCTGAAAGCACAGTTCAAGGAAGATGAAAGCCCAGACTTGATTTTGCCCCACAAATATTTCAAGAAAGCATTTTATATACCTTGTCCCAGAAGAATTTACACAATATATCCTGAGCAAATAGTGAGACTCAACTTTCCAGAATATATTTAGCTGCCTGTGCTATTTTCCAGGCATCAGTAGATAGTCATGGCATGTATACAGGAGAAGTTTCTAGAAGGTCTAGTAACTGGAGGATCTCATGCTCTTTCTCGGAGAAAATCCTTCATTCAGTCACACATTCAATACATACTTACTGAGCACCTGCTATGTTGCAGACACTGGAGATGTAACACTGAGGGAAAAAATGGCATCTCTGCCCTCCTGGATTATTTAGCCTAATATGAGAGACAGGCATTAGTCAGGTGATAAACCCACATAAATGTGGAATATGGTAAGGGCTGTGTTATGAGAGGTAAATGGGACTGAGAGGTTTATAACTAAAAGTTCAGAGAAGTCTTCACTAAAGAAGTAATGACTGAGCTGAGATTTGAAAAGCTGAAATACTGACCCATGAAGGGCAGGGAGGGCAGAGTGGAAAAGGGAGAACAAGTCAGTCATTCATACATAGTAAGAGGGACTCATGCAACAAGGAGCATGGTAGAAGGTGAGCTCCAGGTGGGTTAGACAGGGTTATGCCAACCTGGGACAAACAGCTCTTAAATCCAGATACCCTGCAGTTATGCTGTCCTCCTCCACCAAACTTGCCTCTTTATTAACCTTTTGCCATTTTTATTTTTGAGATCTCAGACTAGTGGTAATAGGTTATCAAAATAATGGCAAAAGTCTGGTGAGTGCCTCTTGAACAGATTCCTCAAAACTCCCACTATAGTAAGAGACTGAGCAAGTAAACAGGGCACAGTAAGAGACTGAGCAAGTAAACAGGGCGAGAGGAGCTGGGTGGGCTCTCTGGCTATGAGAAGCCTGGATAGTCATGTATCGGCTCTTCCTGTTTATGTCTAGAGTGAAATGAATCCTTGTTATTGGACAGCATTGACTCTCTGCACCAACTTCAACTTGGAAAAAGATTCGGATGACTTGGCCATGAAGGAATTTGCTTGACTGGTAGGATTATACTGCAGAAACATGGAACCATCTTGGATTGTGTCCTTAATACTATTAGAGAACAAAACACTTTTTTAAAATGATGTAAAGGTGAGATTGAAAAAAAATTTTTTTTTGCTACCACAGTCTTACTAGAGAGGCTCCATAGGCAGAAGAACAAACCGTGGCCGTCACTGGTTGCTGGCACCTTGGCCATGGCAACAGCAGTGACAGAAAAAGAGCTACAGCAAATGGTCCAAGGGCCTCGTAGAGAAGCTGTTCCGTAGCACCCGCAGGTCCTTCTCCACTGTCACCTATGAGTTCCTACAGAAAAGCAAACATAAAGGCATCGCTGTGTCCATGACGTCAATTAGATACTGGAAGAAAACTGAACATGAATTTAATCCTCATGGTAGAGATGCTTCTGGCACAAGGAACCATGTCTACCCTGGAGAGAGAGCAAGCTAAGCTGGCCTGAGCGCCTGTGTAACCTCCAACGAAGAGCACAGAACTGACACTTCACAAATCCCCTTAATAAGACATTTCAGAATTGAACATCAGCAGAGATTAAATCTGCAGTACCCCTTTGGCAAAATAACCACATGGTTTTATATATGATTGGTCAAGTTTCCATTGTTTTCCTGCACGTGCACACACACACACACACACACACACACACACACTATCTTACACTCTACTAGGGTGTTCTCCTAAAGCCACCAATTGCAGGGAAGGCCTGTCTCATCACTGTCCACTACCCACATTATGCTCTCAGTCTCTTGTCACACCTTTACATGTTTTTCCTCTGCCTGGAATGGCCAGGTGACTCAGAGATAAAGAATCCACCTGCCAATGCAGAATGGCACATGAGACATGGGTTCGATCCCTGGGTTGGGAAGATCTCCTGGAGGAGGAAATGGCAACCCACTCCAATATTCTTGCCTGGGGAATCCCACGGACAGAGGAGCATGGTGGGCTACAGTCTATGGGGTCACGAAGAGATAACAGATACAGTATCAAGGCAGTTACATTAATTCCAGCTTCCTTCAGGTCTGGCTATTGGGCAATGCTGGGAGTCCCTTTCTGTCTCTAGCTTTCATACAAATCATCTGCCATCCTCTTCCCTGTCTCAGTCCTGCCTATGATGTGCTGATTCCCATTAAGTCACATCAAAATGGTCACTTCTTTTTAACCAAAAATTATATACTTTTCTATTCGTAATTAATCAAAGTTCAGACTCTATTATAAGGTCTTTATCTAATCAGCCATGACTCCTCACTGCTGCTATAAAAAATCATGCTAATCCATAAATGGGGAGAAAAATCAGAAGCGTGACTCCTCTCAGGTTCTACAGATTTGCCTGCCCCTGGATGCTGCCTGTGTGAAAAACCATCAGCTTACTGGTGTCGACATAGCTTTTTCTAAAATTAATTTTTATTGGGGTATAGTTGCTCTACAAGATTGTGTTAGTTTCTGCTGTACAACAAGGTGAATCAGTTCTACGTATACCTGTATCCCCTCTTTTTTGGACTTCCTTCTCATTTTTGTCACCACAGAGCACTGAGTAGAATTCCCTGTGCTGTATTTTAGGTTCTCCTTAATTATCTGTTTTACACATAGTATCACTAGTTGTATACGTCAAGGCCAATCTCCTAATTCATCCTACCCCCCTTTCCTCCTTTGGTGTCCATACATTTGTTCTCTACATCTCTGTCTCCATTTCTGCTTTGCAAATAAGATCATCTATACCATTTTTCTAGATTCCACATATAAGCATTAATACATGACATTTGTTTTTCTTTTTCTGACTTACTTCACTCTGTATGACTGTCTCTAGGTCCCTCTACATCTTAACAAATGACCCAATTTCATTCCTTTTTTATGGCTGAGTAAGATTCCACTGTATATATGTACCATATAGCTTTTAACAAAATAATACATATTTTTGGACTAAGGCTCTCTACCCATTAGGGATCAGTTCTTTACTTGACACACACTCTGTCCCTCAAACATTCTCTCCACCTCCCCTCCTTCCAGCACTGTGGCTGAAATTGCCCACTTGTTTCATCCCAATGGGGTCTTGCTGCATAACTTCTTAATTCCCATGTACGTTCTAGAAGGAATTGTTTTACACATCCCTTTTGTCCAGGGCTGTGAAACAGTTTGGATACTCAGTATGTTAATGATTCATTTACCACCAAATCTAAATCTTTGACAACAAAACAAGCTAGGAATCTCCTCTAAGCCAGGGAGAACCAACCAGTTTGAAATCATCGTGTCGTAACAAATTTTGTAGGTGAAGGCGGCTAAGAGCCGGAGCTTTGGAGTCTAGTTTCCTCCCATTCTTCACCTTGTTGTAGACACCAGAAGTGCAACGTTGAGCATGTTGGTCCCTGTCCATAAAGAGCTAATTCTAAAGCAGGAAAACATATGTACCAAAAAAGCAACCAAAAATTCTATGAAGAACATCAAAGTGCACATTTTTGAACACTGCCTGGAGGTTGCACGTCTGAAAAGGCTTCCCCAAGGATGTAGCATTTAATCTAAGACCTGAATGGTGGAACCAGCTATGCAGAGAACAGTGAAGGGACATTTCACAAAGAAAGAAACCATTTTTGTGAAGGTGTGACTGCAGATACCATTTCAGAGTGTTTGAGGAACAGCAATAAAGACGGGATTTCACATATGTGATAGTGACTGACTCAGGTCAGGTAGTCCAGGAAGTAGATCCAGGACCAAAGTAGAAAAGTGAGACATTTATTGGTCAAATGCCTGTGAAATACAGAGGGAACAAGAAGCAGGTATAGGCTGTGAAATCTCTAGGTCATGACATCTGGGAAATGAGAGGTGAAGGATGGAGGGCTAGATATAAAGAGCCTCAGGTTACAGTGCAACTCTGAGGAAGCTTCAACCAGGCCACAGGGAGCTGGAATAAATATTGCGTATCTGAGAGGTTCCATTTTGGGTGGAAATGGTCCAGTTCTGGTGCTCCCATTGTGTTGAATCATTAGCTGAGAGAAAAGCATGGCCTCAGCCTGACTGCTATGGCAGCTGAGACTCCTTCCAGAAGGTTCCCTCTGGAAGCGAGACCTGAGTGGCCCACCTCCTTGGCTTACATGGTGGCTTCAGAATTTCTTTGTAACTGTGACTCAGGATCCCAAACTACTGGGAAGATAGGATCTTAGATACATGTCATATATTACTATACCTCAGTGTTTCCCAGTTGAGGAGAGTTTTGCCCCCTAGGGGATATTTGACAATATCAGTTATTTTTGACAGTCATATCTTGGGAGGGATTGGAGGGGCAATAGTGAGTAGAAGCAAAATATGCTGCTAAATAACACTCCAGTGCACAGGAATGGCCCTCCACAATGAAGAATTACCTAGTTTAAAATACCAAGAATGTAGGACTTCCTTGGTGGTCCAGTGGTTAAGAATTTACCTTCCAATGCAGGGGACATGGGTTTGATCCCTGGTCAGGGAACTTAGATCCCGCTTGCTGTGGGCTACGGCAGAGCGCCACATTCAGAGAGACTGCGCCCCAACTCTAGAGTCCACGCTCCCATGCTCTGCAACAAGAGAAGCCACCGCAGTGAGAAGCCTGTGCACCACAGTGAGAAGCCCCTGTGCCGCAAGAGAAGCCCACGTGCACAACAAAGACCCACTGCAGCTAAAACAAAAAACTAAAAAAATAAAAATAAAGAATTCTTATAAGTCAATAATAAGAAAAAAAAATTTTAAACACCAGCAATGCCTGCGGTAAGGAAACCTGATTCACAACAAATTGAAAAAAATATCAGCTATATTTGTAACTATATATTTGAATGCGAGATGGTGAGCGTGTGGAGGCCAATAACACATGAGACACATTACGGCACATCAGAGAGCATTGTGAACCCCAAACTCTACTTCCAAATCTTGCTTATTTCCTATTTCAGTGTATATAGTCTATGAAATAATTCACACACATATTGCACAGATGTTATAAAGGCAATGCCACGTACGCCGAGGAGCCTCTTGGTTTGAGCTTCATCTACCAGCTGTTGCCACCTAAGTACCAAATATTGTTCTCATGGCAAGGTTGAGGAATGATGCTCTTTTTTGTCAGAAGAGAAGAAAATGGCCCCCAGCTATACATTTTTATGTAACACATGCAGTGTTCCTCACTTGAGTTACCATTCTGATTTAAAACATAATTGTTTAAGGAGTTTCAGTTATGGGTGGGTATAACAAAACCCCTATTTCCTTTCCTATTAAAGGAGCCCAAACGCTGTCTCCTTTATTCCATTTCTCCAGGGTGAAACCGTAGCTGTGAAAATGTACTCTTCAGTCCACTGACAGAACACACTCACAGCCAAGAGTGAAGTTTCTCAGAGCAGATATGAGAATAAGAGTCTTGGAAATAATTTATTTGAAAATATGAAAGTAGCCCAGAATATGAGATCACTTTTGGCAGCCTAAAAAAAAAGAAACAGAATTGACCATTGTATTCATAACGTGCAAAGCCAGGGTCAGCCTTCCAAGAGCTCAGCTGAAGGTCACAGGAAGAAAGCAGATACAGAGAAACTTTCAAAAGAAAGAAAAGGAAGGAAAAACATGTTCGATCCCCTGCCTCTGGCCTGCACTGACACCCATAGGAGAGTAACAGGAGATTACACGGCGGCAGAGTAATTTCCCTGCCAGTAAATAGTTCTGGGGAAAGGTGAGTTGGAAAGGATCAACCGAATTAAAGGTAGAGGTTATCTGTAGATTTCAAGTGTGTGTTTCAGTGTTGTTCCACTTTATCATAAGTAATTATCAAGTGACAGGAAAGTTTTGTAAAAGTATATAAAAGAATGAATCAGCAGAGTTAGCAGAATTAAAAGATGACTTTTCTGGTTTGTGAAATTGTTTGAAAACCGAGTTATGGCCTTATACTTAACACAGAGTGTAAAGGTTCAACACAGATATTACAATTTGATAATAAAATTATAGAATGTCTCTCTCTTCTTTACCTAATGTAGGGTTTACTTACAAGAAGAAAACCAGACTTGGTTTCCGATAGGAATCTGGCTTCCATTCCTGGCAGAGATCCAGGGAATGGAGCCTCTTGGTTTGAGCTTCTTATATTATGTAAAGAAATTCACAGACAGAAGGGAATACATTGTGTCTCAAGGGTTCGTCTACCTATCTGTGCCACTTAAATCTTTATAAGATTCAAGAAAAGGATTTGTCTTCTCTTTCTTAAGTTCCTGGGAGAAACAGACCCATTTTGAAAGCTGGAAAACATGGACACCATTGCGCTACTGACACCATGACCTTGACAAGTAAACCCAACATCACTGAGCCTATGATTTCTTTCTATATACCTGCCTGCCTTACCTCGCTTAATAGGAAATAAATTCAATAAGAGAAATAAAATCCATTTGGCTCTTTGAAAAGCAAGATGCTATGGAAGAAAGACTTTTTAGATAATTTCTTCTACTGCAACGGGAGATAGAAGCAAACACAAGGGCCGGTTGTGCATTCATGCATGTTCACTTCCCAAGTCTTCCCATTTTGACTGTTCCCCTTGATCAGAAAATGTAGAGTGCAGCTGTGTGTTCCTAGATGCAGCAGAAATAAACATTCACAAGCTTCAGAAACACGCATGAGGAGGCTTCAGCTTGCATGATTCACTACCGCTTTTGACACTCTTCACAAATCAAGTTTGATTGGGTTTCTCATTGAAGCGATCTGACAGCCTAACCAAGAGGCCTCCTGGGGCTGTTTTTTTTTTTTTTTTTCCTTAGTAATAGTTAAAAAAAAACAAGCCCAGAAAACAGTAGGTTGGAAGTATCCAAACTTAGTTTTCTTTTTTATTTATTGTCATGCAATTGCTTCTTTAACCCACTCTATTGATCTTGAGTGGGAGGAAGAGGGGGTTGGATGGAAGGGGAGCATTGCTCAGAGTCAGGCATCTGTGGTTTGGTCCTGAGGGAAAGAAATAAATAGTCCCAACCTAGAAGATGAGGGAGGAGAAAGTAAAAAAAAACAAAACAAAAAAAAAACCAGAAGATTGACTGGCTTGCAAGGGATCCCAGTGGATTCCTGCTTACACCAGAGCATCATTTAAGCCTATGTTCTTCCATCTACCTTGTTTGCAGTAAATAGCTGCCCATTATATCAGGTCAGGCAAGTGCCAGGGCGTCACAGCTCAGTGGCCCTGATCTGCCTGCAGAGCAGCCAGAAAGGTCCCCCAGAGAGCGCATGCGTGTGTCAAGTTCTGGAGCTGTCAAGGTTCTAAGCGACAGCTTATCTTGAGGGTTTAAAACATGCAAGCTGTCCCTGCTTGCTTCTCTCCTCCCCCACCCACCGCTTTCGCTCTTCTCCCGTCCCCTCCTCCATCACCCCCTCCTCCCCAGCACTTTTCCCTGTTGGCAATCTGCTTGAAAGAAGACAGATGCTGGAGCAGTTTTCCTTAAGTCGGCTCTAATTCCATAAGGTACAATCCACCAAACACAACTCTGTCCATCTTTTGAAAAGGCTAACATCCCGAGGCAGCCGCATTTATTATTTGTCTTGACACTAACACAAATATCTTCAGATGGGTTAGAGTCTGTCACTTTACCATCCTTATGTTCTTTGCCCTCAATAAATAAGACACATTAAAGTTCTTAAAGGCAAACAAAGAACTGTATCCTGGGTACCATTTGTCCTGCAGTTGCCATGTTTAATTGAACATTTTATAGCACTCTAATGCCATGTCAGATTCTTAATGTGACGTGTGTTCCTCTCTTACATTATCAGCGGCTAAGAACAGCACAGAGTCTTCCTTGAATTCGTGTGTATGAGAAGTAAGATTTATCCTGTGCACTTCACTGAATCATTTATGAGTTGCCTTATCTCACCCAGGCAATTTTATAACTCGTAAATGGCCCCTCTGGTCTGCTGTCTGATTTTTGTTTACTCTAAAATCCCAAAATAGTAGGACTAGTTTCAAGATAGCAAGCTAAATTTTGCTGCAGTGTAGAATTACCCTGTATCTGTCCTTTACTTTGCCATTTTGGGGTCCCAGATATAAGGATGGAACCAAATGGGGGGCGGCAGACAATAGACAAAATAAACATTTCAGAGACGGTTTATACAGGCAGTGTGGTTTCTGCCAGCCTACGGCCATAGTATGAGGAGCCTAGGTTTCCCAAGTATCCTACGTAGTCTTGAGTTTTGCTATGTATTCTGACAATAAATGCAACTTAATGTTTATCTCTGATGTCTAGTCATTTCAGAATGACCCCCTTCACTTTTGGAAGCTCCATGTAATCTATAAGATGTGTGAAATAGTCTTTGCTTTGAACCAAAAGCATATCTTTACTTTTTCAAAAATTAAAATTCTTGAAATTTTAAAATTAACTTTAAAATTAAAAAATTTAATTAAAAAAACTTTAAAATTAAGTTATAAATATGACATTGGAAATGGTTTTTCGGGTATTTTTCATGGGAGGCAGTGCAGCACAGTGAATTGATCTGGATTTCATACCCGTCTCCGTCATTTTCTCCTCAAGTCTCAGTTTACTCATCTATAAAATGTAAATAATGAGCTTTATATTGTAAGCCAGTTATAAAGATTGCATATGAAGTGTTTCACCCAGTATCTAGAACATTCATAGGCACTAAATAAATGCCTACCGTTATTTTTGTTGCTTTTACCATTGTTAGATTTATGTAAGTCTGATTCGTGAAACCCCAGAATAGACTGATATAAAACATTGTCAGACACTTTCTAACTGTATTTTTCTTTAACTTGCCATCATAGATCATGGTAGTAGCAGAATAAAGGTGACGTAATTGCCTATATTCATTTATTATTTCCACAAATGTGTATTGAGTGTCTGCCATGTACAAGCATTATGAGAAGATGAGATGGCAAATACCTGCTAAATAGTCATGAGGGTTAGAATTACAACTGAAAACTTCAGTCCTCAAGCCCATATGAAATCTTCAGATAGGTATTCAAAGGGATAGGGAATCTCTGGATTCTATCCATGTTGGGAAATCCACTAAATCCGATGATTCAGACTTTTGGGTCCAAAGTTCACCCCATTCCTATAGATATGTCTAAATTTCTTTAAATTTCCACCGGTAACATTTTTTTAGTTGAAATATAGTTGATTTACAATGTTGTATAGTTTCAGGTATACAGCAAAGTGATTCAGTTGTGTGTGTGTGTGTGTGTGTGTGTGTGTGTGTATGTATACTTATCCTGGAGAAGGGCATAGCAACCCACTTTAGTATTCTTGCCTGGAGAATCCTATAGACAGAGGACCCTGGAGGGCTACAGTCCATAGGGTCACAGAGAGTCAGACACAACTGAAGCAACTTAACATGCATGCATATATACTTTTCCATTATAGGTTATTATAAGATATAGAATATAGTTCTCTGTGCTATACAGTAGATCCTTGTTGTTCATGTTTCACATATATTAGTGTAAATCTGTTAATCCCAAACTCTTAATTAATTTATTCCTCCCCCTCTTCCCCTTTGGTAAGCATAAGTTTGTTTTCTATGTCTATGAGTCTGTTTTTGTTTTGTAACTAAATTCATTTGTATATTTTAGATTCCACATATAAATGATATCATATGATATTTGTCTTTCTCTTTCTGACTTATTTCACTTAGTATGATGCTCTCTAGGTCCATCTATGTTGCTAAAAATGGCATTATTTCATTCTTTATAGGCTGAGTAATATTCCATTATATTGACTGTGTATATATTTCACATCTTTATCCAACCATCTGTCAATGGACACTTGTTTCCATGGCTATTGTAAATAGTTCTACTATGAATATTGGGGTACATGAATCTTTTTGAATTAGAGTTTTCATCTTTTCTGGGTACATGCCCAGGAGTGGGATTGCTAGATAATATAGTAGCTCTATTTTTAGTTTTTTAAGGAACCTCTGTGCTGTTCTCCAGGGGCTTCCCAGGTGGCACAGTGGTGATCAATTCACCTGCCACTTGGAAGAGATGGAAGAGACTTAGAGGAGACTTGGGTTTGATCCCTGGGTTGGGAAGATCCCCTGGAGAAAGAAACAACAACCCAGTCCATTATTCTTGCCTGGAAATTCCATGGATAGAGGAGCTTGGCGGGCTATAGTCCCATGGGATGGCAAAGAGCTGGACACAACTGAGCCACTGAGAACATTACATTATGTAGAAAATACTGTTCTCCATAGTGGCTGCATCAATTTACATTCCTACCAACAGTGTAGGAGGGTTTCCTTTTTTCCACATCCTCTCCAGCATTATTGTTAGTAGATTTTTTTGGTGAGGGCCATTCTGACCAGTGTGAAGTGATGCCTTATTGTCATTTTGATTTGTATTTCTCTAATAATTAACAATGTTGAGTATCTTTTCTTGTGCCTGTTGGTCAGCTGTATGTCTTCTTAGAAAAAATGTCTGTTTAGGTCTTTTGCTAATTTTTTATTAGATTGTTTGCTTTTTGATACTGAGCTGTATGAGCTGTTTGTGTATTTTGGAAATTCAGTCCTTATTGGTAGTATCATTTGCAATTTTTTTCTCCCATTCTGTAGATTATTTTCTCATTTAGTTGTTGGTTTCCTTTGCTAGGATAAAGCATCTAAGTTTGATTAGATACCATTTGTTTGTTTTTATTTCTTTTTCACCTTCACCAATGCCATCTTAATATAAAAATATTATTAAATCTTTTTCTTAATCAAAGTCATCATAAAGGAAGGCTGACAGATCCATTCTTATCTCTGCATCCTTTCCAGTCATTGGAGCAACCCCTGTTATTAAAATGTTTTTTACAGATGGGCAACTCATATCAAGCCTATAATAAATCTTTCCATTTTCCCCAGGATGCAAATGTGAGAAACATCAAAGAAATTCAATTACAAAAACCTATTTTCATTCAGTTAAGGACAGGATTTATTACTTGTTGCTATTTTCCATGTTTCACACAGGCATAAATGAATTCGATTTCAATCAAGGTATCAACTCTGTCCTATTAAGTTTTGACTGGACTAAACATAAGCCTCTTGGCTTGAGAGGATGCAGTTCTACAAGTAGGCTTACAAAAATACAGTTAGATACATGGATACATTTACTGTTTGGTTCTGAACATCTTTAAGCAGGGTACATAGGAGGTAGGACAGTTATGATTTTGCTGGGTACCTTTTGTCCCACATTAGCAGTCTAGACTTACCTGAGAAAGAAGAGGAGGTAAGAGGCCCATGACCACTCTCCTGGGTACCCATTTGTTTCTTAAAAGACTTCAGCTTGGTCACTCCAGCCAATGCTGCTGAGTAAGGGATCTTGAGGTGTGCTCAAGCATCTGGCAATCAAGGGGCCTTGCCTTCTTTGTAATAGGCTGGATTATTCATGGACCAATGGTATATCCTTTCTCTACAAGGCCTCCTCCTTCAGCTCACTTATCACAGCATGGAGCACAGTGGAGAATTTTTATTTTTTTATTTTAAGCATAGGGTCTGAGTAAAGTGTTAAAGTGAAATCGTTCCAAGGAAGTTCAAAACAGGTTATCTCAGTACTCCATACCCCAGGTGGCAAAGTGGGTCACCGGCTGGAGAGAGCATATGGGTACAACCTCTTGTACAATAATTTGACATTACTTTCTTATCATTTAAAGTCTGCATGACTCAGGTATATACCCAATTCCACTCCCAAGTATACAACATGGAGACTCTGTTGCCTCTGTGGACCCAAAGAACCATGCAGGAACCACCTTCGCAGCACTGTTTGTGATAACAAACATTGAGAACCCTTAAAGTGTCTGATAGAGTGAATAGGGTCGCAAAGTGTAGAACAGGACTGAAGCGACTTAGCACACATGCAGGCAGTATTCTCAAGCAACGGATTGTTGCAAAGCAATGAAACTAAATATATCCTGTCTTTATGCAATAGCAATATTAATATCATAATGGGGTCTGAAAAAAAACAAGTCAGAAAACTATATAATATATACATATACTTGTGAGATACATGTATGGGCTTCCCTGGTGGCTCAGAGGTAAAGTGTCTGCCTGCGATGCAGAAGACCTGGGTTCTATCCCTGGGTCAGGAAGATCCCCTGAAGGAAATGCAATCCACTCCAGTACTCTTGCCTGGAAAATTCCAAGGACAGAGGAGCCTGGTAGGCTACACTCAATGGGAAGGCAAAGAGTCGTACATGACTGAGCAACTTCACATCTCATGAATATTAATATCATAATGGGGTCTGAAAAAAACAAATTAGAAAACTATATAATAGTTACATATACATGTGAGATACATGTAAGATACAATTTTTTATAAAGCTCAGAGTCATGCAAAAACAAAGTCTAAGATAGTATTTACCTCCAGGAAGGTATAGGTGTGGGGAAGAGTAACTTAGTAGTAACAATATTAGAAATTTCTGTAGTCTTCAGTTGAGTAGCAGATGTGCTAATAATCAGGCTTCCTTGGTGGCTTACATGGTAAAGAATCGACCTGCAAGGCAGGAGACACAGGTTTGATCCCTGGATCAAGAAGACAATAATAATTGTATTACTACACCTCATGATTTATACATATTCTATGTGTGTATGAAATAGATGATTAAAATTCCATTAAAAAAATCTTAGCTAAGAAATTCCCTGGTTGTCCAGTGGTTAGAACTCCCTGCTTCACTGCAGGAGGCATGGGTTCCAACCCTGGTGAGGGAACTAATAGCCCACATGCCAAGTGGCATGGCCCAATAATAATAAATAAATAAGTAAACATAAAAGAAGGGAGAGCATTTTAAAGCCTTTAAAAACAAAAATATCTTAACCTAAACAAAATTTCAGTGGAGTTCAGATAAAACCATATATACATAGACCTCATCTTGAGAGATAATTTCTGAGCACTTGACAATGGAGAGATATGTAAGTAGACGTAATGAGGATACAACACACAGAACTCTTTCAGAGTTTATCTGCAACTCTTGCTTTCAATTTGCCCATGTTATTTATAGGCCTTTTTTCACATCTACTGTAGCTCATGAATGAACTTCTAAGGGTCACATTTACTTGATAAAGCATCTAGAAGCTCTTTCAAATTGTTATACTTAAAATATCAAATGCAATTGTCCACATTCCCATTTGGGATCTCAGTAGCATCTTCTTCTTCTTCCTAAAGGACTTCACAGAGCTTTACCTGTAGACTCACAGACAAAACAGGTTTTCATAATAATAAACTTACAGTTTAAATGCTGGTAAATTCCCACAGTAGCTGTTTTTTGAAAACTTTTTGTTATTTTCTTCTACTTTAAAATAAGATTGTGTAACCTGTTTTATTTATCAGTGAGATAGGAAGCTTATAAAAATTATATGTGTTCAAGGTTTTGAACTCCAGAGAAAGGCACCATTCAAAGTTATGAGGAATTATAACAACAAATGCAATTCCATTCCTCATATATGTAGTTGAAATGTATCAACATTCAAAATAAAAAATACAGAAAATGAAATATGGGTTAACAGTGGCTAATTTTTTTGCAGCTGATATCATAATGGCAAATGTTTTATCCCTTTAGTCTGAAGCTTTGGAAGTAGTTTTCATAACATTATGAAAAAATGTCAAAATGAAAAGAAATTGTTAAAGTTCTGGAAAAATCCTTAAGATACCGATGGAACCCTATTATCGCAACTGTGGCTATTTTCACCCAGTGATTAGAAAGTGCCATTATGAGAGGAGTTACTGGTTGTAAAACCACCACCAAATACATTGACCTAACGGCAGTTTCTCAAAGCTAAGTCAAAATGTTCCATGAGCTTCTCTTTATTGATTGTTGTTCCCATGTGCACCTCTGGGAACAAAACAGCAAAGAAATGTTTTGATCGGAGAAAGAGTGACCTTTTCTATGGAAGGGTTTTAATGCTGTGATATGCTGAAATAACTAACTGAAAGGATAACAAAGGGGAAAAAAACCCTTATTATTCTGTAGCCCATGGGGAAATTGGCCGTTTTTATACTTTTCTACAAAATCAGGGCTCTGATAAAATTCTTGAGGCTAGCTCTGCAATACTATGCTCTTGATGGAAGTAAGGCATAATGTCATCACATAACCAATGGCTTGGTAACTCAAATAACTGATTAGAACTATAGAAAATGAATTAAAAAGAAAATTCCATGTACCAGAATGGTAACAAATACATGTTTCTCAGTCAGTTCAGTTAGGTCGCTCAGTCGTATCCGACTCTTTGCGACCCCATGAACCATAGCACGCCAGGCCTCCTTGCACATCACCAAACTCCCGGAGTTCACTCAACCTCATGTCCATGGAGTCAGTGATGCATTCCAACCAATTCATCCTCTGTTGTCCCCTTCTCCTACTGCCCTCAATCTTTCAGACCATCAGGGTCTTTTCAAATGAGTCAGCTCTTTGCATCAGGTGGCCAAAGTATTGGAGTTTCAGCTTCAACATCAGTCCCTCCAAAGAATATTCAGGACTGGTCTCCTTTAGAATAGACTGGTAGGATCTCCTTGCAGTTCAAGGGACTCTCAAGAGTCTTCTCCAACACCACAGTTCAAAAGCATCAGTTCTTCGGGATCAGCTTTCTTTATAGTCCAACTCTCACATCCATACATGACTACCGGAAAAATCATAGCCTTGACTAGATGGACCTTTGTTGACAAAGTAATGTCTCTGCTTTTTAATATGCTATCTATAGAAGGAAAGAAATCTTAAAAATTAGAGCAGAAATAAATGCAAAAGAAACAAAAGAGACCATAGCAAAAATCAACAAAACCAAAAGCTGGTTTTTTGAAAGGATAAATAAAATTGACAAACCATTAGCCAGACTCATCAAGAAACAAAGGGAGAAAAATCAAATCAATAAAATTAGAAATGAAAATGGAGAGATCACAACAGACAACACAGAAATACAAAGGATCATAAGAGACTACTATCAACAACTATATGCCAATAAAATGGACAACAAGGAAGAAATGGACAAATTCTTAGAAAAGTACAACTTTCCAAAACTCGATCAGGAAGAAATAGACAATCTTAACAGACCCATCACAAGCATGGAAATTGAAACTGTAATCAAAAATCTTCCAGCAAACAAAAGCCCAGGTCCAGACGGCTTCACAGCTGAATTCTACCAAAAATTTAGAGAAGAGCTAACACCTATCCTGCTCAAACTCTTCCAGAAAATTGCAGAGGATGGTAAACTTCCAAACTCATTCTATGAGGCCACCATCACCCTAATACCAAAACCTGACAAAGATCCCACAAAAAAAGAAAACTACAGGCCAATATCACTGATGAACATAGATGCAAAAATCCTTAACAAAATTCTAGCAATCAGAATCCAACAACACATTAAAAAGATCATACACCATGACCAAGTGGGCTTTATCCCAGGGATGCAAGGATTCTTCAATATCCGCAAATCAATCAGTGTAATACACCACATTAACAAATTGAAAAATAAAACCATATGATTATCTCAATAGATGCAGAGAAAGCCTTTGACAAAATTCAACATCCATTTATGATAAAAACTCTCCAGAAAGCAGGAATAGAAGGAACATACCTCAACATAATCAAAGCTATATATGACAAACCCACAGCAAACATTATCCTCAATGGTGAAAAATTGAAAGCATTTCCTCTAAAGTCAGGAACAAAACAAGGGTGCCCACTTTCACCATTACTATTCAACATAGTTTTGGAAGTTTTGGCCACAGCAATCAGAACAGAAAAAGAAATAAAAGGAATCCAAACTGGAAAAGAAGAAGTCAAGCTCTCACTGTTTGCAGATGACATGATCCTCTACATAGAAAACCCTAAAGACTCCACCAGAAAATTACTAGAACTAATCAATGACTATAGTAAAGTTGCAGGATATAAAATCAACACACAGAAATCCCTTGCATTCCTATACACTAATAATGAGAAAACAGAAAGAGAAATTAAGGAAACAATTCCATTCACCATTGCAACAGAAAGAATAAAATACTTAGGAATATATCTACCTAAAGAATCTAAAGACCTATATATAGAAAACTATAAAACACTGGTGAAAGAAATCAAAGAGGACACTAACAGATGGAGAAATATACCATGTTCATGGATTGGAAGAATCAATATAGTGAAAATGAGTATACTACCCAAAGCAATCTATAGATTCAATGCAATCCCTATCAAGCTACCAACAGCATTCTTCACAGAGCTAGAACAAATAATTTCACAATTTGTATGGAAAAACAAAAAACCTCGAATAGCCAAAGCGATCTTGAGAAAGAAGAATGGAACTGGAGGAATCAACCTACCTGACTTCAGGCTCTACTACAAAGCCACAGTTATCAAGACAGTATGGTACTGGCACAAAGACAGAAATATAGATCAATGGAACAAAATAGAAAGCCCAGAGATAAATCCACGCACATATGGACACCTTATCTTCGACAAAGGAGGCAAGAATATACAATGGATTAAAGACAATCTCTTTAACAAGTGGTGCTGGGAAATCTGGTCAACCACTTGTAAAAGAATGAAACTAGAACACTTTCTAACACCATACACAAAAATAAACTCAAAATGGATTAAAGATCTAAACGTAAGGCCAGAAACTATAAAACTCCTAGAGGAGAACATAGGCAAAACACTCTCTGACATACATCACAGCAGGATCCTCTATGACCCACCTCCCAGAATATTGGAAATAAAAGCAAAAATAAACAAATGGGACCTAATTAACCTTAAAAGCTTCTGCACATCAAAGGAAACTATTAGCAAGGTGAAAAGACAGCCTTCAGAATGGGAGAAGATAATAGCAAATGAAGCAACTGACAAACAACTAATCTCGAGAATATACAAGCAACTCCTACAGCTCAACTCCAGAAAAATCAATGACCCAATCAAAAAATGGGCCAAAGAACTAAATAGACATTTCTCCAATGAAGACATACAGATGGCTAACAAACACATGAAAAGATGCTCAACATCACTCATTATCAGAGAAATGCAAATCAAAACCACTATGAGGTACCATTTCACACCAGTCAGAATGGCTGCGATCCAAAAGTCTACAAGAAATAAATGCTGGAGAGGGTGTGGAGAAAAGGGAACCCTCTTGCACTGTTGGTGGGAATGCAAACTTGTACAGCCACTATGGAGAACAGTGTGGAGATTCCTTAAAAAACTGGAAATAGACATGCCTTATGATCCAGCAATCCCACTGCTGGGCATATACACTGAGAAAACCAGAAGGGAAAGAGACACGAGTACCCCAATGTTTATCGCAGCACTGTTTATAATAGCCAGGACATGGAAGCAACCTAGATGTCCATCAGCAGATGAATGGATAAGAAAGCTGTGGTACATATACACAATGGAGTATTACTCAGCCATTAAAAAGAATACATTTGAATCAGTTCTAATGAGGTGGATGAAACTGGAGCCTATTATACAGAGTGAAGTAAGCCAGAAAGAAAAACACCAATACAGTATACTAACGCATATATATGGAATTTAGAAAGATGGTAACAATAACCCTGTGTACGAGACAGCAAAAGAGACACTGATGTATAGAACAGTCTTATGGACTCTGTGGGAGAGGGAGAGGGTGGGAAGATTTGGGAGAATGGCATTGAAACATGTAAAATATCATGTATGAAATGAGTTGCCAGTCCAGGTTCGACGCACGATGCTGGATGCTTGGGGCTGGTGCACTGGGACGACCCAGAGGGATGGAATGGGGAGGGAGGAGGGAGGAGGGTTCAGGATGGGGAACACATGTATACCTGTGGCGGATTCATTTTGATATTTGGCAAAACTAATACAGTTATGTAAAGTTTAAAAATAAAATAAAATTAAAAAAAAAAATATGCTATCTAGGTTGGTCATAACTTTCCTTCCAAGGAGTAAGAATCTTTTAATTTCATGGCTGCAATCACTATCTGCAGTGATTTTGGAGCCCAGAAAAATAAAGTCTGACACTGTTTCCACTGTTTCCCCATCTATTTGCCATGAAGTGATGGGACTGGATGCCATGATCTTAGTTTTCTGAATGTTGAACTTTAAGCCAACTTTTTCACTCTCCTCTTTCCCTTTCATCAATAGGCTCTTTAGTTCTTCTTCACTTTCTGCCATAAGGGTGGTGTCATCTGCATATCTGAGGTTATTCATATTTCTCCCAGCAGTCTTGATTCTAACTTGTGGTTCTTCTAGCCCAGCATTTCTCATGATGTACTCTGCATATAAGTTAAATAAGCAGGGTGACAATATACAGCCTTGACATACTCCTCTTCCCATTTGGAACCAGTCTGTTGTTCCATGTCCAGTTCTAACTGTTGCTTCCTGACCTGCATACAGGTTTCTCAAGAGGCAGGTCAGGTGGTCTGGTATTCACATCTCTTTCAGAATTTTCCAGTTTATTGTGATCTACACAGTCAAAGGCTTTGGCATAGTCAATAAAGCAGAAATAAATGTTTTTCTGGAACTCTCTTGCTTTTTTGATGATCCAACAGATATTGGCAATTTGATCTCTGGTTCCTCTGCCTTTTCTAAATCCAGCTTGAACATCTGGAAGTTCACGGTTCACGTATTGCTGAAGCCTGGCTTGGAGAATTTTGAGCATTACTTTACTAGCGTGTGAGATGAGTGCAATTGTGCGGTAGTTTGAGCATTCTTTGGCATTGCCTTTCTTTGGGATTGGAATGAAAACTGACCTTTTCCAGTCCTGTGGTCACTGCTGAGTTTTCCAAATTTGCTGGCATATTGAGTGCAGCACTTTCACAGCATCATCTTTCAGGATTTGAAATAGCTTAACTGGAATTCCATCACCTCCACTAGCTTTGTTCGTAGTGATGCTTTCTAAGGCCCACTTGACTTCACATTCCAGGATGTCTGGCTCTAGGTGAGTGATCACAACATCGTGATTATCTGGGTCTTGAAGATCTTTTTTGTACAGTTCTTCTGTGTATTCTTACCACCTCTTCTTAATATCTTCTGCTTCTGTTAGGTCCATACCATTTCTGTCCTTTATTGAGCCCATCTTTGCATGAAATGTTCCATTGGTATCTCTAATTTTCTTGAAGAGATCTTAGTCTTTCCCATTCTGTTATTTTCCTCTATTTCTTTGTGTTGATCACTGAGAAAGGCTTTCTTATCTCTCCTTGCTATTCCTTGGAACTCTGCATTCAAATGGGTATATCTTTCCTTTTCTCCTTTGCTTTTCACTTCTCTTCTTTTCACAGCTATTTGTAAGGCCTCCTCAGACAGCCATTTTGCCTTTTTTCATTCTTTTTGTTGAGGATGGTTTTGGTCCCTGTGTCCTGTACAGTGTCACAAACCTCCGTCCATAGTTCATCAGGCACTCTATCCATCAGATCTAGGCCCTTAAATCTATTTCTCACTTCCACTGTATAATCATAAGGGATTTGATTTAGGTCATACCTGAATGGTCTAGTGGTTATCCCCACTTTCTTCAATTTAAGTCTGAATTTGGTAATAAGGAGTTCATGATCTGAGCCACAGTCAGCTCCTGGTCTTGTTTTTGCTGACTGTATAGAGCTTCTCCATCTTTGGCTGCAGAAAAAATATAATCAATCTGATTTTGGTGTTGGCCTTCCAGTGATGTACATTTGTAGAATCTTCTCTTGTGTTGTTGGAAGAGGGTGTTTGCTATGACCAGTGCATTCTCTTGGCAAAACTCTATTAGCCTTTGCCCTGCTTCATTCTGTACTCCAAGGCCAAATTTGCCTGTTACTCCAGGTGTTTCTTGACTTCCTACTTTTGCATTCCAGTCCCCTATAATGAAAAGGACATCTTTTTGGGTGTTAGTTCTGGAAGGTCTTGTAGGTCTTCATAGAAACTTTCACCTTCAGCTTCTTTAGCATTACTGTTCAGGGCATAGACTTGGATTACTGTGATATTGAATGATTTGCCTTGGAAATGAACAGAGATCATTCTGTTATTTTTGAGATTGCATCCAAGTACTGCATTTCAGACTCTTTTGTTAACTATGATGGCTACTCCATTTCTTCTAAAGGATTCTTGCCCACAGTAGTAGATATAATGGTCATCTGAATTAAATTCACCCATTCCAATCCATTTTAGTTTGCTGGTTCCTAAAATGTTGATGTTCACTCTTGCCATCTCCTATTTGACTACTTCCAATTTGCCTTGATTCATGGACCTAACATTCCATGTTCCTATGCAATATTGCTCTTTACAGCATCAGACCTTGCTTCTATCACCAGTCACATCCACAACTAGGTGGTGTTTTTGCTTTGGCTCCATCCCTTCATTCTTTCTGGAGTTATTTCTCCACTCATCTCTAGAAGTATATTGGGCACCTACCAACCTGTGGAGTTCATCTTTCAGTATCCTATCATTTTGCCTTTCATACTGTTCATGGGCTTCTCAAGGCAAAAAAGCTGAAGTGGTTTGCCATTCCCTTCTTCAGTGGACCACATTTTGTCAGACCTCTCCACCATGACCCATCTATTTTGGGTGGCCCCACCAGCATGACTTAGTTTCATTGAGTTAGACAAGGCTGTGGTCCATGTGATCAGATTGGCTAGTCGTCTGTAATCGTGTTTTCAGTCTGTCTGCCCTCTGATGCCCTCTCTCAGTGCCTACCGTCTTACTCAGAGTTCTAAAAATAGAAGTCTAGTCAAATTAACAAATATTAGTACATCAAAGAAGTAAAGAGCATGGATTCTGGAGCCATATATGGTGGCTTCAAATCTAAGCTCTGCTGTTTCTCATCTTTATGACCTTGGGTAATAGTTGAAACTTTTTATACTTTCTAATCTGTAAAATAGGGGAAATAGTCCTTCCTACCTTATAGGCCTACTGTGAAGGTATATATTAATAATTTAATGCTTACAGAGCCCTTATGTTAGTGTTGGGCAGATGGTATTATTCTGTTAGTCACTCAGTCGAGTCTGACTCTTCACGACCCAGTGGACTGTAGCCCACCAGACTCCTCTGTGCATGGAATTCTCCAGGCAAGAATACTGGAGTGGGTAGCCATTCCCTCCTCCAGGGGTCCTTCCCAACTCAGGGATTGAACCCACATCTCCCGTGTCTCCTGCATTGCAGACAGATTCTTTACCATCTGAGCCACCAGAGATTCTCCAGGCAAGAATCCTAGAGTGGGTTGCCATTCCCTTCTCCAGGGGATCTTCCTGACCCAAGGATTGAGCCCAGGTCTCCTGCATTATATGAAGATTCTTTACCATCTGAGCCACTAGGGAAACCCATGGGCACACGGTAAGTACAGATGTTATTAATATTGCATCCAAACATGTTATGTTTAGAAAAAGAAAGCCATGAAACTATTTCATCAAGTCGGCAACTGCAAAAATATCTGTACACAAAGTTTCTCTTCTATCACTGTCTGATAAAGGTATGAAGGGTCGGTAATTAAGAAAGACATAAAATGAAGTTTGACTTTAGCATTTTAGTTTTGTGGCCTTCTATTCCTCTGCTTTTTCTATGCCACTCTCCTATTGTAAGAGGCTAGTGTTTTCTGAAACCTCATAATAGCATATCCATTTATCCATTCAACCAACATTCATTGAATATCTACTATGGATAACACATGTTCTGCATACAGAAAACAATAGTAACTAAGATAGTAAAATCCATGCTCTCCTGGGACTTCATTCTAAAGTACATGATGGGGCTTTTCATGAAGATGGCGCCAAAGGCGAAGAAGGAAGCCCCTGCTCCTCCCAAAGCTGAAGCCAAAGCAAAGGCTTTGAAGGCCAAGAAAGCAGTGTTGAAAGCTGTCCACAGCCACAAAAAAAAGAAGATCCGGACATAGCCCACCTTCCGGCGGCCCAAAACACTGCGGCTCAGGAGGCAGCCCAAATATCCTCGGAAGAGCACCCCTAGGAGAAACAAACTTGACCACTATGCCATCATCAAATTCCCCCTCACCACCGAGTCAGCCATGAAGAAAATAGAAGACAACAGCACACTGGTATCCACTGTGGATGTCAAGGCCAAAAAGCACCACATTAACAGGCTGTGGAGAAGCTCTATGACATTGACGTGGCTAAGGTCAATACTCTGATCAGGCCTGATGGAAAGAAGAAGGCATATGTTCGACTGGCTCCTGACTATGATGCTTTGGATGTTGCCAACAAAATTGGCATCATCTAAACTGAGTCCAGCTGGCTAATTCCAAATATAAAAGTTTTCACTATATAAAAAAAATAAATAAATAAAATAAAGTATATGATGGGGTGGGGGAAGTGAAATATGTAAGTAAACAAAGATCGTTGTAGATGGTGACAAGTTTTAGGATGGAAATGACAGACTGAAGAATAAAGGAGGACAGGGTAGACTACTTTAGTTGAGATAACAAGTCTCTCTGAGGAGGTGCTATCCAAGCTGAAATCTGAAGGAGGACACAGCCGTTCAAAGATCTTGGGAAACATCAAGTTCTGGGGCAAGAAGTAGCTGGTGCTTTGAGGAAACAGAAATGCACTGTGGCGAGAGTGGTGTGAGATGAGGCTGGCTAGAGAGGCAAGGACTGTTCTCCCAGGTCCATGTAGTTGAGGGTCAAGAGTTTGTTTACTGAATTTCACTCTAAATGTAGAGAGAAGCCATTTGAGGGCTTTGCATGGGGAAGGTAATGTAATATGAGTTACATTATTTTTAATTTATTTTTTTATTGAAGGATAATTGCTTTACAGAATTTTGTTGTTTTCTGTCAAACCTCAACATGAACCAGCCATAGGTATACATATATCCCCTCCCTTTTGAACCTCCCTCCCATCTCCCACCCCATCCCACCCCATTAGATTGATACAGAGCCCCTGTTTGAGTTTCCTGAGCCATACAGCAAATTCCCACTGGCTATCTATTTTACATATGGTAATATAAGTTTCCATGTTACTCTTTCCATATGTCTCACCCTCTCCTCTCCTCTCCCCATGTCCATATGTCTATTCTCTATGTCTGTTTCTCCATTGTTGCTTTGTAAATAAATTCTTCAGTACCATTTTTCTAGATTCCGTATATATGCATTAGAATACAATATTTCTCTTTCTGACTCACTTCACTCTGTATAATAGGTTCTAGGTTCATCCACCTCATCAGAAATGACCCAAATGCATTTCTTTTTATGGCTGAGTAATATTCCATTGTGTATATGTACCACAACTTATTTATCCATTCGTCTGCTGGTGGACATGTAGCTTGCTTCCATGTTCTAGCTATTGTAAATTGTGCTGCAATGAACAATGGGATACATGTGTCTTTTTTCAATTTTGGTTTCCTCAGGGTATATGCCTAGGAGTAGGATTGCTGGGTCATATGGTGTTTTTATTCCTAGTTTTTTAAGGAATCTCCATACCATCTTTCATAGTGGCTGTATCAATTTACATTCCTACCAGCAGGCAAGAGCATTCCCTTTTCTCTACACCCTCTCCAGCATTTATTATTTGTAGACTTGTTGATGCTGGCCATTCTGACTGATGTGAGGTGATATCTCATTGCAGTTTTTATTTGCCTTTCTCTAATAATGAGTGATGTTGAGCATCTTTTCATGTGTTTGTTAGCCATCTGTGTGTCTTCTTTGGAGAAATGTCTGTTTAGGTCTTTTCCCCACTTTTTGATTGGGTTGTTTGTTTTTCTGGCATTGAGTTGTATGAGCTGCTTGCATGTTTTGGAAATTAATCCTTTGTCAGTTGTTTAATTTGCTATTATTTCCTCCCATTCTGAGGGTTGTCTTTTCACCTTGCTTATAGTTTCCTTTGCCGTGCAAAACCTTTTAGATTTAATCAGGTCCCACTCGTTTACTTTTGTTTTTATTTCCATTACTCTAGGAGGTGGGTGTTCTTGCCTGGAGAATCCCAGGGATGGGGGAGCCTGGTGGGCTGCCATCTCTGGGGTCGCACAGAGTCGGACACGACTGAAGCGACTTAGCAGCAGCAGCAGGAGGTGGGTCATAGAGGTGGGTCACAGCTTCAATTTCAGTGCTTATAATTGGGTTGTTAATAATTTCTATTTCTTCCTGGTTCAGTCTTTGAAGATTGAACTTTTCTAAGAATCTGTCCATTTCTTCCAGGTTATCCATTTTATTGCCATGTAGTTATTCATAATAGTCTCTTATAATCCTTATTAAATCTTATAATCCTCTTATTTTTGCATTGTCTCTCCTTTTTCATTTCTAATTTTGTTGATTTGATTCTTCTCTCTTTTTTTCATGTAAGTCTGGCTAAAGGCTTGTCAATTTTGTTTATCTTCTCAAAGAACCAGCTTTTAGTTTTATTAATCTTTACTATTGTTTCTTTCATTTCTTTCTGCTTGAATCTTTATGATTTCTTTCCTTCTACTAATTTTAGGGGTTTTTTGTTCTTCTTGTTCCAGTTATTTTAGATATAAAGTTAGGTTATCTATTCGATGTTTTTCTTGTTTCTTGAGGTAGAATTGTATTGCTATAAACTTCTCTCTTAGAACTGCTTTTGCTGCACACCATAGGTTTTGAGTTGTCATGTTTTCACTGTCATTTGTTTCTATAAATTTTTTTATTTCTCTTTGATTTCTTCAGTAACCTGTTGGTTATTTAGAAACATGTTGTTTAATCTCCGTGTGTTTGTGTTTCTTACACTTTTTTTTCTTGTAATTGATATCTAGTCTCGTAGCATTGTGGTTGGAGAAGATGCTTGATATGATTTCAATTTTCTTAAATTTACTGAGGTTTGATTTGTGACCCAAGATGTGGTCTATCCTGGAGAATGTTCCATGTGCGCTTGAGAAGATGGTGTATTCTTCTGCATTCGGATGGAATGTCCTGAAGATATCAATGAGATCCATCTCATCTAATATATCACTTAAGACTTGTGTTTCTTATTAATTTTCTGTTTTGATGATCTGTCCATTGGTGTGAGTGGAGTATTAAAGTTTCCTAGTATTATTGTGTTACCTCAGTTTCTCCTTTTATCTCTGATAGTGTTTGTCTTATGTATTGAGGTGCTCCTATTTTGGGTGTATAGGTATTTACAATTGTTATGTCTTTCTTTTGATTGATTCCTTGATCATTATGTAGTGCAGTTCCTTATCTCTTGTAACCTTTATTTTAAGGTCTATTTTGTCAGATATGAAGCTTGCTTCTCCAGCTTTCTTTTCCTTCCAATTTGCATGGAATATTTTATTCCATCCTCTCACTTTCAGTCTATCTGTGTCCTGAGGTCTGAAGTGGATTTCCTATAGACAGCATATATATGGGTCTTGTTTTTGTATCCATTCAGCCAGTCTGTGTCTTTTGGTTGAAGCATTTAATCCATTTACATTTAAAGTAATTATTGATATATATCTTCCTATTACCATTTTCTTAATTGTTTGGGGTTGATTTTGTAGATCTTTTTTCTTCTGTTGTATTTCTTAACTATATAAGTCCCATTAACATTTGTTGTAAAGCTGGTTTGGTGATACTGAGTTCTCTTAACTTTTGCTTGTCTTAAAAGCAAAAGTTTTATTTCTCCATCAATTCTGAATGAGATCCTTGCATGGTACAGTAATCTTGGTTGTAGAGTTTTCCTTTTCAGTACTTTAAATATATCCTGCCATTCTCTTCTGCCCTGCAGAGTTTCTGCTGAAAGATCAGCTGTTAAGTGTATGGGTTTTCCCTTGTATATTACTTATTGCTTCTCCCTTGCTGCTTTTAATAGTCTTTCTTTGTGTTTAGTATTTGTTAGTTTGATTAGTATGTGTCTTGGCATGTTTCTTCTTGGGTTTATCCTGTATGGGACTCTGCTTCTTGGACTTGATTATTTCCTTTTCCATGTTGGGGAAATTTTCAACTATAATCTCTTCAAAATTTTTCTCATAACCTTTGTTATTCTCTTCACCTTTGTTTTTCTCTTCTTCTGCTGCTGCTACTGCTGCTAAGTCACTTCAGTCGTGTCCAACTCTGTGCGACCCCATAGACGGCAGCCCACCAGGCTCCCCCGTCCTTGGGATTCTCCAGGCAAGAACACTGGAGTGGGTTGCCATTTCCTTCTACAATGCATGAAAGTGGAAAATGAAAGTGAAGTCACTCAGTCGGGTCCGACTCTGTGTGACCCCATAGATGGCAGCCCACCAGGCTCCCCCGTCCTTGGGATTTTCCAGGCAAGAGTACTGGAGTGGGTTGCCATTGGTTGGTGCATTTGATATTGTCCCAGAGGTCTTTGAGACTGTCCTCAGCTCTTTTCATTCTTTTTACTTTATTCTGCTCTTCAGAAGTTATTTCCACCATTTTATCTTCCAACTCACTGATTCATTCTTCTGCTTCAGATATTCTGCTATTGATTCCTATGATACTCCAACATAATTTCAGGAATTGTGTTGTTTGTCTCTGTATTCTTCTAGGTCTTTGTTAATTTATTCTTGCATTTTCTCCATTTTGTTTTCAAGGTTTTTGATCATCTTTACTATCATTATGCTTAATTAGATTTCATAGTGCCAATAAAATCAACAATTATAACAGAGGAGGGAAATAAAGGAAAAGAAAAAAGAAAAAATCCAAAAGGATCTACAGAACAAGTCAAAATATAAGAATAATACATGTTTTTCTTGAATCACTACTGTCAGTGTCATTTCCTTCACTGGGAGTCACAAGTCCACCTCACCTCCCTAGGATGCCCTCCAACACTGTGCTGATCTCTGGACCTGCTGTGGGGGCAGCTCATATTCTAATCTGGTCCTACTCCTCTGTCTTGCTGCCTCCATGTCCACAGCTATCAGAACTAGTGTGTTTTCTTTTGTGGGAGCTCTCAATGACCTTTTATATACTCCATAGACACAGGGTCTGCCTAGTTGATTGTGTGGATTTAATCTGCAGCTTGTACAGCTGGTGGGAGGGTTTTGGGTCTTCTTCCTTAGGCACACTGCCCCTGGATTTCAGTTGTGGTTTTATTTCCACCTCTACATGTGGGTCATCCGCTGGGGCTTGCCCCTGAGGCTGCCCTGGAGGACTTGGGTTTGCCCCTGTGAGGGCCAGCTGTGGAGGTGATACAGCTGCTTGGGTCACATGGGTTCTGACAGCACCAGGTACTCATGGGAGTTGGCAGCTAAGGCAGCAGGAAATACAGTGCTCTAGAAGGGTATGGCAACCAATATTGGCCAATACATTCCATTATTCTTGCCTGGAGAACACCCCCACCCCTGCACCCTGACAGAGAAGCCTGGCAGACCACAGTCTACAGGGTCGAAAAGAATCAGACACTACCAAAGTGACCCTGCCTGTATAGACGCAAGATTTTTTTGCTTGTGGTAGCTCTGCCCCAGTGAGAGTTGAGCGTGAAGGTGGCACAGCTGCTTGGCTTGTGGGGACCCTGGCAGCACCAAGTGTGCAGGGACATTGACTGCCTACACCTCAAAAGTTATGGGCCCATCAGAGTCTTTTTTTTTGTTTGTTTTTGAGCCTCTTGTAGCTGGTCATCAGAGGGCCTCTTTGGCCTGTCTTTCTCCATAGCTTTGCCCATTCAGGCAATTAGAGGGCTCCCTTGCCTGGGGTCTTGCTCTGTTGTTCGGGGTGTCAGGCACATAGAGGAGCCCCCCTGGCTGGGGTCCTACTCTGTAGATTGGCATGTCAGGCACTTAAAGGGGCACCCTGGGTGGGGTCCTACTCTGTAGTTCAGTGCATCAGGCATTTGATGGGCCAGCCTCTCTATTGTTCAGCAGCCGATGCTGGCGTGAGGGGAGAGAGAGGCTATGGTGATGGCTCACCCCCTACGCGTGACTCAGCAGTATCGCCTTGCTTCCATGGCTGCCCGGCTTTCCTCCGCAGGCATTTCCCACCACCGTCTCCTCCCTCACCTCCCCTTGATCTGTCTCTCCACAGTCAACAGCAGCCCTTGCCCTGGGATCGCTCCTTCAGTTCCCAGTCACTGCACCTTCCAGGGGATCTGTGTGCCTGTCCAAGGTATGTATGGCTGCAGCAAGGACTGTCTGATTCTCATTCCATTTAGGCTGCCACAGATCAGCTGTTTCACTCTCAGCCTTAAATGTTTTTCCTCTGACTCAGACAATTGCCCAGATGTGGGGATCAGACCCCAGCTTCAGTTCCCCCACCCGCTGAGGGCACGTCCAGTCCTACTAACACTCCTGTTTTCCCCCCAAGTTCCTTCATCCTACCGAGTTTTGCGTGGTTCTATAAATTCTTTCCCTCTGGTCAGTACTCCTGTCCGTTCTCAGCTGGTGTTCTGCATGCATTTTTGTGTCTGAAGGTGTATCCCTGATGTAACTGTGGAGAGAGAGGTACTCCACATCCACCTACTCCTCTGCCATCTTGTTCTGTCAATATGAGTTACATTTTTTATAAATATTATTTTGTTACTCTGTGGAGAATGAGTAAATAACTATTGCTTTTATGTCTGGATGACTTTCAATATAAACATTTCCACTTCTAGGCATTTACATTTGTCTGAGCTCAAATTATTTTGAATGGAATTTCTGGACTCAGGAAGCAAGTGCAAGCAGAAGTTTTGCCCTTGACCTCACTACCTGGGAATAAAGGAAACTGGCTTATTTGGGGTTCCTGGGTAGATGAAGTTAGCCTCCTATTCCATGTGTGCTTCCCAGAGAAGAAGACAGGGCAGTCCCCCAGCTCTGGTTCTTTAGGTTCATTCCTAGGAACGGCCAGCAACACTGGAATGTGCCCTGGAACGGTCTCTTTGGATTCAGGTACCAAGTGATGGGTCACAATGACCACTCCTTGTAACTCAGACCACCACTGAGTTGTCTCAGTTTCCTTCTTTATTCTGCTTTGCTACTGCCAGATACTGTAATTCTGAGTCTGTGTTCATTCTCTGCCTCCCATCCCCATGCTCTGCTACAAAAGGTACAGAGTGCTTACTATACCCTTCACTTTCCAGCACTCAGTCAGACGAGACATGTTCAGCTCTTAGCGTCATGATGCAAAGGAAGAAAAATGTGTTGCTCTCAAATCCTTCAAATGGAAGCATGAGTGACACCAGAACTTACTACTCTGTGGCCCATTTATTTGGTGTCACCTAAAGGAATAACTGTGCCTAAAAATTATTTCTTTTCTGAATGAGAAGATGGTTCCTTTAAATTGAACTTCAGGAGATACAACAAAGAGCAGTGAGAAGAGAGGGGGCCACCTGCACAGCCAAGAATGAAAGTGATAATAATAGCAATAACCAAAGGTATTTGAGCACTTAATCAGTAGCAAGTGAAATTATATATATTATGGAATTGAGTGCTCACAACAAACCTATGAGACAAGCACTGTTTTTCCTATTTAATAAAGAAAGCAAGGATAAGAGATGTTAAGTAGGTTGGCCAAAGTCACATAACTTTCAATAAGAAGAGTCAAGGGTCACACCCAGGCAGTCTATCCAAAGGCTACAATCTTTTTTTTAATATATTTTATTGAAGTATAGTTGATTTACAATGTTGTGTTAGTTTTTGCTCTACAGAAAAGTGATTGAATTATACATACATATGCATTCTTTTTCGTATTCTTTTCCATTATGATTTATCACAGGATATTGAGTCAATTTCTCTGTGCGATACAGTAGAACTTTGTTGTTTATCCATTGTATATATAATACTTTGCATCTGTTAACCCCAACCTTCCAATCCATCCTTCCCTGCCCCCTCCCTTGGCAACTGCAAGTGTGTTCTCTGTATCTGAGTCTGTTTCTGTTTCATAGATAGGTTCACTTGTGTCATATTTTATATTCCATATATAAGTGATATCATATGATATTTGTCTTTTTTCTGACTTTGCTTAGTATGATAATCTCTAGTTGCATCTCTGTTCCTGCAAATGGCAAGCTTTCATTCTTTTTCAAATTTTCATTTGATTTTCATTACACTGGGTCTTTGTTGCTGCTCACAGGCTTTCTCTTGTTGCAGTGAGTGGGGGCCACGCTTTGTTATGGTGCACAGACTCTAGGTGAACAGGCTTCAGTAGTTGCCGCATGCAGGCTCCGTAGTTGTGGTTTGCAGGCTCTAGAGCATGGGTTCCATAGTTGTGGCACACAGGCTTAGTTGCTTTGTGACATGTGAAATCTTCCTGGACCAGGGATCGAACCTATGTCCCCTGCACTGGCAGCCTAATTCTCACCACCACGGAAGGCTGAGTAATATTCCACAGTATATATGTATCACATCTTTATCCATTCATCTCTTGATGGACATTTAGGTTGCTTCCATGTCTTGGCTATTGTGAATAGTGCTGCTATGAACATAGGGGTACATGTATCTTTTTGAATTGTAGTTTTGTCTGAATATAGGCCCAGGAGTGGGATTGCTGGATCATGTGTCAACTCTGTTTTTAGTGTTTTGAGAAACCTCCTGCACCCCATAGTGGCTGTATCAGCTTACATTCCACCAGTAGAGTAGAAGGGTTCCTTCAAAGGCTGTATTCTTGCTCACTCTGATTTCTTTTAAAAAGTATGAAGATTTAGGACTTCTCGGTGGTCCAGTGGTTAGGACTCTGTGCTTCCACTACAGGGGGCGCATTTTTGATCCTTGGTCAAAGAAGTTTTATATACTGTGAGGTGTGGCCAAAAAAGAAATAAAAGTGAAGATTTATATATAATTACATGGCACTGTTATTAAATAATGTTGGGTGCTTTGTAGAAGTAGAAAACCTATAGGAAATATCAAAAGGATTAATAGTTTTAACTGTGAACTACATCTTATTCAACTTTGCATCATCCTGTCCTACTGCCATACATGTTGAATTTATTATCATTGAATTTATTGCCCATTTATTTATGACACACCAAAAATACTGGTCTCAAAGACAATCTAAGATGATTTTCTAGAGGAAGCATACATAAACGGAGTTTTAAGGAAAGGTTTAGCCAGGCAGAGTTCTTACAAATTCAAACTCTAGTGTCAAGGATTAGTGCAAATCACATTCTTTACAAAATGAAAACTTAAAGGTGAGAGGAATGGGGCTGTGCTCCATCACGATAACAAGGATGGTACTGCTGAACACAATGGTCTCAGAGTCTAAGGAAGCAATCTTGATTGTATAGAAATAAATACAGCCTTGTACTGGGCTCTTTGTACTCTTTGAGCAAGTTGACTTCAGTTCACTCTTGAAAAATAAAGAAACAAGCAATAGATAATGTCCATCAGTCTCATAGTCTGGATGAAGTCTAGTGCATGTTGGTTCTCAAGACCCACAATTTTGAGAACTGTACTCTATTTAACCCTACAATGGCACTTTGATAAAAATAAAATCGCTCTAGGTTACAGAGGATCACTATTTTTTAAAGTCTCAGCACATATTAATATAATAAATCTAGCCATCTTCGCAGATAAGATTAAACACTGGCAAGATTCTTTTTGTTGTCTTTATAATGGTTGTTATTTACCAAAATAGCAGGATTGTTTTTAAAACTTTCTCTTTCTGTAGATCTTTGGAGACAAAAGAGATAAGTACTGCATGCTTAAAGAAAGACAACTTTGCTCTGTCCTCAAGAAAAGAGGTGTGTAGGATATTGATGCTAGGCATTTTCTAAAGCACATATACACAGAATCAGTCTCTTGCACAGCTTTAGAAAGCTCAATGCATCTGGATTTTTTTTAGGTAGCCACGTAGAGCTAGTACATGGGAAAGCAACTTTGAAAAATTATAAAGGCCTATGAGTTGGATGTTGAAGTGCCAAAACCAAGGTGCCAAAAAATACTTACTAAAACAATTACTATGCCAAAAATACACACAAACTGAAATTACCAAGAAACTTGGTAACTTAAGACACTTAAGGTAGAATTTCCAGTGGCTCATGGGTCTCAGATAACAGGCAGGCAGTAATACGAGATTAGACATGTTTTCTTTTCTACTTTTCTTCTCAGCATTGCTCTTTTATGAGTCAAGTAATACATACATGAGGCTATGAAAATTTGATGATAGTGAAATGAGAAAATAAAATGTGTGGGAACCATGTTGGCTTATCTTCTAGAAAGATGGTCCTCAAGGCCAGCTTTAGTAGAAGACATAACATGTCCCTTGGTATAGCCCTCAGCTACATATCACTAAGCTATCCTGACCGCTACTGCAGCTTTAGCCACAGAAGGTAAGGCTTCACCTGAGAGTTCCCAGCCTTTCCTTGGAAGCCTTCAACCTGGCTCACATCTGCCCTACAGCTGTGTACCCAAAGAAGCAGGAAGACAGTCAAGCTGGCAACATTGACATTCTTAAAATCAATAGCAGTATACAAAAATCTCCCAAACATAAATCCCTGCCTCTATTTTCAGCTCTAGGCTACAAGGAGACATCTAGTGAATGGTAAACATTCGTCGAAGAAGTAAGACATTTAACCCCTTCAAGCTTGATTGCCAGCTCAAGATTTTGACCTCCAGTTTACTGAATGGTTTGAGAACAAGTATCCTTTACCTACGATCCACAGTCCATAAGAAATCAGCAGATGATCTTAAGTGGGCCTGTGAACCCTGAGAACATAAGAAAAATTGTGTGTGTGTGTGCACACACATAAACACACACATGCAGTTTTCAGGGGATTCTCAACTGAATCTATGCTCAAAAAAATTTAAGACCCTTGGAGCTCTGTTCTCTGATGCAATCCATATTGTTTGAGAATCCAGGAAGAACTTCAAGCAACCACCTAGCACACTATGTGTGATGAGTTCTTTACATTCAAATAATTCCCGGAAGTTAAAGCAAAAGGCTGACTCAGCCCCAAGAGTAGAACAGAGATCTATACCTGAAATACAACAGCATCTCAGAAATTGCAGGGTTAATTTCTATCACACTTCTGCTATTAGAAATAAGGTAGAAAAAAAAAATGAACCCTCTGAATTTCACATCTATCTTCCACCTACCTACAATGGGGTGGAACATGGTGTGAAGTGGTCACCAAGTACCCCCTATTCTTTACACAGCCACCAGAGTCACCTTCTTAAAGCCAATATCTGATAAAATAATAGGCTGTTCTTGAAATCTTATTATCATGCCTCTCTAACATCTATATAAGAAGTTCAGCATGGTTCAAGGTGCCCCATGGCCTGTTCCTACTATATACTGAGCTTCAAGCTCCCACCTACCCAGCACTCCAGCCAGATCCAAATATTTGATGCCTTGATGTTTCCATGCCTTGTGCTCCTATACATAGCACAGCCCTCCTCAAAAGCCCATTCATTTCACAAATTCCCTCTCATCCTTTGAGACACAGCACAAAAGCGTTGACTTGAACTTTCTTCGTAGAGTGACCCATTTTCTTCTCTGTCCCTCAACTTTTATTCTCCCCCTATTTAGTTTGTATCACACAGCTATATGCATATATGCTATTAGATTATAAGCTCCTTGAAACTATCTTATTTATCTGTTGGCCCCCATTGTCTGATACCTGGTAAACAACCATAAATATGTGGCAAATTGAATATTCTGTGGATCTAGGCAGACAAGGGATCCAGGCCAAGTGGTCAAGTAGCTTAGGAATAAACAAGTGGTTCAAGTGAGTGCCGTAGATCAAGTTCAACCTCCTAATTCTGGAAGAAACCACCTGCCTTCCATTCTAACTGCATGCTCCCTTAGTATGGGATGATAGCATGGCATGGAAAGCAGGCAGGATACTGGACAGGGTGTTTGCAAAATGAAGAAACGGTGTGTTCCCAGTGATCTACAGCTACCAAGCCCAGACTTCTGTTAACTTCCTTTAGTGTATTGGGACACAGGCCTTCTCTTACTGCCTGACTTACCCTTTTCTCTCTGTTCCCCATCTTAGCAAGCATTGGTTTTGAATCCAACACAGATTAAGGAAAATTCTATGGAATTTTGTGGAAAATTTTGTGGAAAATTCTTAAAGAGATGGGAATACCAGGCCATCTCACCTGCCTCCTAAGAAACCTGTATGCAGGTCAAGAAGCAACAGTTAGAACCAGACATGGAACAATAGACTGGTTCAAAATTGGGAAAGGAATACGTCAAGGCTGTATATTGTCACCTTGATTATTTAACTTGTATGCAGAGCACATCATGTGAAATGCCAGGCTGAATGAAGCACAAGCTGGAATCAAGATTTCTGGGAGAAATATTAACAACCTCAGATATGCAAATGACACCACCCTTATGGCAGAAAGTGAAGAGGAACAAAAGAGCCTCTTGATGAAGGTGAAAGGGCAGAGTGAAAAAGCTGGCTTAAAACTCATTATTCAAAAAACGAAGATCATGGTATCTGGTCCCATCACTTCATGGCAAGTAGATGAAGAAACAACAGAAACAGAAACAGACATTATTTTCTTGGGCTCTGAAATCACTGCAGATGGTGACTGCAGCCATGAAATTAAAAGAAAACCTTGCAAGAAAAGCTATGACCAATCTTGATAGCATATTAAAAAGCAGAGACATTACTTTGCTGACAAAGGTCAACTAGTCAAGGCTATAGTTTTTCCAGTAGTCACATATTGATGTGAAAGTTGGACCATAAAGAAGACTGAGGGCTAAAGAATTGATGCTTTTGAACTGTGGTGTTTGAGAAGAGTCTTGAGAGTCCCTTGGACTGCAAGGAGATCAAACCAGTCAATCCTAAAGGATATCATACCTGAATATTCATTGGAAGGACTGATGCTGAAGCTGAAACTCCAATACTTTGGCCACCTGATGTGAAGAACTGACTCATTGAAAAAGACCCTGATGCTGGGAAAGATTGAAGGCAGGAGGAGAAGGGGACAGCAGAGGATGAGATGGTTGGATGACATCACCGATTTGATGGACGTGAGTTTGAGCAAGCTCTGGGAGTTGGTGATGGACAGGGAAGCCTGGCATGCTTCAGTCCATGGGGTTGCAAACAGTGGGACATGACTGAGTGACTGAACTGAACTGAACTAGATTAAGGAAAGGAGAAATAGAAAAGGAAGGGCAAAAGTTATTTTTTTATTGTACCATTATGAAGTGGCTTCATATTCTCTGAACATCAGCGTAGAACATATCTTAAAAGGGCTAATTCTCTCTCAGGCATTTCATCTTCAGGCACATCATCTTCTGAGGTCCCCATGGAGGGACGACTTCACATCATGTCCTACCCACCATAGATGGGTGGAACACAGATGTGAAACTCAGAGAGTTCATTTCTCCCTGCCTCGGTCTAATAGCAGTGGAAGTGCCACAGAAGTCAACCCAGCAATTCCTGATATGCTGTTGTATTTCAGGTACAGCTCTCTATGCTACCGCACTGCTGCTGCTCTGCCTCAGTCCTTGGCTTTTCCACAGTCCACTTACTACAGACTACTGGGATCCCACTGTGTTTCCAGGCCGTCTTAACCAAGGTGTAGAGGAGCTTCAGTCCAGCCTTATCTCCACCTGGCCCGCATCTGGTCCATAAGAGAGCTCAGGCATTCTTGATCCCCACCATTGGTGGGCGTATGCTTGGGTTCTCCCTTTCTACCACCTTGGATGCAAGGCGCAAGTTTTAGCCCTTAGATCTCTCAAGCTTGTGTCTCTTCCTCACTCCAGTGCGCCCCTCCAACCCCTAGGGACACGTTGCTCTTTAGGGGCTTCCTTAGGCCCCTTTCACCAAAATGAAGGTGAAAGGCAATTGCCACCCTTAGTCTTTGAAGGGAAACTAGGACTCGTAGCTCAGCTTTCCCCAATTCTCAATCTCCCTTTCCTTTTCATACCCGCCTCCAGAAGATAGTGCCTAATGGATATTGGTATTTCAGTTATATGTTCTCGTTTCACATCTTAAACCCTAAGAACCTTAAGGCTGCTGTGAGAATCCAGGTAAAGCACTTAACACAGCATTGGTTAAGCCCTTTCGGAGTAACCATACTATTTTCATAGCTGATATGCAGCCTATTACTTTGAAATAGAGGTCTGTTTAATCACCTGTCCCTCTCAGCTTTCTCTGTTAGGTATTTTTATCTCCCTCAGGGAAGTACATCTTTTGGATATATGTGAAAGGAGAACATTTGCCAGCTTAAAAGGGACACAGTTCCATTTCAAATGTTCAGCTGTCAGTTCAGAAATGTGTTGATGTTATTTTCCCTCACGTTTGCTGAGGTGAAACGAATCGAATTCCTGTATCCCATCCAGGATCCCATTGGAGGTGGTGGTTCTTCATTTCACATTTTTCTGCCTCCTGAAAGGTCCAAATCTCTCTCTCTTTTTTTTTTTTTCCAGGAAAGTTCCATTTTTAAATGCTAGCATCCAAGCATTTTAGAGAAGGTGTCAATCATTTCATTTATATGTATGATGAGACCTCATTCAGTCTGACTCCCTCCCCTCCCAGGTTCAACCTAAATCAATATTTGTGTACAAGATGATATGTTTTAGTGAGAGGAGGAGATTGCATTTGTGGCAGTGTAGCAGAGAAGCCTCTCCACACACACACACACACACACACACAAAACAGAAATTCCACGTACAGTAGAACAGAAAGCACTTTTTCATAAGTATCTGAGGTTGAATAAAAAGGGCAGTCACATGTGCTAGAAATGAAAAGAGGACACAATGTTTTTAATTGATGCTGTTGAGGCCTAGGTGGATGTAAGCCTGGAAGAAGACCCCAGTGGGACCTATGGATTGTGGCCTCAGGGAGGAAGCTAGAGTTTAAACAACCATTAAAGTCAGTGGGGATAGTATACAGTCCATGTAAAGCAGACAGCTGGTCATGAGATCCCTTTTCTGGCAAATGTACATGGAACATTGACATATTTTGACAATATGTTCACCCATTGAACAGCTCTCAGTAAATTTCAGAGTATTGAAATCTTATAGAATATGTTGTCTGAATACAGCAAAATTAAGGTAGAAATCTATAATTAAAACAAACTACACAGTCCCCATATTCCTCAATAATAAGAAAAATAACTTCTAAATTACCAATGGAAAATTAGATGATATTTTTAATGATTGTAATAAAATACTATATATCAAAATGTGCAGATGCAGCTAACCCATCACTTAGAGAGAAATTTGTAGCCTTTAATGTAGAATATTAAAAATATCAGAAAAGAATAAAAGGTAAAAATCAAACAAGAGTTCATCTCAATAAGTTAGAAAGAAGGGAGGAAATTAAACCCCAAAATAGGAAAAGAAATAGAACAAATTTACAGTAGACGGAACCCTCAAAGTCAGTTCCTTGAAAATACAAAAAAAAAACCTTTAAAAAATCCTTATAAAAACTATCATTGAAAAAAATTAAAGAAATAACAACCAATACCAAGGATGAAAAGAGAGATAATAGTATAGATACTGCAGATATTTTAAAAATTGTAAGTATATCCCTTGATATGATGTGATGAGAATGGTACTTCTCTAGTCTTCCTCCCCAAAACACAAAACCCCAGCTTTAACCACAGGAAAACATTAGAAAACTCAAATTGAGGGATGCTATACAAAATACTGACCAGTACTTCTCAAAATGGTCAAGGTCATCAAAAACAAAGTCTGAGAAAGTGGAATATGACAACTAAAGGTAGTGCTGCTGCTGCTGCTAAGTCACTTCAGTCGTGTCCAACTCTGTGCGACCCCATAGACGGCAGCCCACCAGGCTCCCCAGTCCCTGGGATTCTCCAGGCAAGAACACTGGAGTGGGTCGCCATTTCCTTCTCCAATGCATGAAAGTGAAAAGTGAAAGTGAAGTCGCTAAGTCGTGTCCAATTCTTCGTGACCCCATGGACTGCAGCCTACCAGACTCGTTTGTCCATGGGATTTTTCCAGGCAAGAGTACTGGAGTGGGTCGCCATTGGTAGTGAGATACTCTAAATGAGATCCTAGAACACATTAAGAGGTATTAGGGAAAAATTAATGAAATCCACCTAAAGCATCAAGTTTAGTTTCCTCGTAGCTCAGTCGGTAAAGAATCTGCAATGCAGGAGACCCGGGTTCAGTTCCTGGCTTGGGAAGACCCTCGGGAGAGGGAAATGGCAACCCACTCCAGTATTCTTGCCTGTAGTGTCCCATGGACAGAGGAGCCTGGCAGGCTACAGTCTGGGATCGCAAGAGTCAGACACGACTTAGTGACTAAACTACTACCATGTATAAACATTGGTTCATTACTTGTGACAAATGTACCATATGATGTAAGATGTTAGGAAAAATGAAAATGGGGTCTGAGCTATTATGAGAATCCTTTGTAATATACTACAACATTTTTGTGAATATATAGCTATGCTAAAATTAAAATTTAAGAAAAATTATAAGAAGGTATTATGAAAAATATAATGCAAATAGATTATTAATTTTTATGCAATGAACAAATTCCTAGAAAAACACAATTTACACAAACTGACATGAGGAGAAAGAGAATATATATATATATATATATATATATATATATGAATAATCCTTGATATGTGTATGTGCTCAGTTGAGTCCAACTCTTTGTTACCCCATGGACTGTAGCCCTCCAGGGTCCTCTATCCATGGAATTTTCCAGACAAGAATATTGGAGTGGGTTGCCATTTCCTGCTCCAGGGGATAGTCCTGACCCAGAGATCAAACCTGCATCTCTTGAGTCTCCTGCATTGGGAGCAGATTCTTTACCACTAGCATCACCACCTATAATTATTTAAAAATTAGACTTGTAGTTTAAAATCTTATCAAAATCTTAAGCCAAAAAGCTTCACTTACTAAATTGTTCCAAATATTTAAGAAGGAAATAATGCTATTCTTGCTCAAAACTTCTCCAGAGAACTAAAATAGAGGGAATACTTTCTAATTCATTTTCATTCTATAAAATTTGACAAGAACCTTACAAGAAAGGATAATTTTAGACCAGAGTCATAAAAAACACAGCCACAAAAATCTTAAGCAAAGTATTAGCAAACTGAATCCAGTGATATTTAAAAAGGTTAATACAACAGAATATAACCAAGTTGAGTTTATTTTAGCATTGTAAAGTTGGTTTAAAAATTGAAAATCTGTGCAAGGAGACAATTTAAGCATCTCAATAGATGCAGAAAAGCCCCTGTTTATGCTAAAAGTTATTAGCAAAGTTGAAATAGGAAAGAGCTTATTAATCTAACATACTTGTGAATATAAAAAATAAAAATAAATCTACAGATAAAATTTTAGAATTAGTAAATTTTCAAGATCACTGATCAGTATATGAGATGCAATTTTATTCCTATAAACCTGGAAAAAGCAGTTAGAAAAATTCTTTAAGATACCATATATAACAGCATCAAACATTACTGGCCATCTAGGAATAGATATATTGAAAGATATAAAAATGTTACACACAGAGATCTATAAAAATATTATTGATGGAAATTATATAAAACCTCTTATATTTACTTGCAATTAATTTAGCATAGGATGTGAAGTAAAGATTTAACTTTTTTCCAATGAGTGAAGCAACTATTTCAGCACTTTAAATATTCTTTGTGACTTGAAATGTCACATTTCTCCCACCTTAGAATTTTATTTATTCTGAGGGCTGTTTGGGGGTTTGTTTAGTCTAATCTGGGCTTCCCTGATAGCTCAGTTGGTAAAGAATCCGCCTGCAATGCAGGAGACCTGGGTTTGATCCTTGGGTTGGGAAGATCCCCTGGAGAAGGGAAAGGCTACCCGCTCCAGTATTCTGGCCTGGAGAATTCCATGGTAATCCATGGGGTCACAAAGAGTCCGACATAGCTGAGTGACTTTCACTTTCATTTAGTCTAATCTTGTACTGATAGTGAATGATTTAAATATGATCTTTTTATAATGTATTTCATTATCCAGTATGATGATCCTGTCATTGCTGGGTTTTTAATTCCTAGGTCATTCCATTGTGCTTATTCTTTGTGATGAGCTTTAGAATTTCTTTGTTGGCTCTCCCTCAGTAAAAAATGGAAATTTTTTACTGAAATTGCAAAACAAACGAAATCAATGGCAAAACCTATTGCCTAACCAGAGTAGGGGAGAAACTGAGGCTTGTTTATGATATGGAATCTCCCCATACACTAGTAATACACAGTATATAACTCAGTATTCATGGCAGCCCTGTGTGAGCCAGGATAAAACATGAATTTAAAGTTGCTAAATCTTTCTTTGTGATAGGAATGTCTACTAATTCATGCAGAATTTTGTTTTAGAATGTCCCAGGTTCAAATCTCAGCTCTTTCTCCTTGAGTTAATCTCTCTGAGCTTTTCAGTTCCCTCATAGAAAAATCCTTTTTTTTAGGGTTTCTCTGAGATGAAAGAGACTATATAGAAAGTACTTAGCACGTTGCCTAGTGCCTGGTTCACATTCAAATTATACTAGTTGTCCCTGTTGCTGCTGTTGTTACTATTACTCTTTATAGCACCTCGTTCAACTTCTTTTACATGAAGGCACTCAATAGGTATCTGTCTAATGGATATATGCTCATGTTCTGATCAGTGACATTTGAAAAAAGGATTTTAAATTCTCTTTCATCCATTTGTGATCATACTGGAGTTAATGCTGGAAGTGCGCTTTCTCAATAGCCTAAAGAGAAATTGCAGGACAACTTCAGCTTAATCTCCTTTCCCAGTTGTTCTTTCCAGGTATCTAAATAGGGTTCAGGGCAGGTAACAATCAATTGCCAGCTTGAAAAGGAGTGAAAAGAGCTCCTTACTTTTTCTAAGAACAACCTTCTGTAAAGAAAGCAAGAAGGAAAATATTTCTTATGGGGGCTATTTTGGAGAAAAATCATTCATTCATTTCCAAGAATGACTAACAGGAGAAATTCATTTATTTTTGTCTAGATGCTAATAGTTAAGACTTACCTGGTTCCACACATACAGAAATCTCAGACCCTGAAAAGATACACGAAGAAGATCTGAGGAGGTTCAAATAATAGAAACATGATCAGGAAAACAGGGCTTTGCTAGTCCAAATACCCTTGTTCCTCCAAACAAAGCATGCCTCTCACATAGGGAATGAACAGAGAGAATGCTGTCTTCAGATGGATGTAAGGCAGTAACAACAACAAAGAACCCTCGGGTTCATTTTGTATTCAAGGTGGGCTGCTGTAGAACATTTGTTTCACAACCAAAAGTTGACAGAACAAATCCAAAACATTTCTGTGTACATGTTTACATGTGCAGCGATTGGCATCCGCTGTGGGTCTGAAGGTGTGCCTGAAGTCCCTTATGCTTTTTGTAACATTTTCAAATTCGTTGCTGTCTTCCAGATGACAGGAAATGCAGGTCTGCCTTCCTCCTGGGAGATCTTTATTCACAGACAAGTCAAAAACCCCTGACAAAAGGCAACCAAGGGAACTTGTTGACCTTTTAGCTGTCTGGCTAACATCAGTGCAAGTATTGTTCCCTGATCAAACAAGAAATTCAATTTAAGGGGAAATTTAGAAGGCATTTGAGGCGCTCTCATTTTATTTTACCTCTTGGGCTGTCTTTCAAACTGAGAACAAATGTAAATAAACAAGAGCGGCACTCTCATTCCGCAGATACACTAACAAATATCTGGCCTCACAGCTTGATGTAAATGAGCCATGGTCCCCTTGTTGGTCTCTCCTTTCAGCCATTTGTAGATTTTTTTTTTTACCCTTTCTCTTTCTTTCTCCCTCCCTCCCTCTCTCTCCCCCTCCTCCTCTTTCGCTCTCTATCACACACACACAATTATTGGGAAGTGAAAGCTTTCACTTCTTCAGCTAGATGATTTGTTTTCTTTTTTCCCATTCACTTGTTACATCTTGAAAAGCTATGTTCTTTTATAAATGAGGAAAAAAAGAACAAATTACATGCCCATAATGCGCTCTCAAACATTTATTACTTGTGTGATGAATCGAGAGTGAAGATTTTCAAGTCAAGAACTTGCTAATCTCTATTACACAGTGAATTTTTTTTAGTTTGTAATAATTTTTAACAGACACTGTGTCATCAAAATATTTTTCTCCACCAGAGTTGATGAAACATTCACTCATCAAACAATTAGGTGTCAGGTACTGTGCATACTAAGGTGCTTCAGTCATGTCCTACTTTGGGACCCTATAGACACAGCCCCCCAGGCTCCTCTGTCCACAGGATTCTCCAGGCAAGAATACTGGAGTAGGTTGCCATTCCCTTCTTCAAGGGATCTTCCCAGCCCAGGGAATGAACCCATGTCTCTTTTGTCTCCTGCATTGGCAGGCGGGTTCTTTACCACTAGAGCCACCTGGGAAGTCTAGGCACTGTACTAGGAGTATAAAATCAAATAAAACAGAGGTACTGCTCTCAGGAAGAAAGATGCAAGCTAAATCCAGGTGCCAAAGAGGGCGATGCAAGCTAGATCTAGATGCTCACCAAGGTACATGAATTGCTTTCACAGTTATAAGGATGCTCCCCCACACAAAACACTCACGAAGTATTCTATTTCTGCTTAATAGCATCTCATATTACCATAATTTTTACAGAGACCTCACATTTGAACCCCTTCAGCTAAACTCAGCTCTTTTGAGTAATATAATATTTTGGTATGCTGTGGTGGGGGTGCCTTGGAATAGGGTAGGAGGAAGAGAAGGAGAAAGGAGCCTTTTTTAGATCTATCATCTTCCTTCATTAAAGGAGGTTTTTAGCACTTGTGCAACATAGCACAGGAAAGCAGAATAATGGGAGAGAGTCTGAGAGGCCCTCAGAGTCTATAGAATTATCAGTTACTGAGGTATGAGCGAAGGGTGCTCAGTAAAAGATTTCTACCTCTTTTAGAGCAACAATTGTTGTGGAGAAGGTGATGGGAGACTAATGTTACCTTCTTTCTTTTACTATTGTACTCTCCATTGCATCATGTCTTGTCTACTAGGCCTGGTTTCTAACAATAGCAAAGCTGTTATAGAACCACACAATGGTTCTAAGCTAGTGGCTAAGCTAGAAAACAAAGAGGTTTGGGGAGTTTGGTCCTTCCAGTGAACCCAATGCTTTGACATCAAAGATTCAAGCAAGGTGTGGGTATATCACTACTTGTTTGGCTTCATTCCAATTCACCCACTAAGCGCATAACTTCAGTCCAGTGTTTTAACCCATGGACACGGAAACTGGGAGCAGCTGGGATGGAGAGTATGGGTTGTGTAGGAAAGCTGGCCTTTGTGAGTTTTACTGTTGAGTGACTCCTGAGGCCCTCCTGGGCAGCTGGAAGCCAGGGTCTTGGAGCCACCCTGCCCCACCTCAAGATGGCAAAGGGAAAACGAGCAAAGCTACCTGTGCATGACTATTCACAGAGTTCTGTCCCTGGTTAAAATATCATTCCAAGAAGCCATTCCTTGCAAAATTCTACAGTTTCTAAGCATAATTCTCAAGGGCTCACAATACTGTGATTAGGATGCTTGCCTAGTGACCCGGTCATGTAGCTTCTAGCTCAGGTTTCCTACTATCGTGATGTTCAGCCTACAGGCTGCAGCAACATCTGTGGCATGACTTGGGTGTGGGCCAGACCATGAGAGCGGATGGCAGACAGAGAGAAACCCCAGGCCTGTTCTGGAAGCTTCACCAGGAGGGTCAGCTCGGAGGTCTTTCAGTTTGTTCTTATCTTGACTCAGTAACTGAGTAAAAAGTACTTAACATCACAATCCAGTACACACAAACATACATAGAGTCATAAAACGGAAACAAAAATTTCATACACACACAAATTATACTTACAACATGCACTGTATACCACTTTTAATTTTTATTTTATTCTTTGTACCTTTTTATTTTGTATTGGAGTATAGCTGATTAACAATTTTGTGATAGTTTAAGGTGAACAGCAAAGGGCCTCAGCTATACATATACATGTATCCATTTTCCCCCAAACCCCTCTCCCATCCAGGCTGCCACATAACACTGAACAGAGTTCCATGTGCTATACAGTAGATCCTTGTTGGTTATCCATTTTAAACATAGCAGTGTATACATGTCCATCCCAAATGCCAACCTCCTCCCCCTGGCAACCATAAGTTTGTCCTCTAAGTCTGTGAGTCTCTTAGGACATGGAAGCAACCTGAATGTCCATTGACAGAGGAAAGGACAAAGAAGATGTGGTACATAGATACAGTGGAATATTACTCAACCATTAAAAGCAATGAAATAATACCATTTGCAGCAACACGGATGGACGTAGAGAGTGTCATACTGAGTGAAGTAAGTCAGAGAAGGAGAAATATTGTATGACATCCCCTATACATGGGATCTAAAAAGAAATGATGCAAATGAACTTACTTTATATTTTATTTTTTAGATATTGGTTTTGACCCTTTGAGTTGATTTTAAGACTCCATAGTAGTAAAAAAAAAAAAAAGAAAAGAAAAGAAACAAAACTCCATGGTTTACCACTTGTGGTTTAAAAGTAATCCTGATCTAATTACCCACCCACCGCCTCCCAACACACACACCTTGCTTGTTCAGCAGTTTTGAGACTGTTAGTAGTCGTAGTGCTAGTCAGTCAGTCATGTCTGTCTCTTTGTGACTTCATGGCCCACCAGGTTCTTCTGTCCATGGGATTCTCCAGGTAAGAGTACTGGAGTGGGTTGCCATTCCCTTCTCCGGGGATTTTCCCATCCCGGGGATTGAACCTGGGTCTCCTGTTGATGAGTACTAAATCCATGGAATAAGTAAAAATGTGCGGTATGAACAATAAAATGCCTATTGTGAGAGACTTTATATGCATGTTTAGCAGTAGACCAGGACATTGAATAGGGTTTAAGACCCTTCTAATGGGAGGATCCCTACAGTCATGTAAAGGGAGGAGGCCATCACTCTCTAGCCCTACCATCTACCCAAAGTTTGAAAGGAAGAGAACAAATCTGAAATACTTATTCACTTTGTCTAGCTCTGGTTTTACCTTCAGTTCAGTTCAGTTCAGTCGCTCAGTCGTGTCCGACTCTTTGTGACCCCATGAATCACAGCACGCCAGGCCTCCCTGTCCATCACCAACTCCCGGAGTTCACTCACACTCACGTCCATCGAGTCGGTGATGCCATCCAGCCATCTCATCCTCTGTCGTCCCCTTCTCCTCCTGCCCCCAATCCCTCCCAGCATCAGAATCTTCTCCATTGAGTCAACTCTTCACATGAGGTGGCCAAAGTACTGGAGTTTCAGCTTTAGCATCGGTCCTTCCAAAGAACAGCCAGGACTGATCTCCTTCAGAATGCACAGGTTAGATCTCCTTGCAATCTAAGGGACTCTCAAGAGTCTTCTCCAACACCACAGTTCAAAAGCATCAATTCTTCGGTGCTCAGCTTTCTTTACAGTCCAGCTCTCACATCCATACATGACTACTGGAAAAACAGTAGCCTTGACTAGACGGACCTTTGTGGGCAAAGTAATGTCTCTGCTTTTCAATATGCTATCTAGATTGGTCATAACTTTCCTTCCAAGGAGTAAGAATCTTTTAATTTCATGGCTGCAGTCACCATCTGCAGTGATTTTGGAGCCCCAAAAAATAAAGTCTGACACTATTTCTACTGTTTCCCCATCTATTTAACATGAAGCAATGGGACCAGATGCCAGGATCTTTGTTTTCTGAATGTTGAGCTTTAAGCCAACTTTTTCACTCTCCACTTTCACTTTCATCAAGAGGCTTTTTAGTTCTTCACTTTCTGCCATAAGGGTGTCATCTGCATATCTGAGGTTATTGATATTTCTCCCAGCAATCTTGATTCCAGCTTGTGCTTCTTCCAGCGCAGCATTTCTCATGATGTACTCTGCATAGAAGTTAAATAAGCAGGGTGATAATATACAGCCTTGACGTACTCCTTTTCCTATTTGGAACCAGTCTGTTGTTCCATGTCTAGTTCTAACTGTTGCTTCCTGACCTGCATATAGGTTTCTCAAGAGGCAGGTCAGGTGGTCTGGTATTCCCATCTCTTGAAGAATTTTCCATGGTTTATTGTGATCCACACAGTCAAAGGTTTTGGCATAGTCAATAAAGCAGAAATAGATGTTTTTCTGGAACTCTCTTGCTTTTTCAATGGTCCAGTGGATGTTGGCAATTTGATCTCTGGTTCCTCTGCCTTTTCTAAAACCAGCTTGAACACCTGGAAGTTCACGGTTCACGTATTGCTGAAGCCTGGCTTGGAGAATTTTGAGCATTACTTTACTAGCGTGTGAGATGAGAGCAATTGTGCGTTAGTTTGAGCATTCTTTGGCATTGCCTTTCTTTGGGATTGGAATGAAAACTGACCTTTTCCAGTCCTGTGGCCACTGCTGAGTTTTCCAAATTTGCTGGCATATTGAGTGCAGCACTTTCACAGCATCATCTTTCAGGATTTGAAATAGCTCAACTGGAATTCCATCACCTCCACTAGCTTTGCTCATAGTGGTGCTTTCTAAGGCCCACTTGACTTCACATTCCAGGATGTCTGGCTCTAGGTGAGTGATCACACCATCTTGATTATCTGGGTCTTGAAGATCTTTTTTGTACAGTTCTTCTGTGTATTCTTGCCACCTCTTCTTAATATCTTCTGCTTCTGTTAGGTCCATACCATTTCTGTCCTTTATTGAGCCCATCTTTGCATGAAATGTTCCCTTGGTATCTCTAATTTTCTTGAAGAGATCTCTAGTCTTTCCCATTCTGTTGTTTTCCTCTATTTCTTTGCATTGATCACTGAGGAAGGCTTTCTTATCTCTTCTTGCTATTCTTTGGAACTCTGCATTCAGATGGGTATATCTTTCCTTTTCTCCTTTGCTTTTCACTTCTCTTCTTTTCACAGCTATTTGTAAGGCCTCTCCAGACAGCCATTTTGCTTTTTTGCATTTCTTTTCCATGGGGATGGTCTTGATCCCTGTCTCCTGTACAATGTCACAAACCTGAGTCCATGATTCCTCAGGCACTCTATCTATCAGATCTAGGCCCTTAAATCTATTTCTCACTTCCACTGTATAATCATAAGGGATTTGATTTAGGTCATACCTGAATGGTCTAGTGTTTTTCCCTACTTTCTTCACTTAAAGTCTAAAGTTGGCAATAAGGAGTTCATGATCTGAGCCACAGTCAGCTCCTGGTCTTGTTTTTGTGGACTGTATAGAGCGTCTCCATCTTTGGCTGCAAAGAATATAATCAATCTGATTTCAGTGTTGACCATCTGGTGATGTCCATGTGTAGAGTCTTCTTTTGTGTTGTTGGAAGAGGGTGTTTGCCATGACCAGTGCATTCTCTTGGCAAAACTCTATCAGTCTTTGCCCTGCTTCATTCTGTATTCCAAGGCCAAATTTGCCTTTACTCCAGGTGTTTCTTGACTTCCTGCTTTTGCATTCCAGTCCCCTATAATGAAAAGGACATCTTTTTTGGGTGTTAGTTCTAAAAGGTCTTGTAGGTCTTTATAGAACCGTTCAACTTCAGCTTCTTCAGCATTACTGGTTGGGGCATAGACTTGGATTACTGTGATATTGAATGGTTTGCCTTGGAAATGAACAGAGATCATTTTACCTTACCCTTTTTTAAATAGTGTGTGTGTGTATGTATACACATGTGACTTAACCATATTTCCTCTTCACCAAAAGCTCACATCCAAACTCAAACCTTCCATCACATGTGGTACCACTATATCGACCCTGTTGAGGTGTCTACTGCATTAAACTTCAACACTACCAATACTTACAGAGTCTGGCACTGAGTGAGGCCTGCTTACTCCGAGCTCCCATAGTAACTAATGTGTTCCTTTTACACTGCCTTCATCATACTGGTGGTGGTTGCAGCAAAACTAGGTACTCAAGAGTAGGAATCGTGTCTCATTCATCTCCTGACTGTAACTGAGAGGCTGAGATGTAGCAGCTTCTCATTAATTACTTATTGAGTAAATAGAAGAATGGTTGAAAGAATGAATGGATGGATGCATGGATGATATGAAAAAGCTTTATCAATGTTCTTTACCTCAACCAATCTAAGGATCTTATGACAGCTTCTTACTGGGAACACATCTACCCTTTAGAGAAACTGTTTTGTTTAATTTTAATTTTCTTGGACTTTTTTACAACTACTCCCTACTTGGAGAGGAGCACAGGCCAGACTACAGATGTAGATTCATTTGTTCAACAAATACAACTGTATCCCCACCATATTCTTAGTCCTGTAATAGTAAAAAATCTGCCCCGAGCCCTCTATGTCTACTTGAAATGGATCAAAGAATGAGTCATGTGTGATCCATATGTGAGATCCACATCCAAGTGCATTTACAACTCACTGCTTAATGCACCCTGCATCTTGTTCATCACCCAAATTCACCCACCACCCACCACAAAAGTTTTCTCATGGATCCTCTCTGTAGGCAGGCAGTGTTTGTTTGAAGAAATCACTATCAATGGGATTCAAGGTTAAGGATAGATCTTCCCCCTCATCTCCCACAACCCTTTTGACATGTCCCAGCCTCAGACAATTATAATGTTTAAACTTTAAGTAAGGATTTATAGTTTATAAAAAACAGTCATGTAGATAATCTCAGATAATCTTCATAACAGTTCTATAAGGTTACAGGGATCCTGTAGATTTAGAGTGACCCTGTCCTGCTTTTCTCTTCCTGGTCCTTCATTTTGGTGAAGTGTAGCTTTGCTCCCTGTACTGTTCCAGGGTTGGTTAGTATTAGCAGATTGCTGGAGAGCCTCAACATTGACCAGCATCTGACATCAGCCAGAACTTATTCCTGACAGTGTTCTATAAAAGCGTGAGAGTTAATTTATATTCCCTTACCATCCATATGGCCCTGATCCTATTTTTGTATCTAGCCAATTGATATTGATCATCTCTTCTGTGAAATGCTAAAATAGGATCCTTAGTGAACAATGTTTATAACAATGATAAAATCCTTGTGGGGTTTTTATTCTTCTAGGAAAACATTAAAGAAAAGGAATTTTCACACGTATTTTATTGCATATTTATTTCATAAGAGAGAGCAAGAGATTAGGCGAGATGAGTGTAAAAAAGGCCCCTAAGAAAACGCCAAGGGGCAGGAAGTATGAGTGAGAGAACTAAAAACACAGAACTGTCAAATTCCACAGAGCCATCAAGGGAACCAGTTAAATGCTGGTGAATAGAACTCTTTCTTCCTATACGAAATGTCCTGGTACTGACCCCGTCCTGGTTGAAGTTTAATATACTCTGTATCTGCCAGTTCTGAAGGCTATTTCTACCACTTTTGAACTATGAGTCAACTCTAGCTGTAAACTTTAGATGTAGCAAGTTTGAATTGATTAAGACAGTGTCTGAGAATGTTGGGCCTTATACAGACTTGTCATCACCCACTGGGAGACTAACGCCCTTGAGTGATGCTGGGTTTTGGAGAGTCCTTGTGTGGAGGTGGTCCTGCTTTGCCGTGGCCTTAGGAGTAATTTACAGATAGGATGTCAACCTGTAATGATCAAGTTTAACAATCTGCTTCAAACTCAGTTCACAGCCCTGTCCCTAAAAGGGGGCGTTGCCCTTTCAGATTAGAGAGGCTGGTTAGCACACTCTAGGACACGCTTGCACACAAAAGGATGAGGCATAGAAAGGGTCAAGTGTGCTCTCAGAACAATTTGTTTCCTTGACTTCACAGACAAACTGCAAAACTGCAATTTACACAGACAGTATGGAAAGGAGTAAAAGTCTAGTCAACTATTCTTACTTGACCAGCTCTCTGTGCTGTGCTTAGTCACTCAGTTATGTCCAACTCTTTGTGATTCCATGGACTGTAGCCTGCCAGGCTCCTCTGTCCATGGGGATTCCACAGGCAAGAATGTTGGAGTGAGTTGCCATGCCTTCCTCCAGGGGATCTTCCCAACCCAGGGATCAAAGCCAGGTCTCCTGCATTGCAGGCAGATTCTTTACCAGCTGAGCCACCAGGGAAGCCCAAGAATACTGGAGTGGGTAGCCTATCCCTTCTCCAGGGGAACTTCCTGATCCAGGAATCGAACCAGGGTTCCCTGCATTGCAGGCATATTCTTTACCAGCTGAGCCACCAGGGAAGCCCAAGAATACTGGAGTGGGTAGCCTATCCCTTCTCCAGGGGAACTTCCTGATCCAGGAATTGAACCAGGGTTTCCTGCATTGCAGGCAGATTCCTTACCAGCTGAGCTACCAGGGAAGCCCAGCTACTCTCTGTTTCCCTCAAATTTGACTCCACAGCCTTTAGATGTTACTCCTGTAGAGAAGTCTTACTGGCTCCCTGACACCCTTAGGAATCGCAGGCAGACATGGCCTGAAGAGTCATCCTTGCTGATTCTCCTCAATTACAGATCAACCCCAATGTAGAAGCCATCTCAAAAAGAGGATAGCTAAAGAAATTAACAGGGAATATGGGTATTTCTCAAATTTTCATGTGGGATCCCAAAAGATAGGATGATGGTTAGTTGCTCAATCATGTCGAACTCTTTGTAACCCCATGGACTGTATCCTGCCAGGCTCCTCCATCCATGGGATTTCCCTGGCAAGAATACTGGAGTGAGTTGCCATTCCCTTCTCCAGGGGAACTTCCCGACCCAGTGATCAAACCCAAGTCTCCTGCATTGAAGACAGATTCTTTACCATCTAAGCCACCAGGGAAGCCCAAAAGATATACTTCTTCCATTAACACACTTTCCTTTGCTAATATCCTGGTAAGCACAAGATGAATACTCAAATTGACTGCTAAGACTCTGCGGGCTTTAAGAAAGCTGACCTTGGGAGGAATGTCTTCAATGTCATTTAATGTACATTCTTTTCTTTTAGTTGTGAAATGCCCCAGTGTCAGGAAGCATTTAACAGGAGGCTTCCTGTGTGCTGTTTTCGATCTGTCAGGAATTCTCTGTTCCTTATTAATTCCTGAATATTCTGGAATTAAGAGGAGAGGCAAGCCTCTCCTGGGGGCTGAGGAATCCAGGCATTCCCTTCGTTAGTTTTTCCTATACGGTGATAAGTACCCTCTTCCTTTTTATGAACCATATGGTAAAAGTGATTATTTACAACTCTCTCTCTCTTTAATATGGCTTGCCTATGCTTTGTAAGTCTGGAATTTTAATCTTTATCTTTGATGAGAATAGCTACAGTATATATACCCACACCATGTTGATTAAAAAACCTTTGCTCCATCAGAGCTCTGGTCCCCGTGTCTTTCTTTCTCTTTCTTTCTCTCTCTCATGCTATTTCTTTGGAGTGCAGAGGCCCTCTGAGTTCACTTTCCTTCCTCTCAAGAAGGCACTCTGTGCCTTCACCCCATCGAGAGAGCGCCTGAGGTCTCCGTGAACAGAGCAAGCCCCTTGTCAGGGACTTTATTGGCTTTCTGCATAAACCAAGGAATATCAGCCTCTTTCTCTCTCCTTTACTTTCTTATCGGTCAACTCCAGACCACCAGGTTCCGGTCCATTAAAGACCTCAACACCCGAGTACCCAGTCTTTGTTTCTTTTGGCTTTGTTTTTGTTTCTTAAGAGAAAATCATTGAGGATATGGTGAAAAATTGAAAGCATTTCCTCTAAAGTCAGGAACAAGACAAGGGTGCCCACTTTCACCATTACTATTCAACATAGTTTTAGAAGTTTTGGCCACAGCAATCAGAACAGAAAAAGAAATAAAAGGAATCCAAATTGGAAAAGAAGAAGTAAAGCTCTCACTGTTTGCAGATGACATGATCCTCTACATAGAAAACCCTAAAGACTTCACCAGAAAATTACTAGAACTAATCAATGACTATAGTAAATTTGCAGGATATAAAATCAACACCCAGAAATCCCTTGCATTCCTATACACTAATAATGAGAAAACAGAAAGAGAAATTAAGGAAACAATTCCATTCACCATTGCAACGGAAAGAATAAAATACTTAGGAATATATCTACCTAAAGAAACTAAAGACCTATATATAGAAAACTATAAAACACTGGTGAAAGAAATCAAAGAGGACACTAACAGATGGAGAAATATACCATGTTCATGGATTGGAAGAATCAATATAGTGAAAATGAGTATACTACCCAAAGCAATCTATAGATTCAATGCAATCCCTATCAAGCTACCAACAGCATTCTTCACAGAGCTAGAACAAATAATTTCACAATTTGTATGGAAATACAAAAAACCTCGAATAGCCAAAGCGATCTTGAGAAAGAAGAATGGAACTGGAGGAATCAACCTACCTGACTTCAGGCTCTACTACAAAGCCACAGTTATCAAGACAGTATGGTACTGGCACAAAGACAGAAATATAGATCAATGGAACAAAATAGAAAGCCCAGAGATAAATCCACGCACATATGGACACCTTATCTTCGACAAAGGAGGCAAGAATATACAATGGATTAAAGACAATCTCTTTAACAAGTGGTGCTGGGAAATCTGGTCAACCACTTGTAAAAGAATGAAACTAGAACACTTTCTAACACCATACACAAAAATAAACTCAAAATGGATTAAAGATCTCAACGTAAGACCAGAAACTATAAAACTCCTTGAGGAGAACATAGGCAAAACACTCTCTGACATACATCACAGCAGGATCCTCTATGACCCACCTCCCAGAATATTGGAAATAAAAGCAAAAATAAACAAATGGGACCTAATTAACCTTAAAAGCTTCTGCACATCAAAGGAAACTATTAGCAAGGTGAAAAGACAGCCTTCAGAATGGGAGAAGATAATAGCAAATGAAGCAACTGACAAACAACTAATCTCGAGAATATACAAGCAACTCCTACAGCTCAACTCCAGAAAAATAAACGACCCAATCAAAAAATGGGCCAAAGAACTAAATAGACATTTCTCCAAAGAAGACATACAGATGGCTAACAAACACATGAAAAGATGCTCAACATCACTCATTATCAGAGAAATGCAAATCAAAACCACTATGAGGTACCATTTCACGCCAGTCAGAATGGCTGCGATCCAAAAGTCTACAAGCAATAAATGCTGGAGAGGGTGTGGAGAAAAGGGAACCCTCTTACACTGTTGGTGGGAATGCAAACTAGTACAGCCACTATGGAGAACAGTGTGGAGATTCCTTAAAAAACTGGAAATAGAACCTGCCTTATGATCCAGCAATCCCACTGCTGGGCATACACACTGAGGAAACCAGAAGGGAAAGAGACACGTGTACCCCAATGTTCATCGCAGCACTGTTTATAATAGCCAGGACATGGAAGCAACCTAGATGTCCATCAGCAGATGAATGGATAAGAAAGCTGTGGTACATATACACAATGGAGTATTATTCAGCCATTAAAAAGAATACATTTGAATCAGTTCTAATGAGGTGGATGAAACTGGAGCCTATTATACAGAGTGAAGTAAGCCAGAAAGAAAAACACCAATACAGTATACTAACGCATATATATGGAATTTAGAAAGATGGTAACAATAACCCTGTGAGACAGCAAAAGAGACACTGATGTATAGAACAGTTTTATGGACTCTGTGAGAGAGGGAGAGGGTGGGAAGATTTGGGAGAATGGCATTGAAACATGTAAAATATCATGTATGAAACGAGTTGCCAGTCCAGGTTCAATGCACGATACTGGATGCTTGGGGCTGGTGCACTGGGACGACTCAGAGGGATGGAATGGGGAGAGAGGAGGGAGGGGGGTTCGGGATGGGGAACACATGTATACCTGTGGCGGATTCATTTTGATATTTGGCAAAACTAATACAGTTATGTATAGTTTAAAAATAAAATAAAATTTAAAAAATTAAAAAAAAATAAAAATCATCATAAAAAAAAAAGAGAAAATCAGTGATCACTAGTAGCCTATTTGACAACAGTATAATCAATGCAGATTTTTAAAAAACAATGTGGCTGTAAGTTTTTAATCTCCCTTCAGATACATAAAATAGGCAAGTAGTGCTCTGATTTCCAAAGAAGAGGTGTTTGCTCTTAAAAGTCTATGAAATCCAAGGAGATGGTTCAAATTATTTTAAAGACCCCCTTGTGTGAAATTTGCAGTTCACTTGTGAAATATGCCTCTGTCACAGCTGCCCTCTGATGAAGCTTGGGTTCCAATCTGTGCCTCTCCAGCAGTCTGTGCGCCCACTGCTGCCAGGTGGCATCGGCTCGCTCACAGCGTCCTCCTCCTGTCTGCCATGAGGGAATAAAGCCGCGTCTCCCTGGGAAGCTTCCATCGGTGGCTCGGAAGAAATCTGTCTGCAGACAAGAGATGGCAGGCGTACTTGGAAATTTGAATTATTGCTGCCATCAGCACATTGCTTTCCTTTCATATTGAACCTTTGACATTGAAACATTTTGCCTATGTGTAGTTACAGTATTTCTCATTTGCCTTGGGCTTGCTGAAATGTAGAGATTCAGGGTTGTGGCTTTGTAGGAAGCAGAACATTGTTCTTTGTAAACTTAATGAAAAGAAAATTAGCAAACTGATGCTAAAGTAAGTGGCTTCAAAATGTTTGCAATTATCAAATTTTTTTTTTTTTTTTAGAAAGTACCATCAGAGTGAATTACTCTAACAGGCTAAAATGTGAATATATATGTATATAATCTCAAACATCTTTGCTGCTCCAAAGAAAAGTATGCAACCCTTGGATTAAGACTAAGCATATCCCCCAAGAAAGAAAAGAATGACAAAGGAAAGAAAAACGCTGAGACCATCTGTGAACTTGGGTCTGCATCTTTGAGCTTCAGGGACAGTTGTGGCAATTGTGCTGATGAAGGGAATTTATGGATGTAAATCATTTGTGCCGATGTAGCTCTAGCGTATAGCTGTCGGTGCAGTTGGTAAATGCAAAATCAGCCATTTGCAAGGAAACAGTTTTTCACCTTCCAAAGATCCTCAAAGGTTTTCATTATGAAATAATCCATATCTGACTTATTCTTTCTTAGACCAGTGGGAAGATGCTTGATCTTGAGGAGATCTTTGATCAATTTATACCCCAACACTGCAAGATCTTAAGGTAGAAATTTTTGATCACTTCAAAAATTAGTTCTTAAGCAACTGACTTGCTTATACTGTTATGGTGAGAATTGATAAAGTAGGTTAAATAAGTAAGTGAAAAAAGTGTGATGGGAAACCACCTTGTTCTCTAACCACAATATGTGACCATTAAGAAAATGTTAGCAAAATAGTTATTTGGAAGAAAGTTTAAGTAGCCATGTTAGGCAGATGTTTTCCTATCATTGGTTCTATGTCACTGCTCCCAAACAGCGTTATTGTATTTTTCTTATTAATTTAATTTATGTAACCTGAGCCTTTTTTACATGATGGAGAGGGAAATTTAACATAAGTGCTGGGTAATAGAGAATAATTAACAACTGTTTTCAAGGCAATGCTTTGTTTTAATGGTAACTGTTCAGTTACTCAGTCATGTTCAACTCTTTGTGACACCATGAACTGCAGCAGGCCAGGCTTACCTGTCCATCACCAACTCCTGGAGCCTGCTCAAACTCATGTCCATCTAGTTGGTGATGCTATCCAACCATCTCATCTCTGTCATCCCTTTCTCCTCCTGCCTTCAATCTTTCCCAGCATCAGGGTCTTTTCCAATGAGTCAGTTCTTCACATAAGGTGGACAAAGTATTGGAATTTCAGCTTCAACATCAGTCCTTCTGATGAATATTCAGGACTGATCTCCTTTAGGATGGACTGGCTGAATCTCCTTGCAGTCCAAGGGACTCTCAAGAGTCTTCTCCAACACCACAGTTCAAAAGCATCAATTCTTCAGCACTCAGCTTTCTTTATGGTCCAACTCTCACATCCAACATGACTATTGGAAGAACCATAGCTTTGACTAGATGGACCTTTGTTGGCAAAGTAATGTCTCTGCTTTTTGATATGCTCTCTAGGTTGGTCATAACTTTTCTTCCAAGGAGTGAGCATCTTTTGATTTCATGGCTGCAGTCACCATCTGCAGTGATTTTGGATGAACTCGTGGGACCAGATGCCATAATCTTAGTTTTTTGAATGTTGAGTTTTAAGCCAACTTTTCACTCTCCTCTTTCACTTTCATCAAGAGGCTCTTTAGTTCTCCTTCACTTTCTGCCATAAGGCTGGTGTCATCTGCATATCTGAGATTACTGATATTTCTCCCAGATCTTGATTCCAGCTTATGCTTCATCCAGCCTGGCATTTTGCATGATGTACTCTACATATAAGTTAAATAAACAGGGTGACCATATATATCCTTGATGTACTCCTTTCCCAGTTTGGAGCCAGTCCATTGTTCCATGTCTGGTTCTAACTGTTCCTTCTTGACCTGCATACAGGTTTCTCAGGAGGCAGGTCAGGTAGTCTGGTATTCCCATCTCTTTCAGAATTATCCACACTTTTTTGGATCCACACAGTCAAAGGCTTTGACATAGTTAATAAAACAGAAGTAGATGTTTTGCTGGAACTCTCTTGCTTTTTCTATGATCCAACAGATGTTGGCCATTTGATCTCTGGCTCCTCTGCCTTTTCTAAATCCAGCTTGAACATCTGGAAGTTCTCAGTTCATGTACTGTTGAAGCCTGGCTTGGAGAATTTTGAGCATTACTTTGCTAGTGTGTGAGATGAGTGCAATTATGCTTTGTTTTAGTTTTTGACATATTATTAATTTTCAACATACACAGTACACGTAACTCATACAAGTGATCTTTCTCTCCAGGGTGAGTACTGAGGTGCAAAATTTAAGGGGACAGGCTCTCTCAGAGTCAAGTGAATGCGCTTCAACTTTGCCCCTGGGTGCCTTATTCTTTTCACATTAGCCCAGGGCCTATTGGTCCTAGTCTGATGGTACAATAGCCAGTCTGCTAAATTCACATTCAAATAGCTGTTATTTTGTCCAGTCACAAGTGTCTGGTCATATTTGCTTCCTAACGCTCCATCTAAGTGAAAGATCATGATAACTAGCTTCAAAGTCTAATTGCCAGCTAACAATTATATGATTAATTTCTATTTTATATGGTAAGAAAACTCATACCATTTTGCTCAGAAAACTTTTTTCTTCATTTTGTGTTGAAAATATCTTCTTGTTTAGTCACTAACTCGTATCCAACTCTTTTGTGGCCCTATGAACTGTAGCCTGCCAGGTTCCTCTCTGTCCTTGGAATATATTCTTGGGTGCAAATTATTGCATGATCCTGTTTTCCTAGTGACTTAGGGAAATATATGATTTGTGTCAAAAACTGAAACTGACCACAGGATTAATGATCGGTTTTTTCCCATCACTGATGTGATTGAAGCAAATTACAACACCATGTCTTCTTACATATTTTTTCATTGATCCACATTTATTCCTTGCTTTTAATGTTGACACATACTTTTTAGATTTATCTCCAGCATTGAATTACCTCAGGCAAGTCACAGTTCTTCTGTGCTTTATTTGAGTTATCAAATAATGATGAATCTATGAAAATCTAGTAAAGTAATGCTCAAAATTCTCCAAACCAGGCTTCAGCAATACGTGAACCTTGAACTTCCAGATGTTCAAGCTGGATTTAGAAAAGGCAGATGAAACAGAGATCAAATTGCCAACATCTGCTGGATCATGGAAAAAGCAAGAGAGTTCCAGAAAAACATCTATTTCTGCTTTATTGACGATGCCAAAGCCTTTGACTGTGTGGATCACAATAAACTGTGGAAAATTCTTCAAGAGATGGGAATACCAGACCACCTGACCTGCCTCTTGAGAAACCTATATGCAGGTCAGGAAGCAACAGTTAGAACTGGACATAGAACAACAGACTGATTCCAAATAGGAAAAGGAGTACATCAAGGCCGTATATTGTCACCCTGCTTATTTTAACTCATATGCAGAGTACATCATGAGAAATGCTGGGCTGGAGGAAGCACAAGCTGGAATCAAGAATGCTGGGAGAAACATCGATAACCTCAGATATGCAGATGACACCACCCTTATGGCAGAAAGTGAAGAGGAACTCAAAAGCCTCTTGATGAAAGTAAAAGAGGAAAGTGAAAAAGTTGGCTTAAAGCTCAACATTCAGAAAACTAAGATCATGGCATCCGGTCTCATCACTTCATGGGAAATAAATGGGGAAACAGTGGACACAGTGGCTGGCTTTATTTTTCTGAGCTCCAAAATCACTGCAGTTGGTGATTGCAGCCATAAAACTAAAAGAAGGAAAGTTCTTCCTCCTTGGAAGGAAAGTTATGACCAACCTATATAGCATATTGAAAAACAGAGACAATACTTTGCCAATAAATGTCTGTCTAGTCAAAGTTATGGTTTTTCCAGTGGTCATGTATGGATGTCAGAGTTGGACTATAAAGAAGGCTGAGCACTGAAGAATTGATGCCTTTGAACTGTGGTGTTGGAGAAGACTCTTGTGAGTCCCTTGGACTGCAAGGAGATCCAACCAGTCCATCCTTAAGGAGATGAGTCCTGGGTGTTCATTGGAGGGACTGATGTTGAAGCTGAAACTCCAGTACTTTGGCCACCTAATGAGAAGAGCTGACTCATTTGAAAAGACCCTAATGCTGGGAAAGATTGAGAGCAGGAGGAGAAGGGGACGACAGAGGATGAGATGGTTGGATGGAATCACCGACTTGATGGACATGGGTTTTGGTGGACTCAGGAGTTGGTGATGGACAGGGAGGCCTGGCGTGCTGCGGTTCATGGGGTCGCAAAGAGTCAGACACGACTTAGCGACTGAACTGAACTAAACTGAACTGATGAAAATCTAAGCTCTTTTGCTGTAACAAGATGGAAGGTAATGAGAACATTTAGAAAATATGACTTTATCCTAAAATATTGTGTTTGATTTAAAAAATACATATCAAGTTGTGGTCTAAAAGATTTTGGTGACATCATTGCAAAGTCCTAGATGGCACCTCGGGCAGTTGCTTATATGGTAAGTCATTGCTTTGCAATCAACGCATGAGGCCCAGTCAGTATCTTTATTAGTAAAGGATCTTGTGGAGAGAAATGTTTGGAAGTCTGTTTCTGAAGCATTTCAAAAAGACTTCCCTAAACATGGAAGCAGTTGCTCTTTTCCCATGGGAAGAATTTAGAATAACACTTCAAAGAGTGGGCATGACAGCAGGAAGCAAGGGTTTGTCCATCTGGGCTTGAGAATATAACCAAGTTGCAATCACCTGTCCTTATCCACAGAATCCTGGCTAACTCTTCTTTTCCTTGTGCTATATTTATTCTCCCTTATCTTGTTCCGTGAACACTGCTAAGGTTGTAGCACATAGCATTCCTTGTGCACCGTGTTTATGAGTGCATGCGTGTGTGCTCAGCCCTGTCTGACTGTTTGCCATCCCATGGACTGTAGCCCACCAGGCTGCTCTGTCTGTGGGATTTTCAAGGCGAGAATACTGGAATGGGTTGCCATTTCCTCCTCTAGGAGATCTTCCCATCCCAGAGATCAAACCCAAGTCTCCTGCATCCCCTGCATTGGTAGGTGGATTCTTTACCACTTGAGCCACTCAGGAAGGCTGCATTATGTTTATATAGGCTTACAGAAACTGTCAGTTCCAGTCAGGCTCCCAGGCTAGAGGGTGGGAGAAAAAGGGCTTCCCCATGTTTCCCATGCTCAGGGGTTGTCTTAATGCTCCTCACACCTCCAAGCCAATTGAAGCGCCATCTCCATGTTTGACACTTAGCCCTTGTGTTAGGTAGAAGCTTCTAGAAATTCCCCCAGCAGAAGCCTAGGCTTTCTGGAGACTGGTGGAGATCTAAGCCATGGAGAGTGCTATCAGTCAGAGAGAGGAACAAACCCTCCACTAGAAACCACACCATTTTTTTCCCCCTAAAGACCTTTTCAAACCCTTCTCTAGTCAGAGAGTGGAAAGCAGTAAATTAGAGTAGCAGGCTCAGAATTTGGAAGGCTCTGGCAAGTGGAGAAGGCTGAGTGATTGTTTTCTGTAACCCTCTGCGCTGCCCAGGAGTCATACATAATGGAGAAGGAGGTAAATAAGAATTAAATACCTGCAGTCTCTTTTTTCTTCTGTCCTTTGATTACACCACTATTTTATTTATGATTCCCCAAAGAGAAGGAAACTTCCCTTATGTGCCATTGCTTTTGTAAATTGTTAAAGAATCACAAAAATGAAATACTTCACAGCGGGTTTTTCTCTATTGCCTCTTTCTGGCTGTACCGACCCCTTCAAAGTGATGGTCTACCCGTGCGTGCTCCCCTCCTCCACAGCCACCCTATCCCCACATCCTCCGAATAAAACCGCCTTAATTTCATTGTGTCTTATTTACTAAAGGAGATCAAATACATCTCAAGTCCACATTGAGCTTGGTGCTGTGCTCACTGGCCCTGGCCAGCTTTTTCATCATATGATACTGTTCTGCATCTGAGGGGCAGTGTTTCAGGTAGACAGTCTACATTCTTTGTTTTGTATTTGTATAAGAACTGAGTGAGCAACTGTGCTCAATTCTGTGAACAGTAAATAGAGGAAATGCAAACAGTTCAGGTTTGGTTTGGTTTCGAATACTGTCATCCATAGCTTGGGTTGGGGGAGGCATAGAAGAAAATGTTTATCTGAATTGTCTGCGCAGTCTCTCAAAGTTTCACTTTTCTTGCCCAAATAGATAGAATTTGTTATATGGGAGCTCTAATTCTGAACCTGTTTGGGAGTTTCTAGCATTTGGCTCTTTTCTTTAAACAATATTTCGGGACCTTTTTTTGTACTCCCACCACCAGGACAGAGAGGGTAACGGCACCCGACTCCAGTACTCTTGCCTGGAAAATCTCATGGGTGGAGGAGCCTGGTAGGCTGTAGTCCATGGCGTCGCTGAGGGTCGGACACAACTGAACGACTTCACTTTCACTTTTCACTTTCCTGCATTGGAGAAGGAAATGGCAACCCACTCCAGTGTTCTTGCCTGGAGAATCCCAGGGACAGGGGAGCCTGGTGGGCTGCCGTCTGTGGGGTCGCACAGAGTCGGACACGACTGAAGCGACTTAGCAGCAGCCGCAGCAACACCACCACCACCAGGAAATTTAAGAAGTTGGGGATACAGATTCTTCTTTCATGCTATCTTCCAGCTAGAGGGAATTACTTTTAATAGCAAGGATTTGGACTGTGAATAACAGGTTAGATGATGTCAAGGCACAGCCCAACATGATACCATAGCGATAAAGCCTTCATGTAAGAATTCTTAGTGGGATTTTAAGGGCCAGGAGGCAGGGGGATGAAATGCAGTGGGAAATAAAGTCTGCTACACATGATAGGCAGGATTTTTTTTAACATAGGTTACCAAATATTCTGACTTTCTACCCTTTGAGATTTTCTACCACTTCTCAAGCAGGATAAGACACGCTTGAAGAAGAAATAAAGCACAAGATGGAGGACGAGTGACAATGGAATGGCATGAAGGGGTATTTCACTCACAGGAATCTAACTATAGGAACTCGTAGACAAAAAAAAATTGAAAGTTGCTCTCTTACTCATTCACTGAATTCAATTTAAGCTTTTCAGTCTAGTTACTGTGAGGCACTGGAATTTTTTTTGCCCCCTTAGTGAATTTCAGTCCTATGCGGCTTTTTACTGTGTGCACTGTATCTTTTCATACTCTGTATTTTGTATTATCTGTTACTATGTATCTTACAAAAATATGTATTTAAGGGTTCAGTCTCAGTTCAGTTGAGTTGCTCTGTCATGTCCGGCTCTTTACAACCTCATGGACTGCAGCACCCAGGCCTCCCTGTCCATCACAAACTGCCAGAGTTTACTCAAACTCATGCCCATTGAGTCGATGATGCCATCCAACCATCTCATTCTCTATCATCCCCTTCTCCTCCTGCCTTCAATCTTTCCCAGCATCAGGGTCTCTTCACATGAGTCAGTTCTTTGCATCAGGTGGCCAAAGTATTCGAGTTTCAGCTTTAGCATCAGTCCTTCCAATGAATATTCAGGACTGATTTCCTTTAGGATGGGCTGGTTCAATCTCCTTGCAGTCCAAGAGACTCTAAAGAGTCTTCTCCAACACCACAGTTTGAAAGCATTAATAATTTGGCACTCAGCTTTCTTTATAGTCCAACTCTCACGTCCATACATGACTACTGGGAAAACTATAGCTTTGACTAGATGGACCTTTGTCTGCAAACTAATGTCTCTGCTTTTTAATATGCTGTCTAGGTTGATCATAACTTTTCTTCCAAAGAGCAAGCGTCTTTAAATTTCATGGCTGCAGTCACCATCTGCAGTGATTTTGGAGCCAAAAAAACAAAGTCTGTCACTGTTTCCACTGTTTGCCAATCTATTTGCCATGAAGAGATAGGACCAGATGCCATGATCTTAGTTTTCTGAATGTTGAGCTTTAAGCCAGCTTTTTCACTCTCCTCTTTCACTTTCACCAGGAGGCTCTTTAGTTCTTCAATTTCTGCCATAAGGGTGGTGTCATCTGCATATCTGAGGTTATTGATATTTCTCCCAGCAGTCTTGATTCCAGCTTGTGCTTCATCCAGCCCAGCATTTCTCATGATATACTTTGCGTATAAGTTAAATAAGCTGGGTGACAATATACCTTGACATACTCCTTTCCCGATTTGGAACCAGTCTGTTGTTCCATGTCCAGTTCTAACTGTTGCCTCTTGACTTCCATACAGATTTCTCAGGAGGCAGGTCAGGTGGTCTAGTATTCCCATCTCTTCAAGAATTTTCCACAGTTTGTTGTCATCCACACAGTAAAAGGCTTTGGCATAGTCAGTAAAGCAGAAGTCAATATTTTTGTGGAACTCTCTTGCTTTTTCGATGATCCAACAGATGCTGGCAATTTGATCTCTGGTTCCTCTGCCTTTTCTAAATCCAGTTGAACATCTGGAAGTTCACAGTTCATGTACTATTGAAGCCTGGCTTGGAGAATTTTGAGCATTGCTTTACTAGCGTGTGATATAAGTGCAATTGTGTGGTAGTTTGAGCATTCTTTGGTATTGCCTTCCTTTGGGATTGGAATGAAAACTGACCTTTTCCAGTCCTGTGGCCACTACTGAGTTTTCCAAATTTGCTGGCATATTGATGCAGCACTTTGACAGCATCATCTTTTAGATTTGAAATAGCTCAACTGGAATTCCATCACCTCCATGAGCTTTGTTCGTAGTGATGCTTCCTAAGGCCCACTCAACTTCACACTCCAGGATGTCTGGGTCTAAGTAAGTGATCATACCATCATGATTATCTGGGTCTTGAAGATCTTTTTTGTACAGTTCTTCTGTGTATTCTTACCACCCCTTCTTAATATCTTCTGCTTCTGTTGGGTCCATACCACTTCTGTCCTGTATTATGCCCATCTTTGCATGAAATGTTCCCTTGGTATCTCTAATTTTCTTGAAGAGATCTCTAGTCTTTCCCATTCTATTTTTTTCCTCTATTGTTTTACATTGATCACTGAGAAAGGCTTTCTTATCACTCCTTGCTCTCCTTTGGAACTCTGCATTCAAATGGGTATATCTTTCCTTTTCTCCTTTGCCTTTCACTTCTCTTCTTTTCACAGCTATTTGTAAGGCCTCCTCAGACAACCATTTTGCCTTTTTGCATTTCTTTTTCTTGAGGATGGTCTCAATCACTGCCTCCTGTACTATGTCACAAACCTCTGTCCATAGTTCTTCAGGCACTCTGTCCATCAGATCTAATCCCTTGAATCTATTTGTCACTTCCACAGTATACTTGTAAGGAATTTGATTTAGGTCATACCTGAATGGCCTAGTGGTTTTCCCTATTTTCTTCAATTTACGTGTGAATTTGGCAATAAGGAGTTCATGATCTGAGCCACACTCCGCACCCAGGCTTGTTTTTGCTAACTGTATAGAGATTCTCCATCTTTGGCTGAAAAGAATATAATCAATCTGATTTTGGTGTTGACCATCTGGTGATGTCCATGTGTAGCCTTCTCTTGTCTTGTTGGAAGAGGGTGTTTGCTATGACCAGTGCGTTCTCTTGGCACAACTCTGTTAGCCTTTGTCCTGCTTCATTCTGTACTCCCAAATTTTCCTGTTACTCCAGGTATCTTTTGACTTCCTACTTTTGCATTCCAGTCCCCTATAATGAAAAGCACATCTTTTTTGGGTATTAGTTCTAGAAGGTCTTCAGCTTCTTCAGCATTACTGGTCGGGGCATAGACTTGGATTACTGTGATATTGAATGGTTTGCCTTGGAAACGAACAGAGATCATTTTGTCATTTTTGAGATTGCATCCAAGTTCTGCATTTCAGACTCTTGTTAACTATGATGGCTGCTCCATTTCTTCTAAGGGATTCTTGCCCACAGTAGTAGATATAATGGTCATCTGAATTAAATTCACCCATTCCAGCCCATTTTAGTTCACTGATTCCTAAAATGTTGATGTTCACTCTTGCCATCTCCTGTTGACCACTTCCAATTTGCCTTGATTCATGGACCTAACATTCCAGGTTCCTATGCAACATTGCTGTTTACAGCATTGGACTTTACTCTATAGCCAGTCACATCCACACTGGATGTTGTTTTTGCTTTGGCTCCGTCTCTTCATTCTACCTGGAGCTATTTCTCCACTGATCTCCAGTAGCATATTGGGCACCTACCAACCTGGGGAGTTCCTCTTTCACTGTCCTATCTTTCTGCCTCTTCATACTGATCATGGGGTTCTCAAGGCAAGATTACTGAAGTGGTTTGCCGTTCCCTTCTTCAGTGGACCACATTTTGTCAGAACTCTCCACCATGACTCATCCATCTTGGGTGGCCCTACATGGCATGGCTCATAGTTTCAATGAGTTAGACAAGGCTGTGTCCATGTGATCAGATCGGTTAGTTTTCTGTGATTGTTGTTTTCAGTCTGTCTGCCCTCTGATAGAGAAGGAAAAGAGGCTTATGGAAGCTTTCTGATGGGAGAGACTGACTGAGGGGGGCGTTTTTAAGTACTATATTATTAAGTACTTAAGTACTATAGTATTTAAGGGTACTATAGTCATTTATGGAGAAGGTAATGGCACCCCACTCCAGTACTCTTGCCTGGAAAATCCCATGGATGGAGGAGCCTGGTAGGCTGCAATCCATGGGGTCGCTAAGAGTCAGACATGACTGAGTGACTTCACTTTCACTTTTCACTTTCATTCATTGGAGAAGGAAATGGCAACCCACTCCAGTGTTCTTGCCTGGAGAATCCCAGGGAGGGGGAGCCTGGTGGATTGCCGTCTATGGGGTCGCACAGAGTTGGACACAACTGAAGCGACTTAGCAGCAGCAGCTTAGCAGCATAGTCATTTATACTTTTTCATATCGTACATATAGCAAATAGTATACCAAAATCAAGTTCTATATGGGCAGTTTAAGAGTTCTGAAGAGTACTTTTGGCTCTCCTCAATTTTCATTTTTTACACTGACTCTACAAATCAATCCCAATGTATTATATGATCAGCGTAATAATTATGCTGGTTTGATTAAATTTAGGTGCCTAAGCTCAGACAAATCACAGCCGCAGTAAATGAAAGACTCTGCAGGTGCATTCATGCAAAGTGTATCAGAGATTTTTGAGGAATCATAGAAAATGGAAGAGATGCCAGAGCAGGAAATAGAAAAATGTACCAGTTTTCAAAAGGAGAAGATATATTCCAGAAATTAAAACTATAAAACTCATTTGATCTGTAGCAGCAAAGACAATTTCAAGATATTTAAATAACTTGGAAGCATTTCAGAAATGATTACAATTAGCCAGCATGGCTGCACTAAGAATAATTCATAACAAGGGAAGCTAATTCATTTTCAATCATGCTATTCAACTGTTTTTTAAGGAAAAGTCATAAAGATGGTATACCTTAATTTGTGATAGTCTAATGAGAAAAAATAAAAAATAACATTAACTTATGAATTGATATCAAGCTAGAGGGAGCTTTTTGTCATGTCCTTCACTACTCTGCACTGAGTTTCATCTTGTCTAGTATTTATTTTTAACATCTTACATGAAAAGTGCTGAGCAACTGTACCTTATTTGTGAATTATGAAAAGCTAGACAGGAGAGAAAATTCAGATAATTAGTATTACCCTCCAAAACACTGAATTTGAATAGCAAAGCTTATAAGACTTCATTTAATTAGGACAAAGGTAAAGCTGGTCACTAAATGCAAATCTTAACTTTATATGCACAGAATTAGGCATATCTGTCATGAACACAGATCTGGAAAAAAATTGGACTTCTTGTTGGTTGAAAAGTGTATCGTGAGCCAATCGCATGATAGTTTGCCAGGAAAACAACTGCAGTCTTCGGTTACATTTTCAGTCCCTGAGAAATTGAGAGGTTATTGCCCACGAACTCCATATTTGTTGACCACATGTGGAGTATTGTATTGACTTCATGGGAACATGTCTTAAATCTACTCCATCTTAAACATGACAGCCCATCAAATATTTGAAGACAGCTTTTAAGCTGCCTCCTCTAAGCTAAGTATCCCTCTTCTTAATAGAACAAGATGCTGTGTCACCAGGACAATTCCCTGTTAGTAACACTGCCCTCTGCACATTTGTCAACAGTTCTTTGTAAGTGTGTCACACAGAATTGGATGTGATACTAGATGCAGAATGGCTAGCCTAGAAGAGTGTAGGAACTTCATCTGCCCTGTGAATATTATTTTTATATTTATTAAGTCTAAGGTTACAATGAAGCTACATCACACATGCACGTAACGTATGGTAATACTACTATACATTTCAGCAAAAATAAATGAAAAGAAATACTGCCCACCCAGTAAACATATGCCTCTGAGTAAGCATGAGATGAGAAATGTGAATCTGGACACTTGTGAGTCATAAATTTAATACTTCTTGTAGTCGGGGCTAAATATGACTCAAGAGTTTAAAAGTGAGTATTTTTCCTCACCCCTAAATACATTGCCATTCTTTATGGGACATTTTAGATTTTCAAATTACTTTTAATTAAGTGAAAATCTTGTCTTTTTAAACTTTTGATAACTATGTAAGATGCAGCTCTTCTGTATATCTTTTTTTTCTTGGCTGTAACCTCACATTTTTTTAACTTCTAGATACTTTTTTAACATCACCAAATGCTTGTTACAATAATTTTACTCTATATTATATTTTAAAAAATTTTTTTGCTTTATTTTTTTTGAACCTAAGTATAGAACTTTATGTTTATTCTTAGTATATTTCTTCTTATTATATTTGATTCATCATTACAGACTATTGCTTTATTATACTCAGCCTTCTGTCATCCAGTTTCCATGATAAGCCAAGGCCTGACCTTTCCTTTTTGGTTGCCATTAAAGAGTGAACTCCAGGAGTTGGTGATGGACAGGGAGGTCTGGCGTGCTGCGATTCATGGGGTCGCAAAGAGTCGGACACGACTGAGTGACTGATCTGATCTGAAAGATTCATTAAAGCTGAGTGCCAAAGAATTGATGCTTTTGAACTGTGGTGTTGGAGAAGACTCTTGAGAGTCCCTTGGACTGTAAGGAGATCCAACCAGTCTATTCTAAAGGAGATCAGTCCTGGGTGTTCTTTGGAAGGAATGATGCTAAAGCTGAAACTCCAGTACTTCGGCCACCTGATGCAAAGAGTTGACTCATTGGAAAAGACTCTGATGCTGGGAGGGATTGGGGGCAGGCGGAGAAGGGGACGACAGAGGATGTGATGGCTGGCTGGCATCACTGACTCGATGGACGTGAGTTTGAGTGAACTCCCGGAGTTGGTGATGGACAGGGAGGCCTGGCATGCTGCAATTCATGGGGTCGCAAAGAATTGGACAGGACTGAGTGACTGAACTAAACTGAAGACCCTTGTATGAACTGTATTTCACAGATTCTAAAAATGTGCATTTTCCCACACCTTTACCATTAAACTTTACCATTAAAATTATGCCTTAAAATCAGTGAGATTGTCAAGAGACCAAGAAGATAAGCCATAGACTATAAGAAAATATTTGCAAAAGACATCTGATAAAGGACTATTATCAAAAATATGCAAAGAACTCTTGAAACTCAACAATAAGAAGATGAATAATCCAATTAAAATGTGGGCCAAAACCTCAATAGATATCTCAACAAAGAATCAGATCACATGTAAGTATAAAAAATATGTTCAACATTATATGTAATCAGGAAATTGAAAATTAAGACAACAATGGAATACCACTACAGAACTATTAGAATGCCAAAATCCAGAACACTGACAATTCCAAATGCTGGAGAGGAGGTAGAGCACTAGGAACTCTTATTTATTGCTGGTCGAATGAAAAATAATAAGCTACTTTTGGAAGATATTTTTGTGGTTTCTTACTAACTAAACATACTGTTACCATATGATTTAGTAATCAAACTCTTTGAATTAAAAACATATATCCATACAAAAAACTGCACACACACACATACAACAACTTTATTCATAATTGCCAAAATGTAGAAACTGCCAAAAACCCTTCAGTAGGCAAGTCGATAAACTGTGGTACATTCAATCAATGAAATATTATTCAGCATTTGAAAGAAATGAGCTATCAAGCCATGAAAAGAATGGAGGCACCTTAAATGAATGTTATTAAGAAAAAGAACGTGAAGTGAAAAATCGCTCAATCACATCTGACTCTTTGCAACTGTGTAGTCCATGGAATTCTCCAGGCCAGAATACTGGAGTGGAGTGGGTAGCCTTTCCCTTCTCCCGGGGATATTCCCAACCCAGGGACTGAACCCAGGTCTCCTGCATTGCAGGCAGATTCTTTACCAGCTGAGCCACCAGGAAAGCCCAGGAATACCGGAGTGGGTAGCCTATCCCTCCTCCAGAAGATCCTGACACAGAAATTGAATCAGGGTCTCCTGCATTGCAGGAGGATTCTTTACCAACTGAAATATCAGAGAAGCCCTACCAGTCATTCTGAAAAGACTATGGAATATATGATTCAGACTATTGAATCTAGAAAAGGAAAAACTTTAGACACAGTAAAAAAGATTAGTAGTTGCCAAGGTTGAGGATAAGGAAGGATGGAAAGGTGGAGAACAGATTTTTTTATTTTTTATTTTTTATCTGAAATGACTCTGTACAATACTATAGTCATGGACACATGGCATCATACATTTGTCCAAACCCATAGAATGTACAGCACCATGCATGAACCAACTTTGGGTGATAATGATGTTTATCTGTTTTAACAAATGTACGACTCTGATGTAGGAGGTTAATAATTGGGGAGGCTATGCATATGGGAGGACTAGGGGTATATGAGATTGTCGAATCAATTTTGCTATTAACCTAAACAGTTTCTAAAATATTCAGTCACTCAGTCATGTCCAACACTTTGCAACCCTATAGACTGCAGCACACTAGGCTCCCCTGTCCTTCACCATCTCCCAGAGCTTGCTCAAACTCATCTCCATCGAGTCAGTGATGCCATCGAACCATCTCATCTCTGTCATCCCCTTCTCCTCCTGCCTTCAATCTTTCCCATCATCAAGGTCTTTTCTAATGAGTCAGTTCTTCGCATCAGGTGGCCAAAGTATTGGAGTTTTGGCTTCAGCATCAATCCTTTCAATGAATATTCAGGGTTGATTTCCTTTAGGATTGACTGGTTTGATCTCCTTGCAACCCAAGGGACTCTCAAAAGTCTTATCCAACATCACTGTTTGAAAGCATCAATTCTTCAGAGCTCAGCTTTCTTTATGGTCCAACTCTCACATCCAACATGACTATTGGAAGAACCATAGCTTTGACTAGATGGACCTTTGTTGGCAAAGTAACGTCTCTGCGTTTTAATATGCTGTCTAAATTTGTCATAGCTTTTCTTCCAAGGAGCAAACGTCTTTTAATTTCATGGCTAAATGTCATTCTAAAATATAGGCTTATTAATTTAAAAAATGAAAAATCAATAGGATCTTAAAATCCCTGTTGGTCAGGTGACAATACTTGACATAGTGATTGTTACCTGTGCATGGACACAGTTGGTACTGCTCATATTATCAACACTTCAAATGAGTTATGTACAGTGTTGGGATTTTTCTTATTAACTTTAAAACACCTTCAAAAAGATTATAGTATGATTCACATTGGAAACAAAAAAAGTTACTATAGATGTGAACAGCTCAGAAACAGACTGGTGGGGAGGGCGGGAGAGGGCTGTATATTGTGCGGCAAAGAATTGCCATTGGAGCAGATGACCAAAACTAAATTTTTTTTGAGAATACAGGACCTAGGTAAGGATAGTTACCACACATCATGAAGTCATGCTATATTTTATTTTTGAGATAAGCATGAAAAGACTAGCATATGGCGGCAATGTATGTAAGAGGGATTTTTAAAATCCCTGAGACTAGAGCAAAAAAAAAGTTAAGCAGTGAGAAAAAGCTGGTGCGACAATGTCATGTAACTCAAGTGATAAAAATATAGCACCAAGTCAAGTCAAATAGGAAATGCTGACAAAGACTGAAGCTTCTTTAATGTGCCTCAGGATTAAACTGTCAGTGCTAAAGGAACTGCTAAAGTGATCTAGGAGCATAAATAGGTCTAAAAGCCCTTTCAATAAGTATAAAATAAAAGGTTCTAAGTGATTAGAAAGCAGCATAATAGTTTAAAAGGCAGCACTTTTTTCTTAGTAGTATACAAAATAATGGAAAATTTTATAATCAGTAGCACCTCAAGTCAAAGAAATACGCACCAGCTTACAGACGTAATCCATACATTCACTGATGATAAAACTCCCACCTTCCTTTAGAGCAACTGACAAGTGAACTGGCTAGTAGGCATTTTCCCTTGATATATGTGACGGTCAGTGTAAAACAGTGCACATGCAAGATCCACACAGGACAATAAAAAAGACTTGCACATGGTTGTTAAAGGGTGAATACAATCAACAGAGCCAAACTCGTTAAATTAAGTAGTTCAATGACAGAAACTTGATGTACTTGGGTCAGTTAGAGAAGAACCAGCATAACGCCTCTTAAACATATTGTTTTGGTGAAATTTGTATATCTGTGTCTGCACACTTTGAAACATTTGATCAGTTAAAAGAGTAAATACTCTGATCTGGGAGGCATGAATATTTTCAAAAAACAAGTTGATAATGACAAGACTCCCTAGTCTAAAGTTGAGAGTACCTAATCTAAGCGCCTTCATTAGTAGAATGGCCTCTTAGTTGTTCTACCTACCCCCTCTTTTTCTCCCATCAATGTATTCTCCATGGTATTTTAAGTGCAAATGCGCAAATACTAACCTGTTTTAACATCTGAGTCATTTCCTGTTATTCTTAAGAAAAATTCAAAATGCTTTCCCCTGCCTTGAACCAGATTACCTTTCTAGCTACATCGCACTACATGATTGTGTTCTTGGCTCTAGGTATTTAAAAAAATTTTTTCAGTACTGTATTTGAGCCATGTTCCCACTCAGCAGTGACTCCTCTGCTTGGTGTTCATTTACGTTTTCCCTCACTCAGTAAGTGCCTCTCGATCTTTCAGTGGCAATTCAGTTGTCACTTTCTGAGAGAAGTCTTTCCCAGTCTCTCTGACTAGGTCGAGTTCACCCTACTCACACACTTAAAGTACCATGTCTCTCTAAATCTCATTGTAGTTAACATAGTTATAATTTTTCACTTATTTGTGCAGTTTTTGGATCAATATTTTATCTGCTCCCTCCCCCAGATAAACTACAAGCTCCATTAAAATAGAGACCATCTTCCTACTCAGCAGTGTCATTTCTAGTACTATTCATGAATTATATAGATGATCAATAAATATTGAATAAATTAATGATTCAGTTCAGTTTAGTTGCTCAGTCGTGTCCGACTCTTTGCAACCCCATGAATCACAGCACGCCAGGCCTCCCTGTCCATCACCAACTCCCGGAGTTCACTCAAACTCACATCTATCAACTCAGTGATGCCATCCAGCCATCTCATCCTCTGTCATCCCCTTCTCCTGCCCCCAATCCCTCCCAGCATCAGAGTCTTTTCCAATGAGTCAACTCTTCGCATGAGGTGGCCAAAGTACTGGAGGTTCACCTTTAGCATCATTCCTTCCAAAGAACACCCAGAACTGATCTCCTTTAGAATGGACTGGTTAGATCTCCTTGCAGTCCAAGGGACTCCCAAGAGTCTTCTCCAACACCACAGTTCAAAAGCATCAATTCTTCGGTGCTCAGCTTTCTTCACAGTCCAACTCTCACATCCATACATGACCACTGGAAAAACCATAGCCTTGACCACACGGACCTTTGTTGGCAAAGTAATGTCTCTGCTTTTGAATATGCTATCTAGGTTGGTCATAACTTTCCTTCCAAGGAGCAAGCGTCTTTTAATTTCATGGCTGCAGTCACCATCTGCAGTGATTTTGAAGCCCCAAAAAATAAAGTCTGACACTGTGTCCACTGTTTCCCAACTATTTGCCATGAAGTGATGGGACCAGATACCACGATCTTTGTTTTCTGAATGTTGAGTTTTAAGCCAACTTTTTAACTCTCCTCTTTCACTTTCATCAAGAGGCTTTTGAGTTCCTCTTCACTTTCTGCCATAAGGGTGGTGTCACCTGCATATCTGAGGTTATTGATATTTCTCCCAGCAATCTTGATTCCAGCTTGTGCTTCTTCCAGCCCAGCGTTTCTCATTATGTACTCTGCATACCAGTTAAATAAGCAGGGTGACAATATACAGCCTTGACATACTCCTTTTCCTATTTGGAACCAGTCTGTTGTTCCATGTCCAGCTCTAACTGTTGCTTCCTGACCTGCATATAGGTATCTCAAGAGGCAGGTCAGGTGGTCTGGTATTCCCATCTCTTTCAGAATTTTCCACAGTTTATTGTGATCCACACAGTCAAAGGTTTTGGCATAGTCAATAAAGCAGAAATAGATGTTTTTCTGGAACTCTCTTGCTTTTTCGATGATCCAGCAGATGTTGGCAATTTGGTCTCTGGTTCCTCTGCCTTTTCTAAAACCAGCTTGAACATCTGAAATACAAGAATTATTTTTTTCAAAGATAATATGTTTATAAACCCAAACAGAGTATAAAATAATAGTAACACAAGCAGAGTTAAGGTACTAGAAAATAAAAGGTTTAATTTATAAGAACAGTAATCAAATTTAAAATTGTCTGGGAGTTTTGTATATTTCAAGAGAGAGGTTGAAATATTATTTAATTTCAAACTCTTAAGCCAAACATGCTTGACACTATTTCAAGACTAGAAACTGAAAGAATGAAGTAGAATTGGAATGTATAAGTCCCAAAGAAGGAGAGATAAAAATATAAAACAAAATAAAACTCTATAAAAATTTAAATGGATTAAACTCAAGAGTTAAAAGGCAGATTATGAAATGACATTTTTTTAAATCCAAATATATCCTCCTGAGAAGAAAACATGTAAGTATAAGACCAAAGGAAATTTTAAAGTAAAAGGATAGAGATCTATATCCCAGGTAACTACTAACAAAAACCAAGCTAGAACAGCTATTTTAATGGTAGATAAAATAAGTTTAAGACAAAACATCTTGATAAAAATTTCAGTTCACCAGAAATACACTACATTCAAAATGTATATGTACCTTTGAGACTGTAACAAAGCAGTCTCAAAAAAAAAAAAAAAAAATGATTGGAGGTTGACAAATCCACAACCTTTCTCAATTACTGATAATTCTAGCAGGAAAAAATCAACAATGAATATGAGCATGATTTAATAAAAATATTAAGACCTTTACATGCAGCAGTCAAAAATACACAGTCTTCTTAAGTAGACAGAATATTTGTGACACTTATCTGTAAACCAGGTCATAAAACCAGATTCAAAGAACAAATAACATTGTTTGGCCACAGTGTAATTAAGGTCCAAGTTAATTACAAAAATAAAATGTTTTATAACATTTGTCTGTTTGGAAACTATTTGGCAGTACCTCAAAGGGTAACTTAGAGTTACCACATGGACCTCACAATTTCCATTCCTAGGTATATAACAAAAGAATTAAAAACATATGTCCTCACAAAAACGTATACACTAATGTTTATGACAGCATTATTTATAATAGCCAAAAAGTGAAATCAACCCACTGTCCATCAATTGCTGAACAGATAGACAATATGTGCTATATCTACCCAACCGAATATTATTAAGCAGTGAAAAGGAATGAAATATTGGCACATGCTTTAACGTTTGCACTTTGAAATTATGCTATGAGAATGAAGCCAGCTATAAAACACCGTATATTATATGATAAAGTTTATATGAAATGTCCAGAATAGGGAAATCTATGGAGACAACATACATTAGTCATTGCCAAGAGATGGAAGCAGAAAGAAATGGAGAGTGACTGCTAATAGGTATGAAGTTTGTTTTTGGAGTGGTGAAAATGTTCTGTAATTAGTAGTGATGTTTGTGCCATTTTTATGAACCTGATAAAATCACTATATTGTATATTTTATAGCACTGACAGTGATATAAGTAGAACCACTCCTGTTTCTACCCTTGGTTCCCAGATTCATGAAATCTTCCTATAAAGGAAAAGTACCATTTAAAAGATCTTTGATTCAAAGTATACAGTGTTCTGTGTTCTGAGGGATGGCACTTAATCCTTCTCAAGTGTTGCCTCTAAGCTGGCTCTTCAGTTCTCTTGTTACCAGCTCTTTTTAACTCTCTATCAGGCCAGCAATTGCTAGGTAGTATAAAATATGATGGGGGCTTCTCTGGTGACTCAGATGGTAAAGAATCTGCCTACAATACAGGACACCTAGGTTTGATCCCTAGGTCAGGAAGATCCCCAGGAGAAGTAAATGGCTACCGACTCCAGTATTCTTGCCTGGAGAATCCTATGGACAGAGGGGCCTGGCTGGCTGCAGTCCATGGGGTCACAAAAAGTCGGACATGACTGAGCAACTGACACTTTCACTTTCACTTCATAGAATATGATAGGTCAGTGGAGCCCATGGTCATGGGCCTACTTCCTATCTTTTTATTCTGTAAAGTGGGTCCCTGTTCTGGTGGAATATTATGTGGAATTCAGTGCTAGTTGATCAAACACAACGAGCCTCCAGAGAATAGTATTAGAGGAAAAAGAAACTCATACCTAGGTGTAAGTTTGTTCCTGTCAATATGAATTGCTGGTCCTTCCAATGTGGAAAGGTTCCAGTGTAAGCCCTGCAAACATTTTCTCCCATCTCACTGCCTATGACTGGGTTATACACCCATACTTAACTAGTCATTGTGGCCCAGATGGTGGAATTGGCTGACTAAACTAAGTCAATTATATTCTACTCAAATCACAGTGGTAAGGATGGAGAGGGAAGCTCACCCCCCAAAATTTATAATGTTATTAGGAAAAAGAAAATGAAAGGTAGGCAATCAAAAATGACAAAAAGATGGGATAGGGAAAGATAGATAAATAAATGGATAAATAGATAGACAGACTAGATTAACTGGTTCCTCCTCTTATTCTTCAAAAAGTTTTCTTGTTTGCATGGAATAATGTAGAGCTGGAATTCCACTGATGAAGAACAAATCTTTACTAATGCACTTGTTACCAAAAAACAGCTGCCTAAATTTAAAAATCATACCAATAGAGGAAAAACATTTCCTAAATTTGGCAAATCTATTTATTTGAGATTCAAGGCCACAGAGAAGTCAAGCGTAATGTATGAACCACACACTATTGGGGAATATAAACATGAATAAATTACAATCCTGCTCACACACACACACACACACAAAAGACCTTAAAATTCAATGGAGATCATTTGAATTTCAGACAAGAATTGCCCATACTCTCTGGAAACCAAGCAAAAGTCTGCCCTACTGTCTTAAAATTTTACATATTTTCTAAAGATTGTAGGTGTGTTCTTCTCTTGTTCTTCACTAAATTGAATGTTAGGCAGATCCTGGCTAATGTTACATGTTAGCTTATTGATGATAATTGCCCTTTAAAATGTAGCAGACATACTTAGCAAAAGAAAAAAACCATATTTGGGGGGAAAAAATTCCTTCGGGGTAGGGAGTCACTACAATTTTTTTAAATTGAAGAGAAAAATACTATAATCTAGTTTCCAAGATGAAAAATGACTTGAGGTAGGTGAAGTCCAAAAAGTTGACCAACTAAAGGCTAGGGGATCTTCCTGGCCATTCTCTGAGCCCTCCTACTCCTGGAATCTCCATTTCTAACTTTCACACTACATATAGGAGGTCAAGTGATAATTAATATCACATTCTAACTGGCTTCCTGTGGTTTTTAAATTATGTACTTAAAAACAATGCATTGTGAATTTCTAATCAATTTGACAAAATGAGTGAGATAAGATATAGCAAGACATTTTCTATTATCCAATTTTAAGACAAACAAACAAATACCCCAGGTAATAGATCTGAAGAGGGTACTTGGAGTCAGAGATTGACAAGTTGCATGAGGTGAGTGATTTATAAAAGAATTAAAAAAAAAAAAAACATACTGTATTGGTGTTTTTCTTTCTGGCTTACTTCACTCTGTATAATAGGCTCCAGTTTCGTCCACCTCATTAGAACTGATTCAAATGTATTCTTTTCATGGCTGAGTAATATTCCATTGTGTATATGTACCACAGCTTTCTTATCCATTCATCTGCTGATGGACATCTAGGTTGCTTCCATGTCCTGGCTATTATAAACAGTGCTGCGATGAACATTGGAGTACACGTGTCTCTTTCCCTTCTGGTTTCCTCAGTGTGTATGCCCAGCAGTGGGATTGCTGGATCATAAGGCAGTTCTATTTCCAGTTTTTTAAGGAATCTCTACACTGTTCTCCATAGTGGCTGTGCTAGTTTGCATTCCCACCAACAGTGTAAGAGGGTTCCCTTTTCTCCACACCCTCTCCAGCATTTATTACTTGTAGACTTTTGGATCGCAGCCATTCTGACTGGCGTGAAATGGTACCTCATAGTGGTTTTGATTTGCATTTCTCTGATAATGAGTGATGTTGAGCATCTTTTCATGTGTTTGTTAGCCATCTGTATGTCTTCTTTGGAGAAATGTCTATTTAGTTCTTTGGCCCATTTTTTGATTGGGTCATTTATTTTTCTGGAGTTGAGCTGTAGGAGTTGCTTGGAATTTAGAAAGATGGTAACAATAACCCTGTGTACGAGACAGCAAAAGAGACACTGATGTATAGGTCAGTCTTATAGACTCTGTGGGAGAGGGAGAGGGTGGGAAGATTTGGGAGAATGGCATTGAAACATGTATAATATCATGTATGAAACAAGTCGCCAGTCCAGGTTCAATGCACGATACTGGATGCTTGGGGCTGGTGCACTGGGACGACCCAGAGGGATGGTATGGGGAGGGGGGAGGGAGGAGGGAGGAGGGTTCAGGATGGGGAATACATGTATACCTGTGGCGGATTCATTTCGATATTTGGCAAAACTAATACAATATTGTAAAGTTTAAAAATAAAATAAAAATTAAAAAAAAAACCTAGAGCTCTTACTGTCTGGGACCCAGAGCTTTAAAGCTCATACCAGTCAGAGAATCCATGCTTGTGGTCTATGCACATGAAAAGCCAGAACTGAGATATGTACTTAAAGCCAGGAGTGAAGACAAACTTCTCTGGTCTTGAGATAAGAATCGAAAGAATTCTAATCACTGTCTAGAGAAACAGTAAGAACACCTGCTATATACTAAGAACCAAACTCTATGAGATAAATGTGTGAGGTACCCTTTCATACCACCCACGTAGTATAACTCATTTTATACACCAAGAAGTTTATAATCTAGTTTAAAAACTAGTTTAGAATCATTGAAACTTACAAGGCCCTGACAAAGGCAAATGCAAAGAGTTGCTGAGGACTCTATCACACAAGGAAACCAATCCCAAGAGGGAGATTTAGCAGACAGAACAAGCAAAAGGATTAACACATCCTCAACCGAAAATAATAATTTGTTCTGAAAGAGGCTTGGAAGTAAGTTAAATACCCTAAAAAAGATACAGGAATAGAAATCAAAAGACAAGAACAGGACAGTTCAGAAAAAGGAAAGATAGCAGATTTTAAAAATTGATATTCTAGAAAATAAATGACCTTTGATGTTACAACTTATGATGTAAACCATAGAGAGAGAACTGAAGAGAGATTTAGGAAATCAACAGATGGGAGTTTGAGGAAAATTGCCATAATGCATTACAGAGAGAGAAATAAATGGAAAATATGAAAGAGAAGCTAAGAGCCATAAAGGATAGATGAGGAACTTTGAGAAGACTTCTAAAAAGAGAAAATATAACAAATGAGGGAGGAAATTTTTTGAATAAAAAGGGCTGAGAACTTTGTAGAGTTGAAGAAAGACAGTCTGACATTGAAGAAACCTGTGAAATTGTAAGAAAAATATAAAAACAAACCTGTACAGAGAAACAAATCTAGGCCTGGACATTCATAAATAAATTGTGGAAAATAAAAGATAAAAGTAAAAATCCTATTTAGAATGTCAATCAGATTTAGAGAAGAGGGACTACCCTGGTGGTCCATGGTTAAGACTCCACACACAGATTTAGAGAAGAATTCTAGTTAGAGCAATAAAAGATAATATAAGAATATCTTGAGAAATGAATGAAAATATCCTTATATCAGAATTCTTTCAAACACCAAACCAAGAATTTAAAAAATCATTTTCAAAGGTTAAGAGACTATACTCCGGAGAAGGCAATGGCAACCCACTCTAATACTCTTGCCTGGAAAATCCCATGAACAGAGGAGCCTGGTATGCTGCAGTCCATGGGGTCGCTAGGAGTTGGACATGACTGAAGTGACTTAGCAGCAGCAGCAGCAGGAGACTATACTATTTAGAGACTGCAATCATTAATTTTATGTGTCAATTTAGCTAGACCAGAGTATCCAAATATTTGGTCACACATTATTCCAGGTGTTTTGATGAAGCTGTTTGTGTTTTTTTCCCAATGAGATTAACATTTAAACCAGCAGACTGTGAGTAAAGCATATTACTTGCCATGTTGTAGGTGAAGTGGTTGAAAGTGAAAGTGTTAGTCACTCACCCCGTGGACTTTGTGGACTATAGCCTGCCAGGCTCCTCTGTCAATGGAATTTTCTGGGCAAGAATACTGGAGTGGGTTGCCATTTCCTTCTTCAGGGGATCTTCCCAACCCAGGGATAGAACCCAAGTCTTTGCATTGTAGGCAGATTCTTTACTGCCTGAGCCACCAGGGATGTAGGTGAGCTTTATCTAATCAGTTGAAGGTCTTAATAGAAAAAACAACCTGACCTCCCTGAAAGAGAAAGAGTTCTGTCAGCAGATGGCCTTCTAACTTGAACTGCAATTCTTCCCTGGGTTTCCTCCACAATCTCATGGTTTCATGAGGCACTTCGATCTTTTTCTCCTCAGCTCTATTTTCTCATTTCCTCCCCTCCTCTCTTCTCCCCTTCTCCCCCCACTACCTTTCTCTCCTGTTTCAGTGGAGAACCCTAATACATAGACCTACACTAAAAAGTCATGTATTAAAAGCTATATAGTTCAATAAGGAAAAAAAAAATAACAACTCAGAAGTAAGGGATGAATTACCATATGACAAGGATAATAAAGAGAAAAAATAAAAGCAAAAAACCAGTAACATGCCAACAAATATAAATAAATATCAACTGTTTAAAAAAGAAGGAACAATAAAATATTAAGACAACAGTACATGGGAAATAGGCAAGAGGTACTCAGAGTAAAAATGGTCTAAGTTTCTTATATCAACAACCTTGGCCTCATCAAGTATACATTTAAAATTTTAGGGGTAACCACTTTAAAAAGTAGGTTTTAGATTACTTCCTGAAAGGGCAGATTAAAGAAAATTCACTTAAACCAGAACAGAAAAAGAAAAGAAGTAAAGCAAAGGAAAAAAAATGAAAGAAAATTTGAAAGCATGGTAATAATAATAAATGTCAATAATCTCAATAAATGTCAATAGATTAAATTTGCTTATTAAGACACAGAGGTTCTCAGATTGAATAAAATACAAAATCCACATGGATAGGTTTTATATAATGTGGACTAAAAAGAGGAAGTCATAGAATGAGAATTAATGTAACTTTTGAAAACCTCCCAAAGCAATTCTTTATATATAATACATATATATTCAAATATACTAGTTTATAATATATAATATAAAACAAATATATAATATATTCAAATATACTAGAAGTACAAGAATGCAAGCACACATCTATTAATATTTCAGGTTGGTGCTTGTCTCTGGGGAGTGTGGAAAAGGGCTTTGTTTTAGGAAATGTACAAAAGAGAAAAACACTCTGTTTTGCAGTTTCAGGACTTTCTTGGTTATCACCTGCCATGTCAGGTGAGTACTATCTGGATGCCCACCTGTCCTATGCCACGGCTGAAAACAGATTCTACAGTGTTACCTGGAATGAGTTAAGAAATGGTCTTTGTGGAGCAAAGAGAAAACGTGTAGAGACCACAATCTGCCGGTGCCGAGTCTCCATCACTCCACCATCCTACAGAGACCTGTGAGTCTATGGGCTGGTGGAATCACACTGCCCTCCTGTTTTTTGGGTTTTTTTAGAGGGTAAGGCAAGAAAGCTGATTTATTATTAGGGGAATACACTGGTTGCTTCGTTGCCAGGAGGTCAGGATTTTGGATGTCAGCTGTTTACAGAGTTGTCTGGGAAGATCAACTGGTTTTCACATGAAGGTCCTGGGGCCCACAGAAATATGCTGATTCCCTGCCCAGGTTGAGACCAGTGAGTGCCAAGGGAAGCTGAACTTGGGTGTAGACTCTCCAGCAAGGAGATGTGGGTGCTTCTGGTCTCAGCTGCACTGTTGCCCAAGCAACCTAGCATGGGCCCTAAGATCATTTTCAGAAAACATGTATCAATGCACTTTGGTATCTGTAATGTTTTATGTCTTAAAAAAAAAAAAATGCCGAGGGGTCGGGGGCAGAAGTGGAGAGGAGCAAGGAATCTAAAACAAAGACCACAAAATTCTAATAGTTGTTCAGCCTCAGTGATGTGTGGATGAATGCTTGTTTCACTCCCTTCTGCACTGTGCTTGAAAGAAAGTCTATAAAGTGATATTTCAAAGCCCCCTTCTTCATCCTCCAATCCCACTTCTTCCCTAAGATGTAATAATCACTACTAAGATTTTGGTTTTTTCCAGATCATGTTTTTTCTATGGGCTAAAATATGAACACATACAAATATAGAGATTGTGTGTCTGATGGAAGAGAGTTGTTCTTGCTGTCATTTTGCGTTTTGATGTTTCCATTTGAACTTCTGTAGCTTCCGGATTGTTACATGTTGTGTTGGCTTTGTGGCCTTTTGTGACTATGACAGATTGAGAATTAGTCTCTGATAACATTAATGTAATAGAATAAAAAGCCAAAGTCTAATTCACGCACTGTAAAAAGATGGTTAAGAAATTAGATCTGAAGGGTTACTGGATAATTTGTCTTTCATTGTCATTATCATCCATTAGAAGTCAAACAGATCCTGAAAACATTCTGTTTTGTTCTCCACGTAGAACCTAGTTTTGATCGAATATAGGTCTTGTGTTAGACCAACTTGCTTCCTGTGATTTCACTTTTACTTTAATCTCGACGAAAGGAAGGGAGCGTGTTTTGAGCATGGGCAGAGGCACACGTGCTTGCTCTGTCGCTTTCTCCTGATGCTAATATCTGTTCATCTTCTGCTTCCTTCCCTGAGGACAAGAAAAACATTCCTCCTTGGTTGAAGCACTAATTCACAGTCTTATTTATCACTTTTTAGCCTATTCTAGAATGTTTCTTTCTATCTGTTGAAGAGGGTAAAGTAAAATGCCTCATTTTACACTTCTTAAAAGTAATTTTTTATTTATACCACAACCCTGGAAGTTTCACTTTTTTACCTGAAGGAATCTCCCCCTGGCCACCCGCTTCCCTTCAGAAGGCCACTGTTTGATCTAGTTAAATTTTGACATGGAAAACAGTTTCAGCGGTTCTGGTGAAAATTTTGCTGATTTTTACAAAGAATAAAAACAGAAATGGCTGGTGCGTTTGGCAAGAACCCTTAGACCTAAGGAGTTAGCCACTGATATATTCCTGCTCCACAAGTCATTTGTTCTGCTTTATGAACTTGGCCAAGCAAGTCCTTCTCTTTAATGGCAAAACAGCTGGTAAAGGGGAAAAGACCAGAACCCCAGGAGGGATCACGTATTCTATTCTTTAACCAACTTTAAAAAATATGTTTTATGTCAGTATCTAAATTACATGGCTCAGGCTAGTATTTTTTATTTTTATTATTCAGACTCTTCTGAAAATGGGTGTGAACTAATCTTTTTGTTTTTATTTCTGCATTGACGTTGATGAGTTAGATATTATGAATGACTGGTTCAGATGTCACTTATTGATGTGGGGCATAAGTGTCAGCATTTAGATGGAGAATAATTGGATTCATATCTGTGTTATGTTTTCAAATTGCTGGGTCAGTTCTGGGTCTCCTGCTGTAAATTTTTCACTGCAGGTCTAAGTAAAAGGAATGTGACAGATTTAATACCTAGAATAAGTTATTAACTGTAAAGATGCATAAAACAGGGGCACTGCCGAGCAGAGAACATCGCACTGCTCATAATTCTATAAATGAAAACTAAAGTGTTTTTTATATCAGTGAAATATTTTTCTTCATTAACTCTCTTGCATTACTCAAGAAAAATCTTTATGTCTGATGTCAAGTGGAACAATCACTTTTATTTGGCCATTTAACTCATGAATGTTTAAACTCTAACATCCAAATGTGAGAGGATGAATCTGCTGAGGGAAGGGAACTGTTTGTAATGTTTCACTCCCTGGAGGTCAAGTGGCTACTGTTGACTGCAACCATGATCTTTCCAGAGAACCATAGCCAGGCCGAATCCCGTTAGAAAGACTGAAATACTGTCATTTGTGATCACAGTGTACTTGCCTTTCTATCATGGACAAAAAGAGAGAATTGAAGTCTAGCCCCACCAATTTAGAAAATCATTAGACAGGAAGAAAGGAAGGGACAAAGAAGAAGAAAATAAAGAAGCCAAGAATCCAGGAGGAAAAGAGATGGGTGTTTTTCACACCTCCTGCAAGCACCAGCGTTTTGAGTAGTGGCTGGTACCAGTGGATAGGTTGGGTTTTTCTGTGGCAGAATGTCAGCAGTGACCTGCGTGTCTACACCACTCCCACCCTGAGAAAATTCTCCGTTTCTGCAGCACCTTTTATCACACAAGCTCAGGGTAAACAGGGAAATTCAATGCTACAATTAAATTCACTCTGCCATTCATTTTATTAGTTAAACATTGACTGAATACCCCCTGTAGAAGAAGCCAGTCCCAGTTAATAAAGAGTATAGTATAAGTTACACAGAAGTTTCTCAAACTTCAGTCATTCAATACCACTTTCTCTATTTATTTAGCATACTTTTATAGAGGCACCATTTTAAGCACTTTATGAATACTAGCCCACTTAATCTGTTTTAACAGTCCAGTGCCCCCCTTTATTACAGATGATGAAACTGAGGCTCAAAGAAATTAAGTAACTTGCCCCAGGTCACACCTTCACAAATTTTGCCATATCCATATCTCATTCATGTGTTATTTATCTTTTTTTTTAATTCACATTTTCCTACTTAAATGAAAGGGTATTTAAGAAATCTTATCAGTGCCATAAATGAAAAGCAAACAGTCTCTGTGTCTTAACATGATAATTGTATTTTCAAATATATTTGAAGATAAATGTATATGACATTTCATGTAACTCATTAGTGTGGCTATAATTTTTTTTCATGAAATATAACAAGTGTTGGTGAGGAAATGGAAAAATTGGAATTCTCATATACTGCTGTTAGGAATGTAAAATGGTGTAGCCACTGTGAAAAACAGTTTGGAGACTCCTCAAAAAATTAAGCCTAGAGTTTCCTTAAGACCAGCAATTCCACTGTTAGATATATTACCCAAAAGACTTGCAAACAGGAACTCAAACAAATACTTACAGATGGATATTCATAGCAGCATGATTCATAAAAGCCAAATAGTAGAAACAACCCAAATGGCCATCAACTGATGGATGGATAAACAAAATGTGGTACATTCACACCATGCTATACTCAGTTCAGTTCAGTCGCTCAGTTGTGTCCAACTTTTTGCAACCTCATGAATCCCAGCACGTCACGCCTCCCTGTCCATCACCAACTCCCGGAGTTCAATCAAACTCACGTCCATCGAGTTGGTGATGCCATCCAGCCATCTCATCCTCTGTCGTCCCCTTCTCCTCCTGCCCCCAATCCCTCCCAGCATCAGAGTCTTTTCCAATGAGTCAACTCTTTGCATGAGGTGGCCAAAGTACTGGAGTTTCAGCTTTAGCATCATTCCTTCCAAAGAACACCCAGGACTGATCTTCTTCAGAATGGACTGTTTGGATCTCCTTGCAGTCCAAGGGACTCTCAAGAGTCTTCTCCAACACCACAGTTCAAAAGCATCAATTCTTTAGCACTCAGCTTTCTTCACAGTCCAACTTTCACATCCATTAATGACCACCGGAAAAACCATAGCCTTGACTAGATGGACCTTTGTTGGCAAAGTAATGTCTCTGCTTTTGAATACGCTGTCTAGGTTGGTCATAACTTTCCTTCCAAGGAGCAAGCGTCTTTTAATTTCATGGCTGCAGTCACCATCTGCAGTGATTTTGGAGCCCAAAATAATAAAGTCTGACACTGTTTCCACTGTTTCCCCATCTATTTCCCATGAAGTGATGGGACCAGATGCCATGATCTTCGTTTTCTGAATGTTGAGCTTTAAGCCAACTTTTTCAGTCTCTTCTTTCACTTTCATCAAGAGGCTTTTTAGTTCCTCTTCACTTTCTGCCATAAGGGTGGTGTCATCTGCATATCTGAGGTTATTGATATTTCTCCCAGCAATCTTGATTCCAGCTTGTGCTTCCTCCAGCCCAGCATTTCTCATGATGTACTCTGCATATAAGTTAAATAAGCAGGGTGACAATATATAGCCTTGACGTACTCCTTTTCCTATTTGGAACCAGTCTGTTGTTCCATGTCCAGTTCTAACTGTTGCTTCCTGACCTGCATACAAATTTCTCAAGAGGCAGGTCAGGTGGTCTGGTATTCCCATCTCTTTCAGAATTTTCCACGGTTTATTGTGATCCACACAGTCAAAGGTTTTGGCATAGTCAATGAAGCAGAAATAGATGTTTTTCTGGAACTCTCTTGCTTTTTCAATGGTCCAGTGGATGTTGGCAATTTGATCTCTGGTTCCTCTGCCTTTTCTAAAACCAGCTTGAACATCTGGAAGTTCACAGTTCACGTATTGCTGAAGCCTGGCTTGGAGAATTTTGAGCATTACTTTACTAGCGTATGAGATGAGTGCAATTGTGTGGTAGTTTGAGCATTCTTTGGCCTTGCCTTTCTTTGGGGTTGGAATGAAAACTGACCTTTTCCAGTCCTGTGGCCACTGCTGAGTTTTCCAAATTTGCTGGCATATTGAGTGCAGCACTTTCACAGCATCATCTTTCAGGATTTGAAATAGCTCAACTGGAATTCCATCACCTCCACTAACTTTGTTCGTAGTGATGCTTTCTAAGGCCCACTTGACTTCACATTCCAGGATGTCTGGCTCCAGGTGAGTGATCACACCATCATGATTATCTGGGTCTTGAATATCTTTTTTGTACGGATCTTCTATGTATTCTTGCCACCTCTTCTTAATATCTTCTGCTTCTGTTAGGTCCATACCATTTCTGTCCTTTATCGAGCCCATCTTTGTGTGAAATGTTCCCTTCATATCTCTAATTTTCTTGAAGAGATCTCTAGTCTTTCCCATTCTATTGTTTTCCTCTATTTCTTTGAATTGATCACCGAGGAAGGCTTTCTTATGTCTCCTTGCTAATGCTATATTATTTGGGATAAAAAAGAAACAAGTATTGGCTATGACGAAATGGTTGGATGGTATCACCAACTCAGTGGGCATGAGTTTGGATGGTGAAGGACAGGGAAGCCTGGTGTGCTGCAGTCCATGGGATCTCAAAGAGTCAGACACGACTGAGTGAAGAACAAAAACAGCAATTGCTGTGATACAAAATAGATGAACACTGAAAGCATTATGCAAACTGAATGAAGCCAGACACAAAAGGCCATGTATTGTATAACTCCATCTCTAAGCAATATCCAAATTAGGTAAATCCATAGAGACAAAAATTAAATTGTGATTTTCAGGGGCTGGGCAAAGAGGAGAATGAGAAGTGACTAAATGGACTTTCTTTTGGGGATAATACACATGTTCTAGAATAGACAGTAGTGATCAATATACTTTGTGAATGTACTAAAAATCACTGAATTGCGTGTTTTAAAAGGGTGAACCTGTTGATATATGACTTATATTTCAATAAAGCTATTTAAAAAAGAAAACAATTTAAAAATGTAAAGGTGCTTCAAGGATACTGGAAATATTTTATTAGTAAGGAATTTGCTTTTCTTTACAAAATAAGAATTTCTCTGATGCTTTTCCACTGAAGCAAACCAGGAAAAAAATGGATGATAAGGCCAGTAAAAATGAATATATAGATAGATATAGATAGATATACATACAATTACATTTAAAGGATGTGTTTGTGTTCCACTTAGAATAATTTTATATATGCTTTTGTTGTTGTTTAGTTGCTAAGTCGTGTCCAACTCTTTGTGACCCCATGGACTACAGCTCACCAGGCCCCTGTCCATGAGATTTCCCAGGCAAGGATACTGGAGTGGTTTGCCATTTCCTTCTCCAGGGGATCTTCCCAACCCAGGGATCCAACTGGCATCTTCTGCATTGGCAGGCAGATTCCTTACCATGAGACACCTGGGAAGCCCCCATATAGACTACCAGAAATAAAAGTACCAAAGTTTGCGGAACACTGCTGAATATCACAGAGGTTAAGTGCTAGTCTCAACAAGCTTGGGTTTGAATCCCAGATCTATAATTCACTATGTGAATTAGGAAAATTCCCTAATGTCTCTAAACCTCAGTTTCTTCATCTGTATATGAGGATGATAATTCCTGGTTTTGCCAGTTTCAGGGAAGCCTGGGTTATTTACTTGGGAGTAACATTTCTTGAGCCTCTGTTCTATGTTAGTAAGGCAATATTGCTAGAAATGCTATGTGTAATTTCATTAAATCCACACAGAAACCTCATGAGATCCAATTTTAATATAGAACCAAGAAGCTAGCCCTCACATGCGCAATTCCACTAAGTACTATTGAAAACCTAATGCCTTCTAATCTCACACCCATGCAGGAGATTATGGATGCTGAATTACTACCTTCTTCAGTTCCTTAAATTCAGAGTCTATATCTTATGGACCATACTTAGTTTTTACGATTTTAAAAACATCAATTTATTATAAAAAGATTATATCATTATTCTAATCTCTCATAAAAGCTGTAACAAAGAATTATTTACATTTTATTTATATTTGATATTTTACCAATTGCTAGTATCCTGCATATACACTCAAAAAAGATTATATCTTAGATTGGTGGAATAATGTACCTAAAACTCTATAATATTTACCCACAAGAAAAGATAAAATGCAGAAACCATTACTCAAATTTTAATTGACACAGGGGTCTTGATGTACCCTGTTGGTGTCTGAGAGACCCACTTATGTACAACAGCATTCATTAACCAAAAATAAATTTCACATGTGCAGATTCAGTGACAATAATAATAAACAAATGCCAAATTACTAAAATATATTACACCCTTGCACCAGCAATTGAAACGAGCTTGGAGTCTCTTAAAGTCCATGTAGCAATAAAAGTATGGTCCCCAACTGAATCAGACATGTGAGCATGAAAACTCTTTTTCTTTTAAAGAGTCTATATAACTTGTTCTGAAAGTAATAATTCAAATACTAAACATACTATTACTTCTATCTCTTGGTCTCATGTTTGATTGAATGCTTAGGAACCTACCTCACAGAGAGATGCTATGTCGACCACTAAACTTGGCAAAGCAGTCAAAGTTACTAAAACAGACTATGTTTATAAGGCAAGGTCAAAAAGAATTTAAACAACTCTTAGTGCATCTGAGTTAATCCCTAGTTTAGTTTTTCCAAAAGTTCCCCGTCTGTCCTTAATTACTTCTCTTCAACTCACCCTTTACACATACAGAGCCAAGTAAAGAGAATTGGGCCCATGGGTTTTACATTTTCATTAAAAGCCAGAAGTAACATACAACTGACTTGAATTGTGGGTGGCAGCTCACTTCATGATTTCTTTGGAGGAAATGTGACTGAACACATGGAGCTGGGCTTTGCAACAAGATCACTATTTGCTTTGCAAGTGGGTGCATGTAAAATGCTATTTGGCAAGCATTCACCAAAACTTATGTTGGCCCACAGCTGAATTATTGTCCTTTCTGCTACTTTTCAGTTACCAAAGTAAAAATGTCAGTTTCTTTATACTAAAAAATAATGCAAATTCTATTAGCAATAACTGCTTGAAACACACTTCCATTTCTATTAACCATATTAGGGTAGTGTTACTTCCTATACTACATACATTTTGTGAGCTGAATAAATGCTCCCTGACAATTCTAAGCCATAATATATGTATATCTATGAATATATGTAACAGTATACAAAGGATTGGAGAAGGCAATGGCACCCCACTCCAGTACTCTTGCCTGGAAAATCCCATGGATGGAGGAGCCTGGTAGGCTGCAGTCCATGGGATCGCTAGGAGTCAGACACGACTGAGCGACTTCACTTTCACTTTTCACTTTCATGCATTGGAGAGGGAAATGGCAACCCACTCCAGTGTTCTTGCCTGGAGAATCCCAGGGATGGGAGAGCCTCGTGGGCTGCCGTCTATGGGGTCGCACAGAGTCGGACATGACTGAAGCAACTTGGCAGCAGCAGCAGCATACAAAGGATCAAATTTTTAAAAATCTGAGTGTGTGTTTCCATAAAATTATTACTCTTCACAAGTACCTAAAATGTAAAGATAGATAGATGTATGTATATATATAAATATATACTAAGTTATGAACAAATTAGAAAAGTATAAAAGTAAATGTGTGTCTTATAAAACACATATTACATGGGTTCTAGTTTAAACTTTACATAATGGCTCAATACTTAGAAAATATCTGCTTATAACAATAAAGTACTGAATATATTTCTTATCTGACCCACATTCGTTGTTGTCTAGTCGTTCAGTCATGTCTGACTCTTTGTGACCCCATAGATTATAGCTCGCCAGGCTTTTCTGTCCATGGGATTCTCCAGGCAAGAATACTGGAGTGGGTTGCCATTTCCTTCTCCTTGATCCACATAAGCACTCCTGTTTCATTCATGGTCTTAAATTTTTTTTTTTTTCTGTGAATTGGATCAAGAAAGGACAATAACAACAAAGTCTCCCTAGGAAACTTATCTCTAGTCATTTTTTTTTTAATTAGAGATTTTAAAAGTCTTTCTGAAAACAAAAAAAAACACTTAAGATAAAGTGAACTAGAAAAACTTTATGATGTATGTGACAAATTAAAATAGAATAATGAATACATAAACAATTTTAAATCTATTTTGAAAAGATAACTATCTCAGTAGAAATGTGGGCAAAGGTCATAACCAGGCAAGTCACAAAAGAAAGAATATAAATAGCCATAAACATGTAAAAAGGCATTCAACCTTACTTACAACCAAAATAAAGCTATTTTCTTACCTAGAACAATGCCAAGTATTTAGAAACTGGTAACACCAAGGATTGGTGATTTGTCTCAATGAAGGCACTCTAATTTTGTGGGCCAGGTGATAAACTGGCTCTGCTGGTTTTAGAGAGCAATCTGGCACTTTTGTATCAAGATGCAAAGGTGCTTACCTTCAGAAGCCACAAGGAAATTCTTAAGGAAATAATCGAATGAAAGAGCAAAAAAGTGTACATATATGTATCATATAAATCTATGCATGTGCATACATAGATACATATTCATATATGTGTGTGTATGTTTTTATGCATACAGTGGTATTATATGCATCAGGAATGTGGGAATAACCCAAATCGGCAAAAAGACAAGATTAAGTAATTCGTTATGTCCCTTTCTTACAATGAAATAAACAACTATTTAAAGAATGATAATGTAGTTATATTTATTAACAGGAAAACCAAGTTCTATTAAATGAAAATCCAGTTTTTAAAGCAGATTTGGCCCTGTTTTTATGTTTTTGTAAGAAATAGCAAAAAATCTGAAGTATGCTAAAATAACACTTTTATCTATAGGCAGTAAAAATTTTGTATCTTTTTTTCATTCTATATAGTTTAAATTTTTTGCAATGTATATGTTATGTTACATTTAGAAAAATAGCTAACTTTTATTTACAACTTAAGGAATAACTTGAGGAATAACAAACAACATGACTGTACCAGTCAAGCTGTCTAATACTGAGCCTCTCAATTATCACTTGTCACTTTAACCATTTCCTCCTCTCTATTCAGAAACATCAAATTTCTAAATGATAGTTTTGAACTGACCCTTGATCTGTGGAATACAAGGAATCACTTGGAGTGATAGAAGAGTTATTTCTTTCCCCAGCAATTCTAATACAGTTCTGGCACAAATACATACGTTATTTACTCAATAAATATTGTTTCAGTTGTAGTTTCTCAAGGACCCTGGAAACTTTCCAGTGCTGTACATGGTGATCTGATATCCATTTAAGGACTAAATTGGATTATCTGGGAGAATGAAACTATATTTCCCTGCAATTCCTTCTAGATCAAAGTAATTAGAGTTAAAGTAGAAATATAACATGTAAGAGGAAGAGATAATTCTCATTTGAAAATGGTAAAACAATAGAGTCATCAAACTGATAAGACAGTTTTACTAAACAAGTATGAAGCATGACAATGTGGAATTAGGATGTATTTTATAAGAACCTCTTAGTAGAGTTAGTGTATGACTGGGGGGCTGAATTCAGAGTACCCTTAAAGACCTTTTTCTTATCATCCAGTGAGAAGCTGTCACAGATCAGTAGACAGGAGCCCACTAAGAGGGTGAGATGGATGCAGTGTTTTCAGTTTGCAGCAGTAGAGCAGAGCATGGGCACATTCATCTTGTAGAGTTGTGTCCTAAGACCTTTCAACATAATAAATACAAAAAATTATATCATCCTTTCATCACTAGCCAAGTTTTAAAGAATGATTCAGGTCCTTATAGATATTGGATCATATTGTAATTCTTTGCCACTGACTCATCTTTAACTAGAAAACTCACTACATTGCTCAGTTTTTATATCCTTATCTGTAGTGTTAAGATAATATGTAATCCTTAAAGAGTTTGCTTTAGACAGCTAGAGTCTACTGAACTCTAAATAGTATGCTGCCATCCAGGGATCTGTTGTATTTATTACTGTGTTCTTTAGGGGGAGAAGGAGTTCTTCATTTAGAACTTTTTTTTCCTTTATTTTTAAATTTTTGAATATAAATTTATTTATTTTAATTGGAGGCTAATTACTTTACAATATTGTATTGGTTTTGCCATACATCAACATGAATCTGCCACAGGTGTACACGTGTTCCCCATCCTGAACCCCCCTCCCACCTTCCTCCCCGTACCATCTCTCTAGGTCATCCCAGTGCACCAGCCCCAAGCTTCCTGTATCATGCATCAAACCTGGACTGGCAATTCGTTTCACATATGATATTATACATGTTTCAATGCCATTCTCCCAAATCATCCCACCCTCACCCTCTCCCTCAGAGTCCAAAAGACTGCTCTATACATCTGTGTCTCTTTTGCTGTCTCACATACAGGGCTACCATTACCATCTTTGTAAATTCCATATATATGTGTTAGTATACTGTATTGGTGTTTTTCTTTCTGGCTTACTTCACTCTGTATAATAGGCTCCAGTTTCTAGTTTGAAAGTAATACACTGATTGGGAGAAGGAAATGGCAACCCACTCCAGTATTCTTGCCTGGAGAATCCCATGGACAGAGAAGCCTGCTGGGCTACAATCTATAGGGTCACAAGAGTCAGACACGACTGAGCAACTAAACCTACACACTGATTGAAGAAAAAATTGTGACAGTCCATGAAGGAATAAAAATGAAAATAGCTCAACTAACAGCATTATTATTTTGGTACATTTCATATAGCCAAGAGGTTAAGAATGTGAGCTGTGGAACCAGACTGCCTAGGTTCAAAATCCAGATCTACCATTTACTAGCTTTGTGACCTTGAGCAAATGACTTAGCATCTCTGTGCTTCAGTTTCTGAAAGCAGGGGTAGGGCATAAGAGAAGGCACTTTAATAGGGTGATTATGAGAATTAAACAGGTTAATGTGTACGAAGTGCTCAGACAATACCTGGCACATCATCTGTCACAGCCATTTAGCTATTATTTCCTTTTTCAATTTATACATTAAATACATAAAATCTAAACCTGTGGATTCATACTGTTTGGTGTTTTGCTTTTTCACTTAATCATGTACCTTAAACATGTTTTCCTTTTCCTTTTATTAATGAATATCTTTGCATGTCAATTAATGCAGAGTTATATTATCACTTTTAATCACTACATAGCATTCAGTTGTATGGAATAATCAAATTATTTAACTAATCAAAGGAAATAATTATAAAGAATCTATTCTACGATAATATTCTCTAAGGATAGAGGTCCCAATTAGGTTCAGTTCCGTTCAGTTCAGGCGCTCAGTCATGTCTGACTCTTTGTGACCCCATGAATTGCAGCACGCCAGGCCTCCCTGTCCATCACCAACTCCCGGAGTTCACCCAAATCCATACCCATTGAGTCAGTGATGCCATCCAGCCATCTCATCCTCTGTCATCCCCTTCTCCTCCTGCCCCCAATCCCTCCCAGCATCAGAGTCTTTTCCAATGAGTCAACTCTTCACATGAGGTGGCCAAAGTACTGGAGTTTCAGCTTTAGCATCATTCCTTCCAAAGAAATCCCAGGGCTGATCTCCTTCAGAATGGACTGGTTGGATCTCCTTGCAGTCCAAGGGACTCTCAAGAGTCTTCTCCAACACCACAGTTCAAAAGCATCAATTCTTCAGTGCTCAGCCTTCTTCACAGTCCAACTCTCACATCCATACATGACCACAGGAAAAACCATAGCCTTGACTAGACAGACCTTTGTTGGCAAAGTAATGTCTCTGCTTTAGAATATGCTATCTAGGTTGGTCATAACTTTCCTTCCAAGGAGTAAGCATCCTTTAGTGGTTAGTAAGTCAAAAAAGTAAGATGATACCTGCTAACAAATCTTTATTTTTTTTTAAATGGCTTTTAAAACTAATGTAAGAAAAATAATGGAGAGGGGAGATGGCAGCACATAATGATCACAAAAAAATAAAAACTTTTTCAAAAACACACTAATATGCAATCCTTTCTATGTTCTTTATCGCTTATCCTTGGAAAATAATCTTAAAGGCTGTTAAAAATCTTTTGGTTTAATTTTGGAGAGTTCGACTATCTGTAAAATCTTTCTTTAGATTGTTTCAGAGGGTAAACTATCAGTTAACTCTATCAACGGAACGGTAGCCTACCAGGCTCTGCGGTCCATGGGATTTTCCAGGCAAGAATACTGGAGTGGGCTACCATTTTCTTCTCCAGGGTATCTTCCAAACCCAGGGATCAAACCCAGGTCTCCTGCATTGCAGACAGACGCTTTACCGTCTGAGCCACTAGGGAAGCCCACACAACTAAGAAACAATTATTTATAATTATTTATAAACTAAATTTTATTAAGAAGGGGGTCAAATCAGGAATGATCTCAAACATTTGTGTAAATATAGAGACACTTTCAGCACATATTTCTATACAGAACTTTTTTGGTTATGGGACAGTGTAAAGTTTATGGTCCTATAGAAATGTGTATTGCTGTTTATGTTTACAGTGCTGATATAAAAAAAAATCATCTTCTTAGTCTTAACACCCAAGGTTCGATTTTAAGTCAGATCTGACATTTAAGTTTTAAAGCCACCTTCCTGCAGTCTGGGGAGGATATATTGGGTTGGCCAGCAGTATCATTTCAACAGTCTTAAAGACCAATCCAAAAAAACTCCCAATTCCATAAATATTTCATTAGTTCTTTCTGGATTTACCAGTCATCATATTAAATAGCATGGTGCATCTTTAATCCACAGTGCAGGAAGGATGGTCAACTTTAAATAAATAAATAATTACTATTATGTTCTCTTGGCCCAGTCCAGTTTTTTAAAACCCTAAGTTTGTGCTAAATTTGAAATTTTTCAGTATGTGACTTGACTTACCTTCAACCTTAGTACCTTGGACTTGGCCAGGTTCATTCATATACATACAGCACATGTATATTTTCAAAGCTGGGACTTAGCTTGTGACCATAGAACATATCAACTTAGTTGAGAGACACTGAATGCTCAACTGGAGGCCTTTTTTTTTTTTCCATATACTTACCAGAAGATCCTAAACTAGCCATGACTGAGAATCACTTTAGAAACATTTTTTTAATTTATTTTTTTACTGAGGGATAATTGTTTACACAATTTTGTTCTTTTCTGTCAAACCTCAACATGAATCTGCCATAGGTATACACATATCCCCTCCCTCTTGAACTTCCCTCCCATTTCCCTCCCCATCCCACCCCTCTAGGAAGATACAGAGCCCCTGGCTGAGTTTCCTGATTTAATGCAGATTCTTAGAACCAAGCTCAGACCTATTGAATTAGAAACTTTTTAGAAACAGAGCCTAGGGAATTTGTGTTTATAACATTTTCCCCAAGAAATAGTAATGCAGACAGCAGATACCTGTCTCTGGACTGGAATTTAGGAGCATCTTCTCTAACTGCCTGGGTTTGACAATATATTTCATTTAACCGTGTATTTCTAAAATCTTATTATAGATATTTCTGTGGGTAATACCCACAGAAATAGTATATACAATCCCATTCCTCAAGTGTACTGGGCCAGAATTTCCCAAATACATTTCATGACATGTGTAGAGGTACTACACAAAAACAGTGATTTATGATCAAATAAATGTGGTAAACTCTAGATTAAACAGATTTAACATATCTCTTCCCTTCAAGATATCTCAGGGCCTTTAATATGATTTTCCAAGAGAGAATTAACACTTTTTCATACATGGAATTCTTTTTTCACAGGGTATAGCTTAAAGCTAGTGATTCAAAGAATACAGTTTTGGAAATGCTGAACTAAATTATCGATCTTATAGACAATAACCATGACTTTATAGATTTTTCACCCTTCATACTATATAAAAAAGTCTTAATAACACATGCAAAATTAGTTACTTTAATAAATTCTCAAAATCTAAAGATAGGTTTATTATCCAAGGTGACAAAAATTGCAAGTGTCGACAGAGTAAGGGTGCCATCGATTGCATTAATTATTGTATTTCGTGCCCATTTTGGAGTGCTGGCTCATACTGCTGCCACCAGTATAGCAGCAGTTCAATTCTGAATGACTAATCTGTTTGTCTCCTGCAAGTATTCAAAGATTAGGCTTGTTACATGCTAAAAATTGATGCAAAGGACGAAGGTGGTGTTGTGGAAGAATGTTGGAACTATGACAGCACAAAGAACTTAGCATGCTCTGAAGGTGAGAATGTACATACACGCGCCAACTTTTCTAACCAAAGCACATCAGAACTTATACCGCAACATAAGATCACCAAGAAAGAATATCTTTCCTAGTCCAAGGAAAACAGCTTACTAGTCCTGTGGCTAATTCTAGCATTAATACTTTGGTGGGCATTATCCGACAGACAGAAGTACATGAAACCATTACACAGCGTGGAAAAGTGAACTTGGGAATATAAAAATAAGTTGAGAAGATAAAGATAAAGGGAATATCAAAATAACAATTCCTCTCATCATTTCTCCTTTTGCAGGGCTGAAGCACGATTGTTTAGTATTTTAGTTTGCTTCATTCTAAATGACATGAAAATGCTTCCATTTTACTGGGGGTGAGCCAGCTGGCATAAAAAATCAAATGACTGTAAACTGAGGTTTTATACTTTATCTTTCAATATAGAGAAGAAAAGAAAAATGACCATATCTTAGGGTGGTTTGAAACCAAATTGTTTTTCATAGTCTGCATCATGCTTTGATGAAAGGGGGTGGTTTTCATGATGTCATCCATGTGTTTAAATAAACAGTGTACTAAGGCTAATAAGCTGCAATCATAACAGAACTAGTAGGGGATTATAGTTGAGCTAATTTGATCAATTACTTTTGGTTCTAGAGGTCTGTAGATGAGACAGAAGCCAGTATACACATTTTGGCAGTTGAAAAATCAGTCTGGTCAACACATACCTGACTGGTAATGAACATTCTTTCAAGCTTCATTTTTCATCCTCAAGGGAGGAGAATCCCACTAATGCCAGTCACTGCTACTCAAAAGCAGCCAAAAAGATAACTGTAAATATTTTTAGAGTCCGGAAACTTGCATTCCATCTGGTAGACTGAGACTAGTCTATTGGTTCTTCTTTTGTGCCTTTAAAGGTGGAGGTTTCCTCTCATTATTTTCTCCTGTTAAAAATTAACTGGAACTAGAAATAACTCAGAGAAGGCAATGGCACCCCACTCCAGTACTCTTGCCTGGAAAATCCCATGGATGGAGGAGCCTGGCAGGCTCCAGTCCATGGGGTCGCTAAGAGTCGGACACGACTGAGCGACTTCACTTTCACTTTTCACTTTCATGCATTGGAGAAGGAAATGGCAACCCACTCCAGTGTTCTTGCCTGGAGAATCCCAGGGACAGGGGAACCTGGTGTGCTGCCGTCTACGGGGTCGCACAGAGTCGGACACAACTGAAGCGACTTAGCAGCAGCAGCAGAAATAACTATCTAAAGTTTTTAGTCACTACATACTGTGTCCTCTTTAAAAGTTGATGTTTTCTAATTAATAGTAATCACATGAAATTTGTACAGTTTCATATACATGGAAAATGTGAGTGAGCTGAGTGATGAGCTATAGATACATGAGTTGGGTTTAGCAGTTTTCTAACTGGTTGAATACAAGGAAATGGATTTTGGAGGGGGGGTATATAAATAGAAGAAATGGATGATAAAAGAAAGAGAGGTATTTAAATACCACAGTTGCTCACTCTACACAAGATACTAGCTTGATGAACAAGTGACAAATCTGTGTAAGTTATGGACTCTGACCTCATTATCTACTAGAGATAATGACATGTACATCAAACTATAACACTAGTAGATAAACCACAGAAGAGGCATAAAGAGATATCTAGAAGAGTCAAAAATGGCAAGAGCGGCAGGAGCTTCACATGGTGGCAGGAGTCAAGAAAAGGTTCCTGAAAGAGTTTTCACTTGAGATGTTCAGGTCAAGATGCAGGCATTTGAACATAAGGAATAAATCATAGGTAGCATGAAGAGAGGAAACAAGTTACGAACAGGAAATACTGAGGAGTTTCTTTTGGCTTGCCCAGAGAAATTGTGTAACACAGAAGGAAACAATAAGTGTAGTAAGGTAAACTGGGGTTATTTTTTGAACCACTTTGAATTACATGAAATTTAAAGTTGTACAGAATACTGTAAGAAGTTACTGAAAGCTTTTTCACAAGAATATATCAGAATCAAAAAATTAATCTAGAAATAGTATCTAGGCACTGTTGGAGTTAGGCGAGCTTAGCAGGAGGGAGTCAGGAGTGTTTATTAAGATAAGTCTGGTTGAAAGGTAATGAGAGTCTGAACTGGATGGCAGTGGGAATGCAAATGAAAACACAGAGGTATTTTGCAAGCAGAATCAATATGACTTGGGAATTCCCTGGTGGTCCAGTGGTTAAGACTCTGTGCATTTACTGCTGAAAGCCCAAATTCAATCCCTGGTCAGGGAGCTAAGATCTCACAAGCCATGTGGCATGGCCAAAAAAAAAAAACAGAATCTTTAGGACTTGACCATTGCCTGTGTTTATTAACGAGACTGGAGAATTGAAAAAACGGATTTCAACTGAAGATGGATTAAAAACTGTTGGTGCCAGGGAGTTCTACTCAGTACTCTGTAATGACCTATATGGGAAACGAATCTAAAAATAGAGTGGCTATATGTATAACTGACTCACTTTGCTGCACAACAAAAACTAACACAACATTATAAATCAACTGTTATCCAGTAAAGCTTTAAAAATGGTGGTGTCAGTATTAGTGATACCAAAAAATGAGAAAGTGGGGTTGGTTTGATGGCTTTGGTTAGGTCCATTTAGAATTTGGGCATTCCTACTCCAGGTAATCATGATGGTGTTATCACTCACCTAGAGCCAGACATCCTGGAATGTGAAGTCAAGTGGGCCTTAGGAATCATCACTATGAACAAAGCTAGTGGAGGTGATGGAATTCCAGTTGAGCTATTTCAAATCCTAAAAGATGCTATGAAACTGCTGCACTCAATGTGTCAGCAAATTTGGAAAACTCAGCAGTGACCACAGGACTGGAAAAGGTCAGTTTTTATTCCAATCCCAAAGAATGGCAATGCCAAAGAATGCTCAAACTATCATGCAATTGCACTCATCTCACACGCTAGTAAAGAAATGCTCAAAATTCTCCCAGCCAGGCTTCAGCAATACTTGAACTGTGAACTTCCAGATGTTGAAGCTGGTTTTAGAAAAGGCAGAGGAACCAGAGATCAAATTGCCAACATCCACTGGATCATGGAAAAAGCAAGAGAGTTCCAGAAAAACATCTATTTCTGCTTTATTGACTATGCCAAAGCGTTTGACTATGTGGATCATAATAAACTGTGGAAAATTCTGAAAGATGGGAATACCAGACCTCCTGACCTGCCTCTTGAGAAACCTGTATGCAGATCAGGAAGCAATGGTTAGAACTGGACATGGAACAACAGACTGGTTCTAAATAGGAAAAGGAGTACGTCAAGGCTGTACATTGTCACCCTGCTTATTTAATTTATATGCAGAGTATATAATGAGAACGCTGGGCTGGAAGAAGCAAAAGCTGGAATCAAGATTGCCAGGAGAAATATCCATAACCTCAGATATGCAGATGACACCACCCATATGGCAGAAAGTGAAGAACTAAAGAGCCTCTTGATGAAAATGAAAGAGCAGAGTGAAAAAGTTGGCTTAAAGCTCAACATTCAGAAAACTAAAATCGTAGTATCTGGCCCATCACTTCATGGCAAATAGTTGGGGAAACAGTTGCTGACTTTATTGGGGGGGCTCCAAAATCACCGCAGATGGTGACTGCACCCGTGAAATTAAAAGATGCTTACTCCTTGGAAGGAAAGATGACTAACCTAGACAGCATATTGAAAAGCAGAGACATTACTTTGCCAACAAAGGTCTGTCTAGTCAAGGCTATGGTTTTTCCAGTGGTCATATACAGATGTGAGAGTTAGACTATAAAGAAAGCTGAGCACCGAAAAATTGATGCTTTTGAACTGTGGTGTTAGAGAAGACTCTTGAGAGTTCCTTGGACTGCAAGGAGATCCAACCAGTCCATTCTAAAGGAGATCAGTCCTGGGTATTCATTGGAAGGTCTGATGTTGAAGCTGAAACTCCAGTACTTTGGCCACCTGATGCAAAAAGCTGACTCATTTGAAAAGACCCTGATGCTGGGAAAGATTGAAGGCATGAGGAGAAGGGGACGACAGAGGATGAGATAGTTGGATGGCATCACCGATTCAATGGACATGAGTTTGGGTAAACTCCGGGAGTTGGTGATGGACAGGGAGGCCTGGTGTGCTGCAGTTCATGAGGTCACAAAGAGTCAGACACGACTGAGCGACTGAACTCCAAACTTAGAAAGTTTAGTAGGGGGTAGATATATTCAGAGTTTGGGAAACAGCTGATGTAGAATAGAGTACGAGTCATCTTCAGCAGGAATTCAGGGTTCTCATTCAACAAATATTTAATAAGCTCTTAATATGCGCCAGGCATTGTGCTGGGCATGGTTAGGAAAACTTAGATATATAAAACAGAGGCCTTAGGGGGTTTAGAATTAAGTAGTTTCCCACTCTGGTTTTTACCACTTATTTGCTGTATAACCTGAAGCAATTAACATTTCTGGGATACTTCACTTATTTATATCTTGGGAATATTGCAAGGTACATATTTAACACTTAAGTGGTGATGGGAGATTTTTAGGAGTAAAGTTGTTTGGGATCATGGGGGAGTTAATCAGAAACGCTGTTATGAACAGTCATGAGAGCTAGCGGAGGCAAGAAATGAGGTGAACGCCAAAATCACAGTCAGAGTAGGGGAGCACAACTCAGAGGAGACGTTCTAGTGAAGTCTCTGAGGTTAGAACCGAAGCCAAAGCTTTCCACTGGTGCGTCACTTTCCAGCAGCGGGAGCCAGCAGTGGTTCTGAAGCACTCCCACGCCAAGTGTAAGCACTGGATCCAGAAGCCAGAGGAATGATATATAACATTCTGAAAAGGGGCTCTGTACAGTGGGCGACAGTAGAGAAACGGGAAGATTGTAGGAGTCTTCTTACAGTGATGGTGTTTAGTCATTCAGTTGATACTTATTGAGCGCCTACTGTGTGCTTGGTGCTACTTGCTGAGTGAACAAAATAGACATGGCCTCTGACATCATGGGTTTTGTAGACCAGGGAAGGAGACAAATGTTAATCAGATCTCCTCAGGGCTGTGATAGGCACCATAAAAAAGAAGTGCACAATTCAGTGAGAGCCTTTAATGAGAGGCCTTTCATTTAGATCAGGGGATCAAGATGGCTGCTCCAAGGGAATGGCATATGAAGAAACCAGGGATAAAGCCAACCTTGAGTAAAATCCTTTATTGGGGTGGGAGGTGGACCACTGCTCAGACCTATTCCTATTCTTGACTAGTAGAACATCCAGTTGCAGAATCCTGAAAGAATAAAATAGCAAAAGGTTAAAAACACTGAAGTTGAACCCCGTGATGGCAGTAATGGGAGAACAGAAGATATACAAAGTTCAGCCGTGCTTATCACGGAGGCACTACGTAGGAAAACCAGAGTCTGCTGTCAAACTCCATGTGACATGAGGCAGAGTATTGAGTCTGTGTAAGCCTCGGTTCCCTCCTCTGCAAGATGGAAATCAGAAGAGTACATATTCCTGTGCTTGTTACCAGAATTAAATAAAAGAATCCAGAAAAGTCACAGTACAGCGTCGAGCACCACCCTTTAATAAATGTCAGCTACTATCATCATCTTGGAAAAGAATTTTTATTGAGATATAATTCACATACTATGAAATTCACCCTTTTAAAGTGTGCAATTTAAGGTTTTAGTATAGACATATAGTTGTGCAGCCTTCACTACCATCTAATTTCAGAACACTTTTCTCTTTCCCCAAAGAAATCTCATCCCTATTAGGAATCTCCATTCTTCCCTTCCACAGTCCATGGCAAACACTGATGTGCTTTTCTGTCTCTATGGATTGGCCTATTCTGGACATTTCATGTAAGCAGAATCAGATACTATGTGGCCTTCTGTGTCTAACTTCTTTCACTTAATGGTTTTCAAATTTCATACATATTATAGCATGTATGTTTCCAGCTCTCGTGAGTTTAACCTAGGAGTAGAATTACTGGAAAAGATGTAAATTTTATATATAGCTTTTTGGGGAACTGCCAGCCTGTTTCCTAAAGCCATTGCACCATTACATTTCCACCAACAGTGCATGGGGATTCCAATTTCCCCACACCCTCTCCAACACTAGTTATTATTTCTCTTTTTTAGTTTAGCCATCCTAGTGAGTATGCAGAGAAGGCCATGGCACCCCACTCCAGTACTCTTGCCTGGAAAATCCGATGGATGGAGGAGCCTGGTAGGCTGCAGTCCATGGGGTCGCTAAGAGTCGGACACGACTGAGCAACTTCACTTTCACTTTTCACTTTCATGCATTGGAGAAAGAAATGGCAACCCACTCCAGTGTTCTTGCCTGGAGAATCCCAGAGACAGGGGAGCCTGGTGGGCTGCCATCTATGGGGTCGCACAGAATCGGACACGACTGAAGTGACTTAGCAGCAGCAGCAGCAGCATCAGTGAGTATGAAGTGGTATCTCACTGTGGTTTCAATTTGTATTTCTCTAATGATAATAATGTTGAGCATCTCCTCACATCTTTGGCCATTTGTGTACTTTCTTAGGAAAAGTGTCTAATCGCATCATTGCCTATTGTTTAATTAGATTATTCATCCTTTTAGTGTTAAGTTAGATAAATATTTTAATATGAGATTTTATTCACTCCCACTGATATGGAAAAAAAATCAGCTCTCTAAGATAGAACAGGTTATTATGACTTGCTAGTTGCTTGGAGGCTCTTTCATGGCTAGGCAAAAAAAAACAAAAAAACAGAGAAGACATGTTCTCCCTGCTCTTACCTCCCCTTCTCTGAATCCTGGCCCTCCTCCCTCTCCATGTTGAAACTCTGTCTTGCCCTCTCTTTCCTACTCCTGAGCACTCCCATTTCTGTCTGATGTGCCATCTTGAACCATTTCTATAGACAGATATAGTCCAAAGAGGCAGGACATTAGAAGGTTGTCTATCTCATGACCCTTCCAAGCACAGGACCTGGAAGATGGTAAGAGTAAGGTCAAATACCTTTCCTTTTCGGACCTCTTGTACTCAACTCTGAACCTTGTCATTGACAAAGCTGGCAGAAGCAACATGGGGGTGGAGGTGGGGGCAAGAGGGAACTCAAGAACTAGTGACAGAAAGTGAGTTCTTCCTCCTTAGGAACTCTGTATCCTAAGGCAAGTTACCTACTTTCTCCAAAGCTTGATTTTCCTTACCTGCAAAATAAGGTGATATTTTGCAGATAATAAGTTTGGATTTCCTCTACCTGTCTTGCAAGAATTCTGTGATGACAAAACGAATTAATAATGTAAAAATGCCCCATAAAATGTAATATAAATGAAAATTTTATTGCCTAGGAGTAAGAACTCAGCTTCTGTATAGAGTCACAATTGTAACTGAGTAAGCTTTAGAAAAATAAATATTGTAATACAGCACTTCTGAGTAACTTCTCACAATATATAGTTTATATATGGAGTACAGTTTTTCATTCGAGAGTATTGTTTTATTTTGTAATTCCTAGTTGTTTGCAAAAGTTTTATATAAAAATGAACTAACAAGTTAAAATTCCCTACATTCAACTTATTCACAGAAGCATGTTAAATAAGAACTTTTATCTCTCTGCATAGATATTTTATCTTCAAACCAAAAAAATATATTCAATATTATATACTTTAAGTCAAAATCTGAACTAGGATTTTTATCAAGTTTATTTTGAGCACTTCATATGGTCCTAGTAGTATGATAAGCATTATGTCACTTAATGTTCACATGGGAAAAAAACAATTATTCTCCCCATTTTTCTCCCCATCTTTCAGATAAGAAAACTGATACTTAACTAAGTCATGGTCAACCGATAGTAAGAGACGAACCTGGGATTTGGAGTTCAGTCTATTTCGCCCTAATCTCACCCTTAGAAGCCCCATGTTTGTGATACACCAAAGAGAAAAAGAATGCTGAAGAACTTGAGGGTGATTCTTTTGCATTTATTTGCGTAATTTTCACATTTCATTAAAGGATTACTTTTGAAAGACTACAGGAAAGAAATCAAAAGAACTGGAAAAGATAATTGATTCATGGACAAGGGCTAATTGCTTCCTACTTGGTCTTTAGTTAAGAAATGAAGGAAATTTTACTGAGAGTCAGAATTGTTAAAGATATGAATTATTAAAGGGAGTTGCAATATCTACTTTTCTGAAGGACTCTACACAGATTAAATCTCATCTTCGGTAGACTCTGTGAAATTCAGTTAGGAAACTAGAATCAAAGGAGTGACTAAAACTACTTCAGTGATAGCCACCACATGAATATGATAGCTTATGAATGTTTATAAAGGAAAAATTCAATGTAAAATTTTTCTTTAAGAAAAAAAAACTAAAAATACCTTAGAAGCCAATAATGTTACTTACTAAAAGGATAAAAAAGAACTTTGAAAAAGTATAAGTTAAACATAAACAAACACATAAACATACAATCATATGCCCACTTTTAATTACATATATGAAATATATAGTTATATATAATTTTAGATAGTTCTTAGCAGCAAGGATAGAAATTTTGTTGTAGAAAAAATAAGATCAACCCAAGCTAAGTTTTATAAATGTACTTGCATGTTACACTCACATCATTCTAACTCCTACCTCTCACATCTTTTAAAATCTTAATTTCCTTCTTTTTAATTTATGTCTCATCTTGCCAATTACAAACATGCTGTTTTTAAATTATTCACTTGGTTAAGCCTTTAAAAGAAAAGACGTGAACTCTTCTTCTGCAAAGTATAAAATTAAAAACATTGATTGCTTTTAAATCACCAGTTTAAAATAAAGCCCAGCTGTGAGGATTTTTATATTAAAAGCTTCATTCTGTTTCCTCTTACTTTTTTCACATACAATGCTGGACAGAACATAGATTTTAACATGAACAGTGGAGTGAAATATGAGTATAGACTTGAACCTCTAATGAGCTAACTAATTCTTTTTCCAAAAGGTTAGACTACCAGTTTGCCCAGCAAGCTGTAAAGAGGATTTTTCAGAAATCCTGCCAATTCAAAAACTTCCTTTTTATCAATGTAGTTTCTTATTTTCATTCCAGTTGGAGAATTAAGTTTGAAATACTGTCTGGAGTATTCTGCCTCAAAGTGTAAGTCTACTTTGTTTGATGGATGTCAGGAGCCTATTAAATATAATCACAGAAAAGTGTATTTACTATGGAAGCAGTTAAATTATTCCAGGAATCTCAACAAACCAAATGTTCCCGTGAATAAAAGCCACATTCAATCAGTGCTTCAAACAGGCTTAGACTAACTTAGGATGTAAAAATGCAGGTAAGTCATGACTAATCATCAGTGGAGACCGGTTCAAAGAGTAGCCAGCATCTTCACATATGGTTTTCACTGAACTAAAACATGCTCTTTGGGACACACACACACACACACACACACACACACACACACATGCCTGAATCAGGGATAAATCCATTCTGAAATAGCCCATTTTAATGACCCTTCCAGATAGTTAGCTCTGGAAAGTTATCTGATGCCAATTTTACATGGCCATATCATTCCTCAAATACATTTTTGTAAAATAAAATTTTTGCTAGTAAAAGCATGGATTTAAATCTAGTACTTGGAGATAGTTATTAAAATGTAAACCCTAAATTATTTTAAGAAAATATCTAAGTTACCTATGTGTTCTCGATAATTCAGTTTACTCTTCTTTTGAGTGGAGGTTGGGAGGAGAGTATGTTACATCTAAAGTATTTGTTAAATGCATGTTCACATGCGTTCCTTGAATAAGGAGAATCTAAATGCTGTCTGGTGGGAAAATATTATCCTCATTGCTCTTTTCCCTCCCTTCTCCAAGACATGACTCATAGGTATTATAGTTCTTGGTTTCCAATGTGCTCATTTGAAATAAATGATGTTAGAATTCAGAGAATCATTTAAAGCCACTCAAAACATTTATTAAAAGGGTTTACAGTTAACAAACCACAATTTGTCATTACAAATTTTAATCAGAATAGATGAAATAATAAATGCCTTTGAAGAGACAGGAAGACACAGAGACCTGAAAAGCTTGGCTTTGTTGCCTGATCATTTGGCCCTCTGCTTCCTGAGGGGGTGGAAAGAGAACTAGGCTAGTAGTTAGAGGCCCTGGGGCTCTGATCCTGGCTTCACTGTCTTTTAACTCAGCAGACTTCAGCAGCCAGTCATCTTTCCTAAGCCCTTATTTCTTTATTTATTGAAACGAAAAGCAAAGAAAAACAATTGTACCCATTTTCTTCTCTTCTGTATGAATGGTATGGATTCCTTACCAATCAGCTTCCCTGGCAGCTCAGTTGGTAAAGAATCCATAACCAGCAAGCAGCCTCAAATCCTGAATCTCTTCTCCTGGTGCCCCTTTGTCACAGGTCTTAAAGCCTGGGTTTCCGACGAGAACACTTCTCTCAGTCTAGGGCTTCTCCAATCTTATATTTTTAAAAAATTCCCCAAGGCCTATGGTTTTGGCTTTTTCATCCTCTACTTCTTATCTTTGCTATTTGCATCAGTATTTTTTGTTCTCTCACCATCATTTTCCCTTGATCATCAAAGCCCTGGCCCTAGGTCACTATCTTGCTCTCCAACTCAAGTCTTCCTATTCCCCCGGTGACTTTAGTTGTATAGCCAAGAGCCTAATGGGGGTGGACGGAGGAATACATTATAGGTTTGGGATGAACATATATACACTATTATATGAAATAGGTAACTAACAAAAGGACCTACTACAGAGCACAGGAAACAGTGTTCAATATTTTGTAATAACCTATAAAGGAAAAGAATCAAAAAAAAGTTATCTATATCTGTATAGCTAAATCACTTTGCTGTATACCTAAAACTAAACAACACTAAATCAACTACACTCCACTTAAAAAAAAAAAAGTGGGGGGGTGGGGGGGGAAGAATCCATTTAACATACTGTTGCCTTCGTTCCTTAATTTCTTCATCTACAGTCCCTTTCTTTCTTACTCATAGGATCACTTGGTTATTACCCCTAGCTGTACCATCTCTGTAGTCTTTAATTCATATATCCCCACATTAGAGATACAAATTTCCATCCTTCCAGAATGTTTGTTCAACACCTCCCACTAAACCTGCCTTCTGACTTCACTGGAGCCTTCGGGCCACTGATGCCTCTACTCTCTCCCAACCCACTAGTCCTCTCCTCTCTTCACTTCCCCTACATCCAGTTTGGGTTGCATTCTTTATCATTTCAATAATTCTTATAAAAATCCTTTTGCCAAGTACCTTGTACTCCCTTATTTTCATATTACACATTGCAACATACTAATCTTAGATGGAACCATTTAGATGGATGCATTTCTCTGGTAATTAGCAATGTTGAGCATCTTTTCATGTGCCTTTTGGCCTTTTTTGTTTTTTATTTTTTTTAATACTGGGCTCTGTGTGCATGAGTGCTCAGTCGTGTTCAACTCTTTGAGACCCCATTGGTTATAGCCCACCAGGCTTCTCTGTCCATGGGATCTTCCAATAATACTGAAGTGGGTTGCCATTTCCTCCTCTAGGAGATCTTCCCAATCCAGGGATCAAACTCACGTTTCCTGTATCTCCTTCACTGTCAGGCAGATTCTTTACCACTGAGCCATCTGGGAAGCCTGTAATATTGAGCTGTGCTTGCTTGTGTGTGTGCTAAGTCTCTTCAGTTATGTCCAGCTCTTTATGATCCTATGGCCTGTAGCCCAACAGGCTCCCCTATTCAGGGGATTCTCCAGGCAAGAATGTTGGAGTGGGTTGCCATGCGCTCCTCCAGGGGATCTTCCTGATCCAGGGATCTGAACCCACGTCTCTGTAAGTCTCCTTCATTGGCAGGTGGGTTCTTTACCACTAGCACCACCTGGGAAGCCCAATATTGAGTTGTGTAGGCTGTTAAATGTTTTGAATAAACCCAAATTATCCTATAGACTTATATAAGACCTGCATGTTTATTCCAAAAAAGAGACAGTTACTATAAGGTAGACCCGTTCCTGCACATGGATCCCAGTCTTGAGAAGAGACCAGTCTCACAAGGAGAAGGGGTTGTCACTGGTTAAGTACAAGAAAGTAGGAGAGAAAAACAAGACTAGCACCACACAGCAACTGTGATATCCCACGCTAATCTTGCTGAGCAGCCGTCCAAAGAGAAGAGCTACATTTACGTCAGGCCTCAAGGCTTGGTTGTCACTGTGTGTGCTGCTGCAAAAGGCTACTCTCTCTGGGCCACGTATAGCCAAGTCTTTCCACTGTGAAAAGATTGGAGCATCACTCTTGCATCTTCCCCTCTCACCCTAGAAATGCTTTTATATATTTTATACAGCAGAGAGTTCACAAGGCATATGAGAAAACACAGAATGCGGGGGGCGGGGGGAGGGGGTTAGAACTGCTTAAGCTTAGAAAGGCAAATCATCCAATTTTGCCAATTACTTATTTCTGCAGTACTCCAATGTATGAACCACAATTTATACACCACTACCATTAAAAACTGCAGTATCTGTATGCAGTTATAAAAATAATTAAACTATGGATTTAGACAGAAACTAGTGGTGAGACAAGACCACTAAACTTAAGAAACATTTATTTAGTGTACATAAACAATAAGTCAGAAATCTTTCTAACACCGTCAGGTAATCAGTATGTCACAGCTTTCCCCCATGAGGGGAAACAAAATCTAATGATCATTGACTCCATCTGAAAACAGCCACAATCACATCAACAGATGGGTGACTGTCAATTAGCCATTTGTTAACCAGTGCGGATGTCTTGGCAGCTCTCACGCAACCTCAACAAAATGAAGGAAGGAAGGCATGAACAAGGATGAAGGGGTGACTTCTCCTTGATCATATTTTTAATTTTTCACAGCAGCTTGTATTCTTGATAGAAAAATAATTTGATGGGAAAATGATAAGAAGAGAAAAAGAGACTCTTATCCACCATAAATGGGGCCCTTTCTCCAAGACTTTTATAGATTGCGAGGTTTCTCAGAAAAGTTACCGTTTTAATTTTAAATCTGCTAATATCAGAAACATCAAAGGAAGAGATTATAGCCTTAAGCAGTTGTCTGTAATTGTTTAACTTATAAACATATTAATGTATAGTAAAATTTATTCAGCTTTTTCTTCTAATAGCATTGGTTTTCATGCCAATTTCCTCATTAGAAGTTGACACATGTTAATGTTCAAGGGCAAATCTGAAGGTTTAAATTAGAGTAAACTATCTCTAAAACAAAAGCCTACCACCTTTAGACCAAAATATATGAGAATCACCAAGGTGCATGTTAAAAATTCAGATTCCAAGACATGTCTCTGTAAATTTTAATTTAATGGAACTGAGATATGGTCAAGGAATGTGAATTTAAGTAAGTACTCCAGAGGATTTATCTGAAGAGCACACCTTAAGAAAAGCTGTCATGGAAAAACAAATTTGGACTACTCTTATTCTTTAAATGTATTAGTTTAAGAAAATTAAATCCTTGCAAGGCACAATATTTTAATATCCTCAATTTTTTGTATGATTTATTACCAGAACATGCCAGTAGATTCTAGATCCCGTGTTTCTAATTTTAATGTTGATAATAATCCCCTGAAGATCTTGTTAAAATGTTGATGATAACTCTTTGGGTCTATTGCAGGGCCTGCAGTTCTGTGCTTCTAATAAGCTCCCGGGTAATGTTGATGCTGCTAGACTGCAGGCCATATATTGAGTAGCAAGGTTCTAGATAGTGGTACTCAAATTTTGGCATGCGTTAGAACCAGCTAGTCAAAACACAAATGGGAATCTCCACCTAAGTCATAGAGGCAGAGGCAGAGACTGGACTGATGAGGTTGCAAGTCAAAGACTACTGGCCATCACCAAAAGCTCCAAAAGGCACACATACAAAATGTATTCTCCCCTAGATCCCCCCCAGGAATCCAGCCCTACCAACACCTTGAGTCTGGAGTCATGCTGGAGAATTCACATCTTTAACAAATTCATTGGTGGTAATGATGCTGCTGATCTGAGGACCACACTTCATAAATTACTGTTCTAGGCCATATGCTCAGTTGAGTACAACTATTAGCGACCCCATGGACTGTAGCCACCAGGCTGCTCCATCCATGGGATTTCCCAGTCAAGAATACTGGAGTGGATAGCCATTCTCTTCTCCAAGGGATCTTCCCAACTCAAGGATTGAACCCGCATCTCTTGCATCTCCTACATTGGCAAGTGGCTTCTTTACCTCTAGCGCCACTCCCCATAGTCTTGGGGAGGTACCATCACTGAGAAATACCTTTCAGAACTTAGACTTTTGCCTTTTCTCAAACTCTTTAGAGTTCTGGCAAATAACAAAAGCAAAGTATCTCCACAAATCCTAGAGAACATCACTGTCACTGTCTCCTGTTATTTCCCTTTTCTGGTCTTTTGGGAAACAGGACATGAGCAGTAAGGAAAGTACATGTGTTCAATTTAAAACAGATGAATAAAGACTCATTTTAGGCAGGGATAAGAAGGGTTTGTGTACTTGGATTTTATAATTTATTTTAACCCTAGTACAAAGCTTTGAAATGATATTACTTTTAAAATGTATAACCTTGGGACCATCAGACAAAAAAAGTCCTTTTTGTGATGGAACATGCCAGCATTTGTATGGGGCTTGAGCTAGTCACCACCATAACCTGGTTCAGGCTTCCCTGGAGAGACTGAAATGTCCACATTTTTGTTGATGTTCCTATGAGTTGAAGAATTGAGGGTCTTATTGAAATGTGTTTTACCTTGTAGGGCTAACCTGTAAACATCATTAAGCTCCACCTTGGCTTCAGTGCATTTATGTAATCAACATAGAACTTTGAGCATCTACCGTGTGCTACACACAGGTCTCAGCACTGGAGATACTGTCATCAAGAAGAGTGACAAGATCTCAGCTCACATGGAGCTCACACTGCAGGTAGGGAGGGAGCTAGTAAATAAATAAGATAACAAGGCCATTTCTGAGAGAACAGCAAATGATGTAGAGAAAACAGTGTGTAATGATTTCTTTTTAAAGGACTGCTTCCTTACATTGGATGGTCAGGGAAAGTTTCTATGAAAAGGTAATTAGTAAGCTAAGGCATGAATGACAAGTAAAAGCCAGCTGTGGTGGTCATCAAATTACCTAGCCACAGTCACTTTTACTATTTTAGTGTATTTTAGGGCATAGGAGACACTTTCTGATGAGGGAGGAACAAAGAGAAATCAGGAAAGTCTAAAGAATTGGGGGCTGCTTTAGTAATGGGACTGGTGGGTTCGTGGGCTGCCATGGAGGCCTTGGGTTGCCAGGAACTACATGAGGGCATGAGTTTTTTGGGATGGATTGTATTCTGGACCACACCTCTCAACTATTTTTGAAATTCATGCATTAAAAATAGTCAGACTCCAATCTGGCGAGGTTCTAACCCCAACTGAGTCATTGCAATGGTGAAATACTTAATTATTTTCAGGTTTGAGCAGCTGTGAGGCCCAGCCCCACAGGCACACACTTCAAAGACTTGGCAGTTGTTCTCAATTTTTCCATTTCTGAAGCAACAAAGAGCAGACTGAACTTCTGCCAGGCTGGACAATATGGTCAATCAAAGTTTACTAAGGACCCCGACTAGGCAGATCCATGTCTGAGGTTCTTTGGTGAATTCAAAAGAACAGTACACAGGATCCTAATGTCCCAACTCAAAGTGCACCCAGCAGCCCATTCTCCCTCCCTCCCCTGCAGTGGCCGCCACCTCCCCCCATGCCAGTTTCTTCCCATCATTTCTTTGAATAGATTCAACTTTAAAGGCAAGTAGAATTTTCTAGTCATTCAAGAATAATAATTGACTCACATCTTGCTGATTGGTTTGTCATGCTTCAAGTTTACTGTCAAAGGTATGGCCCTCCATGTTCTGAAGGGTTTCCATTCATAGGTGGAGAAGACGGGAAGGGCTTGGGTGGCAGTTGTCAGTACCAGCATTGGCCTTGGTTAAATATGTGAAGAGAGGACATTTTCTATGAAGTCCTCTTCTATCTGCCTTCCTCTCTTATTCTTCATCCTCTCCCACAAGGTCCCAGAGCTTGCTCCTAGGGAACTCACTTTCATATTTGACCTCCATTAACAAATTCTGAAAATATTTTCATTCTACTTTCTCCACCACTGTCTGTATCTTTCCCATTTCTTCAAATCCCCATTAGGTAACTGGTTAATCTGAAAAGTTAGTTCTAGAACAGTGCCACTCAAAGTGTGAAGCTCCTACCAGCAGCATCAGCATAACATGGGAATTTATTAAAATGTAAAATATCTGCCCATCCCCCACCTAATGAATTCTGAGAGAGGGAAGTAGTAATCGATGTTTTCGGTGTGGTTTATATGATCCTTATACAAACTTGTAACTGAGAGACACTATTGCAGGGTATAAATAAGAAATCATGGATTATTGTCACTTCCAGATGTCATGTATTCTGCTTTTTAAAGAGGCCTTGGAAGTCTTATTCTAAAAGCATGGCTATGTGAAAACTGGGCAGAAGACATCCTATTGTGTACCGCTAACCATCCTACATAGTAGCCCTGGGTTCCCAAGGCCGTGAGAACCATACTGATGACAGAGAGGCTAGTTTCAAATAGGGACCTTGGCATGTACACTCAGAAGCCATCAGAACATCTTGCTTGAAGTTCCTGACAGGTAGATTAGAATATCGTGGCACTCAGCCACAGCCCCAGTGTTCGGAAGAGAGAGAAAAAGAGCTCCTGAAACAGCCTCCCTCATGATGCTAATGGCCCACCTCTAATGACACATCATTTATTGAATTGAAAGGAGGTCTGATATGGGCAAGGTGTGATGACCTGGCAATTTATTTTACTTCTCGGTGTCACAGACCTGTTTCTGTGGGCCCAGCAGGGTCAAAGAGCTTAAAACGTTATCTAGAATAAGACAAACATGTTATTTTCCTCTTGCTTTATTCTTCTATTTTTTTTTCCCCTTAATGATTAATTAAGAGACATTCCTCTTCTTGAGAAATTTGAGATGAGGCTGTACCAACCATTATGGTCATTCATAATAGCTAATATCTACAAAATTAAGCTTGCTTGGGAATCCATGGGCCAGAATTTCTAGCTAAAGAATTTTTACTAAGCCTATGTACCGCCACCCCCTTCCCAAATCTTTTCTGTACCGTATCATCCTCTCAGGCATAAATTTTCCACCAGAGAAGGATTTAGCCTTCTCTGTAAAGTCTTTTAGGATGATGTGTCTTCTGGCTGGCAGTGTTTGAAAGTCAAGCAAACAAGCCTTCCAGGGCTCACATTGAGTTAAGAAAACATTTTCTGCATGACATTTAGGGCCAAATTAGGGACCAAAGTCCTCATTCTTTTACTCAAGACTAGGTTTATGTCTCCACAGGCAATGTGAAATGGAGTGTGGAGAAATGATCTCATGAAATAAATTAATTTAGACAGGATGCCTATTTTGTTCATACCCCACAGAGAGAGAGTGTGTGTGTGTGCGTGCCTGTGGGCTTAACAGCAGGTTAGGGAAACAGTAACAACGAAGAGATGAAGGGAAAGAGCTCTAAGTAGTGGTAAGATCAGGCTTTTCCTCTAGGCATTACTACTTACCAATCATATGACCTGGGGCGAGACTTCTTGAGCCTCTGTTTTCTCAACTTTTAGATGATTTTATGAAACCCATTTGACTTCCCACGGTTATAAGGAACAGGATAATTAACAAGTGTATTCCATATAGATATATCAAAGTTGTTACTGTCATTAACTATCCCTTCTAATATTCACACCCAGTTCCTTAGAGACACATTTTCTGGGGGATGTGTTCACACACCATGACTTTGAACTTTTATTCTCTCCCACCCAGACGTTGGAGCCACACACTTACCACCACTAGATGAACTTGCTGTCCGAGTAATGATCCTAACCATAGCTGCCCCCAGAACAAGATATCAGAATAGGAAATTGAATCTGAGCTTCTCACATGGAAGGCCAAGGCATTAGTCATGGTGAGCACACTGGGGGTTTTTCATCTGAGTTTGACTGGTTGGGTTCATGAAATCACTTCCATTTTTCATCAGGAGATTCCAAGTTTTATATATTTATTATCCCTCTCATTATTTCACAGCCAGCAGCATATTTAACTTGTAGCAGTGCCTAACTTGGAATAATTTTGGAAACCACAATGCTTATGAGGCATGGCTTACTGGGGCACCAGCAAGCAAATCTTGTTCTTTATTAACATACTGGGTTAAATATTGCTTACATTTGCACCCTGATGTGCCCTGTCATTTCAGCTTTTTTTCTCCTTAACAACAACTAGAGAACCTGGGGATAATTCAACCTGGGCCTCCCCATCCCTCTATCTCTACCTTGTCACAGTTCCAAGTAAGCTGGTGCAAATATAATTTATGTAACTCTCTGTATTCATACTGAAAAGTATTGACGATTGAGTGGCAACGGCAATAACAGTTATTTTCATGGCAAATGTGCTTCAGTGAAATATAGTACAGGGTTGCCTCTGCCTCCTTCAAGCCACAGTCTACTCTTAAAAAATTAGTGTCCATGGGTGGTTGTCAATATAGATCAACCTAAGGGGAAAAATATGTTCACTGAGAAGTTCTTTGGCCTGAGACTATAATACACAAGGAACATAGTGATTACAGATGGATTTTTGCCTCTTTATATGTTTTTATTCTTTTCCTACACTGCCCCCTCTGTGAGTTCATTTGGCTCATATTTTACTAGTGTAGCCATAAAGGAGTGAGTTAAGGTCACCCAATTTATTTAATAAAACACAATTTAAGTCTCTGCCTTCAGAAATAAAATGTCTATATGTTTCACTTAGCGTTATTTTTATAAATTTAATGAGATTATTGAATTAGCACATTTTTCTCTAGTAGGAAAGATTTGGGTCATTCCTCTGATTTCCCATTCAGGCAGTAATATGAGATGGAAGGAGGAGGGGGAGAGAGGTAGTATTAGAATAAGAGAAAGAGAAAGAGGAGAAGGTTAAGAAGGAAGGTAACATTTGTGCTAATTCACTTCAGAATCAGGAGGGTAATAGAGAGTCTTATACAAGAAGTATCTGGAATGTGGCTCTTGTGTATCCAAAGAACCCTAAGAAATCAGTCACACTGTTCTCTTTCTTCAGCTCACCTTGGAAATTCATGACAACACCACTGTTTAAAAACCTCAGAAAAAGACAATCCTGTAACTTTCTGAGTTTAAACTGGGCTAAAAATGGAGTTGTTGAATTGGTTTATTCCAGCATGTAGCACAATGCCCAGAACACTCAAAAAAAATTTTTTTTTGAATAATGCATGAGTGAACAGAGAATGTTTCCCTTGGATCTGTCCTATCTAGCTCAGGGCAGTATGGTAAAATGATTATGAATTGAGACCATGAAGCCAGATTTGGTTTCACATTCCAGTTCTGCTATTTCTTTGACCTTTACTTTTTTGCACCTCAGTTTCCTTACCTATGAAGTGAGGATATTAGGGTCTACTTCATAGGATCGTGGTGAAGATTGAGTAGACTCTTCTTAGAATAATGTCTGACACAACTGAAGTGTTTTCAGGGCCATCACATTGTAGAAGTCTATGGAACACTTTCCACACCACAGTCTACATGGGTAGCACTCCCCCCGGGGTTGTGCAAGGTCCCTCAATGACCCTGACCCTTTGCTATTGTTATTATATTATTTTATTATTATTCTCATATTCTGCTTTGGCCTGTTTTTCCTTAGTCTTTTTATTAATATCTAAAAGCTATGCAGAGAAATATTAGCATGCATTATGTGAAGTGGAAGGGAGAAGGAAATGGCAACCCACTCCAGAATTCTTGTCTGGAGAATCCCAGGGACAGAGGAGCCTGGTGGGCTGCCGTCTATGGGGTCACACAGAGTCGGATGTGACTGCAGCAACTTAGCAGCAGCAGCAGCAGCAGCATGTGAAGTGCAAAATAAGGAATACCTTTTGTACATATAGAAGAAAATAAAAGCATTTTCTATATTATGTCTCTTTTAAAGTAGTTCCCTTCTCCAAGACAAACATGTGGAAAAACCATCTTCACTAAGAATGAAGATCTCTTCATTCAGGTAATAGCAATACATTTGGCTCAGGACCAAGTTAGTCTCTTTAGGTTGAGAATATGTGTAATTGCCAGCCTAAATGTTATTCTGTGATAGCCTGCAAAAAAGGAACAGTGTTGAGAGAGATACAAAAAAGGCTGGCCAGAAGTATGTCCAACAAAATATCCAGATCACATCTCTAGAAATTAGGAACCGCTAATCAACTAACAGAACAAAACAGAAACCACCACAATGCCAATCCCTTCTGACTGACCATAAGTTTTGCCTCATCAGAAACACACAATAGCCAGGACATGGAAGCAACCTAGATGTCCATCAGCAGATGAATGGATAAGAAAGCTGTGGTACATATACACAATGGAGTATTACTCAGCCATTAAAAAGAATACATTTGAATCAGTTCTAATGAGGTGGATGAAACTGGAGCCTATTATACAGAGTGAAGTAAGCCAGAAAGAAAAACACCAATACAGTATACTAACGCATATATATGGAATTTAGAAAGATGGTAATGATAACCCTGTATGCGAGACAGCAAAAGAAATACAGATGTATAGAACAGTCTTATGGACTCGTGGGAGAGGGCGAGGGTGGGATGGTTTGGGAGAATGGCATTGAAACGTGTATATTATCATATGTGAAACGAATCGAAAGTCCAGGTTTGATGAATGATACAGGATGCTCGGGGCTGGTGCACTGGGATGATCCAGAGGGATGATACGGGGAGGGAAGTAGGAGGGGGGTTCAGGATTGGGAACACGTGTACACCCGTGGCGGATTCATGTCGATGTATGGCAAAACCAATACAATATCGTAAAGTAATTAGCCTCCAATTATTAAAAAAAAGTTTAAAATGAAAAAAAAAAAAAACACAGAGACAACTGCCTAAAGAGCACGGAGAAATTAGCCACTCACAAAAGTCCAATGAGGAAACAAGATGCATAACCAAGAGGAAAGATTTTATTTTTTAATTGCCACTATTAGATCTTAAAAGAAAAAAAAAATTGTTCTTTCCCCCAAGTTATTATGTAAAAATGGCTGGATAAATGAAGATTATAAACCCTAGAATTGCAAAGAAAGAAAAAGAGAATGGGAGTGATTTCTTTCATGCAATCTGTTTCTCCTATCACACAACCCCACTGAAAAACGTGATAGAAGGAAACACTAAATTCTGGATTGATCTCAAGTTGCCATTGTCTAAAGTCAAAAAATGAGAAAGGGAGAAATGAAGAGACCAGGAAAAGAGAGAAGAGAAGGAAGGAAAGTAAGAAGGAAGGGAAAGCAGAAGGAAGGAAAGGAATCAAATTGGAGGTAAGACATTCAGTATATTTGCTTTCTGAAGCAAATAATAGAAAATGCATAAGAGATTAGGACCCTGCCCCACCAGTGTTGATGTATCAAGGTCCAGAAGAAACTTTCCACCTTCCCACTCTTCATCCTTGGCATGTAGACTTTTATCTTCAAGGTAATGTTGTGACCAAGCACCTGTAGAAATCACATTCACGTTTGAGACAAAAATACGGCATATAGCCCCAAAGCCTTCTTGAGGGGCTTTGTCTTTTTATTTGTAAAAGGAAACCAATCTTAGAATATTTCCCATTATATCTCATTGGAAGAACTGTACCTGGTGACCACCACTGAGTGAGGCAGATCTAGGAAATTGCAGATTTCCATTTCTGAGTTAGAGAAAAGCAAGGAAAATGATTGGGAATGGGTGTAGATTCAGCCAACCCAAGTCAGCAAAATGGACTACAACAAATGCATTTGAAATGAAAGTAATTGAATTAAATTAGAAACCTTCCAGAATGCCCTTAACTGCCTTAGAGCAGCATCTGTGGTTGTAGTGAGAGCCCAAAGATTAAATGCCAAGTCACACCACACAGCCGTTCCTTCTTTGTGCAGGGTAGATGATATGGCTCTGGGAAATTGGGAGAAAAGGAATATTTACAATTCATCGAACCCAGTTGATTGGGTTCTACTCTAACCTTTGTTATACTGTATGACATAGGGGTTAAGAACATGGACTTTGGAGCCAAACAAGCTTAGGTCAAATTCTGACTCTCACTTACAAGCTGTATGACCTTGGATAAGTAATGGGTTAGTTCTATTAAATCCTATTTGTTCAGAGTTGCTGCTAAGTCGCTTCAGTCGTGTCCAACTCTGTGCGACCCCATAGACGGCAGCCCACCAGGCTCCCCCATCCCTGGGATTCTCCAGGCAAAAACACTGGAGTGGGTTGCCATTTCCTTCTCCAATGCATGAAAGTGAAAAATGAAAGCGAAGTCGTTCAGTCGTGTCCAGCTCTTCGCGACCCCATGGACTGCAGCCTACCAGGCTCCTCCGTCCATGGGATTTTCCAGGCAAGAGTACTGGAGTGGGGTGCCGTTTGTTCAGAGTAGTTCAGCGTAAATCAGATAATTGCATAAAACATGGCAGAATCTGCCAGCTCTGTGTCACTTCTTTCACATGGTAAAATTGTACTTGGAAAATAGCTGCCCAGGCATTGACTACACTTCCCAAAACTTTTTGCAGCCAGGTGCAGCCATGTGACTAAGCCCCAGCCAACAGAATTTAAGCAAAATGACACTTTTCAGCCCATAAACGCTGCACAACACAATCCTCTATGCTAAATTTCCACTTCCTGCTACTGTAATAGCCCCAGAGAGACCCTTGGAGACCACACAGACTACCGTGAATCTGAGTCCCTGAATGACTGAACAACTAACCCAGACTCTTACCTAAGAGAGAAATAAATTTCAACATTCCTCAAGCCACTAACTTATTGTTTAGTCTCATTACAGTAACTTCACCTACCTAAACGTGGATCCTGGCACACAGTAAGCCCCCAATAAATTGTAACTACCCTCCAATAATCAGGAAAAAGGAAATGTCAGTGTAGTTTTTTTTTCCCTCTGTGATGAAATCATAGTATTAACACAAATGAGCAATGGAATCTTTTTTCCAGTTCTAAAAATTCACGAAGTTATTGTTTTACAGAGACTATTGCATGTTTATTAAATTAACCTTTTTAAAAACCATTGAGCACCCACAGCTAAATTCTAATAATTTAGTGAAAAATAATGGTGAGTGTTGACACAATTACCACATTACTCTTACAAAAGAATTCTCAAGCAAAGTCTGTTGTTATTGAAGAAATAATAAGAATACACTAAGAAAAATCAAGGAATAAAACCCTTAGGGGAGTTCTCTCTAATCATATAGTTTCAAATAAAACTCTAGTGATTCGATCAGAGCCATATTGACGTTAAGAAAATAGTTACTTAAGTAATCATAACTGAATTCCATTCAAGTAAAAATATTTAACATTCTCAAGGTTCAAATATTTTAAATCATAAAAATAAATTACCCAACTACACAATGATAGGAGAATTTGGGCGGGGGGTGGGTGGGGTGGGGGCAGGGGGCGGTGGCGATTGTACATCTTTTACTTGTTAGTTTTTTAAACACCTGAAGACTTGCCTTTCAGTAAAAGAATTTATGTAAAATATGCTTCCTCTCTTTTGACCTCTCCTCTCACAAGGTAGGAGAGCGCTTTGTAGAATAGAAAGTGAGTCATTTATATATACATACATATCCCTTTTTTTCCTCACAATTTATAAATCTAAATTAGATCTTCTTGCTCTGGGAAGCATTTTAGAGCAGTTCTGAAAGAAATAACTTACTTGAAACAGAGAGTATCATGGATTCTTTTGATGTATGATAATTAGACAGGGACATTTGATTTTTTTTAAGTCATTGCAGATATTCACCTTCTTACAGAAATCAATATATGAGTATAGTATGAAGGATGCAATCTAATAAACAAGTTGCTCTCTCAAGCCCAATATGAACATACTTTTCTTTTTAAAAAGGTGAAGGTATTCACAGATTCCTTATTTTAAAGAACTATAGTAGTTCCCTAAGAAATTATCACCTAAAGGTTGTTTTTCCCTTTGATCCCTAGAGATCTATATTTTCTGCATTAAATTTTTAGGATTAATACCAAGATTCATAAATATGTTCTTTTAGTGTGACAAATTGCCTTAAGCTTTGACTTTTTCATTTTATCCACATTTTTAAGATGAATTTATAAACATGAATTTAAATTTTGGCTATATTTCAATATCTAATTGAATATTAGATAATTATATACTCAAACACTTCTTTAGCACCTACTAAGTGTACAACACTGTGGAAACTACTCCTAGCTCCCCTTAAAAAGACAGAACTACAAAGTAGAGCTCCAAAATCACTGCAGCCATGAAGTTAAATGATGCTTGCTCCTTGGAAGAAAAGCTATGACCAACCTAGACAGCATATTAAAAAGCAGAGACATTACTTCCCCAACAAAGGTGCATCTAGTCAAGGCTATGATTTTTCCAGTAGTGATGTATGGATGTGGGAGTTGAACTATAAAGAAACCTGAGCAACGAAGAATTGGTGCTTTTCAACTGTCGTGTTGGAGAAGACTCTTGAGAGTCCCTTGGGCTGCAAGGAGATCCAACCAGTCCATCCTAAAGGAAATCAGTCCTGAATATTCATTGGAAGGACTGATGCTGAAGCTGAAACTCCAATACTTTGGCCACCTGATGTGAAGAACTGACTCATTGGAAAAGACCCTGATGCTGGGAAAGATTGAAGGTGGGAGGAGAAGGGGATGACAGAGGATGAGATGGTTGGATGGCATCACCAACTCGATGGACATGAGTTTGAGCAAGCTTCAGGAGTTGGTGATGGACATGGAAGCCTGGCATGCTGCAATCCATGAGGGTGCAAAGAGTCGGACACGATTGAATGACTGAACTGAACTGAACAAAGCAGAGCACTGGACAAGACCTTTGAAACCTCTGGGCTGACCACCCTCTATTTCTGAAGAGGGAAAAAAAGTCAGAAGCAATTTTTCCCATATCCAGGATCACAAACCCAAGTCACAAAAGCCTCATTCTTCTCATTCCCGGTTCAATGCTCTTAGTGTCACATATATATCATTTATTCATTCAACAAAAATGTCTTATCAAATACCACCTATCTCTGGTGCTAAGCACTAAGGATGTAAAATGAGGTGAGAAGTTTTGAAAAACTTTGTAACAACTGTTCTCAAAATGCTTCTCAGAGAGAGAATGGTCTTGGTTTGCGAAAATGCCTTGATAGAGGTTGAGGGTAAAAAATAATCTTTAGGAAACTTAGAATTGGCTGTGCCAAAGCTTCAGAAAAAAAAAAAAAGCCTGTTGATGATACTGTTGGGACTTGGCAGTTGTGTGGAGGCACACGAGGCATTGCAGCTTTCTTCATCCTTGTAAACAAAATGGAAACAACCGAACTACCTATTAAAATTAGAATAGAAAATGACTTTTTAAGAGCTACTCCATAAAGTGCTAAGGAACAGCTTAAAATAATAAAGTCAAGTATATGTACTAACAGGGAAAACTCTTTAAGACATATTAGTAAGTGAAAAAGCTAGCTATGGAAAAACGCAACCATTTCATACCAGTTGTGTTAAACATACTCCAGAATACTCTATACTTTGCAAAGGAAATACATACACAAAAAGCGGTTAGCTGAAAGGGTACACTCTAGGCAGACAGCAGTGATCACATCATCTCCATAGGAGATCTAGATTCCAGATGCTAGTCGGAAAAACCTGACCCATATCTTTAGCGTTTTCATTTTCACCAGGAGTCTATATTCTTTTGTTGCTTATGTAATCAAACTTTAAATATTTTAAATATAATTTTAAAATGAACTAAAACAACCTATTTACGAATTTATGAATTCTTATTTATGGATTCTAAATTTAAATATTTCTAAATAAACCAAACTTAACTTGAAATGTTTTAACAGCTTTAAAGCAAAATATAAAAGATGCTGGCATAGTAGTTGAAATTTTAGATCCATAATAAAATAAGTAAAAATATTTACTAAATCAGAATGATTATTAAAAAAGAGATTTCATATTCTTAAATTTTCTTAAAATACTCTTTCATAAAATTACTCTCATAGGTCTCACTTTCATATTATATTGACATTAATATTTTCTAAAAGAATATTTATGACCTAAAGTGGTTTGGACCATGAAAAGGATTAGCTGTTTAGTGGACTGAATATTTACAGTGCCATGAAATAAGTAAGACATTGTAAAATCTAGCCCATTTTTAGCTTTAAGAAAAAGCAGTAAGCACAGGAAGGTAACAAAATATACAACCCAGTGTTGGATCAAGAAATTTTACTTATTTTACATGTCTTGGAGAAAATATATTAAAATACAATTTTAATTAGAATTTTTGAAGTTGTTTGATTTCCTTGCTTTTGATAATCAAGACTGCCAGTACAAGTCTCTTCTTCCTGTACAACAAAAGTATTCTGATCCTGTGAGAGTTTCTCCCCACTTTAGCACCACCTCTATAACTATGAGTTTTACTTATAATCTTATGAGATCATCTTGAGTCAGTCTTAAGAAAGTTGTATTTAAAATTCTGAGACAGTAATTTCTATGAATTACCTGTCACTGCAACGAACATGGGGATGGAGAACTAGATCAAGCCTGTTGAGATTTTTTTTAACTTGTTTTTCCAGAAATATCAGATCTGAATTTAATAATTATCCATCTAAGTAGAAGAGAACAGCCAAAAGTCATTCCTGTTTTAATGTGGAAGGCATTAGATAATTTCTGAAGTAAATTTGCCTCCTTAATTATGTTTGTTTACATGGACTCTAAAATGAGTGTGGTTTGCATTCCTGAGCATGTATGGATTGATTTTCAGAGGTGCTCAGAAGTAAGTCAGGAATACACATGGTTTTAATAACGACTGTGGATACTCTAAAAAGTATGTAATCTACACAAGGATAATAAAAGACCTTTTAGTTCACTTAATTATCTGGTTAGGTAAATATAGACTAGTCAGGCTCCCCTTGTCCACTTAGCACACTTCTGGGGGGCCTCCTTCTTGGTTCAAGGGTATAGGCTCCAGGAATGCATACTCATTGCAATTCCAGGTAAAATATTTTTTACAATTGTGAATCATTAAACCCAGTGAAGGTCACTCACCCTGTTAATATTTTCCTCAAGATGCTCTTACACAAGACCCAGGTAAATAGGCAGGCAAGAATTCAGTCTATATGAGTTAAGGACAGCTATGAATCCTCAGAGCCAAAGCTCCTGCCATCCTGTCCTCCCAGCCTTCATTCTTACCCTCTCTTCCTCCTTTCATCCAGGCCAGAGGCCAGTTCTCCTAGGACATGATATGTTGGTTTCTCAAGGGAAATGCCTTCTCCTGAAGTTTTTAAAGCCCAACCCCACACACACACACACAAAAAGAGAGAGAGAGAACACAAAACTAAAGACACAGAGAGACCACCTTTCTCCTTTCGACTTTAATTCAACTTCAGATTATTCACAAAGTCTCAGAGTCAAATAGAATTATATATAGTTAAACGTATATATATATATAACTGTGAGAGGGAAGGTGTCAATCATCTAATTCAGAACAGTCATTTGCAAATGGGAAATGGACTCCCACAGAGAATGAGTGATTTGCCTAAGTGCACATTGTGAGTTGATGGCCAAGTGGGACTAGAATTCTAATCAGCTGGAACCAAGACCTTAAGACTTTTGTGGGAATCTTGACCAAAAAAAGTAAAATTAAGAGCGAAATTATTTTGTAATAAACTATAATAAAAGGAATATAAAAAGTATATATATAAAGTTTATATGTGTGTGTGTGTGTATATATATATATATATATCACTTTGCTGTACACCAGCATCTAACACAGCACTGTAAATTAAGTATATTTCAATTTAAACAAATTAAATCTCCTTCAGAAAATATTGGGCTTCCCTGGTGGCTCAGATGGTAAGGAATCTGCCTGCAATGCAGGAGACCCAGGTTTGATCCCTGGGTCGAGAAGATTCCCTGAAGAAGGGAATGGCATCCCACTCCAGTATTCTTGCCTGGAGAATTCCATGGACAGAGAATTCCATGGACAGAGGAGCCTGGCAGGTGACGATCTGTGGGATCACATGTAGCCTAGGCATGTAAAGACTTGGGCACGACTGAATGAATCTCTCTCAGAAAATATTATATATTTCAATATAAACTCTAAGACAGGTAGGTTTAGAACTATGTCTAATTTGGGTTTTTCTATAGTTAAGTGAAAGAATGTGTTTTTAATAATATTCTTGTCAGTTAGAATATTCTCTCAGCATTATGAGTAGCACCTTTATCTGATTCACTCAACTCTAGCCTCATTTCCTCAACAAGCATGATTGATCTCAGTTATATACTAAGAACTTATAAACAAACTGAAAATGTAGATTTCAAATCATTGGGAAAGTTGATTATAAAGGTAATGATAGTGAGACTCTAGAGAAAGGAAAATTTTGATCCTATACATACCAGATTTTAGATTTGTTAAAGATAAACATAACAGAGAAAAACATAGGTGAAAATATAGCTGATATTAAGTGTGAGAAGGAGATTTTTAAGTATTCTGGCGAAGGTAGGCACTATATGGGAATATGGTGATAGATTTGACAAGCCCAGAAATTTTAAAATGTGTAATGCAACAACATTAACAACAACAATAAGTAACATTTATTGAGGACGGGTCATGGTTGAGAGTTCTGACAAAATGTGGTCCACTGGAGAAGAGAATGGCACAACACTTCAGTGTTCTTGCCTTGAGAACCCCATGAACAGTATGAAAAGGCAAAAAGATAGGAAACTGAAAGAGGAACTCCCCAGGGAGGTAAGTGCCCAATATGCTACTAGAGATCAGTGGAGAAATAACTCCAGAAAGAATGAAGAGACTGAGCCAAAGTCATATCCCTGCTGTGGATATGACTGGTGATGGAAGTAAAGTTCGATGCTGTAAAGAGCAATATTGCATAGGAACCTGGAATGCTAGGTCCATGAATCAAGGCAAATTGGAAGGGGTAAAACAGGAGATGGCAAGTTTGAACATCGACATTTTAATAATCAGTGAACTAAAATGGACTGGAATGGGTGAATTTAACTCAGATAACCAAAATATCTACTATTGTGGACAAGAATCCCTTAGAAGAAATGGAGTAGCCATCATGGTCAACAAAAGAGTCCAAAATGCAGTACTTGGATGCAATCTCAAAAACAACAGAATGATCTCTGTTCATTTACAAGGCAAACCATTCAATATCACAGTAATCCGAGTCTATGCCCCGAGAAGTAATGCTGAAGAAGCTGAAGTTGAATGGTTCTATGGTTCTACAAGACCTTCTGAAAGTTAAGTTGCTCAGTTGTGTCTAACTCTTTGCCACCCCGTGGACAGTATCCCACCAGGCTCCTCCATCCATGGGATTCTCCAGGCAAGAATACTGGAGTGGGTTGCAATTTCCTTCTCCAGGGGATCTTCCCAACCCCGGGATCGAACCCAGGTCTCCCACATTGCGGGTAGATGCTTCAACCTCTGAGCCACTAGAAAGGATCCTACAAGACCTTCTAGAACACCCAAAAAAAGATGTCCTTTTCATTATAGGGGACTGGAATGCAAAAGTAGGAAGTCAAGAGATACCTAGAGTAACAGGCAAATTTGGCCTTGAAATACGGAATGAAGCAGGGCAAAGGCTAATAGAGTTTTGCCAAGAGAACACACTGATCATAGCAAACACCCTCTTCCAACAACACAAGAGAAGACTCTACACATGGACATCATTCGATGGTCAATACCGAAGTCAGATTGATTATATTATTTTCAGGCAAAGATGGAGAAGCTCAGTCAGCAAAAACAAGACTGGGAGCTGACTGGCTCAGATCATGAACTCCTTATTGCCAAATTCAGACTTAAATTGAAGAAAGTAGGGAAAACCACTAGACCATTCAGGAATGACCTAAATCAAATCCCTTATAATTATACAGTGGAAGTGAGAAATAGATTCAAGGGATTAGATCTGATGGACAGAATGCCTGAAGAACTATGGATGGAGATTCAGGTCATTGTACAGGAAGCAGTGATCAAGACCATCCCCAAGAAATAGAAATGCAAAAAAGCAAAATGGTTGTCTGAGGAGGCCTTACAAATAGCTGTGAAAAGCAAAGGAGAAAAGGAAAGATATACCCATTTGAATGCAGGGTTCCAAAGAATAGCAAGGAGAGATAAGAAAGCCTTCCTCAATGATCAATGCAAAGAAATAGAGGAAAACAGAATGGGAAAGACTAGAGATCTCTTCAAGAAAATTAGAGATACCAAAGGAACATTTCATGCAAAGATGGGCACAATAAAGGACAGAAATGGTATGGATGTAACAGAACCAGCAGATAAGAAGAGGTGGTAAGAATACACAGAAGAACTATATAAAAAAGATCTTCATGACCCAGATAATCATGATGGTGTGATCACTCACCTAGAGCCAGACATCCTGGAATTCGAAGTCAAGTGGGCCTTAGGAAGCATCACTATGAACAAAGCTCATGAAGCTGATGGAATTCCAGTTGAGTTATTTCAAGTCCTAAAAGATGATGCTGTGAAAGTGCTGCACTCAATATACCAGCAAATTTGGAAAACTCAGCAGTGACCACAGGGCTGGAAAAGATCAGTTTTCATTCCCATCTCTATAAGAAAGGCAATGCCAAAGAATGCTCAAACTACCACACAATTGCACTCATCTCATATGCTAGCAAAGTAATGCTCAAAATTCTCCAAGCCAGGCTTCAACAGTATGTGAACTTCCAGATGTTCAAGCTGGATTTAGAAGAGTCAGAGGAACCAGAGATCAAATTGCCAACATCCACTGGATCATCGAAAAAGCAATAGAGTTACAGAAAAACATCTATTTCTGCTTTATTGACTATGCCAAAGCCTTTGACTGTGTGGATCACAATAAACTGTGGAAAATTCTGAAAGGCATGGGAATACCAGACTACCTGACCTGCCTCCTGAGAAATCTGTATGCAGGTCAAGAGGCAACTGTTAGAACTGGGCATGGAACAATATACTGGTTCCAAATAGGAAAAGGAGTACATTAAGGCTGTATTTTGTCACCCTGCTTGTTTAACGTCTATACAGAGTACATCATGAGAAATGCTGGGTTGGATGAACCACAAGCTGGAATCAAGATTGCCAGGAGAAATATCAATAACCTCAAATATGCAGATGACACCACCGTTACGGTAGAAAGTGAAGAAGAACTAAAGAGCCTCTTGATGAAAGTGAAAGTGGAGAGTGAAAAAGTTGGCTTAAAGCTCAACATTCAGAAAAGTAAGATCATGGCATCTGGTCCCATCACTTCATGGGAAATAGATGGAGAAACAGTGAAGACATGACAGACTTTATTTTTGGGGCTCCAAAATCACTGCAGATGGTGACTGCAGCCATGATATTAAAAGATGCTTGCTTCTTGGAAGGAAAGTTATGACCAACCTAGATAGCATATTGAAAAGCAGAGACATTACTTTGCCAACAAAGATCAGTCTAGTCAAAGCTATGGTTTTTCCAGTAGTCATGTATGGATGTGGGAGTTGAACTATAAAGAAATCTGAGCACCAAAGAATTGATGCTTTTGAACTATGGTGTTGGAGAAGACTCTTGAGAGTCCCTTGGACTGCAAAGAGATCAAACCAGTCCATCCTAAAGGAAATCAGTCCTGAATATTCATTGGAAGGACTGATGCTGATGCTTAAACTCGAATACTTTGGCCACCTGATGTGAAGAACTGACTCATTGGAAAAGACACTGATGTTGGGAAAGATTGAACGTGGGAGGAGAAGGGGACGACAGAGGATGAGATGGTTGAATGGCATCACTGACTTTGAGTAGGCTCCGGTTAGTGATGGACAGGAAAGCCTGGTGTGCTGCAGTCCATGGAGTCACAAAGAGTCAGACACGACTGAGCGACTGAACTGACGTGAACTGATAATGCAGTTCTTTTCTGTTGTCTTTTGTGCAACCAGAAGACTACTTGGGGTTGACAATATTTCAAAATTTATTTCCTAATTATGAACATCTATTTATCTGAATGAGCTAATCTCTTATTTTTCCAGTATATTCTAACTGAATATGTGAATCTTTGCAAAAGTAATACTTCTTGAACTATTTTTCTGGACCCTTTTAAAGGTCCTGCTGTGAGAACTATTCAAGCTAGAATATGATAATAAGGAATGGAACTCTTTCTGCTGGTAATATGTTTTCCATTAGAGCATAGTCTACTTTTGTAGTTGAAAACCTTATTAGTTGAATTACTATTGTATGATCAAAAATACTTCACGTTTGCAAAAAAAGAAGAAAAACATGTTAGAATAAGGTCAGTTTGACAAAAGTGTGATAACTGCAAAGAGAGCCAAGGGTTATCCATATAAAAGGCCAAGTTAAATAGGACACAATTAGACCTCATTTGGCCCCCTACTTCTCAGGATTCGTAAACTCGCATTTCAGCTATCTTGGGGGAATGAGCTTTGCTTTAATTGTGCCTTGTTTGCCTTGGCTCATCTATATTATTCAGACCGTTCTGACAGGAGCTTTCAGCAAATATCATTCTTCCTTGTGTCTTGCTGACCTTTTTCTCAAACTGGTTTTTCCTTTTCCTTCTTAAATGTTTTTGAAGAGATATCATATTTTATTTTGCTTAGGAAGATAAAATAAAGGATAAAAATGTATTCCTCTACATGACCATGAGAAGAAAATAGACATCAACAATGGAATTTCTACAAAAACATACTCCCAACCAGTTCTGAAGATAGAGATTCATCTACGAGAATGTACACTGACCACTCAACCTATGGTCTCCTGCTCTACAGTGCACTCTCAAAGAAAGATAAAAATTTCAGAGCAATATGTCTGAAATGTCAAGAATTTGCAAAATGGAAACATTTAGGTCAAAAGTTTACATTTCAAAGATGCTAAAGTTGAACTGACTTGAAGTGACATGACATCGCTACACTTTAAGAGGATCTGGAGTTACCAGGACTCGCCTTCAACATTTCTATGTGTTATCCCTACATCGGTTCCCCACTCTGATGCTTCTCACCACCTACTTTTTCTGCACGCCAGTTACCAAGACTCACGTGAGAAAGGCTCAAAGTGTGCTAACTACAACAAACTTATTCTGAACTACCTTCTACAGGTTTATTCTAAACTACCTTTAGGTTGGTGGGCTTCCCTGATGTCTCAGATGGTAAAAAAAAATTTGCCTGCAATGCAGGAGATCCAGGTTCGATCCCTTGAACAGGAAGATCCTCTGGAGAAAGGAATGGCTACCCAGTCCAGTATTCTACCTTACCTGGACAATTCCATGAACAGAGGAGCCTGGCAGGCTACAGTCCATGAGGTCACAAGAGTCAGGCTCAACTGAGCAGCTAACACTTTCACTTTTTCACTTTTTACCTTCAAGTTGTAGAAACACATTTGTTGTTGTTGTCCATTCGCTAAGTAGTGTCAAACTCTTTGTGACCCCATGAACTGCAGAACGCCAGGCTTCTCTGTGCACGTGGGACAGAAACACATAGGCTTTGATAAAAGATAGGCTTTCATAGTCCCTTGGAAAGCAAGGAGATCAAACTGGTCAATCCTAAAGGAAATCAACCCTGAATATTCATTGAAAGGACTGATGCTGAAGCTGAAGTTCCAATACTCTGGCCACTTGATATGAAGAGCCAACTCACTGGAAAAGATACTGATGCTGGGAGAGCTTGAGGGCAGAAGAAAAAGAGGGCAACAGAGGATGAGATGAATGGCATCACCGACTCAATGGACATGAGTTTGAGCAAACTCCAGAGGATAGCAAAGGACAGGGAAGCCTGGAGTGCTGCAGTCCATGGGGTCACAAAGAGTTGGACATGATTTAGCGATGGAACGACAATCATCTTTATCATGCAAATCCACTGTGAGGAAAGGTAGTACCTATAATGTCCATAATCTAGTGTCTGGTACATAACTGGGTCATAATCATAACAGTGCACTGTGACTTCGTAGTTTTTCCTTTCTTTCTGTTTGGCATTGTTACATTCCTCACAGGAGTGACTCCAGACAGCTCCCCACAGCCCTCAGATCCCCAGCCATCCTTCTCACTCTTGGCCAACTTGATGTCCGTACAATGAGGAAATCAAAGCTCTCCTGCCAGTGCTTTGTGAGCGCCTCTCCAGCTGTCCTGACACCGTACTGAGCTCAGAGTTCCTCAGTACTTCACTCAGACTTTCCTTTGGGCTGTCTCATGGGGAGAAGCACCCAGTCTTATCTCTTAACTGTGATCTTGTCTTGTATTTGCTTTTTCTGTCACCTTATTCCCTTTCTCACTTGTGTGTTAGTGATTAAACATTTACTAAAAGTGGTTTTCCTTCCTAACCCATCAGTTTTTTTTCTCTCTCTCTCTCTCTCCCCCCAGGTGTCCAGGTAGCCTAATTCTAAAATTAAATCTGCTCTCTTCTTGAGATAGTCCTCCCTCTGATCGTTTACCAAGTTGTCACCATAGCAGTGTTTCAGGACTCAGGAGCCAGACTGCCTCTTCCACAAACTAGCTGTGCATTGTCCTTGGACAGCTAACTTAATCTGTGTGAACCTCAGCTTCTTTATCTGTAACTGGTGGGGGAAACAGTTGTTTTGAAGATAAGTGAGATAAAGTATCTGAAGTCTTAAAACAGTGTTTTGACATAGTATGCGCTCAATAAATGTGACATATTAAACTTCTTGCCAGCCACATAACTCCTCACCTTCCAGCCATGCTTCCTCCATCCCCAGACTACCAAAGGCTTGAAATTTACTTCTGAAATATCCTCATGGCCTCCTCATCTCCTCTTTCTCATTTTGCCCCTCATTCTTCTTAAACTTTGTACAGTTTCACACAGCTGACACCCCACCTCTCTCTGGGATATCCCTTGTTTGGGGATAGTTCAGTTCAGTTCAGTTACTCAGTCGTGTCCGACTCTTTGCGACCTCATGAATCGCAGCATGCCAGGCCTCCCTGTCCATCACCATCTCCCGGAGTTCACTCAAACTCACGTCCATCGAGTCGATGATGCCATCCAGCCATCTCATCCTCTGTCATCCCCTTCTCCTCCTGCCCTCAATCCCTCCCAGCATCAGGGTCTTTTCTAATGAGTCAACTCTTCTCATGAGGTGGCCAAAGTACTGGAGTTTCTCAGCTTTAGCATCATTCCTTCCAAAGAACACCCAGGGCTGATCTCCTTCAGAATGGACTGGTTGGATCTCCTTGCAGTCCAAGGGACTCTCAAGAGTCTTCTCCAACACCACAGTTCAAAAGCATCAATTCTTCGGCACTCAGCTTTCTTCACAGTCCAACTCTCACATCCATACATGACCACTGGAAAAACCATAGCCTTGACTAGATGGACCTTTGTTGGCAAAGTAATGTCTCTGCTTTTCAATATGCTACCTAGATTGGTCAAAACTTTTCTTTTGGGGATAAAGGATGAATTAACTATGTGCTTTTTGTGTGACTTTCCCCTGTTCATGCAGCAGACTTGAAACTAGCTCTGCTCCAGGTGGACAGAATGGAAGTGTGAGTAGGAACTAAAGACAGACACCCTAGGGTGTTTGTTTGTTTCCCCTTCAGTGAAACATGTTGGTAGAAAGGCTGTGTAATTCCCCACCCCTCTTGCCTGGAAGATCCCCTGGAGAAGGGAACGGCTACCCACTCCAGTATGCTGGCCTGGAGAAGTCCATGGACTGTATAGTCCATGGGGTCGCAAAGAGTCGGACATCACTGAGCGACTTTCACTTTCACTTTCCTTTGCCTGGACTGCATCCTCAGAGTAGGAAGAAGAGGAGATCTAGTGAGCAATGCAAGATGATTAGGTGTGCCAGCCCTTTGGAAGGAGACATGGAACCTGTCCCCCACCTGCAGCCATCAAGGCTGAATCTACAGACAGTAGTCGAGTGGGAAGGAAGCCACAGTAGGCTGGTACAGCCCCCATCAAAGTTTCCCTTGGGCCACTGAGTGGCTGAATAAGGCAACAGTGCTCACCATTCCCCTTCCCCAGAGAGATAAGGAAGTATGATGGACGATCATAAGATCCAAAGGGGTCTTATGGTCGTCCTGAAAGGACTTAGCTGTGAAGGGCAGCATGGACTGTGAGACTGGAGACCTAGTGGGATCACAAACATCTCAAAGGACACTAGTGAGCTTGGAAGCTGGAAACTAAAACCTTGACCACAGGAGCCAAAGCAGAACCCTGGCAGGCCAGCCCACAGGTCTCTGCCAGTGCACCACAGGCTACATGGCATGCAAAGGAGAAAAAGACAGAGTAACACGCTCCCCTAGCCCAGAACCTGTCCTGCAGATCTATGTTTGCCTTAGTATGCTACACTCAGTCATCAACAAATTTTTGTTGAATTAATGGATTGTCTTGTTTCCTTTTGCTTTAAATTAAAATGGCACAGCAATCATCCTCCAATTTTTTTTCACCTTCACCTTAAATGATATGTTAAAAAACAGTATTGGTTCTGGATAGATGAAGAAAGTTAATGAGGGGACATATTTAAACATCAGAACAGTGCAGCTAAGAAATTAATGTAGTCTGGAATGTTCAATAAACCACTAGAGGGAGTGTGTAAAGGTGTGATTGCAATAGGATAAAAATTGCATTATAATGTTTAATTGGCAACCATGAATGATGGTTGCCAGAAACAATCCTCTCTCCTTTATTAAAAAAAAAAAAATGTAAATACTTTAAAAAGATAGAGGTTGTGTGAAATATTTACACATTATTTTACAAATTACACAAAAGCATAGTTCCATCACTAGTTTATGCAGACATTGAATTTTTTAAAATATGAAATGTAGGAATTTATAACATTTACATGCTATTCAGCCTTACAAAGAAACTTAATATGAGTTAACTCCCAAACCTAATGTTATATTTTGGAACCATTCAATCAGAAATTATACTAAATCACAGCTCTCGTTTCAAATTGCAGAAGGAATTTTAGTGATTGTTTTACCTGTGAAGAAAAAGAGGCCCAGAGTAGTCATCAGTTATCCAAGTTCACATACCCAGCTAGCGGATAAACTCATACTAAAAAAAAATTGAGTTGACATGAATAGCAAAACATTTTAACAATCCAGAAGGAAAGTTATTCAGCAGATTTCCTATGTGAGATCCCAAGAAAAAAGTTTTCTTAGAACTTAGTGCATCATCCAAAACACGCAGAATAAAATGATAATTGTATTCCTTACTGCTCAAGCTAAAAGAGAATTGGAATTTTTTGCAGTGGTGATATACCGTATTGGCAAAAATACAGGGACGTTGTTTTTCTCCTTTATTTTGCTAGAAGGGTAAGCTGGTAAAGTATTTTTGGAATATAATTTAACAGGAAGAATTAACTTTTAAACATAACAGATTCACATAAATATTTTTAGTCAACCATGGTCATTGCCATATTATATATATTAATAAAGTAATGGAAACCCTATAAATGTCTAACAATCAGGGAATATTTAAATATATAATGTGCATCCCAAAGATGTTCTATACAACCATAAAAAGTCATTATTCTGAAAACTTTAATAACATAGGGAAATATATTTAGTATAAAATATATTACTTACATTGAAATAGAATGTGTGTGTGTAGAATGAAAGAGATTTCTTTTTAGCAGTATAACTCCAAGTAATTTTCTTTTTAAAATGCTTAGTGTTCTGAGTCACTATGAGCAAGATATTTACAAGTATTTTGATTCCCAGTTAGAAAAAGTGACAGGAATGATTGCCACATACTTCCTACTCATCTCACTGAAACAAAATAGTATATATATATATTTATTTATTTTCTTTTTGGGCTATGCTGAGTGTTCGTTGCTGTGTTTCTCTAGTTGCAGCAGGCGGGGTCTACTCTGTTGAGGTTCAGCGGCTTCTCATTGCAGTGGCCTTTCTTGCTGTGGAGCTCGGGCTCTAGGTGCTCGGGCTTCAGTGGTTGCAGCTCTTGGGCTCGAGCACAGTCTCAGCAGTTGTAGCATATGGGCTTAGTTGCTCCAAGGCATGTGAGATCTTCCTGGACTAGGGATGGAACCCGTGTCCCCTTTAACCACTGGACTACCAGCAAACCCATGAAAAACTTTAAAAATTTTCTTTTACTGAAGTATAGTTGATTTACCATGTTGTGTTAATTTCTACTCTACAGCACAGTGATTCAGATATATATAGATATATATGCACATATTCTTTTCCAGTATAATTTATCACAAAATAAACGTAACTCCCTGTGCTATAGAGTAAGACCTTGTTGTTTATCCATTCTATGTGTAATAATTTGTCAATGGATATTTAAGTTGCTTCCATGTCCTGGCTATTGTAAATAGTGCTGCTATGAATGTTGGTGGTGGTTTAGTCGCTAAATCATGTCTGACTTGCAAACCCATGGACTGTAGCCCACCAGGCTCCTCTGTCCATGGGATTTTCCAGGAAAGAATACTGTAGTGGGTTGCCATTTCCTTCTCCAGGGGATCTTCTGGACCCAGGAATCGAACTCAGCACAGTGATTCAGATATATATAGATATATATGCACTTATTCTTTTCCATTATAATTTATCACAAGATGAACCCAGGAGGACTCCTGCATTGCAGGCGGATTCTTTACTGACTGAGCTATGAGGGAAGCCCTATGAACATTGGAGTACATGCATCTTTTCAAATTAGAGCTTTTGTCTTTTCTGAATATATACCCAAGAGTGAGATTGCTGGATTATATGGTAGTTCTATTTTAAATATTTTAGGGAACCTCCATACCATTTTCCATAGTGGCTGCACCAACTTACATTCCCACCAACAGTGCAAGAGGATTTAAACTTATTATTGATAAATTCTGTTGGTGGACCGATGAAATCACTCTGCTTTGCTTGAAATTATACTAATGCTTCAATGGTTTCATGTCACTATTGAAAAGTTTCATAACTGGCCTGGTACCAAAAATTAGGGGCATATTGACTGTGAGTCTGATTAAATCCAGTGTTCAAATATTGAATTCTTTACTCCTGATTCACCTTGTCCTAATCCAACTGCCTGTGTGAAATCTTCATAGTGCTGATTCATTTGTCTCAGACCATAAGAGTCATTATATTTTAGCGACACGAAGCTGGAACATTGTGTAGCTGTGTTTGGTCCATTGATGCATTTTTGTGAGCTTTATTTTTAAAATATATATTAATAATTATAAGGCAAATTTCACATATCAGTGTTTTAACTTCAAAATTTGGAAAATGTGAAACCTTTACCCTGTGTAGAAGAGGGGAAAAAAAAAGGAAATGTAAAGGTCAGCTACAGCTACACCTAGAGCTCTAAGAATAGCAAGGATCTTCTAAGGAAGAAAAAGAGTCCTTTTCAGAGGTATTCACTCAAACCATCAGTGGCAATCTGCCTGGGACTCCACAAAAGAGACGGTACACTAAGGAGATAGGTGGGACAATCTTTAAATCCTTTCCAAATCCAAGATTCTGTTATAGGCATAAAGCAAAATAAGCCCTTTGTTGTAACACAGGACTCATAAAGTTTCCATAAATCACAAAAGTTATCATAGTTGAACTGATTGTAATGAAACCAGCAAAGCACCATCATTTCTATCTAATGAATCATAAAAAATTATTGATCCAAAATTACTAACACTCCATGTATTAAAATAAAATCCTAAGTATATATAACATCATAATCTTCTTAGTTTTCAGAAAGGAGCTCTAAGGGCTAAGTTACCTGAATCAGTTCAGTTCAGTCACTCAGTCATGTCCAACTCTTTGTGACCCTATGGACCGCAGCACGCCAAGCTTCCCTGTCCATCACCAACTCCCAGAGCTTGCTCAAACTCATGTCCATCGAGTAGGTGATGCCATCCAACCATCTCATCCTCTGTTGTCCCCTTCTCCTCCTGCCTTCAATCTTTCCCAGCATCAGGGTCTTTTCCAAGTCAGTTCTTCATATCAGGTGGCCAAAGTATTGGAATTTCAGCTTCAGCATCAATCCTTCCAATGAATATTAAGGACTGATTTCCTTCAAGATGGACTGGTTTGATCTCCTTGCAGTCCAAGGGACTCTCAAAAGTCTTCTCCAACACCATTCAAAAGCATGAATTCTTTGGCACTCAGCTTTCTTTATAGTCCAACTCTCCAACATCCATACATGACAATTGGAAAAACACAGCTTTGACTAGACGGACCTTTGTTGGCAAAGTAATGTCTCTGCTTTTTAATATGCTGTCTAGGTTAGTCATAGCTTTTCTTCCAAAGAGCAAGCGTCTTTTAATTTCATGGCTACAGTCACCATCTGCAGTGATTTTGGAGCCCAAGAAAATAAAGTCTCTCACTGTTTCTATTGTTTCCCCATCTGTTTGCCGTGAAGTGATTGGACCAGATGCCATGATCTTAATTTTTTGAATGTTGAGGGTTTTTTTTTTTAACTGATGTATTTTTTAATTTAAATTTATTTATTTTAATTGGAGGCCAATTACTTTACAGTATTGTATTGGTTTTGAGTTTTAAGCCAACTTTTTCACTCTCCTCTTTCACTTTCATCAACTAATGAAATATCTTTGATGAAAGTGATGAAAGTCACCTGAATAATCTCTAACAATAAAAAGATTGCCTTAATTATTAACCTTTAGCAATAAAAGAGAAGGCAATGGCACCCTCCTCCAGTACTCTTGCCTGGAAAACCCCATGGATGGAGGAGCCTGGTAGGCTGCAGTCCACGGGGTCGTTAAGTCGGACACGACTGAGCAACTTCACTTTCACTTTTCACTTTCATGCATTGGAGAAGGAAATGGCAACCCACTCCAGTGTTCTTGCCTGGAGAATCCCAGGGACGGGGGAGCCTGGTGGGTGCAGTCTATGGGGTCACACAGAGTCGGACATGACTAAAGTGAGTTAGCAGCAGCAGCAATAAAAATATGAGAGGAGAAATTGGTCTTTTTTTCCCAGCAGTTTTATCTAGTTCTCTAAAGAATGGCCAAAACCATCTAAGTAATATAAAAACTGGTGAAATCCTAAAAGGAAATTAGCACATTTTAAGGTCAATGTAAATTTCTTTCTTTTGGACTCAGTTTTTTTTTTTTTAGTTCGTTTGCCTTAGATGCTCTCTTTATATTTCCAAGTTTAAGTAATGGCTGTGAATAATAAGTAGAGCACAGAAAAAGTGTTCCACAGTATTTTTTTTTTCCTCAATGACCTAAGATACTCTTAGCTCCTAACCATTGTAACTCAAGCCTCTAATAATCCAGTCAAAATTTATTAAAACACTTTTGGTTTTAAGAAATGTTGGAAACCAAGCAAGGGCAGAAAGAATCAATGAATATAATGAGAAATAATGGTGAATAATGAATATAATGGTAAGAATAGTTAACAAAATCTTCCTTTTGGTAACAGATTACCAGTCAATAAAGCAAATTTACTTAAGATAAAAATATCTGAATTTTTAAAGTCATACTATAGTTTTGAGATAACATCAATTTACTACTATATACCAATACTATTTATTTCTTAAATGGCTCTCAGTATGTTCTGGTACATAGGTGAGAAACCACATGCATGAGTTCCCAAAGACCTCCTGACTGGATACATCTCACCAAATTTATGGGTGTAATTTCCCTTTCTTATAGAGTTCTTCTCTGAGAGGAAGTATGTAATTCTAGCTTCTTACCATGAATTAGAAAATAAGAACAGAAAAAAACAGATATTTTAAAAGACAAATGTGTATGCATGTTCTCTACTATATGATCATATTGTTTAAAATGTGAAACAGTGATTCTGTTGCTAACAACTGAACTCTTAGAAAAGAATTAGTTTTTCTCCCTCAAATTATTTTTAAAATCCCTCTTTATCTTAAATGCAATTTAAAAAAAAATTTCCCCTGTGGAATTCACAGAGATTGAATAAAGCATAAAGATACTAAATAAAAACTGAAAGAAACAGTAATTTAATAAAATATAAATTCATAAATATCTGTGTCCCATGGCATAGTAGCTAAAATAACATGAATGGAGAGCGAGTTTCTTGACAGAAAATGTTTTCCCTCACAAATGCAGTTTACTTAAGTCCCTAAGTCTTTACTCACATTTTCACGGTGATTTAATAGATGCCAAAGCTTCTGTTTATGTGTATTGCAGCAAAAACTGTTCACTTGTAATGTAAAATAATTGTCTTGAAGTTTGGTCTCTCAGTTCAGTTCAGTTCAGTCACTCTGTCGTGTCTGACTCTTTGTGACCCCATGAATCGCAGCACACCAGGCCTCCCTGTCTCAAACTCACATCCATTAAGTCAGTGATGCCATCCAGCCATCTCATCCTCTGTCGTCCTCTTCTCTTCCTGCCCCCAGTCCCTCCCAGCATCAGAGTCTTTTCCAATGAGTCAACTCTTTGCATCAGGTGGCCAAAGTACTGGAGTTTCAGCTTTAGCATCAGTCCTTCCAAAGAACACCCAGGACTGATCTCCTTCAGGATGGACTGGTTGGATCTCCTTGCAGTCCAAGGGACTCTCAAGAGTCTTCTCCAACACCACAGTTCAAAAGCATCAATTCTTTGGTGCTCAGCTTTCTTCACAGTCCAACTCTCACATCCATACATGACCACTGGAAAAACCATAGCCTTGACTAGACAGATGTTTGTTGGCAAAGTAATGTCTCTGCTTTTGAATATGCTATCTAGGTTGGTCATAACTTTCCTTCCAAGGAGTAAGCGTCTTTTAATTTCATGGCTGCAGTCACCATCTGCCGTGATTTTGGAGCCAAGAAAAATAAAGTCTGACACTGTTTCCACTGTTTCCCCATCTATTTCCCATGAAGTGATGGGACCAGATGCCATGATCTTCGTTTTCTGAATGTTGAGCTTTAAGCCAACTTTTTCACTCTCCACTTTCACTCTCATCAAGAGGCTTTTGAGTTCTTCTTCACTTTCTTCCATAAGGGTGGTATCATCTGCATATCTGAGGTTATTGATATTTCTCCCAACAATCTTGATTCCAGCTTGTGCTTCCTCCAGCCCAGCATTTCTCATGATGTACTCTGCATAGAAGTTAAATAAGCAGGGTGACAGTATACAGCCTTGACGTACTCCTTTTCCTATTTGGAACCAGTCTGTTGTTCCATGGCCAGTTATAACTGTCGCCTCCTGACCTGCATATAGGTTTCTCAAAAGACAGATCAGGTGGTCTGGTATGCCCATCTCTTTCAGAATTTTCCACAGTTTATTGTGATCCACACAGTCAAAGGCTTTGGCATAGTCAATAAAGCAGAAATAGATGTTTTTCTAGAACTCTCTTGCTTTTTCGATGATCCAGCGGATGTTGGCAATTTGATCTCTGGTTCCTCTGCCTTTTCTAAAACTAGCTTGAACATCTGGAAGTTCACAGTTCACGTATTGCTGAAGCCTGGCTTGGAGAATTTTGAGCATTACTTTACGAGAGTTTAAAATGAGTGCAGTTGTGCGGTAGTTTGAGCATTCTTTGGCATTGCCTTTCTTTGGGATTGGAATGAAAACTGACCTTTTCTAGTCCTGTGGCCACTGCTGAGTTTTCCAAATTTGCTGGCATATTGAGTACAGCACTTTCACAGCATCATCTTTCAGGATTTGAAATAGTTCAACTGGAATTCCGTCACCTCCACTAGCTTTGTTTCTAGTGATGCTTTCTAAGGCCCACTTGACTTCACATTCCAGGATGTCTGGCTCTAGTTTGGTCTCTAATAGGTTAAAATTTTGACATTTCCGGGCATGATGTAAATATTGACAAAATACTATTTATTGAATGCCAATGAGTATATAATTTTGTTACACAGAACTTTTTTTACAAATATCCATAGAACTCTTTTAGAAATATGAAGATAAATATGTTCTCAACGCCAAAATAATTCTAAAAGACCTAAGAATCAGGTCATAGAACTAGTAGAGGATTAATCAGTTTTTTTTTAATGTTGCTGAGTTTATTTTATTGTTTTATCCAGGAAAGGATATTGGATACAAAACCTCATCTCAGAATTGACATATATGGAATACACATAGAGTTCTGGTTGCTAAATTAAACTGTAATATAGAATCAAGAAGGAAAAAGATCCAGAGGAGGGTGTACAAGAAGTTTGTGACATGTAAGTTTTTTTGAAAAGTACACGTATCAGAATGCTTTCCAAGTTCAACTGAATCACCTTTGAGGGAAGGAAAAACCTAGGCAGTGCCACTGATCACCTCTTAAGTCTTATCACCATTTTCTTCCTTTTAAAAAGTTTATTGTGAAATAATTTTAGACTTATGGTAAAAGTTGCAAAAAGACTTCATATATCCCCTCACCCAGCTTCCCCAAATGTTAATATCTTACATGACTATAGTATAATGATCAAAACCAGGAAATTGACATTGTTATTTTTACTCATGGTACTAACTCAAATTTCACCAGTTGTCCCACTAATACTTTTTTCTGAGTCCAATCCAGTAACTCGCATTGCATTTAGCTGTCATATCGCCTTTTCTCCTCCAAACTGGACAGTTCTGTAGTCTTTTCTTATCTTTCTTAACCTTGACATTTTTGTATTGGCTAATTATTTGTAGCATGTCTCTTAATTTTGGTTTATCTGGTATGTTTCTTCATGGCAAAATTCAGGTTATGTAGTTTTTGGCATGAGTAACACAGAATTTATGTCATGACATTTTCAGTGCCCCTTATCAGGAGGAACTTGATGCAATACAGCTCATTCCTGATGATGTTCACTTTGATCTCTGCTAAGGTCAGCTCTACCAAGTTCCTCCACTGCATTAATTCCTCACTGTAACTAATCAGTATTTCATGGAGAAATACTTTTCAGCCTCTGAAAATATCCTGTTTCTCATCAAAGTTGCACCCACTAATTTTAGCATTCATTAACGATCCTTGTTCAAAATGGCTGTTACTGAGGTGTTTGTCAAATGGTGATTTCTTATTTCTTTTCATTGCTTCTACATTCATTAATTAGAATTGTACTATAAGGAAGAGGGCTTCCCAGGTGGCTCAGTAGTAAATAAACTGCCTGCAATAGAGGAGACATGGGTTCGATCCATGGGTAGGGAAGATTCCCTGGAGAAGGAAATGACACCTACTCCCCTCTCCTTGCTTGGGAAATCCCATGGACGGAGGAGCCTGGCAGGCTACAGCCCATGGGGTCACAAAGGAGTCAGACATGACTTCATGACAAAGCAATAGCAACAATATAAGGAAGAATTTATGTTTATTTATATGGCTATGTATCTTACTATGGACTCATTGCAACCCCATGGACTGTAGACTGCCAGGCTCCTCCATCCATGGGATTTTCCAGGCAAGAATACTGGAGTGGGTTGCCATTTCCTTCTCTAGGGGATCTTCCCAACCCAGGGATAGAACCCAAGTCTCCTGCACGGCAAGCAGACTCTTTACTATCTGAGCCACCAGGGAAGCCCATTTTATCTTATGGGTTATAATTATTTACTTTAAATTTTTGCTCAACTGTTTGACCACTTGGAAAGACTAAATCCTTCTAGTTAGTTCCTGCATCCTTTTCTTTTTGAATTTTTAAATTTATTTTATTTTTAAAAATTTCTTTAATTGAAGTATAGTTGATTTACAGTATTTTTGTGTACTTTTGACATGACTTGAAAAATCACATCACTTTTTGAGCACCTCCTTACTTTCTGGTACCACAAGATATTTCAAGCTGTGCCTTTCCTGCTTCTGTCCTGATCAACCACTTCTCCAAATAACCATTCTGTGTACAGAAAGGGAGAGAGTTAAAGAGAATATTTCTAACTCGAGAGTCAGTCCTGAGCTTTTTCTTATATTTAAGCTTCTTTCTGATAGTAATACTTGCAGATTGTGATAATTAATTTTACGTGGCAACTTGACTAGTCTAAGGGATGACAAAATAGCTGAAAAAAACATTCTTTCTGGCTGTGTCTGGGAGGATGTTTCTGGAAAAGATTAACATTTGAATCAGTAGACTAAGTAAAGATCACCCTCACCAGTATGGGTAGATATCATCTAATTCATTCAGTGCCCCCAGTAGAACAAAAAGCAGAGGAAGGGTGAATTTGTTGCCTCTGCCTAAGCTGGGACATCTGTGCTCCTGGTTCTTGGGTATTCTGACTTAGATGGAATTATACCATGGCTTTTCTGGCTCTCCAGCTCACAGATAGCAGACTGTAGGACTTCTCCATCTCCATAATTATGTGAGCCAGTTCCTTATTTTATATGTATGTATATATGTATATAACACATTATATATGTATGCATATATAAAATATTGGTTCTGTTTCTCTGGAGAACCCTGACTGATACCAAGATCCTTTCCAGAAAGTAAGTTATTTGAAAAAAAAATTGTTTTAAGTCTTACAGGACCATTTTAAACTTTGGCTGAGGCCAACTTGGTTGTAATTTCCCCAGCTAACTTCTGGCCTCCTTGCTATTATGCTTCCTCATACATCAAGAAATAAGTTTTCCTTCGGGATCAGTGGATTCCATCTACCATTTCAACAAAATATTGAATTATGTGATTCTTGGTAGAGAGTAACAAAAGCTCTCTTTTTGAGGGATTATTTTCAACATTCAGAGAGTTCCAAAGGGCGAGCTAAATCTCTAGTCTGAGTATTTTGGAGTGTAAAATATTTCAGACCCAGTGACGAAAACTGAGGAGCCAATATAACTCATTACTGTAGGATTACAGACTTCATATTTTTAAAGAAATATGATTTAGAGTCAAGTAATATGACAAAAACTGATAGCCCTTTCCAATACTCATTCTCCTCTTCTTTCTTATTTGATGGAGCCCCAGTATGTTAACTGGGCATGTAGCCATCCACAGTAAAGCTATACTTCCCAAGCTCCTTTAAAGTTAGGTGTGACCATGTGACCAAGTTCTGGCCAATGGATTATGAGTCAAAGTCACATTCACAGCTCCCTGATTATACTCAAAATGAAATGGGTCATACTCTTCACTTCCCCTTTTTCTTCTTCCTGCTGGCTGGGGCATGAACCTGTCAGCAAGAGCTAAAGAAGCCAACTTGGGCAAAAACATGAAAGTCACGTGATAAAGGAAACATGGTAGAAGGGACTTGGGCTTCAACATCATGAAAGTGAAAGTGAAGGTGCTCCGTTGTGTCCGACTCTTTGTGACCCCGTGGACTGTAGCCCGCCAGGTTCCTCCGGCCATGGCATTTTCCAGGCAAGAATACTAGAGTGGCTTGCCATTTTCTTCTTCCCAACCCAGGGATTAAACCCAGGTCTCCCACATTACAGGCAGACTCTTTACCATCTGAGCCACCAGGGAATCCCTTAACATCATAGAGATGACATACTAGGTATGGTCAGCTTACATGGCTGCAACATGAGAAAGAAATAAACATATTTCTTAAGTCACTAGTACTTGGTAACCTTTGTTATAGCAGTTAAACCTGTATCTAACTAATACAGATTTTGTACCTAAAAGTGGTATTGCTATAACAAAAGATGTATGTGATATTAGCTTATCAATTGGGCATAGAGCATAAAAATCTCAGATACTCCAGGGTGGAAATCGAGTGACTGTTATTATGCTGAGAAAAGTATTTGGTTAAACTGCGACCCTCCATATTTTGGGAGATAAGCCACAAACTGTTAGAGGCTATAACTCTAAGAGAATTAGTCAGAAAAACTGAGAATTTGTGTATTGGCTACTTCTTGCCATGTTAAGCAAAGTTTTACAAAAGAGATGAAGTCAGATAACTTCCCATAAGGAAGAAGAAATCAGTTTTGTTAAAAGAGGCTTTCTCTGTCTTGCCTGAATTCTAAATTGAGTAGAGTATGGTAAATGGGCCCTCAAAGGATTGAAAAGCAAACTGTACCAAACACTGAAAAAATAATAGGTAGCTCTAAAGAGCAGCTATACGAGGACCTTAGAATGTTGTCCTCAACTCAACTTTCTTAAGCATAAGACTGCACACCAAAAGTTATGGCTCCCACAGCTACTTGTAGGCCCAGATTCATCCCTATCCCCAGTGACTAGCCTGTACCACTAGGCTCGCCTGAAGCTAGCCCCTCCGTCTCTGCACCTGCATGCTCTCAGCCAAAATCCCAACATGTCTTCCACTGCCATGCACCTATGGTGAGTCCCTGGAGCTGGTAGTACACACCAATAGCCAGGGCCCCCACAGCTGCTGGGGAAACTGCTAACCAAGAACACCTTGCCTAGTAAAGTTTTCCTTCAGAAATGAAAGTAAAATAAAGGTTTTCCCAGACAAATTAAAGGGAGTTCATCACCATTAGATGTGCTTTACAAGACACACTGAAAGGAGTTCTTCAAGCTGAAACAAAAGGATGCTCAGTAATAAAATGAAAACATATGAAAATATACAACACACTGGTAAAGGTAAGCATATAGTCAGATTCAAAATATCATAATATTAATGTATTATAATGTAAGTGGTGATTACTAACCACCTAAATATAAAGGTTAAATTACAAAAGCTTTTAAAATAACTAGATCCCCTGGAGAAGGCCATGGCAACCCACTCCAGTATTCTCACCTGAAGAATCCCCATGGACAGAGGAGTCTGGCAGGCTACAGTCCATGGGCCGCAAAGAGTCAGACATGACTGAACGACTAAGCACAGCACAGCATAGCTACAATAATTTGTGTGTGTTAGTCGTTTAGTCATGTCCGACTCTTTGCGACCCCATGGACTGTAGCCCACCAGGCTTCTCTGTCCATTGAAGACTCCTCTGTCCATGGAATTCTCCAGGCAAGAATACTGGAGTGGTTTTCCATTTCTTTCTCCAGGGGACCTTCCCAACCCAGGGATCAAACCCGAGTCTCCTACACTGCAGGCAGATTCTTTACCATCTGAGCCACAAGGCAAGCCTTAATTTGATAGCAGATGCACAATATAAGAATATGTAAATTATGACATTAAAAACATAACATAGTTGAGGGGTTGTTAGTAAAAGTGTAGTTTTGTGTGTGATCATAGTTAAGTTGTGACCAGTTCAGAATAGGCTTATATCTCTAAGAGGTTTCAAGTAAGTCTCATGATAACCACAAAACAAAAACTTATACTATGTGCACACAAGATAAAGAGAAAAGAACAGAGATATCACTATAAAAAATCATAAATTCACAAAGGAAGATAGGAAAAAAAGGAACAAAGGAACTACAAAAGGGCCAGAAATTGACAAGATGGCCATAGAAAGTCCACACCTATCAATAATTACTTTAAATGTAAATGGATTAAAGTCTCCAACCAGAAGACATACAGTGACAGAATGAAACAAACAAACAAACAAAAAAATCAGGACCCAACTATATGCTGCCTATAAGATACTCACTTCAGCTGCAAGGACACACATTGGGGGAATTCCCTGGTGGTCCAGTGGTTAGGACTCCATGCTTTCACTCCCAGGACATGGGTTCAGTCCTTAGTGGAGGAACTAAGATCCCACAAGTCATGCAGTACAGACAAAAAAAAAAGGCACACATTGTGTCAAAATGAAGGTATGAAAAGAAATATTCCACACATATGGGAAACAGAAGAAAGCAGATATAGCTATACCTAATCAGAGAAAATAGACTTTAAGTCCAAAACTGTAACAAAAGGTAAAGAAGGTCATTATATAATGATAAAGAGATCAATTCATCAAGAGGATATAACAATTATAAATATATATACACCCAGCATCATAATACTTAAATATATTAAGTAAATACTAACAAATCTAAAAGCAATACAATAATAGTAGGGAACTTCAGTACTCCACTTTAAATAATGGATACATCATCCAGACAGAAGATCAACAAGGAAACATTGGACCTGAATATACTTTAAGCCAAATTAACCAAACAGACCTAATAGAGATATATAGAACATTCCATCCAACAGCAGCAGAATACACATTCTTCTCCACTATATACAGAATATTCTCCAAAATGGATCATAAATTAGGTCACAAAACAAGTCTTAGCAAATTTTAAAAGACTGAAATTATACCAAGCATCTCTTCTAACCACAATCAATAAAAGAAGAAAAACTGGAAAATGTTCAGATATGCAGAAATTAAACAAACAAGTCAAAGATAAAATTGAGTGGGAAATCAAAAAATATGGGAAGCAAACAAAAATGGAAAGGAAACATAACATACTAAAATGTATGGACTGGAGCAAAAGGAAGTTCTATGAGGAAAGTTTATAGCCTGCGTTAAGAAAAAAAGGAAGACCTCAAATAAACAGGCTGATTTTATACATCAAGAAGCTAGGAAAACAAGAATAAACTCAATCCAAATAAAGCTCAAATAAACAGGCTGATTTTATACATCAAGAAGCTAGGAAAACAAGAATAAACTCAATCCAAAGTCAACAGAAGGGAGGAGATACAGATCAGAGCCAAAATAAATGAAATAGAGACCAGAAAACAACAGAAAAGATCAAGAAAGTCAGGAGTTGGTTTTTTGAAAAAGTTAATAAAACTGACAAACATTTAGCTAGACTTACCAAGAGAAAAAGAACAAGAATTCGAATAAAATTATAAATGAAAGAGGAGACTTTGCAACTGGTATCACAGAACTACAAAAGATTGTGAGAGACTGAAATGAACAATTATACATCAACAAATTGGACAACTTAGGGGGAAATGGAAAAATTCTTAAAAACATACACCCAATCTACCAAATCTGAATCATGAAGAAATGGAAAATCAAAACAGACCAATAACAAGTAAGGAGATTGAATCATCAAAAGCCTCTCAACAGGGGAGTTTGGGGAAGAATGGATATAAGTATATGTATGGCTAAGTTCCTTGGCTGCTCACCTGAAATTATCATAGCATTGTTAATTGACTATGCGTGCTAAGCAGCTTCAGTCGTGCCTGACTCTTTGCAGTCCCATGGAATCCTTGTGCACTATTTGTGGGTCTATAAATTGATCCAGCCACTATGGAAACCTATGTGGAATTTCTTCAAAAAAATTAAAAATAGCTACCATATGATCAGCTGTCTCAATAAAGCTGAAACTTAAAAAAAAAAAGAGAGAGAGAGAGAGAATTACTTGGGCAAACAACAAATTCTCCCTTTGTTTGAGGAGACAAAAGAATTCTGATAGAAGACCATAGAGATAGGGGGGGAAATCTACTTGGAAAAGAGAAAGAGTACTTGGTAAAATTAGAGAAGATAGCATGAAGTCCATGGCAAGGTAAGAGTCTCATTTTAAAATGACTGTTTATTAGGGGAAAGGGAAGGAAGAAAAAAGAGAGCAAGGCAGTTCCTAAGAGGGAGCTGCATTGGAAGCTTATTAAGACAGCTGAGCCAATTATGTAATTGAAACCAGAACTAGTTGGGATAAAAGTAGAGGTTTAAAAAGTGAGATCATAAAACCAATCCCAAGTAGGCACAGTGTTTATACACAGAGATAGAATATGTCCTAAGAGACTTCAGAGGTCTCTTGCCTGTTTTCTAAGTAGGACTTGAGCTATAATGCCATAAGGGAGACTTTAGGGCAATGAGTAAGCACATTCCCATTTCATAGTCCTCTTAGATGGGAAATTCCTGTGTGCTTTGTATATGGGAAGCTTTTAAAATGCAGCAATGGATGAAATTAGGATGAAAAGCAGCTATTAAAAGTCCTGCAACAGAAACCTTAAATTGTACTTGATTAGAAAGTTAGTCTAAATAATTTGATTTGTACTTACCATAATAATTGTTGGGCTTCCCTGGTGACTCAGAGGGTAAAGAACCTGCATGCAGTGCAGGAGACCTGACTTTGATCCCTGGGTTGGGAAGATCCCCTGGAGAAGAGCATGGTAACTCACTCCAATATTCTTGCCCAGAGAATCCTATGGACAGAGGAGACTGGCAAGTTACAGTCCAGGGGGTTGCAAAGAGTCGAATAAGACTGAGCGACTAAGCACACAGCACATAAAAATGGTTACCAGGAGGTAAAGTGGGAGAGGTACAAATTGGGAGATTGAGACTGACATATACACATCAGTCAGTCAGTCACTTCAGTTGCTCAGTCGTGTCCGAATCTTTGCGACCCCATGAATTGCAGCACACCAGGCCTCCCTGTCCATCATCAACTCACAGAGTTTACCCAACCCATGTCCACTGAGTCGGTGATGCCATTCAACCATCTCATCCTCTGTCGTCGCCTTCTCCTCCTGCCCTCAATCTTTTCCAACATCAGGATTTTTTCAAATGAGTCAGCTCTACTCATCAGGTAGCCAAAGTATTGGAGTTTCGGCTTCAACATCAGACCTTCCAATGAACACCCAGGACTGATCTCCTTTAGAATAGACTGGTTGGATCTCCTTGCAGTCCAAGGGACTGTCAAGAGTCTTCTCTGATACCACAGTTTAAAAGTTCAATTCTTCAGCACTCAGCTTTCTTTATAGTCCAACTCTCACATCCATACATGACCACTGGAAAAACCATAGCCTTGACTAGACAGACCTTTGTTGACAATGTAACATCTCTGCTTTTGAATATGCTGTCTAGGTTGGTCATAACTTTCCTTCCAAGGAGTAAGCGTCTTGTAATTTCATGGCTGCAATCACCATACAGTGATTTTGGACCCCAGAAAAATAAAGTCTGACATATACACATTTCTATATATAAAATAGATAACTAATAATAATCTGCTGTACAACACAGGGAACTCTACTATTCTATAATGGCCTATATGAGGAAAGAATCCAAAAGAAAAAAAAATAATAATGGATATATTTATACATACAAGGTTTACTTTGCTGTATACCTGAGACTAACACAACATTGTAAATCAACTATACTCCAATAAAAAAAATTTTTAAGAATAATTAAGCAAGAACTATCTTGCTTTCTGAAAAACTCAGGAAGCAAAATAGTTCCCTCATGGACCTAGCTAGGGGCCTGTCATCTGTTCACAAACTGAACTAAAACTAGATATTCATTATACTGGTAAGTATTTCTTCTTATTCCCTTGACAAATCTTCAGCTGCTGAGCAGAGGCCATTGATCACTTTAAAGAATACTCATTACCAATATCCTAAATGTAATATTAAAAGATGAAAAGAGGCAGTAAGTTAAAAAAATGGTTATAAAATAAAATTGTAACTTAATTTTAAGAATTTAAAATGGAATAGTCTATATAAATTTTGTACATTGATTTTTCAAAATATTTTCTTGCCAATCTATATCTCTTAATTATAAGTTTCAGGGTCCTTTTGTTTGTTTGTTTGTTTAGAAATCTTTTTATCATTAGGGTATTGACACTTTTCAGAACAAGTATAATTTTCAGACATTATACAAGGCAACTTATCATTAAATATCAATATTTATCAATGTTCTGTTTAGTTGAAATATTATTTTAATTGTAAACACCATTTTTGTTTATAAAAAAATTAATAAACCTTATTGATTTTAACTTGCTTTTACAAATATCGTAAGTCTCAAGCTAAATGATATTTTAAGTAGAAAAACACTATGTTTTAAAATTTTTGGTAAATTATTTTTGTGGTTTATGTACACACATTAACTGGTTTCTTTTATAGGAAACCTGACAAAGTTTATCATATTAAGTACTGTGAAATAGGCAAGAGCTCATGAGCTTTTAACAAAAATACTCAATGCAACAATTGCAAGAATCAAAGATATTCTTATTTACTGGTTGATAATGAACTGCCTGCTGTGCTGTGCTTTGATTAGTCTCTCAGTTATGTACGACTCTTTGTAACCCCAGGAGTGTACCTGCCAGGCTTCTCTGTCCAAGGATTCTCCAGGCAAGAATACTGGAGTGGGTTGCAGTGCCCTCCTCCAGGGGATCTTCCCAACCCAGGGATCAAACTCAGGTCTCCTGAATTGCAGGTGGATTCTTTACCATCAAAGCCACCAGGGAATTGCTAGATACAAAATAGAAAATATCAGTTCAGTTCAGTTCAGTTGCTCAGTAATGTCCAACTCTTTGCAACCCATGAATTGCAGCACGCCAGGCCTCCCTGTCCATCACCAACTCCCAGAGTTCACTCAAACTCACCTCCATCGAGTCAGTGATACCATCCAGCCATCTCATCCTCTGTCGTCCCCTTCTCCTCCTGCCCCCAATCCCTCTCAGCATCAGAGTCTTTCCAATGAGTCAACTATTCGCATGAGGTGGCCAAAGTACTGGAGTTTCAGCTTTAGCATCAGTCCTTCCAAAGAACACCCAGGGCTGATCTCCTTCAGAATGGACTGGTTGAATCTCCTTGCAGTCCAAGGGACTCTCAAGAGTCTTCTCCAACACCACAGTTCAAAAGCATCAATTCTTTAGCACTCAGCTTTCTTCACAGTCCAACTCTCACATCCATACATGACCACTGGAAAAACCATAGCCTTGACTAGACAGATGTTTGTTGGCAAAGTAATGTCTCTGCTTTTGAATATGCTATCTAAGTTGGTCATAACTTTCCTTCCAAGGAGTAAGCGTCTTTTAATTTCATGGCTGCAATCACCATCTGCAGTGATTTTGGAGCCCAAAATAATAAAGTCTGACACTGTTTCCACTATTTCCCCAATTATTTCCCAGGCAGTGATGGGACCAGATGCCATGATCTTCTTTTTCTGAATGTTGAGCTTTAAGCCAACTTTTTCACTCTCTTCTTTCACTTTCATCAAGAGGCTTTTTAGTTCCTCTTCACTTTCTGCCATAAGGGTGGTGTCATCTGCATATCTGAGGTTATTGATAGTTCTCCCGGCAATCTTGATTCCAGCTTGTGCTTCCTCCAGCCCAGCATTTCTCATGATGTACTCTGCATATAAGTTAAATAAGCAGGGTGACAGTATACAGCCTTGACGTACTCCTTTTCCTATTTGGAACCAGTCTGTTGTTCCATGGCCAGTTATAACTGTCGCCTCCTGACCTGCATATAGATTTCTCAAGAGGCAGGTCAGGTGGTCTGGTATTCCCATCTCTTTCAGAATTTTCCACAGTTTATTGTGATCCACACAGTCAAAGGCTTTGGCATAGTCGATAAAGCAGAAATAAACATTTTTCTGGAAATCTCTTGCTTTTTTGATGATCCAGCAGATGTTGGCAATTTGATCTCTGGTTCCTCTGCCTTTTCTAAAACCAACTTGAACATCTAGAAGTTCACGGTTCACGTACTGCTGAAGCCTGGCTTGGAGAATTTTGAGCATTATTTTGCTAGCGTGTGAGATGAGTGCAATTGTGCGGTAGTTTGAGCATTCTTTGGCATTGCCTTTCTTTGGGATTGGAATGAAAACTGACCTTTTCCACTCCTGTGGCCACTGCTCAGTTTTCCAAATTTGCTGGCATATTGAGTGTAGTATTTTCACAGCATCATCTTTTAGGATATGGAATAGCTCAACTGGAATTCCATCACCTCCACTAGCTTTGTTTCTAGTGATGCTTTCTAAGGCCCACTTGACTTCACATTCCAGGATGTCTGGCTCTAGGTGAGTGATCACACCATCATGATGATCTTGGTCGTGAAGATCTTTTTTGTACAGTTCTTCTGTATATTCTTGCCACCTCTTCTTAATATCTTCTGCTTCTGTTAGGTCCATACCATTTCTGTCCTTTATCGAGCCCATCTTTGCATGAAATGTTCCCTTGGTATCTCTGATTTTCTTGAAGAGATCTCTAGTCTTTCCCATTCTGTTGTTTTCCTCTATTTCTTTGCATTGATCGCTGAGGAAGGCTTTCTTATCTCTCCTTGCTATTCTTTGGAACTCTGCATTCAGATGGGTATATCTTTCCTTTTCTCCATTGCTTTTCACTTCTCTTCTTTTTACAGCTATTTGTAAGGCCTCCCCAGACAGCCATTTTGCTTTTTTGCATTTCTTTTCCATGGGGATGGTCTTGATCCCTGTCTCCTGTACAATGTCACGAACCTCATTCCATAGTTCATCAGGCACTCTGTCTATCAGATCTAGTCCCTTAAATCTGTTTCTCACTTCCACTATATAATCATAAGGGATTTGATTTAGGTCATACCTGAATGATCTAGTGGTTTTCCCTACTTTCTTCAATTTAAGTCTGAATTTGGCAATAAGGAGCACATGATCTGAGCCACAGTCAGCTCCCAGTATTGTTTTTGCTGACTGTATAGAGCTTCTCCATCTTTGGCTGCAAACAATATAATCAATCTGATTTTGTGGTGATGTACATGTACATCTGGTGATGTACATGTGTGGAGTCTTCTTTTGTGTTGTTGGAAGAGGGTGTTTGCTACGACCAGTGCGTTCTCTTGGCAAAACTCTATTAGCCTTTGCCCTGCTTCATTCCATATTCCAAGGCCAAATTTGCCTGTTACCCCATGTGTTTCTTGACTTCCTACTTTTGCATTCCAGTTCCCTATAATGAAAAGGACATCTTTTTTGGGTGTTATTTCTAAAAGGTCTTGTAGGTCTTCATAGAACCATTCAACTTCAGCTTCTTCAGCATTACTGGTTGGGGCATAGACTTGGATTACTGTGATATTGAATGGTTTGCCTTGGAAACAAACAGGCAATACTATATATATATATATATATATATATATATACACACTGGATTGTTTTTCAGCAGCTTCCCTCTGGCATCCAAATCAAGGATTTCCATAAATAAAAGCTGCAAAGCAATTCACATAGTGGTTAGTTTAGGCCAATGCTTTTTTCACCTTATTATTTGTTTTGTTTTCTCCACTACCCCCATCCCCTGCAGTGACACAGTATTATTAAAAACATTAAGTCCTTTGGACTTATGCTTCAGATCAAGACATCATTTGAGTAATTTCAAATGATGTGCAGCTCTTCACATAACAAACATGTGTTGTGGTCGTAATTACTTCAAAAATAATTATATGAAAATAGCCTGACATATTGGAGAAGGCAATGGCACCCCACTCCAGTACTCTTGCCTGGAAAATCCCATGGATGGAGGAGCCTGGTGGGCTGCAGTCCATGGGGTCGCTAAGAGTTGGACACGACTGAGCGACTTCACTTTCACTTTTCACTTTTATGCATTGGAGAAGGAAATGGCAACCCACTCCAGTGTTCTTGCTTGGAGAATCCCAGGGATGGGGGAGCCTGGTGGGCTGCCATCTATGGGGTGGCACAGAGTTGGACACGACTGAAGTGACTTAGCAGTAGCAGCAGCCTAACATATCATGCTTTACCAATTACAGAACCATGATTCTGATGCTTGGAAATGCTGAAAGATGTGAATAGCTGTTCTTCTATTTAAGTTAGAATGTGGCAAAATTCTGATAATGACTTCATCTTTTCAGTTAACATAATCAGTCCACAATACACCATACTAAGTCATAAAGTGCAAATCCAAGGAAGATAATACCATCACTAAGTTACAGAACTTGGCAAATCAATACAGTACTCTTTAACACATAATAAAACATACTTTTGTTGGAGCTGTTTATTTTGTGATAACTTTTACTCCAGAAATGTTATTTGAGTATGAAATTAAAATGCTATGATTTTTAATTGTGGTTTATAGCAGAGCAAGTTATTTTATACAGTTGATGTCTTTTTAAAATACAATTTCTCCTTAAAAGTGAGTTCCTGCATGTAAGTTCTCTAAGTTTACTGCAGCAGGGCAGTGGTGCATATGTAGAGGTGGATCTGCTTGGTTCTGGCATTGGTATAAAGCCAAGTAGAGTTCTAATGCACAAAAAGCTTTAAGATTCTACCTTAAGGAGATTTAATCAGCCAATATCAATTTCCAAGTATACTTTTCAAAAACTGATGAAATTTCACATTAACACTGAAATCCTCAAAACCAGTAATTTCATTTCAGTTCAGTTCAGTTGCTCAGTAGTGTCCAACTCTTTGCAACCCTATGGACTCCAGCAATGCCAGGCTCCTTTGTCCTTCACCAACTTCTGAAGCTTGCTCAAACTCATGTCCATTGGGTCAATGATACCATCCAACCATCTCATCCTCTGTCGTCCCCTTCTCCTCCTGCCTTCAATCATGTCCAGCATCAGGGTCTTTTCCAATGAGTCACTTCTTTGCATCAGGTGGCAAAAGTATTGGAGCTTCAGCATCAGTCCTTCCAATGAATATTCAGGACTGATTTCCTTTAGGATGGACTGGTTTGTTCTCCTTGCAGTCCAAGGGACTCTCAAGAGCCTTCTCCAACACTACAGTTCAAAAGCATCACTTCTTCAATGCTCAGCTTTCTTTGTGGTCTAACTCACATCCGTACATGACTACTGGAAAAACCATAGCTTTAACTATATGGACTTTTGCAGCAAAATAATGACTCTGCTTTTTAATATGCTGTCTAGATTTGTCATAGCTTTTCTTCAGAGGAGCAAGTGTCTTAATTTCAGAAAACACTAATTTCAGCTGGTCCCTTTTATTTAGAAACTCTGCACCTCTTTGTTTTGATCAAGTCACATACCTTTTCTTCAGCTTATTAAAAAAAGAATCCTACCTAAAATAAAGTTGTATGTTTTAAATAACAAATAAATATAATGCTGGTTGTAGAGACCTGGGGAACTGCATGTTGTGTATCAACTTTCATTACCACTTCTTCACAAATACTGCTGTTCCCATTGGTGTCCATTTGCTCCTTCTTACCAAAGCTGTCAATTCCTCCATTTCAGCATTTAATTTATGTATTACCTACTCCATGACTTCTCAGCCTTTATTAGCATTTGACAATATGGTACTCGCCATCAACCCTTCGAGGCAACTGCCCAGACTGACTCCTTTCACCCTAATTATGGCTTCTTGAGTCAAAATAGTGCTCTCTGGGTCTTGAGGATGTGGTCTATATATAAGTGTCTCATCTACTGAAACCATATTTGTAAATGAAGCATTCATATTTAAATTCCATGGCTTTCTCTACGAGACCCACTACAGAAAATTCTTACACATATGTTTTGGTTCTTGCTATACCAATAATTGATTTCACAGTGGAAGACAGTCCCCACTCTGTGCTAAGTCTGTCGTATGCAGCTTTCCAGAGGGATCTATGTGTCTGTCCAATATATCAACTCCAACCACACTTGGGTTCATAGCATTTGGATATTTCTGCATTGCAGCTGTTATAACAGTTTTCCATAAGTGGTCAATAATGTGTTCTGAAGTCCAGATCTTCATGGTGTTGGTGGCCCTCACGGTGTTGGGGTGGGGCTAGGGCATAATGAGGCAAAGATGTCAGTCTTGCCCCTGCCCCGCCCCTCAGCCACTCAGGGTCCTTTTTTCTATAGTAACTGGGGAATTAGCATAGTCAGTTTAAGTAATGCAGTATGCTTCCCTGATGGCTTCCCTGACAGAAAGAATCATTCTGCAGAGCAGGAGACTTCAGTTCCGTCCGTGGGTCAGGAAGTAATGAAATATGAATTATGCAAATGATCACCATAATTAGAACTGAAAGCCTGGCTTTGTGATTTTCTCACCAGCAATTAATTCTAAGACCACTTCCTGTCTCTATAATCTTGCACAAATCACTTCTCTGTTTATCACTTTTGAAAATGAGAATAAAAATACCTTTTTTTAACATACCCACATAGTTTGGGTAAGCAGAACTGAGAGAATATTTGTGAAACTGGACTATAAATGGGTAAGTACTCACAAACTCCAGGGTTTCAATGTAGGTAAAGCTGCTTGGACTGCAAGGAGATCCAACCAGTCCATTCTGAAGGAGATCAGCCCTGGGATTTCTTTGAAGGAATGATGCTAAACTTGAAACTCCAGTACTTTGGCCACCTCATGCGAAGAGTTGACTCATTGGAAAAGACTCTGATGCTGGGAGGGATTGGGGGCAGGAGGAGAAGGGAACGACAGAGGATGAGATGGCTGGATGGCATCACTGACTCGATGGATGTGAGTCTGAGTGAACTCCGGGAGTTGGTGATGGACAGGGAGGCCTGGCATGCTGCGATTCATGGGGTCGCAAAGAGTCAGACACGACTAGCGACTGAACTGAACTGAACTTAACTGAAAGCTGCTTCTAAGAGCTCAGGTTCTCCAACTCTTTTGCTTTCTCAGGTAATAATGCCAGACTCTCTTCTTACCTTCAGGCTCTCACATTCTATCTCCCTCAACTCTGTGTAAAAAACAGGGATTCCATTATCTATCTTTTGGAATTAGTATGAAGACGATCTGGAAAGTCCGTGCAGTGCTTAGCATGTGGTAGTTTCAAGAAACTCAAGTAGAGAGGACTCAGAGCCCCAGAGACCATCTAATGCACTTACCTCCTTTGCATATTAAGGAGTCCAGAAACGAGACAGCAAAAGAGACACTGATGTATAGAACAGTCTTATGGACTCTGTGAGAGAGGGAGAGGGTGGGAAGATTTGGGAGAATGGCATTGAAACATGTAAAATATCATGTATGAAATGAGTTGCCAGTCCAGGTTCGATGCATGATACTGGATGCTTGGGGCTGGTGCACTGGGACGACCCAGAGGGATGGAATGGGGAGGGAGGAGGGAGGAGGGTTCAGGATGGGGAACACATGTATACCTGTGGCGGATTCATTTTGATATTTGGCAAAACTAATACAATTATGTAAAGTTTAAAAATAAAATAAAATTTAAAAAAGAAAAAAAGAAAAACTACTGAGAAAAAAAAAAAAAGAAAGAAATTGCCCAGAGTTATACATTGGGCATTGTATTTATATTCGATCCCAGGTCTCTGAAGTCTCAGAGCTGTTTCAGCAGAAAACCCCTGCAGATTGTGGCAGCATAAAAACAAATGACAAGGGGCAATCATGAAGGCACATTTCCTAGTGAAGTCTTCCAGGGAAACTAATATGAGGATAAATTGGAGAGGAGGAGAGGGAAGAAGAGACAAAATAATCTCTTTTATAAATGTGTTCAGTAATATGTCACAGCCCCCTCCTGCCCAAATCTTCTAATTAAGGGTTTTATTTTTTGGTAAAACAGATTCTGATACATTCACATAACAGAATATTATCCAACCACTTAAATATGTGAGGTAGAACTGAATGGGAAAGACATTTGCAAATGATAAGACTGACAAGGGGTTAATTTCCAAAATACATAAACAGCTCATACAACCCTACATCAAAGAAACAAACAACCTAGTTAAAAAATGATCAGAAGACCTGAATCGATATTTTTCCAAAGAAGACTTACAGATGACCAACAGGCACAATAAAAGATGCTCAGAATCTTTAATCATAAAAGAAATGCAAATCAAAACCACAGTGAGGTATTGCCTCACACCTGCCAGAATGGCTATCATGTAAAAGACAACAAATCAAAATGTTGGTGAGAATGGGGACAAAAGGGAACCTTTGTACATTGTTTGTGGGAATATAAATTGATGCAACCACTGTAGAAGCGGGATTCCTCCATAAACTAAAAATCGAACTATTGTATGATTCAAAAATTCCACTTCTGTGTATATATCCAAAGAAAATGAAGATGTTAATTTGAAAAGATACATGCACACCAATGTTCATGGCAGCATTGTTTACAGTAGCCAAGATACAGAAGTAACCTAAGAGCCCATCAATAGATGAATAGATAAAGAAGATGTGATATATATAGCTAATGGAATACTACTCAGCCATAAAATGGAGTGAAATTTTGCCATTTGTAGCAACATGCATAGACTTGGAGGGTATTATGCTTAATGAGATAAGTCAGACAGAGACAAATACTATGTGAGATCATTTATATGTTGAATCTAAAAAATAAAACAAGCCAGTAAAACAAAAAGAAACATATTCATAGTTATAGAAAACAAACTAGTGGTTACCAGTGGGGAAAAAAGGAGAGAGAGGCAAGACAGGAATTGGCAATTAAGAGGCAGAAACTACGATGTATAAAATAAATAAACTATAGGATATATTGTACAGCACAGGGGATACAGGCAATATCTTAAAATGACCATAAATGGAGTATAACCTTTAAAATTATGAATCACTATATTACATACCTAAACTCATACAATAATTATATATCAACTATACCTCAGTAAAAAAAAGATAAAATAAGTGCTTAGATAAACAAGCATTAGCATAGAAAGATGTGCCTAATATATTTAGGGAAGAAAGAAAACAGCTGCATAGTATCTACAATGCTGGTCCTATTTTTGTTTTATGTGTATATAAACATGGTAATAAGCCTGGAAGGACATCTTCCAGACTATTAGTAATGGTTATCCTTCCATGTTATAAAAATTTTTCCCCTTTTATTTTATGAGAATTGTTTAAATTCTCAGGGGTATCTATGACTTTGATCATTAGGGAAAAATAAAGCTTTTAGTTAAAATAAAAAATGCCACTGAAACAATTAATGATTAATTACATAAAAGTACAATTACTCATATATACACTGAACCAAAGTGAAAAAAAAAAGTATAATGAAAGATTAAAAGCTTTAAGGAAAATGAAAACATTCAGTCCCTTCTTTTCTTAAAGATGATTGTTATCTAATAGCATTTCCTTTATTTAAGCAGAAAAAATGAAATAACAGACAAAGCACATTTAATAGTTTTAGTGGAACATCTTTTCCCCATATCTCCGATTTTACAAAAAAAGCAAAGCAGGCTATCTTGGAAGCAGATATGAAAACTCTCCCTGACCCCAGATCTAAAAAGGAAATAAAGCCAAATTACGCCCCACAGCACATGTACAACAGCCCCGCAGTATTCCAGTCTACTGTTACTGTGTGTGTTAGTGCTAAGGCCCTTTAACTAGTCTGCAAACCCCTTGAAATGGTCAACCAAAGAGTGTACAGAAGTGCACATATACATTTTCTGGGGAGAAGGAAAGTAATCTTTTAACACTCTTTTCCTACCCCCAAATATTAAGCACAACATTTATCTATTCATATATATCCAAATATTCAACAGACATTGAGAGTCTTCCTTGCCATTCATTGTTATACAAATAGTAGGAATGTCATTAGCCGACTTACATGCCTCATTTCTTATTCTTACAGCAATACTGTAAGTAAAGATTATCCCTATTTTCCCAGTGAGGAATATGGAGAATTAAGGTTATCATATTCTTTGATGTTTCTGTCACTGAGACTTGGGGGTCTCTGCCCCTTCCCCTTGAATCCAGATGGGCACTCTGACTACTTGGACCAACTAAATAAGATGAAATTGACACTGTCAATTTCCAGGTCCAGGCCTTAGGAGACAGCAGCTTCTATTTCCTGTCCTTTGGAATAATAGTCCTTATAAGCCAGCCATCATTGTTGTGAGGAAGCCAGTGTAGCTCCACAGAGACGCCCTCATGGAGAGGAACTGAGCTCCCTGTAGAAAGTCAGCACCCACCTGCCAGTTCATGTTCACTCAGGAGTGAACTGTCAGGAAGCAGATCTTCCAGACCCAGTCCAACCAGCCCAACTAAGGCTGTGTGGAGCAGAGACAAGCCATCATCTCCATTGCACCTGTAGTAGGCAGAATGATGGACCAGGATTTACTTCCTGAATTCCAGAACTTGTGAGTAGGGAGTCTTACATGGCAAAGGGGAATTAAGGTTGCAGATGGAATTCAGATTGCTTATCAGCTGGCCTTAAGTAGAGAGATTCATTCTGGATTATCTAGGGTAGGTCCAATGCAATCACAAGGATCCTTGAAAGAGAGAAGCAGGAGAAGGTCACAGTGATTCAGTGGAAGAATGGCTTGACTTACTGTTGCTGGCTTTAAAGATGGAAGAGGGATCTATGAGCCAAGGAAGGCAGACAGCCTCTAGAAGCTAAAAAAGACAAACCAATTCCCTCCTATGGATTCCAGGAGGGTGTATAACCTCGCAACACTTGATTTTAGCTTAGTGGTTAACTGTGTTGCATTTCTAACCTTCAGAACTGTGAGACAGTACATTTGTGTTGTTTTAAGCCACTAAATTTGTGGTAATTTGTTACAGCAGCCATAGAAAACTAATACAGACCCCCTCCTTAAGTTGCATATTTGTGAGCAAAATAAATTATTGTTTTAAACTGCTACCCTTGGAGCTGGTTTGTTCCTCAGTGAAAGATAATTGGAACAAGAAAATTAAGGCTAGAGTAATTAAATAATCTTTCCAAGTGATCCAAAAAGTTCAATTACCTGGCCCTGGCATTACATGCTGTGAAAATTCTCAAACACCTCCACTGACAAAATTTCATCTGCTATTTTCTCCTTTGGACTCCACCACTTATTTCTTTGCTGCTCCCTGATTCTGCCCTCCCAGGAATCTCAGGTGTTCTTGTGCCAAATCCAGGATGCCCTTCTCCCTGTCCTCATTCTCGGTGTGACACAGCTAACCACCACATCTCTTTTTTTATCCAAAAAAGGATTACTTGAAGTATTACTTCAAGGTCAACATATTTAAATCTAAACATATCATTTCTTTTAAATGATGACTATTTTAACAGTTAATAGTACATAAGAGAGCAACTAAAGACTCTTTAGTAAGCTATTGAACATTTTTATGAATGCCTAGGCCTTTTTTTTAACCTATTTGAAGATGCTTTATAGATTTAATTTTCTATGTTTAAGTATCTTTTTACACTGGATCCATAAATGCTCTTTTAAATTAGTGATAGTGAAAATAGTTATCCTGGAGATAATTATATTTAGTGATTAGGTTTTACAATAAAGCTGTTTTAATCAGCTTGTTTAATACTCTTTACTGATCATTATGGCTTCCCAGGTGGCGTTAGTGGTAAAGAACCTGCCTACCAATTCAGGAGACATAAGAGACGAGGGTTCAATCCCTGGGTTGGGAAGGTCCCCTGGAGAAGGAAATGGCAACCCACTCCAGTATTCTTGCCTGGAGAACCCCATGGACAGAGGAGCCTGGCGGGCTACAGTCCATAGGGTCTCACAGAGTCAGACACGACTGAAGCAACTTGGCATGCACACACACACACTGATCATTATAGCACCAGATAAGAAAAGTGTAGCTTTTCAGGCAAGGATGAGATCACTTAACTGTTTCAAAAGTCAATTTCGTAGTAAATCTTCCCCCAAAATGTCCAAAGTAAAGTGACAATTGGTTGAAAAATAATTTCCCTTCATTCCTCCTTGTTTGTTGAGGATCATCTGATTTTTTAAAACCCACATTATGTGTATGATTTAAAGAAAATCCTTTTCTCCTGAGTGAAAACAGTGAGTGCCGTTTCAGATCCCAGAGCAACTCTGTGGCCTGCCAATCCAAAGACAGATTCAGTGGAACCATGGACAACCTTAGGAAACAATGAACCAAGTAGCCTTTGACTCACACCTTTCAATTCTTGTGATACCCCCAAAACTTTGGCTAGGAATCTGAAGAGATGGCAGGTGCAATATAATGTGTCACATGGTGCTATTTGTTAAAATGGTAAACACGGCTTTTGAATTTTTAAATATTGCTCAAATAGGGGGGCAGACATGAACTTATCACTCAATGAGCTGTCTTAGTTGACCATTTTGTGTCCTAACTGCAGTTTCAGTAAATGAGGAGAATTGACACAATGTCCACTGAAAAGATGGATAAAACAGGAGGGAAATTAGAAACTTGGCTTCATCAACAAAGTGAATGAAAACATTCCAAGAAGGGTTGAGGAAGCTTATAATCATACAAAGATGTAAAATTCACCAGGTGACAGACTGACTGGTCTCTGTATCCCCAGAGGGTGCCCATCAGAATAGCTTCGGGAGCAAGTTATTGATAATAAGGACACATAGGACTCTTTCCATTGTAAATGATGGAAAATCCAACTCAAACGTAATTAAGAAAAATAATTTGTCGGTTCATTCATCTGCAGGCTCAAGGACTATTCTAGCTTCAGGAATAACTTGCTCCAAGGACTAAATGCAATGTTCTATAAGCTCAGTTCATCTCCAATTATCAGTTCTGTCCTCGTACGCGTTTTGGCTTCATCCTGAGGTTATCTCCCAGAATATAATGGAACAGGAGAAGTGGAAATGGTCCTTCCTATACAAAGGTTGGGCAGAAGGAAGTGGTTTCCCAAAGAAGATACTAGATAGGGTGGAAGCGTACATTTAGCAGCCTTGTGTTCACTATGATAGTACTGGTATAACATGTTAGTAAGAGACATTATGAGTATTGTTTATATTTTTTAAAATAAGCAGAATCACTTAGTTGTAGAAGCATATACAAACATGTAAAATATCAAGCCCAAGCACTTGGATACCTAGTGAGATGCTGATTGTGGTTCTCTTTAAGTCAGTTTATATTCTTTCCAACCTTATCTCGCACAAGAATTGTCCACACAAACTTTGCTCCAGCCTCACCAATCAGCTAATCTGGATTGCTTGCAGTCCATAGGGTCTCACAGAGTGAGACACGACTGAAGCAACTTGGCATGCACATACACACACACATGCACTGATCATTACAGCACCAGATAAGAAAAGTTAAGTTTTTCAGGCAAGGATGAGATCACTTAACTGTTTCAAAAGTAAATTAGAAGATCAAGTACCTTGATCTTCTAAATTTCTACTACCTGGAATGTCCCCTTCACCTCTTCATTCTTTGCTATCTAAATTTCCCTTTTCCGAGGCTTATTCATAATTATTTCCTCTATGAAGCAATTGAGAAATAATAATCCTTTCTCCTAAATTTTCTTATAATTTGTAAATTAAAATTTGCAATTTTCCCACCAGTTTTGACTCTCCAGACCATGGAAGATATCATTTTGATGACTGACCATTTTGAATGAACACTGGGCACTGTATCTTCTCTTTTGCACTCTTTTGCAGTTGTAACTCTACCAACTTATATCTTATAAGCATAAAGCTTTGCCTCTAGAAAATATTCAGTAAATGTTTGGGAAATAGAACTTAACTGAATGAAGGGGAAATCCTAAAAGTAAGTTAATGATGGTGGTAACTGATCAAAGCTAATGTGAGTAAAGAATACATACTTCTAAGACGAACATTTAAAATGTGACTCTTGCCCCCAAAAAAGTATATTTTCACAAAACGTGAAATAAAATCTTACCATATAGAAAAGCTTTCCCTGAAGAAATGGTTGAAAACCATTTAAAGCAAAACACTGGCGTGTAACTAGTCCCAATCCTAAGAAATAAAACATTATAATAGATTTATTTATTTAGAAAATATAATATGTGACAGGTGATCTTTTTAAAGAGTGAGGGAAATCCATTCTCATAACTAGAGCTTGCTGGGAATAATTTCTGAAACTGTGGGCAGTTATTGTATACAATTTTAGCTATAATTTTAGATGACCTTAGAGCTTTGGGAATTGCACTATTTTATAGCCCAGAAGTGATTACATAAAATCGTGTTTAAATGATTACAATAAGAACTACACAGGCAATAATGTTTGCTACTTTGCAAAACACTTAGCCCAGGAGACTCTTTAAAGCTGAATGGAACAGAAAATGCTGGTAGTCATGTTAGACTGTTCATCCAGTAAATATCAGCACTCACTGGCTACTACAGTGAGCAATGTTTTCTCTGAATCTCATATCTCATTTACCACTTAATATCAAAGCAGCCAGTTGCATCCTTGAAAAACAGAACAGATTAGTTATTTAACATCATTTAGTTTATTTAGCATCATAAAGATCCCCTCACCTTAACCACATTGTCATTTTAATTTTCAGTGTTCTAGTTTGAAAACACTAATTTTTAATTCATTTAGGCCAATCAATGAAGGAGACATAAAACCAACATAAAACTTTTAAAATGTCTCTTAATTTAGCTTACATAAAACTTCCAAGTTTTTAAGAATCTCAATTAATAAAAATAGAAGAAATTATATACAATCCCCAATAAAATAATAAATGTAGTCAGTAAACATCAATGGCTATTAACAACATTAGGTGAAATGTTCATGGAAAACTCTATAATGGATAGGTCAGGTTGACAACACCTGAAACCATTGATCAATCTTAGCATCATTAGAAGTATTTCCAGAAAACAGTTTGTGATACACTAGTGATTTTTTTCTTCTTTTACTGTGTAACATATCACTCCAAAGCTTAGTGGCCTAAAACAAATACTTATACTTTCACATGGTTTCTCTGCTCACAAATTCAACAGTGGTTTAGCTGGGCAGTTCTAGCTCAAGGAATCTTGAGGTTGCAGTCAAGACATCAGCTAAGGTAACAACCATTTGAGTTCCTGTCTGAAGCTGGAGGGTCCACCTCCATAATGGTTCACTCACATGACTATTGGCAGGAGGCCTCAATCCATCATGTGGCCTCCCCTAGGGCCACTGAGTGTGTGCATCTGCCAGAACATCTGGCTGCCCCCAGATTGAGTGATTCAAGAGAAAGAGAGGAAAAATCTACAAAGCCTTTTATGTCACATAGTAATATTTCTGTATGTACCATTGGTTTACAAGTCAGTTCTATTCAGTTTGGGAGAGAACTGACTATACAAGGACATGAATACAAAAAAGTGAGGGGCAACAGGGGCCAACTTGGTGGTCAGCTACCACAAACAGGAAGCAATCTTCTAAAGTGCTCTTGCCTCTTCTCCTGTAAAACCAATCCAGAATTGAATCAAACACGTCTAACTACTAATATATAAAAAACAGATCTAACTACTAATATATAAAAAATTAGGAAGAGGTCAGCAGTGGCCACAGGACTGGAAAAGGTCAGTTTTCATTCCAACCCCAAAGAAAGGCAATGCCAAAGAATGCTCAAACTACCATACAACTGCACTTATCTTACATGATAGTAAAATAATGCTCAAAATTCTCCAAGCTAGGCATCAACAGTACATGAACCATGAATTTTCAGATGTTCAAGCTGGATTTAGAAAAGGCAGAGGAACCAGAGACCAAATTGCCAACATCCACTGGATCAACGAAAAAGTGAGAGAGTTTCAGAAAAGCATCTACTTCTGTTTCATTGACTATGCCAAAGCCTTTGACTGTGTGGACCACAATAAACTGTGGAAAATTCTGAAAGAGATGGGAATACCAGACCACCCGACCTGCCTCTTGAGAAACCTGTATGCAAGTCAGGAAGCAACAGTTAGAACTGGACATGGAACAACAGACTGGTTCCAAATAGGAAAAGGAGTTCATCAAGGCTGTATACTGTCACCCTGCTTATTTAACTTCTATGCAGAATACATCATGAGAAATGCTGGGCTGGATGAAGCACAAGCTGGAATCAAGGTTGCCTGGAGAAATATCAATAACCTCAGATATGCAGATGACACCACCCTTATGGCAGAAAGCGAAGAACCAAAGAGCCTCTTGATGAAAGTGAAAGTGGAGAGTGAAAAAGTTGGCTTAAAGCTCAACATTCAGAAAACGAAGATCATGGCATCTGGTCCCATCCCTTCAGGGCAAATAAATGGGGAAACAGTGGAAACAGTGACAGACTTTCTTTTTTTGGGCTCCAAAATCACTGCAGATGGTGACTGCAGCCATGAAATTAAAAGACGCTTGCTCCTTGGAAGGAAAGTTATGACCAACCTAGACAGCTTATTAAAAAGCAGAGATGTTGCTTTGCCAACAAAGGTCTGTCTAGTCAAAGCTATGGCTTTTCCAGTAGTCATGTATGAATATGAGAGTTGGACTATAAAGAAAGCTGAGCACTGAAGAATTGATGCTTTTGAACTGTGGTGTTGGAGAAGACTCTTGAGAATCCCTTGGACTGCAAGGAGATCCTCCCAGTCCATCCTAAAGGAAATCAGACCTGAATATTCATTAGAAGGACTGATGCTGAAGCTGAAAGTCCAGTACTTTGGCCACCTGATGTGAAGAACTGACTAGTTGGAAAAGACCCTGATGTGGAAAAGATTGAAGGCGAGAGGAGAAGCGGATGACAGAAGATGAGATGGTTGGATGGCATCACCAACTCGATGGACATGAGTTTGAGTAAACTCCAGGAGTTGGTGATGGACAGGAAAGCCTGGCATGCTGCAGTCCATGGGGTCACAAAGAGTCGGACACAAGTGAAAGACTGAACTGAATTGAACCAAAGGAATGGGTGCATGCATGCTAAGTCACTTCAGTCATGTCCGACTCTTTGCAACCCCATGGATTGTAGCCCACCAGGCTCTTCTGTCCATGGGCTTCTCCAGGCAAGAATACTGGAGTGGGTTGCCATGCCCTTCTCCAAGGAATGGGTAGAGGAACACATTAAACAACACAAGAAGGAAACAATTAGTCAATTCTAGAATGTGGGACAATCTAAAGAACAAGATTTGATTTCTTCAGTTAATATATAATGTAAGGAGACAGTTACAGATTAAAAGAGATTTAAGAGATGTTAGCTCAGTCAGTAAAGAATCTGCCTGCAATGCAGGAGACTGGGGTTTGATTCCTGGGTTGGGAAGATCCCCTGGAGAAGGAAACAGCAACCCACTCCAGTTTTCTTGCCTGGAAAATCCCATGGACAGAGGAGCGGGGCAGGCTATAGCCCATGGGGTCGCAGCAGTTGGACACAACTTAGTGACTAAACCACCACCAAGAGATATTAAGGACTAAATGATAATGATTTTGATGTATCAATTACAAAAAAATTTTTTTCATAGTTGTGAAATATCAAGGACTCAGTGTTTAGGTGATATTAAAGAATTATTGTTAGGCATATTCCGTAGGACAATGGTATTGTGGGTGGGTATATATATGCCCTTATTTCTTCTAGTTATATGCTAAAGTATTTACAATTGAAATGCTATGGTATCTTTTTTTTTTAACTTTTTAAATTGAACTATTCAGTTCAGTTTAGTTCAGTCGCTCAGTTGTGTCTGACTCTTTGCAACCCCATAGACTGCAGCATATCAGGCCTCCCTGTCCATTACCAACTCCTGGAGCTTACTCAAATTCATGTCCATTGAGTTGGTGATGCCATCCAACTATCTCATCCTCTGTCGTCCCCTTCTCCTCCCACCTTAAACCTTTCCCAGCATCAGGGTCTTTTCAATTGAGTCAGTTCTTCACATCAGGTGGCCAAAGTACTGGAGTTTTAGCTTCAGCATCAGTCCTTCCTATGAATATTCAGGACTGATTTCCTTTAGGATGGACTATATTGAACTATAGTTGATTTATAATATTGTGTTAGTTTCAAGTGTACAACTAAGTGGTTCAGTTGTTGTTGTTGTTGCTGCTGCTCAGTTCTAAGTCATGTTTGACTCTTTGCAACCCCATGAACTACAGCATGCCAGGCTTCCCTGTCCTTCACTATCTCCCCAAGTTTGCTCAGATTCATGTCCATTGAGTCGGGAATGCCATCCAATCATCTCATCCTCTGCCACCCTCTTCTCCTTTTGACTTCTATCTTCCCAGCATCAGGGTCCTTTCCAGTGAGTTGGCCCTTCATATCCGTTGGCCAAATTATTGGAGTTTTGGCTTCAGCACCAGTCCTCCAATGAATATTCAGGACTGATTTCCTTTTGGATTGACTGATTTCATCTCCTTGCTGTCCAAGGAACTCTCAAGAGTTTTCTCCAATACCACAATTCAAAGTTACCAGTTCTTCGGCACTCAGCTTTCTTCATAATCCACCTCTCACATCCAAACATAACTATATGGATCTTTGTTGGCAAAAATACATATCCACATACCTATTCTTTTTCAAATTCTTTTCCCATTTAGGTTATCACAGAATATTGATCAGAGCTTCCTGTGCTATACATTAGATCCTTGTTGCTTATCCATTATAAATATAAAAGTGTGTATAAATAATATAACAAAAGTAACCAAGAGTTGTGGGGATAGATTAAAACAAGACTGGCAAAAAAAAAAGAAAATTTCTGAACACTAACTTATATAGTTATGGAAGCTCATTTTACTACTTTCTGTAGTTCTGAGTATGTTTGAAAAATCTGTATAGTTTTAAGCTACTGGAAATTTGGGGTTAATTACAGCAAATGGCATTACTTAAAGGATAGCCAAAGAGGATTTTAGCTGCAGTAGATGGAGAAGGCAATGGCACCCCACTCCAGTACTTTTGCCTAGAAAATCCCATGGATGGAGGAGCCTGGAAGGCTGCAGTCCATGGGGTTGCTAGAGTCAGACACGACTGAGCGACTTCACTTTCACTTTTCACTTTCATGCATTGGAGAAGGAAATGGCAACCCACTCCAGTGTTCTTTCCTGGAGAATCCCAGGGACGGGGAAGACTGGTGGGCTGCCGTCTATGGGGTCGCACAGAGTCGGACACGACTGAAGCGACTTAGCAGCTGCATTAGAAGATGGGGTGAGTCTACAGTTGTGGTTCTCCCCTTCTGTGATCTATCTTGAAGTCTGTGGCATGAGAAGAGATGGACTAGGAGGTAAGGGCAGGGTGGAAGAGGTAGGCAGTCATTTCAGAGTCAGTGCAAAAGTATGCATGTAATGGTGCTAACCATTACTTCTAGGGGAGTGACAGTAAGACCAGAAAGGAAGGAAAAATCCTGCACTCGTGGGTGGCCACATCCTAGGATAATCTGCACTTGCTTCCTGTCTAATCACCACTGTTTCCTGTGTAATTCCCCTCCCTGAAATGATAAATTTCTTATCATTTCAACTCAAATTTCCCTAACCTCTACAAAAGGTTTTGTTCTGTTTACAGTTTAAGATTTGCTCTCAGGGTGAGAAGGTAATAGTTGATTTTGTTCTTCTTTTCAATCTAAATTTCTCATAGGAATATCGTGACACTATTTCTGTGTTTGATCATATTCAGAAACTTGGAGAAAGCCACTATATAAATATCAAGTGATTAATTGGGTGTCACAAAAAAAGACTAAGAAAGACTTTTATTTCTTATCACTATTTTTAATCCACATATTTTTAACATATCTGTATTTAACTTAAATGAAAGGGCTCAGGGCTGATTTTAGAAGGTTATTTAAAATGTTTATATCTTTCCAGACTTTTCCTGAATGGAAACATTAGCAATTAGAAAACTCTAAATTCATGAAAAAAAGAATATTGTACAGGAGAATGGAAGCCTCAGACTCAAATCATCACAGAAATGGTCTTATGAAAACCTTGCTAGTAAAAGGTGGTATTTTATCCTAAAATAGTATAGAATTCCATAGCTATTTATGGATCAGAAAAAGAGTCTTTTTGATGGTCAGTTCAAACATGATATGTCTTTGGAAGTGGTAGTTAAAAAAAAGGAGAAGTAGTCAATTATATCTCAATACACCTGGGAGAGAGAAAGAAAGAAAGAACAAAGGTAGCAAGCCTCAGTTTCCATAACTAAAATAAAGTTAATTACATGGCCAACTGTTTAGAACATATAAAAACACTTCATTGTGTGTGTGTGTATATATATATAATGCTTTTGTTTAGGGAATTTGTTTAATTTCTTTCTATACCCTCTACGTAGGGATGTCACAGTGATTTCAAATAAAGAAGTCAAAACCCAGGCCTCTAATGAAAAGTAAAAAATATGTTAGTTTTGAAATTTAAAATTCTGTCAAACTGATCACTTGGGGTTATGTAGCACCATATATCCTGATTTAATTAAAATACAGTGTTCAATAAGGAATAATTAAGTAAAACAGTACATGTTTTCTTACCAAAGTGGCCCTGTTTCCTAATCCATTAGTGAGCTAAATGTGTGTGTTCAAGCAAGAACAGTGGCTGGGTTCTTTCTGGGCTGCAGTCAGTAATGCACCTCTCTCTTGATACTTCCAATGTGGCCCACAGAATGTTCTGTATTGGCTGGCAGCTTGTCACATAGGCTGACTTTCAGGCCCCACCCAATACCTACTGAGTCAGAAACTGTTTTGACAGGATCCCTAGGTGATTGATAGGAATGGTATATTTTGAGAAGCACTGCTCTAGAATTCATGAGAATGCTTCTAATTTCTATTCTCACCTTTCACTTCAAATCTTACCACAAGATATGTCTGTCTCAGTCTCAGAGATTTTTCCTCTCTATGTCTGTCTAGGCTTTTAGAATATCAAATACAGATAGCATCCTGGTGTAGACTCTAGCTCCTCAAACTGTAAGTCCCCCTAGGGCAGGGAACAGGTCCAGAATCGTGTCTACATTCACTTTAGTTCCTGCCGCATAGTAAAAACTCAAGTACTTTTTGGAGAATGAATAAAGTGAATGGCTAAGAACCTGTCTTTTGATACCAAATGAAGGAAGTATGCAGCTTGACTCCTCCACTTACTAGCTGTACTAATACGGGAATCACAATCCCTTTCTCAAAGAATTCATTTGAAGATTAAATGAAACTAAATGTACCTGGCATTATGTATGTATTCCATCATAAGGGCTCTGGGATTTTTCCATATATTAATAAAAGTAGTACTGTATCTTTTCCATTTTTAACTATTGTCCCCGGGCTTCCCTGGTGACTCACTTGATAAAGAATCTGCCTGCAACTCAGGAGACCCAGGTTCGATTCTTGGGTCAGGAAGATCCTGTGGCGAAGGGAATGACAACCCACTCCAGTATTCCTGCCTGGGAAAACCCATGGACAGAGGAGGCTGGTGGGGTACAGAACATGGGGTCACAAAAAATCAGACACGACTTCGTGACTAAGCCACCATCCCTGTCTTAGTCTGCTTGGGCTGCCATAAAAATGTACTGATTCTGGGTGGCTTAAACAATAGAATATTATATTCTCACAGTTCTAGAGGCTGGAAGTCTAAGATGAAGGTTCCAGCAGGATTCAGTTTCTGGTGAGGACTCTCTTCTTGACTTGGAGACAGCCAGCTTTTCACATATCCTCACATGGTAGAGAGCTCTCCAGTATATCTTCTTCTTTTATAAGAATAACAATCCCATCAGATAAGGAATGCCCCCTTCTGATCTCATTTAACCTTAATTATCTGTTAAAGGCTCCTGTCTCCAAATACGGTCTCTTTAAGACTTAGGGTTTCAACAGACAAATTTTGGGGAGACATAGCTCTACTGCTGCTGCTGCTAAGTCACTTCAGTTGTGTCCGACTCTGTATGACCCCATGGACGGCAGCCTACCAGGCTCCCCCGTCCCTGGGATTCTCCAGGCAAGAACACTGGAGTGGGTTGCCATTTCCTTCTCCCATGCATGAAAGTGAAAAGTGAAAGTGAAGTCACTCAGTCATGTCTGACTCTCAGCGATCCCATGGACTGCAGCCCACCAGGCTCCCCCATCCATGGGATTTACCAGGCAAGAGTACTGGAGTGGGGTGCCATTGCCTTCTCCCAGACATAGTTCAGGCCATAGCAATCTCAATACAATACATGGCATTGCAGTACTCATAATAAACATTGGCTTCCCAGGTGGTGCTAGTGGTAAAGAACCCGCCTTCCAATGTAGGAGACATAGAGACACAGGCTCATCCCTGGGTCGGGAAGATCCCCTGGAGGAGGACATGGCTTTTAATAATACAATTTAGCTATGTTTATACTTCTTAAAATTTTCTTGGGTTAAGGAAATAAGATGTCAGTAATACTTACACAAGTAAGTTACAAGTAATACTTACACACATTTCCTATCCTATATCAGGACTTCCCTGGTGACTTAGACAGTAAAGCGTCTGCCTACAATGCGCGAGGCCCGGGTTCGATCCCTGAGTCTGGAAGATCCCCTGGAGAAAGAAATGGCAATCCACTCCAGTACTCTTGCCTGGAAAATCCCATGGATGGAGGATCCCATTAGGCTACAGTCCATGGGGTTGCAAAGAGTTGGACATAACTGAACAACTTCACTTCTTCATCCTATATCAAGATAAAAATAGTTTAAAGATATAAATAAGTCATTCTAAAATTTTACTTTCCTAAAGAATATACAAAGTAGAATTCTTCCTTTAATTTTTGAATTCATCTCTGACTATGCTTTTGCTCCCTTATTCTGATCTAAAAAAATCATAAAATACTTTTAAAAGAGTTACTATCCATCTGTGACTAGCAACATTTATTTTTTAAATAGACAGACTTTTCACCTAATCTCTAGATACTGATATATTCTGTGACTGCTATGATCATATGAAAACCATGCCTACTTGAACTCTTAAATATTCCCAAGAACTCTACAGAAATAGACAAACCATTTAACTCAAAGAAACATTTAATGAAAGATAGTTATTATTCAATAAACTTTTCTTTCTTTCATCATGCTTGGTAAGAAAAAGAAGATAAGAAAAACAGATTCCTCTCTCTGGGAGCTAGTTGGCTAGGAGGAGAGGCATACATATGAACAAAAAGTAAAGAAAATATCATTGATCGTTTAATGAAAGTGTCTGTAAGATTCAAATGATTGGTTGTGTTTTAAGTATACCTTGACTGTGGTTACAAATCAATATTAATGAAAGGAAAACTCCTCAAGAGCATTGTCTAGATTTGCTATCTGACTTTTTTTCTATTTTGCCACACATTTATTCAATACTTCAAGCAAAACAATAACATCTTATGGACCTTGCAAGCATAAAAAACAACATGGGAGCTGCTTCATTTCTCCCCTCTGAATATTAACAAGAAACATACAGGGAAAGGAAAAGTCCTAGCTGAGTCACATTACAAATCCACCACCTTTTCCGTGATTACTCAGTCCAAAATCACCCAGTACAGCCTCCAACACATACTATCCTTCCCCTCTGTAACATTTTTCTCCAAGCACTAACATTCTATACGTTTGACTTTTTGTTTTGCTTACTGTCAGGCTTGCTCCACCTAAATGTGAGCTTCATGTTGGCAAGGGTTTTGTTTGTTCACTCTTCTCTGCCTGCAGCCCAGGAGAGTACCTGGCACATAGTAGGCCCTGAGTACCTATTTGCTGACTAAATGAATTATGTAAACATTCTGATGAATATCTGAATAGAGCTGTGATCATTTTACTGGTCTATGGGACAACCACAGACGGATTTTCTAACTGTAGCAAATGAGCATTAGAGGCATAGATGATAAATTCACCACCTGCATAGTAGTGAGACTGCTTAAGAACTAATGGGCTATAACTAATTTCCATTCTCTATCCCCTCGGAACAGAGAGCAAATTTATAGAAAATAGTGAAGGAGCAAAAAGGTGTTTTTTAGCATCTTTCAGGTAATATATGGAATGGTGAAGATAAGAGTTTGTTCATGTAAAAAGGGAATGCTTATCACCAGATTTCTCACATTAAAGTAGGCACTTGATAAATGTACCTGGCTGCTACTGATAACTATCTTTAACATCTTGCCTTACCTTCCTCTCTTTTCTCAAAATGTACACAGCTGGTGGAGACCTGTGCTCAAACATGATCATGAGAAACAAATCAATGCTTCATTTTCCTCCGCCCCTCGTACAAAGCCCCCTCTTTGAGGAAAACTCCTCCGTCACCCAATGGTAGCTTGAATTGCTCCTTTTTATAGAATCTTATTACATTGGTTCATTTATACAATTGATCTCTTTATGAATTTCTATATGTATATATCTCACAAGCCTACGATAACAGGATCCCAACACTACACTGATGTCAGACACACACACTGGAATAATTTGCAGTGAACTTGTTATATGGATCAGGCAACTATATAGAGAAGCCACAAGATTGTCTAGGAATCCAGGCTAGCTAAGGGGTGTTGTCCCTGCCATAACAACAGAGAGGAAGTGGATACCAGAAGGAGAGAGAGTTGTAAACAGGGAGCTGAGACTTTCTGTAGCAGCCAACTTAAGGTGTCTTCATAGGGAGGTCACGAGGGCCACACATACCCTGACCTCTTTCTCCTCCCTTTGTCTAATTTCTTATCAGGACAGGCCAGTAGCTGACCCCATCCAGGAGCCAGGAACCACAGGATGGAATTCTTGCCAGTCAGCTTCCTGGGGCAGACAGCAGGTTGGAAAGCATATGGAATGAACCCAGAATGGTAGGTGAAGCTTTCACGTCACCCAGCAAGAGCAGGAACTGGCTCTCTGGCTTCTCTCTTTATCCCCTAAACTATCTTTCACAAACTACTTGATCTCTACATTGTATGCACGCAGTAGATCCCGGCAGGGTCCACTAACCTATCTCAGAACAGTTGAAGAGAACTTCCATATCTGTAGAAGTGATCGTAGTTTAACTGGAATGACTGAAGTTGAGTCCTGTGATTATCTCAGACATATCAGAAACAACCTGAAAGGCAAGAATCTTCCACTTAGAGTCATTTGTGACATGATCAGAAACAGAAAGAGTAAGCTCCTGGATTGCAGGCAGATTCTTTACCGCTGGGGAAGCCCCAAGGCCCTGAAAGACCTTGTAAAATATTATTGGTCGGTTAGTTGGATTGGTGACCTGGAGTTGCCAATATTTCCCACTAGGTGGGAGGCATGGAAATGCTGCAATGAAATAAAGACTCAGTTCTTGTGATAGCATGCTTCATGGCCTAATGCAAGGGGGTGTGAATTCATGGACTAGACTTCTAATACAGCACCAGTCGCTGGAAAACAACTCCCTCACATAAAAAGGTTTTTAACCAGGGTCTTACAGGTTTATCTTATTCTTTGTTATATTACTCTTTTAGCCTTATAACTTTATGATTTATGTGTTATGTTTAAATCTTAGTCAGTGACAGATATAAAGGAAGATCAATAAGGGAAGGAGAAAGGTACCTGGGAACTTTGGAACTTAATTTTTTTAAATGTCAAGCTAAGGAAATCAGAGAAGGCAGTTAGGGACATGGCATATATCTTAAAGACCAATTAATATTCTCCATGCCTTTTATGAAATGGATACCTCCCTTAACTAGCTATAGTGCTTTCACTTAGCAGCCTAATAACCCAGAAAGTAGTAAAACTAAATGCCTACCTTATTGATTAGCTGTCAAAAATATTATAATATTTCACCTTTCTCATAAAATATGTGCTAAAAATTTATAAGGACATTAATATACAGATTTACCTCTCTAGTGGGATGTGCTATGAATCCAAAACAATATGCTTCCTTTGGACTTTTCAAAAGTAGGATTTGTGTACAGAACTTCAGAAAACGCACACACACATATATAGCAAAGCTCATAAATAAGAATTTGTCTTTGAGCCTTACACATATGTTCTTAGTTCTCTTTTAGGGTTTTAAAATAGCATAATTTCTTTATGATCACATTAAAGATCTTTTTAAAAGAGGTAAACTATATTAAACAAAGCTCATTTTTTCATTCCTAGAAACATATGCTAAAAATAAAAATTATTAGGAAATAATCATGTTTTCCTCCCAGAGGGAAAGGGCGTTGTTTTACTTTCCCTTGGATTCCCAAAGCTGAGGCTAATGCCTGCCATATTATCAGTATTTTATAAATGTTATAACCAATTGTATACCATATATGCTAAATATATAGCTATATACCTCTACTGTCATTAAAACTCATGCTCTAAGAATTTTCAAATGACTGTAAATGTACTACACACATGGCTTACTCCAAAATATTTGGAATGATACCCGGGATATATTTTATAATTAGAATGCTTTCCATTTCTGGGAACAGAAAGCTTTGTCTTAATGGTCTGAAACAATAGGAAAACTGATTCTCATGTGTAGGAAGCCTTGAGATAGGATGAATTCAATACTGGTAAAGTTAGCAGCCTAAAGTCATGTCCAAGGACCCTAACTCCTTCCATCCTTCTGTTTTGCCTTCTCAGCACATTAGCCTCATCATCAGACTAAGTCCCTCCATGGGTCATTTCAGAAATGAATACAGTATTAGAGACATAAAAGAAGAGAAAAGGAAAGACCGTTTTTCCCTGAATCTCTTTTTAGGATCAAAAGTTTCCCAGAATCTACCCCTTAAACACCCAGCTGGACTCTCCACAAATTTCATGGGCCAGAAGTATGTGTGTATGTGTGTGTGTGTGTGTGTGAGTGTTTAGAAGACTACAAATCTTAATTTTTTCAAAAATAATTTTCCTGCTACATTCTAATACAGCAATCAAGAACATTGCTACAAACTTAACATGTTCATTATAATTCAAGACTTAGAAAAGCTATGTTTTCAGCTGTGCAGCAGACATCATTGTTGGCTGCCTACCCAGCAGCCACTCCATTTTTTCCATCTTTATAAAAAAAATCCTCATTTCATCCAGATGCCTTCTTCTGGAATAGTTAAGATATTGTAGTCTCCTTTAAAAAATAAATAACACTTGTTCTTTTTTTTTTCTCAATAGATTTTTGTATTGTTAGTAGAAATCTTTAAAATCATCTCACTGACCTTGGTTCATACTAGTATGTACTCACAGTATTGGTTTTTTTCCTTCACTGAAAAGGAATTTTTTCATTCACACTGCTCTATGCACCTAGGATTGGAGAAGGCGATGGCACCCCACTCCAGTACTCTTGCCTGGAAAATGCCATGGATGGAGGAGCCTGGTGGGCTGCAGTCCATGGGGTCGCTAAGAGTCAGACACGACTGAGCGACTTCACTTTCACTTTTCACTTTCATGCATTGGAGGAGGAAATGGCAACCCACTCCAGTGTTCTTGCCTGGAGAATCCCAGGGACGGCGGGGCCTGGTGGGCTGCTGTCTATGGGATCGCACAGAGTCGGACACGACTGAAGCAACTTAGCAGCAGCAGCAGCAACGCACCTAGGATACAATTATGAACACTACAGACCCAAATCCTTGTCTTTCAAGAGCTTATAAGCTGCTACTAGTGAGATACACTGCATATGAGAGGCATTTTAACATTAGGTAACTATTTCAAAGTAAATTAACATTGTTGTTTTTTTTATACTCTCTGACAGAACAACCCAGTTTCTCAAAATTTATCCTGAAAAAAGTCAAACATGGGTACATTTATTATGTGAACTACTGAGCTCAGAATAGTCTATAAAATAAGAAAATTGGAGATAACCTAAAAGTCCAAAATCAGAGAACTAGTTAGGAGGGAATTATTGTATGTCTATATAAGTAATCATTTAAAATAATTATGCTGTTTATTACTTAGAATAGTATGCAGCCAGTAAACATAATTGTGTGAAATAATATTTATTTGTAAAAATGTTCATGACAGAACACAAAATGAAAAAGTAGGCCACGTGGCAATATAGAAACTATAATAGTGTTTTGATACACACGAATACAAATAATACCAAAGTGTTCACAGTAATTTTCTCTGGGTGGTATGATTTAGAGGAAGATTTTCCCCCTTCTATTCTCCAGGTTTTCTTTTCTTTTTTTAATGGAGAAGAAAGAAAGAGTGGCTTTATTACTTTGCCAGGCAAAGGGGAAGCACTTCTCCCTGGTGAGTAAGGAAAGGTTATATAATCAGGCAGCAGAATGTGATAATTTTCAAGGCAGTAACAGTCTTGTATTCTGCTTCTGCAGTTTCAAAAGGATGGGGATGCTGACAAGTATAGGGTGTGTTACAGGTCCTAGGTCAGGTCTTCATTTTTGAACATACTCTGACTTGATAAATAAAAGGAGGGAAATTAAAGTTATCAATGCTGACTTTCAGGTCTCATTGTAAAAGCATCAACCATTTATGAAGTGCCTCACACATGCCAGCCAGTACACTCAGAACTCTACATTGTACTGTCACTTCATCCTTCCAACGACTCTAAGTCAGGCATTGCTATTTCCTCCTCAGGCTTTAAAAGGGTTTGAAGGAGGTTAAATATCCTGGCTAAGATACAGTGACAGTTCCACCAGCTTCCTGTTCAGCCTGTTGGGGACAGCACCTCACCTCAGCCTGTCCAAGTACCTCTTGCTCCCTATTCTGGGGTTTCTGAGACACTGTCCCGGGGGTGTCCATAGAATCCACTTAGTGCTTACACACACATAGTTGCACATGTGTGAGTCCTCTGCCCCCAAAGGGAGCCACCCTCTGTGGGCTGCACCACCTACACGCCATTGTCCCCTTACTGCTAATGGGGCTTAGCTAATGGGAGGGCACTGGCGGGAGATCAGTGAACAGGAGAAAAGCTGGACATTTCTTCCTGCACTCCTGCTTTGCTTCAGTAGAAAGTTCCGGAGGACGCTTCATCCCTAAGCTCCTGTTGGCCAACTTCTCTGGCTTGGTGCCAGCATCTGCCAGGCCATTTCTTTTCCCGATCCCTTCAGAGCAGTCATAGTAGCTCTCAGTCATGGCTGGTTCCTGGGTGCTTCGACATTTCTCTTTCATTCCTGTAGCCCTACCTTCACCTCTGTAAATGGCTCCTTCAATAAATTCTCTCCTAAATCCTGGCTAAGCATGCTTTCTGTTTCCTAATAGAACCCTTCAGATACAATCACACTTATGGAGATTCTTATCTAAGAGCTAATTAGCTATCTCTCTTTGTAAGAAAAGTTCAGGCAAGAAGAACACAGGCAGTAAATTGGAATAGTTTAATAAATAATGAAGTCTATGCTGGAAAGCTGAAAGAAAAAAATTAGGATGAAGGAAGCATAGCATAATAAAAAGGTCTTACTCTAACAAATACAAATCACACATTTGATAGGAAAATGAGAAAAAGATCATTATTCTTAAAACTAAAGATACAAGGGTAGGAAAATAAATCTGATCACAGGAAATACACAACTTGTATTTACTGTTTTTGGCATTTAACCAAATTTGGTCATTGCATTCATATAAACAGTTTGCAAATATGTTCATATGAAGAGATACAGGGTACCAGCAATACTATTCACTCTAACATCAGGGGTGCCAGCTTTTCACATGTTTAAAATGGTCATAAACAATGACATCAAGTCTCAATAATATTAGCACAGGTCACTTGATTCACCAACACAATGACAAACAAATGAGCTTTTAGTAAACACCAACTGTGGGCCAGGCCCTGCACTGACATGTTCATGTAACTCATCTCCATTTATTTCCTTAAGAACTACGCTGGAACATAGAGTTGTCAACTTGATTTATTAGGAGCTCTCTTTCTCAGAATCCCCTTCTCTGTACTGTTCCAAGTTAAAGCTGAGCAAAGAAGAACCTCTAGGGAGCTTGTCAGATGCAGTCATGGACAGATGCAGAGGCGCGCGGCAGGCCCTAGCTCATCCTCACTGTCCTCTGTGCTGAGTCCTGCTCATGTCTGTCGGCCTTGCTGACCAAGCATGGCCCCAGGCTCGCCACGCACTGCGTGACTGGGAACTACACCGTGAAGACGTTTTCCCTTCTTGCACCACTTCACTCAAGAATCAAATTCCCCAGATGCTGAGCCTGGAGCTCCAGTCAGTCTAACCTGGATTACCTGCCAGCCCAAGAAGACAAGTGCCTAGGTAGTTCCACCAGGGATACCGCACATTTAGAAATGGATAACTTCTCAAAAAGGAAATCAAGACTTGGAAAGGGAGAATGGACACTAGCTGGCCAAAAATAACAACAGAGCATCAGATGTCTGCTCTGTGCATTTACCTAGAATGTTCTGATACTGACCAGCTAATAACAGCAGGTAAGACAGGCAGCACCTTCTCTGTGCCAATGACTCAGCCATTTACATGGACTACTTTATTTAATGTTCACAACAGTCATAGGAGGTAGGTAGTTTTCTTTCTCTGTTTCACAGTGAAGAAAACAGATAAAGCTGTCTATTCATCAACTTCCATTCTGTAAAATATAACCATCCAGAGCTGGTACCAGTTAAAGCTGTTAACTCTAATTTCAGAATAACTAGGTTTTTCAAGCTCAATTTCATAGGAATTTTTGTTACTCCATCATTCACGGATCTCAAGACTGCTAATTTATATTGTAATGACTAAATATATTGTATAACTCTCATCCCCTTTGCTCCATAAGGAAGTCCTAAGTATGCATAATATATTCTATTTTTATCAGTATTCAATTTATTAAGATTAAATTTTTAAAACCTACTTTTGCCTTAAACTTTAATTATAATTTATAAATCCTCTTATTATTTGGCAAATTTTCACAAGCAATTTTAAGGAAGCTTTTGTTGCTGTTCAGTCACTAAGTCATGTCCAACTCTTTTGCAACTCTTTTATATATCTTTGACAAAGGAGGTAAGAATATACAATGTATTAAAGGCAATCTCTTTAACAAGTGGTGCTGGGAAATCTGGTCAACCACTTGTAAAAGAATGAAACTAGAACACTTTCTAACACCGTACACAAAAATAAACTCAAAATGGATTAAAGATCTCAATGTAATACCAGAAACTATAAAACTCCTAGAGGAGAACATAGGCAAAACACTCTCCGACATACATCACAGCAGGATCCTCTATGACCCACCTCCCAGAATATTGGAAATAAAAGCAAAAATAAACAAATGGGACCTAATTAAACTTAAAAGCTTCTGCACAACAAAGGATACTATTAGCAAGGTGAAAGGCAGCCTTCAGAATGGGAGAAGATAATAGCAAATGAAGCAACTGACAAACAACTAATCTCAAAAATATACAAGCAACTCCTACAGCTCAACTCCAGAAAACTAAATGACCCAATCAAAAAATGGGCCAAAGAACTAAATAGACATTTCTCCAAAGAAGACATACAGATGGCTAACAAACACATGAAAAGATGCTCAACATCACCCATTATCAGAGAAATATATATCAGAGAAGGCAATGGCACCCCACTCCACTACTCTTGCCTGGAAAATCCTATGGACAGAGGAGCCTGGTAGGCTGCAGTCCATGGGGTCGCTAAGAGTCGGACACAACTGAGCGACTTCACTTTCACTTTTCACTTTCATGCAATGGAGAAGGAAATGGCACCCCACTCCAGTGTTCTTGCCTGGAGAATCCCAGGGATGGGGGAGCCTGGTGGGCTGCCATCTATGGGGTCGCACAGAGTCGGACACGACTGAAGCAACTTAGCTGCAGCAGCAGGCTCCTTGTTCCATGGGATTTCCCAGGCAAGAATACTGGAGTGGGTTGCCATATCCTTATCCTTCCCAATCCAAGGATTGAACCCATGTTTCTTGGTTTGGCAGGTGGATTCCTTACTACTGAGCCACCAGGGAAGCCCTAAGGAAGCTTTTATAATTTAATCTAATGCTTTTAGATACTCTGATGTATAAACTGGGAAAAAAAATTCTGATACTGAATTTATAAGTGTACTGTATTTTTTCAGTATTACAATGGATACACGTTCTCAAGAAGTCAAATGACTCTTTTCTTAACAGCTTTACTAGATATGTCATATGCCATACAGTTCACCTATTTAAAGAGTACAAGAAATGTACAATTTAAAGTGTATAGTTCAGTGTATCCACAGAGCTGTACAACCACCATCATCATCAACCTTAGACTATTTCCAGCACGCCATAAAGAAACCTCCTTAATCTAGCGATTCTTATAAATCAGTTAAACTTATAGATAAGATGAATCGTAAATTCTCTTAATTGTTCTAATCATATGGTTTATAAACATATTTTTTAATTGGAGTATATTGTTTTACAGTGTTTTTTCTGTTTCTGCTATACATCAATTCAAATTGACTATAGGTATACATATATTTCCCTCCCTCTTGAACCTCTCTCCCACCCACCATCCCACCCTTGTAGGTCATCACAGAGCACCAAGCTGAGCTCCCAGTGCGATACAGCAGCTTCCCACTTGCTATCTATTTTACACATGGGAATGAGGGTGGGCTCAGTCGCTTCAGTTGTGTCTGACTCTTTGTGACCCTTGGACTGCAGCCCACCAGGCTCTCTGTCCATGGGATTTTCCTGGCAAGAATACGGAGTGGATTGCCATTCCCTTCTCCAGGGTATCTTCCTGACCCAAGGATTGAACCAGGTATCCCATACTGCAAGCAGATTCTTTACTGTCTGAGCCAGTCTTACCTCTAGGAAAGCCTAGTGGTAAAGAACCCACCTGCCAGTGCAGGAGATGCAAGAGATGCAGTATTGATCCCTAGGTCAGAAAGATCCCCTGAAGGAAATGGCAACCCCCTCCAGTATTCTTGCTTGGGAAATTCCATGGGCAGAGGAGCCTGGTGGGCTACAGTCCATGGGGCCGCAAAGAGTCACCTGCATCTCTATTCCTGCCCTGCAAATAGGTTCATCAGTACGATTTTTCTAGATTCCATATATATGCGTTAATATACAATATTTGTTTTTCTCTTTCTGATTTACTTCACTCTATTTGACAGGCTCTAGGTTCATATACATGACTACAAATGACCCAATTTTGTTCTTTTTATGACTGAGAGTATTGCATTGTATCTACGTATCACATCTTTATCCCTTCAACTGTCGATGGACATTTAGGTTGCTTCCATGTTCTGATTATTGTAAATAGTGCTGCAGTGAACACTGGGGTATGTATGTCTTTTTGAATTATGGTTTTCTTAGGGAATGTGGCCACTAATAGGATTGCTGGGTCATATGGTAGTTTCAGGGGCTTCCTTGGTGGCTCAGTGGTAAAGAATACGCCTGTAATGCAGGAGACAAGCGTTTGATACCTGGGACAGGAAGATCCCCTGCAGAAGGGCATGGCAACCCACTCCAGTATTCTTGCCTGGAGAATCCCATGGATGGAGGAGCCTGGCAGTCTACAGTCCATGGGGTCGCAAAGAGTCAGGCATGACTGAAGCGACTCAGCACAGCACAGCACAGCACATGGTGGTTTTAGTCATCGTTTTTTAAGTAATCTCCATACTGTTCTCCCTAGTGGCTGTATCAATCTACATTTCCACTAACAATGCAAGAGGGCTCCCTTTTTTCCACACCCTCTCCAGCATTTATTGTTTGATGATGTCCATTCTGACCAAATGTCAAGTAATACCTCATTGTAGTTTTGATTTGCATTTCTCTAATAATGATGATATTGAACATCTTTTCATGTGTTTCTTTGTTATAAACTTAGATTTTAACTTAATATCACAAATGTAAAACAATTATTCAATTACTCACTTTAAATTGGAATTATGGAACCCTTCTAACAGGCCAAATTGTCTAAAATATAAATATCTGAAGATATTCCTTAAGAAAAATATACTAATAATATGGATTATCTACTTCATCACTTGCATATTTAATTCCAATTTTTTTCAGAGCTAGAAATACATCTGCCCACTAAACAGAAATTGTAATATAATTTGTGATTTGCTCTTGTAGAGCAAGTTTGGGGAAGTATTTTTTTCTGCTAGGTGAAGTCGCATATCAACAAAAGATTCTGGCCAGGGTTTGAGAGCTAGAATAAGAGACACTCAAAACTTTTCTCATAACCTTGAGCAACAAGCTAAGCCTACTTTTATAGACCCTGTATCAAGAGACTTGGGTATTGGTATCTTAGTAGCAGCTGAAGAAAGGAAGGTTGGGATAACCTGAAAGAGAGAGGGACCCAAGCTGTATGGTGGCAGGCAGAGGTGGGAGAGAAAGTTATTAGAGAAGACATTTTATGTAGGAAAAGCAGCTGACAAATTTTAGGACAGGAATGTCTAATACCCTGAGTTGCAATTACCCTCTGTGGCCTCCCAGCTTCAGCAGAAGTCTAATTGTCTTATATTTGAAACATATACATATGACAGCAAATAGCCAAGAGTAATGTAAGGATGCAGTTGGCTCTGTAGGGAGAGACAGCAGCGGTAGTGAATGCAGAAGTAGCCTGGGCATTCCTCTCTTCAGGAGGGTGTATTAGAGCATCTTTAGGACACCAGGCTACAGGGAGTGAGATGGAGGCTTGGGCATGTTATTTGATTATTAAAGAAAAGGGTGAATTCAGAAGGACTGAAGGTTAGGGAATTACCAGGCAGCGGAGGCTTAGGTTGAAGAAGGATGTAGTCACATGGTTTTTTAAGGAAAACTCTTCTTCAGAGAAGAGATGATGAGTTATTTCCTGTCATTGTTCCTAGGATCAAATCATAGACTATCTCATTTGTGCAGAGTTACAGAATTCTACATTTACATTCAGCTACTCAGCACCTCTGCAGCCAGAGAGGACTTCCCCGATCCTCTTTTTCAGCCAATGCTAATGGAAGAAAATGTCAGCCTCTCATATTCTCATATCATGAGGAAGGAAGTGAATCATGAGTGCTATGGCACCAAGTGTTCTTGAACTGTCTCAGTAACTCCAAGAATTCTGAATCTTGATTTTTCTAAGTAAGGAGAATATTTTGCTAATATTTTCTTTGGGGTTGTTTATCTTCATAACCCTCTGATTTGACATTAAAAATTTTATTTTTTTAACTTTTTATTATTATATTGAGTATAAGCTGATTAGCAAAGTTGTGATAGTTTCAGGTGGACAGCAAGGCAACACAGCCATACGTAAACACATACCCACTCTACCCCAAACTCTCATCCCATTCAGGTTGCTATGTAACATTAAACAGAGTTCCATGTGCTCTAAAGTAGGTCCTTGTTGATTATCCATTTTAAATGTAGCAGTGTGTGCATGTCCATCCCAAACTCCCTAACTATCCCTAAAGGTTTTTAAATAGTCTTTTGTGTGGGACTGTGCTTATGTGTGGAGAAGGCAATGGCACCCCACTCCACTACTCTTGCCTGGAAAATCCCATGGATGGAGGAGCCTGGTAGGCTGCAGTCCACGGGGTTGCTAAGAGTCAGACACGACTGAACGACTTCCCTTTCATTTTTCACTTTCATGCATTGGAGAAGGAAATGGCAACCCACTCCAGTGTTCTTGCCTGGAGAATCCCAGGGACAGGGGAGCCTGGTGGGCTGCTGTCTATGGGGTCACACAGAGTCGGACACGACTGAAGCGACTTAGCAGCAGCAGTAGCAGCAGCAGTGCTTATGTGTCTCCAAACAGCTGATCTGTTTGAAGTGAGTCAAGTCATTGGCTAACATAAAAACAAATATTCAAACACACACACAGTTAAGCAGACTACTTGCCTTCTTGAAAACTCAAACATTGGGCATTTTCCCCACTTTTAATGATGATTCAGTAGCCCTTTATATCAGTTCACTTGGGTTTGGCTCTTTGACTTCCCAAGTGTATCACCAACAGAGTTTTGAGAACTCAGAGCCTACTATACTTCCTTTCTGGGAAAGATTGAAGGTAAAAGGAGAAGAGGGTGGCAGAGGATGAGATGGCTGTATGGCATCACCGACTCGATGGCCACGAACTTGAGCAAACTCTGGGAGATGGTGGTGGACAAGGAAACCAGGCATGCTGCAGTTCATGGGGTCACAGAGAGTCAGATCCTACTTAGTGACCGAACAACAACATACTTCCATTCACTGTGTTTTATTAGCAAAGGGTGCTGTGCTTTGTGCTGTGGCACTCAGCTGCTGGGAGTTTTTTCCTTCAAGCCACCATGGCCTGTCCTGGCTATCCCAGGCAGCTACCTCCCCCACAAAGGCCCCCACACCCCCTCAGAGAAGTCACTGAATGCTTCGGTGAAAGAAGTTGAAAGAATGCGAGTGGCAGTTAGGAACTCTTCCTCTGCACCTCAGTAAACAGTTTGATTTACCACAGCTGAACTTCGGTGACATTTCATAGCTTGCTCTGTGGGGGGCTTTCTGTTACTGAAAGACTTGTCAGCCCGCTGGATCTGTGTGGTAACTTCACAACTGCTTTGCAGATCGCAGATGTGGGTGGAGAACTACATGAAAAGGAACATATTTTTCTGCCTGGGAGAGAAGAAAAGTTCATGCAAGATTGAGCAGAGCTATTCTTTTGTCAAGGAACATGGTGTCAACTGAAAAAAAAATGCACAACCTAAAAGTTAAGAATTATGTTTTACTTGGCAGACTTTCTGAGGATTCAAGCCCAGAAGGCAGCCTCTCAGATAGCTCTGAGGGATTTCTCTGAAGAGGTAAGGGAGTTTTTGCAACAAAACCAGGTAGTCAGAACATCAAAAGATTGTACTGAAGTTGCTTCAGTTGTGTCCAACTCTGCAATCCAGTCTACCAGGCTCCTCTGTCCATAGGATTTTCCAAGCAAGAATACTGGAGTGGGTTGCCATTCCCTTCTCCAGGGGATCTTCCCAACCCAGGGATCGAATCTGCGTCTCTTATGAACCCTCCTGCATTGACAGGAGGGTTCTTTACCACTAGTGCCACCTGGAAAGCCCCATCAAAAGATTACTATTAATTAAAGAAAACCAGACATCTCAAGTTAATGTGTTTTAGTGGTTTTCTGTATATGGGGAGATGCAAGAATCAGGGCTCACTGAAGTCATTCCTTTAATATGCATCTTAATGGTCTAGGGTCAGTATTCTGCTTTTCTCACCCTGAATCCCCAGTGCATGGTGGGGGGTGGCTTCCAGGGCTGCTGGCTTAGTGGCTGCAACATCTTTTGTTTACTGAAATGGCCGGCAACCTTTTTTTAATTCACAATAGCAGCCTTTTCACTGCCCCTTCCCATGAGAAAAAGCCGATTTCCCCATGGGATGGAAGGATTCTTCTGAGCTTCAGAACAGACCATGTCAGCTGCACAGTGAAAACCAAATATGTGATATTCTTGGCAAAGAATAGAGATTACTTTTGATATTGCATCTCAACTCTTCTGTAAAATATGCCCTTTTTTTTTTCAACACAGCTGTATAACATGATCAGTTTTCTAGGTGAGATTATTTTGAGAATTCTTTTCCTCTGTCTTTTTTAAAAGAGTGAATTCATTTGGCTGCATCAGGTCTGGGTCTTGGTTGCAGCGTGTGGAATCTGCGTGTCGCGCAGGACCTATCACCGAGGAGCACAGACTCTCTAGTTGTGATGCGCAGGCCCAGCAGTTGCAGCACTCAGGCTTAGTTGCTCCTCGGCAGTGGGATCTTAGTTCCCCCACCAGGCCTCGAACCTGTGTCCCCTGATTTCAAGGTGGATTCTTAATCACTGGGCCACCAGGGAAGAAGTCCCTTTCCTTTCTTTATGTAATCGTGAAATGCACATGAAGCCAGGTGAGTGAATACAGTATTACGAGTTGAAGTGTGTGCTGTCCAAACTCATATGTTGAAGTGCGTACTCCCAGTTCCTCAGAATGTGACCTTGTGTGAAGACAGGATCCTTGCAGAGGTGATCAAGTTAAAGTGAGCTCATTAAGGTAGGCAGGCCCTAATCCCATATGATTGATGTCCTCATAAGAAGAGGAAATTTGGACCCAGGGATCCACGTACAGAGAAAGTGCCACGTGAAAATGAAGATGGCCATCTACAAGCCAGGGACATAGGCCTAGAACAGTATTTTCCCCCATAGCCACCCTGCCAACGCCTTGATATGAAACCTCCAGCCTCCGGAACTGAGATATTGAATCTCTGTTGTTTAAGTCATCCAGTTTTTGGTGCTTTGCTACAATCGTGCTAGCAAACTACTACATATAGCAAAACAAGACGCTCTCCTCCACCTCCGGCCAAACCACAACATAATTTGCGTTTCTGCTCCAGAAACACAAGTTCAAATGCCAGCAGTGCCAAGGCAAGTAATCCAAAGAAGTGAAACTACCTGGAAGGGCTAAATGGAATTGTTAAAGGGGATGGAAGCAAACTGGAAAGCAGACAGGATCTAGCTCTAGTCATGTTACCATGCATAACTGTAGGCCTAGCTTCGCCAGAGAATCTGACTCTTTAAAGAGAAGCCCAAGATGTAGACTTTTTAATATAGAAATCTTCCTATTTTTAAATATTGATAACTAACTGAAAAGGTCTCTGTATAGTCCTGAAAGTGAAAATGTTACTCAGTTGTGTCTGACTCTCTGCGACCCCACGGACTATAGCCTGCCAGGCTCCTCTGTCCATGGAATTCTCCAGGCAAGGATACTGAATGGGTTGCCTTCCCTTCTCCAGGTGATCTTCCCAACTCAGGGATCCAACCTGGGTCTCCTGCACTGCAGGCAGATTCTTTACCATCTGAGTCACCTCCTCTGGCCCTATATTTTCCTAACCAATGCTATATGGGCCACATAAAATTTGTGTGAGGCCCAGTTCAGCCAACAACCTGATGAATTTTTTTTTTTTAATGAAAACTTTTTTTTTTAAGTTTATTTATATCTGGCTGTGCTGGGTCTCCATTGCTGCACGGGCTCTTCTCTAGTTGCGGTGAGCAGGGGCTACTCTTAAGTTGCTGTGCGTGTGCTTCTCATTGTGGAGGCTTCTCTTGTTACGGAGCATGGGCTCTATGGCATGCGGGCTTAAGTAGTTGCAGTGTGTGGGCTCAGTAGTTGTGGCGCCCAGGCTCTAGAGCCCAGGCTCAACACTGTAGCACAGAGACTTACTTGCTCGGAGGCATGTGGGAATCTTCCTGGATCACGGATCGAACATGCATCTCCTGCATTGGCAGGTGGGTTCTTTACCACTGAGCCACCGGGGAAGCCCAATCTAATGGAATCTTACGGAGCGATTACCCAGGATGCTCCCAGGGTCTGAGAGGAAGGAGTCAGAGACTTCATTTCAACCAAGGACCTCATCTCACGTGTAACTTGGGACATGTAATTAGTTCTGACCAATGGAATGTGACCAGTGGAAATGAAGTATATTGCTACTATGCTGTTACCAACTCAGATCCTTGGACTCTTTAATCAGTAGAAAGTGATAAAAGACCAGACAAGGAGTTTAAGCAAGGCTTTATTGGTATTTTATTGCTGCACCACGAGATCAAAAACAAGACAGAGATGCTCTTGCTCACTCTCTAAGAAGGGCAGGCTGGTTCCTTAAATGGAGTGAGGTTGGGGGGAGGTGGTGGCTTCAGTGGTTTCTCCACCCCCTCGGTGGTGCTGTGTGCAAAGATCATGCGCAGTACCCTCTATCCACCTCAAGAATGGCATTTGCTTTGTAGCCTGTTTGTATCTCATTATTTATAATTGCACTGTCTATGCATGCATGTAGTTGATTTTAGTCCCTTATGCTGTGCTGTGGGCATCCCTGGTGGCTCAAATAGTAAAGAATCCACCTGCAATGCAGGAGACCTGGGTTCGATCCCTGGGTTGGGAAGATCCCCTGGAGGAGGGCATGGCAACCCACTCCAGCATTCTTGCCTGGAGAACCCCCAAGGACAGAGGAACCTGGCGGGCCACAGTCCATGGGGTCACAAAGAGTCGGACACGACTAAACAACTGAGCACACATTCACATATAAGGTACTTCTCCCTGACCCTGACCATCAAAGGGAATCGGAAAAGACACAAGGAGGGAAAATTGCCTTGTATTAAGATAACAGGGTGCACAGTTCCAACCTCCTCTGCGCATTCTGGAGGAACAGGAAAAACATGACTTAGGGTCAGATTCCCAGTTTGATCTATCAAGGTCTCACAGTAAGAAATGAGTGGGAGGTGAAATTATTCCTTACCTGAGAACATCCAGGAAGAATTTGCTCCCCTTTTCTTCATTCATTGCCTATAAGAGGCCCACTGAGAACCACACGGTACACATATTGATGGCTACGTTGTCCACTTGCCTTTTGCCCACTGTTTCTCGTTAGAAATGGTATGGGACAATGGGTACTAAGTGAAATTTGTGCTTCCTTTTTTAAGTCCAAAATCACACCATCAATACAATCATTATAAAATTTTCCTTGAACAGTCTTATCAGTCATAGTCATACTGCCAACATTGACTTGGTTATTGAACTTAATGAAGTAGTGACATTCAGAGAAATGTGACGTGTTTTCTGGATACTAGAGAATACCACAGAAGAGCTGTGATCCTTCTTTGGTCTTGCCACTTGACCTTTGGGCTCTTTTAAAATTCTCATTCTCACTTAGATATAAACCCAACCCCTGGGTCTTGTGACTCAGGTCTTGTGACTCAGATAAATACATATTAACTTGCTTTTGCCTACTTAGCTAGTGTCCTTACTGCTAATGTGAGTTTATGAATATCATTTTTCCCTCTGTCGCCCTTAAGGCTTTTGCTGACTCCTTCCCCCATCCCTCTCCTATCATTTTTTCTCCCCAAACCTTCCTGGACAAGCCTTTATCTCATTAAGCTGATGAGCTTTCTACACATTTCTACATATCAAAAATAAACCTTTTGTAAGGAAATAAACTCATTTAGTTAAGGACTGGCACATATAAACATAGAAACATTGACTTTTTGCATCAATATCTATCTGTTAGTTGATTTTGATTTTTTTTTATTGTAACATTTAACAAACCTATTGGCATTAGAGGATTAAATTGTTCAGATATCTTAACCATGTGACTGTTTATCTCACATGTTTACACTTGAGAGCTGGTAATTGTAAACTCAAATAAGCAAATAATGTAGATGTTATCTGCAGAAAGAATTTACCCAGAGCACAGGCTGTTACAGAAACAGAAGGTGACTACATTTTTTTATTGTAGATTTCAGTCACTCAGCTAGAAATTTTTTTGTTGTTTAAATATTAACCTGAATAAACTGTATTTTGCATAAATGTAAACAGTTTCATCTTCATCTCTGAATTGACTCAACAACATTGTGTTTCATACATCACTGCACTGTGTTCAGTGCTTCCGAATAGATTTCCTGGTGAAAAGTAATCATAGTGGTTTCTGTTTGTCGTGTGAACTTCACTAATCTGATATGTATCATGTTTTCTTCTTTGTACTGATGAGTTTCTAGGTTTATGCTCCAGGGATTATTTCCTACTTCATATTTGTGCCAGCCCAGCTACTTCATTCTTATTGGAGCTATGAGTAATTACCCTCCACTCCTTCCTAGTAGCGTATTGGACACCTTCCGACTTAGGGGGCTCATCTTCTGGCATTCTATCTTTTTGCCTTTTCATACTGCTCATGGGGTTTGCCAGGCAAGAATACTGGAGTGGGTTGCCATTTCCTTCTCCAGTGGACCACATTTTGTCAGAACTCTTCACCATGTATGACCTGTCTGTCTTGGGTGGCCCCTTACAGCATGGCTCCTGGCTTCACTGAGTTATGCAAGCCCCTTGGCCATGACAAGGCTGTGATCCATGAACAGGTTAGATAGCATCACTGACTCAATGGACATGAATTTGAGCAGACTCCAGGAGATAGTGAAGGGTCCCGGCATGATGCAGTGCATGGGGTCACAAAGAGGGGGACACAACTTAGCAACTAAACAACAACAACCATTTTTGCTAGCAAGTTAGACAGAGTCTCATGATCTTTCAGGAAAATGTCCTGTAGTGGTTTGGGAGTGGCTGGAGAGACCTCAAGGTAGGCAGATAATTGGGAAGCTAATGAAAAGGTAGGGAGCAAAGGGTCTGATCTAGGATTAGATAAGAGGCATGCCTTCAAGGGTTTGCAGTAAGGATACTGGAAGGTCACAGAGAGCCAGAGAAGTCAGTGCAAAAATACACCATGTGGGTACATATACACAATGGAGTATTACTCAGCCATTAAAAAGAATACATTTGAATCAGTTCTAATGAGGTGGATGAAACTGGAGCCTATTATACAGAGTGAAGTAAGCCAGAAAGAAAAACACCAATACAGTATACTAACGCATATATATGGAATTTAGAAAGATGGTAACAATAACCCTGTGTACGAGACAGCAAAAGAGACACTGATGTATAGAACAGTCTTATGGACTCTGTGGGAGAGGGAGAGGGTGGGAAGATTTGGGAGAATGGCATTGAAACATGTAAAATATCATGTATGAAACGAGTTGCCAGTCCTGGTTCGATGCACGATACTGGATGCTTGGGGCTGGTGCACTGGGACAACCCAGAGGGATGGAATGGGGAGGGAGGAGGGAGGAGGGTTCAGGATGGGGAACACATGTATACCTGTGGCAGATTCATTTTGATATTTGGCAAAACTAATACAATTATGTAAAGTTTAAAAATAAAATAAAATTTAAAAAAAAAAAAAAGAAAGAAAAAAAAATACACCATGTGAAACAGGTAGATCAGGGCCCAGTTCCCAGGAAATGGATGACAAGAATAACACAGAAAGCTGGGTAGCAGGTGTTTAAGATGAATTTCCCCTGTGGGGAATAGTAAGGGACAAAACATGAGCCCTGAAGATCTGGGCATAAGGAGGCCAAGCAGTTCTCTTGCCACAAAATTCTGTTCAAGTTGCTGCCATTTTTTTTCTTTGAACTCTGGCAGTAGAGATTTTATTGCCTTCTGCTTTCAGTTCACCATACCCATGCTTCTTCTTACTATATGGTCTAAGGGGGAAAACTATATATATATATAAAATTAAGATCAGTCACTCAGTCGTGTCCGACTCTTTGTAACCCTGTGGACTGCAGCACACCAGGCCTCCCTGTCCATCACCAACTCCCAGAGCTTACTCAAACTCATGTCCATTGAGTCAGTGATGCCATCCAACTATCTCATCATCTGTCGTCCCCTTCTCCTCCCACCTTCAAGCCTTCCCAGCCATCAGGGTCTTTTCCAATAAGTCAGTTCTTCACATCAGGTGGCCAAAGTATTGGAGTTTCAGCTTCAGCATCAGTCCTTCCAAAGATTATTCAGGGCTGATTTCCTTTAGGATGGACTGGTTTGATCGCCTTGCAGTCCAAGAGACTTTAAGAGTCTTCTCCAACACCAGAGTTCAAAAGCATCAATTCTTCAGCATGCAGCTTTCTTTATAGTCCAACTCTCACACATCCATACATGAATACTGGAAAAACCATAGCGTTGACTAGACAGACCTATTTATATATATTATATACTGTATATTTTCAGGCTCCTCTGTCCATGGGAGTCTCCAGACAAGAATACTGGAGTGGGTTGCTGTTCCCTTCTCCAGGGGATCTTTCTGACCCCAGGATCAAATTCAGGTCTCCCCCATTGCAGGCAGATTCTTTACCATGTGGGTCACAAGGGAAGCCCACATAATATAAATTATATATTTATATAATCTACCTTTATCTGCATATGCCCTTTCTTCCCATTAAAATGGGAGGAATGTTTCTTCCTCTACCTAAAGTCAGTCCTTCTCTGTGTTGGGTTCCATCTCCTTTCACCTGCTCAAATTTTAAGTAATCATGGTGGAGGCCTAGGGTGGAAAACTCCATAAGTAATAAATATTCATGTGAATATTTACATTTCCCACTGAGGTGGGAAAATGTTCACAATATATTCCTAAAACTAAAAAATCAGTCTATACAACAATATGCATGTCACTCAGTCATGTCTGACTCTTTGTGACCCCATGGACTGCAGCATACCTGACTTACCTGATCTTTACTATCCCCCAGAGTTTGCTCAAACTCATGTCCATTGAGTCGATGATGCCATCCAGCCATCTCATCCCCTATTAACCCTTTTCCTCCCGTCCTCAATCTTTCCCAGCATTAGAGTCTATTCCAATGAGTCAGTTCTTTGCATTCTATGCATAGTATTCACATTTTATGCATAGTAGAATACCATTTTAAACTGGTACAGATAGGCAGATGATAGATGGATATGAATGAAACTGTATATTAGAAGTTATTATTCCTCAATGAGTGGAGGTGGAGATGCTATATCTTCTAATTTGTATGCACAGAGTTGAATTACCTTTGTAAATTAGTTTTTAAGTTATTATTTTCAGGAAAGTCTAAAGGAAAATGGTACAAAGTAGTAGTACAGAGACAAAATGCCAGTCTCTGTACTACTACTAATGAGATCCAGTACATTTCCTAGAGAGGGCTTGCCAATTAATCCCTGAGCTTTCTAGAAGACAATACAGAGAACACTCAATTAATTACTGATTCATAAATTCATAAGATAAAAACAGGCCAGTATACTAATATTGGGGTGCATATACTAGAATAGTGGTGCTGGAGAAGACTCTTGAGAGTCAACCCTAAAGGAAATCAACTCTGAATACTCATAGGAAGGACTGATGCTGAGGCTGAAGCTCCAATATTGTGACCACCTGATGCTAAAGCCAACTCATTGGAAAAGACCCTGATGTTGCGAAAGACTGAAGGTCAAGGAAAAGAGGGCGATAGAGGATGAGATGGTTAGCTAGCATTATCGACTCAACAGACATGAATTTGAGCAAACTCCAGGAGATTGTGAAGGACAGGGGAGCCTGGTGTGCTGTAGTCCATGAGGTCACAAAGAGCTGGACATGGCTTAGTGACTGGACAACAACAACAACATACTATCATATTATTCATCCCACTTTTCAAGCAGAGAAACAGAGATATTAATTGCCCAAAATTCCAAAGCCAATATGTGGCAAAAATAAAAGTGAACACCTGCTATTTCATATCCAAACACATTCACCTCTTCATTATATGTGTTTGTTCAAAAGAAAATGAAGTGAGAACAGAGAACACAGAGGAGGTGTCGCTTGAATTTGACCAGGAGAGTGGGCAGAATTTCAGCTCTGGGGGAAAGGAATGGAAAAGGTGTTCAAAGCAGGAGTGGAAACACTGCAAGAGAAAAGCAAGACCAGGAAACAAGCTATTTGTTTAGTGTTATGGTTCTGGGTATTCAGCTTATATGAAATGTAAACATTCTTTACCCTGTGATTTAATGCATTAAATTTTTTTTCATTAAAATCTGGTTCTAAATGTGATTCAACATCACTTAAAACATTTTCAATGGAGATAGCAGCCTTCATGGGACTTTTTTTTTTTTTTTAAACTTTACAATATTGTATTAGTTTTGCCAAATATCAAAATGAATCCGCCACAGGTATACATGTGTTCCCCATCCTGAACCCTCCTCCCTCCTCCCTCCCCATTCCATCCCTCTGGGTCGTCCCAGTGCACCAGCCCCAAGCATCCAGTATCGTGCATCAAACCTGGACTGGCAACTCGTTTCATACATGATATTTTACATGTTTCAATGCTATTCTCCCAAATCTTCCCACCCTCTCCCTCTCCCACAGAGTCCATAAGACTGTTCTATACATCAGTGTTTCTTTTGCTGTCTTGTACACAGGGTTATTGTTACCATCTTTCTAAATTCCATATATATGTGTTAGTATACAGTAATGGTGTTTTTCTTTCTGGCTTACTTCACTCTGTATAATCGGCTCCAGTTTCATCCACCTCATTAGAACTGATTAAAATGTATTCTTTTTAATGGCTGAGTAATACTCCATTGTGTATATGTACCACAGCTTTCTTATCCATTCATCTGCTGATGGACATCTAGGTTGCTTCCATGTCCTGGCTATTATAATCAGTGCTGCGATGAGCATTGGGGTACACGTGTCTCTTTCCCTTCTGGTTTCCTCAGTGTGTATGCCCAGCAGTGGGATTGCTGGATCATAAGGCAGTTCTATTTCCAGTTTTTTAAGGAATCTCCACACTGTTCTCCATAGTGGCTGTACTAGTTTGCATTACCACCAACAGTGTAAGAGGGTTCCCTTTTCTCCACACCCTCTTCAGCATTTATTGCTTGTAGACTTTTGGATCGCAGCCATTCTGACTGGTGTGAAATGGTACCTCATAGTGGTTTTGATTTGCATTTCTCTGATAATGAGTGATGTTGAGCATCTTTTCATGTGTTTCTTAGCCATCTGTATGTCTTCTTTGGAGAAATGTCTATTTAGTTCTTTGGCCCATTTTTTGATTGGGTCATTTAGTTTTCTGGAGTTGAGCTGTAGGAGTTGCTTGTATATTTTTGAGATTAGTTGTTTGTCAGTTGCTTCATTTGCTATTATTTTCTCCCATTCTGAAGGCTGTCTTTTCATCTTGCTAATAGTTTCCTTTGATGTGCAGAAGCTTTTAAGGTTAATTAGGTCCCATTTGTTTATTTTTGCTTTTATTTCCAATATTCTGGGAGGTGGGTCATAGAGGATCCTGCTGTGATATATGTCAGAGAGTGTTTTGCCTATGTTCTCCTCTAGGAGTTTTATAGTTTCTGGTCTTACGTTGAGATCTTTAATCCATTTTGAGTTTATTTTTGTGTATGGTGTTACAAAGTGTTCTAGTTTATTCTTTTACAAGTGGTTGACCAGATTTCCCAGCACCACTTGTTAAAGAGATTGTCTTTAATCCATTGTATATTCTTGCCTCCTTTGTCAAAGATAAGGTGTCCATATGTGCGTGGATTTATCTCTGGGCTTTCTATTTTGTTCCATTGATCTATATTTCTGTCTTTGTGCCAGTACCATACTGTCTTGATAACTGTGGCTTTGTAGTAGAGCCTGAAGTCAGGTAAGTTGATTCCTCCAGTTCCATTCTTCTTTCTCAAGATCGCTTTGGCTATTCGAGGTTTTTTGTATTTCCATACAAATTGTGAAATTATTTGTTCTAGCTCTGTGAAGAATACTGTTGGTAGCTTGATAGGGATTGCATTGAATCTATAAATTGCTTTGGGTAGTATACTCATTTTCACTATATTGATTCTTCCGATCCATGAATGTGGTATATTTCTCCATCTATTAGTGTCCTCTTTGATTTCTTTCACCAGTGTTTTATAGTTTTCTATATATAGGTCTTTAGTTTCTTTAGGTAGATATATTCCTAAGTATTTTATTCTTTCCGTTGCAATGGTGAATGGAATTGTTTCCTTAATTTCTCTTTCTGTTTTCTCATTATTAGTGTATAGGAATGCAAGGGATTTCTGTGTGTTGATTTTATATCCTGCAACTTTACTATAGTCATTGATTAGTTCTAGTAATTTTCTGGTGAAGTCTTTAGGGTTTTCTATGTAGAGGATCATGTCATCTGCAAACAGTGAGAGTTTTACTTCTTCTTTTCCAATTTGGATTCCTTTTATTTCTTTTTCTGCTCTGATTGCTGTGGCCAAAACTTCCAAAACTATGTTGAATAGTAATGGTGAAAGTGGGCACCCTTGTATTGTTCCTGACTTTAGAGGAAATGCTTTCAGTTTTTCACCATTGAGGATAATGTTTGCTGTGGGTTTGTCATATATAGCTTTTATTATGTTGAGGTATGTTCCTTCTATTCCTGCTTTCTGGAGAGTTTTTTGTCATAAATGGATGTTGAATTTTGTCAAAGGCTTTCTCTGCATCTATTGAGATAATCATATGGTTTTTAGTTTTCAATTTGTTAATGTGGTGTATTACATTGATTGATTTGTGGATATTGAAGAATCCTTGCATCCCTGGGATAAAGCCCACTTGGTCCTGGTGTATGATCTTTTTAATGTGTTGTTGGATTCTGATTGCTAGAATTTTGTTAAGGATTTTTGCATCTATGTTCATCAGTGATATTGGCCTGTAGTTTTCTTTTTTCGTGGCATCTTTGTCAGGTTTTGGTATTAGGGTGATGGTGGCCTCATAGAATGAGTTTGGAAGTTTACCATCCTCTGCAATTTTCTGGAAGAGTTTGAGCAGGATAGGTGTTAGCTCTTCTCTAAATTTTTGGTAGAATTCAGCTGTGAAGCCGTCTGGACCTGGGCTTTTGTTTGCTGGAAGATTTTTGATTACGGTTTCAATTTCTGTGCTTGTGATGGGTCTGTTAAGATTTTCTATTTCTTCCTGGTCCAGTTTTGGAAAGTTGTACTTTTCTAAGAATTTGTCCATTTCTTCCACGTTGTCCATTTTATTGGCATATAATTGTTGATAGTAGTCTCTTATGATCCTTTGTATTTCTGTGTTGTCTGTTGTGATCTCTCCATTTTCATTTCTAATTTTATTGATTTGATTTTTCTCCCTTTGTTTCTTGATGAGTCTGGCTAATGGTTTGTCAATTTTATTTATCCTTTCAAAGAACCAGCTTTTGTCTTTGTTGATTTTTGCTATGGTCTCTTTTGTTTCTTTTGCATTTATTTCTGCTCTAATTTTTAAGATTTCTTTCCTTCTACTAACCCTGGGGTTCTTCATTTCTTCCTTTTCTAGTTGCTTTAGGTGTAGAGTTAGGTTATTTATTTGACTTTTTTTTCTTGTTTCTTGAGGTGTGCCTGTATTGCTATGAACTTTCCCCTTAGGACTGCTTTTACCGTGTCCCACAGGTTTTGGGTTGTTGTGTTTTCATTTTCATTCGTTTCTATGCAAATTTTGATTTCTTTTTTGATTTCTTCTGTGATTTGTTGGTTATTCAGCAGCGTGTTGTTCAGCCTCCATATGTTGGAATTTTAATAGTTTTTCTCCTGTAATTGAGATCTAATCTTACTGCATTGTGGTCAGAAAAGATGCTTGGAATGATTTCTATTTTTTTGAATTTACCAAGGCTAGCTTTATGGCCCAGGATGTGATCTATCCTGGAGAAGGTTCCATGTGCGCTTGAGAAAAAGGTGAAATTCATTGTTTGGGATGAAATGTCCTATAGATATCAATTAGGTCTGACTGGTCTATTGTATCATTTAAAGTTTGTGTTTCCTTGTTAATTTTCTGTTTAGTTGATCTATCCATAGGTGTGAGTGGGGTATTAAAGTCTCCCACTATTATTGTGTTATTGTTAATTTCTCCTTTCATACTTGTTAGCATTTGTCTTACATACTGCAGTGCTCCCGTGTTGGGTGCATATATATTTATAATTGTTATATCTTCTTCTTGGATTGATCCTTTGATCATTATGTAGTGACCTTCTTTGTCTCTTTTCACAGCCTTTGTTTTAAAGTCTATTTTATCTGATATGAGTATTGCTACTCCTGCTTTCTTTTGGTCCCTATTTGCATGGAAAATCTTTTTCCAGCCCTTCACTTTCAGTCTGTATGTGTCCCCTGTTTTGAGGTGGGTCTCTTGTAGACAACATATGTAGGGGTCTTGTTTTTGTATCCATTCAGCCAGTCTTTTTCTTTTGGTTGGGGCATTCAACCCATTTATGAAATGATACAACGTATAAAGTAGTTAGTAGTTACCTGTCATGAGTACGCACTGGATACAAATTGTAGTTGCCATTATTATTTTAATTATTATTAAGTCAATATAGTTCCTTCCACACATTCTCTAAATGTATCATCTTAAAAACCTGTTTTAACACATGTACACCCATGGCTGATTCATGTGAATGTATGGCAAAAACCACCACAATATTATAAACTAATTAGCCTCCAATTAAAATAAATTTTTTTAAAAAGTAAGTAAAAAAAAACCAAGAAACAAAAAAAATTGAAGCTTTCTTTCTTCCTTTCTTGCCTCCCTTGCCCCCTCCTTCCTTCTTTGCTTTCCTCCTGTCATCCGTCCTTTTCTTTTTTCTAGCTTCCTTTCTTTTTAACCATATCATTCCAGAGACAGTGTTCTGACATTCATTATTAAAACTAGAAAGTGACTGTAGAAATTTCAGGTCACATTGGCTGAAGAACCAAATGAGAACCAAGTGAAAAAGGAGGCAAATCATGAAGAAGGCTGTTTGCTCCCCCTCTATGTAAACTTGGGTTTCTATCCACAGCCTTAGGTTTTGAACATCATCAAAGACCACTTATTTGAATAACACAATAAGAACCCCTAAGATGTATATGTAAAGAACCTGCCTGCAAATGCAGGAGACGTAGGAGATGAGGATTCGATCCCTGGGTCAGGAAAATCCCCTGGAGGAGGGCATGGTAACCCACTCCAGTATTCTTGCCTGGAGAATCCCATGGACAGAGGAGCCTGGCAGGCTACAGTCCATGGGGTTACAAAAAAATCAGACACGACTGAAGTGACTTAGCATGTACGCAGGATGTATATGACAACACACTTAAATACTGAGAGATCTGATAGACATAAAGCTACATATCAGTTGATTAAAGAACTAACTTTCTTGTTCCAGAGCCAGAACCACAGGGTTTTATCCTCTAGATCAGTGATTCTCAAAGTCTGATATTCCAACCAATGGTACCCCACTCCAGTACTCTTGCCTGGAAAATCCCATGGACAGAGGAGCCTGGTAGGCTGCAGTCCATGCGGTCACTAAGAGTCGGACACGACTGAGCGACTTCACTTTCACTTTTCACTTTCATGCATTGGAGAAGGAAATGGCAATCCACTCCAGTGTTCTTGCCTGGAGAATCCCGGGGGTAGGGGAGCCTGGTGGGCTGCCATCTATGGAGTCGCACAGAGTCGGACACAACTGAAGTGACTTAGCAGCAACAACAGCAGCAGCAGCATTAGCTTTATGGAGTACTGTTTAGAAAAGCAAATTCTTGGTCCCACCTCAGACCCTTTGATTCAGAGATGCTTAGGGGGAAGCCCAGAAATCTGTTTTCTCAAGCCTTCCAGAGGATTCTGAGGCACACTAGAACTTGAGAATCACTGCTTTCTATAAGTCAACTTTAACAGAAGGGCATAGTCCCACAGAGTGTGAAAAAAGCATAAACAGATTGTCATCTCACCATGGTCTCATGACCAGATGGGGGAGAAAGGAAATGAGCTTTCGTGGTTTGTAGCCAAGAGTTAGTTTCTCTAGCCATTTAGGCAGGTGGAGGAGATGGGTGGATGGAGGCATTGAGATAGCCAACAAGTCTTCAAGGAAATTGAGTCTGACTTTGCCCCAGTAAACAAGGTCAAGTTAAATTAGCAAGTAGCCGTAACACTGGCAGCATGATATGGGTGTGTGCTCTGTTGCATTATACTGTCCAGAGAGATGTTATCATTCCCTCCCTCCCACTGGGCTGGCTGGATGTGTCCTCTTATTGACAGAAACAGGGACAGGATGGTTCAGTTACATCAAGGGAAGCCAGGCATCTAGGGATGGGGCTGCCAGGCGAAAGGGACACTCCAAGCCTTTGAAAACATATATTCCAAAGCCAATTACACACTAAAATTCAGATAGAACTTTGGTACCTCAACTTAAACTGCTATATTTAATTGTATTACATCAGTCTATTTTAAATCTAAAGACTATCTAGATTTAAATCTTAAGATTTAACTTTAGATTTAAATCTAAAGATTAATCTAAAGGCTTCAAATATTTTGAGAATCTGACATCAAAGATAGAAAGCCTCATTATAATTGGTGCTGACCTGGAGGGTCCTTGGCCCCATCCTAAAGGATTATCCTAGGGAATTCTCACAAAATCCAACTGACAACTATAATTTTTTTTAAATGTCCCCACAATTGCATCTTCATAGAGGTTTTAAAAATCATTGGAAAAAATTATTAGTATAATCTCTCCCAGTTACAATATGGTTTCTCAGATCCTTTTTAGGGCCATCTTGTATAACTAATTCATTAATCATTATATCACAATTAAATACAAAGAAGATTTAGGATTTTTAAATTAGAATATACCTTTAAACATAGAGGACTGCTTCTTCACTGGTAAAAATGACAACTTTAATATAAAATACACTGAAGAATAAGATGTTTTCACTGTGGACACTTTTATGAGTAATGAATAAAAATGTCATAGTCCAACTCTGTGTAAATAACATATTGACTCTATGAATAGTATTCTTTTTCTATCTATGCAAATATTTTCCATTTATACTCTATGTGCCAAGATAAAACCACTTTTAAATTACTTCTTTAAAAATGGCACCACCTTCTTTTTTTCTTCTAAGCTGTATGTTTACTTTTAACTAAAGATATTTTTGAAGTCTCAGCCTTCACTGGATATTGTTTAAGAAGAGAGTTAGATATTAAAATAAGAAAAAATTTAACTTAATAAAAACTCCCAAATGGATGGAATTTCTTCTGATTCTAGTTTACTGGTTTGGTTTCCAAAAATACATAGATATTATGCAAATATATAGAAATAGCTCTGTTGATAGAAGGAGAGTTGTCTTTGTGTTCTGTATGTACGTTGTTCTGAGTTCATGAGAAGTATTCTGGCCAGCAGCTCACTCCAACAGCAGGAATTAAGTTTCTTGGTAACCTCAGGACTCTTTTAAGAGTTTATTAATACTTGTCTAATAATGGTGCTTTGATTAAGAAAATATAATTCCCACTCAAATATCATCAGATTCCCCACTGTTAGAGATGATTTAAGTGTGATATAACAATATTAGTATCTGAGATTTCCTCATTAGTCTTAACTTTAAATAGATCATATATATGCTGGCTTGAAGTAACAATACACTGAGCTCTTTCATGGTCAGATGAAAACTTTTCACTATGAGTCCCAAGATCCCACCATCTTTAATACTTCTTAATGTCAGAAGAGTAGAGTGAACAGGAAGTAAAATGTGCCTCTCTTTAGCCCCATATGCCCTGCCACCCCCAGGCCATCATTCTGTCTCATCTGCCTAGAATTTAAGGAATGAGACTTTTCCATTTGATTATGTGCTTTATCTCATCTAATCATTCCAAAAAGTCATTAAGTAATGGCTCAGATGGTAAAGAATCTGCCTGTAATGCTGGAGACACAAGTTCAATCCCTGGGTTGGGAAGATCCCCTTCAGAAGGGAATGGCTACCCACTCCAGTATTCTTGCCTGGCGAATTCCATGGACAGAGGAGCCTGGCGGGCTACAGTCCATGGGGTCGCAAAGAGTCGGACATGACTGAGCGACTAACACTACACACTAAGGGCTTTATCTCATCTGATCTTCGTAAAAAGCCATTAAGGAAGTTCCTAGTTTTACTCAGAAACTCCAAAGCCTGCATGCTTCACTACCACACAATATTAGCAGAGACAGAGGCGCCTCAACCAGTTTGTATTCATGAAATGTACAAGTATCGCTCCCAAATTATGGAATCTACTGCACAGATCCTTCTTTCCAAAGACTATGATTTTTCATAATATTTGCCTTACAGTAATAGTAGTCATGATAAAGAAGAAAAATCCTGCTGAGATGATTTTGTAGTTGTATTATTTAGGATTAGGTTTGGCTGTGTGTGACAAAAATTCCCAAACAATGATGGCTTAAACAGAACAGGAGTTCGTTTCTGTGTGATGTAAAAGCCTGGAGCTGATACAGCAGATTCTGAATCAGGGACTCAGGCCCCCTCTACTTGATTGCTCTACTGGTCCCAAGTTTACTTATGGTCCCAAATGGCTGTTGGAGTGCCAGCGATTATATGTGATTACATACAACTTCTACAGCCTGCAGAAATAGTGGGTGGGGGAAGGGCATATCTCCTTTTTTTAATTTTTTTAAAATAAAGAAGTTGTACATAAAACTGTTTACATTATATGGTTCTCCCGCATTGTAGGCAGACGCTTTACCATCTGAGCCACCAGGGAAGTCTTACGTTATATAGGATGGCCAGAACTTAGTTACATGGGTACCCCTGCCTGTAAGGGAGGAGGAAAAGTTCTCTTTATTCTGAATGACCATGATGCTTGCTGAAGCCTGATGCTTATTATGAAGGAAGAATAGGGTATGATTAGATTTGGATTTAGGGGATCAGCACACAGTCTCTGATCAGAGGGGGTCCGGGGCGGGGGGTGGTTCATCCATGCTGAGAGGACAGCAGGGTGAACTCAGGACTATGAAGGAAAGGATAGCATACGTCCATAAGGGTCTGGGCCGAATGTAGCCAGATCTTTTAATTTTTTTAAAGAGAAGCCAGGACACGGGATTTTTATGTGAAATTTCTTGATTTTTAATTACCAGTTGATTAAAATATTTTTTAAAAATGGTGTGGGCCAAATAAAACCCATCTGTGCCAAGGTCTCAGACTGACAGTTTGCTTCCTTTGATCTAAAAGAACTGGTTTTGTTTCTTTTTTAGCTTTATTTTCAATTAAACAACATATTGACTGAGGAGTACAAGGTGTATGGTACCATGTTAAGGCCAGTGAAAGACAAAAAGATGTAATCTTTCATTGGAACAAGGCAGTCTCTGATGTAGGAGACAGGGTTCATGACTAGAATTTTTTAAACAAGAGGTTGCAGTAACTCATTTTTAGTTTTATTTCCTTTTGGCTTTGACCCAGTTTCTTTACCTGACCCCCAACACCGTATCTTATTTCCTTTGATCTTTTCCCCAGTTTAATAGTTTCCATTCCCACTTCAGTTCAACCAAGCAAATAATTCCGTCCCTCAAAGTATGTATTTATAAATGCATCTCTTAGAAATATCAAATATTCTCTTCCTTATTTTGTTGCCAGTATTCTATTCTACTGAAAAATTGCTTTAAGCCTTTCTTTACATGCTCTCATCCTTGTAAGTTTAACCATATACACCTGTATGATATAATTTATATCTGAACTTTTTATCCTCAGAAGAATGTATGATATGACAAAACTTATTAATATGATTAATATGTAAGTGTCTACAACATTCGCTACTGCTCCTCCCAGTGGGTGAGAGACATGGATAAAGCCACCAGTACCACTCAGGCAGTTCTCTTGACCTGCCCTGGAAGACCCAGGATGCCCAATCCTCCCACTGTCCTCTGATGCTGTCATAACTGGCAGACTGGAGTCAGGACCTGCTATATAATTTGCAGAGACCAGAGTTTAGACTTGTAAAGAATTTCAAGACATTGATGTCAAAGCATTAAACTAAGCAGGAGGTGCTTCTGAGTGCAGGGTGCTACGTTGGCTACAAAGCTCTCAGGGCCATGAAGTTGGCCAGGACTGTGGTTGTGGACCTGTGGACGCTTGGAGCCAGAAAAGTTTGCTGGAAGGCTGGTAGCAGGAAAACATGGCCCAGAGACATGGGATGAGGTATTTTTTTCAGGGGCATATTGGGGCAAGAGAAGTACAGAGGGCGTTTATAGTATGAGCAAAGGGAGGGAATGGAAAGGTTAAAGACTTCTTGTTTGGAGTGTTATAGTCTTCATGTCTCCCTTTAGGGTGTTCAAGAAATAGAACTGAAAAAAAAAAAAAAAGGAAAAAGAAAATACAAGTGAAGAGGATTGACCTAGAGATAATCATACTAAGTGAAGCTAAGTGAGACAGAGAAAGACAAATATCATTGTATCACTTACACGTGAAATTGAAAATAATGATACAAATGAACTTATTTACAGAACAGAAATAGACTCACAGACAGAGAAAAATTTATGGTCACCAAAGGGGAAAGAAGGGGAGGGATAAATCTGGAATTTGGGATTGACATGTACATCAATTCAGTTCAGTTCAGTCACTCAGCTGTGTCCAACTCTTTGTGACCCCATGGACTGAAGCACACCAGGCCTCCCTGTCTATCACCAACTCCCAGAGTTTACTCAAACTCATGTCCATTGAGTCGGTGATGCCATCCAACCATCTCATTCTCTCTCGTCCCCTTCTCCTCCCACCTTCAATCCTTTCCAGCATCAGGGTCTTTTCCAGTGAGTCAGTTCTTTGCATCAGGTGGCCAAAGTTTTGGAGTTTCAGCTTCAGCATCAGTCCTTCCAATGAATATTCAGGACTGATTTCCTTTAGGATTGACTGGTTTGATCGCCTTGCAGTCCAAGGGACTCTCAGGAGTCTCCTCCAACACCACAATCCAAAAGCATCAATTCTTCGGTGCTCAGCTTTCTTTATTGTCCAACTCTCACATCCATACATGCCTACTGGAAAAACCATAGCTTTGACTAGATGGACCTTTGTTGGAAAAGTAGTCTCTGCTTTTTTAATATGCTGTCTATGCTGACATGTATGTACAGGGACTGTACATAAAAAAATAATAAGAACCTACCATATAGCACAGGGAAATATATTTAATATCTTATAATAGCCTATAATGGGAAAGAATCTGAAAAAAATGCATATACATGTATATATGTGTAACTTTGCTGCATACCTAAAACATTATAAATCAACTATACCTGAATTAAAATTTTAAATTAACTATTTTAAAAAAGAAGAAATGGAAATGAAGACACAGTTATTTTGAAAGGTTGTTTTATTCTGTAAGAGTCTGTGCCATTCAGGGAGTGAGAGAGATGGGGGTCATAACTATATATCATTTTAGAGTTAGTAGCAATCTCACTCGGAGAAGGCAATGGCAACCCACTCCGGCGCTCTTGCCTGGAAAATCCCATGGATGGAGAAGCCTGGTGGGCTGCAGTCCATGGGGTCGCAAAGAGTCGGACACGACTGAGCGACTTCCCCTTCACTTTTCACTTTCATGCATTGGAGAGGGAAATGGCAACCCACTCCAGTGTTCTTGCCTGGAGAATCCCAGGGATGGGGGAGCCTGGTGGGCTGCCGTCTATGGGGTCACACAGAGTTGGATACGACTGAAGCGACTTAGCAGCAGCAGCAGCAGCAATCTCACTATTTAGGGGATTGCTGAAATTTTCAGAGTCATGGCAGTTTGTTGGCATTGATGACCTGTGATAAAGAAAACATGATGCTTCACTGACTTCCTTCCTTCCTTTAACAAATGTGAAGTCTTTCATTATCTTCCAGTAAGAAGCTTAAATATTTTCACTTAATTATCATTAAAGTTAAGCAACCAAATGATTACTTTCCCGATACAATTGGAAAGAAGATCATAATGAATCTTGTTTCTTCATAACTGCTACCCTGTATGCCACTTCACTCACCAGAAGCTATGTTCAAGGACAAGGTCTGCTTAGGTCTTCTCAACTTGTTCCCCATTACCTCCTACACACTTGTCTGTCTGTGGCTGCCTACCATCTTCACTCTTTTCTCTATGCCTCCAGAACCCCAATTCCCATCCAAATGCTCTTACATCATCAATCTCTGCCCAGAAAGTTCCTTCAGCCTCCTTGCCTGGAGTAATATGTCACTTTTCACCAAAAATATAGTTCATATAGGTTCTAAATATGACTTTACTGCTACTGCTAAGTCGCTTCAGTCGTGTCCGATTCTGTGCGACCCCATAGACGGCAGCTCATGAGGCTCCATCCCTGGGATTCTTCAGGCAAGAACACTGGAGTGGGGTGCCATTTCCTTCTCCAATGCATGAAAGTGAAAAGTGAAAGTGAAGTCGCTCAGTCGTGTCCAACTGTTAGCAACCCCATGGATTGCAGCCTACCAGGCTCCTCCGCCCATGGGATTTTCCAGGCAGGAGTACTGGAGTGGGGTGCCATTGCCTTCTCTGAAATATCACTTTATGTATGTGCTAAGTCACTTCAGTCGTGTCGTGTCCGACTCTTTGCGACCCTGAGGACTGTAGCCCGCTAGGCTCCTCTGTCCACGGGATTCTCCATGCAGGAATACTGGAGTGGGTTGCCATGCCCTTCTGCAGGGGATCTTCCCATTGCAGGGATTGAACCCAGATCTCCTGTGGCTCCTGCATTGCAGGCAGATTGTTTACTGCTGAACCACAAGTGAAGACCTAAATATCACTTTAATACTATCAATTTTTAATCCCCTCTGGAAAAAGTCTCTTCTTCTTGGAGATTCATGCAACTTGCTATCCCTCCTTGTCACTGGAAACCATCTGATTCTGGTCACTCCTCCCTGTTGAGGGAACCTCAAAATCCTTAGCTGCCTTTTCTCCCCACCAAGCTCATCCCCAAAATATCTAACCTTGAATCAGCCTTATCATCCACCTCACTCCTTCACCTCCAGGGCCAGACTATAGGAGAAATTCACATAAGTGTCAGGATTATTGCTGCCAGAAACATACAGCCTCCACCTCAATAGGCTTCCAGTAGTATTCGCCACTTCCCCGTATGTCCCTGGTGAATGTTCTCATCAAATCTTCACAAGATCTACTGAAAATATTTGGAATTGCCATCTATGCTGGTACTGACTTCTTTTTGCTTATATATTAACCTTTCCTATCCCAATAAATAAATATATTTTATACGTGGGCTTCCCTCATAGCTCAGTTGGTAAAGAATCCACCTGCAATGCAGGAGATCTCAGTTCGATTCCTGGGTCAGAAAGAATTGCTGGAGAAGGGATAGACTACCCACTCCAGTATTCTTGGGCTTCCCTTGTGGCTCAGCTGGTAAAGAATCTGCCTGCAATGCAGGAGACCTGGGTTCAATCCCTGGTTTGGAAAGATAACCTAGAGAAGGAAAAGGTTACCCACTCCAGTATTCTGGTCTGGAGAACTATACAGTCCATGGAGTTACAAAAAGTAAGACACGATTGAGCAACTTTAACTTTCATCAGTTCAGTTCAGTCGCTCCGTCGTGTCCAACTCTTTGTGACCCCATGGACTGCAGCACGCCAGGCCTCCCTGTCTATCACCAACTCCAAGACCTTACTCAAACTCATGTTCATCGAGTTGGTGATGCATCCAACCATCTCATCCTCTGTTGTCCCCTTCTCCTCCTGCCTTCAGTCTTTCCCAGCATCAGGGTCTTTTCAAATGAGTCAGTTCTTCGCATCAGGTGGCCAAAGTATTGGAGTTTCAGCTTCAGCATCAGTCCTTCCAATGAATATTCAGGACTGATTTCCTTTAGGATGGACTGGTTGGATCTCCTTGCTGTCCAAGGGACTCTCAAGAAGTCTCCTCCAACACCACAGTTCAAAAGCATCAATTCTTCGACACTCAGTTTTGTTTATAGTCTGACTCTCACATCCATACGTGAAGTGAAGTGAAGTGAAGTCGCTCAGTCGTGTCCGACTCTTTGCGACCCCGTGGACTGTAGCCTACCAGGCTCCTCCGTCCATGGGATTCTCCAGGCAAGAATACTATTGGAAAAACCATAGCTTTGACTACACGGACCTTTGTCCCTCATTACCAAAGTAATGTCTCTGCTTTTTAATATGCTGTCTAGGTTGGCCATAGCTTTTCTTCCAAGGAGCAAGTGTCTTTTAATTTCATGGTTGCAGTCACCAACTCCAGTGATTTTGGAGCCCCCCGAAAGAAAGTCAGTCACTATTTCCACTGTTTCCCCATCTATTTGCCATGAAGTGATGGGACCAGATGCCATGATCTTAGATTTCTGAATGTGGGTTTTAAGCCAACTTTTTCACTCTCCTCTTTCACTTTCATCAAGGGGCTCTTTAGTGCTTCGCTTTCTGCTATAAGGATGGTGTCATCTGCATATCTGAGGTTATTGATATTTCTCCCGGCAATCTTGATTCCAGCTTGTGCTTCTTCCAGCCCAGCATTTCTCATAATGTACTCTGCATATAAGTTAAATAAGCAGGGTGACAATATACAGCCTTGACGTACTCCTTTTCCTATTTGGAACCAGTCTGTTGTTCCATGTCCAGTTCTAACTGTTGCTTCTTGACCTGCATACAGATTTCTCAGGAAACAGGTCAGGTGATCTTGTATTCCCATCTCTTTCAGAATTTTCCACAGTTTGTTGTGATCCACACAGTAAAAGGCTTTGGCATAGTCAATAAAGCAGAAGTCAATATTTTTGTGGAACTCTCTTGCTTTTTCGATGATTCAACAGATGCTGGCAATTTGATCTGTGGTCCCTCTGCCTTTTCTAAATCAGTTTAAACATCTGGAAGTTCATGGTTCACATACTGCTGAAGCCTGGCTTGGAGAATTTTGATCATTACTTTGCTAGCATGTGAGATGAGTGTAACTGTGCAATAGTTTGAACATTCCTTAGCATTGCCTTTCTTTGGGATTGGAATTAAAACCGACCTTTTCCAGTCCTGTGGCCACTGATGAGTTTTGCAAATTTGCTGGCATATTGAGTGCAGCACTTTCACAGCATCATCTTTTAGAATTTTAAATAGCTCAACTGGAATTCCACCAACTCCACTAGCTTTGTTGATAGTGATGCTTCCTAAGGCCCACTTGACTTCACATTCCAGGATGTCTGGCTCCAGGTGAGTGATCACACTATCATGGTTAGCTGGGTCATGAAGATCTTTTCTGTATAGTTCTTCTGTGTATTTTTGCCACCTCTTCTTAATATTTTCTGCCTCTGTTAGATCCATACCCTTTCTGTCCTTTATTGTACCCATCTTTGCATGAAAAGTTCCCTTGGTATCTCTAATTTTCTTGAAGAGATCTCTAGTCTTATAAATAAAGCTGGGTGTGGACTTTTTCATTTCCTGCCCCTCTGTTTTGGAGAAGGCAATGGCATCCCACTCCAGTACTCTTGCCTGGAAAATCCCATGGACAGAGGAGCCTGGTAGGCTGCAGTCCATGGGGTCACTAAGAGTAGGACACAACTGAGCGACTTCACTTTCACTTTTCACTTTCATGCATTGGAGAAGGAAATGGCACCCCACTCCAGTGTTCTTGCCTGGAGAATCCCAGGGGCGGGGGAGCCTGGTGGGCTGCCGTCTATGGGGTCGCACAGAGTCGAACACGACTGAAGTGACTTAGCAGCAGCAGCAGCAGCCCCTCTATTTATTAACAAGTCTGTAACTGCATCCACCCTGTGGTAAACTGATTGCATTAATGAACCAAATTAATGACTTCCTTTTTCCACACCCTTTGCCCTATAATTTTGTAGTCACTTCTCATTCTGATCCTAGGCTTGGCTATGTGACTTTCTATTGTGAAGGATTGCAAAGTACCTGTATGTCTCTACCTTCTTTTTTGAAATCCTATCATAGCCTTGCAAAGAAGCCCAGACTAAAAATACAAAACAAAAAAAAAAAAAAAGAGAGAGAGAGAGAGACTGAGTGAGAGAAATAAAAGAGAAAAGAAGCCCAGTCTAAGAGTATGAGAGCACAGAGAGCAGAGCTAAACTGTCCTATCCCAAAGCAGCCTTGTCAGCCAGCCCCTAGACTTATCCCTCAGCTGACCACAGATAAACGAACAAACCTTATGATAAGATTCGCCACATCTGATCCAGCAGAGCTAAGTTGTGGACCTGCAGACTCATGAGAAATAAGAAATGATTGTTGTTTTCAGTGACTAAGATTTGGAATGATTTGTTATGCACAAAAGCTAATGCAGGCTCTAAATGTCTCTTTCTCCATACAAAAGGATGAAGTAAACCTTCTCTTTCTTAAGGCACAGTCTTCTACTTGCTTTTATCCTATTCCTGCCTGTATGCTTTCAGATCTCAACCATTCCAATTATTTCTCTATTCTTATATTCTCATCTTATTGTTGTCTTTTCACCTCTTTCCATAATATATAAACATGTTTAAATCTAATTAAATTAAAACATACACACAAAAAAGTAAGTCTGTGTCTTCAGCAAGTTACTGACCTATTCTATTATTGCTTCCATTTATATATTTTAAAAGAATAGTCTATACATGTGCATTTGTCTGGATTTGCCATAGAAACAGAACCAACAGGATGTGTTACATATAGAGAGAGATTTATTTTAAGGAACTGACTTACGCAATTATAGAGGCTGGCATACAGGCATGCTAAGTTGCTTCAGTCATGTCTGACTCTTTGCAACCCATGAACTGTGGCCTGCCAGTCTCCTGTCTTTGGGATTCTCCAGGCAAGAAAACTACAGTGGGTTGCCACGCCCTCCTCCAGGGAATCTTTCCAACACAAGGATGGAACCCAGGTCTCTTATGTCTCCTGCACTGGCAGGTGGGTTCTTTACTACTAGCGCCACCTGGGAAGCCCTTTGATGTTGTTCAGTTGCCCAGTCACGCGAACTCTTTGTGACCCCATGGACTGCAGCACGCCAGGCCTTCCTGTCCCTCACCATCTCCTGGAGTTTGCCCAAGCTCATGTTCACTGCATCAGTGATGTCCTCTAGCCATCTCATCACTAAGGAAAGCCTTTAGTGAGTCTAAAATCTGATAAGGTAGGTCAGTGGGCTGGAGACTCAGTGAAGAGTTGCAGTTCAACCCCAAAGGCAGAGGTGTGTTGGCAAAATTGCTTCTTGCTTGGGGGGAGGTCAGTCTTTGGCCTATTAAGGCCTTTACCTGATTGGATGAGGCCCAGCCACATAACGGTGAGTAATCTGTTACTAAAAGGCCACTGATTTACATGTTCATCTCATCCCAAAAACACTTTCACAAAACATCCGTGTAATACTTCACCAAATATTTGGGCACCATGGTCCAGCCAAAGGAACACATAAAATTAGCCATTATAACTTGCTGTCTTCATTTTTTGTACTCATTAATCATTCGCCTTTTCAGTTAACACCTTATTAATGTACCCAAGGCAATGGATACTGCCAAACACTCTCTTTTCTTTTGTTCCTTTACTTCCTTTTGCCTCCTTCCTACCTTGCTTTCTATCTATTTGCTGCTCTTTAGTTTTCTTTATGCTGCTCTTCCTTTACCTGCTTCTTTCATGATCCTGAGGGCTGTGCTTCCCAGACTACCTGGGTCATATCATATACTAGTGGTATTAACTACCAAATTTATATCTTCCATTTAGCCCTCTCTTCTGAGTTTCATATATTCATTCATTTATTCACTGAAGGTATTAACATCATGCTATATATTTTATTGAGTACTTAAACACTATTGGGGTGTGTGACAACCTCTAAAATGACCCCCAAGATCCCTGCCTCCTGTTAATCATATCCCCCATTTAATCCCTTCCCTGTAATGTGAGCTTCTAAAGAACAGAACACAGCAAAAGTGATGAGATGCCACTTCTGAGATTAGGTTACCAAAAGACTCTGGCTTCTGTCTTGTTCACCTCTCCTGTCCTTTCCTGGCTCACTCTGTCTTTCTTAGAGCCCTCATGTAGGGGAAGCAAGCTGACATGCTGTTTGAAAAACCTTATGGTTTATAGATAGTCAGTGGGAATTTGTTGTATGAGGCAGGGAGCTCAAATCTGGTGCTCTGTGACAACCCAGAGAGGTGGGATGGGGTGGAAAGTGGGAGGGACGTTCAAGAGGGAGGGGACGTATGTATACCTATGGCTGATTCATGTTGATGTATGGCAGAAACCAACATAATATTGTAAAACAATTATCCTCCAATTAAAAATAAATAAAAACAAAACAAAAGCTTTACGTAGAGGCTTGTATGCAAAGGAACTCAGTCTCTAGACAACAGCCAGCAGGGACCTGAGACCTGCCACCAGTCACATGAGTGAGCCTGGAAGCAGGTCCTCTCCCAGTTGAGTCTTGCTTGAATTGATTTCCACTCTGCTAGATACCTTTACTGCAGTCCTGTGAGAGACCCTGAGTCAGAGGCACTCAGCTAAGTTGCACCTGGATTTTTGACCCACAGAAATTATGAGAAAATAAATATTTGTGATTTTAGGCTGCTAAGTTTGGTATAATTTGGTTTACAGTGATTGATGACTAGTAGAGGACTACCCTGTCCTCTAGGTCAGGGTCAACCTGCTTATTTTACTTATATGCAGAGTACATCACGAGAAATGCAATGCTAGACGAAGCAAAAGCTGGAATCAAGATTGCCAGGAGAAATATCAGTAACCTCAGATATGCAGATGACACCATCCTAATGGCAGAAAGCAAAGAGGAACTAAAGTGCTCTTGATGAAGGTGAAAGAGGAGAGTGAAAAAAGGTGGCTTAAAACTCAACATTCAAAAAGCGACAATCATGGTATCCAGTCATTACTTCATGGCAAATAGATGGGGAAACATTGGAAACAGTGATAGACTGTTGGCCTCTGAATTACTGTGGATGGTGACTGCCCCCATGAAATTAAAAGACACTTGCTCCTTGGAAGAAAAGTAATGACAGACCTAGACAGCATATTAAAAAGCAGAGACATTACTTTGCCAACAAAGGTCTGTCTAGTCAAAGCTATGGTATTTTCAGTAGGCATGTATGGATGTGAGAGTTGGACAATAAAGAAGGCTGAGTGCCAAAAAATTGATGCTTTTGAACTTTGGTGCTGGAGAAGACTCCTGAGAATCCCTTGGACAGCAGGGAGATCAAACCAGTCAATCCTAAAGGAAATCAACCCCAAGGAAATCAACCCTAAGGAAAGGAATATTCATTGGAAGGACTGAAGCTGAAGCTCCAATACTTTGGCTACATGACATGAAGAGCTGACTCACTGGAAAAGACCCTGATGCTGGGAAAGACTGAAGGCAGAAGGAGAAGGAGACAATAGAGGATGAGATGACTGGATGGTATCACTGACTCAATGTACATGGAGTTTTCCAGGAGATGGTGAAAGACAGGGAAGCCTCATGTGCTACAGTCCATGGGGTTCCAGAGTCAGACACAACTGAGTGACTCAACAAGAGGACTACCCAGGATTCAAAGTCAAATAAGAAAGAGCCCTGACATGCAACAATCCTGTAGATTATCAAGGGTGATAGAAAAGTGGCCATGATCACACTACAGTAAAATAGGTGTTATAGAAACATACACAGTGAGTGATGGGAGCATAGAGAGAAGAGAATTTCCATCCTACTTGAAGATTGAAGGTTTTAACTGGCAGATTTTATTTTTGTCATTGAATGAGCAGGTTGTCATTTGATCAAAATGAGGAGAAATGGTGATGGGATACTTGATGAGAAAATGAATTTTTAGAACCTCTACTGGAAAGAATAGTTGAAAGATTTAGAAAAGAAGCCAATGATGATATCTAGGCAGTTGGGTTAAGAATCATGGACTTGCAGAATCTCCAGTTGAGACTGGGGTTTACTTTTTTAAAATGTTCTTGGCAATATGTATGTAAGATTACAGAAGTTGATGATTGGATTTGGGATCTCAGAGAAGATAAAACAGAAAAGCAAAGGACTGAGGAAGAAAAAGAGCAAGACAATTCTTATAGTCCCAGTGGAATTTAGATTGGATAGAGAAAGTAAGACAATCAAAGCTGCCAAGAGTTTGGGGAAATGTCACCAAATCTGACCTCCTACCAATCACTAGGGCCAAGGGAGTCAATGCTAGGTTTGACTTAAGCCTAGGTCATATACTCCAGTCCTGAGTTGGAGGAGACTTCTAGCTGAGAATGGGAAAGAATAATTATGTGGAAGGAAATTCAGGTTTGCTACCATGAGAAGAGTGAATGGATGCTTTATAGCAGAGACCTCTGGTTTCCTACAGTAGTGTTCATTTCTTCCAGAGTAAGAGAACCCCTCGTTTTTAGGGGTGGGGGAAGCACATAATGATAGTATTTACTAGTCTCCTGCAGCTAGGAATAGCTATGCAACTAATAAGCTGATCAAAGGGATATGGACAGAAGTGGTGTGTGCCATTTCTGGACCATGTTCTTAAAGGGAATGGGATGTCATTCCATTTCCCTTTATTCCTTTTCTGTCTGCTCGAATATGGTTGTGGTGGTGAGCCAACTTGAACCATAAGGAAGACATTCTATTCCTAGGGAGGGCAGAACAACAGGAGGAGTCTGTAATCCCTGGATGATGTCATGGATCCTTTGTCATCCTACATGAGGAATAATTAAACTACAGTTTTTAAAAAGCCTCTTTTAACGTGGTTCTCTGTTACAAGTGACTGGACCTACCTTTCAACCAATTCAGATGTCCAGTAAAAAGAGATATGCTGGGAATATAAATGACCATAGCATAAGACAGAAAGTAGTAAGCAATAAACAGAGGCACAGATACACAGGATACAGAGAAAAATCACTTCAAGCCAGACTGTGAACTTTCAAAAGAGATTAAAGTTTCTGATCAGTGACAGACCACAGACTGTCTATAAGTGGTGGAATGCAGGCGGGGAAATGTGCCTCAACAGCTGATTATTCCAGACAGGCCGGCGGCAGTGGTGATGGTGATGTGGCCTGATAGTGACAACTGGCCCATGCATCCAGCTCACCCAAGCAACATTTGGACCTTGATATACTTATTTAAATTAGTTGTGGTTTGGGTTGATGCTTCTTGACAATGATCATAAAAATTAAGAAATAGGGGTGGAAGAAATCCTAGCGACTAGGAAAACATTCTGCTCAATGCACTTCAAAAGACAATAATAATTACAGTGATGCTAAGTTAAGTCTTGTACATAGCCAGTAAAACCCAGGACTTCTAACTCCCCGGCCATTGAGGGCTGAAGGCTTCTATATACTTAATTTGTAAAGAATCCCTGTGAAGGTTTCTTCTCCAGCAAAACACTAACCTCAGGTTGCTATCTGCAAAGCCCATCGGTTACTCTAGTGGACAGTGGTGGTAGTGGTTTAGTCGCTAAGTTGTGTCCATCTCTCGCAACCACATGGACAGTAGCCCGCCAGGCTCCTTCGTCCATGGGATTTCCCAGGCAAGAATATCGGAATGGGTTGCCGTTTTTCTCCAGGGAATCTTCTCAACCCAGGGATGGAACCTACAACTGCATTGCAAGAGGATTCTTTTACCGCTGAGCCACGAGGGAAGTCCTGGTGAGACAGAACATTACCATCACGTCAGAAAGTTCTAGGATAGCCCACAGATCTAAGAGAGATGTCTCTCTCTCCTGCCAATCCTCAATCTTGGCCTCAGTCTGTGCATAACCCAAACCCAAAGACTGGTCCCCAAGCTCTTCCACTTCCTAAAGAAGATTTAAAACTGGTAACGACAACAAAAGTCGTTTGGCCTAGTCCCGCTAAGAAGGGGACACGGTAATAGAACGCCAGGATTCTTCCACAACAGTCAGTAGGGCAAGTGGGCGGTAAAAAAGTAGCCGGGACCAGACGTGGGGGTGGAAGAAGAGGCAAAGGGGCGGGGATGAGCGCCGCGCGCTCGGACTGACGCCTGCACGAGGCCGGGGGCGGGGCCGCGCGCTGCTGGGCGGGGCCGCGCGCGGCGGGCCAGGGAGGAGGGGGAGCCCGGCGGCCGGCGCGCTAGCCTAGCCGTGCGTGCTCACGTGACAGGTCCGCGAGGTCCCGCTCGCGCAGTCGTCTGGGCGAGCGAAGATGGCGGCCGAGAGGGAGCCTCCTCCGCTAGGGGACGGGAAACCCACCGACTTTGAAGAGCTGGAGGACGGAGAGGACCTGTTCACCAGCACTGTCTCCACCCTGGAGGTGAGACCGCGTCGCCGTGGGTGCTTCGCTCCGTTGCTGCCGCGCGTCTCACCTTTTGGTGCTTGCCCTGCCTCGACCCTCCGCGTCACCCCCCAACCCCCAGGTTTGCAAGGACCTGGTTGGGGCGACACCTGTGACGCGGGCCCCACCTCGCGTACCTGTCATTGGGCTGGAGTTGGCCTGGGCGGCCAGGCCTGCTTAGGAGAGGGAACTGCGGGGCCGGGGGCCGACCTGATCCCCTGAGGGCCAGGACCGGACAGAGCATCGAGTGTCCTTTCCCCGCTCAGCTGGCCCTCCGCGGTGTCACTTGCGCCTCTCCTTCCAGAGCTCTGAAGGTCTTGCCTTAGGTCTCAGCACACCTCCTGGCGCTGCCGGGCAACCCCCGCAGCCTCTTTCAAGAGGTGATTGCTTTTCCCTTCCCAAGGGAGGGTGTGCCTCTGAACAGGGAGAGCAGTGCAGAGAGCGCGCTGAGTGGCCGGGGCGCTGGAGGGACCGTGTGGATGCACTTTTCCCGGTCCTGGACCTTCAAGGACTGCTAGTTCCCCTTGAGGGAGGTACTTCTGTTTTAGACTGTTAAATAGGGAAATAAATTTGGCCGGTTTTGCTTGTCTTTAGTTTCTAAGCCTTTTAACGATCATAGTGTTGATAAAATACAAAGTTGAAGGCAGGGAGTAGTCCAGGAAACTGCTAGGCAGTGGGGGAAGTTTTTTTAAGTTACCAGGGGAGAAATAACAGATCCTCACTCCTTTTTCCTCTTTTCTCTCATGATCAGCGATCTCTGAAGCTACGTGTTCCTGTTTTTGTCAAAGGAAACGCCCTCTATGAACTTAACTGTATTGGGCCTCCTGAATCTAGTTCATGTTTCAGTTGCTTTGCCTTTGATGAGAGCACACACACCTGATAGCTGAACTTTAAGTGTGTGTATGTGTATTAAAATACAAGCAAATTTCCCAAAGAGTTGTTTACCTTAGATTGTGAAAGTGAAGTCGCTCAGTCGTGTCCGACTCTGCGACCCCATGGACTGTAGCCTACCAGCCTCCTCTGTCCATGGGATTTTCCAGGCAGTAGTACTGGAGTGGATTGCCATTTCCTTCTCCAGGGGATCTTCCCGACCCAGGGATCGAACCCGGGTCTCCCACATTGTAGACAGACGCTTAACCGTCTGACCTTAGACTGTACTTCCTTATAAAGTGCTTTTTTAATAAGCTTCCTTAGCTTGATCCACTCTGCACCAAATTAATTGAAAATTATTGTAGCATATCCTTTATTTAGCTTTCAGTTACGTGGAACTGGTAACTTCCCTGACCGTTTTCAGTACTGACCATATTCTGCTAATTGTATATGCGTGTTCCTGGCCAAACCTCACCTCTCCTCAAGATTATAGGCTTTTTGGGGCTAGGGGTAGTACCTTTATCATCTTTGTGTTCCTCACAAAATCTCGAACATTTGCATTTTGCAAATATTTGTTGAATGAATTGTCAAAACCAGCATCTCCTAAGATTTAATAAAAATTGTCGTGCACGGCAAACTACCTTTTGGGGGTAGTATCCTTGTAGTCCTTTATACTTTACAGCTACTTAACATGTTTTGAAAGGTAATGTCTATGCAGGATTGTAAGACCTGGATTCCCTGTGGGGCTACAAAGATTTTCCACCAACAAGGATCAGAATAAACTTAACATAGTGTAAACTAGAATATTGTGAACACTAAGCATTGTGTTTAATTGAGATCTTTTTAAAGTTGAGTAAAAGGAACTACAGTTTCTATTTCCCATTTGGATGGGACTGTTTAATAAGGTTGTGTGTGTGTGTGTGTTTTCCCCCCAGTTAAAGTCTGTAGAGTTCTGAGTATGAATAAATGTATTGTGGTTAGTGCATTATGAAAGCTTTTTAAAAAGTTGGTTTTGATTAGTCATCTAAACCCTTTATTTCATGAAACTCCAGATATTTTCAAGTAGTATAACTGTGAAGCTTATAAATTCAGAATTATTTTTTGCTTTTCAAGCTATTTTTGGGAAGGGTACATAGCAGTACTTATTAGTATACCAAAGCTGCTCTAAAGGAATATTTTTTCAGTATGTCACTTTTCTTTTGAATAGAATAGTGCTTCTCAAACTTCAGTGTGAAGGAGAAACTATAGGATTCTTGTTTAAAATGCAGATACCTTTGCCTCACTAGAATCTGCATGTTTCCTGAGTGTTCTCTATCATTGCTTTTCAAACTTCATATGTCAGTTACCTGGAGATCTTGTTAAAGTGCAAATTTTGATTCTGTAGGGCTGAGATAAGCCAGTGTTCTGCATTTTTAACAAACTCTCATTGTGACATTGTTCCTAGTCCATAGACAGGGATGAGTTGCAAAGCTCCAGGTGATTCTGATGCAGGTCATCTGCTTTGAATAGTTATTACCTAAGCTATAAAGTATAATAGACATAAAAATTAACATCTTTCTATTTTAAAAAAAGAGTTTTAAAAATGTTCATGTAGGAACTTTCTCCTTTGAGGGCATTGGGAGTAAAAAAGTCAATTGAAATCCATATAAGTAAAAATTAAATTATACACAGCTTCAATATCATAATTGTTAACCTTGTAATGATTGTACAACTTAGTGTATATGTATGCTGTGAGTATATTTTAATCCAAGTATTAAAATCCTTTCTTTTCAAAATGAAGAACAGTCACATAAAGCCATGTTCAGTCGTTAAAGCATATTTGAAACATCTAGTGTGTTTCTGTTGTGACTGTGAAACAAAGTGGTGATGGGCTGGCATAGGGGACATGGAAAGAAATGAGAAGGGAAAAAAATCTGGCAAAAGCTTGTTTGTTTGGTTGGTAACTGAGAGGCTTTAGATGGTTTTGCAATGCTGCCTTAAAAAAAAAAAAAAAAGAAAAGAAAAGATGATATAGCTCTAAGGTTAATAGGTGCTTGCCCTAAAGTAGCATGAAGTAGTAAGACAGGAAATTAATGTATTACATGCCTGTTCTTTTCTTTATTTTCGGTTGCCCTGGGTCTTTGTTGCTATGCGAGGGCATTCCCTAGTTGTGAGGAGCGGGGGCTCCTCTCCAGGTAGTAATCTCTAGATGCGGGCTTCAGTATTTGCGGCTCCCAGGCTCTAAAGCACAGGTCTAGTGGTTATGGCACACAGGCTTAGTTGCTCCGCAGCACGTGGAATCTTCCTGGATCAGGGATTGAACCCATGTCTCCTGCATTGGCAGGTGATTCGTATCCACTGAGCCACCAGGGAAGCCCTGTTCCTTTTTTTTTTTAATTTTTGTTGGAGTAAATTAATAGTTGATTTGCAATGTTGTTCATTTTTTAGTTCATAGACCATGCAGTTCACCCATGTAATATGTACAATTTTGTGGGCTTTGGTATATTCACAGATATTGCAACATTTTTATCACCTCAGAAAGAAACCCTGTACCCTTTAACTATCACCCCCATCCCCATTCCCTAAACCCCTCTGCCCTCAACCTTAGGCAACTACTAATTCACTTTCTATCTATATATTCCCTATTCTGGACCTCATATGAATAAAATCATGTAATATGTGGTCTTTTGTGACTGACTTTTTTCACTTAACCTGATGTTTTCAGAATCTGTGTATGTATTCCTTTCTATCCCTGAATAACATTCCATTGTGTGGCTATACCTTATTTGGTTTATCCATTTTGTCATTTGTTGGACATTTGCATTGTTTCCACATTTTGCGTATCATTATTATTGCTAGAACATATGATGACTCTGCTTTTAATCTATTGAGGAATTGCTGGAGTAGTTTCTCAGAATGGCCACACCATTTTACATACCCACCAGCCATGTATGAGGGAACCAATTTTTCCACCTCCTCACCAATATTTGTTGTAGTTTGACTTTTTTATTCTATCCATCATAATGCTTGAGAAATGGTATCTTAGTGTGGTTTTGATTATATTTTCTTTTTTTATGAATTTAAGTTTTTATTTGTGTATTTCACTGTAGTGCTGTGATAACAAAAATGACATCTGTATACCAGAACATACATATATCAACAGTAAGATTGATTATATTTTCTTAAAGACTAAATTAAGTCTTTCTTAAGACCTAAGACTATATTAGATGTTCTTAAAGATTATATTTTCTTTTCATGTTCTTGTTGGCCATTTGTACATTATGAAGAAATGTCTATTCAGAGCCTTTGCTCACTTTTCAGTTGGGTTGTCTTGTTATTTATAAGAATTTTTTTGTGTATTCTAGATGCAAGTTCCTTGTCAGATACATGATTTGCAAATGTTCTCCCATTCCATGAATTGTCTTTTCATTTCTTAATGGTGTCCTCTGAAGCACAAAGTTTTTTAAAAATTTGATGAAGTTCAGTTCATCTACTTTTTATTTTGTTGCTCATGCTTTCAGCATCATATATAAGAATCTCCTGCCCAATCCAAGATCATGAAGGTTTCCTCTAAGAGTTTTATAGTTTCGGCTTGATTTGTTTTGAGTATTTGTATATGATATGAGATAAACTCTTTTTTTTTTTTGCTTGTGGAAATCCAGCTGTCACAGCATCATTTGTTGAAAAACTGTCCATTGAATGATCTTGACACTCTTTCTGAAAATTGGTTGACTATAGATGTTTACAGTTGGTTCTTGTACTAGCCTCTCATCTTAAGGTCAACTGAAGTTAAGCTGAGTACCACAGTTTCCCTAACACTGTCGCATGATAGAGTTTATAGAATATTTCAAATGAAATTTCCAGATGGGAGGTTCACAGGTCTTAGAATTCCTTCCCCACCATGTAACCCCAAGCCTGCTCCGTAGATGCTGTACTTGGTTGATTTCAGTAAATACTTGACTATTTACTCTCTGCTGTATTTTTTAGATGATAGTGGGAGTACAAAGATCAACTAGATATCAGCAGATCTTTGAGGAAAGAAAATCTCTGGTGAAGAAGAAAGAGAAGTACAGAAAACTCAGATCCAAAGAGATTGTGACTATGTTCTGAAAACACACCTATTTTCACTGAAAGTCCTGGTGGACTGGGGGAGATTGCTAACTCCTATCAGCGTTCCTGACACATGGTAGATGAACATAAATGTTTCTACTGGCTAGGAACAGCCACTGAGATGGTAATATTTAAGAGAGACTTTAAAGGGTGGAATGAAATTTTCAATGTGGGAAAATAGCAAATGTCACTTATGGTTCAGTCCGTATTGTAAGGAACCATAAATAATTTTGAGTGGCTCTATATAGGATGTTACAGGTTTATGTGGTGAGACTGTGCAGAGCTTTGAAATTTGTTACATAGGTGCATTAGAGCCCTACAAGACCTTCAGGGCACTAATATGATCGCTTTGGAAGCTTAATGTTCTGGCAGTTTGGGGGATAAATTTGTAGGAGGTATCATTGGTAGGTTGATGAGCTGGAGGTTATTTTAAGTCTAAGGTTAAAGACCTCAAGAGGAATAGCGCGATTAATAAAGGAGAGAAGGAAGTTGATACAATAACAAGATTAAAAGATGGCCAATCTTAACGCTTTGAATGTCTCGGGGAAGGAGTTATAAATTTATTTCATTTGGGAATAAGTTACATCAATGAAGAGACTATCAGACAGCTAGAAATCCCAGATGGAGTAGAGATACAGATTCAATACAATTTATTGACTGGTGACACTAAATTGAACTGTGGAAATCTAGTCCTTGTCCTCATGGAGTATATGAGTCAACAGGAGTCAGCATGATAAACACAGCTTTGTGAAAAAACACCTGCAATACCAGGTGATAATGTGTGTAACTGAAATATGTGCGTGGCACACAAACAGTACCAGGTACTGTGAGGATGAGATGATTGGATAGCAGTACTGACTCTGTGCACATGAATTTGAGCAAACTCCAGAAGATAGTGAAGGACTGTCACTGGCGTCCTTCAGTCCATGGGGTCACAAAGAGTAAGACACGGCATAGCAAACAACAGCAGCAGAAATAGTATAGAAACCTGGAGTGACTTAATTGTGTAGAAGTGATCTTTGAAACCTTGAAAAGTAGATGGCATCAACAGAGAGCAAGTAGAGAAAAACTAAAGAGTCTTTTGATAAAGAACTGAAGTTTAGTATTTATTGTTTCAACACAACAGGTAGTAAAAGCATATATCTTGTTTTCCTAATTCTGTCTTCTAATCTTTAGGTTAGCATCCATCTTTAAAAAGTTTTTTTTTTTTAATTTCATTATGAATTACCTGTTTCAGAGGAGAGACATTTTGTGACCAGGTATTTAAAGACCACTGCATGGGAAATACTAGAAAGAGATTTATGACAAGGTATAACCAGTTGACCACTTGACCTGGAAACTATTAAATATAAGGACTGAACTACTTCTAGTGCCTATAAAATAAAAATGTTACTCTGTAGTTGCTTGAGGCAGAGGTGCTCACTTTTTTTCATTTTTTTCCTGAAGTAGAATAAATTTTTTTTTCTTTTTTTTCCTTTGCCATGCTACATGGCTTGTAGGATCTTAATTTCCCAACCAGGGATTGAACCCAGGCCCTTGGCGTGAAAACATGGAGTCCTAACTACTGGATGACCAGGGAACTCCTAAAATCTGTCTTTAATGTTGATTTTTGAATGTGCACTTTCCTATAAAATTGAACTCTTGTGTTTTTTCCCTGTGATGATAGTTTTTAGTTGTAATAAAATTTACCTCAGTAAAGTTCACTACCACCTCATTGAAGATGCATGACATTTCTATCACCTTCTAAAAATTCTCTCATGTAGTTAATTCCACCCATTCCCAGCCTCTGGCACCCACTGATCTGTATTTGCCTGTAGTTTTGTCTTTTCCAGAATTTCATATAAATAGAATCATATAAATGGAATTATATTTTGTACAAACAAAACTGTGTGAAACTTTCTGAATAAGCCTTCTTTAACTTAACCTAAAGTATCTGATATTTATGGATGTTGCATGTATCAAGAGTCATTCATTTTTATTGCTGAATTTAGTATTGCATTGTATTACGCATCACAGTTTTTTGTTGAACATTTCTGTTGTTTACAGTTTGGAGACATTAATGAATAGAGATGACATAAACATATATGTACAGATTTTTGTATGAATACAGTTTTCATCTCCTTTGGGAAAATACTTAAAAGTAGGATGGCTGGTTTTGTGGTAAATACGTGTTTAACTTTCTAAGAAACTGCCGAACTTTCTGCTAGAAAGGTTTGGGGTGGGGGGATAAGGCAAAGGGAGATGAAGTTATTTATTTTTAGTCTTACAGGTTGATGGCTCTTTAATAATATAACTCGAATTATAATAGGTATCTGTAGTAATAATATTGGGTTGGCCAAAAAGTTCGTTTGAAAAAAGTGAGTGAACTTTTTGGCCAGCTCAATATAACTCAAGACCATGCCCATTAAGACAGAGTTCTCCAAGCCTGAGAACTAATAATATATGGTTTCACTAAAACAAAATCATGATATGCTCTGGAGCAACGAATCCCGTATTTAGCCCATATGCCCCAGCCGCTGAAGCGCAGGTGCCCTAGAACCTGTGCCCTGCAATGAGCGAAGCCACCACGTGAGAAGCACAAGCATAGCAACGGGAGAAGAGCCTGCATGGCAGGGAAGACTCAACCCAGCCAAAAAGAAACAAATAAAATTACTCTTTAAAAAACTGATAAACAAAAGCGTGATTCTTCAAGACAAAAGCATGTTATGGTATGTTCCTCCCATCATAAAAGTTGCCTTAATATTGAAAGCTTATTCCTACTTAGAGAGCTTTGTATATATTTATTGAGTGTTTGAATCCTGAAGGATTGCCTGAAGGAACCTTAGGTGCAGCTGGTTTTGCCTGTTTTAGTATCTGTTCAGGTTTTCATTTTATCTCTGAAATCTAATAACATTATAAAACATTCTGAGAAAGAAGAAAAAGAGACAGGTTTCAATAGTGTTTTGAGCCATTAAAAATATATTTATTTATTTATTTATTTATTTATTTGACTGCAGTGGGTCTCAGTTGAGGTGCTTGGGCTCTTCGATCTTTGTTGTAGCATGCGGGATCTTTAATATGACATGTGAACCATTAGTTGCAGCATATGGTATCTGGTTCCCGGATTGGGGATCAAACATGGGTCCCCTGCATTGGCAGCTTGAATCTTAGCCACTCTGGTCCACCTTCAATGTGGACTTCAATGAAGTCCCTTCAATGGCTGAGAATTCAGTTGTTCCACATCCTTGTCACTATTTGTTAGTATCAGTTCTGTTTCAGGCAGTGGCATGCTTTGTTGTTCAGTCGCTAAGTCTTGTCCAACTCTTTAAAACCCCATGGACTGCAGCACACCAGGCTTCCCTGTCCTTCACTATTTCACAGAGTTTGCCCAGAGTCATGTCCATTGAGTCATTGATGCCATCCAACCATCTCATCCCCTGTCACCTCTTCTCCTCCTGCCTTCAATCTTTCCCAACATCAGAGTCTTTTCCAGTGAGTCAGTTCTTCACATAAGGTGGCCAAAGTATTGGAGCTTTAGCTTCGGCATCCGTCCTTCCAATGAATATTCAGTACTGATTTATTTCCTTTAGTATTGACTGGTTTGATCTCCTTGCAGCCCAAGGGACTCTCAAGAGTCTTCTCCAGCACAATTCGAAAGTATCAGTTCTTTGGCACTCAGCCTTCTTTATGGTCCAACTGTCACATCTGTACACGACTACTGGAAAAACCATAGCTTTGACTGTATGGACCTTTGTTGGCAAAGTGATGTCTCTGCTTTTTAATATACTGTCTAGGTTTGTCATAGCTTTTCTTCCAAGGAACATGCAGGCGTCTTTTAATTTAATGGGTGTAGCCACCATCTGTAGTGATTTTGGAGCCCAAGAAAATAAATTCTGTCACTGTTTTCCACTTTTTCCCCATCTATTTGCCATCAACTGATGGTACTGATCCCATTATTTTTGTTTTTTGAATGTTGAGTTTTAAGCCAGCTCTTTCAGTCTCCTGTTTCACCTTCATCAAGAGGCTCTTTAGTTCCTCTTCGCTTTCTGCTATTAAAATGGTATCATCTGCATATGAGATTGTTGCTATTTCTCCCAGCAATCTTGATTACAGCTTATGAGTCATCCAGCTCGGCATTTCACATGATGTACTCTGCATGTAAGTTAAATAAGCAGGGTGGTAGTATACAGACTTGATGTACTCCTTTCCCAATTTGGAACCAGTCTGTTTTTCCATGTCCAGTTCTACTGTTGCCTCTTGACTTGCATACAGATTTCTCAGGAGGCAGGTCAGGTGGTCTGGTATTCCCATCTTTTTAAGAGTTTTCCACAGTTTGTTGTGATCCACACATCTAACTTATGCTGGCTTGAACAACTGATCTTTAAATTTTCAGGAGTTTTGTAAGCTGGTTAGTAAACAGCCATTGTTAAAAGTTACGTAGACATAAATTATATTTTAAAAGGCAGTAAATATTTACAACTTGTCACTTGTTTACTTCTTTACTGTGTTTTACTAATTTTTGAGCTCCTGAATTAATGTGTCTATTGTATCTGTGTGGTGTAAAATATCTTACTAGCTCCATTTTCAGTAAGGAGTAATCGGCCACGGAGGGAATTGTTTATGCCACAGAAATCAGCGAAAGGTAAAATTCAGGGTCTTCTTTCCCAAAGACCTGATTGCTAAATATATACCAGCATACCACTGCTTTTTAATTATTCTAAGAGATATGTAGTGTTATCTCATTGTGATTTCAGTATACATTCCCTAATAATTAATGACAGTGAGTACTTTTTTGCTTACATATTCACCATCTGAAAGTTGTCTTTAGTGTTCTTTCATATCTTTTTCCCATTTAAAATAGGTTTCCTTATTGAGTTTGAGAATTTTTTCATGTATTCTGAATATAAATCCTTCATCAGGTATGTTTTGTAGGTATTTTTTTCCCAGTCTGGCTTGTTTTATCCATTTTTGATTGATAATGCCTTATATGTTGCATATGAAATCCTCGGGTACCATTGCCCAAGGTCACAAAAGTTTTTCCTATGTTTTTTTCTATAAGTTTTAAAGTTTTAGCTTATTTATATTTAGACTTGATTGATTTTGAGTTAATTTTCATTTGAGTTGAGGTTCATTTTTTTGCATATAAAATCTCATTTCAATTATTGAAAGATAGTCATGTTACAGTTTGGTTTATGGCTCAGAATATGGTCTTTTGTGGTAAAACAGTATGTGTGTACTTGAAAAGAATATATTTAGTTTGATATTGAGCAGAATGCTCTATAAACCCTAAGTTAGTTGACTGTGTTTTTCAGTACATGAAACAACATAAGTAGATTTAAGATTTGTATTAAGATAAAGAAGCCGAACTTAAAAAAAAAATTCTTCCTTGGGTTTTCTTTGAATGTTTATCGAAAAATCCATAGAACATTTATGTGTGGGTCTATTTCTGGATTGTGTGTAGTTGGTCTTTTGACTGTCTTTCTGCCAGTTGTATGTTGTCTTAATTAACTGAGTCTTGAAATCAAGTAGTGTGAATCCGGTGACTTGGTTCTTTTCAAAATTGTTTTTTGACTATTCTTGTTCTTTTGCCTGCCCATATAACTTTAGAACCTATTTATTGCTTTCTATCAAAAATTCCTGCTGAGATTTTAATTGAGATAACAATGAACCTGTTGATTAGTTTGGGGGAGATTTAGCATCTTAATACTATTGAGAGCCTTCAAGCCATAAGTATACTATTTCTCTCTCTCCCTCTTTTTTTTCTTTTAGGTCTTACTTGTTTTTTTTCATTCGTGTTTCTACTTTTCAGCATACAGATCTAGTGCACATTTCATTAGTTTATACCTATTTTATGGCTTTTTGGTGCTTTTATATCTTTTACATTCACTCATTAATAGCACATTTTCTCTGTTTTCTGCAACTGTTGCTAGACACTAGTTCTAGTAGAGTTTTAGAGTCTGAAATGTTCTATGTAGACAGTCATGTTGTCTGTGATGTGAGTTTTATTTCTTTCTAATCTTTATGTCTTTTTCTTGCCTTAATGCACTAGCTGAATCCACCAGTGTAATATTGAATAGAAGTGGTGATGGTGGGTATCTTTTCCCCCTTCATGCTCATAGGAGGAAAATGCTCATTTTTTCTTTCTTTCTAGAGTATTGTTTTAGATGGCTTTTATTGGGTTAAAGAATTTCCCTTCTATTCCTAGTTTTCTGAATTTTGTATCTATGAATGGATATTGATTTTGGCAAATGCTTTTCCTGCATCTAATATATTCATGTGATTCTCTAGTTTATTGATACAGAGGTATTGATCAATATTCAAATGTTGAGTAAACCTTGAATTCCTTGAATTCTCACACAGTCATAATGTGTTTATCTTTTTTTTATTTATTGCTGCACTCAGTTTTCTAGTGTTTTGCTGCACTCAGTTTTCTAGTGTTTTGCTGCTGTTGTGTCCGTGTTTGTAACAGATACTTGGATGTTGTTTTATTTTACTTGTAATGTCTGATTTTGGGTATCAGAAATGCTTACCTCATTAATGAACTGGAGAGTGTTTTCTCCTCTTCTGTATTCTTGAGGAGTTTGTGTGAAATTAGTCTTAATGTTTGCCTTAATTGTTGGCAGAACTTGCTAGTGAAATCATTTGAACATGTAGTTTGTTTTGTTAGAAGATTTTTAACTACAAATTCAGTGTCTCTGATAGTTACGAAAGTATTTCTTCTTGGTGAACTTTGGTGGTATATGACTTTAAAGGAATTTGTCCTTTCCGTGTAAGTTGTGAAATTTATGGGCAGAAGTTTTTCATAATACTCCATACTTACTACTGTATCCATGGAGTCTATGGGTGATGCCCCTTCCTTTCTATTCCTTATATTGGTAATTTATGTCATCTCTTTGTTTGCTTTTTATTGTTTTGTTTTAATCTTGCAAAAGCTTTGTCATTTTATTGGGATTTTTTTCTTTTTCAAAGAGTAAGTTTTTGGTTTCTTGATTTCTGTTTTTTATTTTCTTTTTAATTTTATTAATTTCTTCTGCTTGCTCTTTGGTTTGCTTTTCTGTTTTGTCAAATAAAAGCTTTGATTATTGATAAAAGGCTTTTTTTGAGAACCAGTATTTAGTTATGTATTTCTCTGAAGCATTGCTTTAGCTGTCTCTCACAAGCTTTAATATTGTTTTTGTCTTCATTCAGTTTGAACTGTTTTCTAGTTTCCCTTGTGACATCCTTTTTAACTTACAGGTTATTTAGAAGTGTTAATTTCCAAAATTTGAGGATTTTCTAGATAGCTTTCTGTTACTGATAGCTGTTGATTATTGTCAGAGAATGTTTTATGATTTCAGTTCTTTTACATTTGTTAAGGTTTGTCTGATGGCCTAGAATGTGACCTCTTATAGTGAATAGTCTGTGCATACTTGAAAAACATGTATGAAGTGAAGTGAAGTGAAGTCGCTCAGTCGTGCCTGACTCGTTGCGACCCCATGGACAGTAGCCTGCACCAAGCTCCTCTGTCCATGGGATTTTCTAAGCAAGAGTACTGGAGTGGGTTGCCGTTTCCTTCTCCAGGGAATCTTCCTGACCCAGGGATCAAACCCAGGTCTCCCACATTGTCGACAGACGCTTTACCGTCTGAGCCACCAGGGAAGCCCTGATGTTATTGTTGAAATATTCTCTAAAAGTCAAGTTGACTGATAGTATTTTCCTGGTGTTCTCTATCTTCTCTTATTATCTGTATTTATTGTATTAATTACTACAATTTAGTATTATTGCAATTTTTTGGCACATTGATCCTTTTATCATATGATACTGCTCCTTTATTGGGCTTCCCAGGTGGCTCAGTGGTAAAGAATACACCTGCCAAGCAGGAGACACTGATTCAGTCACTGGGTTGGGAAGATCCCCTGGAGAAGGAAATGGCAACCCACTCTAGTATTCTTGCTCCAGGAAATATCATGGACAGAGGAGCCTGGCGGGCTATAGACCATGGTGTCTCAGAGTCAGACACAATTTAGCGACTAAACAACAGCAACAAACCCCTCTTTACTGCCGATGATATTCTTAAGTTTATCTACTGTTAATGTAACACTCCAGCTCTTCTTTGGTAGCATAGCATGTTTTTTCCATTCTTTCAGTTTTAACTTATATCTTTAAAGTAGGGCTTTGTAGGCAGTGTATTGTTGTGAATTGTTACTTTTATACACAATCTGGCCACCTCTATATTATAACTAGTGTATTTACATTTTTTGTATTATGTATCTTCAGGCCAAAAAACTTAGCACTTTTTTATTAAAAAAGCTGATCTAGCGATGGCAGATTCCTATAGTTTTCTTTAATCTGAGAATAACTTTATTGCACTGTCATTCCTGAAGGGTGTTTTTGCTGGATATAGAATTCTGCATTGGCATTTCTTTCAGCACTTTAAAGATTTTGTGCTACTGTTTCTGGTCTCTGATTTCTGATGAGAAATATTCAGTTCTTCTGTTTCTTTAAGTGTAATTTTTGTTTGTTTTTCCTTAGCTGCTTCAAGTTTTTAGTTTTAATGTTTAGGTTTCAGCCATTTTTAATGATGAGACTGCATCTAGTTTTCTCTGAAGTAGTCCTGTTTGGAGTTCTCACGTTGCTGGATCTGTAAAGTAATGTCTTGCACCAGATTTGGAGAATTAGCCATAACTTCTTGAAAAAATTTTTTGTGCTGCTCTTTTTGGGGGCTTCAGTAAATGTGATTGTTGAACATTTTATATTGTTTCCCAGATCCTTAGGATTTTGTTCATTTTCTTCATTTCTTTTTCCCTCTCTATTACTCAGATTGAATATTTCCTAAGACTTATCTTCAAGATCACTGACTTTTTCTTTTAAGAACTGTAAAGGGTAAATTTTACTTCCCTGGTAAGCTGACAGATTAATTTCTTTTATGGTTGCTAGAAGTTGACATAATAAAGGATTTTATACTCAGCGCATAGCAAATAGCAGAAGTGTCTTTGTGACTCTTTCCCTTGCCCCTCTCTTGCCAGCATGGTAAGACAGAGGGGCCCAGACCAGCGTTGCACCAGCCTTTGGTTTGTGTCATAGCTGAGAAACTTGAGTTTACAGAACCTAAATCATTTATAATGGACAATGTCTCCCTGTTCTTTGCTCTAGAAAATACAGTATCTTTATTGTTGTTGTTTAATTGCCAAACCATGTCTGACTCTTCTATGACCCCAACGGACTGTAGCCTGCCAGGCTCCTTTGTCCATAGGTTTCCAAAGCAAGAATACTGCAGTGGGTTGCCATTTCCTTCTCCGAGGGATCTTCCCAACCAAGGGGTCAAATCTGCATCTCCCGCATTGCAGATGGATTCTTTCCCATCGAGCCACCAGGGAAGTCTAGTCTTTATTATACTGGATATTAAACAGACCTAATCTTTTGGGGGGAAAGAGGTTAAATATGTTTCCTCAATACCTGTGTTGAATAACCTGTCTTGGATAATTCTGATCACCCAGAAGCTGTTACACTACTCTTCTACCATCACTTCCTCATTCAGTGGCCACTCTCTCCATACTCCTTTCTGTCCAGCTGAGAACAGCTCTTCCTGCACCCACTTGGAAACTGAAAGAGACATGGGGAGGTGGAGGCAGAGGCAAGTGAGTCCTGAGAGCGTTTACCAAGTGACTGCTCAGTGAGCAGAGCAGCAGGGCACTGTGTTGCTGATGGATGGGCACTGATACAAAGTGCACACCTCATAGTCTGCCCACAGAGGGGTGCCTGCTGCCACCCAGCCATTACTGGAGTTGTTCACGGTCCACACCATTCCCATCTTGTTCTCCACTCCCAGGCACTAACCAATGGTAGGAAAGAGTCCTTTCTGTTACATAAACATTCTAGTTTTTCTTTCTCTGTGACTTTGATGTCAAAGAACTATGAATATCCAATATATTAGCATAGTGTGAACGTTTATTTATGATAAGGATACATCCTAGGTTATTAATAGTCTGCGTGTGTTATAATTATATCCTGTATTACAGTTTTTACTTTGAATTGTCGTATCTATTTTAACGAATTGAAGATGGAAAAAGTAGTTTTTGTTATTCAGATATTTAGCATTCCTGTTATGTTTCCTTCTTTCATTGTTTCCTTTTGTATAAATTTTTCTTAAGCTTAAAGAATTTCTTTTAGCATTTTTTTTTAAGACCAGGTCTATTGATGATGAATTATCTTATTTGTACTTCATCTGAAAACTATTTTACCATTATTCCTGAAGGATATTTTTGCTGTTTATAGATTTTTGGGTAGTTTTTTTTTCCATCACTCAGAAACTATTCTTAGACTGTTTTAGTCTTATGATTTCTGATGGGAAATCTACAGTCGTTAAAATTGATATGTCCCTGTGAAAATGGTGGGTTTTTTCTCTCATTGCTTTCATTTTTTTCCCCTAATAGTTTTATTTTTAGCAATGTGATAATATGTTGTAGTCATAGTTTTTTCTGGTTTTATCTTCCTTGAAGTTTGCTCCTATACATTTATATCCTTCAGCTTCAAGAATTTTCAACAGTTTTTTTCTGTATATATTTCTGCAGAAATTTTTCATCTCTCCAGTGACTTCAGTGACATAAATGTTAGACCTTCTAATATCCCACAGATCTCTGAGGTCTTGTTCATTTTATTCAACTTTTTTTCATGATTATTCATATTGGATACTTCATATGGATTTATTTTCAAGTTTACTGACACTTTTCTGTGTCATCTTCATTCTTTTATTGAACCCAGTCTGTAACTTTTTTAGATACTTTGACTTTAGTTCTGGAGTTTTCCTTTTTTCTTTCTTTTCTCTCTCTGTTTTGTTTGTTTTAGTAGGTTCTATTTATTTGCTGCAAACATTCATTTTTTTATTCACTTAAGATATATTTACCGTTATCTCATGGAGCATAGTTCGAAAACCTTGGAAAAGTTTTCTTGGCTAATATTGCAGTATCTGTTTGGGGGTTAGGATCTGTTGATTGTCTTTTTCTCTTGAGATTTGATCACAGGTTCATTACACAAGCACTAAATAATAGCCTTGAGTTGAGATTGACTATTTTTAAGATTGCATGTAACTTTTACAAATTTTGGTGTTTTTCAGAGTTATTATCAAGCAAAGTTAAGAAATGCAAAAAGAAATCAAGTTAGATGACTCTAGATTTAGAAATTGTAAAATAGTGACATGGGTAGTCAAAAAAAGGGGGGGGAGCACCATTATAGCAATTCTGATGTACTTCTTATAAGTTTGAACAAATTTTGGGAGATAGTGAAAGACAGGGTAGCCTGGTGTGCTGTAGTTCGTGGGGTTGCAAAGAGTTGGACACGACTTAGTGACTGAACAACAACAGCAAGGAAATTTATGTAACCATAGACAAGTTAGTGTGCAGGCAAAACTAAAATCCAGAACTTTTGATCCCCAGGAAATTTTGACATTTTAAAAATAAAAATCTCTTATTAATAATCAAGTTGAGTACCCAGGTCTATTATATAGGCCCTTAATGCCTGTTTCTTACTCAAATCAAGTATAATCTCCCTCAGTATCCATACGGCGTTGGTTTTAGGACACACTACAGACACCAGAATCCCTTTTGGGAAGTCTCTTATTTAAAATGGCATAGTGTTCCATATAACCTATACACATCCTCCCATGTACTTTAAAATCATCTCAGATTTTCTTATAATACTTACATCAGTGTAAATGCTTATAAATAGTAAATACAATGTAAATGCAACAGCAACCCACTCCAGTACTCTTGTCTAGGAAATCCCATGGACGGAGGAGCCTGGTAAGCTACAGTCCATGGGGTTGTGAAGAGTCATGGACATGACTGGGTGACTTCACTTTCACTTTTCACTTTCATCCACTGGAGAAGGAAATGGCAACCCACTCCAGTGTTCTTGCCTTGAGAAACCCAGGACGGGAGCCTGGTGGGCTGCTGTCTGTGGGGTCGCACAGAGTCGGACATGACTGATGTGACTTAGTGGCAGCAGCTGTGCAATTGGTTGCTGAAGTAAAAGTGAAAGTTGCTCAGTAGTGTCCTACTTTTTGTGACCCCATGGACTATACAGTCCGTGGAATTCTCAAGGCCAGAATACTGGAGTGGGTAACCCTTCTCTTCTCCAGGGGATTTTCCCAACCCAGAGATCGAATTCAGGTCTCCCCCGTTGCAGGCAGATTCTTTACCAGCTGAGCCACCAGGGAAGCCCAAGAATACTGGAGTAGGTAGCCTATCCCTTCTCCAGCAGATCTTCCCGACCCATGGAACAAACCAGGGTCTCCTGCATTGCAGGCAGATTCTTTACCAACTGAGCTATCAGGGAAGCCCTGAAGGTCGCTCAGTCATGTCTGACTCTTTGAGACCCCATGGACTATATAGTCCATGGAATTCTCCAGGGCAGAATACTGGAGTGGGTAGCCTTTCTCTTCTCCCGGGGATCTTCCCAACCCAGGGATCAAACCCAGGTCTCCCACATTGCAGGCACGTAAAGACCAGCTGAGCCACAAGCTGGTGTGTGGCAAAATCCACTTTATTGAATCTCTCTGGAATTTTAAAAAATATTTTCAGTCTGCAGTTGATTGAATCTGTTGGACCCCCACAAAGAGAGGACCAGCTGCAAAAAACAATACTTATTTGTGTATTGATTGGTTGGTTTTTAAAGAGTATGTATTAATTCTTTTTTTTATAATTTTTTTTATGACTGCGCTGGGCATTCATTGCTGCAGGGCTTTTCTCTAATTGTTGCAAGCAGGGACTACTCTTTGGTTGTGATACACAGGCTTCTCATCGTGGTGGCTCTCTTGTTGGGGAGCATGGGCTGTAGGGCATGCAGGCTTCATTGGTTGTGGCACGTGGGCTCAGTAACTGTGGCTCCCAGGCTCTAGAGCATAGGCTCAATAGTTCAGGTGCACAGGTTTAGTTGCTGGTGGCATGTGGAATCTTCCTGGATCGGGGACTGAACCCATGTCTCCTGCATTGGCAGATAGATTCTTTACCACTGAGCCTCCAGGGAAGCCCAGCAGCATTTATTTTTAATGAGTAGTGTCAGGAAACTGGGTCGTACTCATAGGTAACTATTTCTTTTATATAGTGGCATATTCAAAGCATTTTTCTGTGAAACCAAATGCCACTCTGCTGCTATGTCTTTTGAAAAATAGACTTTACCTTTTAGAGCAGTTTTAAGTTCATAGCAAAATTGAGTGGAAAGTGTAGAGGTTTCCCATATAATGTGCCTACACATGCATTTTTCTGCATTATCAATATCCTCCACCATAGTGGTACCTTTGCTACAATTGGTAAAACTACACTGACAAATCACAATCACCCAAGATCCGTAGTTTACATTAGGGTTCACCCTTGGTGTTGTATGTTCTCTGGGTTTGGGCAAATGTATAATGACATGTGTACTGTTACAATATATTACAGAGTAGTTTCACTGTCCTGAAATTCCTCTCTGCTCTGCTTGTTCATCCCACCCTTCCCCCAATCCACTAGTCTTTACTGTCTCCATAGTTCTGCCTTTTCAACAGCGCAGTATAGTTGTAAATATATAATATGTAGGTCTTTCAGGCTGGCTTCTTTCACATTTAAGTTTCCTCTATGTCTTTTCATGGTTAGCTGCTTCATTTCCTTTTGGTCTGAATAATACAATGCAAACTGTATTGTCTGGATGTACTGTAGTTTGCTTAGCCAGGCACCTACTGAAGAACATCTTCATTGCTTCCAAATTTTAGCAATTATAATTAAAGCTACTGTTAGCATTATGTGGATGTTTTTGTGTGGGTATGTTTTCAGCTCCCCTGGATGACTACTAAAGATCACAGTTGCTGGAACACATAAGAGTATGCTTATCTTATAAATGTACTGCCAAAATGGTCTTCCATAGTGGTTGTACCACTTTGCATTCCCACCAGCAGTGAATGAGAGTTCCTCTTGCTTCACATCCTCATCAGCATTTGGTGGTATCAGTGTTCGAAATTTTGATCACTTTAATAGGCGTCTGGAGTGACTCCACTGTGAGGTGTAGTGTGTCTCACTGTTGTTTCAGTTTGCATTTCTCTGATAACATATGATGTGGGACATCTTTTCATACGGTTATCTGCCATATGTTTATCTTTGGTGAAGTATCTGTTACGGTCTTTGGCCTTTTATTAAATTGGGTTGTTCATTTTCTAATTGTTGAGTTTTAAGAGTTGTTTGTATACTTTGCATAATAAAGCTTTATCAGCTGTGTCTTGAAAATATTTTCTCTCAGTCTGCAGCTTGTTTTTCCATTTTCTTGACATTGTCCTTTGCAGAGTAGTTTTTATTTTAATTTTAGTGAAGTCTGCCTTATGAAATGTTTTTTTCATGGACTGTGCCTCTGTTGTATCTAAAAACTTACTATGAAACATGAGGTTACATCTAGATTTCCTCTTGAGTTATCTTCTAGACACTTTATACTTTAGTGCTCTATCTTTAGGTCAATGATCCATTTTGAGTTGATTTTTGTGAAGGCTGTAAGTTCTATTTCTAGATGCTTTTCTTACATGTAGATTTTCAGTTGTTGCAGCAGTTTGTTGAAAAGACTAATTTTTCCACATTATGTTGCCTTTGCTCATTTGTTGAGAATCATTTGGCTGTTCTGTTGTTTTTCAGTCACTAAGTCATGCCTGACTCTGCAGTCCCATGGACTGCAACATGCCACGCTTCTGTGTTCTTCACTATCTTCCAGAGTTTGTTCAAACTCCCGTCCATTGAGTTGGCGATGCCATCCAACCATCTCATGCTCTCTTGCCCCCTTCTCCGCCTACCCTCAGTCTTTCCCAGCATCAGGGTCTTTTCTAATGAGTCGAATCACCATTAGTCCTTTCAGCATATGATCAGGGTTGATTTCCTTTAGAATTGATTGATTTGATCTCCTTGCAATCCAAAGGACTCTCAAGAGTCTTCTTCAGCATCATAACTCAGAAATATCAATTGTTTGACACGCAGCATTATTTATTGTCCAGCTCTCACATCTGTACATTACTACTGGAAAAACCATCGCGTTGACTATGAGGACCTTTGTCAGCAAAGTGATGTCTCTGCTTTTTAATATGCTGTCTATATGTGTCATAGCTTTCCTTCCACAGAGCAAGTGTCTTTTAACTTCTTGGCTGCAGTCACCATCTGCCGTGATTTTGGAGCCTGAGAAAGTGAACTCTGTCACTGTTTCCACTTTTTCCCTTTCTATTTGCCATGAAGTGATGGGACCAAACACCATGATCTTAGTTTTTTACATGTTGAGTTTTAAGCCAGCCGTTTCACTCTTCTCTTTAACCCTCTTCCAGAGGCTCTTTAGCTTCTTTTCGCTCTCTGCCAAAAGTGATGGTTGTTGATATTTCTCCTATCAATCTTGATTCCAGCTTGTGATTCACCCAGCCCAGCATTTCACATAATGTACTCTGCATATAAGTTAAATTAGCGGGGTGACAATATACAGTCTTGATGCAGTCCTTTTCCAATTTTGAACTAATCGGTGGCTCAGACAGTAAAGCGTCTGAGACCTGGTTCGATCCCTCGGTCGGGAAGATCTCCTGGAGAAGGAAATGGCAACCCATTCTAGTACTCTTGCCTGGAAAATTCCTTGGACGGAGAAGCCTGGTAGGCTACAGCCCATGGGATTGCAGAGAGTCGGACATGACTGAGCGGCTTCAGTGTCAGTGTCAATGTTGTCCCATGTCTAGTTCTAACTGTTGCTCCTTGACTCGAATACAGGCTTCTCAGGTGACAGTTAGGGTGGTCTGGTATTCCTGTTTCTTGAAGAATTTTCCACAGTTTGTTGTGATCCACACAGTCAAACGCTTTGGCATAGTCAATGAAGTGGAAGTAGATGTTCTTCTGGAATTCCCATGCTTTCTCTATGATACAGCGAATGTTGGTAATTTGATATCTGGTTCCTCTGCCTTTCTAAATCCAGCTTGTACATCTGGAATTTCTTGGTTCACGTAATGCTGAAGCCTAGCTTGAAGGATTATGAGCATTACCTTGCTAGCAAGTGAAAAATGAGCCCAATTGGGTGATAATTTGAACATTCTTTGACATTGATCTTCTTTGAGATTGAAATGAAAACTGACTTTTTCCAGTCCTGTGGCCACTGCTTTCTTTTCCAAATTTACTGGCATATGGAGTGTAGCACTTTAATGGCATTATCCTTCAGGATTTTAAGTAGCTCAGTTGGAATTCCATCACCTCCACTAACTTTGGTAGTAATGCTTGCATTCAATATCACAGTAATCCAAATCTGTGCCCCAACCAGTATGCTGAAGAAGCTAAAATTGAACAGTTCTATGAAGACCTATAAGACCTTCTAGAACTAACACCCAAAAAAGATGTCCTTTTCATTATAGGGGACTGGAATGCAAAAGTAGGAAGCCAAGAGGTTCCTGGAGTCACAGGCAGATTTGGCCTTGGAGTACAGAATGAAGCAGGGCAAAGACTAATATAATTTTGCCAAGAGAACACACTGGTCATAGCAAACACCCTCTTCCAACAACACAAGAGAAGATTCCACACATGGACATCACAGATGGTCGATACTGGAATCAAATTGATTATATTCTTTGCAGCCAAAGATGGAAAAGCTCTAAACAGTCAGCAAAAAACAAGACTGGGAGCTGACTGTGGCTCATATCATGAACTCCTTATTGCCAAATTCAGACTGAAATTGAAGAAAGTAGGGAAAACCACTAGACCATTCAGGTATGACTTAAATCAAATCCCTTACAATTATACAGTGGAGGTGACAAACAGATTCTGGGGCTTAGATCTGATCGATAGAGTGCCTGAAGAACTATGGACAGAGGTTTGTGACATTGTACAGAAGGCAGTGATCAAGACCATCCCCAAGAAAAAGAAATGCAAAATGGCAAAATTGTTGTCTGAGGAGGGCTTCAGACAACAGCTTTTCTTCTTGAGAAAAGAAGAGAAGCTAAGGACAAAGGAGGAAAGGAAAGATATTCCCATTTGAATGTAGAGTTCCAAAGAATATCAAGGAGAGATAAGAAAGCCTTCTTCGGTGATCAGTGCAAAGAAATAGAGGAAAACAACAGAATGGGAAAGACTAGAGATCTCTTCAAGAAAATTAGAGATATGAAGGGAACGTTTCATGCAAAGATGGGCACAACAAAGGACAGAAATGGTATGGACCTAACAGAAGCAGAAGATATTAAGAAGAGGTGGCAAGAATACACAGGAAAACTGTACAAAAAAAGATCTTCAGGACCCAGATAACCATGATGGTGTGATCACTCACCTAAGCCAGACATCCTGGAATGTGAAGTCAAGTGGGCCTTAAGAAGCATCACTACGAACAAAGCTAGTGGAGGTGATGGAATTCCAGTTGAACTATTTCAAATCCTAAAAGATGATGCTGTGAAAGTGCTGCACTCAATATGCCAGCAAATCTGGAAAACTCACTAGTGGCCACAGGACTGGAAAAAGTCAGTTTTCATTCCCACCCCAAAGAAAGGCAGTGCCAAAGAATGCTCAAACTACCACACAATTGTACTCATCTCACACACTAGCAAAGTAATGCTCAAAATTCTCCAAGCCAGGCTTCAACAATACGTGAACTGTGAACTTCAGATGTTCAAGCTGGTTTTAGAAAAGGCAGAGGAACCAGAGATCAACTTGCCAACATCTGTTGGATCATCGAAAAAGCAAGAGAGTTGAAGAAAAACTTCTATTTTTGCTTTATTGACTTCGCCAAAGCCTTTGACTGTGTGGATCACAATAAACTGAAAATTCTTGAAGAGATGGGAATACCAGACCACCTGACCTGCTTTCTGAGAAATCTGTATGCAGGTCAAGAAGCAACAGTTAGAACTGGACATGGAATAACAGACTGATTCCAAATGAGGAAAGGAGTACGTCAAGGCTATATATTGTTACCCTGCTTATTCAACTTATATGCAGAGTACATCATGAGAAATGCTGGTGGTTCAATCACAAGCTGAAATAAAGATTGCCAGGAGAAATATCAATAGCCTCATGTATGGCAGAAAGCAAAGAACCAAAGAGCCTCTTGATGAAAGTGAAAGAGGAGAGTGAAAAAGTTGGCTTAAAACTCAACATTCAGAAAACTAAGATCATGACCTCTGGTCCCATCACTTCATGGCAAATAGATGGGAAAATAATGGAAATAGTGACAGACTTTATTTTGGGGGGCTCCAAAATCACTGCAGATGGTGATTGCAGCCATGAAATTAAAGACGCTTGCTCCTTGGAAGAACAGTTATGACCAACCTAGATAGCATATTAAAAAACAGAGACATTCCTTTGCCAACAAAGGTCTATCTAGTCAGCTCTGTTTTTTCCAGTAGTCATGTATGGATGTGAGAGTTGGACTGTGAAGAAAGCTGAGCACCAAAGAATTGATGCTTTTGAATTGTGGTGTTGGAGAAGACTCTTGAGAGTCCCTTGGACTACAAGGAGATCCAACCAGTTCATGCTAGAGGAAATCAGTCCTGAATGTTCATAGGAAGGACTGATGCTGAAGCTGAAATTCCAATACTTTGGCCACCTGATGTGAAGAGCTGACTCATTTGAAAAGACCCTGATGGTGGGAAAGATTGATGGCAGGAGGAGAAGGAATGACAGAGGATGAGATGGTTGGATGGCATCACCAACTCAATGGAGATGAGTTTAAGTAAGCTCTGGGAGTTGGTAATAGATAAGGAAGCCTGACGTGCTGCAGTCCATGTGGATGCAAAAAAGTCATACACGACTAAGCAACTGAACTGAACTGAAGGCTTCCTAAGGCCTACTTGACTTCATACTCCAGGAGGTCTGGCTCTCCGTGAGTGACCACACCATTGTGGTTATCTGGGTCATTAAGACTTTTTTTGTGTAGTTCTTCTGTGTATTCTTGCCATGTCTTCTTAATCTCTTCTGCTTCTGTTAGGTCCTTACCATTTCTGTCCTTTATCCTACCCATCCTTGCATGAAATGTTCACTTGATATCTCCAATTTTCTTGAAGAGATCTCTAAACTATTCCATTCTGTTGTTTTCCTCTATTACTTTGCATTGTTCTCTTAAAAAGGCTTTCTTATCTCTCCTTGCTGTTCTGTGGAACTCTGCATTCAGTTGGTTTTATCTTTCCCTTTCTCCCTTGCCTTTCTTTCACTTTTCTTCTTTCCTTTGCTATTTGTAAGGTCTCCTTAGACAACCATTTTGCCTTCTTGCATTTCTTTTTCTTTAGGCTGGTTTTTGGTCACCACTTTCTCTGTAGTTACTGACCTCCATCCATAGTTTTTCAGGCACTCTGTGTATCATATCTAATCCCTTGAATTATTTGTTACCTCCACTGTACAGTCAGAAGTGGTTAAGATTATACCTAAACTGCTTAATGGTTTTCCCTACTTTCTTAATAAGTCTGAATTTTGCAATATGGAGCTCATGATCTGAGTCACAGTCAGCTCCAGGTCTTGTTTTTGCTGACTGTAGAGAGCGTCTCCATCTTCAGCTGCAAAGAATATAATCAGACTGATTTCAGTATTGACCCTCTGGTGATGTCCTTGTCTAGAGTTGTCACTTCTGTTTTTGGAAGAGGGCGTTTGCTATGACAGGTGTGCTCTCTTGACAAAACTCTGTTAGCCTTTGCCCAGCTTCATTTTCAAGGCCAAACTTGCCTCTTAACTCCAGGTATCTCTTGACTTCCTACTTTTGCATTCCAATCCCCATATGATGAAAAAAGTATCTCTTTTTGGTGTTAATTCTAAAAGGTCTTGTAGGTCTTTATAGAACTGTTCAACTTCAGCTTCTTCAGCATTAGTGGTTGGGACATAGACTTGAATTACTTTGATGTTCAGTGGTTTCCCTTGGAAACAAACTGAGATCATTCTGTCGTTGAGATTGTACCCAACTGCGTTTCAGACTCTTGTTGATAATGAGGGCTACTCCATGTCTTCTAAGGAATTCTTGCCCACCGAAGTAAACCTGATGGTCATCTGAATTAAATTCAGCCATTCCCATCCATTTTAGTTCACTGGTTTCTAATTTGTCAGTGTTTACTTTTACCATCTCGTGCTTGACCATGTCTAGTTCACCTTAATTCATGTACCTAACATTTCAGGTCCTATACTTTATTCTTCTTTACAGCATCAGACTTACCTCTCAACACCAGATACACTCACAACTGAGTGTTGTTTCCACTTTGGCCCAGCCTCTTCCTTCTTTTTGGAGCTATTTTTCCACTCTTCCCCAGTAGGATATGACACCCTCTGACCTGAAGGGCTCATCTTCCAGTGTCATACCTTTTTGACTTTTCATAATGTCCACAGAGTTCTCAAGGCAGGAATAATGGAATGGTTTGCCATTCCCTCCTGGCTTCATTGAGTTCCACAAGCCCCTTGGCCACAAGACTGCCATCCGTGAAGGACTTGCTGATAGTGAGTGAGTCTATCTCTAGGCTCTCTATCTGTCCCCCTAGTCTGTTTGGTCTTTTACCTGTACCAGGCTGTGTCAGTTACTGTGGCCTCATGGTGAGTCTTGAGGTCAGGAGCTGCAGTCCTCCCACTGTGTTCTTCTGGTTCAGTAATGTACTGTCTCTTCTGGGTTTTGTGCTTCTCCGTGTAAACTTTGTCATCATTCTATCGATACCCACAAAATAGCTTGCTGGAATTTTGATTGGTATTGCATTGAACCTGTGGTTCAAAGTCAGGAAGAATGGACATCAGTATTGAGTCTTCCTATTCATGAATATGGAATATCTCTCCATTTATTTAGTTCTTTAATTTTGTTCATTAGAATTGTTTAGTTTTCCTCATAGGGATTTTGTGCATATTTTGTTAGATTTCTTCCTAAGTGTTTAGTTGTTTTGGGTGCTGATATAAATGGTATTTTTTTCTTTTTAAATTTCAAATTCTATTTGTTGATGGTATATAGAAGTAATTAGCTTCTGTAGGTTAATGTTGTATACTGCAACCTTGCTATAATTGTTTATTAGTTCTGGAAGCCTTTGTCAATTCTTCTGGATTTTATTTCCTTTTTTACCTTTACTGCATTAGCTTGGACTTGCAGCGTGATGTTGACAAGCAGTAATGACAGCAGGCATCCTTGCCTTGTTCTTGCTCTTAGTGAGAAAGCCCTTAGTTTTTCTTTAAATGTAATGTTCGGGGTAGATGTTTTTTTTAGCTATTCCTCAAATTGCAGCAATTCCTCTTCCGTGAATGGGTGTTGGAGCCACTCTGCTATTTTTATGTATATATACTTAACGGTATTTCAAACTTTATTGTAGACAGTCTGGTTGACAGACTTACTGCCATTTCTTACACATATTCATAGTTATTTTCTTAGAGTTGAGTTAACAGATAGTCATTGAGTGTTCACTGCCAGGAACCTGGTAAAAAGAAATAAAATAAGACATTCTTCTTTCCATACAGAGTTGTTAGTCTATAAATAGATAATAATGGTAATAGAGAAATTATGACAAAAGAAACAGATATGCATTGGAAGCATATATACCACTCACCTAACCATATTCAATTAGAGGGTTGTCAGGAACATCTTCTGGAAAAAGCTTATAGGAAAAGCTTATTTGTTTTTAAGTTCCTTCAAGAAAAACATGCTAAGGTGAGTTGACGCCTACCTTTGTGAGAATTTGGAGATGTAGTAATGAGCTCCTGAGAGAAAAGAAAACTGCTTTTTAAAATTTTCCCATAAGGAATTTAAACTGTTTTGAAAGCTGTAAAGAAATGTCCTTATGCCATAGGGGATCGTTACTCAAAAAACTGATCAGACAAATGTTATTAATTAGAAATGGCCTTAAAGTAAAATTGATAATTTACCCTTACTACTTAATAACTTATGCCAGAAAGTGAAAAAGAACTAAAGAGCCTCTTGATGAAAGTGAAAGAGGAGAGTGAAAAAGTTGGCTTAAAGCTCAACATTCATAAAACTTAAGATCATGGCATCTGGTCCCATCACTTCATGGCAAATAGATGGGGAAACAGTGGAAACAGTGGCAGACTTCATTTTGGGCTCCAAAATCACTGCAGGTGGTGATTGCAGCCATGAAATTAAAAGGCACTTACTCCTTGGAAGGAAAGTTACGACCAACCTAGATAGCATGTTAAAAAGCAGAGACATTACTTTGTCAACAAAGGTCCATCTAGTCAAGGCTATGGTTTTTCCAGTGGTCATGTATGGATGTGAGAGTTGGACTATAAAGAAAGCTGAGCACCGAAGAATTGATGCTTTTGAACTGTGGTGTTGGAGAAGACTCTTGAGAGTCCCTTGGACTGCAAGGAGATCCAACCAGTCCATCCTAAAGGAGATTAGTCCTGGGTGTTCATCAGAAGGACTGATGTTGAAGCTGAAACTCCAGTGCTTTGGCCACCTGATGTGAAGAGCTGACTCATTTGAAAAGACCTTGATGCTGGAAAAGATTGAAGGCGGGCGGAGAAGGGGACGACAGAGGATGAGATGGCTGGATGGCATCACTGACTCAATGGACATGGGTTGGGTGGACTCCAGGAGTTGGTGATGGACAGGGAGGCCTGGCATGCTGCGATTCATGGGATTTCAAAGAGTCAGACATGACTGAGTGACTGAACTGAACTGAATTAATAACTTTATTCATTAATATGTACCATTAAGTAAGTGGAAAGGCAACAGTACAAACTGGGAGAAAATTTTATTCTCCATACATACGTGATACATATCTAGAACTTCTATCTATACTATGCAAAGAACTCCTACAAATCAGTAACAACAATAGAAAAATAGGGAAAATACTTAAAGAGACCCTTCACAAAAGAAGATATCCAAATGTCTGTTAAATATATGAAAAACTGCTCACCATCATTACTCATCAGGAAAATGCCAATATACATCACAGTAATGTGCACTTTATACTCTCCATAATAGCTTAAGTGAAAACATGAAATATATTTAAGTGTTGACAAGGATATAAAGCAGCTGGAAGCTCTATATATTACTGGTGTGTGTGTGTGTGATTCACACAGTCGTGTCCAACTCTAACCCCACGGACTGTAGCCCTCCGGGTTTCTCTGTCCATTGGATTCTACAGGCAGGAATACTGGAGTGCATTGCCATTCCCTTCTCCAGAGGATCTTCTGACCCAGGGATCGAACCCTGGTCTCTTGCATTGCAGGCAGATCCTTTACCGTTGAGCTACAGGGAAGTCCTATATTACTGGGGGGAGTGTAAATTATATAACTGCTTTAGAAGATTTTTAGTGATATCTTCTAAAGCAGAACATTTACCTATCCTGTGACTCAGGTATTCCACTCCTAGGTACATAACAAACAGAAATTTGTTCACTGTTTGCTAAAAGATATATGTGCTGGACAGTTCATACAGCACTGTTGGTAGTGGTAAAAAACTGGTAATGAAATTTGAAAACCTAGGTGCTCATCAACAGCAAAATGGATCAGTTGTGGTGTATTTACACAGTGGAATATTTACATCAACAAAGATGAGTGTTCTGTTATTACATGCAACAATATAAGAGTCTTGTATACATAGCATTAAGGTCAAAAAACACAACAGAAAAAAAAATGTGTTTTGGATGATTCTAGTTCTGTGAAGAGCAAAAACAGGAAAAACGAATCCTTGTTGGTGGAAGCCTAGGTTGGGAGAGGGTAAAGAATGGTGGGGAGCATGAGTGGAGCTTTTCGATTTGATAATGTTCTCTTTCTTGATCTGGGTGCTGACTACACAGGTGTGTTGGGTTTTGAAAATATATAGCTGTGCACTTTCGGTATATACAACTTCCTTTTTGTGTTATGTATTTTTTTTAAGTACTGGTTTTAACATTATAAGAAAACTGTGATAAATCTAAAAGCTTTACAGTGTTGATTCAATTTTGCTGATTTTTGTACTTTCAGAAATATAAAAATATTCCTTTAGCTTAGTTGACATGTAAATAATCGGGAATTTTTTAGTTTGAAAATACAGAAATTTTAGAATAATTGTAGTCTTAAGTCAACTACTGCTAAACCTTTTTCTTAAAGTATTAATTTGAACTTCTTATTCAACATATTTGCAAGGTCTGATTTTTACTATTATATGATATATACTGTATAAAACATTAAAATTTGTTTTTGTTAATTATAACTAAACTTGACAGATTAGTATATCTAACTGGGTGACTGGAAAAGATTTTCTGTTTTAAATCTTAAGTGACTTCTTGTTAACAAAGAAGGTGAGTGAAAGTGTGTTTTTGGTTATTTCTTACCCTCAGAGGAGGAACTGTAAATAGATGTTCTTATTCTTTCTTCTCTGCTTATCAGGAGAATGTTCTATTTCTGTAATATCTGGAGACATAATTATAACAGACAAACATGGCAATCCATTATCAATTTTTTTTTTAACAGTCAAGTCCATCATCTCCGGATCCAGCTAGCTTTCTTGCAGAAGATATTAGTACAAACTCCAATGGTCCAAAACCTGCAGAAGTTGTGCTAGATGATGACAGAGAAGATCTTTTTGCAGGTAATTGTAAATAGCTTTTTTTTTTTTTAAGTAATTGTCAATTGTAGCATATATCCTATCAGAAAATATTCTCTTGAAACTAACATTTTCTGTGAAGTGCTATTGATGGCTTTTCTTGTTAACGACTTAGGAGGATAGGAAATTTTAGTTACTTTGCTTTGTGAAAAATAAAATTGTTGTGAGAAGCACGAATGTGATCCTTTCTAGTTTTAAGTGTTTGGAAATAAGTCACACGAATAATTTGATTGTTTTGAGCAGTACTTGGACACAAACTAATGGTTGTGGCATTCAGACTTTGAGAAATAGCAATGATTATATTCTTTCTTACTTACAGTTTTTCACAAAGCAAAATTAAACTCTGAACTTAAGAATTACTTTATTCATATTCTATATATATTTGAAATCTGTTTTAAAAATGTTTCAGTATTTACCATGAGTTCCATTTTGATTCAATTTTAAGTGAATAAATTGATGCTTCAGGAATTTATTTTTGATATGGGGGCAGGATTTGGTGTAGTCTCTTTCTACCTTTAAAAAATTGGACCCTCTTCAAAACAATTACCTGCTTTAAGATTAAAATTTAAATACAAATTAATGTTTGGCTATTAAAAAGCAGCATCTTCCTTAGAATTAATGGCACAAATAATTGCAATAGTAAATCTTTGTGTGTTTGAGAGCTTAGTTTACCTAAACTGGCTTTCTTTGAGTTAAAACTTGATAATGTATCCTCCCTCAGCTTTTATAGTGGTTGAATATTGAAACCATCCTGTATTTTTTTTAATATAAGTATATTTAAGAATACAGTCCTCTATGACAGAGGTCCATAATAATTTCCTGTTTAATGTGTGAAAAGTTTTCACTACAGATGAATTCATGTATTTTGTGAATTCATGTCAGAAAATTAAAATGTGAAGACAGTCATTTGCCCAGCCACCCCCTCCCCTTTTCTGTAGCTACCTAACAACTTAGAGTATAATGACAGTTAACCAAAATTGTAATACTCCTTTTTCTTTTCTTTCATTGACTTTTTCCTAGGAGATCCTTAGAAGTTTCTTCATGGCATTTATGTTTTAATCTGAAAGATGACAGAAGTAGCTGCTAATCTAAAATTGTGGTTATTCCTCTAATAGTAGAGGGTCATAAATAGAACACTTGGATTATCCATTGTATTAAAGAGTCTCTAAGTCTCAGAATTCTATGTTAATGAGTGTGCTGAAGCTCTAAAGCAGAACTCTGTGTCTCTGCCTAGGAAGATGGTTTTCTTGTTTACAGTGTGCCCTGCTGATCAAACAGTTTGCCACGTCAGGGCTGTGCAGTGATATTTGCCCACAAAGCTCAACTAGAAAAATCTTTTTTGTGTTAGTGTACCTAGTGCAGAGTATACTAAACATAGTGATTGATCCGTGGTCAATGTCAGTGTTTTTGTTTTTAAGGAGAAACAGAGATGAAGCAATAAAAATATTCTTCTGTTTCTTTTGTTATCTGCAGACACTTTTTATGCTTTATCTTTTATCTTAAACTCAGCTATATTTCATAATGACATCATTAGGTTTCCTAAGGCCTGTATAAGAGAAGAAACTATAGGTATTGGTCTAGTGACTTAGCTATTCTGATTTTAAAACCATTATGAGATTAGATTGTAATTGGTATGTATGCCAATATACTTTGGGTAGCACTTCAAATACTATTATTATGTCAGAAGTGGCGTCAGAAAAAGTTCAGGCATGACTTTGTTACTGTTACTAGCTTACTTACAGGATGTTCACCAAACATGGGTTACTAGAGAGCCCCTTTCCACCGTCAGTACCATCCTCCACTAAGGTTCACTGAACACATTGTAGGAAACTGTCCTGGAGGAGTAAGTGAGGGTGAACAAGTTGCCAGTGTTGAAATTGTCCTAGACTTTTAGAACTTGGTTCTGCCAGGGTAGTTAGTGTATTTCACTTACTCTTTTCAGCAGATTATACCAAATCCAAAGTTTAACAAGTATTCCTTTGTTTGAAAAATTCTCTGGTGTCTGTGGTATGAGTGAACTGTTACTTAGCTGACATTGACATAATCAATTTACACTTACCTTCAAAGTGTCTCTCTCAAGGAAATGTTAATCTTTATACTTAGTATATATGGGACTTTTTTCTGTATAAAAAGAAAAACTTTGACTTATTTTTTTATTGAGGTATAGTTGATACACAGTATCATAAGTTTCAGGTGTACAATATAGTGATTTACAGTTTTTCAAGTTTATACTCCACTTATAGTTTTAAAATGTTGGCTGAAATCCCTGTGATGTACAATATATCCTTGTAGATTATTTATTTTATGCATAGTAGTTTGTACCTCTTTAATTCAAAGTAGACATTTTTAATACCTCAAAAATTCAAGAGGTATCTTATTGCTTCAAGTAAATAACATGTTATTACTGATATACTCTTTGAGGTATTAAAATGGCTTACTGTCTGTTGTTACTACTTTCTCAAACTTTGTAGAATCTAAGAACCTCAGGTTAGAAATCACTGATCTAGTCCTGTTTCATTTACAGTCCTGCTTGCCTTTTCTTGGTATCAGTTCTATAAACCAGCAGAACTGTGGTTATTATTTTGGCCACTGATTATAAATTTTACTTTTCTGGCTTTGCTTTTAACTTACTCAGTTATGATTGATTCCTGAACAATATGGATTTGAAATGCTCAGGTCCACTAATACGCATTTTTAAAAATTAGTAAATACTACAGTACACCTTGATCGGAGGTTGATTGAATCCAAGAATGTGGAACCTCTAAAACAGAGGAGCCATGTATATGGAAAGCCCAGATATAAGTTATACTCAGAGTTTTGACTGTGTAGAGGGTTGGTGGCCCTAACCCCCATGTTGTTCAAGGGTCAACTGTGTTTCATTTTTGTGGAATGCTTCCCTCATTTTTTTCTCTAAATCCATTCAGATCTTTTCAGTTCAGTTTCATAAAATATTCCCTATTTTCCCCAGCCTAGCTTATTCTCTCCCATCTCAACTCAAATTATAGTTTGTTCTATAGTTCATATGGCAGGTAAACATTTTGTTATGCTCTTTATATTGTTCTCTTGGCTGTTATTTGTTTTTTATTATTTAACATTCCACATGTTTGTGTCTTATTTTCCTGACTAGATTATAAACTCCCTGAGGGCAGGCATGGTACTTTACATCTTTTTGTGTTTCTTCATTGCATTTAGCACAATGTTACATAGCTTTTAGACACTCAGTTTATTGATTTGTTTTGTTTATAAATATATTTAGTTTTAGATTTTTCAAGTGAACAAGCACTTTAAATGCAAACCTAAACACCTATTTCTTTGTGTATATTTGTGTATTCAGCTAATATCCAGTAATCTTTAGCAGTTAATTGCTTTAGATTACTAACTTTGTGGACTTCCCATAACAGATTTTTAATCCCAGTTGGGATAGTTCTGAGCAGCTTTCTGCTATAAAGTTTGTGTTTGTGTGTATAAAAGAATCATAATGTTAGCCTGAATACAAGATTTTGGAAGGTAAGTTACCACAAGTATTAGATATATTATAGATCCAAACACGAATGTGGAATTATTCACATCATTGCTTTCCTACTAGCTTTATACCACTAGTATAGATAACTATGTTGACTTACTGGAATTCTTCCTAAAATCAACAAAATCACTGTTGGTTTTAAAGTTTTAAATAAACCACTAAGGATAGATTCATAAATTATTTATAACAATTATTTTAAAATAATATTTTGATATTATGGGTTATATAAAAATGTTTCATAATTCATTGCCTGCTCTACTTGTTACCAGTATCCTCAACTAACTTGTTTAATTTGTATCTAGAAGCTACAGAGGAAGTTTCTCTGGACAGTCCAGAAAGGGAACCTATACTCTCCTCAGAACCTTCTCCTGCAGTCACACCTGTGACCCCCACAACACTCATTGCTCCCAGAATTGAATCAAAGAGTATGTCTGCTCCTGTTATCTTTGATAGATCCAGGGACGAGGTATGGAAAAATGTTTATATTCTAAATTAATATGTAAATAATAACTTTTTTTTTGTTCCTCACCCAGTGTTTCTCTTCTGTCCGTCATTTGTAATCAAAGCCTTTTAGACATTTCCAAAAAGAACACTAAAGAGGTTGGGTGATTTGGTTTCTAAATTTATCCCCACACTTTTTAATCCAATAACTTGAATACATCACTTTCCTTCTCAAGTCAGGCAGTTTGTCATTTGTGATCTTACAGTAATAGTCCCATGGGCTTAGGCACCTGGCTGCTGCAGTTCATGTGGTCGCAGAGTCGGACAGGACTGAGTGACTGACACTGTGTTGGCAGAGCAGGGGATGTGTTCTGAGTGCAGAGGAAGCATGAGGGCCTTCTAGGGTGTAATGATGGTGTTTTTTCTTGATCTCGGTTCTGGTTACAGAGATGTGTTTACTTTGTTAAAGTTATTGAGCTGTATACCTAGGATTTATATGCTTTATATATGTTACAGTTCAGATAAGGCTTACTTTTCAAAAATCTGTGCAGTAGGGCAACTTGAAAAAAATTATCCTTAGAAAAACATACTTTTCTGAAGTCTTAGAATATGAATGTTGCTTTTAAATTTTGAAAGATTGAATAGTTCCTGTGTTTTCTTCTTGAAAATAACAAACCTTTCCCTCAGAACTACTGTTAACAGGGATTGCTTACTTACAATGGCATAAGAAGTGCTTCTGTGGAGTCTCATAGGTTTATCATTTTTCCTGCTTCTTTCCTCAGTGAGCTTTGTAGTGCTTTTATTGGCTTCAAGAAGAACATGTGTTTACTAGGTAATTAGAGAAATCATGATGCTCAAGTTGCTTATCATAATTTCTGCAAGTATGTAGGATTCTACTGGCAAAAGTAATGGCTACTCCTGGTTTTTAAAGAGGAGAGATACAGCTTTTAAAAATAGTAATACTAAAAATAATTAAGGAATTATTTTCATAATCTGCATCTGAAGATTGAACAAAAATATTCCACAGTATTCCTCCAGAAGTTTTCTTTACATCTGAGGAGTCGGAGGAACACAAGATTTTCTGTTGCTTCTCCCAGTTATCCTTTTCCTATTGTCTTTTTGTGTGTGTGTATTTTTCACATAGACAGGAAATGTAAAAGCTTTCATTGATTTTCAGAAATGGAGTGCTGAGTGACTCTCAAATTGTTTCATGTGGCAGTGATCCTAATAAAAGATAGATGGTAAAAGTTATACTTATTACTGTTATGATGATAATACAAATTGGAATCTTTAATACCAAAAAAATTTTCCTAGATTGAAGAAGAAGCAAATGGAGATGTTTTTGATATAGAAATTGGTGTATCAGATCCAGAGAAAGTTGGTGAGTCAACATTTATTATATTTTGTGCTTGCTACTTTTTGATAATTAACTTGGTTGTTAATGTGCTGTTTTTCCTAACTACATGCATTGTTACAATATTAAAATTGGTGCTTCTAATTTTTAAACTTGTGGCAGCTTGGTGGTTTGTATTGTCTCCCAGCTTTGTTGAGAAATAATTGACAAAAAAAAATTGTGTGTATTTAGGATGTTACACACATCACAATTATCACAATGTGATAGCTTAATATTTTACGAAATGATTGCCACAATCAAGTTAATATATTACCTCACATAGTTACCTTGTGTGTTAAGCTTATGATTTTTAATAGCTTGGCTTTTCTTATAGGTGATGGCATGAATGCTTACATGGCTTATAGAGTAACGACAAAGGTAAGCCTTTTGCTCCTCTAAAAAAATCATGAGCCCTCACTGTGTAGTATGAGGATAGTACAGTGATTAAAGTGTACGTGATCACTGTCTTTACAGGGTTATCATCCAGTAAAAAAGTTGCATATAAATAGTCACAGTGAGTCGTGAGTGGTTTGGTAGAGAGAGAGTTCTGGGAGGCTATGCAGTAAAAGATCTAATCTAGGCAAAGTAGAAGTGTTGCGGGTGGGAGAGGGGGCAAAGGGATTTGCTTGTGTAAAAGCCAGAAATAAGAAAACCTTGTGCTTTCTAGGACCTGCAGGAAGTAGTGCCAGATTAAATAGTTTGGCAGTAAGCCTGCCTTTATTATGAACAGCCACATTAGGAATTGTATGATGGAAAACCATTGAAGTTCAAACAAGAGTGTGGCACAATGAGATTTTTGTTCTAGAAAGCTCTCTCTGACTCAGTTTGGATTGGGAGGATAAAAGTGTCAGGGAACTTCCCTGGTGGAACACCAGTTAAGACTCTGTGCTTCCACTGCTGGGGAGTGTGTGAGTTCAGTCCCTGGTCAGGGAACTAAGATACCACGTGCTGCACAGTGTGGCCAAAATAAAAAGAAAGGTCAGGATCTCTAGTTGAGGCAGTGTGAGGCAGTTGCAATTCTTAAAGGGATTGTAGACCTTCAAATCTTAAAGACAGGGGGTCTGCAGCAGTCCTACTGTGAGAAGTGATAGTTAATACTAAGGAATTGGTTCTGGGGATGAGTGAAGAAAATGGTTTCTTGAGTTATATAGGAGCTGTGATCAGTAGAGCTTGGATGTAAGAAGTGAGGAAGGAGGGAAACCTGAGTCTTTGTCTAGAGAAACTCTGTGGTTGTTGGAATGATCCTGGAGAAAAGGCAATACAAAGAGAGGAACACAGTATGGAGTGAAATCTGTTAATTCATTAAACAGATACTTATTTATGTACCTTGGAGTCAGGCTGTCTTCCAAAAGCTAGAATAGTAAACAATACAGAGAAGTTCCCTTCACTTTTCCAGCAGGGGAAAATACGGTGAAATTGAGGTGGCAGTGCAATTTAAATGGAGGTTTTCCCTTGGACTATGCATCAGACTGAAGCCCTGTGGAGATCTAGGCTAGAGGTAAAGATCAGAGGTTAAGAATCATTAGCGTAAATACAGGTAGAGTTGGTGAGATGAGTTAAGTGTAGAATAAAGCAGGTGTTTTCTGTAAACAAACAAACAAACCAGCAACAGCTGTGATTTGGGGTTTTTTCAGTTAGAAATCTTTGTTTCACATTAGTTAGCTATTTTTTTTGCAGTGTAGACCTCTGTGTGTGTGTGTATGCATATTCACAATTATGTATTACATTAATTTTTAAATAATTGTTCAGTATTCAAAATTTGAAATACCTCTTCTTCACTTGTAGACTTCTCTTTCCATGTTCAGCAAAAGTGAATTTTCAGTTAAAAGAAGATTTAGTGACTTTCTTGGTTTGCATAGCAAATTAGCAAGCAAGTATTTACATGTTGGTTATATTGTGCCACCAGCTCCAGAAAAGAGTATAGTAGGTAAGTATGAATCTTTAAAAATGGATTTTTGTTACTGGTACTAGTTCAATTTTAATTGTATGGATTTGTGTATTCCATAATCACTCACTCTCATGACATATCAATGTCTTAAGAGATACTGAATTTAAATATTCTATTTGTGATAGTCATTTATCAACTGAAGAGTGTATAGCTAAAAATTCTATTTTCTAATACCTAAGGATTTTGATTTATACAATGTGATGATGTTAAATATTAAGTTGGAATTTAGCAAGATGGAAGCAATTAAAAACCCTTTTACGGTTATTAGAACCGTATCACTGAGTAACATTTAGAGAATATTTAATATTATTAGCATATTAACATTTTTCTGAGGACTTGGAGATGTTCCATGCTCAGCTATACATCGTACAAAAAGATTTGATTTAGCCTTGTTCACACAGGAGCTATTTAAACTCATCTTATTTGATTACATACCTCAATTTAACATTTAAAAACATTTCACTTTTACAGGTAATAAAGCCTTACTTAGTTAAGAATATGCAGACTATTACAAAAGAGGAAAACCTCTATTGTCCCACCATTAAAATTTTGTAGTATTTTTTCCACTCTTTCTTTTCAGTCGTAGATTTTTGGTGTTCTCTCAGGAGAAGTTGAGTGCACATCCTCCTTCTCCACCATCTTGAACCAATTTCCCAGTCATAGGTTTTTATTTAATCAGTTTTTTATACATATAAGATTGTTATTCTGAAATATATTTGAAATAAGTTTTATTCTAAGTTACTGTTTTTTCCTCTTTAAACATTTGATTTGAAAAGCAGTTTTATCTGTATCTTTTATGATTTTGAAACCTTGATATATTCAAAAGCATTTTTATATTCTTCCTCATTTTTAAAATTCAAAGATCTAGTATAGTTCTTCAGCTTTTTGGTCTCAAGACCCCTTGTGTATTCAGATATATTGAAGGGCCTTAAAGAGCTTTTGCTTTTGGAGCTATACCTCTTGATACTTACATGTGAGAATTTTTAAATTGTATTTATTAATCGACTCAAAAATAATAAACTCATAACCTGTTATTAACAAATAAGGTTTTTGTGAAAAATTATTTTTGTAAGGCAAAAATATAATGATAAGAATGGCTTCCCTTTTTTGTTTTTTACAGTTTTGCAAAATCTTTAATCTGTGACTTCATAGAAAATAGCTTTATTTTCACATCTGCTTCTGCACTGTATCTTTTGTAATACAACACATCATATAACTTTAGGAAAGCTCCACTGAGTTCTCATGAAAGAATGAGAGTAAAAAATAGAAAAATTACAGTGTGGTGTATTATGAAGACAGATTTTGTACACATCCCCTGCCACTCCTCAGAAAGGTCTCAGAATGCTTCCAGATATTCTAACCATGCTTTGTGAACTGCTAGTCTAGTTAATAATTTTATTTCTCTAAACTGTTGCAGTGGTATCCTTTGGCCTCCCATTATTTGTGTAGTGAACTTGTTTCATTTATCATAAATTAATTATTAATATCCTTTTTTCTTTAGCTTTAAGTTGTACAACTGTTTTTAATATATCAAAAGAGGAAAAACAAAATAATTTTTCTCATTTTGGTGACTAGATACACTAGTCTTTAAACATTGAGCCAGGAGGAAAAAAAAATTTAAAACTCAATTTTCATGCCAAGTTTATTGTTTCAAACTAATATTTCCCTCTAATAATCTTCAACCTTCCACCAATTATTAGATTAAAAGGATTGAAAAGATTGGAAGAATTTGAGGCAACCATATAAAATGCCTTTACTTATATCTTTAAAAAAGATATAAGTAAAGAGATTAGCAGGAAAAATAAATGTAGTTAAATAAAAGATAAAGTCAAGTTAGTTTCCTCTAAATGTGTGCATAAAGTCGGAGCAATTATTAAAGGTGGATAACAAGTTGTTCTGTGAAGTTCTTGGCAGAAAATCAAGTAGAGAAGTAGTCATTTTTAAAATTTCATGTTCATCAGTTTTTAAAAATGAATACATTAACTAAGAAAAAATTTGCACATGACTTTATTTTTTAAATTCAGAGAGGTTCTGTGAAAGAGCTCATTATTTCAGCTGTTATAAAACCAGATATGATAAACAAACAAGAACATGTTCTTAAAATCTGTGGCAGAGGAAATACTTAGCATAATCACAGATTACACTTATTTTTCTAGTACCAAAAGTAAAGACTTAATTTTTGCTCATAAGAGGTAAAAATATCAAGTGAGCTTAAACTCATGAATTTGAACTCCATTATGCATATTGCAATCAAACACATTTTAATTTACCAGGAGTATAATATATATCAAGTAAAATAAGGATTCCAAACTGGAAAGCTACAGACATAGCTCAATTTCTGCTTTAGCTGTACTCTTTTATAGTTTACATTAAAAGTACTTGCCAAGTATATATATTAATCTGTTAAATATAGGATACTAGTTATAATTTTTGACACTTTTTTGTCACGTTCAAATATATTTTAAATTATTCAGAAAGTGAAAGTGTTAATTACTCAGTTGCGTCTGACTCTGTGACCCCATGAGCTGTGTAGCCTGCCAGACTCCTCTGTCTGTGGAATTCTCCAGACAAGAATACTGGCATGGGTAGCCATTCCCTTCTCCAGGGGACCTTCCCAACCTAGGGATTGAACTTGGGTCTCCTGCATTGCAGGTAGATTCTTTACCATCTCTGAGCCACCAGGGAAGCCAAATTATGCATTAATTATTTTAAAAGAATGTTTCTCAGTAGTAGAAAATCATGAATCTCATTCAATTTTTTCAAAGGCATGACCAAGGTCAAGGTGGGTAAAGAAGATTCATCATCCACAGAATTTGTAGAAAAACGGAGAGCAGCTCTTGAAAGGTAATTCTCATCAGCTATGTTTATTACTTTTATGTTTTTATTTCAGGAATATAAGTCTGATTCCACTAAGTAGCACAAGTATATTATTAAGTATGAAAATTCTGAAGTACCACTCGATTACTCTTAAGAGTGCTATAAGCTTTTTTAAAGAAAATTGGTTCATTAAAAAATATGGTACTGTATCCTTGTTCCATTTCTGTTCTCATAACAAAGTGATACTTGTTTTCATCTACATTAATTTTTCTTTTGAATAGTTAGTGATATTGAAATATTATTAAATGCAATGAAAAATTAGGTTTGTGCTCCCTCCTTCAGTTCTTTATAGTTGATTGTGACTTGAGAGTACAAAAGGGTTAGTCAGTGCTTGAACTGACTGTATAGTTAAATAAAGGCTGATAGATATATATGCTATACCTTCTTTTATACTTCTTGACCTGACACATTTCCTATAGCTTTGAAGACGTGTTCATTGTGGCCAACTCAAAGAGAAATGGATGGGAGGAATCTACTCCCAGAATCTTAACATTTCTTCCTTTCTGTGCTGAAAATGTGAGAAAACAAGTTCAAAACTATCTTAAAGTTCACCTTATAGTTGATAATTACCTAGATTTAAAATACTTGCTACTTTCATAGATTTTTTTTTGTTTTTAATTTTAATCAAATTTGCTTATTTGTTTTATTTTCTCTTTTGGCTTAAAATTAGTGGTTAGAGTAGATAAGGACAGTTTTTAGGAAATAGCATATATATCTACTGGGTATAAATTAGTTTTTAAAACTCTTTCTGAGACAACATATTTCTGGATTTTAGTAATAAATTATTTCAGTTTTTAAAAAATGCCACAGTAAAGTCAGGTTTGAACAATTCATAATAAGAAAAGCTAGTGTGCAACTTAAAATCTTACGTTAGAGAAGACTTAAAAGATGAGATTATGTCTGTGAGACTAGCAGTCACTCTGGAAAAAGATTTAAATTGCATCAATAGAAGTTTAATTTAGGCATTAGAATTGATTCTGTGGTGAAAGAAGTCATAGACTGAGTATGTTTAAGAATAAAGATAGATAATGTACTGCCTTGATTTCACTTAGTTCTTCCTGAAAGTATAACCATGACCTTTTGAGAAGCCTTTCCAGTCCTGTTTTTCTGTGAGTAAATTTGAAATATTTTGGATGACATCTTTGATAAGAAACATAATGAAGATTTATTGTACCAAGGACATATTTGATTCTCCACTCACCTTTTCTTTTAACTGGAATGCATTGCATAGTACTTAAACCGTACCTTCATTCACTATGTAACACTGAGGAGAGTTTTACAGAAGTATTGAAGCTTGACCTAGTATATTCGTGAAGATAGTTTCTTGACTAGTAAATATTACTTGTTAAATAGTGTCAGTACCTTAGCAGAATTTGCAGTGTGATAAAGCGTATTATGAGTTCATTCTACATTAGAAAAGATAACTAAAGAAAATACAGGTGTAAAGGTACAGAAGCAGAGGAACTGGAATGATTTTTATTGTGAGTTTTCTGTGGCATTTCTTAAAATTTAAATATTTAGGCATTTCTGTGGGATACATGACCTAATTGGATCTGGCAGGTCAAGGATGTATTTCTTCATATATGGTCTAGTAGTCATTTACATAGTTATTTATTTGTTGAACTTTGAGAATCCAGATGACTGTCTTGAGCAAAAGTATTAATATCTAGTATTAAAATATGAGAAGAGAAAGGGGGTGGTTAAGAACCCAAACATTCCTCCTGTGCCACACTCAATAAGCAGAAACTACATCTTCTAAGTATCCTAAAGATAGCTCACTTGATTTTCTTATGAGTGCTTCATGTGTTACCTTACGAGCATATTGAGTTTGTTTTATAGTAAGGATACACTTCTGTAAATATAAACTGAGAAATGTAAAGTAGCATGAAGTAGTGTATAGGGTTTTAGAATCCTTTCTCTGTTGAAACCTGCACTCCATTATGCACTGCCCACTACCTGTGAGGTCTTGGACCAGTTATTTAACCTAAATTCATTGTTCCTTTTCTCTAAAAATGTAAGTGTATCATAATAAGTACCTGCAAACCCAGCTGGCAAAGCCTCAACAGTTAGTGTAGATTGATTAACCCACTCATATCAGAAGGTTTGGAGGTAGGCAGATGTTTAATGTTATCAAGTTCATCAGGAAATCCTGTTGTTTCCTTTTGATATCTGGACAACAGTTGTTTCATCCGTTCACTACTAGTTGAAACCTCGGAATTAACTCCAGTAGACTCCACGTTGATCTCCCTGTTTCCATCCTCATACCTCTACTCTTTTTTTAATATAACCGCCAGTGTCATCTGGTGGTTATGCATCATCCCCGCTCATACACGCATCTAATTTCACTCAATAAAGGCCGTAATCCTTATAATGACCTATAAAATCTTCCATGACATGCGCTGCTCACTCTATTACGTACTTGATATCATATCTTCCTTGATCACTTTGCTCTAGGCCACACTCACCTTTTTGCTGCTCCTCAAAGGTCCCTGGCATTTTCTCACCTGGGTTTTCACTCCCCTACCCACTGTGGCACTGCCTATAAAGCTTTTGCTCCTGGGGTATCCGCATGGCTAATTCCATTACCTGTTTAAAATTCAGGCATTCAGGTATCACCTTTTCTGACCTATTCTATTTAAATTGCCATCAACCGCTGATCCCATTGGGCTTCCCTTGTAAGCTCAGTTGGTAAAGAATCTGCCTGCAGTGCAGGAGACCCCAGTTTGATTCCTGGGTGGGGGAGATCCCCTGGAGAAGGGGTAGGATACCCACTCCAGTATTCTGGCCTGGAGAATTCCATGGACCATATAGTCTATGGGGTTGCAAAGAGTCGGACACGACTGGGCGACTTTCACTTTCACTGATCCCATTTACTTGTCCTTTCTCTACTTGTCCTTTCATTTCTCCACAGCATTTGCCATCTTATCTCATACTACATAATTTTTATGATTTGTTGTCTGTCTTCTTTTTCTAATATAAGCTTCAGTAGGAAAGGAATCTTGTTCTCTTTTGTTCATTGATACATTCTGAGTACTCAGAACAGTAACTGACGTGTAGTAAATGCTCAAGATACGTTGAATATCATCAGATATTCATCATCATCAAATGAATGTCATCAGAGACCCAGGTTCTTTTTGCCTTCTTGGTCTCTCTTTGTTAGCACATATCTTTGAGTCTAAAGCAAGAGAAATATCTCTAACTCTGTTTCTCTCAAGCATTTTGTATAACCTGCTTTATTTTGCTTTAGTAAGTAAGTAGAAATTTGAAAGCGACCCCATGGAATATAGCCCTCCAGGCTTCTCTGTCCATGGAATGCTCCAGGCAAGAATGCTGGAGTGGGTTGCCAGGGGATCTCCCAGATCCAGGCATCAAACCCAGGTCTCCTGCATTGCAGGCAGATTCTTTACCATCTCAGCCACCAGGGAAGCAGTTGAAAGCCCTTAGTGATTGTAAATATACTGATAACCTTTCCTTAGCACAAATCTTAAGAACTAACTGCTGACCACTTCTTGCAGAGTCTGATACTTTTCATCAGTTCCTAGCGTCTTTCATTTATGTCTTCCTTCAGTGTTTGTTCTTCCCCCCAATACCTCTTTCCATTGTATTTTCAGTGTATTCTTCCTACATTTGTTTTTGTTCTTTATCTTTCTTCTACATATCTATAACCTTCTCTGACCTTAATTCTGAATTGGTGTATAGTTACAAATAGTTCATTAAAAATCCGTTTTATGTTTCTTTTCTTAATTTTAACATTATGTAAGTTTAATACCTTTTTAAAGTGGTTGGTTACTCTTTATTTTCATGTAACTCTTAAGAAAGTTTTATTGTCTTTTTCTAGAACATAATTTTTCAACATTAATTCCTCAAAATGCTAGTATGTTTTAAGGTGAAAAAAAGAAATCTACTTTCAGTTGAGGTTTATTGTAAGCTTTAACAAAGTTAAACCAGATCTTTTTCCTGCAGTACTTCTCACAGCATTTAATATGCTGCTCTTCACTGTGAATCTTAAAGGAATATGTATGTAATATATTTCAAACTTTCTTGGTCATAGAAACACTCTTTTTCTTGGAATATTGCATGAGACTAGTATTCTCACTTAATAGAACTCACTCAAAAATTCTCACTAGAACTCACTTTAAAAAGTTATTTTAAAATATAAGTAGTATTAGCTATTTCCATTTACGTTTGAAGTACTGCAGTTTTTCTTAAAGGTTGTGTACTAGATGTTTTATCTTCCTTGCTTGTTCATTTTATGAATGTCTTAAGTGCTTGCTATTTATCTGCTGTTATGTGCACTCAGATGAACAACTTATGCAAACTGCTCTTAAACAGTACACAGTCCTGCTGCTGCTGCTGCTGCTAAGTCGCTTCAGTCGTGTCTGACTCTGTGTGACCCCATAGACGGCAGCCCACCAGGCTCCCCTGTCCCTGGGATTCTCCAGGCAAGAACACTGGAGTGGGTTGCCATTTCCTTCTCCAGTGCATGAAAGTGAAAAGTGAAAGTGAAGTCGCTCAGTCGTGCCCGACTCTTAGCGACCCCATGGATTGCAGCCTACCAGGCTCCTCCGTCCATGTGATTTTCCAGGCAAGAGTACTGGACTTAATAATTCAGCTAGAGTAGTACTGGAGAACTTTAGTGTTAAAATTGTTTAAGTAAAATTCCAGTGGAAAAATATCAGCATTTCTCAAACTTACAGGATTAGTGTTCCTACTGTACTTTTTTTTAGTTTCATAAACTAAGCAGCAAATAAATAATTTTTAAAACCACAGGGTAGATTGTATTGTACGTATCTGTTAAATACCACTTCTATTATAATGACCTCTTACGTGAGCTGATGACTTAAAATGAAGTTTAATGCGGTAAATATTTTATTTAAATATATAAAAACAGAAGTTAATGCTTGAGCTTTTTTTTTTCCCCAGAAACTCTTAGGCATATTCTATAATCTGTTCTGTATAAATAGAATAAAAGCATATTAATTATTATAATAGAAACATCACTGCATGTAATTATTAATCTGGGGAAAGAGAAATTTTTAAAAAATGGGATTAGATAAGTAGCAGTGATTCAAATAGTGGAATTTTTTTTCTTATGAACGAAGGACTGGTAATTTATTGTGACTGTCAGGGTTTGATCTTTTCTCATAAAGAAAAATTACTAAAGTAATAAGCTGATAGTGATTTAATAGTGATGTTTCTCTTTACTTTTTATTTTATGTGATGTCTTATAAGGAAAACATCAAAAATAGCAAAACCTTGGAAATAGAAATGTTGAAAAAAATTTAGCCCTTGTCAAATGAGGATCAAAACTGATTTGATAATTTAAATCTACTGCCAAGGGGGGAAAAATTGGTAGGCTGTTCTCCATTTTGGTATTGATGGCAATTAAAAAAAAAAATAGTTTGGACTAGTTAGTAATATATATATTACTAGAATATATATAATAATGACTGGGGACATACTGACCTGCCAAAAGATAGAGTTGTTTGACAAACTTAGATATGTACCCTAACTCTAATATTTTGCAGTGAGAAGTTTGGTAAGTACTTTAACCTCTCTCCATTCCTACCCCTACCCCCCTACCGTGCCTCTTTTTACATAATTATGAATTTTTTTTTACGTAATTATGAATTTTCAAAAGATGAATGAAAAGCTTTTTAATTATTAAATTACTGTAAAATTCTACATAATTAGAGTGAAAGCAAACTGATAGGAAGCAAACAGAAGGCATCTTTTTTAATTTTTAAATATTCTTTTGTTGAAATAAGATTTAAAATAAGATGCTACTGATAAATAAAGGAGCATTTTATTCTTAAATCTAGGTATCTCCAAAGAACAGTAAAGCATCCAACTTTACTACAGGATCCTGATTTAAGGCAGTTCTTAGAAAGTTCGGAGGTACTATTTCTCCTTTAAATTTTTATATGTAAATGTTCTCATTTATGATTATCAGTGTAGTAATTTATATAAGTATAGGTGTTCAGTAAACAGCTGTATTAATAAATGGAATAAAACAATGTGTTGTGTGTGTTTTTTTTTTTTTTTTGCTTAGTGCTTTAATTAGCTTTAATTACTTAACTAAATTCATAGCAAAATATCTTCTTCATATCAATAATTGTAGGATGATTATTCCCTTTCTTGAAATATATTAAAACCAGAATTAAAAGAATAGCTTACAAATAGTCTAATTCTGAATACCCTAAGTCATTGCTTAGGCATTATGTTGAAATAAGTTTATTCAGACCTCATTTTAGAGATAGTTGAATGTGAGTTTGTATGTCTACATTCTAATAGTGTTATTAAGGTTTTTGAAATGGAAATGTGTGATTTGAAAGAACTTTAATTATAAACATGCTGATCTTTATATTTGGCACATTTTATCCTCTAATTGTTACCATATGAGATTTTTTTTTTAATCTACTTGAACTCCAGAGTTGTTTAAAAAAAAATTCCAAATCTCACAGCCCTGACTAAGTATAAGGAGATTTTTCTCAAGACTTTCTCCTTTTTTCCTTTTAAACAGTTTATATCTGCTAGCAAACAGGTGGCCAGTGTTAAGGTGCTTGGCAATTTCTTAATATATTTTGACAAACAGAGTGTTGTTCTATCTAAATGTAAACGTGCAGAAGAAAAACAAATGGAAAGTCTATTTTTTAAGTTTTCCTTTGAGAATGTACAAGTAGTGTATTTGAGAAATTAGATCTCACTATTGAAATGTATGAGAGTGAAGAAAATACAACCTCCTTTTTTTCTTTTCTTTTTTTTTCGGGGGTGTTATGTGGGGGCAGTCCCTTTTGTGGCCAGTTAAGCCTCTAGGCTTTTAACCGGTTTGTTTGCCCTTATTTGTCATTCAATTCCAGCTGCCTAGAGCAGTTAATACACAGGCTCTGAGTGGAGCAGGAATATTGAGGATGGTGAACAAGGCTGCCGACGCTGTCAACAAAATGACAATCAAGATGAATGAATCGGATGCAGTAAGAGCTGATTTTTCGACTTGAATAATGAGATGAATTAATGAGCCCAACAATTGCATTTTAAAGCTGTACAAGTAGAAAATAGGATATTAATTTGCTTATTGAGTGTAGTTCCCAGCACATCAGTTGACCACCATGGTTATACATGGTTAATTCGTTGCTTTAAAACAAGGAATGTAGCTTGCTATTGGTAACCTAATTTACACTGGTTTGTTGTGGCTAAATTAGCTCCATTTTTCATTTTTCTCTTAGTGGTTTGAAGAAAAGCAGCAGCAATTTGAAAATCTGGATCAGCAACTTAGGAAACTTCATGCCAGTGTTGAAGCCTTGGTCTGTCATAGAAAAGGTTTGTTTGTCTTGTTATTTATATGTTTAACACTGTAAGTTAATTCAGATATTTTATTTTGCAATATAATATTAAAGTTGTGAAATGAATAGTTTTAAGAGGATGTTTTCTGTTTCAACTTTGTTACTTAATATTTGTTGTTGTATTTTAATCTTCTAGTTTAGAAGAAAAATCTTAGGTTTGTAAAAGTATATTTTGAATTTTAGATTAAAACTGCTTGATAATTAACTCTGTTAAGCATATACTGAATGAATGAAGATGTCTTATTGGTAACTCTTAATAATTAAAGAATGAAATTCAAAAATTGATACTTGAAATTTGTCTTTAAATGTAGTTTTGTGCCTATATTTCCTAAAGAACTGTGAAGCATTTGCTTCATTTTTCAAGCACAGTATTTAAAAACCCAGAAAGGGGAGTATTTAAAATTCATTAAAAAATTGAGTTCTAATTTTTTATTCCATTGTGAGGTGTTTTTGGTTTTATTTTTAAAGAATACATGACTTCTAGAACTACCTTTCTGAAACACTTAGTAAGTAATTATCTTTCTAGAACACTTTCTAAACCACTTAGTAAATAATTTATTACTTGTAAGTGCCATTATCAGTAATACATTGCAAAAAAAAGTAATTACAAAAACCTACTAATATATTTCTTATTGAAAACAGTTTTTCCTATTTATATTCTCTCTTAGGGAACATTTTATGGTTCTTTAAGAGAACTTTATGAAATGCAGAGCAACAGAGCAAATCCAGGCAAAGTAATCATTAGTTCTTGACATCTGTTTTTCTGTTTGATGTGTTTAAAATGATCACATTCAAAAATTCTTAATATTTCACTAAGCTTTGGTGTTGCACACAAAGAAAAAAAGAATAAGATTTATGTGAATTATATATACAGTTTTGTCTTGTTTTCTTCCTGTGTGCTAAATAATAATCTCATAAAAATTGTTATTTTCAATGATAAATACATGTTTAAAGGCCAGATAATGTAATACAAATCAATTGTGAGTGTTCCCAGTGCTTTTCATATAAAAATATTAATTTTTTGTCTTTTTTAGGACTAGACAGAGAAGCACTTAGGAGGAGAATGGGAAGGGAGATTATTATATCAAATTTTAAACATAGTTTATACCCTAGGCATATAGGCATTGTACTTCTAAATTTTCAGTAGAGCTCTGAACAGTTGACATTTATATGCCCAAGGCATTTTAATGACTTTTTTTCATGTTATTATTTTTAAATATTTTTTTATTTTTTAATTGGAGCATATTGTTTTACAGTGTTATTTTAAAATATTTGAGCAGCTTGTAAATAGATAAAATTTAAAGAGAATGTAAAATATCAATGCAATATTTAAGAACTTCACTAGTGAACACTAAAAATGAATGCTTTTCTATTTCAGAACTTTCAGCCAACACAGCTGCCTTTGCTAAAAGTGCTGCCATGTTAGGTAATTCTGAAGATCATACTGCTCTATCTAGAGCTTTGTCTCAGCTTGCAGAGGTTGAGGAGAAGATAGACCAGTTACATCAAGAACAAGCTTTTGCTGACTTTTATATGTTTTCAGAACTACTTAGTGACTACATTCGTCTTATTGCTGCAGTGAAAGTAAGCCTTATTTTGTAATCTTCCTTGAATTTTTCATACTTCACTGTTTTGCTTATAAGAAGAATATGGTTTCCTATTAGGCATGCATTTAAGTATGTAAATTACATACTAGTATGTATAAAAGGATTTCAAGATGATTATTCATAACTTAATATTCTCTTCCCCATGACTTAATACCATAGACAGAATTGATTTTTTTTTTAAGGGATCCAAGGATGCCAAATACGGTAAAACCAATACATACTTACTTACATATTTGCATATAGAAGTTTGCAACTAACTGATAGCATTAGTTTACTCTTTCTAGCCTGAGCTGACACTACCACTGGACTCTGTTCTCATTAGTAAAGTTATAATAAATCAGACAAAACCAGAACTGACTGACTATTGCATGAATATATTTAACGGTGACTTTAGCCTGAATTTAGATAAGAAAACATTTTGTGTGGTCATCATGTATTTATAGATGACATGGGACTAGATTAGATAAAGAACTGTGTTTTCAAGTTGTAATGGTTGAGGATGAGCAGTCTTAAGTTTCTGAATAATTGATAAAGTAAACCTGTTAACTAATAAAAATTAGTCTTTTACAGATATCTCTAATATTCAGATAATTGAACTGTTATTTTGTCTGTTACATGTTTTGGAATATACTTTTTAAGATCTTGTGTCTTTGAAGTATTGTTATGAACATTAGTTTATGGAATAAGGGAACTGGAAGTTTACTTTGAATTCATACATCTAGAAAGTTAATGCAACCTTGTTCCTTGCTTTCTTACACAAAATTTTTTCAGCTTAAGTCCGATCAAATTGATTCATCTGTAATCAGAACATTGATGCATTGCATCTTTTAGATGATTCTGTTCTCAGGCTAGTGACAGTTTATTGCTGGAGGGTTCTTAGCACTTCATAGAGGCTCCTTGCTGCTGCTGCTGCTAAGTCGCATCAGTCGTGTCCGACTCTGTGTGACCCCATAGACGGCAGCCCACCAGGCTGCCCCATCCCTGGGATTCTCCAGGCAAGAACACTGGAGTGGGTTGCCATTTCCTTCTCCAATGCATGAAAGTGAAAAGTGAAAGGGAAGTCGCTCAGTAGTGTCCAACTCTTAGCGATCCCATGGACTGCGGTCCACCAGGGTCCTCCGTCCATGGGATTCTCCAGGCAAGAGTACTGCAGTGGGGTGCCATTGCCTTCTCCAGAGGCTCCTTAAGTTTAGGCTAAATTATCAATTTTGTTTGTATTTACTCTTAGATGTCACTCTTTATATTCCTAGTGGTTAATTTTTCTTTTCAGCTATTTAAAGATGTTAATATAGATAGTTGTTAGAGTATTCAGTTCAGTTCAGTTGCTCAGTCGTGTCCAACTCTTTGCAACCCCATGAATCGCAGCACACCGGGCCTCCCTGTCCATCACCAACTCGCGGAGTTCACTCAGACTCACATCCATTGAGTCAGTGATGCCATCCAGCCATCTCATCCTCTTTCGTCCCCTTCTCCTGCCCTCAATCCCTCCCAGCATCAGAGTCTTTTCCAATGAGTCAGCTCTTCACATGAGGTGGCCAAAGTACTGGAGTTTCAGCTTTAGCATCATTCCTTCCAAAGAAATCCCAGGGCTGATCTCCTTCAGAATGGACTGGTTGCATCTCCTTGCAGTCCAATGGACTCTCAAGAGTCTTCTCCAACATCACAGTTCAAAAGCATCAATTCTTTGGCACTCAGCTTTCTTCACAGTCCAACTCTCACATCCATACATGACCACAGGAAAAACCATAGCCTTGACTAGACGGGCCTTTGTTGGCAAAGTAATGTCTCTGCTTTTGAATATGCTATCTAGGTTGGTCATAACTTTCCTACCAAGGAGTAAGCGTCTTTTAATTTCATGGCTGCAGTCACCACCTGCCGTGATTTTGGAGCCCAAAAACATAAAATCTGACACTGTTTCCACAGTTTCCCCATCTATTTCCCATGAAGTGATGGGACCAGATGCCATGATCTTATACTTCATTTTAAATAGGCAACTAGTGATACACAGAAGTCCAGTTTATAGATAATGGTTCCTGTTTCTCTGCCACCTGCTCTCACCTCATTCCAGAACTCCTACTAACATGAGAGCTGTTGTTAAAAAGAATAACACCTCCAGAAAAAACCTGTGGGTTCAAAAAGGGACACTTGGCACTGTGTGAGAGGTAGTACATGCTGAGAAGAGCTAACCTGGGAGAAGACTCCCTCTCAGTGTTAATCTTCCTGTGTGATGGATGCTCATCCTTCAAAAACAGCTTTTCTCATACTGCCTTTACCTTCTTACTGTATTTTTGCATCTCATGAAGTTACAGTTATATTCATATCCCAGAATGTTTCTTACAGAACACTCAACACTGAAAAATGCACCACAGTCAACTAAGTCTTTGAGATAATGTTTGTGATCCCTGTCTTGTGGATTCAGTGTACATTTAAAAAGCTCAGGACTGTCCAGTAGTAAAAAAAAAATGAAATAGACATTTAACTTTGTTTAATCCGGAGGCTTCCAAATTCATATGAACAGGAATTCTTTTCCACTTAATGTCCTTGCACATATATGGAACACCCTTTGGGAAATACTAAATCAGTATGGTCTGTGGTCAAGTTATACGTTAAGATGCATTAAGCTGTTTCAGATTGATTTTCTACTGAAACCTAGCCCAACTCAATTTCATAAAGGAATTGAGAAATTATGAGTGACATAATTTTTTCAGTAATTTTTATGGTCTTTATTTTTTGTTTTTAAATTTAAACTGTTTGTATTTGAATAAGTAATACATGCATAGAATAATTCTAGCTGCCCTAAAAGGTAAATTTCTTTTCTACCTAAGACCTCTAATCTCTCTTCCTTCAGTCAGATACTGTGAGGTGTCTTTACAGAATTAGCCATGCATGTGTATGAAACTAATTTTCTTTTTTTTCCTTCTTTCTTTCTCTTTTTCTTAACCACCTTTTTCTCTCCATTCATCTCTTCCTTCTTCAAAAAGGAGCATACTATATGCACAGTTCTTTGCCTGCTTTTTTACCCACTCCATTTCTAAGAGATCTGTTTATCAGTTTATGTAAAGATATGTTGTAATCTTTTAAATGGTTAATCATATTCTATCATTTAGCATATAGATAGACCTTGAATTATTTGATCAGTCTAATATTAAATATTAAGTATTTTGATAATAACTCTTTGGGCATAAAATCCCTAGAAGTAGAATTACTTGACCAGTGGATATATGAATTTTAACTATCCATGAACACTGCCATGTTACTCTCTGAAGAGGTATAAGTTTTCATTTCTTTAGTTATTGTGAATGTAAGCATTTTTACAAACGGTAAGCCTTTTGCATTTTTCTATGAACTGTTTATGTCCTTTGCCCAGTTTTCTTTAATTTTTTTGTCTTACTGATTTCTAATAGCTGTTTAATACTATTTAGCCCTTTGTTCTATCTATATGGAGAGTATTTTTCAAAATGATGGTAATTTTGAAGCTAAAGTACTTTAAGAACTAGCTTAAAGTAAGGGTGCTGAGAACAGGAGAAATTGGGGTCTTAAAGAAAAAGATAAAAGTTCACCTGCTCAAGATACTCCCCAGTTCTGGCTTTGAAGCCAGAAAATTTCTGTTTTCCTCTTTTGTACAGCCTCTGCCATCTGGGACTCCACATTTTTGGGTAGTACTGTTAACTGACGTATATTAAATGGTAAACTCGTTACAAACATTCTCATGTGTTGGCCTCCTGTGAACCTCTAGAGTAGGGTCAGGAATTGAGGTAGTAGTTTTCAGTGTTTTCAGCACTAGAATTCTTTATAAGGAATTCTTACTCTGAAAGTAAATGTATAAAATATATAAAATGTAATTTAAAAAAAAAATCAATAGATGGATTCCCCAAGGAGTTTAGCATCTTCAGTCTTTCTGTATAATCAGCATTCTTTCAGGACTCCAGGAATCTGGGCCACATACTTTCAGATTCACTGAATTAGAATATGGTATTAATTAAATTACAATGGGAAAAAATTAAAATTACAGCCTCAAATTTCCTGGTTGGCTAGGAAAACTGCTCTACAACTGCAACCTTATCTAATTTAGACTAGCTTGCATACAGATAGGTACCACAAAATCACAAGGGGTGTGGAGTCTAAAGTGAATCACCAGTCTAAATGTTTCCCTCTTACAGATGAAACTGTTTATACCAGAGTAGATTAGTATCTTGCCATGCAGAGGCTTACATTACATTATAATTTGATTTTTTTTAATATATTTTTTTATTGAAGGATAATTGCTTTACAGAATTTTGTTGGTTTCTGTCAAACCTCAACAATAATTTGATTTTTAAGATCACATTTTTAGAAGATTAAGTGTGGTTCTGATTTTCTCTTTATATTCTAATGTTACAAGGGTAGAAAGACGAAGAAAAAGTTAATTTTTATGGAGTTAAGATTAATTTTTTTTTTTCTAACACAACCAGACTTTAATCATTTTGCCTTTATCATGGTTCCTGTATCTGTACCACAGTATACATATGATGGTTCTGGAATATTATGAAATAAACTGGGCAGAGACCAAATTAGTTTCAGGTAGTATGTCACTGAAAAGGCCCATTGATACATGTTAAGAACTTAAGCAAATATTAAAATTAAAGGGCATTTTAGTTCGTTTCTGCTCTGTATTGGTAAATATTTTAAATAATAAATTTAGTTATTGAACAGAGGAATTTATAAATAAAGAGCTGATATGTCTCTGTCCGTTTAAAGGAAAACTAGGCCTAAAAATCTTAAATTACGTTTAAAATTTGTGTATATGGTAAGGCACAGGGATTGCTTCTTTTAAAGGATAGTGACTTTTGGAATGTATTTGTGTTAGATTTGTTACTTTTGTGATTTTGGCCCACTTTAATTTGGCTGAAGCAAAATTAATTCATAATGAGAAATGTTTTAAGGCGAATATGGTCTTTTAAACAGGAAAAGCAAAGAGGACGCTAAGACTCACGACTGAGAGAAGAGAAATGATATGAGATGACAAATCTAGTAAAACGGATTTCAAAGCCTATAGATAGAGTGTTTTTAACTTACTTGTCTAGGATGTCTCTTGTCCTGGTTAATTAAAATGTGTATGGTCTTTAAGAACTATCTGTTAACTTGGAATTTTTAATATTATTGCCCACATTTTTATAATATACAAATACAGAACTAGTATTTTTCTGAATACAGTCCAATTATTTTTTCCCTACTAAATTATTATTATGTACACTTCTAGTAGAAATCTAGTTAATCAACTACATTTATGTGTGTATGTTACTTATATGTAAGCTGTAATAGTATCTTCTAATTATTAAACATCTGGTAGGTTAAGTCACTGTGCATGCTATATACTTTTTTCATTTTATTTCCAGTGCATAAATCTAGATCTTATTTTCCTCTTTTATATGTGAGAGAACTGTGAATTATAGAAATTAAATGAATTTACCCAATTTTTTGAGTATTTTGGGAATTTACTCAAAGTTTTAAGCGACAAAACTAGTGTTCGAATCCAAATTTGATTTTTTCCAAAGCCTACATTTTGAAAATACACAATCTAGGTGCTTTCTTCTTCATCAAGTTCTTATAAGAACATTTATTAATTTAACTGTTTCTTGATCCAGAACACTTTACTTGGAATAAATGAAAATAACTGTTTCACCTATTAATGCTTGATTCATTTATTCAATTAATAAATACTAAAAAAATATGAATATATCCTCAACATCAAGTTAGAAAAGGGATCCTGTCCATCAGTTTTTTGTTTTTTTTTTAAAGAAATTTCTAATTACTGTCTTACTTCTATTAATTTATTCTTGCTCTGCCAAACCCCTTGAAAGAAGTCATGGAGTTGGTTGGATTTTTCTGTTCTTTTTTTTTTTTTGTCTATTTTTTCATTAGGTTCTGCATACTAGATACGCACATCCATTTGCCCTTTTCATCTTGTATAAGACTCTCTCTTTCCCCCATTCCCCATTGTATTATACCTCTAAATTGTTTGGCTTTTCTTTTATTTGCTATTGATAATCTCTTCCACCACATTTTTACTTTACTTTGTTATCTTACAGCTTTTCCAGTTTCCTATTTTCAATTTTCTGACATATTTCCAAAACTTAAATCTGCTTTTGATATTTTAGTAGGAAAACTTTCAATTGTAGATATGGATACCAGCATTTTCCTACTAAAAAGTCTTTCTTTAAAGCATAAAACTGTTAGAAACCTTGTTATAGGCCAGATTTTAAACCCTAAAGGCTAGTGAAATGGATTTTGTATATTTCATCCAGTTATGGGTGGGTTTTTATTTTTATGTAAATGAGTATGGAAATCTACTTCTTTTGATATTAGCATGTTTATTTTCAGTATCTTAGTATAAAGAATAGCATGTAAATACTTGGTTTTATTGTTTTCAGTATGTAGCACTTCTGGTATTTTGAAAGAATTTCAGTGTTAGCTCCCAGTTAATAATTATTATGTCATTCACTTATAGGGTGTATTTGACCATCGAGTGAAATGCTGGCAGAAATGGGAAGATGCCCAAATTACTTTGCTCAAAAAACGTGAAACTGAAGCAAAAATGATGGTTGCTAACAAACCAGATAAAATACAACAAGCTAAAAATGAAATAAGAGAGGTGATTAATACAAAATGCTTTTACTTATCTCTTTTACCCAAGTTTTCCATAAGTCATTCATATATGCATAATTTTTCATGAATTTTTTTCTGAACCATTCAACAGCAGTTTTTTTCATAATTTGTAAACTGTTTTAGAATTACTTTAACATTTTGATCATCATAAAAATCTCCAGCAGCCTTTGTTACTTTCACATAATTATGGAATGGATAAAGAAGCATACAAGGAAAACATTTAAATTAACCTTTCGTTTGAGATAATTTGATTTCAGATAATTACTTATATATTATCCCCCATATATATGTATTATATATGGTATTTTAGTAAATTTGTATAAGTTTATTATAATTTATACACTTCTTTTGCCATGCTTCAATAAGGAAATTGAAGAGGTAGGACAACCTTTATATTACTTAAAGTAAATGTACCTGCTCTTTGAAGAGTATGTACCAATGTTTCGGTTACATAGTGGGAAAATATCATTCCATTGCTTAAATCTTTATTTATTTTATTTTTAGCTGTTCCATTGGTCACTAATCACAACGTTCATTGTTTCTGTAGTGAGTTTAATGTTTACTAATAGCTCTTCAGTAGACCATAATTGCATTATTTTTTTTTTTTTAATCTGGACATTACACCATTACAAAAATGTTTTCTAAATGTATGTCATATAATTTTTCTAATTATTTCCATGGGCATATAAATTGTGATGAACATGTATTCTTGAAATTAGGCAAATATTATTGATACATTTTGAAATAATTTAAAGTTGTATAAAGAAATGAGAGGATTATACTCTTAGCACTGCTGAATTATTTGATGGTGAACTTTATATTCAAAATCTTTTCATCTAAATTAAGATGTGGAGATTGTAATTCATTAAGCACTGTAATATCCTGATCTTGAGTATATCTGATAGTAAAATATTAATGGAAATTAAGCTGATAATGCACTTCCACTACTGGAAAGTTAGACACAAGTTTGAGTGATACCAAACTGGGTCTTGCCAGTGGTGAGCTTTCAGGATTTTTAGGCATAAATTAAATGAGTGGTCATGACAGCTAGTTCTAATGATTCTTCCCAGGCAAGATTTAAAAATCTTATCTTTTGTTTTTGTCAGTGGGAGGCAAAAGTACAACAAGGAGAAAGAGATTTTGAACAGATCTCTAAAACAATTCGAAAAGAAGTGGGAAGATTTGAGGCAAGTATAATAATTTTACACTTTTCTTAAAAACATGGTCACATTTTGCTGTGATACTGTGGTAAAATCAAATTTAGTTTTGTACTAATGGAGCTTTTTCCCCCATTTATTATATTTCAACAGAAAGAACGAGTGAAAGATTTTAAAACTGTTATTATCAAGTACTTAGAATCATTAGTACAAACACAACAACAGGTAAGGTAATTTTTTTTTTATAACTTACAGACTTCTAGAACTTGTTTTTGATATACTTTTTTATTTTAAAGATGATAACCAATGAAATGAGCTTTTAAACTTGAGAAGTAATAAATGGAGTAGAAAAAACCAAAGCTAGCAAAGGGAAAATAAAATGGTATAGTAAAAGTAACTGGAAATCCTCAAGTCCTTCTTGGGGCTTCCCTGGTAGCTCAGGTGCTAAACAGTCTGCAATGCAGGAGATCCAGGTTCGATTCCTGAGTCAGGAAGATCCCCTGGAGAAGGAAATGGCAATCCACTCCAGTATTGTTGCCTGGAGAGTTCCATGGACAGACCATGTGGTCACAGAGAGTGGGACATGACTGAGCAACTTTTAACACTTTCACTTTGAAGTTCTTTTTGCCTCTACTCCTAACCCCTAGGAGAGAGAGAGGTTTCTCAATTTTAGACTTTTGAGAAACATGCTGTACTATTTTTCATTTTTTCTGTCTTCCCAGTTTTATTTCTGTATTGATCACAGATGTTTAAATACATTCTTATAGTAAGTTCTCTTTCATACCAGCTAGAACTTAAACTAAACACTAAGTTTTGAAGGTTTTGTAAAGAATATTGTTTTTGCTTTAGTTTGGGTTTCATGTTGATTGTATACCACAAGTGGCATTTGTCTCCTTAAATAGAGAAAACCATGGGTTTTCCTTATAGTAAAGAAAAGTCTGTAACAAGATAATAGAGATTTGTTTCCCCCTGCGTATTTTAATGTAACTTTGAGTAATATGTCAGATTATTTAATATCTTGAACAGAAGGATCTCTTCCCCCAGTTCTTTTAAAACTATATAATAGATTAAATTTTTAAATTAGGTGATAACATTGTATCTTCAATTTTTTTTATATATTTTAAGTACTTAATTCATAAAATCATATTTTTTAAATGGAAAAATTAGGTTATATAAGCTTGTCTTTAAAAGAATTGTTTTAAACTTAATGTTACTTTTTATATCAATCTGTACTATTTTCTGGACTATCCAGGGAAGACCGACAGCTAATTCTTCCCAGTCTTTTTCCCTTTCTTGCTTGGATGTTTTCTTTTCTTCCTTCTTTATCACTCTTTTTGGCTGGCAATAACATAAAATGTGAATATTCTCTGAATTAGGAGATGTTATCACTTTATATTGGAAAAGCTCATTGCAGTTTTATTATTTAAGGTAATCTTATATAGTTTACACTAGCAAAACTTTTTATATATACAGTTTTGCATAAATTAATCGTAACTTTTTAGGTATTTTTAAAATTTTTTTTTATTACAAAAATTGAAATTAGCCATGAATAGTTAATATTTTTAAGTAATTTATAAACTATATTGACAAGCTGTATAAGGGAATTTAGATGGTCCCTTTAAGAATCAGACTTTAGTAAATGTTATTTATTATTAGCTAGATTTTTTTAATGCTTCATGAAATATATTATATATATGACAGGTTATAAGAATATCTTTTATTATCATCCACAGCTGATAAAATACTGGGAGGCATTCCTACCTGAGGCCAAAGCCATTGCCTAGCAAGAAGATTATTCATGTTAAGAAGATCTTGGATGCTTGTTCCAGTTATGCAGAATTCCATAGTGAAATCATTAAAAACCGTCTAAATAAACCACTATATATTTTATGAATTACATGTGGTTTTTTATAAATATATATTCTGACATTTTATTACAAGCTGCATGTCCTGACCCTCTTTGAATTAAGTGGACTGTGGCATGACATTCTGCAATACTTTGCTGAATTGAACACTATTGTGTCTTAAATACTTGCACTAAAAAGTGCACTGCGAGGCCAGAAAATTTTACAATATTTTTTCTTTACAGTATGTTCTGTAGTGTGTTCACCCTCTTTATGAAGTGAATTATCAATGCATTGATTAATGTTCACTTATACATTCCTGTACAGAAATTATGATTTTGTGATTACAGTAATAAAATTATATTCCTTGTGAAGTATTAGTAACAAATTATTTGGGTATGTAAACATATTTGAGGTCTTTTGAAAGCATTTTAATACAAAGAAACTTTTTCTTTTAGATGTATTTAGGTGATGCTATGATCATTAATTTTTTAATTGATCAAAAAAGCTGAACTCTTTCATTACTAAGTCACTAAATGAAGGTTAATTAAGTTTTGTTTTTGCAAAATCATCATAAACCAAAGAACATTTATCTCTTGGTTCATCTTTGGGGGATGCTTTTTGTCTTGAGTAAAGGAGTAAATAGTTGTCTTGTTTTTTATCCTTTCCTATTATAAGTGCCCAGTTTAACAAGTAAAAAAATATTTATCTGTTTCTGTTACAGGTCCTATGGATTTTGCTCATCTTCTATTACCTTCAAAGTCTAAGACTTTGCATATATTTAATTTATTCCTTACCTTGCTTTTTTTTGTTGTTTTAAGCTAAAAGATCATCTGTGGTCATCATTGACAGAGAAAAGTGCTGTGCTAAAACACCCAGTGATTTGATGAATAACCAATGATGGTACAAAGCAAATTTGAAGTAAAGTGAAATTTGTCTTTGGCAACCATCTCACCGATTTCTGTATTCATGTTTACATGGCAGTTATATAATCCTTGATGAAAATTTAAGTTGTGACTAGCATCAGACTTTTCTTAAAGATGCTTGTCTTCTCAGGCTTAACAGTTGTATCTCCCTTCTGGAAGGGCAAGATGTATATGTAACTGAGTCTTTTCTAACAGCTTACTGAACACAGTTAACGTAGCAGAGTCTCCTCAGGCAATGTTTGCTTCCACTTATTTTAGTTGACATTTTTAGCCTCTTGTAGGTATTGTTCATATTTATAATCCTAGAACCTAGAAGAATACCTGACACTTATAGGTTAATAATAAAGACTTGATGAATTGAACAGAAAAAAAAAAAAAGTCCCGGACAATGCAAAATAATGTTTGCCGTCTTAAGAATGAGGAGAAACTGAATCGGAAATAGTACAGTCTTCTGTTGTTGCTTCTCTTGGAGGTGACTTAGATAACTTTTAAGAAATGAGTAATTCATATTAATATATATCAGATCCTATCTTGTTGTCTTGTTAATATTGAGCAAAATATAGGCTTACTTGGAACAGTTCCACTATAATGATGTTTTAGTATTAGGTATATAGTTTTGTTACTTCCAAAGATTCAGTTTACACATAGGATAGTAACTTAGTTATTCAAGCAGAAATCTTCAATTCTGCTGTGATATATTTATAACAACCTTCAGGACCACCAAATAAAATAATAAATATTTTCAGACTTAAGCTGAAGAGAGTAACAGACCTGAATCCATTCCAGATTTCATTCCCCTTAACAGTCTTTTTATTAAAACATAAAGAGAGTATTGGAAATTTCAAATAAATTATGTGAGCCTCTGACACAGGATTTAATTTCTTCAGCTCTACAGTCATCTTTAGCCATCAGTCTTCACATCTCTTATTCCTCTTACTAAAATACTTTGATTCCAAGTAAATAGAACAGCAAGAACATTAATATAATCTTTTAGTTATAAACATATGAGTTTAATTTTTTTCTTCTTTAACCAGATAAAAGATAAAGAAGGACTAAAGCAGCATAATACAGCGGAACAAACCGAACTTGGAGTCAACGTACTTGTGTTCAGTCTTTCATCACTCAGTAGCTGTGTGACCCATCTATAAAACAAGGGTATAAAACTGATGCCTAAAGTGCCTTTATACTTTAAAATATGTTGTTTACCAAGCTTTAGCATAAATAGTATTCTATTAGAGAGTCAAATTCTAATCAAAATCACCTTCTATTAATAATGTAAAAGCAAGGCTAAAGCAAAATAAATGTGTATAAAAATATAATTTCTAAAACATAAGTTTTTTATTGTATTTTTGGTGAATAACTTCAACTATCCATCTTTTTTATACATATATATATTTATATTAATCTCATACCCTTGTTTCATTGTTGGCTGCTCTTTAACCTTTTTATTATTCAGATATAGCAAAGTTTTACCAGTTTCTTGTGTAGATTGTTTCATAAGTGGCTTTTAAATATAAAATAAGTCTCTTAACAAATCAGGTTTCTTTAAAGGAGGGAAATCAGATGAGTAAAAACAGAAGATTATAATCCTTTAAAAAAAAATACTTCTTGATGTCTAAGGAAGTTACAGAGATTTTCGTTTTTCTGTCCTATAGCATGAGACTAGTTAATGAAGCCAAGAGTCTACTTCACTTTCTTGTTATGGCTCCCTGCATGGGCAGTCATGTGACTAACAAGACTCAGGACTATAGATAGAAGGAGCAAACGTCATCCTGTTTTAGAGGAAGGAGGGTCACTGGTAGGAGGGAAGACAACAGCTGTGAAAAGGAAGTGCAGTCACTGACTTGAGATCTTTGGACACATTTCCATATCCACCAGCAGGAAGTGTATATGTTATCATATCTGTGATATAATCTGTTTCAAAGTATTGAAAAAAAGAATAAAATCCAGAATCAAACAGGTTTCATTTCTAATCCTCACAGTGAAGGATATGGTTTCAAGTAATAATGAAGATGAATGATTGGCCAGACAAAGAAATAGCAAGAAGAGGGAAGAAATTACAACAGGAGTGTTATCAAAATTGTTGATTACTCCACCTTTGTAATCAAGGCCATGAGGAGAGGTCACGGTGATCTGTGGATGAGGTCCTTAGTGTTACAGACCAATAGAAATACAATGTGAGCCACATACATAATTTTCAGTTTTCTCTACTCATATTTTAAAGAGTAAATGAAACAGGTAAAGTTAATTTTTAATTGAGTAGCTCTGAAATATTTTAGCATGCAATCCAGTATATTAAAAATTACTATGATGTTTTACATTCTGTTTTTTGTGCTAAGTGTTCGATATCCCCTGTGTATTTCACACTTTGATTGTATATGCATTCAGACTAGCCACATGTTAAGTCATCGGTTGTCACATGTGGCTAGTGGCTGTTTAGTAGCTAGTGGCTAGTGGACAGTTCAGATTTAGATAATTGCATGGAATTGGAAAAGGAGAGTTATGTCCAACAGCGATTTTTTTGTTTACCGCTCCAAATCCAGTGAAGTGTTAAAAGCTAAATAAAAGGGACTTGTTGGTGTTGCTCTCAAAAGCAAATACAATTCAGGTATAAGACTTTGTGGCACAGTGCTTTGCAAGTAGTGAGCACTCGTACCATTCAACAAGGGTAGCACTTTATTTCCTGATGGAAAATTAGAGACTCTAGTACAACTTCCTTATTTTACAGATAAGCAAACCCAGAATCTAAATCATTATATTGAACTGATTTTTCTTAAATCTATTGAAGGTAAACATTCTTCCTTGAAAATGTATGGAAAGAGATACATTAGCGATTCTTCTAATCATAAACATAGAATTCTAGATAGTCCTTTTGTAGACGGAGAATTTATTTCTTCAAACTGTTACTTCAGAAGTGGCTAAGAATAGAAGATGGTACAAAACAGGAAGATTGTGGCTTGCTATCTGATCTTTTAATGCACAAAACAGGAAGATTGTGGCTTGCTATCTGATCTTTTAATGCACATGAAGAAATTAAAAAGCTCATCTTCCTTCCTCTTGTCACATACTTTAATTCTCAAGAAATTGAATAATTTTAAGTATTTTTCTTAATAAACTGAGTCAAATGGAAACTTTGTAATTAAAGACAAGGTGAAGCTGCCCGCTTGTTAATGCACAGAATTTTTTTTTTTTTTATTAACATCAGTTAATGGGATTAAACTGATTTAAGGGACTGCTTTGAGGGAAAAACTATTTTAAATTCATATATGTAACTGTTTAATAAAACTAAAGTCAGACAGAATCTAACAAAACAACAATAAATTGCCTTCTTGTTGCTTCCATAATCAAGTCTTGAGTTATCTTGATTTTAACCTATACTCATTTCCTAGATCTTTATTTCAGGTGCTTCTCAGTATATGTGTGTGTGTGTGTGGACTTGTGTGTGTGCATGAATGTGCATGTGTGTGCATGACAGGAGGCTTTTTAACCAACACTTGCTGCTAAATTTCAGTTAAAAGTGCTTCTTATCTTCTTGCAACCGAGACACAAAATGCTTATGTTTTCATTTACATAGCAGAGATTTTTTTTGCTAAGACCAGTTTGAGTTGATTCTAGTTCTAAAATCTGTTCCCTTCTCATTTCTTCTCTTTCTCCTCACAAGCTCTTGTGACCTTGATAAAGTCCAAATTACCCAGAACCTGGTTTCAAACCACTCTTCCTGTCTTGATCTTACTCCGTGCTTTCACCCACCTTTCGCTTTAATCAAATGATGATTGTGAGAAGCATCGTCTTGTGAGAACGCGCTATCCTTTTATGGGTCAGTGCTGTTGATGTTGCCTTGTCTAAGTTAACTTTTTCCCCTTTACCAGCAACTCATTAAATCCTATTCAGTGTTTTATGAAGTCCACATCCTCCATATATCCTTTTTAGTCTTCTAGCTAGAAGGAAGCAGAGAACTTCTGGATCTCTTAGTAGGACTCTGGTAACATTCTGCACCTTTCAGATTGTGTTTACTGATGTTTACCTTGCATTATAGCAGTCTTTCTACTTTGAGTAGCCTGTGTGCTTCTTGAAGAACGACTATGTGCTTGTTATTTCTTCTAGAACCTAGTATGGTACAATCAAGGGAGTGTAATGGGGTGATGAAAAATACAATTATGCATCCAGTCTGCCTGTTTGAACCCTGGTTCAAGAATCTACATCATTGACTTAGAGAAAGTTATTTTTCTCTAAAACTTAAAGTTTCCTTATTTGTAAAATGGAAAGTAATAATAGTACCTGTTCAGGTGCTCCCTCAGGGGATTAAGATAATTTGTGTGACTTTCTCAGCAATAGCATGCACTTAATAAATATTAGCTCTTATGCATCCAATAAATGTTTACTGAATATTTAATCTCAGTCTGAACAAAATGACCTGCATTTTGACTATTTTACCAGTCTTTACTGCTGCTTTAAAACAATGGGTGTACGCTTGACTAGGATCTAAATGGGCTTACCCAACAGGGTCCTTCTCGGAATAATCTGTCCCTAAAATCTGCTCTTAGAGCCCTGAGGCTAAGGATCAGGGATGGAGGGGAAGAAGGCTTGCAGACAAAATCCGTTTTTTTCTTTTTTCAGCCAGCAAAAGCTTAGATCTACTCCCACTACAAAGATGCTGTAGTTAAATGAATCTTGTCAGAAAACTAGAGACTTCTAAAGCAGCTTGGGGACAAATGAAGGGTGAGAGAGAAGTGGGGCAGTTGCTTAGGGAGAGTTTGTTTCCACACAGAAACACATAGAAGAAACTTGAATATGTCGTAGATTAAGGGAAGTAGTAATCAATGGAGAAAAAAGGGGAGAATAAAAAGATCTTGACAGCAATTGTTCGAACGGTAGTCATACAGACAACTGGTGAGGGCATGACACTGCAGTGGTAGCCGTAAGGGAGATAGGGGGATGGTAAGGGGCCAGCATCACTCATTCACTCATGTAGTATTTGTTCAGTCTCTGCTGTGTCAGGCACGGAAGTAATGGATTGATTATCTGGGAAGAACAAGAAGGTTGTCTAGAATGATGCCTTGATTTCTGGCTTTGATGACTTAGGATACTTCTGCTTTGAATAACGGAGATAGTATGGGAGAGTTCTGGGCATGTTATATTGTTTCCATCGTAGTTTATCACAGGATAGTGATAGAGTTCACTGTGCTGTACATGCAGTAGGACTGTGTGTATCCATTCTGCATGTAATAGTTTGCATCTGCCAACCTCAGGCTCCCAATCCATCCCTGTCCCACCCACCACGTTTTTGATGTACCTTTGGGCATCCAAGATGAAAATATATGAAAACATAAGTCAGGGCTAGATGTTGTGTCATCAAGTTAGAATGTGAACATGCTCTGTTCCTTAAAACCATGATTATTAATGAATGCCTTTGCTGAGGACAAATTATCACATACAAGTAACATCTAAGGGAAGAATGGAGGTGAGTAAGTCAGGTAAGTGCAAAGAGCCTCAGAAAAAAGGGGGAGTTTCTTCCTCTGAACAAAAAGGAAGGGAAAGAAGGCATTTCCATTATTGGGAAATAATGCCTGAATGCTTTTATTTTCTCAGTGAAATAGAAAATTAAACCATCATCAGGGAATACCAGCAGAAGAGCCAAAGAAAAGGGCTGTGGTGGGGGTGGGGGCCCACAGGAAAGTGGTAGGTGGCTAGAAAACAGAAACCGAGAAGAGTCAGAGCTATGGATGAGTACCCACTTTCAAATAAGTTTGGAAATCATGAATTTAAAATGGAGTCAAACAAAATATCTATTAAGCCATGAGAAAGCAAGACAAAGTCTGATTTATTCAAGATTAGGGATTGTTGGTGTATGTAAGAAAGCAAAGGGCGGGGGAGGATTTTGAATGATTTAAAAGACCAAAAAGATGAACGTAAGTGAGGTGACAGGCACAGATTGGGGAATGTAGCTATGATAAGGTGAAAGAATAGTTTGGTAAGATGAAACGAGTCAAGAAAGCAGTCAAAGGAAACCTGCGTTTAAGAAACAACATTAAGTGGTGTATTGCCACCTTTTTAAAAGGATAACTTCAATATGACAGCTGCATAGAGCTCTTACTGCAAAGCATAGAGCTCATAGTGCGGCAAAGGTTATTTCTGTGGGTTCTTCAAATTTACTTTTTGGTTTGCTAAAGTATTGAAAGCTTTTTGCATGTCAGCAGATAAAAATTGACTTTAGTCTTTATTTTTAAGTTAATGTCTATCTCATCAAATCACTCCATGTACATAGTCTGAAAACCAAACTAGCATCGGAAACACATAAAACACAGTGGTTCCCTGCCCCACAAACCACGATTTCCCTGGTCCTTTTCCTCAAAGATAACCTCGTTCTATGCTGTTTCTTCTGCCATTTAAATACTTTCACATTTCTAAGTAGATTGCATATCCTGCTGTCGTTTGAATCATCACTTTTAGACATCAGCCACATCTTTTTTATGGCAAATGAGAGTTTTTCTTTTATGCTACCATCCATCTGCTTTATAACACTCATCTCCCACTTCCAGTGTAAAGTTTTTGGTTAAATCAGTATTCAGTATTTTCATTCTTAACGCCTTACAAATATTGTTCACTGCTGAAAGTTTTGGTATATTTAATTGTGATTGTCTTAAAAAAAAAACTTTTTAGAACAATACTAGAATTACATAAAAACTGAGGGTAGTACACTTAGAGTTCTATGCTGTATACCTTGCTTCTCTCATTATTAACATGTTAGTGTAGTACATCTGTTACAGTTAATGAACCAGTATAGTTATATTACTATTAACTAGCGTGTATGCATGCTGTCATGTCCAACTCTGAGACCCCATGGCCTGTATGCCGCCAGTCTCCTCAGTCCATTTGATTTTTCAGACAAGAATACTGGAGTGGGTTACATTTCCTCCAGGGAGTCTTCCCAACCCAGGGATAGAACCCGTCCCCTGCATCTCTTGCATTGGCAGGCAGATTCTTTACCCCTGAGCCACCTGAGAGGCCCGTTAATTGGAGACCATAGTTTATTCAGATTGCCATTGTTTTTGCCTAATGTCCTTTTTCTAAGATTTCATGCAAGATACCACATTACATTTAGTTGTCATGTCTCCTTCTGTTACTCTTGGTTGTAACGGTTTCTTGGACTTTCCTTTTCTTCAGTGACTTTACTGGGGTGTTTTGTTGTTTTTCTTGAGGTAGAACATACCTTGATTTTTTTTTTTTTTTTTTTTCATTTGGCTGGTGCTTTTTTTTTTTTTTTTTAATCTATTGCCAGTTTTTTCCATGTCTTCCTACAGTACATTTCCCACAAGACCACTCGGATCAAGTAATTCAACCATTCCAATTGCTTTCCCTAGGGCTTGCTCTCCTGAGGATTTCGGTTTTCTCTGAACTGATGCTCTCTGAGCATGTTGTATCTCTGGATTTGCCCCGAACTTTGGAATTGCCTGTACCTTTATCTTGGGATCCATTCCCTATATCCTGGGTTTCTTGCTTTCTTCCTTCTTGATTTATTCCCTTGTGTTGGACTAGTATGTTCTCCAGTAGTTTCCTTGGTTAAAAAGAAGATACGGCAGAAAGTATCCTGAAAACAGCTCTCACGATGTCCACCTCTCGAGTCAGACTGCTCTGGTCTGGACTGGTTCTTTATTTGCCTGTTGTACAGAGGATCCTAAAGATTCCCTTTGCTTCTCCCCCTGGCTTCCTATTCTCTATAACCCACATTTTCCTCTTTCTTGATTTATTCCTTCATTTGGGTAGATATACAGTTCTTCACAATGTTGCATAGAAACTTACTTTTGAGACTTTATTTTGCCTTCATCCTTGATAATTTAATTGGTCATATGTTGGATATCATTTTCTCTAGAATTCTGAAGACATTGCTTCCTTGTCTTTAACCTTGCAGTGTTGCTGTTGAGAATTCCAAAGCCATTCTGCTTTCAGATCTTTTGTATATGCATTTTCCCTTCACCCCTACCCCTTTCCAGAATGTAAGATGTCATTTTTTTCCTTCAGTGTTCTAAATCTCATACAGATTTCTGTAGTATGCATCTGTTTTCATCCTGTGTGAGTGCTTTCAATCTGGAAACACGAAATTTCAGTTCTGGGCATTTTCTTGAGTTATTTCACTCATGATTTTCTCCCTTCTATATTCTTTCTTCTCTTTCTGGAAGACTCATTATTTGGATATTGGATGTTCTCGACTGATGATGTTTAATTTTCTTATTTTGCATCTGTTATTTTGTTCTACTCTGAGTTTACCCTCATTTTCTAATTGGATTTAAGTAGCTGCTGCTTGTTTCACAGATGCAATGCCTTCCTGTATCTCTCTGAGAATATTAGTGATAGTCTTTTAAAGTTTCTTTTTTCCCCCTTGTTTCTGTTTCCTCAAAATTAATTTTCTGTTTTTATCTCTCGTGTGTTAGCTGCTTTCCTCAGATACTTGTTAATTTTTGGGTGTCTTAAGATTAGCAGTGGGAACTGAAGCTGATTGGAAGCTCTGTCAAACTTAAAAGAAAAATGTTTTTCCAGGTTTCTTCAGGTATAATTGACAAAAACTGTATGCTATGCACCCAATCGAGCTGGCTATCAGGTCCTGCCTCATATGAAGGCCGCCAGCCTGTTGATGGGTAGGGCTGTGCCCCAGTGGGGCTGACTGCTTAGGACTGGTGTTGACCTACTCCTGGGTGGGTTAAGCCCCTGGTGTTGGTAGGCTAGAGGGAGGATTCCAAATCAGTGCCCCCATGGTAGAAACGAGCTCCCCGGAATGGCTACTGCCAGTATCTGTGTTCTCAGGTGGAGTACCAGTTGGTCCTCCAAGATCAGGAGGAATGTCTAAGCCTCCTTTCAGATCATTACCTGTGTGCTGGGACTTGGAGCATGTGAGAACTTGCATGTGCCCTTTAAGGAGGGTCTGTGTTTCCCACAGCCCTATGGCTCCTGTACGCAAGCCCCATTGGCCTTTGTAGCCAGATGTTCTGAGTACCTGTCTTCCAGTGTAGGACCTCCAGGCTGGGAAGCCCGGCATGGGGCTTGCACCCCTCACTCCTAGGGGAGAACCTCTCCAGTTGTGATGATCCTTCCATTTGTGTTGTTGCCTACTCCAGGAAGGTGGGTCTTGACTGAAGCAACACTGCCCCCTCTACAAGGTCTCATTGTGGGTCTGTCTTTATACTTTTAGTGGTGGAAGGTCTTTTCCACTAGTCTTCAGATCGTTCTCATCAATAGTTGCTTGTAAATAGTCTTAGTTTTTTGTGTGTTTGTGGGAGGAGCTGAGCTCAAGTTCTTCCTACTCTGCCATGTTGGCCACACCTATCAAATCTGAAAATCACTGAAGAGTGACCTCATTGGGCTGTTTGTAGGAAATTTCCAATGTTGGTGTTTCTAGAGTTACCTTCTCTTGGGCTTATCAGATTTCCCAGAGAATATCGACCACTTTCTTGCCTGGAAGGTAAAGGTATAGCTGCCAGCCTCTATGAGGTTTTAATACTCATCATTCAACATGTGTATGATCATGTGCCCCCAGGCCTATTTTTTGATGAAAGTTCCCATGCCTTCAGGTGGGCAAGTCATTGTCCAATGTAAAGACTCTTTTTTTCTCTCTCCAGGAAATATCCTCTGGAATTACGCCAATGTGGAAGAGGGGATTGAAGGATTTTCCCACTCAAATTTCACTCAGTCTTCCTTCTAGCCAGCCTGTCTCCCATTCTAGATGAGGTGTATCTTCTCTGTCCCCTCTCACTGAGCCTTTTGGGTATTGTCCTGTGTAAATCAGGTTGATTTTCTGCTATCTCACCGCTGGCTTAAATTTGGCTTTTTCTTGTTTACCAGAATGGTTGCTTCTCATTCATCTGCTTTCTAGTTTATAAAAATCTTTTTGTTGTTCTCTCTTCTGCTTCTCCTATCTTTATGGTTTTTTGTTTGTTTGTTTGTTTGTTTTTAAGGAGAAATTCCTTTTAGTTTTACTGGGGCTAGAAGAAGCAGTGAAGTTAATTATGTATGTTCAATTCGTTATCTTAACCCAGAAATCCTAACAGTTTTTTTTTTTTTAAGTGCAACATAATATTCATACTGTAAGTACACCAAAATATTTTAATCCATAACGTGATAGAATTCTTTTCTCTGCTCATGGTTACGTGGCAGCTAACCTCCATGAGAGCCCCAATTAATTCTTGCCACCTGAGACTCAAGCCATTATATAGTCCCTCCTACACTGAATAGGCTAACCTTTGTAAGCAGCAGGATATTGCAGAAATGATGGAGTGTAAATTCTTAGGGTAGATGTAGTCTTCACCCTGAGCTCTATTTCAGATTTTTTACTTTGGAGGAAGCCTCTGTCTCTAGGGAGAGGTCTGAGTGGCCAGGAGCTGAGGCCTCCTGCCAACAATTAACATTAACTTTCAAGGCATGTGAGTGAACCACTTTGTCAATGGCTCTTGCAGCCTGGTAGACTCTTGAGATGACTGTAGCCTGGGTATATGTCTTGTCTGCATCTTAAACTGCTCCCAGATTCCATGACCAACAGAAACTGTATAAGTACTTCTTGCTTTAAGAAGCTAAAATTTGGGGATAACTTGTTACTCGATAATAGATAATTTATATAGTTTTTTTTTTTTTTTTTTTGATCTGCTTGCATTCTTCTGGAAATTCCCTGTTCATACTGTGTCCATTTTTTATAGTGCTATTAAGAAAAATTATATATTATTTACACAAAAATGTACACTAATCCTTTGTTATATATGTTGTAACTATCTTTTCAGTTTATTGAACATTTTTTAACTTAATGGTCTTTGTTTTACATTAATTTAAAATCCTTATTTAGCCTTATATAGTATAATCTTTCCCCCAAAGTCATTGTTTTGGTTTTTGTAATAAGGTTTTGTCTACCTTGAGGTGTTTTACAGTTCTTTTTTCCCACGGAGCTTTTTTACTACACGTGGAATTCATTTTAAAAATAAATTTTACTTTTCTTTCAGGTGGAGAGCCAGTTATTCATAAACTTTCATTACACCATTTATTTATACTATTTTTAACATTTACTAAAACTTTAATAATTATTTATTAAAACTATATAAGCACTGAGCTATTTATTGAATAGCTTTTTTTTTTTTTAACCCTCATGGCTTTGAAATACCATTGTTGTTTCGTATTATGTTCCTGTATATCAAGGAATCTATTTCTGAGCTATTTGGTTCCTTTCGTCATGTGTCTTAATTTTAGCTCCTCTCCATCATTTGTCTGATTTTGCTCTGGGATCATACTGGTTTAAATACCATGACTTTATAGTATGTTTTGATGTCCTACAAATTAACTTATCCTCTCATTCTTTCTTTCCTTGTTTTGTTCAAACCTGCCCTGGCTGTTCATTTTTCTACCAAGCTTGTCCCTTTTCTTAGCATGTTGGTTATTTGATTGTATTAGCTCTGTAAATTGTTTCGGTGAAAACTTACCCAAATAAAGCAACAAAATATTGATTCTTCTCATTCAGAAATGTGATACAACTATTTTCAAACTTTCTTTTGTGTCCTTGCATAGCTTTTTAGTTTTCTTCATATAAATCTTGCATGTTTCTTAAATTTATCTTTAGAAATTTGTAAGTTTTTAATATTGTTATTCATGAAATTGTTTGGTTTTTCCCTGTTATTTTCGAATTGGTTAATGTTGGTGTGTGTAAGCAAGTTATTGTCTATGAAATCTATTGATTCCTATGCGATGATTTACTCTCTGGCACCTTATGAAACTTTTATTCTAACAAATTTTAGTTGATTCTGTTTTATGTATGTAGATTGTTTCATCTACAAATAACCTTAGTTTTATATATTCCAATCCAGTGTCTGTACCTGTTTATTTTGCTTTTCTTTTTGTACTGAGTGGGGCCTCCAGCAAAATGTCAAACAATAATTGTGATAAAGTTATTAACACTATTCTTATGCTTCCTCCTGTGATGTTTAATAGGATATTTCCTATAGGGTTGTGGTACTTTTATCAAATTAAAGCTGGTTTGGGGGTGTTTTTTTGTTTGTTTGTTTTTGCTGTTTCTAGGCAGTTAAGAATTATTAGGAAGAGGTGTACTGGCTTATTAATGTTGGTTCAGAATTTACTGGCATACTCATTTATCTTTGTTCTTTTCTAATCTGACAATGTTAAGATATATACCAACAGATTTTCTAATGTTTAACTGTCTTTATATTTCTGGAATAAATCTTGTTTGGTCATGATATGCTAGTCTTATAACAGAATGTTGAATAAATAATATCTTTTAGATAGATATTGGTCAGTACTTATAAGTTGGTATTTAAAGCAGTTTATCATTAAATATGCTGAAATATTTATCTACCCAATACTAGGTGTTGTATTTTCAGTGCATGGATTTCATACTCTGATTCCAGCAGAATTTTTTTCTCTCTTTCTTCTTTTTCCCCTCTCTTCCCCCACCCTCCCCCCACCCCTGCAGTGGAAGTGCAGAGCCCTAACCACTGGACTACCAGGGAAGTCCATATTCTTATGTAATGTTTTTGCCTTTATTAACAGATATTAAGTATACAACTTCTTATATAGTATTTGCCATGTATTTTTATTAATGTTGTGAGGAGATACTATTTAGCTGACCTGTCAGAGTGTAGAGAAGATATGTAAGAACATCAGGATAATACATTGCCATGTTCTCTTACTTTAGTGCTATTCTCTTCTTTCCTTTATAGTGGTTAACCCACAGAACTTGATTAGAAATTTAACTCTTCTAATTATTAGCTAGAATAATAATTAGCTCAGCTTGTAAAGAATCTGCCTGCAATGCAGGAGACCCCAGTTCAATTCCTGGCTCAGGAAGATCCCTTGGAGAAGGGATAGTCTACCCACTCCAGTATTCTTGGGCTTCCCTGGTGGCTTAGATGGTAAAGAATCCGCCCAGGTCAGGAGACCTGGGTTCAACCCCTGGGCTGGGAAGATCCCCTGGAGAAAGGAATGGCTATCCACTCCAGTATTCTTGCCTGGAGAATGCCATGAACAGAGGAGACTGGCAGGCTACAGTCCATGGGGTCACAGAGTTGGACACAACTGAGTGACTTTCACTTTCAATTTCATAGTTATTTATCTTCTCTGAGCTTTAATTATGCCATCTGAAATAATGAAATAACAGTTACAGCTGAGCTTTTAGTCCCTCAAGAACACACCTGAGAACCTGTATATATTTTCAGCAAGGCAAAATTAAATTATATACAGCTATTAGTAGAATACAGCAAAAAAGAAAAAGAAAAAAGATTCATTTGGACCACTTGTCAGATTTTCTTGGACCCATACATTTCTGACTCTTAAATTCAAAGGTAAATAGGTGAGCTATGCCGCCAGACAAAAATACATATGCCAGGCTACTAGCAGGCTGTTGTGAAAGGATCATATAAAAATCATATTAAAAGTTTCATCAGCAATCTATAGCACAAAGATTTTATGATTACACAATCCTCATTTACATTATACTCTTGAGACCTCATTTACATTATACTCTTGAGGATTACACAATCCTCATTTACATTATCAGATCAGATCAGATCAGATCACTCAGTCATGTCCGACTCTTTGCGACCCCATGAATCGCAGCACGCCAGGCCTCCCTGTCCATCACCAACTCCCAGAGTTCACTGAGACTCACGTCCATCGAGTCAGTGATGCCATCCAGCCATCTCATCCTCTGTCATCCCTTCTTCTCTTGCCCCCAATCCCTCCCAGCATCAGTCTTTTCCAATGAGTCAACTCTTCGCATGAGGTGGCCAAAGTACTGGAGTTTCAGCTTTAGCATCAGTCCTTCCAAAGAAATCCCAGGGCTGATCTCCTTCAGAATGGACTGGTTGGATCTCCTTGCAGTCCAGGGGACTCTCAAGAGTCTTCTCCAACACCACAGTTCAAAAGCATCAATTCTTCAGCGCTCAGCCTTCTTCACAGTCTTAACTCTCACATCCATACATGACCGCTGGAAAAACCATAGCCTTGACTAGACGGACCTTTGTTGGCAAAGTAATGTCTCTGCTTTTGAATATGCTATCTAGGTTGGTCATAACTTTCCTTCCAAGGAGTAAGCATCTTTTAATTTCATGGCTGCAGTCACCATCTGCAGTGATTTTGGAGCCCAGAAAAATGAAGTCTGACACTGTTTCCACTGTTTCCCCATCTATTTCCCATGAAGTGATGGGACCGGATGCCATGATCTTCATTTTCTGAATGTTGAGCTTTAAGCCAACTTTTTCACTCTCCACTTTCACTTTCATCAAGAGGCTTTTTAGTTCCTCTTCACTTTCTGCCATAAGGGTGGTGTCATCTGCATATCTGAGGTTATTGATATTTCTCCTGACAATCTTGATTCCAGCTTGTGTTTCTTCCAGTCCAGCGTTTCTCATGATGTACTCTGCATATAAGTTAAATAAACAGGGTGACAATATACAGCCTTGATGTACTCCTTTTCCTATTTGGAACCAGTCTTTATATTATACTCTTCAACCAATCTTGAAATTGTTTCTGGGGGTGGAGTCTGCTGTCATCAGTAGCCATTATTTTAAAATAAAAACAGGAATACTACTTCTTAGTCCTTTAAAGTCCTACTGTACATAACACTTCCTCACACGAAGCTTAAATGAGACATGGGATGTAATAACATCCCACGTGGTAACTGCTGTATCCCATTGGTTTTGTAAAGAAGAGTATTTAAATGCTTATATAAAACTTTGAAGAAAAATGTGTCTAGCAATATACCAAGAAAGGGATTAAAAAAAAAATTTTTTTTTTAAATACTTTGTCTAGAATCTAGCGGGTAAGGCAGGTAAGTACATGGCACAGTGTGATACAGTCACAGAGGCTAAGGGGAACCTACAAGCTGGGCTCTGAACCTGGGCAGCGTGGAGCCCACAGAGCTATTTGTCACATCTAGAGGTGTTGGCCAGTGGAAGAAAAGAGGAGGGCTGGTCTTCACAGGGCCCAGCCTATGGGGTTCTGAGGGGCAGACACAACCTGGAGCTGCAAGTGTGTGGGTGAGGACTTCATCTGAGGTTAAGGTCCACATCAGACAAGTTCTTAAAGCAAAAGGCCTGATTAGTCCTCTTTTCCATGACTAAGGTCTCATCATAAACTTAGGAGTTTCAAGCTGAAAGGCCCCCCTGGCCTCAAGAGCAAACTAGGCAGAGCCATTTACCTGCAGCCCAAGAAGCTCTCTGTACAACTCACCTTCAAGTTTCTATTCTGCTCCCTGCTCTAACCTAAGAAAGAAACTCATGGTTTGCAAAGGTATCCTGATAACCACATTGCTCAACTGGAGCACTTTTATCTTTCAGGTACTTTCAGGTAATTAGCTTCTAGCCCGAGGGGCACATTCCAGCCCTTGCCTTTCTTTTTTTTTTTTTTTTTTTTTTTTTTTTCTTTTTCTTCTTTTTTCTCTTATAGTTAAGAAAGTCTATGCCGACAGCATTTTAGAACTGGAGCAAGAAGTCAGAATGTTTGTCTCCGTGAGCAGCCGATTTTCGGCCTCTGCATTCTGTGGTTCGACGGCTAACTCAGAACTAGACGCTGAATTCTGTGGTTCGACGGCTAACTCAGAACTAGACGCTGACCCTGGCATCGAAGGGGAACAGTAAAGTCTGGGTAAAAGTAGTGCAGGGTTCGCTGCTGTTCATGCCAACCGAGAGTTAAAGCGAAAACTCAACCAACCAAAACAAAATCCAGAAGCTCCATGCTTTTCTGTTCCTTGTCTTGCGATCTGTTACGGGTGGTGTTTTGCAAACTGCAAATCCAGTGCCTGCTCGAGCCTCCAGGGCAGGGAGCGCCTGGGTGCGGCCCTGTCCCTGGCGCGGTGGCGCGCACACCCCTTTTCTGCAGACTCACAGGTTTCCAGGCCCCGCCTCCTCCGGGCCCAGCTGATCTCCGCCGCCCTTCGGGCCTGGAACCCAGGCGCCCGGAGAGAGCCCCAGGCCGCCCTGGGGGCGGCGGGCGGCGGCGGAGCCGGGACCGAGCTGCGCGGTCTCCTGATCCCGCCGGCTCGGGGAAGGGAGGCGGGGCGGCCAGGCCAGGGGCGGGGCGGCGGCCACGGCTGTGAGCCCGCCCCTCCTCGCCCTCCGCCGGCCGGCCGGCGCGACCATGGAGGTCTACATCCCGTCCTTTCGCTACGAGGAGAGTGACCTGGAGCGGGGGTACACGGTAGGTCCGGACAGGGCCCCGTGAGCCGGACCTGCGGCTGCCGAGCCCGGGAGGTGCCCCCGGCCGCCGCTGCCCCTGCGCGGGGTTGTGTGTATGTGGTGGGGGGGATTCCTTCGCTCCCCTCCCTCCTCTCCTCCCCTCCCCCGGCCCATTGGGACGGCTGCGCCCGGGCGCGGTTGTCAAGGAAACGGGCGCCCCCTCCCTGGCGCGGCGGCGGCGGCGGGCTCCCGGGGCGCCCCGGGTTGGTCCCTTCCCCCTCCCAGCCCCGCTCACGGCCTCCGGGCTGCAGCGCCGGGAGTCGAGTCCTCGGACGCGGCGCTTGCTGTTCTCCCCGCCGCCCGCCCCCTGGAGCCCGGGATGGGCTGCACTGGTTCTGGCTCGGCTGCCCGCTCCGTCCAGACAAGTGGCTTTTGCGACGGGCTGATGCTGTTGGTTTCCAAGGTCGGTAGGGATTCATTCAGATGAAAAACATGCTCATTAAGAAAAATAATCATCTGTAGAATTTATTCGCCCAAGTGAACACATGTGTTGCTTTTAGATGAATTCCAAAGTTTTGTTTGTTTGCTGTTTCTAGTTCTGCAGTGCCTTGAAATGGCAAAGTCAGGTATTCACTGAGCACCTGTTCTATACCTAGGGGGACTGCGGTCTCAGGAATGAGAAACAGGATCCCCGCTTTCACTAGTGGAGGAGTGGCAGGGAGGAGTGGCGGGGAGGGCAGGGACCGTGCCTAGAGCCTCTGGGTGATAAGTTCAGTATGGGAACAGTTGACTTCCCAGGGAACTTAGACATCTTCATCTAGACAGTCTTTGCTAGAGGGGGAAATGCCTCACCCTGGAGTTGACCTTGGACAATTTTATTTCCATTTAGAGAGTTGGTAGGCTTTGGAAGGACTTGCGTAGGGCACTATGAAGAATTTTTATTTTATTCACTTCTGATTCACTCGCTGAACTCCAGTGCATTAATTTGGCAGAGCAGTATTTTAATCTCAGTCTCCTCTAAAGATTGTTGGGTTTTGGTCATAGCTTATTTGGACCCTTGTTTTTTCATAAGGAGGATTAATTCACCTTCTCAAAGGAGTTTTTAGAATTAAGAGTAGTGATTGCAAAAAGAAAATTCAAGAAGTATGTGGGTTTCTAGAATTAGTAGACTGCTGGGTCCATGTACCCCCAAAACAAGTTCCCAAAGTCCCTTCCCTTGGTGCTGGGGTGGGGAGACTTCAACCAAGATAGAGCTGAGCTCCGTGGCCCTTATCTATATAAACACATGAGTTATGAATTTGATTAAAAATGTACCATATCTTATTTTTAAAGGGGGGAGGGGGATGAATTTGAATGTGAAACTATGTAGGCTTTTTCCTTAGGCCTAAACCCCTGGTCGTCTTTCATTCTTTCAGGTGTCTCACCCGTCCCTCCAGCCCCAGTCAGCATCATCAGTCATGGGAGGCCTTCCATCTTTAGGGCCTTCTTTAAGGATTTGGAGATAAAAAGGCTGCTGTCACAGCCCTTGGTCTCAGTAGTCCAAGCTAAAAGTTAATTACCTTCTCAAATAAGCACTTAAGTGAATCAGAATGATTGATTTTCTTCCATTAGAGGATCTGTGTTTTTAACCCAAGTTTTCATGTTTCTTTTTTTACTGGTGTTATGGCCAGCCATGTGCCAGACTCCAGGTTGTGGATTAAACTGATTTGGAAGGCACCTTTGTCTTGGTAAACTTGGTAGTTAGAAGATTGCTTCTGTGAGGAGAGCTTGTGTGCTTTTGAAAGTTTATTTAAAAAAAACAATGACTTCCCTGGTGGCTCAGACGGTAAAGCATCTGCCTGCAATGCTGGAGACCCGGGTTCAGTCCCTGGGTGGAGAATATCTCCTGGAGAAGGCAATGGCAAACCACTCCAGTATTCTTGCCTGGAAAATACCACAGATGGAGGAATCTGCTGGCTACAGTCCATGGGGTCGCAGAGTCAGACATGACTGATCGAATTCACTTTTACTTCACTTTCAAAAAAACAATCCTAATGTATTTAGGTTGGTAGCAGTTTGTTACTTCTGCAAGTGATTTTTTTCCTTTGTGAGTTTGTGAAGCAGATACTTTGTATCCTTGGCATAACAGCTTTGTAATTGTTTGGAAGTTTATTCATTCAGCAGATATTAACTGAAGTGCCTACTGTGGGTCTCTATTCTGGATGCTAAGAAGTTAGCACCTTCTTACAAAAACCCAGAATTTAAAAGTTTAATCTCAGTTCTAATCTCAGTTTCCTAGGTAAAAATCATGTATGTGCGTGCGTGCTAGGTCGCTTCGGTCGTGTCCAACACAGACCCCATGGACTGTAACCCTCCAGGCTCCTCTATCCATGGGATTCTCCAGACAAGAATACTGGAGTGGGTTTGCATGTTTTCCCAACCCAGGGATTGAACCAGACTCTCTTACGTCTCCTGCATGGGCAGGCAGGCTCTTTACCAGTAGCACCACCTCGGAAGTCTCCAAATAACATATATTTTACTGTAAAAGGTACATTTTTACTTTAGTGACTGTGCTTTAAATTTAAGAAATGTTAATTTGCAATCTAACAAGTTCGGTGATAGAACATTTTAAGTAGAGGATGATTTTCTGTCCTTACTTCTTGTCCCATGCTCTCAGAGATAAGGCATAGGGATAATTTCTTAGAGACTTTACCCCCTATGCTATGAAAACGTGTTTTTTTTTCTTTTTTAGAATAAACAGCAAGATTTCACTATAGCTGTCATCATATAACTTATAGATATCTTTTGGTGTCAATATGGATGGGATTGTTTCTTTCTTAGTGATAGATAGCAAAGGGATATTTCACAGAAGGAATGTACCATAATTTGTTTACACAGATCTCTGCTGATGACCGTTGACATTTGCTTCTAATTTTTTAGCAACTGTGTCAAATATGTTGAAATAAGACATCCCTATACATGCCTTTTTATGCAAGCTACTGGGATTTCTGTAGAACCATAAATAGAAGGGGTACTTCTGGCCCTCTAAGTTTTTATCAGTATTGCTCAAGCCCTGTTATTCAAAAAACATATGCAAAGTTATGCTCTGTGTACAAAGTAATTTACCTTTAAAGAGTGAATGTTTGCCCTTTGATTATTTAAATATTTACTGTGGGCCTGCACTGTGTTCGTTAGGTGGGGAACTGAATGGTGGAAGGATCTTGTTCCTTCCTTGGGGACTCTCAGCCCATCCTGCAGGGGCCAGGTGGAGAAGAGTTAGGGTGCTAATGTCAGCTAGAGTCTTGAGGAAGAGAAGGAACTGGGCAGTTCTGCTCTGCCTTAGGGTGGTGTGCTGGGGGTGGGGGAAGGGTGCTCAGGAATGCTGACTTTTGAAATCTGATGAGGTTTTTGCTGGGATTGTGAATTCTAAAAAGAGGAAGTGCAGGGCAAAATTTCTTCACCCAGTGAGGGGGGGGAAAAGGCATTTTAAACTCCCAGATTCACCAAAACAAATAGACAAACAAAAGCAACAACAAAAAGGACACTTCTACATCATTGTAGTTTACAAAGAAGCAGAAAAGGATATTGTAACAAAGTGCAGGTGAACCCTTCCCATCCCAGGCCCACCCTCCACTGTGTGTTTATTTAATATCTGTTCCCATTCTAGGCTATAAGCTTCTTGAGGCTAGGAGAGTGTCAGTCTTCTATGCTTATCCATGTTGTCCCGGGCTCATGCATATTGTCCAGGGTTTATCCATAGTGAAAATTCACTGTAAATAGTGAATGATTGAGTCTTCTGATAGAACAGTCAGTCACTGGAGAGAGATCACTGGGCTTCAGTGATCCTGAGGTGTGAAACAGCTTCTCGAATTGGACCGGGCTGGTGCCAAGTGATTCCTGATGGAGAGAGGTGTGGAGGAGAGACCAGCTCGCTAGCTTTGAGAACCATAAAGGGGTCTGGACTTCAGCTTCAGACCATGGGACGTCGCTGGAGTTTTAAGGAAGGAAGTAACATGACTAGCTTTGCATTTAGAAGGATGACCCTGGAGCATTAATCATGGAGGAGATGCTTGCAAAATGACCAAAAAGAAGAGGATGAAGGCTGAACTAAGGCAACTGGGCAGGGACGGGGCGGGTCTTACAGGAATCCCCAGGGTCTAGTGACTAGATGTGAGGCATCAGGGTGACTCTTGCGAACAGGGGTGCCAGTGACCAGAAAAGAACTGGCACGCAGTCAGTTTCATTTGGGGGCCGGTTGGGCCTTTTTGTGGCCAATGAAGCTATTTTGTTCTGGAATTCAGGATACGTAGAGAGGTCAAGGCTAGAAATATGGCTCCAGGGGGTCTTTTAGCATCAAAGATGGAAAAAACCATATAAGTTGATGCTCTTCCCAGGAAACGCATGTAAAAGTGAGGAAGGAGGCAGGACTGAAGGTAAAGCCCTTCTCAGCACAGCAGCCAGAGCAACAAGGAAACCCAGGGGTGTGAGGCAGAAAGAGAAAGAAGAGTAGACACTTTACAAGGAACACAGTGTTGGATGCAACTCTCTGGCCTTTCCAGGAGAGAATGGAGCACAGTCCATTGGACATGAGAGTAAGCAGGTCCTGGGTGCCCATCCTATAGGCTAATATTGATATTTTCCATTTTCAGATACATGGTTAGTAAAAGCAAAATGGGCTTCCCTCATAGCTCAGTTGGTAAAGAATCTGCCTGCAATACAGGAGACCTGGGTTCAATTCCTGGGTTGGGAAGATCCCCTGGAGAAGGATATGGCAACCCACTCCAGTATTCTTGCCTGGAGAATCCCATGGACAGAGGAGCCTGGCGGGCTATAGTCCATGGTGTTGCGAGAGTCGGACATGGCTTAGCGACTAAAGAGAGAGACAGAAAAACAAAAGAAAACTAGAAAGACTGTTCAGGGAACAACATAAAGGTCTGAATGTATTAGATTTCATTTTCCATAGCTGTAAAAATCAAGGCATTGAATTAAATTGATTTTCAAGTCCATTTTAATTATATGTGTGTGATTGAGTGTGTTGTGCTTATACAAATATGTCTTTTTCTTGAGATCTCAACTCTTTCACTGCTTTACTTTCTATCATGTTTCTTAGTGCAAAAGGCACCTCCATATGTACATGGTCATAATATTGAGATCTATGTAGGGATGGTTACTTTAATATTTTCTGGGTTAAAATACACGAATTGAACAATATAATGAACCACCATTTGCTCATTACTCACCTTCAATATTTTACAATACTTATTTCATTCACCACCTTTCATTCTTACATTTAAAACAATTCTGCAGTATTTTAAAGCAAGTCCAAAATAAAATCTCACCTGTAAATATTTTACTGTGAATATCTGTCAGCTAGACTTTAAAGAAACATAACCAAAAGGTAAATGTTACTGCAAGGTTAGCAAAACCTTAATATCATCCCAACTCTTAGTTGTTTTTGTTGTTTTTAATATAACCCCAGTGCAGATATTGCCTGAGAATTAACAGTGATCTGTGGCAAGTATTATTACTGCCATTTTATATTTGTGAGAATGAGACGGAGGGATTGAGTAAGGGGGCCTGGCCACTTTCTCTCTCTGTTTTCCTTCATCCTGAGAGAAGCTTCCACCTAGTGACAAAATGGTAACATGTTTCAGATTAAAAAAAACCAAAAACATTGTATTCTACAACATCCAGAGGAAGAGAGGATGCTTCTTCAGAGGGCACTTTTCTTCCTTTGTATCTCATTATCCCTAGTTGGTTCTTCAACCGATGCCGTTGCCAGGGGGATTCTGTGTGCTGATTGGCTGTCTTCACTATGTTTCATTACAGTCGCCATGGCAAGGATAAGTTAACCAGATGGAGTGAAAATAGTTCGGGGGCATCTCTGGAGCTAGGAATGAGGTCAGTTCATTCCGGCCACCTAACCCTGTAGACACCGCAGTGGGAGAAGCTCAGAAGGATGGTGAAGCCACAATGCCCACAACCGTATCTTCCAGTCACCCTTTCTTTATAAGCATCTTTGATGCTGAAGGCCTCCGTGTAACAAGGGCATAGCTGGCACAGTGCCTCACACATGGTAAACTCCTAGCATAAGCAAACATTAAACGTGTGTTGAGTGATTAAGTCAACCATGTGTATGTTGCTTACTCTGAAAGACAAGACACGCAGTTTGAAAATATTCTTGACCATTAACAAACAGAATGCTACATTCACTTAGAAATTCAAAATTTTACAAAACGATTGAATTTTGCAAGGATGGTGCTTAGAAATTGATTGATTCTTTTCAAATAAGCTTTTGATTTTGAAATAATTTTAGATTTTCAGAAAAGTTGCAAAATTAGTACCAACGGTTCCATATACCACTCACCTGGTTTCCTTTTTAACATCATCCATTGCCATGGTAATGTCAAACCAAGGAAACTAGCAACAGTACCTTGTTAACTAAGCCCCAGACATTTTGGATTTCACCAATTTTTCCACTCATGCCCTTTTTCTGTTCCAGGATCTCATCCAGGATACCACAATGCATTTAGCTCCGTCTGCTTTGAAATGATGCTGTGTTTGTAGTCCCAAGTTGTAGCACCCTGTCTCTAAAAATGAGGCAGGCGTGTTATTAGATATGAACCTGTATGGATTAAATCAAATTTTGATTATTTCAGATGCTTCCTTGGAAGTTTTTGCCATTTGGCAAAGCCCTGTTGATAATCTTCCACCCGTTTATGGCAGAAGCTGACACAGCATCACAATGCCAAGCACAGGCCATGGAGGGACTCATGCTTGTGCCTCAAATCTTGCTCTCCCGGTGTTTAGCCCAAAGCCGGGCTTTGAGCAGGCTTCTTAATCTCCCTGTGTCTTATTTTCCTCATTTGTAGAAGAAAATACTATGGGTTTCTTTGGTTGCTCAGTGGTGAAGAATCCGTCTGCCAAGGCAGGAGCCGTAGGTTCCATCCCTGGGTCGGAAAGATCCCCTGGAGAAGGGAATGGCAACCACTCCAGTTCTCTTGCCTGGAGAATCCCAGGGACAGAGGAGCCTGGTGGGCTGACATCTGTGGGGTTGCACATAGTCGGACACGACTGAAGTGACTTAGCAGCAGTAGCAGCAGCATTATGCCTAAAAAAACCAATTTATACACCTTAACTAAAAAAATACCTTACTGCTAAAAATGCTCACTTTCGTCAGAGCCTTCAGTGAATGATAATCTTTATGCTGGTCGCAGGTCTTGCCGTGATGTTGGTGTCTGCTGACTGACTGGAGTGATGGTTGTTGAAGGTTGGCGTGCTTTGGCTATTTCTTAAAATAAGACAGCAGTGAACTTTGCTGCATTGATGAACTCTTCCTTTCATGAATGATTTCTCTCCAGCAGGCAATGCTGTTTGATAGCATTTTACCCACAGAACTTCTTTCAAAATTGGAGTCGGTCCTCTCTCACCCTATTGCTGCTTTATCAACTCAGTTTATGTCATTTTCAAAATCCGTTGCTATCATTTCAACAATCTCCACAGCATCTTCACTGAGAGTAGATTCCATCTCAAGAAACCACTTCTGTTGCTCATAAGAAGCAACTCCTTGTCCCATTTATATCTTATCATGAGGTTACAGCTGTTCAGTCACTTCTTCAGGCTCCACTTCTCGTTTTCTTGCTGTTTCCAGTATATCCACAGTGACCTCCTCCTCCACTGGAGGCTTGGACATCTCAAAGTCATCCATAAAGGGTTGGGATCGCCTTCTTCCAGACATCTGCTTATGTTGATGTTTTGACTTCTTACCATTAATCATGAATGTCCTTACTGGCATGTAGAATGGTGAATCCTTTCCAGAGGTTTTCAGTTTACTTTGCCTAGCCAGATCTATCAGAGGAATCACTGTCTATGGCCGCTATAGTCTTAACAAAATATGTTTCTTAAGAAATAAGACTTGAAGGTTGAAACTGCTCCTTAATCCGTGGCACAGGCTGTAGATAGATGTTGTGTTAGCAGGCAGGAAAACAGTATGAATCTCTTTGTCTCCATCAGAGCTTTCGGGTGAGCAGGTGCATTGTCAATGAGCAGTCATATTTTGAAAGGAATCTTTTTTTTTCTGGGCAGTAGGCCTCAACAGTGGGCTTAAAATATTTGATAAGCCATGTTGTCAACAGACGTACCGTCACCTCGGCTTTGCTGTTCCATTTAGAGAGCACAGGCAGAGTGGATTAAGCATAATTCTTGAGGACCCTAGGATTTTCATAATAGTGAAGGAGCATTGAGTTGTCTTCAATCACCATTTGCATTAGCCCCTAACAAGAGGTTCACCCTCTCCTTTGAGCTTTGCAGCCAGGCCTTGGCTTCTCCTCTCTACCTATGGAAAGCCCTAGATGACATCCTTTTCCAATAAAAGGCTGTTTCACCTGCACTCAAAGTCTGCTGTGTACTGCCACCACCTCCATTCATTATCTTAACTGGATGTTCTGGATAACTTGCCACAGGTTCTACATCAGCACTTACTGTTTCACCTTGCACTCTGATGTTATGGAGACAACTTCTTTCCTTCAGCCTCATGAACCAAACGCTGCTAGCTTCAAACTTCTCTTCTGCAACTTCCTCTGCCTTCACAGAACTGAAGAGAGTTGGGGCCTTGCTTGAATTAGGCTTTGGCTTAAGAGGATGTTGTGGCTGGTGTGATAGTCTATCCAGACCATTACATCTTTCTCCGTGTCAGCAGTAAAATTGTTTACCGTTTTTAGTCATTTGTATGTTCACTGGAGTAGCACTATTAATCTCCTTCAAGAACTTGTCCTTCACATTCACAAGCTTGGTTCGCTGTTTGGTGTAAGAGGTCTAGTTTTTAGCTTATCTTGGCTTTCAGCATACTTTCCTCACAAAGCTTTCATCATTTCTAGCTTTTGGTTTAAAGTGACAGGTGTGTGACTCTTCCTTCCACTTGTTCACTGAGAGGCTATTGTAGGATTTTTAATTAGCCTGATTCCGGGTTATGTCTATTGTGTGTATTGCTGTGTCTCAGGGATTAGGGAGGCCCAAGGCGAGGGAGAGAGATGGTGAACGGTCAGTTTGTGGAGCAGTCAAACTTAACATTTATCATTAAGTGTGCTGTCTTATCTGGGCACAGTTTGTGGTGCCCCCAAACAATTGCAGTAGTAGCATCAAAGATCAGTGATCACAGATCACCGTAATAAAAATAATAGTAGTGAAAATGTTTGAAATATTGCACAAATTACCAAAATGTGACACAGACATGAAGTGAACAAATGCTGTTGGAAAAATGATGCTAATAGACCTGTTTCACGTAGGGTTGCCACAAACCTTCGATTTTTAAAAAATGCAATTTATGCAAAGCCCAATAAAGCAAAGTGCAATAAAATGAGGTCTGTCTGTACCTACTTTTTAGGATGGTTTAAGGATGGGGAGAGAATCTTTACAAAGTGCAAGGAATGCTGTCTCTAGCTATGTTCATGATTTATTCATATTATTTCAAGTATGAACTGCCTTGAAGTTTACTTTTTTTTTAAGTTTTTTTAATGTGAATTAATAATGTAAACCAAAGTCCAGAATAAATATTTGTGCTGTATAAGACAAACTTCTTGTAGATACTTTGAAGTACTACAGAAGGAACAGTTACATTTAACCAAGTCATATTCTTATTACAGCTTTTGACTGTGTTCAATTCAGATTTAGTTTTCTAGCCTTATTTACTACATTTTTTTTTTTCCTTCACGATCCTAGCGACTAATATCTTTACATAAATGTTAGGATGTCTTCTGGAGGACGTGGAGATACACATTTCCCATCTCCTCCATTCTCTTCCATTCCCCACTGCATCTCTCCAAAACAAGTGAGTCATCAGGCACATACCTTGTATTCTTATGATGGTTTTGAAAGTACTCATTCAGATTTTTAATGTGATTTCCTGTTATTTTGCTTTATATGTGTCTGTCCTAATTTTCAATTGTTGTATGTCTTTGTTAACTTCCTTGCTTTCTAGTATAACAAGATGTTCCCAGTAAATCTTTTACCTTTCCAGCCCCAGATTTGGAATTAGCTTTTTCTCTAATGGTCCCTGGTTCCCTTTAGTGGGAAATGATTCAGGGACCATGATCTGGACACGAGATACATAGAGTCAGCTTTCTGGGTCTCTGTGGGCTTTGCACCCTTTGAATCTGGATGCCAAATGGGCCAATATGGAGAGCTGATTGTGTTCCCTGTACTGAGCCCTTTTATGTGAAGGACTTGAGCATACACAGAGTGTGAGGTTGGCTGGGGCTCCTGGAACTCATCCCCCAGGGCTTCCAAGGGCTGACTGGGTTTATGGAGATTTCTAGACCTTTTTCTGTGGTCTAGGTAGGAATTTATCTTATTAGTCTCTTGTGTCTTCAACTGTGTCTTCTTTTTCTCACACCAAAAATCTCAGTACGGTTGTCCGTTGTTATCTGTGACCCGTTGGTTCCGGGATCCTGTCTGCATACTCAGATTCGAGGATGTTAAAGCCCTGTGGTCAGCCTCTGATAACACCAACTAGCTACCCATTCTCATTTTATTTTATACTCTTGTTAAGTGTTAAAGTGTTAGTCACTCAGTCATGTCCAACTCTTTGCAACCCAAGAATGTAGCCCACAAGGCTCTTCTGTCTATGGAATTCTCCAGGCAAGAATACAGGAGTGGGTAGCCATTCCCTTCTCCAGACGATCTTCCCCACCCAAGGATCAAACCCAGGTCCTGTGCATTGCAGGCAGATTCTTTAATGTCTGAGCCACCAGGGATGTTTAAAAATTAATTTTGTTTTGAACTTGTGTAAAGTATCTGCTGCATCGGGTGTATCTGCGGAAATCTAGCTTCTGTTTGTGTCCTCTTCCCCCTAAGAGGGTGCCATCGATGTCCATTAAGAAAAAAGTTATTGTTTATCCTTATATTTTGAATATATATGCACAAATACAAATATACTTGTTCCCCTACTCTTTTTCTTAAACAGTAGGACACTAAGACATCTTCTTCCTCCTGCTTTTTTTTCTTTTTTTTTAAATGTAACAGTATATCCTGGAGATGACCCCACGGGCATATACAGAGATACTGTGTTCTTTTCCATAGCTCTTTGCTTTCTGTTGTTGGCTGTATCACTACCCTTGTCCATATTCTTTTTGTGTGTTTGTCAGTGTCTGTTTAGATTCCTAGCAGTGGGTTATGAGATCAAAAGGCAAATGGGTATGTAATTTTGCCAGGTAGTGTCAAATTCCCTTCCTGGGATTGTGCGACTCTGCACTCCCATAGCAGTTTATGAGAGTACTGGTTTCCTCACAGGCTTGCCAACTGAGTATGTTGTCAGGCTTTGGGATTTTTGCCAATCTGATAGGCGCACAGTATCTCCGTGTAGTTTGCTGGCTGAATTCTGATGACTAGATTGGGCGTATTTGAAACAGTCTTGCGTCCCCTTCTAGTTGCCGCCCCTCCCACCCCCCACCCCCAACTTAAGGGAGTAGTGTGGGTATTTGGAATACATGGTTGTCCTCTTGTTGATTTTTATTTAAAACACAGATTACCCCAGGTTTTCACCTTATAATTTTTATTCTAAGGTAGACCCAATATGTGGGTTGAGTCTCCCCATCTGCTTTTTCTTAGTTCTTCGAATTTAGATAAATTTAGGAATTTAGAAGTTGTTTTAGAAACTGTGAGCTTCTCTTTCTTCTATACCTTCCCTGTTCTCTCTACCTTGCTCCTCCTCCTAAGTCACTTCAGTCGTGTGACCCCATAGACGGCAGCCCACCAGGCTCCCCCATCCCTGGGATTCTCCAGGCAAGAACACTGGAGTGGGTTGCCATTTCCTTCTCCAATTCAGGAAAGTGAAAAGTGAAAGTGAAGTCACTCAGTCCTGACTCTTAGTGACCCCATGGGCTGCAGCCCACCAGGCTCCTCCGTCCATCGGATTTTCCAGGCAAGAGTACTGGAGTGGGGTGCCATTGCCTTCTCCGCTCTACCTTGCTAGTGGAACTTAATCTTATTTTCAAATTACACAAGCCGACCCCCATACCCCCACGGTGTTGCACAAGCCCAGTAGAGCAGACATTCGTTCTTGTGGTTCTTATATGCCTCTCCTGTCTCAAGCAATGCACTGGCATTGGGGGTGCAGGGTAGCTGACTTCAAGCTTGTCCTGGAAGGATGATGGAAGGTTTGCCAGTTTGAGAAGGGGAGGAAGATCATTTCAGGTCCAAGAAAGGGCCTGGGGAAGGATGAAAAGTGTGAGTGGTTGTAAGGAGAGTAAGTGGTGGGGGCGGGACTGGAGTTTGAAGGGTGGGTTGAGTAATAGCGACGCTGCAGATGCCCAGTAAAATGTCCTGGAAGCACTACAAGTAATGACAGTATTTGTTTGCTTTTAAGAGGAGGGAAATATCAGAGGCACAAATAACCAAAAACATATGATAAGATAGTCTCATTGGTAATTAAAGAAGGGCAGAGTTGAAAATGAGTTTTTTTTTTTTTTGTAATTTCAATAGGCAAAGTGAAAAAGGTTGATAAAAACCAGTACTGATGGAAATAGGGGTGAGGGGGGACAGGTTCTTTACTGTCTGTTGGACCGACCTCTCTGAAGGGGCAAAAAACATGAAGATATTTGTGTCTCATGTGAATGCTCCCTGAAGGGCGACCTCTGCAGAGGAGGATTTTAGTAGCCACATGGATAGGAGGACCTGTTCTGTGGGTGCAAGTCAGCTTCTTTCCCCAGCCACCCCTCTCTCTCATCCCTAAGGAGCTTATGAACAAGTAGCCATGGTGGCAGGGATGGAGGTTATGCATGACCTTCCATTCACCAAGGCCAGCCTGGCTACAGCCACTGATCAGTGCTAACCTGTCATTGCTTTGCCCTATTGGAGAGGTCTGGCCACGTGTCCTTCTTCACATGTCCTTGTCATCATTTTCCAGTCGTGTTGTTTCCAGTTCTCTGATCATCCAGCCAGATCATTGCTCACAGCCTATGAATCGGTATGTGGTAGCACGGAAGGTAACATCTGGTTATTTCTCCTTCCTAGCTAAGTGAACCACCAAGTGCATCGCTCATTGTTCTACTTATTGAATGATTAAAATTATTCTAATTCTTACGGTGGATTTCCCTTCACCAGCATTGTCCATGGATGTCCCTGAAAGGGGCTTATATTGTTGCAGGTGCCTACTTTAAGGTAATGTCTGCCTTTGGTGCAGGACCATCTGTCATTATCGTCATCGTTTAGTCACTAAGTCATGTCTGACTCTTTGCAACCCTGTGGGCTGCAGCATGCCAGGCTTCCCTTTCTTTCCCAAAGATTGCTCAGACTCATGTCCATTGAGTCTGTGATGTCATCCTATCATCTCCTCCTCTGTCACCCACTTCTCCTCCTGCCTTCAATCTTTCCCAGCATCAGGGTCTTTTCCAATGAATCACTCTTTGAATCATGGGGCCAATGTATTAGAGCTTCAGCCATCTGTAGACCAGGCTCCAGTCTTCTTCTATCACTTGATCATGAGGAATTCCCCCAAGAGGCCATAGGTTAGACTAGGAGACAGAATGTAGTATAGCTGGAGTGGGAACCTTGGGCCATTTGGGCCACTTCTTCAAGTAACTTGATTGGACCATCACAGCCTTCTTGGACTCCATCACATCTGTACCACTTTCATTTGATGATGGAGAGTTGCTGTGTGTGTCCAGCATTATAGCCTGGTGAGTCTCAGGTAATACTAGTGAGTCTCAGGTAACATGCAGTTCATGAGGAACAGCTCAGGGTGCTTGGCAACTTAGTCTATGACTAAGTGTGCAAGCTCTGCTCAGGCTCAGTAGCAGGTAAAGAGCTGTTTCTCAAAGGAAGAGTTGGTATCCACAGAGGGTGGCAGGGATTTGCTCTAGAATCCTACAGGCCTGTGCTGTGATGAGCCTACAAGGTCCTGCCAAAGGCTCCAAACATCGTCCCCATGTGCTCCTGCCCTTCTGGCACCATTGGATATGCTGGATCATCATGGAAGTGGCAAAGCAGGTTGAACAGCAGCAGGACCGATTGCAGAGCCTCCCCTTGTTGTGGCGTCCACTCAAAACTAGCAGCTTTTTAGATTATTGGTAAAGGGACCAGGATATACTGTGTCCAAAATCCAAAGAGGCCTGTCACATTATGGAGGGCAACGTGCTTTATTCAATCTACCAGTTTAAATATTAATCTCATCCCAAAACACTTTCATAGAAACACCTAGAGTAATATTTAACTGAATTCCTGGGCACCTCATGCTGAAATTAACCATCACATTTCCTTCTAAAAGTAAAATCAGACACTTTATCCATATATAAACATGGTGATGTTGTTCCTTTTGCTGTTGTTCAGATGAAAGTAACATGAGAAGATGAGCTTTTATATTTTATTATCTGAGATTTATTTTAAACTATGATTTAGTCCTTCCTGCAGTTGGAAAGTTTGCTCTTCAAATACATACTGTGGAAAGTTTGTACCTCCATTCTTGAAAAGTGATCATAGTGCAGGGAATAAAAGTTTATAGAGATGGTCTGTTTTCCTTGTTTATTGTTAGTGAACAATTAGATCTCATTGACAGTAAAAATTGATGGCTGCAGCTTCCAAACTATCGAGCTTGTGCTAATAAATGCAACAGTTGTCCATAATTTGGTGGTAAATGACCTTTAAATGTAGATGTTTACAGAGACTGTCCTTGGGGAACAATTTAACTTCCAAATGACACCCATGAGTACTTGTTATCATTTAAATATGCTTCCTTTTGTCAATAGCAGAATAACAAATACTGGTTAGATTTCTAATGTTGATTCAGATACCAGGAAACCTGCTGAATAAATTAGTGTGCATTTGATTTATATTGACCAAAATTTTTTACAGTGCTGTGTTACAGGTCCAGGTGACATGCATTTGAATGCATTTAGAGCAGAGGCCATGCTTGACTGACATGAATGCTTACCCTGTTTTTAATTAACTTTTAAATATTATCCTAAAATTCCTTCTCAACTACCAATTATTAGGTAGAGGATTGAAATTAACTTAGGACTCTGGTGGACACCTTATTTTAAAAATCAATAGTCTTGATCACTCCCATAAAAATTATTGGAGTAAATTATTGCTACATTTTATCTTATAATTTCTAGGGAAGTTAGATCTGTTTTTCTCACCGTAGACTCTGAATTTATTGTCTGCAGGTTTTCTATTGACGGTTTTGCAGAAATAATCTGAGAGCATGGAAAACATTTGGCAAAGTAATGAACGAAGTCTTACGTAGTACAGGAAGTATTTTATCAAGCAAACACATTTCTTCAGTTCCATGAACTTTTTTTTTTTAACTGATGTATGTGCCTAGAAGAGGGATGGTTTTCACAGTAAAGATGTGGATTTCTTTTGTCAGCCATTCATTAGTAGTCCAAAGTAGTATATGTTTTTTGGAAACTTTAATCAACACACGACTTGCTCTTTGAGAGAATATCTTCATAATGAATGCTGCTTCTTTTGCATATAAATGTTGCTGAAAAGAAAGCATTTTGTTTTCAGTGTAGTTTTTTTCACTTATGTCCTTTGTAAGAAGGTTTACATCATTCAGAAGTTTAGAACTGAAATGTGCAAAGGTTTTTATTCTTCTAAACTGTGAATATTTGTTATCAATCAAACAGTGTGCTTTGGGAATTTGGGGATAACCTTCTGAGCTTTGCTTCTCAAGGAAAGGGAGCCCAAAGCTCCTCTATTTTAAGACTTTTCATGTGAACATTTACAGCTGTAAGCAGAACTACCCTCTAGAGCAGGGGTCCCCAACCTCCGGGATTTAATGCCTGCTGATCTGACCTTGGAGCTGATGTAATAATAGGTATAAAGTGCACAATAAGTGTAATACACTTGAATCATCCTGAAACCGTTCCTCCTGCCCCCACCCACCACCATCTGTAGAAAAATTGGCTTCCAGGAAACTGATCCCTGGTGCCAAAAAGGTTGGGACCACTGGTCTAGAGCAAAGAGGATAACAGCTCTGCCCCCCGCCAGTGAATGGCAGAGTCCTGGGATGTCGGGTTAGTTTCAGCCACACTGTAGCTTTCCGCCCAGGTTTCAGTGCCCAGAACAGCCTCAACCTCATATGGTCAACAAGGTCAGAAGAAGTGACAGTGTTGAAAATGTGAATAAGTGAGAAAAGGAAGTGGAGATAATAAAATTGAAAGTGGTGAGAGAATGACCCATGTTCCCTGTGTGTATGAGATGAATCATTCAATAGCAGGAATGATTCGGAAGGACCGAGCGGAGAGGCAGGCAGTGTTACTCGTAAGTGGACAGACACTTGTGACTGACAGGTGGGAAGACTGGGGTGTCAGCAACGACCTTGGGACAAGGCAGGGAGTTGGAGAAAAAGCCCAGTGGTTGATGTGACAGTGCTGCTGGTGGATGATTCACTGGGATGCTGTCCAAAGGAGGGACTGAACTTCCGGTGCGAACAATTAGCTGCTAAAGCTGTGGTGCTCAGCTCTTGCTGCACTTCGGAATCACCTGGAGATCTTTATAAGCTAGAGACGCCCGGTCCCACCCTCAGAGTTAGATGGGTCTGGAGCATGGGTTGAACGCTGGAATTTTTTAAAGTCCCCTGGGTGATTCTGAACTGCACTAAAAGTGTCCCCACAATGCTTGTAGAGATCACTAAGGCAGGTCACTTGCCTCAGCACATCTTAATAGCAGAAGTCATTGGTTCTTAAGAGAAATTTCACGCTCCACTCCCAGAGATTCTCAGGTGCAGCTAAGGCCCAGGCTTTGGTTGAACCTGAAGGTTGAGCCCTTCAGGTGATTTTAAATTGTAGCTAAGCCGGCAAACTACGGAGTAGCTGGTTTTGAAAAAGACGCCCTGTAGAGTGTATATTTAGCATGAAGGAGAAACGTCAGGTTTGTCTTAAAGCTTTAAAGGCTGATTTATATTCCGATTCAGCTGAAGTACACCTATGACTGAGTGCTTAAAACCCTCTTAAGTCTTTGGATCCATGAACAAATGGAACTTAAGAAAAGCGTTCGTGACGTCAGCAAGTTTGAGGAACTTCTAAGGCAAGTAAGTCGCTAGCAAGCTTTGGAGTGAAATGGATCTGGTTCCACGTTCTGACTTGTAACTTCCCAGCCAGGGAACTCGTCGTCACCCTCCCCTGGCTCCCTAAAGCGCTGGCCTCAGTTTCCTCTCAAGGACCCCATGGGACTCGCTGTGTGGGGCAGCTATTGTTATTTCTAATCCTTCTAATTAAATTTTTGCCAGTAGAGTTTACTATGTCATCAAATATTTTACCTTGCTTTCATCTATTAGGAAATGTTTCCACCTTTGAGTAGTTTCATATTTTATTTGCTGCTTTAAATGAATGATTGTTTTTTATTTATCTTAGATTTTTATTGTATTTATTTATTTAGTGATTTACAACGTTCTGTTAGTATCAGATATACAGCACAATGATTCAGTTATATATATATATATATATATATTCTTTTTCAGATTATTTTCCCTTATAGGTTGTTACAAGATATTGAGTATAGTTCCCTGTGCTATACAGTAGGTCCTTGTTGCTTGTTTATTTTATATATAGTAGTATGTATATTTTAATCCCAAACTCATTTATCCTCCCCTTTCCCTCTTGGGAACGATTAGTTTGTTTTCTATGTCTGTGGGTCCATTTCTATCTTGTAAATAAGTTCATTTGTATCTTTTTAAGTGAATTAATTTTCAAAAGCATTATCAATAGACTCTTGCAATGCTTTCAAATTAGAGAATGACATCTGAAGTGTGCTTATCATCCCATATGTAAAAATAAATGAAGAATGTTGATTGTGTGGCCAAACAACCAGTTTTTACAACTGCTATCGATTGATCACTGAGTGCCTGATGAAATTCCAGCCCCTCTCCTTCACCATAGTCTCTTAACAGTGTTTGCAGGTAAAACTGAATTGCTTTCCTTCTTTCTCCTGATATAAAAAGGTCTTTTTGTAAGAAGTCAGACAGCCAAAGCTAAATCTGTGTTTTAGCACATGGCTCTGACCTGGCAGTGGGGCTGGGCCAGTCCCCACCCAGACCCATTCTTGCACTTTGCTCTGAGCAGAAGTAGAGCTTTTGACTTCTGACTCATCAGCTTTAGCCAGGTTCAGATGACACCAGTTTGAGTAAATGTCATTATAACCTGGATTTCGTGTTAGAAGCTGCTTCTTCGGCCAGGGCTTGCTTCTTTAGTTAGTTCTGGGTCTAGAAAAGTTCTGTGGAGTTCATCTTTCTGTGATCTAGAAGATCAGTCTAAGTGATCTTTCTGTGATCTGACTGCGGAGGCTGACAGTCTGCTTTATTGGAAGCTTAGGTCAGAGTTCATGTGATTAGGGTGAGCACGTCTGTGCACAGGGTGCTGTGTAGGGCCTCAAGGGGGCTGGCAGGGAGAGCCCAGCATGAGTAGCAGGCACAGGCCAGAGCCGTGAGGGGGCGATGGGTGCGGGCTGGGGAAGCAGGCATGGAGATGTGGAGTGTGAGGCTCAATTTCATCAGCCCTAGTATTTACTTTGGAGAAGGCGATGGCACCCCACTCCAGTACTCTTGCCTGGAAAATCCCATGGGTGGAGGAGCCTGGTAGGCTGCAGTCCATGGGGTCACTAAGAGTCAGACACAACTGAGCGACTTCACTTTCACTTTTCACTTTCATGCATTGGAGAAGGAAATGGCAACCCACTCCAGTGTTCTTGCCTGGAGAATCCCAGGGACAGGGGAGCCTGGTGGGCTGCCGTTTCTGGGGTCGCACAGAGTTGGACACGACTGAAGTGACTTAGCAGTAGCAGTATTTACTTACACTCATTTATTCAGCCAGTGGTTCTTTTTCCTTTTGGCTGTGAGGCTTGTGGAATCTTAGTTCCCTGACCAGGAATTGAATCCAGGTCCTTGGTAGTAATAGAGTGGACCACCAAGGAACTACCCGACCTGTGGTTCCTGAAGGCCGCAGTACACCCTGTGTTGCACGGGGTACCAGAAATGCCATTACTTTGAGCAGTTTCTTTCCAAAACCATCAAGAAATTCCAGAACTCTTGTTCAGAAGATTCTTCCTGTTTGTGAACACCATGTAATCAACTAATCTTGTGTCACTTCATGGAGAGCTAAATGTATAACTACATTTATGATAATAAGCTTAAATGTGAGCAAACTGTTAACCTCAATCTTCTCATCTTTAAAACAGGTGAACAGTAATACCTCACCGTAAAGTCATTGCCAGTATTAAATGGCATGAGGCATGTGAACTGTCTGGCAAGATGTCTGCCTCAGATTACATTTAGTGCAAAAAGAATCGCCACTGTAATCAAGCCTCTCTCTGCCTTCACACCTTAGCTCCGTCCTTCTCTGAAAGCCAGGTACTACGCAGTGTAGAAGCCTGTGTGAAAGACAGCCAGGACCAGGGCCTTCCAAGTTTCCTTGCTATCTAAATGCTCCCTGGGGAAACCAGGGAGCGTTTAATGGATGCGATTGTCCAAGTAGCAAGGAAAATTGATGTGTGTCCTTGGGTGCTGACCAGTATCAGCGTGTTCTGCTTGTTTTAATACTGGCCCATACAGCATGGGACATCCCAGGTGGTGCTAGTGGTAAAAAACCCACCTGTCAATGCAGGAGACAAGAGAGATGCAGGTTCAATCCATGGGTGGGGAAGATCCCCTGGAGGAGGGCATGGCAACCCGCTCCAGTATTCTTGCCTGGAGAATCCCATGGACAGAGGCCCGGGCCTGGTGGGCTACAGTCAGGGTCATAAAGAGTCAGACATGAATGATGTGACTTAGCCCCATGGACCATACAGAATGAGAGCCAGCTTTTGTGAATGAGGCAGATACTTATGTTTATTATGTAACCTTGACCTCCTTGAGAGGACTTTCATAAGAAGGGAAGTAGCAATACCACTGAAGAGTGGACCTTGGATGCCTTCCAGCCACTCTCCAACCATGTGTTTAATGGTCTCCAGTTGTTTAAATCCTCTGAGCTCTGGCTCCCATAAATAGGGATAATAGAAACTGTTTATATCCATTTGGGATTATTTTAATCAAATGAAATAATAGGTGTAAATCCCTTAACATGTGATTGGTTCTGTAGTAGTTAGTTTTTGGCATTTGTTTCTAAAAATTTAAACCTACATGTTGGATTTCTATGGCGAGTTCCCTGAGTTAAGCTTTTGTGGGATTTCTGATTTGAATACATTTGATACTGTAACCCCCTCTCCTGATCCTTCTCTTTACCACCAAAGCAAAACAAAAACAACAAAAATAATGCCTTTCAAGTAAATATTTGATAGAAATTCCAGTGTAGCAAAGGGATTTGGGATTCATGAAGTTGAATTCAAGTTTGACCTATATTTGTTTTATTCATGAACTGTTTAGAACTTTCTCATGTCCAGTAGATGCACTCCATCAAAACCAATTAATGATAAAGTTTTACCAAATGCAAAATTTGGTGCCATGAATAAAGTTTGTTTAGAACTTGAGAGCTCAACTATTATGACTTCGTTTTGATGGGGAAAAAGTAGATGAGTCTCACGGATTGGCCGTGTGGATATGCAGTTCTAAAAAATCTCCTTTTAATATTTTCACATCATTTGCTTGAGGCTTATGGAACAATGGACTGGTTCCAAATTGGGAAAGGAGTACATCAAGGCTGTATATTGTCACCTTGCTTATTTAACTTATATGCTGAGTACATCATGTGAAATTCTAGACTGGATGAAGCACAAGCTGGAATCAAGATTGCAGGGAGAAATATTGATAACCTGAGATATGCAGACCAGTCAGTTCAGTTCAGTCGCTCAGTTGTGTCTGACTCTTTGCAACCCCTTGGACTGCAACATGCTAGGCTTCCCTGTCCATCACCAATGCCCAGAGCTTATTCAAACTCATGTCCATCACGTTGGTGATGCCATCCAACCATCTCGTCCTCTGTCATCCCCTTCTCCTCCTGCCCTCAATCTTTCCTAGCAGCAGGGTCTTTTCCAGTGAGTCAGTTCTTCACATCAGGTGGCCAAAGTACTGGAATTTCAGCATCAGCATCAGTCCTGTAAGTGAATATTCAGGACTAATTTCCTTTAGGATGGACTGGTTGGATCTCCTTGCAGTCCAAGGGACTCTCAAGAGTCTTCTCCAACACCAAAGTTCAAAAGCATCAATTCTTCGGCACTCAGCTCTCACATCCATACATGACTACTGGAAAAACCATAGCTGTATACCAGTGTATGGAGAAGGCAATGGCACCCCACTCCAGTACTCTTGCCTGGAAAATCCCATGGATGGAGGAGCCTGGTGGGCTGCAGTCCATGGGGTCGCTAAGAGTCAGACACGACTGAGCGACTTCACTTTCACTTTTCACTTTCATGCATTGGAGGAGGAAATGGCAACCCACTCCAGTGTTCTTGCCTGGAGAATCCCAGGGAAGGGGAGCCTGGTGGGTTACCGTCTATGGGGTCACACAGAGTCGGGCAGGACTGAAGTGACTTAGCAGCAGTAGCAGCATACCAGTGTATATGATTGTACAGTGGAAGTGACAAACAGAGTCATGGACCTGATAGATAGAGTGCCTGAAGAAGTATGGATGGAGGTTCGTGACATTGTACAGGAGGCAGTGATCAAGACCATCCCTAAGAAAAAGAAAGGCAAAAAAGCAAAATGGTTGTCTGACAAGGCCTTACAAATAGCTGAGAAAAGAAGAGAAGTGAAAGGCAAAGGAGGAAAGGAAAGATATACCCATTTGAATGCCGAGTTCCAGAGAATATCAAGGAGAGATAAGAAAGCCTTCCTTAGTAATCAGTGCAAAGAAATAGAGGAAAATAATAGAATGGGAAAGACTATAGATCTCTTCAAGAAAATTAGAGATACCAAGGGAACATTTCTTGCAAAGATGAGCACAATTAAGGACAGAAATGGTATGGACCTAACAGAAGCAGAAGATATTAAGAAGAGGTGGCAAGAATACACAGAGGAACTATACAAAAAAGATCTTCACCACCCAGAAAACCATGATGATGTGATCACCCATCTAGATCCAGACATCCTGGAATGCAAAGTCAAGTGGGCCTTAGGAAGCATCACTATGAACAAAGCTAGTGGAGGTGATGGAATTCCAGTTGAGCTATTTCAAATCCTAAAAGATGATTGTGTGAAAATGTTGCACTCAATATACCAGCAAATTTAGAAAACTCAGCAGTGGCCACAAGACTGGAAAAGGTCAGTTTTCATTCCAATCCCAAAGAAAGGCAATGCCAAAGAAGACTCAAACTACCGCACTCATCTCACATGCTGGCAAAGTAATGCTCAAAATTCTCCAAGCCAGGCTTCAACAGTATGTGAACTATGAACTTCCAGATGTTCAAGCTGGATTTAGAAAAGGCAGAGGAACCAGAGATCAAATTGCCAACATCCGTTGGATCATCAAAAAAGCAAGAGAGTGCCAGAAAAACATCTCCTTTTGTTTTATTGACTACGCCAAAGCCTTTTACTGTGTGGATCACAATAAACTGTGGAAAATTCTTAAAGAGATGGGAATACCAGACCACCTGACCTGCCTCCTGGGAAATTTATATGCAAGTCAAGAGGCAACAGTTAGAACTGGACATGGAACAACAGACTGGTTCCAAATCAGGAAAGGAGTGTGTCAAAGCTGTATATTGTCACCCTGCTTATTTAACTTACATGCAGAGTACATCATGTGAAATGCTGGGCTGGATGAAGCACGAGCTGGAATCAAGATTTCCGGGAGAAATATCAATAACTTCAGATATGCAGATGACACGACCCTTATAGCAGAAAGCAAAGAAGAATTAAAGAGCCTCTTGATGAAAGTGAAAGCCGAGAGTGAAAAAGTTGGCTTAAAACTCAAAATGCAGAAAATTAAGATCATGGCATCCAGTCCCATCACTTCATGGCAAATAGATGGGGAAACAATGGAAACAGTGAGTGACTTTATTTTCTTGGGCTCCAAAATCATTGCAGATGGTAACTGCTTGCTACTTGGAAGAAAAGCTATGACAAACTTAGTATATTAAAAAGCAGAGACATTACTTTGCCCACAAAGGTCCGTCTAGTCAAAGCTATGGTTTTTTCAGTAATCGTGTATGGATGTGAGAGTTGGACTATAAAGAAAGCTGAGCACTGAAGAATTGATGCTTTTGAACTGTGGTGTTGGAGAAGACTCTTGAGAGTCCCTTGGACAACGAGATCCAACCAGTCCATCCTAAAGGAAATCAGTCCTGAATATTCATTGGAGGGATTGATGCTGAAGTGGAAGCTTCAATACTTTGACTACTTGATGTGAAGAACTGACTCATTGGAAACGATCCTGATGCTGGGAAAGATTGAAGGCAGGAGGATAAGGGGACAACAGAGGATGAGATGGTTGTATGGTATGACCAACTCAATAAACATGAGCACGCTCTGTGAGTTGGTGATGGACAGGGAAGCCTGGCATGCTGCAGCCCATGGGGTTGCAAAGAGTCAGACATGACTGAGTGACTAAACTGAGCTATGCATTCTAAGGGGAGTACAGTGGGACAGAAAGTGTCTGGTCTTGAAGCTAACCCCGAGCTGGGTGCTCACCTGGATCAGCCTCTTCATGCAGTCTCCTCATTCATAAGGTTGCGGGAATGCTGGCACCATGAATCTTGAGGATAAATATGTAACTGAAATAATAAATGAAAAGCACATAGTATGGTGCTGGATATATAGTAAAAAATAGTCACTGTTACTATCCTGGATCCGAAAAAAAGGAGGAGAGTGATAGATTTCTTTATTGCAGCAGCTCACAAAAAGTGCGTGTTTCCCCTTTTCACATATCTTCTCTACCTCTGGCCTGGGCATACCTGCTTTCCTGCTCAGTGCCATGTGCCCAGGGGTTCAAATCCCTTGGAGTTTACAGCGCACAGGAGGAAACTGTTTGGCCTGCCAGGTAGATTGCACATAAGCCTTCTGTCTGGAGATTATAATGAAGAGTGCTGTGATTCTCGCATTGTGAGAGGTGTGTGTAGAGTTATTCTTGTTGGGACCAATGTGCCAGCAGCCCCCGTGAGCAGGGCTCCCCCTGAACCAGCTGGACCCTAAGGGCTCTAGCCTTGTTGCTGCCCAAGTGGTGATGGTGGAGGGGCATTATCTAGTACCATGTGGGAAGTTCCTGGAATTTGGAGTCATATTTGGAAGCTATGCACCCAGTTCACTGGGAGTTTGAGCAACCAAAGAGTTTTCCAGTATTGCTATTAAACACTGGAGAGGAACTTGAGACAGAAACTCGGTACCGGGGATATAGCTCATCTGAGAATGAATTTTGCTCATTGGAGGAAGTGTCTTGTAAGCGTTAATGTCCAGTAATGTGCAGAGTTAAAATATAGGAAACATTCTCATATTGAATACGGGTATAGAACAGGGTAGTGCTAGTGATAAGAACCTGCCTGCCACTGCAGGAGACATAAGATTCACGGGTATAACCCCTGGGTTGGGAAGAGGTCCTGGAGGAGGGCAGCCCACTGCAGAGTTCTTGCCTAGAGAATTCCATGGACACAGGAGCCCGGCGGGCTACAGTCCATGGGGTTGCAGAGAGTTGGACACGACTGAAGTGACTTAGCGTCTATGTGTGCGTGGAACCAAAAGTTCCAGGAAAAGTTTTATTAAATAATAATAATGAAAAATGATTTAAAATCGTGTGTGTGTTAATATTATGTGAAAAGTAGACTAAGCGCTTCTTCTGTTTGATTTGTCCAGTGTTTGCTTCCTTTGGCTCCCCTGGGTCTGTGCAGGAACACCTCCTGGCCAGACACAGAACTGTAGAGCTATGACTTTCTTCCTGAGTTTCCTTGCCCCATTTAGTATTTTTGCCTTCTAAGCAATCCCACTGATGTTCCTCAAGTGATGTATGGGCTGTTCTTAAATGAATGTGGGTAGGCCCTTGATTCTCAATGGCTTCCATATTGCCATTTTGAAAGTATATATTTTCCAGGTTTTTAGATTTGGAGAGTTTTAAAAAGCAGCATTTGCTTTATGTTAGAGATATTTTCTAACATTTGTTTAGCATTTGTTTTAGCATCAGTTTATATAAAAATAAAGAAACATTAGTCTTTGAAAGTCCCTTAACATAATTTGAACTAATCAGTTGCTTAGTTAATATATTCATAACATTGTAACAGTTCATTTTTAGGGATAGTTCCATGAAAGATAGATGGAGATGGTTAATGGTGACTGCCTTTTAACCTCTTGTGCTCTTAGCCTTAACATATAAAGGAATCAAAGCTTTTATCTCTTATAAAGTAGCATAATTAATCAATATAACTTAGTAAATCAAGTCTTCGAATGCCTGCTTGGTGCCCACTCTGGGCACCTGATAACAATAAGGCATGATTTTAACCCTCAAGGAGTTTGCAGTTTAGTCCCCACATATGACTCAGCACTCATGAAGCTACAGTGAATGCTTTATGATAATATGTAGGGAAGCAACAAGGGGTACTGAATGGAGGTTTTGAGAATGGCATCAGTGCGGACTGAAGTACTAGGAAGGCTTCCTACCAGGAATTGGGCTTATGCTGCATTCTGAAGTGTAGGTAGGATCTAAATAAGCATATGGAAAGGATAAGGCTTTTGTGAAGGACCCCCCCCCCCCCCACCCAAGTTAAAAACATGAAAATGAATTTATGTGATGGGAGATAGGAAGAGAGCAATGTCTGGTGTGCAGGAGGTCATGGTGAGTGGAGAGTGAAGGACTCCAGGTGCCTGGGGCTGAGCCCGGCATCAGAGGTCCCTGTGGAGGACTGCCGTTTTTTATTTCTCCTGGAGGGTGACCACCAGCAATGTTGAGGCGTCAAAGTCCATTCCACTCTCGAAGGTTGGCGGGGAGAGGAGGGCACATTCCAGTAGGTGGAATGTCTGAATTGCTTGGGGGTGGAGAGGAGAGACCGCCCATCACCAATGTCAAGTAAGAATGGGATTGGAAACTGTGAAACTGTGAAATCTGATAACTTTATGCAGAAATAGATATCTCCATATCACCTACCTGGTGCCGGTAAGTAATATCTCCATATCTAGAAGACAGTTTTCAGTTATAACCGTAGAGATTGCCAGGAGAAGTACCAATAATCTCAGATATGCTGATGAAACTCTAATGGCAGAAAGTAAAGAGGAACTAAAGAACCTCTTGATGAAGGTGAAAGAGGAGAGGGAAAAAGCTGGTTTGAAACTCAACATTCAAAAGAAACTAAGATCATGGCATCTGGTCCCATCCCTTCATGGTAAATGGAAGGGGGAAAAGTGGAAACAGTGGCAGATTTAATTTTCTTGGGCTCCAAAATCACTGCGGACAGTGACTGCAGCCATGAAACTAAAAGATATTTGCTCCTTGGAAGAAAAGCTGTGACCACTCTAGACAGCATATTAAAAAGCAGAGACATCACTTTGCCAACAAAGGTTCATCTAGTCAAAGCTACAGTTTTTCCAGTAGTCAGGTATGGATGTGAGAGTTGGACTATAAAGAACACTGAACACCAAAGAATTGATGCTTTTGAACTTTGATGTTGGAGAAGACTCTTGAGAGTCTTTGGATTACAAGGAGATCCAACCAGTCCATCCTAAAAGAAATCAGTCCTGAATATTCATTGGAAGGACTGATGCTGAAGCTGAAGCTCCAAAACATTGGCCACCTGATGCGAAGAACTGACTCACTAGAAAAGACCCTGATGCTGGGAAAGATCGAGGTCAGGAGGAGAAGGGGATGACAGAGGATGAGATGGTTGGATGACATCCCCGACTCAATGAACATGAGTTTGAGCAAACTCCAGGAGATAGTTTAGGAGAGGGAAGCCTGACGTGCTGCATTCTGCTGTTGCTGCTGCTGCTAGGTCGCTTCAGTCATGTCCGACTCTGTGCGACCCCATAGACAGCAGCCCACCAGGCTCCTCCGTCCATGGGATTCTCCAGGCAAGAGTACTGGAGTGGGTTGCCATTGCCTTCTCCGTGCTGCAGTCTACGGGGCTGCAAAGAGTCAGACACAAGTTAGTGAGTAAACAACGTAAGTCTGTATGTGCATTTTTGTAAAGTACCTATGTTTATTGTGGACAAGGTTCATTCTTTATTTTGCAACATCTAGACTTTCTAGATGTCCTGAAGTGACAATGCATGATAAAAAGTAAAGCTAATGAATTCACCCATTTGTAAATATCTTTGTTATAATTAATTTTTTTAAAAAGGCAGCATTTCAGGCATGGACATGCTAAACCATCAGGACTCGTTCAGTAGGTTGGCAGCAGAGGGGCAGAAGGAAGTATAAAGGGAGGCATGGATGTGGATGTGTTTAATAACAACTGAGTGTGAATGTCTTGGCTGTCCTATAGGAATGCATTGTTAAGTAACTCAGTGGGAACATACCTTCTTGCTAATACTTTAATAGTTTAGGTGGACAGTGAATCCTCCTAGAAGCATTGTACTTTGTCTACTCTATTGCTTTATGTCTCATTTTTATATTGAACGTTAAGGGAATGTAGTATTTTAATCATAATTCTGCCATTATCTTTATCTAGAGGCCCTTTGCCATTTTTGTCTTTTCTGAAATTTTTGTCACCAAGCAAGGCAGGGTTACATTTCTTTTTTCCTTCTGGATTGAGTTGGTGTAATGTGTTCTTCGGAGAAGGCAATGGCACCCCACTCCAGTACTCTTGCCTGGAAAATCCATGGACGGAGAAGCCTGGAAGGCTGCAGTCCACGGGGTCACTAAGAGTCGGACACGACTGAGCAACTTCACTTTCACTTTTTTACTTTCATGCATTGGAGAAGGAAATGGCAACCAACTCCAGTGTTCTTGCCTGGAGAATCCCAGGGATGGGGAAGCCTAGTGGGCTGCTGTCTATGGGGTGGCACATAGTCGGACACGACTGAAGCGACTTAGCAGCAGCAGCAGCAGTGTGTTCTTGATTATCAAAATACCCGTAGCTTTGGGACCTTGCTTATCTTGTAAAGAATCTGACTGCAATGCAGGAGACCCTAGTTCAATTCCTGGGTTGGGAAGATCCCCTGGAGAAGAAAACGGCTACCCACTCCAGTATTCTGGCCTGGAGAATTCCATGGACTATGTAGTCCATGGGTTGCAAAGAGTCGGACACAGCTGAGTACCTTTTACACTTTGGAGTCTGGAAATGGTAAATATTCATGATGTGTGAAAAAGCAGGATACGTATGAAAGCTGGAAGGGCACATCAAATAGTAAACTGCTTGTGATTATGGATGACTTTTGTTTTTTGCTTCTTGTGTTTTTTGGTTTCCTATTATGTACATATTTAAAGAAATAAATGATATTTTAAAAACCTTAATATGAGAGAAACAGGGCTGCAGATCATATTTCTGCACAGTGTAGTGACATGAAAATGAGGACATCATGTTCATTAAACTTAACCTTGATGTACAGAATGTTTCCAAAAGGGGTTGATTTCCTAATGCAGGAAATGTAAGAGATGCAGGTTCAATTCCTGGGTTGAGAAGATCCCCTGGAGGAGGTCGTGGCAACCCATTCCAGTACTCTTAACTGGAAAAGTCCATGGACAGAGGAGCCTGAAAGGCTACAGTCCAGAGAGCCACAAAGAGTCAGACATGAGTGAAGTGACTTAGCATGCACGAAAGCCTTATTTCTGTTCAGTTCAGTCACTCAGTCATGTCTGACTCTTTGCGACCCCATGGATTGCAGCACGTCAGGCTTCCCTGTCCATCACCAATTCCTGGAGCTTGCACAAGCTCATGTCCAGCGAATTGGTGATGCCATCCAATCATTTCATCCTCTGTCATCCCCTTCTCTTCCCGCCTTCAATCTTGCCCATCATCATGGTCTTTTCTAATGAGTCAGTTCTTTGCATCAGGTGGCCAAGTATTGGAGCTTCAATATCAGTCCTTCCAATGAATATTCAGGACTGATTTCTTTTAGGATGGACTGGTTGAATCTGCTTGCAGTCCAAGGGACTCTCAAGAGTCTTCTCCAGCACCACAGCTCAAAAGCATCAATTCTTTGGTGCTGAGCTTTCTTTATAGTCCAACTCTTACATCCATACATGACTACTGGAAAAGCCAGAGCTTTGACTAGATGGACCTTTGTTGGCAAATAACTGTCTCAGCTTTTTGGTGTGCTGTCTAGGTTGGTCATAGCTTTTCTTCCAAGGAGCAAGCTCTTTTAATATCATGGCTGCAGTCACCATCTGCAATGATTTTGGAGCCCAAGAAAATAAAGTCTGTCACTGTTTTCATTGTTTTCCCATCTGTTTGCCATGAAATGATGGGACCAAATGTCATGATCTTAGTTTTCTGAATGTTTTTTACCCTGTGTCCAAGGGCAAAGCAGAAGCCCCAGCAAGATGGTAGGAGGGGTGAAATTGCATTTAGAGTCAAACCCTATACCTGCCAGAGATGCTCAGAGGTCTCAAACAAGACTTTGTGCACACCAGGAGACCCCACAGAGACTGAGCCAGACCTCCCTTTGAGAGTTTGAGTGTCTTCTGTGGAGATACGGGTCAGCAGTGGCCTGCTCCAGGAGCAGGGGCTCTGGGTGCAACAGACCCGGATGTGGCATAAGCCCTCTTGGAGGAGGTTGCCATTAACCCCACCATAGAGCTGCCAGAACTTACGCAGGACTGGGGAAACACTTTTGGAAGGCACAAACAAAACCTTGTGCACACTAGGACCCAGGAGAAAGGAGCAGTGACCCCACAAGAGACTGACCCAGACTTGCCTGTGAGTGTCCAGGGGTCTCCAGCAGAGGTGTGGGTTGGTGGTGGCCTGCTGCAGGGCCGGGGGCACTGAGTGCAGCAGTGCGTGCATGGGACCTTTTGAAGGAGGTCGCCATTATCTTCACTACCTCCACCGTAGTTTAGCCTCATGTCAGCAACAGGGAGGGAACCCAGCCCCGCCCATCAACAGAAAATTGGATTTAAGATTGACTGAGCATGGCTCTGCTCATCAGAACAAGACCCAGTTTCCCCCTCAGTCAGTCTCTCCCATCAGGAAGCTTCGATAAGCCTCTTATCCATCAGAGTGCAGACAGAATGAAAACCACAATCACAGAAACCTAATCAAACTGATCACAGGGACCTTGTCTAACTCAATGAAACTATAAGCCTCATTTAGTGATTAATTAAGGCATGGCTTCCCCTGGTGGCTCAGGGGTAAAAAAAATCTCCCTGCAATGCAGGAGCCACAGGAGATGAGGGTTTGATTCCTGGATTGGAAGATCCCCTGGAGAAAGCATGGCACCCCACTATGGTATTCTTGCCTGGAGAATCCCACGGACAGAGGAGCCTGACGGGCTACAGTCCATAGGGTTACAGAGTCAGACACGGCTGAAGCAACTTAGCATGCACACATGGGACTATTGTGGTGGGCCAGGCTAGGGTGGGGGGTTGGAGAAATGACCAGATGAAGGTTTGGATTGGGCGGTACTGTGAAGTGGACATGAGAGATTCCAGAACAGTGGTCTTGAGAAACTGTCTGGGATGGGTAACTAAGAGAAAAAGGAAAATACAAGAATAAAATGTAGCATCCCCCACCTCTGGTCTCTTCACTTGGCACTCTCTGCCCTACATGTCTGAATGTACGCCAAGCCCTGTGTTGCTGGAGGACCTGGGCTTCTCACGCCTCTGAATCTCATGTTCGTCAGTCTGCAGGAAGCCTACCCCACTTTCCCACCTGCAGTTGCTTCGCTTGTGTTTTCCCTTTCTGAACCAGTTCCAGTTTCACTTCCTCCTAGGAGCCAGAGATGAGACTTTCACCTTTGCCCCAGAGTTGGCTTCTTATTCCTTCGACTGTGTCTGCAAGTCTGTAGGCTGGGCCCTGAAGGTGGCTTCACACATGTCCACCGCTTGGATGATGCCTGAGGCTCAATGTGGTTCTGGACAGGAAAGGCAAGGGGAGAGGGCTGTTACCTGAAAACTGGGTTTGCGTCTTGGTGGATGTTGAGCCAACAGATACAGCCAAACCACAGATATGGAAAAGGAAGGATTTATTGGCTCGCAGCAAGTTAGGAGAACACCAGGAATCTTTCCCAAAGCAATGTCTCCCTGGACAGCAAAATTGGGGAAGTTTTCAGCTGAGAATACGTGTGTGTTCATAAAGGGGCTTGAGCAGAGAATTCACATAGAATTGGGGTGAAAGTCCACAGAGTCCAAGCTTTAGTGGATCGAGGTCAGGAGGGTCAAGGCCATCATTCCATCCTCCACGTGGTGGGAGTGTTAGTTCCTGCAGAGCTCTAAGACTGTATCAGATTGTGATGTGTATCCCTTAATGAGGAACTGGGACTCTAATTGCTGAACTATTGTTTCTTGATGGCTTTTCCTTTGTTTCTGCTTTCTCTCACTCCCCTTATGATCATTGATAAACATGTTCAAGGACAAGAATCTTGGCCAGCCTTGGATCACGAAATGGCTGAGGCCAGAATGGTTTCTCTAATGTCAAGAAAGTCATGCCAGGGACTTCCCTGAATGTCCAGTGGTTAAGACTCTACGCTTTCACTGTAGGGTGTGTGTGTTTGATACCTGGTTTGGGAACTAAGATCCTACATGCTGTGGCCAAAAAAAAAAAAAAGGCAAGCCATGCCTGGTTCTCTTTCTGCAGGGGGCCCCCTACCCTATCTGCTTACAGGACCCTACGGCGAATCACGGTCCACCAGGGAGGATCCATGCACAGCACAGCTGCCATGAGCCAAAGAATTCCTGGATAGTGAGAGAGCATCCTCCTTGGGACCAGTGGTGGGAGAATGGTATTTTGAGGGGGAGGTTGGTGCCATGCCCTTTTTTGGTCACAGAGCTTGATACATAGGTTTCCGGCCCTCTCTTCCAAGTTCCTGATTGGTTGTCAGCCCAGTGGCAGCGCATGGGTAGGAAGGCCTGCTGTGTGGTTGGGGGCCCGGCGGTTTTTCTAGAGTGAACAGAGAGGTCAGGAGGACAAAGTGAGGATGAGGAACCTTCAAGGAGCCGTTTCAGCGTGGGGGTTGGAAGTCGGGCTGCAGTGAATTGGGGAAGTTGGAGACAGGGTGCGAAAAATGGAGGGTGGGCCCGTCCAGGTGCTCTGACAGTGAAAGGAGGGAGAGAAAGCCCAGCGATAAGAAGGAAAGCAGGGTCAGATCAAGGCCCTTTCTAAATCAGAACTTCAAGGGCGAGGGGTGGGGCACTGGTGTGAGAGCCTGAGGATTCTGAAAGTGGGAGAGAGGATGGGAAGGGGGCTTCCTGCCAGGCAGACTGCTGTTCTCGGAGTTGCTTTTCTTTTGACCAACTTGTGCAGATGACTCAGCCGTGCAAAGATCGGCACTGTGAGTAGAGAGCACATCATCTAATAGAAATATAACGCAAACTACATAGGATTTAAAATTTTCTAGTAGACGTATTTTTAAAAGTGACAAGAAACGGGTGAGGTGAATTGTAATAAATTTTATTTAGGCCAGTAAATCCAAATAGTATTTAACTCATCATCACTATAAAATTATTAATGAGATAGTTTATGTTTTGTAGTAGTTCTCTAAATCAGATGTGTTTTACACTTAGAGGATGCCTCCCTTGGGACAAGTCACGTTTCAGATGTCCAGTAGCAGTTTGAGTGGTGCCATACTAGACAAGGCAGGTTTGGAGAGTAGAAGTCAAGATATTCATTTCAACTACTGGTGAGAATTTAATCTCACCATTATTTGTCTATATGGTCAAGCTGAGTGCTTTCCAGGCTCTTAGTTTCTGCTCAGGTAAGGTTATGTCATGCTTGTAGTTGAGCTGGCCTTGGGTAGCTGGAGCTGTGGAACTAGGAAGCTGTATTCAAGGCAGCTCAAGTCACTCTTCGGCTCAGTTCCCAGCTGCAACCACTTAGTTGCTATGACTCACAGAGCAAGTTACTTTACCTTTCCATGCCTCTGTTTCCTGGTCTCTAAAATGGGGATAGTAAATGACAGTCTTTATTATATGAAATTCTGTACTCGTGTCATAGTGTTGTTGCAAAAGTACGTGTGAAGGGCTGACCTATACTTAAGGCCTAACGAAGTTTAAAAGAGGATGTTCAGATTACTCTGCGTCAGTGTTAGCCATCATTATAGATTTTTTAAAATAAACTTTTCTAGGAATTAGAACCTTATGAAATGTTTCTCGAGGTTGGAGTTTAAACAAAACACCACCTCCTTCAGTCTTGTATTTTCCTTTCGAAAAATATGAAGGCATCCGTTCAGTTTTAGTCGTGTCCGACTCTTTGTGACCCCTTGGACTGCAGCACGTCAGGCCTCCCTGTCCATCACCAACTCCCGGAGTTTACTCAAACTCATGTCCATTGAGTTGGGGATGCCATCTAACCATTTCGTCCTTTGTCATTCCCTTCTCCTCCTGCCTTCAATCTTGCCCAGCATCAGGGTCTTTTCCAACAAGTCAGTTCTTTGCATCAGGTGGCCAAAGTACTAGAGTTTCAGCTTCAGCATCAGTCCTTCCAATTAATGAATATTCAGGACTGATTTTCTTTAGGATGGACTGGTTGGATCTCCTTGTAGTCCAAGGGACTCTCAAGAATCTTCTCCATCACCACAGTTCAAAAGCATCAATTCTTTGGTGCTCAGCCTTCTTTATGGTCCAACTCTCACATCCATACCTGACTACTGGAAAAACTGTAGCTTTGACTAGATGAACCTTTATTGGCAAAGTGATGTCTCTGCTTTTTAATATGCTGTCTAGGTTGATCATCTCACATACTGTCTAGGTTGGTCTCTCACATCCGTACATGACTACTGGAAAAACCATAGCCTTGACTAGACGGACCTTTGTCGGCAAAGTAATGTCTCAGCTTCTTAGTATGCCATCTAGATTGGTCATAGCTTTTCTTCCAAGGAGCAAGTGTCTTTTAATTTCATGGCTGCAGTCACCATCTGCTGTGATTTTGGAGCCCAAGAAAATAAAGTCACTCACTGTTTCCATTGTTTCCCCATCTATTTGCCATGAAGTGATGGGACTGGATGCCATGATCTTAGTTTTCTGAATGTTGATTTTTAAGTCAGCTTTTTCACTTTCATCAAGAGGCTCTTTAGTTCTTCTTCACTTTCTTCTATAAGGGTGGTGTCATCTGCATATCTGAGGTTATTTATATTCTCCCGGCAATCTTGATTCCAGTTTATCTTTCATCCGGCCCAGCATTTCAAATGATGTACTCTGCATATAAGTTAAATAAGTAGGGTGACAATATACAGCCTTGACATACTCCTTTCCTGATTTAGAACCAGTATGTTGTTCCATGTCCAGTTCTAACTGTTGCTTCTTGCCCTCGTACAGATTTCTCAGGAGGCATAAAGCTTCACATTTACTTAATTAAAATATGTGGAGCAACAATCAGCGTATCATCCTTAGGAGCCACCTGAAGGTGGGTGTTATGCTCTGAAATCTTTCACAAGTGAAATAGGCTTGGATGTAGAGTCTCTGGTGTTTCTGAGAAGCATGCCACCGACAGGGCAGCTTGGTTCTAATTGCATCCCAAGTTGGGAAAACTTTTTTATTTTGAATATCTGAGTAAGAGCTGTTAGGATGGAGCTGGAGACAAGGGGGAGGGGAACAGGAAGTAGAAACTTTGTAAAAGCTGCAGCTCATGTGCTCTTCATCTGTCAGTCGCCCATTTTTCATATGAGCTTTTGCAATAACCTGGTTGCGGGAACCCATCCTTAAGTGAGGGTTGCAGAAAGCGGCCTGTCTGCTTTTCCAGCTCACCCTTTCCAACTGAGCCCAAAGTTGAATTTTGCCTCTAAAAGTGGAAAATGGGACAGATAAAAAATGTTTAGTCTGCTGGGCCTTGTTTTATTTATCATATCAGAAAAGAAGAACAATGTTGTGTTGCGCTGTGGTCAGAATAGAAGCCAACCTTGCTTGTTCGCAAAAGCTCAAATCCTGGAGATAAGGGGGCAAAATAATAGAGTACAATGGAAAGAGTAGAGTGTAATTATTTGTAGCTTGTCAAGGGAAGCCCTCTCAAGCCCCAAGCGATTCAAATCTGGGAACTCTGCACAATTCTGTAAACCAACCCCAAGCAGCATCAGAGAAATCTCCCCTGACCCGCAGACAGGGCTGAAATTGCATCCGTTTGTCATGCACTGAGCATGCCAGCCTCGCACAATATCATTTGGTTGCAAATGGGCCTGCCCCCAAAGCCCCGAAATACATTCTGCGGTATCTGACTCTTGGCCTGCGATTTGTCATGTCCCCGCTGCTATCAGCGTACAGTAATTTTAATAGATTCTGATGGCTTCCTGGTAGAAACACAGAATGCATCTGGTTTGGGCGTAGGACCCCAAAGAAACTCTTCTGGCTGAAAACAACAGGAGTGCACACACAAAACATTGGCAATGCATTTTATTTCATTAAAAATTGGTTTTAGGTTACAAGCTTGTGTTTTCTGAATTATAAAGAAAAAAAAAATTCCCTGCACAGTTTCATAGAGGTCAAACATGCTTGTTTTTCTCTTTAAAGCGGTTAACTCTTTAGACATGTGTGGCTGGCAGCAGTCTCAACTTTTAGAAGTCACAGCTGTAGGATGCAATCAGTCCAGTAAATGTAACTGTTTCTTTAACCCCCTTGCTACTCTGCATATGGTCCATGGAGCAGCAGCAGGCCTGGGAGTTTGTTAGAAATGTACTCTTGGGCCCCACGCCAGACCTAGGGGAGTCACTCTGCATCCTCACAAGATCCCCAGGAGATGCACAGGCACAGGGGAGGGTGAGAAGCTGAGAATCTCAGGCTTAGCGCTCCCAGTCAGAGAGCTGTGTTCAGATTCCATCTTTCTGACTGTGTTTGACTTTCGGCGATTTGTGCTAAAGCTCCAGCTTGCTCATCTACAGAGTGGGGTTTATATAACTACATCATATGGTTATTTTGAGGATGAAATTAAGTTATGATTGTGTACAAATATATCTCTACCTATACCTCTGTATCTGGTGGTGGTGGTTCAGTCTCTCAGTTGTGTCCGACTCTTTGTGACTCTATGGAGTGCATCACGCCAGGCTTCCCTGTCCTTCACTGTCTCCTGGAGTTTGCTCAAACTCATGTCCATTGAGTTGGTGATGCCAACTCAACTATCTCATCCTCTGTATTTATGTGGTGCCTGTATTTATACGGAAGGCATGCACATGTGCTATGTCGCTTCAGTCATGTCCAACTCTTTGCAGCCCCATTGACTGTAGCTTGCCAGGTTCCTCTGTCCAAGGGATTCTTCAGGCAAGGATACTGGAGCAAGTGGCCATGCCCTCCTCCAGGGGACCTGCCCAGCCCAGGGATCAATCCCACGTCTTGTACGTCTCCTGCACTGGCAGGCAGGATCTTTACCACTGGTGCCACCTGGGAGGCCCCAGAGGGAGCGTATAATAAATGAAAGATGGGTAGTGGTACCTCCACGGATTTTGCCTTAAGAACATGAAAAATTGGTCTAATTGTGAAGTAATTTACCTTCAAATACTTCCCACAATAGAGGGATTATGACTTTGTTGAAGAACTGTAGCTGAGTGTGACTAAACTTAGTCTTCCTCCTCACATAATCCCCTGTCTGCTCACCTTTTTTCTGCAGTGCTGTTCTGTCATGACTTAGAGTATATGGCGGAGTGATGGACAGTGCCAGTCCCTGGAGAAGTAGATTAGATGCACCCACCAATTCCTGGAGGCTGGGCTCGGTGCCACCTCAGCTTCTGCCAGGTCCTGGTTGTAGACGATGCCCAGCCCCCTGGTCTGGCGTGGAAGAAGCATGCTCTCCTCCATAGGCCCTATGTTCTGGTCCCGCTGTGGGTGCTCAGGGCTGTCTATCTTCCCAAAACCTCTTGATTGTCACAGACAGTGGGTGCAGACACTTTCTGCTAGTGTGGGCCTGCTGGGGGAAAGTACAGAGACATAAAGTAACAGGCAGATATAAAACAACTTTTCTTTTTTAAGTTAGAAAACACTGATTTTTCCTCCCTTCATCTCTTTTTCCCCCGCCTCCCCCTTCTAATCTCAGTCTCTGTAAATATAAAATTTGGGGCTCACTGGCTTTTAAAATTATACACCCATGGCTGATTCATGTCAATGTATGGCAAAAACCACTACAATATTGTAACGAGTCTCCAATTAAAATAATTAAAAAATTATGAACAATAACATAAAACTTTAGTTAAATTACTCAAAGATAATATTTTATTTCCATATCTGGACCAGGTAAGGCAGTGGAAGATGTAAGGGAGAAATGGGAGGGGGTGAGGAATTGGGGAAGACTGGGCACAGAGACAGGGGAACATGGTATAGGAGGGGATAGGTGAGCAGAGAGGAAGGGATGGTGTGCAAAGCAGGAAGTATAGAGGCAAGAGGGAGAGTCAGATAGGCTACCAAGGTTTGTGCAGGATCAGTTGTGAAAGTGAAAGCCACTCGGTCGTGGCCAACTCTTTGCGACCATGTGGACTATACAGTCCATGGAATTCTCTGGGCCAGAATACTGGAGTGGTTGCCATTCCCTTCTCCAGGGGATCTTCCCAACCCAGGACTCAAACCCAGGTCTCCCACATTGGAGGCAGATTCTTTACCAGCTGAGCCACAAGGGAAACCCGAGAATACTGGAGTGGGTAGCCTATCCCTTCTCAAGGGTATCTTCCTGACCCAGGGATCGAACCAGGGTCTCCTGCCTTGCAGGCAGATTCTTTATCAGTGGAGCTAAATTAGCTAGCGCATCTATGTTTCAAAAGATAGGAGGTAACTGTCCCTCAGTGAGATTTCCTCATCTTGAAACTGCACGTAAAATCTTGCACATTATATGTATGTATGTTTCCATGGAGGTCTGCAGGTTTTCACATCCGTGACCCCGAGAAAGGCTGAGAGATCATTTACTCTAAATCACAATTCCAGGTGACCTTCCTGTCAGTAATGAAATGGCTCTCTAAGTTGTATTTCTGTATATTTGATTTCCTCTTTTGTTAAGCAGTCTTGTTAATGTCATAGCATCTTTCTGTATTTGTTCATATATGGTTAGTATCTAGCCCAATTTCTTGATGAGTCTTGAAATGAACAAATGGCATATCTTCCTGAATAGTACATTTTTTTTTTCCTTTAGAGATGGTTCTTTTTTTTGCCATAACTCTCTGAACTTCTGTTAATGTTTGTGCATTACGTTAAGGAGTTAATGCATCCAGTAGGCTTTCAGAACTGTCAGAAATGTATTACCCAAGATTGTCATATCATTGATTCTTATGTTAGAACTTTGCCTGGATAGATTGATAAATATTTTCTGTGGTAATCTCATTGGTTGTGTAGAGGGAGCAGATTTAGTGTCAGAGTATTAATGACATGGTTTGATTTATTCAATTGAGTATCTGAGTCCATTTTAACTTATGAAATTAGAATTTGGACATCTCAGATGTGAAATACATTTTGTAACTTTTCCTTGGGTTCATGTAGGAGAACATCAGTTGATATGAATTATGAATCTTCTTTCTACTTATTGTGATGTTGAATTACCCTCCGTTTTTTTTTTAACTTTTTATTTTATATTGGGATACAGCTGATTAATAATGTTGTGATGGTTTCAGGTGAAGAGTGAAGAGACTCAGCCATACTTATACATGTATCTGTTCTCCCCGAAACTCCTCTCCCATCCAGGCTGGCACACCATGTGCTGTACGTCAGGTCCTTGTTGGGCCCTCAGCTGACAAAACATTCATCAGACAATCCATTTCTCTCCACAGTAATGTCTGTGCTCAGTACTTGCAGTCCAGCTGCAGCTGACTCATCTTAAACTTTCATAGGGCTTCCCTGGTGACTCAGTGGTAAAAAACCCACCTGCCAATGCAAGAGATGCAGCTTCGATCCCTGTGTTGGCAAGATCCCCTGGAGAAGGAAATGGAAATCCCATGGACAGAGGAGCCTGGCGGGCTATAGTCCTTGGGGTCGCAAAAGAGTTTGGACGTGACTTAGCGACTAAACAACAACAAACTTTAATAATACAGAGTAAGCAATAGAGACTGTACGATATGTCAGGTGAGACTAAGAGGAAGGTTCTGACAGATGAGATTGAACACAGACCCCTCACAGAGATGCTGTCCAGTCTTCACACCCATACAACTCCCCACCCCCTGCAGTTCCTTGACACCTGTTATTCAGTATCAGCACATTAAACAGAGAAAGGGCAGGTCATAGAGGTAATGGGACCAGAGGAAATGTATTTTAAATTTTATTTTGAAATAGTTTCAAATTACAGAAAGTTGCAAGAATAATACAATGAAGTCTCATTGCTTTCTAACCAGATTTACCAGTTTTAAACATTTTGCCAGTTTTGCTTGATTTTCTTCCCTGCCTTCCTCTCTTAATATACATAGTTTTTCTTTCTGAACCATTTGCGAGTAGACTGTATACTTTATACCTGTCTTAACATAACCACAGTGACATTGTCAAATCAGGAAATGTAACATTGACCCAGGATTATCTGGTAGGCTGTATCACAAGCTTGTCAGTTGTCTGAATGATATCCTTTAGAGTAGAGGGCCCCAGTTTCCAGGACCTAATCCCTGATGATCTGAGGTGGAGCTGATGTAATAATAATAGAAATAAAGTGTGCAATAAATGTAATGTGCAAGAGTCATCCTGAAACCACTCCCACCTTGGTCTGTGGAAGAATTGGCTTCCACAAAACCGGTCCCTGGAGCCAAAAAGATTGGGGACCGATGCTTTAGAGCATTTTATTCCTGCTGGTACAGAGTCCAGATAAGCGTTTTATTTAGCTGTCATGTCTTTTCAGTCCCCTTTAACCTGGAATTCTCTCAGTCTTTCTTTGTCTTTCATGAATTGTTGCTTTTATAAAAGACAGTTCAAATAGACCATCCTTTAGTTTTGTCCACTGGCTCCTATATGGGTAGACTCAGGTCATGGATTTCAGCCTGGAAATCCCCATTCATGTCATTGTGTCCTTGGTAGGATTTCACATTCAGAGGCGCTTGGTATTTTTGCCCCAATTGATGATGATTGTTTTGAGCACTTGGTTAGGTTTTGTTGGGTTTTACTGTTGTAGATTTACTGTTTTTGCTTTTGTAATTAATAAGTAACATTTGAAGAGCCACTTTATGATTACATAAATGTTCTCTTCCTCTCGAGGGTTCCTCCCTGATTCAGCACCCACTGATGATTCTTGCCTGAGTTACTTTTTCTGTAATGGTGGCAAAATGGAGATTTTCCTAACTCCATCATTCTTTCTCGTGTAAAGAAGAGGTTTGCCCATAGAGGGGCTTTTTAACAATTAAGGCCCTGATGTTATCCTCTCTTTGACTAAAATTGATTGTTTTTAAGGAAATGTGCCCTAGATGTGCAGTGAATATAATCATAATCTTTTTTTAACCTGTTCAAAAACATTATTAGTTAAAACTTTTATCCCTTCAATAACTTCCAGTAAGAGTTATAAAACACAGCAGAAGGGTATGAAATAGAAACTAAAAGCCTCTTTTCTTCCCTTTCATTCATCTCTCAGAGGTAATAGGTATATATGCCCTTCAGACAAAATATAATTATTGTTCGATAAATTGCCTTTTTCCTTTTTAAGTTCATTTGGCTGTGCCGGGTCTTAGTTGCAGCATGTGGATCTTCTTCCCTGCTCAGGGATTGAACCCAGAACCCCTAAATTGGGAGCTCAAAATCTTAACTACTGGACTACCAGAGAAGTTCCAAATTGCTTTTTTAAATTGCGGATTTATGTATCAAGTCTTTTTGACCTTATAAAACCTTACCCAACACTTTTTGCCTGACGATATTTTTTCTTTTTCCTGTTTGGAATTGTTCAGGAATGTTGACTTTAAAGTGCTTACTTATTTGAACATTAACATAGTCTGTTTTAAAAAATACTGATGGGTAGGTAACTTTAAGAACTCTCTGTAGAATAGTGTTAAATAATAATAATAATAAAAGCAAGTTAAATTTAAAAAAGAAGTTGTCAAAAAGCTATATATAGTATGAAACTGTGGGGGAAAAAAAAAGTCAGCTTTATTTTTTCAGGTACAAATATACCAACATGATAATCATAGTTACCTCTAGGGAGGATAATGTAGAGAGGGGAAAATGAGGGAATTTTAACTTTGTTTTGCTTGCATTTTTTCAGTGACAATATATCCATATGAAAAAAATAAAATATAGTCTATTTGTTAAAAGTATAAGTTTTGCAGTTACCTCAAATGTTCATTTGTCTCCTCCAACACTTATTCACTTTCCAGTAATAATGCATCCTCCCAAAAAAGGCCTCTGATTATTCTGGGGCAATATTACCCGATCTTCAAGTTTTATTAAAAATTAAATTGGCTTTGGTCTGGGTTATTTATGAATAAACTGACTATTTCAAACTCATTATTATATTCAGCTGTATTATTCTTTGAATAGATTTTTTGGTATAGCCAGGAAAATTAATGTTTCTGTGAAGGAATGTGTAGTGAGTGGTAGATACTGACTTATGGGCAAACGCATAAGAACAAAGAATGTGTGTAAGTTAGAGACAGTCTAGTGACCAGCGCTTCTGCCATTGAAATATGACCAGTAAGGGTAAGAATATGAGTGTTGTGAGGTCGGAAGCATATGTCTTTAACATAGCACCAACAAACAATGGAGTAGTCCTTGTAGCAGGTTTATTTCTTTTTATTTTTCTTCCAGTGATTTATTTTGAAGGAATATTATTAGTATCGTACAAAGAGTACTTACATTCACTCAGACTCACCAGTCGGTAACAGTTTGCCCCTTTCGCTTTGTTCTGTCTCTCACACACACTGCTGTTTATTTATTTTGGATGAATCCTTTGAAAATAAGTTGCACAGTTACTTTCACCCCTAAATTGCAGCATTTTGTTCCTTTGACCCAGTGGTTAACTGCAGTAATGGTCTTTGGCCTGGTTAAGCTATTAAATTGATAGTTGCAAAATGATTTTCTAATTCCATCATTCCTTCCATGTCTGTTAACTGGCATTCTTCCATGAAGAGGAGCGTCTCCCCTTCCTAGTTCTCCCCTTACATAAAAAAAAAAAAAAAAAAATCTCTATAGACTTTTTTAAATTAAAGGTTTTTTTTAATGTTGTCATTACTCTTTTAATGCCCAAATTGGTCCCACGGGATCTCATTCTAAGTCGACGCTTATGTCCCTTTGGCATGACCCTATTTGTCTCTGGTCACCATTTCTTGCTTTCTGTTCAATAAGATATGAAGGTTCACCGTAGGCTTGCCCAATTCTAGACTTTCCCAAGGACCCTGCTTCCTTTTAGCGGGGAATGACATCTAGAAATGAAGTTATGGATGCTAAGTGTGCTATAGTTTATCATTGCTACTTGACCCTTTCAGTTGCTAGAACAAACAAATATAGTTATATAAAATATATTGTATACTTATTATATATGCATGTATGTTATATACATATGTGAGTATATATTATACATACAATAGTCATATGAATATATACACTTATAAAATTTTGACATTTTGTGTATCTCTTTTTTTTTAATACATAAAATTTCCAGCATTTCAAGCCCCCAAATCATTCTAACAGTAAGCCTACCAAATAAAATTTAAGACCTTTATGAAAACTTCTTTATCCTAGAATATGACCTGTTATGTTTGTGTAGTTAGAGTACTGAGTTCAAAAGTTAACTTGAATTATTTACTCCATATTGTTATGTTAAAAGTTTAATGAACATTTAGGTTCTTTGTTTATGTTCAATTTGTGGGGGTGTTTTTTTTTTTTTTTTAGCTTTTTTGTTTAATTTAAATTTATGAATATATAGGACAATTTATTTGGTTCAAAATGATATAAAAACTTACTTTTGGAAAAGTGAGGCTCCCCTTGCATTCTATGCACATATCTATAGGAGTTAGTGTTACTGTTCTGGTTTATAATACTTGTGTTTCTTTTTTGGTACACACACACACTTATCCTAATGTATCTCCATTCCTTAGTTTACCATTCACAAAAATTAATATACTATATATAATCTTTCTCATTTTTTTTTCAGTCGGTATATCCTAGAAAATGCTCCATATGAGTTCATTGGACAAATAAGAATCCTCCTGATTTGTAATGGGTACATGGTCCTTCGTGTGTGGCTACTCTCCTATGGATGGGCATTTGGGTTTTCACTGTTCTGCTCTTACAAATAATACTTTTGCAGCAACTTTTAATGAGCAACTGCTGTGGACACAGCATTTTCTCAGTACTGCTTTGTGACATGTGGTGTTCTGTGCTTAGTCGCTTCAGTTGTGTCCAACTCTTCGTGACCCCATGGCCTGTAGCCCGTCAGGCTCCTCTGTCCATGGGGATTCTCCAGGCCAGAATACTGGAATGGGTTGCCATGCCCTCCTCCAGGGGATCCTCCCAACCCAGGGATCGAACCCAGGTCTCCCACTTTACAGGTGAATTCTTTACCATTTGAGCCACCAAGGAAGCCCCTTTGTGACATAGTAAATAAGGTTTATTTTCTGCCCTTGAAATGCTACAGTCCAGTGGAGGGAGGTTTTTAGAAGTGGACTAGGAAAAGAAATGGCCCAATATATAGTAGTTTAATATAATCTAGATATTCTCAGTAATTTTTAGTTATCTAACTGCACATTCTCATAGAGACAACATGAGGCAAATATATGGGAGTACATATTATGCTGTTGTCTAGCTTCCAAGTAAAAATAAAAGGAAACCTTTTATGGTAAATACTCTTCAATAAATCAGCACTAAATAATTTTATTGAGCTACAAGTGCTAGGTTTTATGAAATTGTCTTAGTTTAGCAGCGCTCTCTAGATGTAATATATAGTTAGGGAAATTTTTCTCTTATTGATATTATTCAGCCAAAGTCTGAATAATAAAACAGGGAAGTCTGTCTTATTTATTTTATCTCTTTTTAAAGCTTTTTATCTAACTTGCATTCCTGCGCAGTGAAAACAAATACGGTTGCATGACCCATTCATAGTTCTGGAGGACTTGTTGCCTTGGTTTCAGACAATTTGTTTGATTTTTAAATAGTCTTTAGCATCACACTCACATGTTTAATGAATGTGCATGCCCACATGTTCAGTCATGTTTGACTCTTTGCAACCCCATGGACTGTAGCCCGCCAGGCTCCTCTCCATGAGGGGATCTTCCCAACCCAGGGTTCGAACCTAAGTCTTCTACCTGTCTCCTACATTGCAGGCAGATTCTTTAAAGCCAAATACCTTTTTAGTCTCTTATTACAGATGTAATAATTACTTATTACAAATGTAATAAATTACACTTATTCTGCAATTCTTATTACAGAATATTTAATGTAGATGTAGACATGTACTCTGAATACGTTGGCATTGCTGTTCATTGTAAATCACTTTCAGTGCGTTACCCATGTGTGATGGCTGCCTTTTTGGGTTTTGGTTTGTGGTTACACCTGGACTATACCTTTTGGCTCAGGGAACTTAGAGAGTGAACGCATGGACATGGTTACAGTTCTAGCTGACTTGAGCAGTATCTGGCCTCTCTCTTTCTGAGTTCTCCTTCCTCACTGTGTAGATCTGTTCTACCCTTGACCCTGCCTGTTGCCTAATCACACCCTGGCATTCATTCTGCCGTGGTCAACCCCTAAAACCTATAGCTATTAATTTTTAGAGAAAGTTTCAAAAACCCCCTATGTTTAAAGGACAGTTTTGTCAATCTTATTAACTTGTTTCAGAGATAGTTTACTTTTTATTTTAATTGGGCCAACCCCCCTCCCCAACAAAATCTATGAAAAACTTAGAGATTATACAGTTTTTAAAAAAATTTTCATTAATTTATTTGTGTCAGGTCTTAGTTGCAACACGCGAGATCTTCCTTGCAACATGCGAGGTCTTCCTTGCATCACACGAGGTCTTGCATTGCCATGCACAGACCTTCTAGTTGTGGCCTGGAGGCTCAGTGGTTGCAGCACACAGGCTTAGTTGCTCCATGGCATGTTGGATCTTAGTTCACTGACCAGGGATCGAACCCGTGTCCCTTGCATTACAAGATGGATTCTTAACCACTGGACCGCCAGGGAAGTCCCAGAGATTATATAATTTTTAATAGTTGTGGAAGAAATGGTGATCTTTTGTTTTTAAGTTACTTTCAAAGAAAGTAGTATATATCAGTAACAGAAAAGTCACAGAGGAGTAAATAAATAAACCTAAGGGATGGGTTTAACCATTAATTTGTTTATGGCTAACTTACTCCATTTACATTAGTTATGGATAAAACACATCTCCTTTTACTATGATATCATGTCTAACTAATGTAATACATTATAGGCAGGTTTAAAGTTCCAGTGATTTAGTGGTGGAGAAGCGAGTTCACTGTGTGGATTTACGTGTCAGCCCCCCTGAGGTAATTCACACCATCTTGTCTCCCGCATCTTGGCCAAGAGTGTAGGCGCCCTGGGGTCCTAGTGACTTGACCCACAACCTGGGCTGTGTTCTTTGTGTTAGAGACCCTCAGCTGTCACCCCTGAGGGGTGGACCTCTGCATAGTGTGTTCCATGAGAACCAGCAGTTACGCCCGTTTCAGGTCAGCGCCCTGCCTGATTTAGCAGTTGTCTCTGCCACCTTCCCTGTGTCTTTCCAGCCAGCCAAAGAAAATCTCCCCTTCTCCTTATTTGAGCCAAAATGAGGCTGTTTCAAAATAAATTTCACTTGGAAACAAAGGCAAAGACCAAATTGCAAAGACCAAAAACAAGAAAAAAATTGCAGCAGGATAGACATGGGTAAAGTTATGAAGCAGAGTTGTTTTTTAAATCTTAGGATAATGAGGTTGCAGATCTTTGGCACATGCGTTGGCATTTTCCGTCTCTGTGTCCATGGCAGACATCGCTAATCAATCCCAGCACTCTTTTCTGTTGACTCATCCTTGGGAACCTTAGCAGTGCACTGCAGCCATCCCTGGCAATCCGACTTGGCAGGTGAGATGCTTATCCTGTTCTTAAGGTAACTGCATTCTGTCAACAAGTTCACTTCACAGTCAGAAATTACCAGGCACATGTTCGTGGCATTCTGTCTGATTCTGCTTGACTGAGGCCGATTTAGCTGCTGCTGTCCAAGGCTTGTCTGCTCTCATACCTTAGTGGCCTCCATGGCAGGCAGCCAGCCGCCATTCCTATTATCTTGGAAACCTCTTGTCCTGTCCCAGCTCTTCTGTTTCTTTTTTTTTTTTAATTAATTTTTAATTCCATTTCTATTTTAAAGTCAGACCACCTATAGTTTACTAAATTTCTGATGGATCCTCTGTTCACTTGCCCATTATTTTCCCCACCAGCTTCATCTAGAGTTTATTTCTCTCTAAGTATTGTTGAATCTGTAGCCAGATTCAACAATAGCACATACATAGTTGGGAAAAAAAGTCTTGTAAGTCTTGCCTTTTTCCTATGATGCTGCTGCTGCTAAGTCACGTCAATCGTGTCCGACTCTGTGCGACCCCATAGACGGCCTCCCACCAGGCTCCTCTGTCCCTGGGATTCTCCAGGCAAGAATATTGGAGTGGGTTGCCATTTCCTTCTCCAGTGCATGAAAGTGAAAAGTGAAAGTGAAGTCGCTCAGTCAGGCCCGACTCTTCGTGACCCCACGGACTGCACCCCACCGGGCTCCTCCGTCCATGGGATTTCCCAGGCAAGAGTACTGGAGTGGGTTGCCATTGCCTTCTCCATTTTCCTATGATAGACCACAGCTTATTGTAATAGGACCCAGCTTATTTGTAATATCCCACAGCTTGTTTATAAAGCAGGTAGTTCCTCCCAACTACTATTTTCTTGGTTTATACATTTAAAAAAAATTATCACGTAACGCGACTGCCCTTAGCCAAACATACTGACTCAGTGAGGTCTGAGGTTTAACTCCAACCACTGAAAATAATGCTTATGGCTTTTGGAAAATGTGAACTGAATGTTTAAATCTCCAAAACCCCATGTGTGTCAGTTTCATACCACTTCATAACTTAAAGTAGAAAGCCCTAAATGTGGGCTTTCCTCTAGCTTATTTCTGACATTAGATCAGTACCGTGCTTTAGAGTATCCTGCTAACTGAAGTGTCATTTAACATGAGGGGCATGAACATATGTATTTCAGAGGTCTCTGCTTATGCGTAAATTTCAGATCTTCCTTGCCTCATAAGTATGCCAGTAGGTGTCACTGTGTACATTAAATGGAGATCAAAAGCTGTCATTAAGCGAATTTCCAAACTTAAGCATCATTATGGTGTTTTTCAGAAAGACAGCTTATGAGAGTAAGCAAGAATATTGTTACCCCTTCCTGTTTTTATTTTTTTTTAATTACCTTCTTAAGCTGTTTTAAGAAAATATGGCCCGATTCTTTCTTTCCCCACCATGCTATGTTCTCTTTTCTATGAGTTTTACATACATGCACAAACATTTGTTTTGGGTACATTCACGAGAAGCAGAGGACAGTATATAACCTACTAAATGGAAAGAGTGGATCATTTTGCACTTGTGTATGTCACTTTGCTGATGTGGACCTTGATCATATCAGCTGTTTATGGGGAGGGGTATGATTTCTTCATTCCAAATATTTTGTTGTGACAACATAAGAGTATTTTTAAAAATCTCCTCACAAGGTGCAGTGAGTTAATTTGGATGGGCACAAACATACACATGGGCACCTGAAAATTTTTTTTTAATGATTAATTTTGGATATTCTCCATATTTATTAAGCTGCTTTTTAGATTTCTAAATTTTTTTTCTAACTAAAATAACTGTTAATTGATCATATTTCCTGTAATATTATTAGAATTTAATTCTTTAAATATCTGAGACTGTATGGGTTCACTGTTCTCAAGAGCCCTTCAAAAAAAGTGAAAGTGTTTGACTTTTTGTCTTCTGTTGCCTTTGGCAGGGGTGGGGGGCGGGATGGAAACATGCTTGTTTATTCATTTATAAGGCTTTAATGTTAAGATCAGCAGTATTGATTTAGTAGTTGCAAATCAAGGTGATACAAATGTTCTTGTGTGTGTGTGTGTGTGTATTGTGATCTGTGTGTGTTGGCTGAAATGTGACTTTTCTGTTCAGAAGGTTGATGTTACTGTTATATAGGGACTTAGAGAAGATTCACAGTGAGCATGCCTGTATGCCTGGGGTCAGAGGCAGGCTCTGGTCAGCCCACCAGCACTCCCAGTTGTGTATTTATGGCAGAGCGCAGGTCAAGGAAGGAAGGGGGTGGTGGTAATGTGAAGGTTAAATATGGGTTCTGCTGAATCAATAGCATTTCATTTCTTAGAGGAAAAAGTGAAATCAAAGTCAATATGGAAAAATGTAAATACCTGTCAAATCTTAATGACTATGGATGTGTCTGTTTATACTGTTTTCTGCCCAGAAACTCTGGTGCAATTGGTCAGGTTGAAGGCCTGGACATTAATAATTTCAAACACCCTTCAGGTTTATAGACCAGAGCTGTGAATTACCAGGACCTTTTGTTACCAAGCAGAACTTTTATTGTTGCTTAAAGCTCAACATTCAGAAAACGAAGATCATGGCATCTGGTCCCATCACTTCATGGGAAATAGATGGGGAAACAGTGGAAACAGTGTCAGACTTTATTTTGGGGGGCTCCAAAATCACTGATGGTGACTGCAGCCATGAAATGAAAAGATGCTTACTCCTTGGAAAAAAAGTTATGACCAACCTAGACAGCATATTCAAAAGCAGAGACATTACTTTGCCAACAAAGGTCCGTCTAGTCAAGGCTATGGTTTTTCCAGTGGTCATGTATGGATGTGAGAGTTGGACTGTGAAGAAAGCTGAGTGCTGAAGAATTGATGCTTTTGAACTGTGGTGTTGGAGAAGACTCTTGAGAGTCCCTTGGACTGCAGGGAGATCCAACCAGTCCATTCTGAAGGAGATCAGTCCTGGGTGTTCTTTGGAAGGAATGATGCTAAACCTGAAACTCCAGTACTTTGGCCACCTCATGCAAAGAGTTGACTCATTGGAAAAGACTCTGATTCTGGGAGGGATTGGGGGCAGGAGGAGAAGGGGACGACAGAGGATGAAATGGGTGGATGGCATCACTGACTCTATGGACGTGAGTTTGAATGAACTCCGGGAGATGGTGACGGACAGGGAGGCCTGGCATGCTGCGATTCATGGGGTCGCAAAGAGTCGAACATGACTGAGCGACTGAACTGAACTGAAGAGCTTTTTGTTACCAAGCAAGTGGGCCAAATGTGGTGATGGGGCAGTTTCCAAATCGAAGTCTGGGAGTTGGAGTCAAAGAACCTGGAAAGTGGATCCCATCCATTGGTGGATGTGTACATGCTATTTGGTGGCTAGAGGCTTCATGTATATGCATTATTGGTGATGGGCTATGCTGCCCATTTTCGAGAACTTTTTCTCGGTATGAGAACTTTGCTCTTTGCCATTCCTGGTGGATTAACTTGCAGCACCTCCTGCCAGCCTCTGCTTTGTCTGAAGTAACCTGGTCTCTGCTCTTGCCCTGCCATGGTCATCAGTGTCCACCTGGGAGCTGTCATGATGACTTTGGAGCTAGCACAGAGCATCCCTTGCTGTTGGTAGATTTCTGGCATCAGATGCTCTATCACTAACTTCTAACTTCAGTGGATTTATTTCTTCAACTATCATGGGGTCAATGGAAATTTTATTGCTGCACCAGGAAAAAAAAGTCTTCACATATAGTCTATTGATTATGCTTCTGTTGAGTAATATAAAATTCCTTCAGCAGTTACTTGAGCTTCACTTTTTGTTGGATGCTTCTGACAATGGTGAAGGAATTCAATGAAATCTTGAGGACAGCATATGCTCTTCTAAGGATAATCCTCATAGCAGAGGAGGGGGAAACTTTTTAAAGAATGATTTACTCACAAGTGGGAAAAAAAAAAAAATAAGGGCCTTAGTGGAAGCAGTTTTTAAAAATGCAAAATACAAAACCTTCTTTAAAAATTAGAAGCAGGGAAAACACAAGTCTTTGCATTGGAAAGTACACATGTTCAAATTTCAGTTCTGTAAGGTATACGTCTCAGTGCTCCTCTCTCAGTTCATCCCACCCTCTTCTTCTCCCACTGTGCCCACAAGTCTGTGTGTCTATTGCTGCCCTGCAAATAGGTTCATCAGTACCATTTTTCTAGATTCTGTATATATGCGATAATATATAATATTTGTTTTTCTCCTTACTTCACTTTGTATTCAGTTCAGTTGCTCAGTCATGTCCAACTCTTTGTGACTCCATGGACTGCGGCACACCAGGCCTCCCTGTCCATCACCAGCTCCTGGAGCTTGCTCTAACTCATGTCCATCGAGTCAGTGATGCCATCCAGCCATCTCATCCTCTGTCGTCCCCTTCTCCTCCTGCCTTCAATCTTTCTCAGCATCAGGGTCTTTTCCAATGAGTCAGTTCTTCACATCAGGTGGCCGAAGTATTGGAGCTTCAGCATCAGTCCTTCCAATGAATATTCAGGACTGAATTCCTTTAGGATGGACTGGTTTGATCTCCTTGCAGTCCAAGGGACTCTCTTTTCCAACACCATAGTTCAAAACCAGAAATTCTTCAGCACTCAGCTTTTTTATGGTCCAACTCTCACATTGATATATGACTATCGGAAAAGCCATAGCTTTGACTAGACAGACCTTTGTCAACAAAGTGATGTCTCTGCTTTTTAATATGCTGTCTAGGTAGGTCATAGCTTTTCTTCCAAGGAGCAAGCGTGTTTTAATTTCATAGCTGTAGTTACCATCTGCAGTGGTTTTGGAGCCCAAGAAAATAAAGTCTGTCACTGTTTCCATTGCTTCCCCATCTATCTGCCATGAAGTGATGGGATTGGATGCCATGATCTTAGTTCACTCTGTATACCAGGCTGTAGGTTCATCCACCTCACTAGAACTGACTCAGAATTGTTCTTTTTTATGGCTGAGTAATATTCCATTGCATATATGTAGCACTTCTTTATCCATCCATCTGCTGATGGACGTCTAGGTTGCTTCCATGTCCTGGCTATTGTAAATACTGCTGTAATGAACATCGGGGTGGTGGTGGTGATGTTTAGTTGCTAAATCATGTCTGAGTCTTTGTGATCCCATGGACTGTAGCCCACCAGGCTCCTCTATCCATGGGATTTCCCAGGCAAGAATACTGGTGTGAGGTGCCGTTTCCTTCTCCATGGGATCTTCCTGATCCAGGGACTGAAGGCATGTCTCCTGCATTGGCAAGCAGGTTCTTTACCACTGAGACATCAAGGAAGCCCAAACATTGGGGCACATGTGTCTTTTAGAATTGTGATTTTCTGAGGGTATATGTCCAGTAGTGGAATTGCTGGGTCATATGGTAGCTTTATTCCTAGTTTTTTAAGAGAGCTGCATACTGTTCTCCATAGTGGCTGTATCAGTTTATATTCCTACTAACAGTGCAAGAGGGTTGCCTTTTCTTCATATCCTCTCCATCATTTATTGTTTGTAGATTTAAAAAAATTAATTAATTTATCTTAATTGGAGGCTAATTACTTTACAATATTGTGGGTTTTGCCATACATTGACATGAATCAGCCATGGGTATACATGTGTCCCCCGGTCCTGAACCCCTCTCCCACCTCCCTCCCCATCCATCCCTCTGGGTTGTCCCAGTGCACTGGCTTTGAGTGCCCTGTTTCATGCATCGAACTTGGACTGGTCATCTGTTTCACATATGGTAATATACATGTTTCAATGCTATTCTCTCAAATCATCCCACTTTCTCGCAGATTCCAAAAGTCTGTTCTTTATATCTGTTTCTCTTTTGCTGTCTCGCATATAGGGTTGTCGTTAACCATCTTTCTAAATTCTATGTATATGTGTTAATATACTGTATTGGTGTTTTCCTGTCTGACTTACTTCACTCTCTATAATAGGCTCCAGTTTCATCTACCTCATTAGAACGGACTCAAATGTGTTCTTTGTAATAGCTGAGTAATATTCCATTGTGTATATGTACCACAACTTTCTTATCCATTCGTCTGCCGATGGACATCTAGGTTGCTTCCATGTCCTAGCTATTTTAAACAGTGCTGCGATGAACACTGGGGTACATGTATCTCAATTCTGGTTTACTCAGTGTATATGCCCAGTAATGGGATTGCCGGGTTGTATGGCAGTTGTATTTCCATTTTTTAAAGAAATCTCCACACTGTTCTCCATAGTGGCTGTACTAGTTTGCATTCCCACCAACAGTGTAAGAGGGTCCCTTTTCTCCACACCCTCTCCAGCATTTATTGCTTGTAGACTTTTGGATCCCAGCCATTCTGACTGGCGTGAAATGGTACCTCATAGTGGTTTTGATTTGCATTTCTCTGATAATGAGTGATGTTGAGCATCTTTTCATGTGTTTGTTAGCCATCTATATGTCTTCTTTGGAGAAATGTCTATTTAGTTCTTTGGCCTGTATTTTGATTGAGTCATTTATTTTTCTGGAATTGAGCTGCATGAGCTGCTTGTATATTTTTGAGATTAATTCTTTTTCAGTTGCTTTGTTTGCTATTATTTTCTCCCATTCTGAAGGCTTTCCTTTCAGCTTGCTTATAGTTTCCTTCGTTGTGCAAACGCTTTTAAGTTTAACTAGGTCCCGTTTGTTTATTTTTGCTTTTATTTCCTTTACTCTGGGAAGTGGGTCAAAGAGGATCTTCTGAGATTTATGTCAAAGAGTGTTCTGCATATATTTTCCTCTAAGAGTTTTATAGTTTCTGGTATTACATTTAGATCTCTAATCCATTTTGGGGTTTTATTGTGCATAGCGTTAAGAAGTGTACTGCTGCTGCTGCTGCTAAGTCACTTCAGTCGCATCCGACTCTGTGCGACCCCATAGACGGCAGCCCACCAGGCTCTCCTGTCCCTGGGATTCTCCAGGCAAGAACACTGGAGTGGGTTGCCATTTCCTTCTCCAGTGCATGAAAGTGAAAAGTGAAAGTGAAGTCGCTCAGTCGTGTCCGACTCTTAGCGACCTCATGGACTGCAGCCTACCAGGCTCCTCTGTCCGTGGGATTTTCCAGGCAAGAGTACTGGAGTGGGGTGCCATTGCCTTCTCCGAAGAAGTGTACTAATTTCATTATTTTACATATAGCTGTCTAGTTTTCTCAGCACCACTTATTGAAGAGACTGTCTTTTGTCAATTGGATATTCTTGCCTCCTTTGTCAAAGATAAGGTGCTCCTAGGGTGTGGGTTTATCTCTGGGCTTCTGTCTTGCTCCATTGCTCTGTATTTCTGTTTTTGTGCCAGTACCGTACTGTCTCAATGACTGTAGTTTTGTAGTATAGCCTGAAGTTAGGAAGGCTGATTCCTCCACCTCCATTTTTCATTTTCAAGAGTGCTTTGGCTATTTGAAGTCTTTTGTGTTTCAATACGAGGTGTGAAATTTTTTGTTATAGTTCTGTGAAAAATGTCATTGGTAATTTGATAGGGATTGCATTGAATCTGTAGATTGCTTTGGGCAGTATAGTTGTTTTCACAATATTGATATTTCCAGTCCAGGAACGTGGTGTATCTGTTTATGTCGGCTTTGCTTTCTTTCATCACTATCTTATAGTGTTTTTTTGTATTCAGGTCTTTTGTCTCTTTAGGTAGGTTTATTCCTGGGTATTTTATTCTTTTTGCTGCAGTAGTGAATGGAATTGATTTCTTGATTTCTCTTTCTGATTTTTCATTGCTAGTGTATGGGAATGCAAAGGATTTCTGTTTATTGCTTCTGTATCCTGCGACTTTACTAAATTCACTGATAAGCTCTAGGATTTCTTTTATAGTATCTTGTTAGTTTGATTAATATGTGTCTCAGTATGTTTTTCCTTGGGTTTATCCTGTTTATCTTTGCTTCTTGGATTTGACTGACTATTTCCTTTCCCATGTTAGGAAAGTTTTTGACTATAATCTCTTGCAAAAAATTTTCATATCCGTTCTTTTTCTCTTCTTCTAGCATTCCTATACTTCTGCCTCAGTTATTGTGTTATTGGTTTTTTTCTAGAAAAAAATTTTAATTTTACTAATTGTGTTATTTATCACTGTTTGCTTTTTCTTTATTTCTTCTAGTTCCTTGTTAAATGTGTTAAATGATTTTCTCCATTCTGTTTTTGAGATTTTGGATCATCTTTATTATCATTACTCTGATTTTTTTTTTTTCAGGTAGTTTGCCTATTTTGTCTTCATTTATTTGATCTTGTGGGTTTTTACCTTGTTCCTTCATTTGCACAGTATTTCTCTCTATTTTCGTTTAACTTTTACTGTGCTTGGCGTCTCCTTTCCCCAGGCTATAGGGTCGCAGCTCCTCTTGCTTTTGGTCTCTGCCCTTGGTGGGCGTGGTTCGTTCAGTGGCTTGTGTCGGCTTCTTGTTGGGAGGGACTTGTGCCTGTGTCCTGGTGGGAAGAGGTTGAATTTTTCTTCCCGCTGATGGGCAGGACTGTGTGAGGTGATTATGTTCTGGGGTGTCTGTGGGAAGCCTGTCTGCTAATGATGGGGTTTGTATTCCTGCCTTGCTTGTGGTTTGGGTGAGGCATCCTGCTCTGGGTGATGCCAGCAGATGGGTGGTGCCAAGTCTTGGATACAGGTGGAGGTCTTTGTGGGAGTTCCCACTGATTAATACTCCCTGGGATCAGGAAGTCTCTAGGAGTCTAATGTCCTGGACTCAGGACTCCCACCCCAGAGGTTCAGGTTCTACCTGTGATTGAGGAATCAAGATCCCACAAGCCATTTGTTATGGCAGTAAAGGGGATTAAAACAAACAAAAAACAGGAAACAAAAATGAACCCCAGACAAACGGTAAAAGTAAAATCAGACAAATAGTAGAAACAAAAGCAAAGGAACATACACATGCATACTCCCCCACCCCCACCCAAAACAGACCAAAGAAAGCAAAGTACAAGAGAGTGAGTCGGTGAGCAAAGGAAACCAAAAATGATATCAGCCAGTTAAAAACAAAACTCATTAAAACACAAAACAGAAAAAAAAAAAGACCAAGGCAGAGTGCCAAGTGAGGAATAAAGCAAGGAAAACAAAACAAACATGAAAAATAGAAGAAAAAAAAAGAAAAACAAAGTTAAACAGAAGTATATTAAAAAGATCTGTATATATTAAAGAATAACTGCAACAAGAAAAGAACAACAGCAAAAAATAAAGAAAAAAAGAACCACAGAAACACAGAAAGCCAAAGTAGAAGTGGAAATATATAAAGGAAATTTAAAATGTGATTAAAAACAAAACCAAAAAAGTTCTCAAAAGCCTCAATGAGATAACAGGAATGAAACAATAGCCACAGCAACAAGAGAAAAAGAAGAGAGGGGAAAAAAGTCCAGAACCAACTACAGAATGAATCAAAATACAAGAAGAATAATAAATGTTTTTCTTGGGCCCCAGCTGTCAGTGTCCTTTCCCCCACTGTGAGCCACAGCCCACCTCTGCCTCCCTAGGAGGCCCTCCAGTGCTGCGGCAGCTGGTCTCTGGGCCTGCTGCAAGGACAGCTCAGGCTCTAATCTAGCCCTACTCCTGCGTGTTCTTGTGTCCGGTGTTCACAGCTGCGAGAGCTAGGGCTTTTTCTTTTGTGTGAATACTCACTGTCATTTTATGTAGTCCATGGACATAGAGTCTACCTGCTAGATCGTGTGGATTGAATCTGCAGCTTATACAGCTCGTGAAAAGGTTTTCGATCCTCTTAGTCACTCTTCCTCTGAAGCTCATTTGTGGTTTTATCCCTACATCTGCATGTGGATCATCCACAGGAGTTTGCTCCTGAGGCAGCCCTGGAGGGCGTGGGTCTGCCCCAGTGAGGAGTGAGCTTGGAGGTAGTGCAGCTGCTTGGATCACGGGAACCCCAGCAGCACCAGGTGTGCAGGGAAGCCAGCAGCCACAGGTGCGAGAGATATGGCACTATTAGAATTCTCTTCTAGCTTCTGGCAGCTAGTGCTTATAGGGCCTCCCTGACTAGGGCCCTTCTCTATTGCTCACTGCCTCAGGCACTCAAAGGGCCCCCCTATCTAGGGTTTTTCTCTACTGGTCGGCTGCCAGTGCTGGTGTTTGCAGAGAGAGAAGCTATAATGATGGTTTCACTCCCTGTACGTGACTCAGCGGTAGCACCCTTCCTCCATGGCTGCCCAGCATTCCTCCAAAAGCACTCCCCACCATGGACTTTGTTCCCACAGCCAACAGCAGTCCTTGCCCTGGGATTGCTGTCCAATCCCCATGCTCCTCTAGCTCCCAGCCACTGTGCATTCTGGCGGCTTTGCGTCCCTGTTCAGAGTATGTGGGGCTGTGGCACAGATTTTCTATGTGGTTCTCACTCCATTCAGACTGTCACAAATGAGCTACTGCAGTCTCCAGCAGTCTCAGATGCTTCCCCTCTGTCCCAACAGATGCCCCCATGTGGGGATCTGACCCCTGCTCCAGTTCCTCACTCCCCAGGTGCAGGTCAAGTCTTGTTCATTCTCCTCCTCCTCTTCCCTTCCTTCCTTTGTCTTACTGAGTTTTGAGTGGAGTTATATCTTCATTTTTGATGGTCAGAGGCTCCTGACAGTACCCAGCTGGTTCTCTGCAAGATCTTCTGCATCTGAAGATATATCCCTGATACATCCGTGGAGAGAGACATACCCCATGTCCACTGGCTCCTCCACCATCTTGACTGTTGTTTTTTTTTTGAGTGAGAAAAAGACCTGGATACTTAAGAAAAAACTATGTATTGGAATATAATTGCTTTACAGTGTTGTTTGTTTCTGCTGTATAATGAAGTGAATCAGCTGTATGTACACATATATCCCTCCTTCCCACTCCACCTCCATCCTACCCCTCTAGGTCATCACAGAGTCCCGAGCTGAGCTTCTATTGGTTTATAGGAGGTTCCCACTAGCTGTCTTACATATGCTAGTTTTTATTATGAGGAACTATTCCATACTACTCAGCAGTGGCCACAGGACTGGAAAAGGTCAGCTTTCATTCCAATCCCAAAGAAAGGCAATGCCAAAGAATGCTCAAACTACCACACAATTGCACTCATCTCCCATGCTAGTAAAGTAATGCTCAAAATTCTCCAAGCCAGGCTTCAGCAATATGTGAACCGTAAACTTTGAGATGTTCAAGCTGGTTTTAGAAAAGGCAGAGGTAAAAAAAAAAAAAAAGAAAAGGCAGAGGAACCAGAGATCAAATTGCCAACATCTGCTGGATCATCGAAAAAGCAAGAGAGTTCCAGAAAAATATCTGTTTCTGCTTTATTGACTATGCCAAAGCCTTTGACTGTGTGGATCACAATAAAGTGTGGAAAATTCTGAAAGAGATGGGAATACCAGACCACCTGACCTGCCTCTTGAGAAACCTATATGCAGGTCAGGAAGCAACAGTTAGAACTGGACATGGAAAAACAGACTGGTTCCAAATAGGAAAAGGAGTACATCAAGGCTGTATATTGTCAGCCTGCTTATTTAACTTATATGCAGGGTACATCATGAGAAACGCTGGGCTGAAAGAAGCACAAGCTGGAATCAAGATTTCCGGGAGAAATATCAATAACCTCAGATATGCAGATGACACCACCCTTATGGCAGAAAGTGAAGAGGAACTAAAAAGCCTCTTGATGAAAGTGAAAGAGGAGAGTGAAAAAGTTGGCTTAAAGCTCAACATTCAGAAAACTAAGATCATGCCGTCTGGTCCCATCCTTTCGTGGCAAATAGATGGGGAAACAGTGGAAACAGAGTCAGACTTTATTTTGGGGGGCTCCAAAATGAATGCAGATGGTGATTACAGCCATGAAATTAAAAGACACTTACTCCTTGGAAGGAAAGTTATGACCAACCTAGATAGCATATTCAAAAGCAGAGACATTACTTTGCCAACAAAGATTCATCTAGTCAAGGCTATGGTTTTTCCAGTGGTCATGTATGGATGTGAGAGTTGGACTGTGAAGAAAGCTGAGCGCTGAAGAATTGATGCTTTTGAACTGTGGTGTTGGAGAAGACTCTTGAGAGTCCCTTGGACTGCAAGGAGATCCAGCCAGTCCATTCTGAAGGAGATCAGCCCTGGAATTTCTTTGGAAGGACTGATGCTAAAGCTGAAACTCCAGTACTTTGGCCACCTCATGCGAAGAGTTGACTCATTGGAAAAGACTTTGATGCTGGGAGGGATTGGGGGCAGGAGGAAAAGGGGACAACAGAGGGTGAGATGGCTGGATGGCATCACCGACTCGATGGACGTGAGTTTGAGTGAACTCTGGGAGTTGGTGATGGACAGGGAGGCCTGGCGTGCTGTGATTCATGGGGTCGCAATGAGTCGGACACGACTGAGCAACTGAACTGAACTGAACTGATTCCATACTACTTAAGTTTTGAAATTCTTGAAATATAACTTGTTTTCTTTTCATTTAACTAATACTTGTTGTTCCTCCTTTATGCCTTGTACTGTGGGTGACGCTAAGGAGAATGTACAGGATACATCAAAAGTAATTTCTTTCCTTTGGAATATAGGCTATTTGAAGATACTGCAGTTATAACAGCGAAAACCAGTATATGGTTAAGGACAAAATGCAAAGAGATAACAAGTGGTCTTGGAATTCAGGAATGATTAGCCTCGTCCCCTACTGCCCATGTTCTTCTTGTTGCTTTAAAGCAATTATATTCACAATTATATTAAGTCGTCGTAAAGCAATTACATTCCCCTTGTTGCTCCTCTGGCGGCTTTTTTCCGTACTGTACCCTGAGGTTTACCTGGCCTCTGACTCTTCTGACTTTGTCTCCTGTCATTGCCCCTTGGGCTCTACATATTTCTTTCAGGATCTTGACCCTCTGTCCTCTCCCTAGGGGGTCTTGCGTATCTGTTCCTGTTCTGTGTGACCCTGGCCTTGAGGGAAACACGGCGCCCTCCTCCATTGTCATCCTTTTGGCGTCACTCTTCTGTGTCTTGCTTCTTAATGGTGTCTGTCTTGATACTCTGTAGGTATTTCATTGCCTCCTTTCTTTCTCTCTTCCAGAAACAACCATTTTTTGCCCTCTTTATCTTTGAGTCTGGGTACCAGCATCCACCCAGGTTCCTGACATAAAACACAAGATGCTCGTTGTTTCTCCCTCAACTGGGATACCATGATTTATGGGAAATGTCTGTGGCCCCAGGTCCCTGTTCCCTGCCTCCTCCATCTCCCCTGTGTTCTCACGTGGCAGTGTTACCTCGGCCCTCTAGAGGAGCCTCTCCCTCATGGTATCCCTCCATGCCCTCTTCTGAGTTTGCCTTTCTGCTACCTCTTGGCTCTCTACAGCCCAGAAGTTTGAGTTGTGGGTAAGGGTAAGAAAAGCCCCTTCCTGATCTCATCCCAGTCTGCCTCTTCACCTCCTCTCAACAATGCCCCCCACCTTTCTCCCCTCTCCCAAGACTCAGCCAAGCCTCACCTCCCGCCAGTTTATGAAGGTCACACGAATGTATCTTACCAGTTCTGGGTCTCTGTCTTTGTCCCTGTTGTTCTGTAGTCTGGGGCCATGTCTGCCCCGTAGACAGAGAACCCAGGCAGCACCCAGCTCAGACACTTGCTTTTCTGCGAATCACGGGCTAGCGGCCCCGGGTAGAATTGTTCGTGCTCTCTCCTGTGCCTCTACTGTATCCTGTTTATGTCTCTTTTATACCAGTTTTTGTACTGTGTTATAATGATCGGTGACTTCCCTGGTGGCTCAGACAGTAAAGCGTCTGCCTTCAATGCAGGAGACCTGGGTTCAATCCCTGGGTCGGGAGGATCTCCTGGAGAAGGGAATGGCAACCCACTCCAGTATTCTTGCCTGGAGAATCCCATGGACAGAGGAGCCTGATAGGCTACAGTCAATGGGGTCGCAAGAGTCGGACATGACTTAGTGACTAAACTATTACTATTATTATAATGATCAGTGAGCAGGCGGGTCCCCCCTACAGGTCTATGAACTCTGACCTGAAGATTATGCTTTATGCATCCACTTATATCCCATGTACTGGGCATCTTCACGGTGTCCAGTTCATCTTTTTTTGGATGAAAGAAGAGTCATATTGAATGGAGTTTTAAAACCTGGGGAGTTTTTGGCCATGTGTTTAATATTGAGTTTTGTTTCCTAAATATTCTTAATTTTGGTTTACTGTAGTATATCTGCCCCTTGCTCCTATAGTTTAAAGTGCAAATACTTTGTGAGTCTGTTTGAGAAGGGTATGTTTCTAAATTTCCCTACTTTTGATAACATGCTTTGTTCTACTGATGATGTGGTCCCATCTGGGTGGACTCCTGTTCCTAATTGAAATATTCAATTTACTGTACAAATGCATCTGGTTCTCTTCTTTTCTTAGTTATACAGTATTTTCTAATAACTGCATCGAAAGATGTGCAAGCGTAATGCATAATGAAACGAGAAACAATTTTATGAATATTGTGCCCGGTTGGTCCTAGAGTAAATGACACAGTATGGACAAGAGACCTTACAACTGTTTTTTGCAGCCTTTGTAAAGTCTTGAGTTAGGTAGGTTAAGTTGAACACAGTTTTAAAAACTAGAGCAAGAGAGTGAGTGAGTGAGAGTCGCTCGGTCATGTCCAACTCTTTGCGACCCCATGGACTGTAGCCTGCCAGGCTCCTCTGTCCATGGAATTCTCCTGGCAAGAATACTGGAGTGGGTTGCCATTGCCTTAATCACTTGTTGAAGTAAAGCAGTCACCCAGTGGAATGTTTTGTCTTTAAAAAATTATTTGTTTGTTGATTATTTTAAGGTCATTAAATGTCTAAATGGCTTTTTTACAAATCCACAATTATATGCTCTTAGGTTTTAAACAAAATGTCTTATAGCTTTTGTGTATATTTTATAGACTCTTAAATTACTAGTAATTAATCAGTGATTTGGCTTCATGTGTTTAATCCTGTTCAACATGCTATTTAAAATAAACTCTATGACCAAGGAAACACAGTTACGAATGCAGAATGTCTCTTGATAATAAATCCAAGATTAGTTTTGCTTTTGACTTTGACTTAAGCTCCATGGAGTTTAAGTGAAAAAAAAAAGAATGCCATTGGGTTAAGTCATAGGCCATGTGGAAGAAGACAGCCTTGGTCTTCAGGCACCTGCCCACCCCTGAGCTGTCACACTTCAGCTTCTGGGGGCCTGGCGAGGGTCTTGGCTACAGGCGTCATTTTAGGTGAAAGATATTTCAGTTCAGAAAAGTTCTTCGAAGGTATCCTCAGAGGAAGTATACGTTAGAACATAGTGTGTATTTATAACCCACATTCCAGCCGTGAAGATGGGAACCAGGACTCCAGTAGACATGTTTGATTTTAAGGGTTTTCTGGTAGGTGAGGGTCCTGACTTCACTCTGAGGTTATCAGCAGGGGCAGAGGGTGGAGAAGCGGGTGGGACCCTGGGAGGTGGGAGAAGTGTGTGAGAGGGTCCATTCCTGACAGTTGGGTTCATTCTGCCAGTGCACACGAGACGAAGCCTGAGATTCTAGATCTTTACTCTGTTGTTTAGGGGTAGCCTGTCTAAGCCACTCATTCCAGAGGTTCCCTAAATACAGGTAATACTGGCTAACTGCATCCAGAAATCTTTACGGTAAAGCATTGCAGCTTTCTCCTGGGAACACTTACTTGAAGATCTGCCCACATTTTCCAAGCCCTAGTCCTTACCTTCCACCTCAGATGTTACTCCTTTCTGTAAGATTCATAATTTTGGTTTTCAGATTCACAGACATTACTTAAGAATTTCACTTTAAATGAATTTCACTTGGCCGTTCACCAGCTTCCTTAGTTAAATTCCATCCCAGGTTATATTCTAGTTCATTGAGTTGAGGATGTCTTGGGATGAATCATTCAACCACAGTTAAGTACCTACTATATGGAGAGGTCTCAGTTAGGTACTAGAGGCAGAATTAGAATAAGAGCTTAGAGTCAGGGGGAAGACCTGCATATAAAAACAAATGTATAAAACAATGAGCCACAAAGACATCAGTGTATATATAAAGAGCCTTAAGGCCTCAAAAACCTGCATGGGGTGGGATGTTCCTCTGCATTCCTAGGGTGGCCACAAAATTTATCATCCAAACTGACATACTTGGAAAGTGAAAGGGCAGTTTTGATCATTGGGCTGGGATAAGCGCGTTAAACCTGGGCTCTCTGGGGCTGGTGGGGGTGCACGTTGCTCTCTGCACTTATCACTTGCACCTGACTCGGTCTGGGTTTCACCATGCTGCCATGTCTATTTCCTGTCGTCATCTACCTTGCACAGTTATAAATAATGGTCGTCATGTGCCGCATTAAGTGTTAGTACAGCAGGATGGATCTGATTTGAGCCAATTTTTTGCTTTCACGTAGGAAGCATGTTTAGTGCATGAAACAAAAGTATTTGGAGAATAACATGCGGCCTGTGGCAGAACCATTTTATATGGTGTGATTTGTGAAAAGTCAAAAAAGTATTTCTTGAAACACCTGACACGTTTGAAATAAAGATACTAGAGTGATCTGATGGCATTCATTTCAACCACTCCACCCCATGCTTGTGGGCAGCCAGGTGCTGAGCCGGATCCTGAGGCTCAAGAAGGTGGAGGGTGGATGAGAGGCTGTGAGGGGAGATGAGGCCACTGTCTTCAAGAAGCCTCAGCTCTGAAGGGGCAGGCAGCTGAGTTTGAGCAAAGTGTTACAAGAGCTTTGCCAGAAAGAAGGGATCAGAACCTGGGTGAGGTGGGGAAGGAGAGCTTTGCCAGCAAGGAAGCTGCAGAAATGAGTTTGAAAACCCTCTGTATTTTCAACTCCATTTTTCCCTCTTTAATCTATGTGCTTCTCTTTCTCTTTTTTCTCCATTTATTTTATTTCTTTCTTTCTTTCTTTTTTTTTTTTTTTTTGTATTTTAGCCTCACTGCATGGTATGGTTCCCTGACCAGGGATCAAACCTGGACCCTTAGCAATGTAAGCACCAAGTCCTAGCCACTAGACCACCAAAGAAGTCCTTCCGTTTCTTTCTTTTCTTCATGTACCCTCTGCCTTGAGCTTCTTCCGTCCTCTGTCCTTTGTTTTATGGTTTTTAAACTCAAGGTATACAAAAGGAGATGGGAAGAAAGGAATAACAGCAACAACTATTTTCTTAATGTTGCCTAGTATGCTAAGTAGTGTACATGCATGATCTCTTACTCCTCAGAACAATTCTTTAAGGTTTGTATGTGGTCAGAATCTCCTGTTACAGATGAGAGGAAAGTAAGGCTCATAGAGGGTCAATAATTTGATGGGGGCTATACAGGAAGTGGGAGGGATGGAATTTGAACCCAGGTCCTGCTCACTCACTGTACTGTGCCCGTGTTCCCTGGGTTTGAATATGATGCCAAAAATTCAGCTTCTCTTTTTGTGCATGCTAAGTCACTTTGGTCGTGTCTGACTCTTTGTGACCCCAGGTCATGGGATTTTCCAGGCAAGAATACTGGAGTGGGTAGCCATGCCCTCCTCCAGGGAATCTTCCCAACCCAGGGATAGAACCCGCATCTCTTATATCTCCTGTGTTGGCAGGTGGGTTCTTTACCACTAGCGCCACCTGGAAAGGCCTCTCTGTATACTGGTGCCAAATCAGTTCTTGGAGACAGAGTTTTGGGTGAAGTAGAGAAGGATAGGTTTATTGCCTTGCCGGGCAAAGGGGAACACAGCCGGCTAATCCCTTCAAAACTGTGTGTGCCAGCTTTGGAACAATAGTGACAAGTTTTATAGTAATGGTTCAAAAAGGACGTATCAGCTCATGGACATTCTTCTGATGGGCCAGTGGTGAGGTCAGTAGGCATCAGCATCATCAACTTTCAGCTCCAGCTGTCTGGGGTATACATGCTTGTGGGCAGCATATCATCGTTAATCATTGATTTCTCCCAACGGGAGGGGGTTTCTGTGTCTGTAAAATTGTTGTTTGTTGTTGAGTCACTAAGTCCCATGTCTGACTCTTTGTGACCCCATGGACTGTAGCCTGCCAGGCCCCTCTGTCCATGGGATTTCTTAGGCAAGAATACTAGAGTGGGTTGCCATTTCCTTCTCCAGGGGATCTTCCTGACCCGAGAATCGAACCCAAGTCTCCTGCATTGGCAATCAAATTCTTTATCACTGAGCCTCCTTGGAAGCCCCATCTGCAGAATAGCTCAAAGATACTGTTTGTTTTTTTTTAATTTAAATTTATTTATTTAAAGATACTGTTGTGTGTATCCCTTGGTGGGGGAACAGGACCTTACCCAAGGATGCTCTTCACTGTTTCTCCCTGGTCTCTCATCCCCTCCCTTCTCTAATTAACAACTGCTTGAGTCTGCCCATTGGAATTCTGGGAAGGTCGTGGAGACTGATTGAAGGCTGTTGCCTGTAGTCAAAGACATGGGGGACACAGAAAGGCCTTGTGCCCAGGAGCCCCACAGGACCCTGCACAGTATCAGGTACAGGCCACCAGTGCTACAGGGCATGATTTCAGTGGTTGCCCACACTTTCAGTAACGCTGATAGACAGGGGAGAAGGTTCTTCCTGTTCACTTACCTTTTCATCCTATGCCATTTTGCCTACCTCCTAAAACTTTTCCAAAGCGTTTAACTTGGCTTTACTTTGCTGATCTCCCTTTCTCAGGACTGGAGCGCAGGCTGCAGGCTTATAAGCTTCAGCAGGAAACATGATTTTAAAACAAGTGTTTCTTTTCATATTCACCTTAGAGTTCTCTTTAACTTTTATTGAAGTAAAAAGGCTATTTAAAGAAGAATACTGAGTCCAGATAAGATGCAGATGTGGACAGGTTGTGAAGGTGCTGTGGGAATGCGTAATCTGGGAGAACACGCCTGCCTCAAGGGAGGAATTAAAGACAGAAGATGAAAGCCAGACAACCCTCAGGGTAAAGTTTTAGCATTTTTCAGCTAGGAGTCAGCGAGGGCTGGTGATTCTGTCCCATTTGCTGCCTTTTCCTTTCTTTCTGCCTTTTCTTATATGTTTGTGGCAAAACGTTTTGCATCTATTTGTCTTAATGATCCTTCTATCAGACATGTACTGATTTATAACTTTATAGTCGACTCTCTGCCTGCATTGGCGGTGGAAATGGGAAATTGTTGAAATGGTTATCTTTAAAACAAAAAAAGAACAGTTTGTAGGCCAAGGGCCTTAATCTGGTGTTTTTTAGTGAAGTTACTCGTCGTGTCCAACTCTTTGCAACCCCATGGACTGACTGTAGCCCACCAGGCTCCTCTGTTCATGGAATTTTCCAGGCAAGAATACTATAGTGGGTTGCCATTCTTTCTCCATTTTAGTTCTTAGAAATAACTAAAATTTCCCATTTCTTTAAACTATGTAGTTACGGCCCAGTAAGTGGTAATTCTCTTTTTCTTTTTTTTTTTTAAAGGACAGCGCAATTAGATTTTAGCAAGATTGAGATTTCAGTGTCTTTTGGTCTATTTGTCAGGACAGACCACAGGCAGTTTGCAAGTGTCCATGAACAAATCAGGTTAGCAATACATTGAAACCAGTGCAAATAGATTGTCCTCATCACCACGTAGACAAAACAGGCAGGAGATGGGCTTGGTCCTGTAAGCACAAGTGGCATGATATAATGAAGTTGTATTCCATTAAGCTCTTGTGCACGGGGAGCAAAATGTCATCACCTGAGTGTGGCTGCATTTCTGTGATACAACCTCATCTGTTCCGTCAACTAGTTTTGCTCTGATCAATAAGCAGTTTTCTGTGGCCTTTTGCGGCTGTCAGATGTCATTGAGTGATGTAAATGCACGTCAGAAACTAGAAACTTGACAGCTCACCCGGAGTGGGAAGGGAGAGAGGAGCGGGAAATCACAGCAGAAGTCATGGTTGACAGCTGACATCTCCTCAGGGTAACTGACTGGATACTGTAGCAGCCAGCGCTTCTCCCCATAGGAACACGAAGGAAGACGATCCCGGAACGTGTAAAATACAGAACAGATGTCCTGAAATAATTTAAGGGAAAAGTTATTGTTGTGAACTGAAGCATAGTGATTGTGTAAATTGTTTAGGTAAAATCCACCAAAAGTAACTAGCTGCTCTTTACTTTTTGACTAAGAATGATCTAGGCAGATGACAATATATTTCTACCCATTTTCTCCATCACCCACTGCCAAGACTACAATTAGGAAAGTTTGTGTCAATCCAGAAAGAGATGTAGCCAAAAAGACTTTTGTTATAACAGTATCCATGTAAGACAATGTTATGTAGCAGTAAAAGGAGGGAAAGGACCCTCTTCATATCCTCCTGTGGGAAAATGCTGGGCTCCATTGCTAAGTGAAAAAGCAAGAGGTGGAACAGTGTGTGCTGTGCTGCCTTTGGTGTTAAAGGGAAGAACGTAAGGGTGACTCAGTCACATGCGCTCATAGCGAGGCTGAAAGGGCCGGTCCACAGCATCCGAAGCAGGGTGCAGGGTGCAACCTGGTCACAGTGTTGGGTTCCAGGGGAGGCTTCACTGTGTATGTTTTCATATCTTTCTTTTAAAAAAAAGCTTTTAAAACCATAGGAACATATTACCTATTTAAAATATTGAATTATAAAAAACATTTATTTCGCATATGAAACTGTGTTAAACGCGCAAAAGGAAACACAGTAGTTAATTACCATATTTAACAAAGGACACACATTCCAAGACCAGTCTAGACTCTTCATTTCCAAAGTGAGTCAAAGACATTAAGCTGTATTCAATGAGGGGTCGTTAAATACTAGTTCAAATAATTTTAGTAGCATTGACTAAAATTCAGGGATACTTAGGTCATGAAAATGTTTTTTTTAAAACATTTGTTGAGTGCTTACTGTATGCTAGACACCCTGCAGTGCACTTGTAAGCGTTAACTCATTTAAATCCTCACAGAGAAGGTGTTATTTCTATTTAACAGATGAAAGTGTTGATGCCCAGTGAGTTTAAGTAACTGTAGGCTAAGAGTCAGACACGACTGAGCGACTAAACTGAACTGAACTGAACTGAGACACCCAGCCAATAATGCTGGAGTATGAACCTGGGTTTTTGGTCTCCAAGGGTAAGTCTAGGGTCTGAGTAGCAGAGTGGAGAGAGCTATATGCAACCCAGGCCTTTGTAAACCCTGAGGACAATGGCCTTAGCCTGTCCATCTCATCAAGGTAGTGGTTGAGTCACTTAGTCATGTCTGACTCTTTGTGGCCCCATGGCCTGTAGCCTGCCAGACTCCTCTGTCCGTGGCATTTCCCAGGCAAAAATACTGGAGTGGGTAGCCATTCCCTTCTCCAGGAGATGTTCCTGACCCAGGGATCGAACTCGCGTCTCTTGCATTGGCAGGCGAGTTCTTTACCACTGAACCATCTAGGAAGCCCCATCAGGAATAGAGCACAGTGTTAAATCGCAGGGCTGTCCTTACATTCCTAGGTTTCCCTGTTAGGATGACTTCCTTCCAGCTCCTCTTGCAGTCATAATCATATACTTACAAGTAATTCATCTCTAGCTCTTCTCTGAGTTCCGTCAGGAAGAGACGATCTCTCTGTCCCACTGTATGCCAGCTCAGAGCCTGATCCACCAGAGTACTTAAAAATTACTCACCAAGGGCATGACTTATTTTCAGAGGCAGGCCCTGTAGTAATGACTGGATCACATTACATTGGTGTGGTTATCTTTTGCAAACTACCTAATGGAATAATCCTTTCTAGTGCATGCTTTTCACTATTGAGGAATGCAGCTTTGAGGCCAAAGAGGATTGAGGGCTTGTAGGTTCAAGGCAGAAGGATATCAGTTTATTCTATAAATAGTCAACCATCACTTTACTATTGGGAGTAGCAACTGTAAAGGGAGATGATTAGGAAGTTACAATCACCAGAGATAAAGTTTACTTTGACAGTGGGAAATGTAATTAAAAGAATCCAGTATAACAGAATTGCATTGGAGCTTCCAGGATCTGAGGCACTCTTTGCCTCCTGCCTGGGTGTCTTGAGACCTCCCCTCTCCTGGGCTTATCCCCTGGGCTACAGCCCAGGCTTCTGCTCTTTGCATGGCCATCACGTCGCCACTCATTTTGCTGTCGCTTTTACTTTTGAAGTTCTTTTCCCTTCATTTCAGGACCAAGGTTATAAGAATATGGTGGTGGTGGTGGTTCAGCCGCTGAGTCGTGTCCGACTCCTTGCGACCCCAAGGACTGCAGCGCACCAGGCTTTCCTGTTCATCACCAACTCCCAGCGTTTGTTCAGACTCATGTCCATTGATTTCATGATGCCATCCAACCATCTTATCCTCTGTCACCCCCTTCTCCTCCTTCTCTCAGTCTTCCCCAGGATCAGGGTCTTTTCCAGTGAGTCAGCTCTTCGCATCAAGTGGCCAAAGTGTTGGAGCTTCAGCATCAGTCCTTCCAATGAATATGCAGGGTTTCCTTTAGGACTGACTGGTTCAAAATAGGGCCATCCCGACTGGTCTTCCAGGCCCTAGCCTGAGGCAAGACAGGTATTGATGAGTGAGTGGTAGGGGAGGGAAGGATATTAGATGGGGTGACTCTGTTGAGAATGGAGACAGAGTAGGTGGTTCCTGGCCATTTCTCCCTTTAATCAGACTGAGGTGGCGAGCAGGGCAGGGGGATTCTACTAATGGATATGTGAAAAACTCTGCTTTGATTATTATCAGTCCCTTCCCTATCCATCCCCTTTTGAAGACTGGCTTGCTCTGTCCTCAAGCGCTTTCCACAATACATGAATAGGCTACCCATACTCCCAGTCATGTGCTGGGTAGGAACCAGGGCCTTGGTTGGTACTTCCTTCCTATACTTCAGAATTATGTCACCAGCCTAATCATTACACAGTTTTGACAGAACCCAGAGTTGATCTTTGTAACATGGAATCCCAGTTGTAAGTGGAATGCATCACTTCATCCTGATGAACACAAACCTAGAGCTTGTAGATTATAATCCATCTTTACCTGGATCCCCATCATCAGATACTTAGCATGTAGAGTTTATCTGGGGGCCTCAGAATTCTTCCCCTATGGTATCCTTTATGGGACAAGTGAAATAGTTCTGATTCTCTTTCAAAATGCTCTTCTCTCAGTGTCTTACCCCGATGGTGACTTTGGTTTTCGTATATCCATTGATTTTCACTCTTTTCTGTTTCACCTAAGTGGGCAACTGACTTCACCCTTGGTCCAGCACTGAGAGGGCCCTGAGAATGCCTTCTGCTTTTGCATTCCCCTTCTGCCAGCCTTTATAGTATTCCTGACTCCCAACACCTCTCCTGTCCCTTCACCCCCAGCCCCACCCCTACTTTTTTCTTGATTTGTTTTGTTTCCTCTGAGGACACCTGCAAACTGCCTTCATTGCCTGAGGGGCCTCCACACATCCCCTGTGAGGTGGAGGACATCCACACCCCTCTATTCCTTCTTAGACCAGTGCCCGCAACCTACAGTGGTTTTCTCTGTTGTCTTAACCAGCAGAACAGCCTTCCCTTGGTCTTGTGTGGGTGAGGAAGGGAGAAGAGCCATTGAAGAGTGGGGTCTTAAAGGGTCCTCATGATTTCCTTTTTAAAAGGCCAACTATTCAACTTTTAAAGGGTGAGTTTCATAATTGTTATATGACTGAGTTCATTTTAAATTTGATATATTGTAATTATAAAATGCTTACATGAAAATGTCCGGAACATAAAATTTTCAGTGTGAAGCAGAACATTGGGCAAAGACTTAGTAACTTCCTACTCAGTCCTCCCCCATCCACTCTGAACCCTTTGGAATGCAACATTTTGCAGTCAGCGTGATTTTTCTGCACATCTGATCACATTGGCTCCTGCTTACTAGCAATGAGCAGCTCCTCGTTGCTCATTTGGTAAAGGCCAGTCAGTCTTTAGTGTGGCTTAAGGGGCCCAGTGTGGTCTGGCCCCTCTCTTCCTAAGGATCCTTTTTCCTGGCCCTAACTTTTAGTCTCACAGTCCAGCTACTCAAATGAATCTTCCTTAGTCAAAGTAACCTTGTCCCTTGGCCCTGCTCACCTCCCCCTGAGGCTTCAGGTCTCAGTGTCTGCATCACGTTCTCGAGGACTTAGCCCTGACTAGGGTGTCCTTTTTCGGTAATTGTCCTTTCTGGCAGAGCATGTGTAAGGCTATTCATTGTGCTCTTAGTTCACTGAACACAACAGCGTCTAGCACATGTTTGCACATAGAGGTGAACTGTACAGTTTCACTAGATGGATGGTTGGGTAGATAGGCAGACAGACAGACAGAGTGGGATCAGAAGTGAGAGTAAATGACCCTTCAGGGTAGCATAGCTACCTAATATCAGAATTAACACAAAACCCAGAGGACTTTGCACTGTGTCTAGTTTTTGCTTCTTTGTTCAGAGTCTGTGTCCACGCGTGTGACTTGTTCATTCTGACTGTGTGAGGAAAGCATGCTCCTGACTCTGTTCCCAGGGCGAGCTGGATCTCCGCTTTTTGTTCCCAGCTTCTCTGTGGATTTGGATCCTTTGGGTGCATTTTCTGTGGCCCCTCTTAAGGTTCATCACTGGATTTGTTCTCTTGGTGTTTCAAAGCTGGAGGTCGAATGTTTACCCCCTTGTCTTAATTCTTTCAAGTGACTCAGATTTTGTGTTTATAATTATTTGTGCTTTTGTGTTTTAGAAGCTTTTACCCTGGATCTCAGTCTCAGGGCCTCCTTGTAAAATGCTTTTCTTTGAATAGTTAATCTGAGGTCTTTAACATTCTGCATCTCAGATTTTATGTTAGTTATTTCTCTGGCTTAATGACACTCTGGCCAGTATTGATGCACTCTAAAGAAAGGGGCTGTTTACTTAACAGTGGCATGCAGTCTGTTTTCCCCAAACACAATCTTTGACCAGAGAATGGGTTAAATAGTAGTCCTTCTTCACATAAGCTGCCTGGAAGCTGTCCGTTCAGCCTTATCTGGTGGGTGACTTGAAGTGTGGGCTCATTATGCTTGCATGGCAAATTCTTAAGTCACAGTCTTTTTTCTTAGCTTTAGACTATATGGAAAATTTACTAGCTGGCCTTAATTTTGTTATTGGGGTCGATATAACTTCACCGTGATTCCTGTACTCATTTGCTTGGTAAATATTCAAAGATTGCATTTGCTCCCCCAGGGTAAACATCTTTCCTTGCTCCTCAAATGCCACAGGGAAAGACCTCTGGACCTGCCATGGCTTCTCCATGGAAAAGACTCTGTCTCTTGCGACAGCAATGTTCTTAAAATGTAGCTTCCACCTTGAAGGGTGATTCAGTATGGACATAGTATACAGGTTCTCAACTTAGAATTAAAGGAAGAACCATGTGGTTTGTTTGCCTGATAGCTTCTATTTCCCATTTTATTCCCCCTTGACTTCTAATTTGGTTGTTAGACCTTCATGAAGGAGGGTTTGAAGAAACCACTATAGCGTGGTTTTGAGTTTGCAGTTGTCCCTTCAGATAATGGTAGTAGTGATGATGCTCAAGGTAAACTTTAAAGCTTCCGTGTAAGGGTGAAAAATCACAGGGACAGGGGCTTCTATGGCCTTAATCAGCAATTAATTTTGCAGAAAAGCTACTCATGATTGTATTCCAGAAGACAAACCCCTGATTAGCTATGAGGCTTCTGAAAAGTCATCTACTTTTCTCATTCTCAGTCTTCTTATCTTTAAAATAATGACAGTAACCTGCACCTTCTGCCTCTCATGAGCTAATAAATAATATCATAATACTGAGATAAAGTTGAATGGCCTGAGATAAATGTTGAATGGTCACTACATGCCGACCAAATGTTTCAGAGGCATTTTGGTTTGGGGACAGTGGCGCCATTCAAGTTTGTTGTTTGTGACTATATAGCAGATGTTCCACTATTTGCCTATAGATAGAAAGCCATATTATGTAGTTTGGATAACTGTCAAAGAAGCTGTATCCTCCATTTCATATGCACAGCTATTCCTCAGGACATTTTGGAAAATTAATTTGGTTTATATCACTGGATAGCACTTTTATATATTACTTTATATTTATATTATTAATTATATGTTTATTTTTCACTAAATTTTAAGCTTTGGAAACTGTGTGTGTATAATACTGAGCCTACCAGAGATTAAGCATTTAATAAATAGTTCATAGAACTTTAGGCTGAAAGAGTACTTGGTAGCCATCTAGTTTAACATTCTCACATATTAATATTTATAGATGTATGGGAAAAAAGGAGATCAGGGGAGTTAAGTCCTTTACCAAAGTCATAGAGTCCTGGAGAAAGAGCAGAGTGTAGCCTTTCTGAAATGTCCTTTCCTGGTCTTTCCAGCACAGAGCACTGCCTTTGTTTTTGTTTGTTTGTTTGTTTTTTAATTTAAATCTGCTTTATCTTACAATGTACTTTTTTTTATACAATGAATTTTTATTTTTTTATTATTTTTTTTAAGTAACTAAAATAAGTAACTAGACTTTTTGTTGTTGTTGTTTCTTATATGATATTATACATGTTTCAATGCCATTCTCCCAAAGCACTGCCTTTGAATAAAGTTTAAATGCAGGTTTGAAGAGAGCATGCTCTATATATTGTTTTAAATATGTCTCCCTATATACAGATTCAAGGGTGTATATGTCGAATCCATAGAAAAATTCATTTTATACTCTTAGTGCAATTACAACTTTTTACCACTTATTAAGACTTCAGAGATACAAACCAGTAGCTCAGTAATTGCTTTCTTGAATCTGCCTTTAATAATTACATTTAGTAAAGCTGTATCGAAAATTAGAAAGGCAGAGACTAATGGAAAACTAGATTTTTCACTGAATTAGAAAGCAAGACAATCCATATATTGACAACACTTCAAGTTGAAACAGATCAGGAAAACTGTTTTGGACTGTTTGTGCAAAGAGGCAAACCTGGGTCTTGATGGGCAGTGGCACACGCATTTTATGGAAGCAGAGAAACTCTAAGAGATTTCATGTAAATCGGCATGTTGAGAGGAGAGAGTCCAGGTCTGATTTAGAGACAAGTCATTTGAATCTTTTAAAGCCCGGAATTTCTCCTTCATGCTAACAAAGCGGAAAAAAAATGAAGAATTGTGTTAATGAAGTAGGAATATCTTTGGATTAAAGAAAGCACAAAACTCAGCTGGAGGCCATATCTTGCAGTCAGAAGCAGACCTGGGCAGGAAAGTGGTGAGGGCTTCTTTTAACTTGCTTCTGGAGGGTTTGGTGCATGTTTTTACTTTGTTGCCAGAAAAATTAGTCATTTTAGTTACATTTATTTCAGAAAGCCTATTAAAGAGATCCCAGCAGTAGATTAACTCCAGGTTGTTTACATATTAAGAAAAATAATTTAAATGAGATATAATGATGTTGACTAGAAAAGCAAAACAAAAAGCAAAACAAAACGGGCACCTCAAGGACCTACTGAATAGCACATGCAACTCTACTCAGCGTTACGTGCCTGCCTCGGCCGGAGAGAGGTTTGGGAGAGAATGGATACATGTATATGCCTGGCTGAGTCCCGACGATGTTCACCTGAAACCATCAACACTATTAATTGGCTATACCCCAGTACAAAATTTAAAAAAACAAACTTGGCACCTCTTCACCTGTCGGACGGACAGTGTGCTTTGTCAGAGTAGTAAGAGAAGGGTCTGCGTAGCCAACTAATGGGTCCGCTCCCCGCTGGCGCCAGACTGGCTGCAGAGTTCACCCACATCAGGACCCAGCACACCCTTTCATACTGTAGAGGCACAAGGTTGTTAACAACTTCAGAAAAATGCCTTTCAAAGGACCTGCTTTTACGTGTCCCTTTAATCCTAGTTATCCTAGCTGCATCCTTTTAATAGCAGATTGTTGGCTACATCCATCCTTTCCGGAGTAAATGCGAGTATGTGCTCACAACCTCTGACAATGGGAGGTTGTACGTTCCCCTCCAGGGCAAGAGGAAGTGTCTAGGAACTAGAGAACTCAGGTGAATAGTCACACACAGGGCCTACTGCATTCGCTTTCAGACCAAGGAAGAAAGAGGGGTGAGCATTTTGGAAAAGAAGAAGAAACAGTGGGATGAGACGTGTGGTCTAGTCTTTCTGAAAGACATTGTCTGGCCCAGATCAATTTAGGGCTTACATTTGAAAGAGCACCCTGATTTCACACCAGATAGTGCACATACAGTAGGGAAGATGGGGCATGCATGCATGCTCAGTTGTGTCTGACTCTTTGTGACCCCATGGCATATACATGGCCCACCAGACTCCTCTGTCCATGGGATTTCCCAGGCAAGAATACTGGAGTGGGTTGCTATTTCCTCCTCCAGGGGATCTTCCCAACCCAGGGATCGAACCCTCCTGTCCTGCATCTCCTGCATTGGCAGATGGGTACTTAACCACTGAGCCTCCTGGGAAGCCCTAGGGGAGGATAGCTTCTGCTGCTGCTTAGTCACTTTAGTCGTGTCCAACTCTCTGCAACCCCCATAGATGGTAGCCCACCAGGCTGCCCCGTCCCTGGGATTCTCCAGGCAAGAACACTGGAGTGAGTTGCCATTTCCTTCTCCAATGCATGAAAGTGAAAAGTGAAAGTGAAGTCGCTCAGTCGTGTCCGACTCTTCGAACCCCATGGACTGCAGCCTACCAGTCTCGTCCATCCATGGAATTTTCCAGGCAAGAGTACTGGAGTGGGGTGCCATTGCCTTCTCCACTGAATTTGCTATTTGGTGAGAGAGAGAGAGCAAAACAACTAACTGAATAGAATCTGACCCTGAAGACCGATTTTGAACAATAGGGTTCACATGCGCAGTTAGTTGTGAATGAGTTAACATTTATTTGCCCTGATCATTGGTTATGTAAAACAGAGCACAGAATACATGCATATGGCACAGTTCCTGCTGCGGAGTGGATGTGGAGAAAAATACATGTGACAAAGCAATATACGGCTGTTATTTTATACATCAGAAAAATAACTAGGACATTAGAAAGCATCTGGTCAACACCCTCATGTTATAGATGATGAAAGGGCATAATACTCAGAAGTGGTTTTTATATCTTTATAGCTAATAAGGATCAAAGAGGAACCTGGAACTCAGAATAGCTGATTTGCAGCTTATTTCCTCTCACTAGAGAGAATAGATGGGGAAACAGTGGAAACAATGTCAAACTTGATTTTGGGGGCTCCAAAATCACTGCAGATGGTGATTGCAGCCATGAAATTAAAAGACGCTTACTCCTTGGAAGGAAAGTTATGACCAACCTAGATAACATATTAAAAAGCAGAGACATTACTTTGCCAACAAAGGTCCGTCTAGTCAAGGCTATGGTTTTTCCAGTAGTCATGTACGGATGTGAGAGTTGGACTGTGAAGAAAGCTGAGTGCTGAAGAATTGATGCTTTTGAACTGTGGTGTTGGAGGAGACTCTTGAGAGTCCCTTGGACTGCAAGGAGATCCAGCCAGTCCATTCTGAAGGAGATCAGCCCTGGGATTTCTTTGGAAGGAATGACGCTAAAGTTAAAACTCCAGTACTTTGGCCACCTGATGCGAAGAGTTGACTCACTGGAAAAGACTCTGATGCTGGGAGGGATTGGGGGCAGGAGGAGAAGGGGATGACAGAGGATGAGATGGCTGGATGGCATCACCAACTCGATGGACATGAGTTTGAGTAAACTCCGGGAGTTGGTGACGGACAGGGAGGCCTGGCGTGCTGTGATTCATGGGGTCGCAAAGAGTTGGACACAACTGAACTGAACTGAGAGAGTATTATCACTCAAAACTTGAGAAAACAATATGAGATATATCTTCAATGCAGAAAAATTGGAGGCAAAAACCTTGAAAAGTAAAAAGAAAAAAAAAAAACATTATTCATTCCTTCAGAATATTTTAGTGGTTTTTTTCTTCTGACTTTTTTAGTTCATAATATATACATACACTCATGATTATGTATTTCGTTAAACACAAAAGTGTACTCCTATAGCTTGCTCTTATCTTTAACAAGATTAAAATCTCATTTCATGTTAATAAATCTTCTATGGCATGTGAATGTGCTATGTCTATTAACTCTTTCTACTAAATATTAGGTTGTTCACATTTTTATAATTATGGATATACTTTTTAGCTTTTGGAAGTCATATTTCAACTTCAGTTTGGTACCACTGTGTTGAGCAAATAATTCATATCAACTTACATTCACATGTTAATTGAGAAATAATTATCCTTATATATTTTTGTTCTATGTTCTTCATATGTATCTTTGCAGATTAATATACTTTTGTAGCCTGTCTCTGAAAAGTTATATAATAAAATGGATATAGCTCCTCTTTTCTACTCTCAACTATTTAAATTGAATGTACTCTTTATCTCTGAGGGCCAAGCAGCTCACCCATCTGGAAATGCTTTCGTGTTTCCATATTACACTGATCTTGTACATTTCAGTTTGTAGAACTTAGGATCACTTTGGTAAAGCCTTGGTGTGGAGTAGAGTGCTCAGACACTCACAGAGCAAATGTTTGGAAAAGGGAGTAGACCAATCGTGGCTGCAGGTGTTAATTCCCTAAATGGCGAACCAGTGTCTTTAGTCCAGGAAAGGACTTCATCAGAGAGTTCCCTTCAAATCTGTGTTGTGCCCTGTGGGGGAATGCCTGGCACAGGGTTCCATGCAGAAACACGATGAAGAGAAAGAAAGCAGATGATCACATCCAGGTGTTGAAGGTGATTTACTTGTGTGTCTAGTACATTAAATCTAGAGGTAAGGCTTAGGGAAAGGCTTCATCCTTCCTGCCCTCCGGAGCAGTTTTAGACTTTTCAGATGCTGACTGCTTTAGATTTAGCTCAGGCCCTAGGGGATGGCAGGAATTAGAGTTAATGCTTTTTTTATTTCTCTATAGAGACCACATATGTCATATTACTAAGGTAAAGTGACTCATACAAACAACAGAATCTTGCAAAATGATTCTATTTTTGCAAGTCAACCCTTTTTCTTGAATTCATCGTTCTGTATCTTTAAAGGAGTCAGACAAATTAAGTGATTATGATATATCATGTAACTAGGAAAATCTCTTTGTTAAGGGTAAAAGAAATCAATACAAGGAACTCTTGGAATATTTCTTTTTTCTTTCCTCTTTAGCAGCTCCTTCTATATGGATTTAAAAATGCTGATTCTACATGAAGAATGGCAGTGATACATGTTGAGGCCTGGCCTCATTAGACTGCAAACTTCTCTCTAAAAGTCTTTGGCAATGGTGTGTGTTACATGGATTTAGAAAAGGTGATGTTTGTTTAAATACAGACATTTGCTTGTAAGTTTTTTATTAGATAAACTCAGTTTTTAAATAGTCCTGTATCAATAAATTTTTAAAAGTAGGTTAATTTGAATTGTTTTTTTAAATCAAAATATAGTTCATTTGCTTTCCTGCTGACTCAGACGGTAAAGAATCCATCTACACAGTGGGAGACTTGAGTTTGATTCTGGGGTTGGGAAGATCGCCTGGAGAAGGGAACAACAACCCACTCCAGTAGTCTGGCCCGAAGAATTCCATGGACAGAGGAGCCTGGCAGGCTACAGTCCATGGGGTCGCAAAGAGTCGAACACAACTGAGTGCCTTTCACTTTTCATACTTTATTTACAGTGTTTTTGCTAGTCTCAGGTGTACAGCACAGTGATTCACTTGTGTGTGTATATATATATATTCTTTTCCATTATATCCCGTTATTGATGATAGATTATTACAAGACACTGAATTTAGTCCCCTGTGATATTCAGTAGGACCTTATTGTTTATCTATTTTACATATGTGCTAAGTCGCTTCAATCATGTCTGACTCTTTGCTATCCTGTGGATTATAGCCCTCCAGGCTCCTCTGTCCATGGGATTCTCCAGGCAAGAATACTGGCGTGGGTTGCCATTTCCTTCTCCAGGTATTTTATATATAGTAGCGTGTATGTGTTAATTCCAACCCCCTAATTCATCCCCTCCCCTGCCCTTCTCCTTTTGATAACCATAAGTCTGTGAGTCCTATTTCTGTGTTTTGTAAATAAGTTCGCTTGTATCTTTTTGTTATTCCACGTATAAGCCATATGTATGATATTTGTCTTTGTCTGACTTACTTCACTTAGTATGATAATCTCTAGGTTCATCCATGTTGCTGCAAATGACATTATTTCATTCTCCTTTAAGGGCTTGACTGATAGGTTAACTTAAATTTAAGAGAACAAAACTCTTACTAAGTTCAGTTCTGTGATGCAGCTTCATCACCTGCCCTTGCCATCTCAGTGCTGTCCAACCATTCTGTCTGAACTTACAACTCCACCCCCTCTTCCTCCTCTCTTCCTGTCCCGCCACAGCACTCCAAGTTCCTTTTACCTGGTTCTGTTTTTTCCTCCCATACCAGATAATCACTTTTTAAAACATACTGTATAATTTACTTATTTTAAAAATATATCGATTGTTCTCTGTCTTCCCTGCTAGAATGTAAATTTCATGAGGGCAGTTCCCTTTGCCACTTTACTTCACTGATAAATATCAGACACTTTGAATGGGAATTAGCACATAGTAAGTGCTCAATAAATATGTGGATACATAAATATCATCATCATCTGTTTTTAAAATCAAACATATACTGGGGACATAAAATACTTGATATTTTTTCTCATTTGGAATTTTGAAAGAAGGTTGAGAATTCTACAGTCTTTAAGAGCTTCCTTTGTGTAGGTGGGCATTTTAAAAATGTGGATGCCTGCCTTCTAATACTGTTTATAGAACAAAAAAAGCTTCTTTCCCTTCAGCAGGAATAACAGGGTGTCTCCTAAGCATCCTTGCTTGTAAAGTCTATAAAACAGTCTGTATTTTATTACGGAAACAGAGCTTCACCTCTCTACCTGCTCTCTGCCCATGTTTCAGGCCTGAGCTGCAGAGCTTTGAAGCTGGCAGGCATATTGCAGACAGCCTGTGCTCAAGTAAACTTCCTCCGTGGGGTCCACTGAGGACTAGTAGTTCCGTACTGAGACAACACAGGAGGGTCTTGGATCTTAAATTCTTGATGCCAATAGAAAGAAAACTCATCATGAGTAAGCAGTAGTTCTTCTCCACCCAAGCTTACCCTTTGCACTTCTTTGAGTTAAAAAATAATCATCTGTCTATCCCTATTTATCTATCTGCATGTATATGCTTGTGTGTATATGTATATTCATATAGTGTGTGTGTGTGTGTGTGTGTGTGTATGTTCAGTTGTGTCCAACTCTTGTGTGATCCCATGGACTGTAGCCTGCTAGTCGCCTCTGTCCATGGAATTTTCCAGACAGGAATACTGGGAAGGGCATTGCCATTTCCTTCTCCAGGGGATCTTCCTGACCCAGGGCTCCAACCCCTGTCTCTTGTGTCTCCTGCATCAGCAGGCAGATATTTTTTTCCCCATTGTACCACCTGGGAAGCTCATTTATATAGAGAGAATACACATTCTAGTCTTTTCCCAAATGTCATTGGGAATATCTGAACTTTTGAGTTGCATGATTTTTTGTGAGGATGTTTTTTAAGATAGAAGCATCATAGAGCATAGTGCATCATAGAGCTTCATGGTGTGTTAGAGAATTGGAGGTTATTGATGGCCTCAGATTCCATTTAGATTTGTGAGAAACCCAATGACAGTTGGGAAGAGACTAGGATGTATAGGGCACCAGCCTGTGTCTGGTGAAGTGCCAAGTGTTTTATATACCACGTCTTACATATTTACTCTGCCGCCGGCCTAAAGAAACAGATATTATCATCCCCATGTTGCATATGAGGAAGTTGAGGCTCAAAGTGAATAAGCAATGTCCTTAAGGAATCAGCGCTGGCAAGTGACAGATCTGGGTGTCGGGTGTGTCTGACTCTAGATTGGCATTCTTTGTACATATCATGTAGCTTCTCCACAGTGGTGCTAATTATTAAGATGGGTAGTTTATTTTTAATAAAAGGGCTATATTTCAAAACTCTTTTCATAGCACTTATGCCCTCATGAACAGTATTCTTTAGACCAGCTACCACAAATTTTTCTATAGGAAATGATCTGGTTCTGCACTGTCTGCTCTATCATGTCTAACTTACTGATTTTTCTCTCTGACAAAAATAGTTCATCTTACTTTTTTTTTTACTATCAGACTGCTGAACTGGGCCAAGTTGTGGACATGTTCTTCCCAGTGTGTTGTCTTGCTGTTAATTACTTGTTCACTCTCCAACCGCTCTTTGCTTCCTCATTTATTTCCTGTATTCGGCCTACTTTGTTGCCATATATTGTTAAAGGCTGGGGAAAGAAATGGCAACCCACTCCAGTATTCTTGTCTGGGAAATCCCATGGACAGAGGAGCCTGTTGGGCTATAGTCCATGGTTTCACAAAGAGTCAAACACAACTCAGCAACTAAACAGCAACAACAAAAAAAACCCTAAAGCTGGGAATGTGCTTGATAGATTTCATGGTCAGTAAGCAACTTAGCAGCAGCAGCAGAAGTGGATTGGTGATGGGCAGGGAGGCCTGGCGTGCTGCAGTCCATGGGGTCACAGAGTCAGACACGTCTGAGCAACTGAACTGAAGGGGACTGGTGTGCATAGACCAGGATAAGTAAGAGGGGTGTATTAGGAGATGTAGAAGAGAGAGGGGCTCTGAAGCCTGTGGGTATAGGGCTTTGTAGGCTACAGTAGGGACTGGAATTTTACTCCAGGAGTGGTGGAAATCCATGGAATGAGTGCAACAGAGGAGTCATGTGATCTGGTGGAGGCCTGAAAAGGGCTACTGTGAAGCACAGATGGTTACAGGGCATGAGTGGGTCAGTGAGACCAGTGGGGAGGTTGTAGAATGAATTTTCAGGCCTGAATGAAGGAAGACTACTGCAGACTCTCCAATGACACAAGGCTTGGCAGAAATGCTGGCTTATGATTTGGATGACAGCATAAATTTTCAGAAGAATTGCAGCATCCTCATATGATGGGTGGAAATGGACATGGTCCTTTGTAAGCCTGACCTCAAGTTCTCACAATCACCTGTTCCAGAATTCTCGGGGAAGACGTAGCACTTTTGTTTGACCTCAAGGTTCACGGTGAGCCAGCAGTGAGCTAGAGCTTCCAAAAAGATTTTAGGAGAATACCGGTCAAAGATAAGGAATCTTACACTAAGATCGAGGGAAGTCAGGATTCCACTGGGTCTTAGTGGATGGTTCTTGTCAGCAACGCAGGGTTCTGAGTGGGCACTGATACAGGTGAGTGCAGAAGCCACAGGTTTGCCCTGCAGGCTCAACCACCTGTGCTGATGGGAGAAAAGTCCCTTCTCCCTTGTGGAGATGGATGGATGTGGTCAGTAGCTACACTCCTGTGGGGTCATCTTTTTTCCCTCTCTGTCCACCAAGTCTCCCTCCCCCGTGCTGATACAGAAACAGCTGTGAAAGTGACTAGATGTTAATAATGATATTAAATAAGATAACATTCTTGTTTGGGTTCTTGCTAAATTCAAGATAATACGGTAAATTATTGACACTGATAATCGCATTTAATCCTGACAACAAACCTATTTGAAAGGTACCCTTATAAGCTTCATGTTATAGATGGGAAAATTGAGATTTATAAAGGTTAAATAATTTGCCCCAAATCATGGAGTGCTACCCAAGCCCAGCAGAGAACCATAGAAAACATAGGATTCAAACCCAGGTAGTTTGATTCAAGGGTCAGAAGTCTTAACCACTGTGTTATCCTGCAAAGCTGGTGGGTGAAATAAAAATATTATTGTTGGAGAAGGAAATGGCAACCCACTCCAGTATTCTTGCCTGGAGAATCCCATGAATGGAGGAGCCTGGCGGGCTACAGTCCATGCGGTCACAAAGAGTTGGACATGACTGAGCATGCACGCACTGTTTAATGTAACCATTATATAGGATAGAATCTGTTAGAATGAAGGTGGCTTATGATGTTTAAATGGAAAAAAAATTACAAAAAGTAGGTATGATGTGATGACTCAGAATCTTTTCTATCCTCTGTTATTTGCTTGTTTTCTGTAATGAACATGTTTAATTCTTCAAGTAGGAAAAAGGTCTTTTGTGTGTGTGTGTGTGTGTGTGTGTGTGTAATAAAGTTTTATTTAAGTATAAAGGAGATAGAAAAAGCTTCTGACATAGGCATCAGAAGTGGGTAGAAAGAGTACCCCAGGAAAAAGGTCTTTATAAAATGATGAGAAATTGTGTTCCTAAGATCTCATAGAAGCACAAAAAGAAATCTACAATAAAAACATGTATATGAATAATTCCTACCAAAATATTATTGTCATTTCTGCATATATGGGCTAAACAGGGTTTTTTTTATGAGTTGAAATCTATCTTTTATACTTATGAGAAAATCTGTGTTGAGTTTTAAACTACCTCAATTGTAGATTTTGGAGACATAATCCATTCACTAACTGGGGAATGGCCATATTTTCTTAAGTCCTGGATTCTATATTTTAGGTGAACAGTGACAAACTATATTTTAACCAGAAGGTGGGTCTTCTGAAGGACAGCTAGAGGAGCTAGAGAAGTTTCAATCTGGAAGGGGAAGACTTTAAAATGCAGCTAAGTTTTCTCATACTAGAATGGAAAACCATAAGCGCTGATATGGCCTCAAGACCGCAGAATAAACTTCTCTTCCTAGATAATCAGATCCTGTCTCCTGACATTAGATCACATTCACAATTAGATGATTCCCAAATGTATATCTCTGGCCAAGACCTCTCCCTAAGCCCTAAAAGTGTAAATTCAGTCCACTGAACATACCCACTTAATGTCTATCTAACATGTATCTCAAACTTAATGCAACAAGTGCAGAGCTCCTGTTTGCACCCACCCCCCGCCCCCTACCCCTGACAGTCTTCCCAGCTCAGTTACTGGCACCACCATCCTTCAAGTTGCTCAGATTCCCAAACCTCACCATTATATTTGTTTCCATTTCTTTCTTTCATTTTTTTTTTTTTTAAAGAATCTCCACATTTAATTATGTTAGCCTGTCCTTTGTTTCTACTTCTCCTCACCTCTCTCCACTACTATTCAGACCTTATCTCTGACTCTTCTCCCTCCGCATCACTTTAGGCACATAACTATGTCAAGTATTTAATCTTCCACCTGCTGGGACCATCCTGCCCCCACACCCAGATAGTCTCACTTCCTCTAGGTCTGTGATGAAATAGTGGATCTCCCAAAATGTCTGCGCCCTAATCTCCAGAACCTGTGAATATGTTTCCTGATATACAGAAGAGACTTAATGGAGGTGGTGAATGTTACGGACCTTGAGATCACAGAGACAATTTAGCTTATCTGGATAGGATCAATGTAATCCCATGAGTCTCTCGCTTAAAAAGAAGGGGAAGCAGAAAAGTAGGTCACAGAAACAGGACATGAGAGTCTTGATCTCCTGTTGCTGGCTTTGAAGATTGAGAAAGGAGACCATGAACCAAGGAGTACAGGTGCCTTCTAGAAGCTGCAAACTTTGCCCTTAAATGAGGGTCAGCAAGAAAATGAAGACCAAGTCCTACAACCACAAGGAAACAGAAACGTTTTCTCCCAGTGAACCACCAAAAGGAACCCAGCCCTGCCAATACCGTGATTTTAGCCCAGTGAGTTGTTGTTACTCAGTCGCTAAGTCATGTCCAATTCTTTCTGACCCCATGGATTGTAACCTACCAGGCTCTTCTGTCCTCCAGTGTCTCACAGAGTTTACTCAAATTCATGTCCATTGAGTCAGTGATGCTATCTAACTGTCTCATCCTTTGCCACCCTCTTCTCCTTTTGCCTTTAATCTTTCCCAGCATCAAGTGGCCAAAGTATTGGAGCTTCAGCATCAGCATCAGTCCTTCCAATGAATATTCAGGGTTGATTTCCTTTAGGATTGACTGGTTTGATCTCCTTGCAGTCCAAGGGACTCTCAAGAGTCTTCTCCAGCACCACAATTTGAAAGCATTAGTTCTTCAGTGCTCAGCCTTCTTTATGGTCCAGCTCTCACATCCGTACATGACTACTGGAAAAACCATAGCTTTGATTAAATGGACCTTTGTAGGCAAAGTGATGTCTCGGCTTTTTAATATGCTATCTAGGTTTGTCATAGCTTTCCTTCCAAGGAGCAAGCATCTTTTAGTTTCATGGCTACAGTCACCACCTGCAGTAATTTTGGAGCTGAAGAAAATAAAATCTCACTGCTTCCATTTTTCCCCTTCTATTTACCATGGAGTAATGGGACCAGATGCCATGATCTTAGTTTTCTTTGAATGTTGAGTTTTAAGCCAGCTTTTTTACTCTCCTCTTTCATCTTCATCAAGAGGCTCTTTAGTTCTTCTTCGCTTTCTGCCATTTGAGTGGTATCATCTGCATCAGTTCAGTGCAGTTCAGTTTAGTCACTCAGTTGTGTCTGACTCTTTGTGACCCCAGTACATGACTACTGGAAAAACCATAGCTTTGACTAGATGCACCTTTGTCAGCAAAGTGATGTCTTTGCTTCATAGTTAGAAATTTTTTTAATTTTTAATTGGGGAATAATTGCTTTACAGTGTTCATAGTTAGCAATTTTTCATTCCATTTCAGAGCATCTTACAAAGCACCAAGACGTTTATTATTTGACAAACTAATGCAGTAGGTATCATTTTGTCTTCCGTATTTTATTAATGAAGATACTGTGGCTCAAAGAAACTTAGAAATTTGCCCAAGTTAGGAAGTAGTGCAGATAAAATTCATTTATCTATTTTCCTTCTTTCAAAGCAGGTCATAAAATAAGATAAGGTTCACGTAGCATCTATCTTTGGAGAAGGCAATGGCACCCCACTCCAGTACTCTTGCCTGGAAAATCCCATGGAAGGAGGAGCCTCGTAGGCTGCGGTCCATGGGGTTGCTGAGAGTCGGACACGACTGAGCGACTTCACTTTCACTTTTCACTTTCATGCCCTGGAGAAGGAAATGGGAACCCACTCCAGTGTCCTTGCCTGGAGAATCCCAGGGACGGGGGAGCCTGGTGGGCTGCTGTCTATGGGGTCGCACAGAGTCGGACACGACTGAAGCGACTTAGCAGCAGCAGCAGCAACAACAGCATCTATCTTCCAGAATGCTTAATTGTTTAACATAATATGCCATATAAAATTTATTGCCAGAACAATTCAGGTAAGCAAAGAACTAGCAGCATTCACATTTTATAGGAAATCTAAGTTAAAGTTATATGATATTGAAACTAATGAAAAACTATGTTAACCAATCAATATGTATGACCTAATGTATTTGAGTGCATTTTTTCCCTCATCCTGAATTGATTGATTGGGTTTGTGTCATAGATGTGGCTGAAGAGGAAAAGAAAAATGAAGACTTTTCATAATCAAGTAATCAGTCAGGGAGCTGCAGCTAAAATCAGTCAGTAAGTAGGGTTTACACTGAAAACCTGTAATTCTGTAAATATTAATAAACTCAAGAGAATCTTTCCTTTATAACCAGAGAGATGTAAAACAAAAACATTTAGCAGAGGTTATGTCATTTTTAGATTATCTGAAAGTACTTCATATAGATGGAAAAAATTTCAACACTTCATAGATAAGTAAAAGGAAAAATAAAATGTCTATAAATGTCTAAAATGTCTATAAATGACCTTCTAGAACCAGAAGTTAGTTGAAAAGTTACTAATTTATTTTAAGCAATGTTACTGTAAGTATTAATAATGTATCTGAATCTCTATTTCTTGGTGTCTTGGAAAATCTCTGATAATCTCTTAGAAATATGAATTGAGTTGATTCCACTCCTGTATTAAACTCTCCTCTACTCCATTTTCACTATGTATATGATTTTAATTTCATAATTAAAACCAACATTATGACTTTATATTTGTTACTGTGTAACTTGAGCAACTTTCATTCACCGACTTTTAAGCAGCATGCTTTGACTGTCAATTATGTAAGATGGAAAGATGTGGACCCCGTTTACTTCCTTTACACCCCATTCCTTCTCCATTCATCTCTTGTTTTCTGCTAGTTATGACATTAGTTTTTACACAAAAAATATTTGCAGTCTGTTCTGTAAAAATAATTGTCTTCTCTGTTGTATAGATTGATTCTAAAAGCTGAGTACAATAATTAATGTTCCCATATGATAATTATATGTGTGTGTGTACAGATATTTATTTATGTTTTCACCATGTAATCAAGTTTTTGAAATTGTAAAGAAGGAAAGGAAGCCTTATAAATTGTTAACCTGTACTGCTCAGTGGAGAATGTTTCAAGCATTGCTTCAAATGGACAATCTTGCTCAGGTTTTTTTTGTGTTGTTTTTTTTTTTTGTGGACCATTTTTAAAGTCTTTATTGAATTTGTCACAATATTGTTTCTGTCTTATGTTTTGGTTTTTTGCTGTGAGGCATGTAAGATCTTAGCTCCCCAACCAGGGTAACCCTCACCCCCAGCATTGGAAGGTGAAGTCTTAATCTCTGGACCTCCAGGGAAATCCTGACATTCTTAATTCTCTAAACTGTTTCAGATCATGTTGCATTTATTTTGCTTTATATTTGGAACTGTACATTGTATACAGTTTTGTTTAGTTGGTTTTCTTGAAATTCTTAAGCACTTTTTTTTTCTTAACAGAGAAAGGTGAATGCTTTGATGCTATCACTAAAACCTCATTAATGATAATAGGTATCAATCGTACCCATTTTGTTCTTGAAAGCATTCTTCTTGGAACCCTTTGGCTTCTTACTCTAATTTGAATACTTTTTAGGCTGCATAATTGGTATTTTAGGATTCCCCAATACCTGCATATTGTTTCTAGATTTCCACCGTTTCTTGGCTGCTTTTTTGAATTCCTTTTTGAAAAAATCTTCAAAGAGAATTTCATAAACATAAACGTAGTACATAAAATATTCTCTCTCCTGCATGTCTGAGACAAGCACCTTCCCATCTTCCTGGTGGAAAATTTGCCTAGTATGTATATATATAAAGAAAAGTCATTTTGAAGCTGATAGTGTATCTTTATGTGTATTCTTAGTATAATGCTTTAGTATATCCTTATTATAATGCATTAGTGATCCAAACTACTTGGAAGACTGGACTTAAAACTTTAATTTTATATAGAGTTTCCATCTTTATTTATAAGGCACCTAAAAGTTATTTATTAGACACTTTTAGGTACGAAAACTTTTCTTATCTTTTGTTGAAAATAAGTGACTATGAAAGATACGAGCTTCTGAAGACAGAGATCATTCAACCTAGAATATAAGTTAAGTCCTTCTTTAGCTTAAGTTTATTTTGTTTTTTTTTAGCTACATTCCTGAAAAAACTGGGTGTAAAGCAAATTATAAAATATTTTATCATTAATTTACAGTTTAACTTCAGAGATGTTATCGAACTGGGGGAAAAAAAAAACAACTGACTAACGTGTAGTCAAAACCGCACTTACAAATTGAAATCTTCTCTTTAAAGTAGTATTTATTTTTCTTTTCAATTGGAAGTCTAAGGACTTAATAATGTTCTTAGGACTGTGGCCAGAATAGTCACATGAACAGTATAGTTTCTGTTTTTTAAACAAACTTAAATGAAAATCTTAATATGTTTATTTAGTTACATGAAGCTTCCCTTGCTTTATACAGGGGAATTTCTAGACATCTCTGAAGGCAAGACTCTCTCAAAGAGTAGAGGGCTAGATGGATAGGTCAGGTCTCTATGTGATTTTGTGTAAGACAGTTGGAATGGAAACTTATGCTACTATAAACCCTGGACAAAATATTCCCAATTTGTTCTCATTTCCTCATCATACTGCCAAAGTGACTGGTAGCCAGTGTTGGTCAGGATGAGCCAGGCATTCCATATCCTTTTGGTAACTTAGTAGGGTAACTTAGTACATTTGAGGGCGATGAATTTGGTAACATTTTTGGTAATTTATCTTCTGTATATATGTGTGTAAGTTCATACACAGGAGCAAGAATGAGATGTGTATGTCTATACACATACATTAATCATTAACATATATAAATAAAATATATGTAGGTATATGTAGACATAAATATATATGTACATATTTATATAAATAAGTGTATATAAATGTATTAAAAATATACAGTGAAAAATACTCCAGTAACTTAATATTCACCTTGATTAGGGTCCTCATTAAATAAACTGTGGTAACAACATGCATGGTAGTACTATGTAGCCATTAAAGAATGAAGTATGTCAAAATGTGCTCGTTAATGAAGGTGTCTATGTATTAAGTAAATAAAGTAAAGAATAAAAGTAGTAGAAAAAACAAAAATAGTAGAACTATATGCTCTAGCTACAGTCGTATTAAGAAAATAACATATTTTATATGTACATAAAGAGTTAATATGAGTATAGACAATTTCTGAAAGGCAACAAGTAGCTTAAACAGATCCAAATAAAAAACTTAATATAGTTTTATCCAAGTCTCTTATGTATTAAACATGCTTTTCAGTTTATTTCCTTTGGACTTTTGAAAAGTCTTCCTTGTAAGCATATGTTTTTGTAGCAAAACCATACACACTGAGTTTGGGGGCAGGATTGTAAGGAGACTGACTGAGGAGGCGGTATGGACAGAGATCCTGGCAGGAGAAGGATTTTTTCTACTCTGCAGAATTGTATGCTTTCTACATAGATCAGTGTTTGTTTGAGAGGAGCACAGGCTGTAGTTAGGGGTGAATTCCTCACGCCAGCATCACTACCACCCTCTCTGCCAGGGGCCCTAGGTTCCTGCAGAGCCGCCTTAGAAGAGACTGTATGGAAGGCATTGTTCCCACTCCAGAGTATCTCCCCCAGTGAACAGGACTATAAGGGAGTCTGCTCATTGGGCATCAGTATTGTGTAGTGGTTAAGAAGGCAGATTCAGGAACCGAATCACTGAGTTCAAAATGTAGCTACCATAGGCAAGGTACTTAACTCATGCCTCAGTTTCCTTGCCAGTAAAATGGGGATCATATTACCTATCCCGTGGTGAGTTGTTGTGAAAATTAAATGAGTGATTGTCATGATAAAGGAGCTTGGAGCAGTGCCTGCATATAAGAATTATAAAAGTCTTTGTTATTGTTGTTGTTATTATTGGTCTTACTATTTAGGAAAAATTCCTAAACACTTTAAAAATAATGATTAAATTGTACGTTGATTTTTATATATGCCACTTTACATAGAACATATTTACGTAACCGAAATATATATGCATTGACTCACAGGGTTGGTTATTTATAAAAACATTTGAAAAACTTGCTCTCAAACTTATCTTTCTTTTCTATGTGATGTCTCTGTTTTCTGGCAGCTTTTCAGGTTTTCTTTCTTACTGGTTTTTAACAATTAGATTATGTTTTGCCTTGGGTTTTTTCCCCCTGTTTCTTGTACTTGGGTCCATTGGTCATCTTGGACTTACAAGTTTATAGTTTCTATCAAATTGGGGAAATTCTTGATCAAGATTTCTTCAAACATATTTGTCTTTCTCTCCAACCTCTCTCCCCACATCTCACCTCTGCTATGAGTACTCCGATTATACATGCACTTTGATGTTTAAAGTTTTCCCATGGTTCATGAATGCTTTGTTGATTTAAGTTGCTACTGCTGGATTTTTAACTTTACTTATCTTCTGTAGTGTTTTACCTGCTGCTAATCTCCTCCAGTATATGTATATTTTTATTCACAGACATTTTTTACTCTTCAGTAGGACCCACACCTGTTATCTAAGCCTTGTTTATATCTTCCATGCCTCCACTTAACATAGTCAACCTTTCTTCTAGGTTCTTGAACATAAGAAATTTTCTTATAACAAGTTAATGCTTTAATCTACTAATTTTATCATCTGTGTCATTTCTGGACTAGTTTCTATTTACTGTTTTTTCTTTTCATTATGAGTTGAAGTTTCTTGCTTCTTTTGGATTAAATGCCAGGCTTTGTACATTTTGGAGAAGGCAGTGGCACCCCGCTCCAGTACTCTTGCCTGGAAAATCCCATGGATGGAGGAGCCTGGTAGGCTGCAGTCCATGGGGTCGCTAAGAGTCGGGCACGACTGAGCGACTTCACTTTCACTTTTCACTTTCATGCATTGGAGAAGGAAATGGCAACCCGCTCCAGTGTTCTTGCCTGGAGAATCCCAGGGACGGGGGAGCCTGGTGGGCTGCCGTCTATGAGTTCACACAGAGTCGGACACGACTGAAGTGACTTAGCAGCAGCAGTTTGTACATTTTGCCTTGTTGGGTACTGAACGTTTTTATGCTCTCAAAAATATTCTTGAACTTTGTTCTGGCAAGTGGTTAAGTTAGTCAGAAACAGTTTATTCTCTTCAGGTCTGCTTTTAAGGTTTGTTACTTTGGATTAGAAAAGATTTTAGTTTACAGTTTCTTTACCTCTACTGAGACAGGACTCCTCTGAGCTCTCTAACGACTGCTCCCCGAATTAAGAGGTTTTCACCTTGGCTTTTGGGAGCAAGAACTGTGCCCCGGTGTCTGTGAGCTCTGAGCACCGGGATCTCTAATCTCTTCCTGTCCTTGGGTAGTCTGCTCAGCCTTATGTGCTGATGAGGATTCAGCTGAATGCTGGAGGGAGACCTCTGGCAAGTCACAGAAATTCCCTTCATCTGTGGCTCACTCCTCTCCAGAACTGCGCCCTGGAAACCGCCATGGCTTCCTGCCACTCTCTCCTCCCTGTCCCTAATTCAGGCCACCTTGTGGTAATCCTAGGGGTAATCTTAGGAATCACTGTTTCCTATCTCTCGGTGTCCTTCATTTCCTCATGTCCAATGTCTTAAGACCCAGTTCTCCCACTTATTTTGTCCAATTGTATAATTGTTTCTCCTCTGGACTCTCCTTCTCTGGACCTTAAATATGGGGTGGAGTGGGGAGGAACACAAACAAAAATCCTCATCCACCCAGTCTGAAATTCCAGAGGCAGCCACATTCAACTCCTGCATACACTTTATCCTGGTATTTCCTGTCAGATTTTGTACCCCTCACTGCCTCTGTGTTCAGAGAGACCTCTTCTACCACAGTGTCTAAAACAGAACCCTTGTCCAGCTTTGTGTTACCCTGCTGTATTCTTCACTGCACTTTTGTTTCTCAACTTCACCGTGTTTTTTTATCTGTTTATGATCTGCCTTCCTCACTGGATCCTATAAAGGAGGTGTGCTCCGTGAAGTCTGGGCTCTTGTTTGTCTTGTTCTCTGCTGAATCCGCGGAGCCTCAAACGACTCCTGGGCACATTGGAGTCCTTCAGTAAATATCTGTTAAATAACTGAAGGAACGAATGCCAGATACCGTGCATTCATTCCAAACATCATCTGTGCTGCCCCTACCTTAGAGCTAGATAACAGCTACTAGGAGTTTGCCAGGAAAGGCAAGAGGGAAAATGTTTTCCTGGCAGCAGGGACAACGTGTGTCAGAAACTATTAAGAAAAAAAATAAGTCTGCTATGGAATTTAGGAACATAAGATTTATTAAATGGACTCCATTTCTTGATTAATATTGTCATGGAAATTCTGATTAAGAAACTTCCTTTCCAAGGTGTTTTCCCATTTAAAAGAAAAACGTCTTAACAGTATTAGGTATATTGTGCATTTAAAAAATAGCAACCTAATAATAATATTGGAATTAAAATTTATCACATACTTTTCTCTGTGTGTCTATGTGTGTTCGTACACCCCAGCCCCTCCCCACCAAAGTGAAAATTAGTGATTGTGTGAAGTAACTGTGGAACTTGGTAATGAAGCCATCTGGTCGATAGAAGGGGTGACATTCCATGAGGCAGCTGCTGTGTAATGTGTCTTATCTGTGGCCTTCAGGAGGGAGCACCTGAAGGGCAACCTAGTAAGCTGAACCTTTCTGAGTCTTCAACTTTCTCCTTCTATGGGTTCTTCAGCAAATGTGCCAATTAAAGTGGTGGTTTTTGTGATGAAGCCTCAAGTAACTGAACTCAGAACGTAACTTCGTCTATTTCATACGGCTCTGCAGATGGAAAGTACTTTCATTGCTCCCACATTGTCCTGATTTAAGTCTGAGACCTGACACTAAAAAGGAGACTCTGATTTCTATTAACCAAGCCCCTGAGTTGAAGCTGTGCTTCTTTTGTTTGCATTTCCCAGGGTGATTTTCTCATTGTATTCCTGGCTTTGAAGGGTCTTTGAAGAAGATGGATTTATTTTAGTGAACTAGTAAACAAATTTTTTTTCTAAAAAATAATGTATATGTGTCTCAGAGTCTGAAGCATATGCATATGTTTTTTGAAGAAAATATTTTCACTAACTCACCAAAGAAAAAGTATTTTTTAGAGGGATTTCTTGAGGAAAAAAAAAAACAGTTGGTTAAATTGATAAAAATTGAACACTTATTTAATAAAAGCAGGTTTCTTAAACTGAGTCATGGAACAGAAGATTTTGTTTCTAACTGGAAGAAGTACAAAAATATGAACACATTTTGTTTGATGACATAATTTCTGGCTTTCCAAAACAGTCATATTTACATGTAAGGCAGAAATTTAGAGCCATAGAGGGTATTTTCATAATGAAGGAGTGTGATCTTGTATCTCATACACTTAAATAGTTCTTTTTAGGGTTAGCAGAATGTGTTTAACACTCTTTAATGTCACATGACCTCAACTTTAGTTTTGTTTCCTTCAGAAGGGCAATTGAAATGGGAAACCAGGCTTACTAGGTCATGGAACAATTCTCCTTCATCTTGGTGATGACAGAAACCTCAGCAAAGCAGACAGAACCAAAGACAAACTCTTGGAAATACAGAGCATCTGCTCTTCAGCTCCTGCCGAGCATCCTTCCCCTGCCTACCTCAGTGTTGTGTTCTCAAGAGCATTTCACCATATTCCTCATCCCTTGTCCCCAGTCTTGACCCATGACCTAAGAATCAAGAAAGTGTCATGTTAGTGCTTACTAATTAGTGCACCCAGAGAGCCTTTTCGTCTGGCCTTTCAACCTCCTGAAGGTGGGAGCACAAGCTGTCACTCGTATCATGCAGGGAAAACGAACCTTTACTACATTTTCCCCATTTTGCAAGCAGCAGAATAAGCCCAGCTGAGACTGGAGATGAATATGCAGGTTAGAAAGAAATTAACCTAAAATGTACTACTGTTTGCTTGGTTGTCTTAAAGATGACACAGCACTGCCGTCATTGAAACACCCATAATGGGCTGTGATTTCTACCAGACTGTTTCTGTGGCATCACACTTGTATTTTGATGCCATCCTATGCATTTAGTGAAATAATTTTAGGAGAGGAGTGTTCTCTGTTGAAAAAGTTAAGGAGCATTTTAAGGCATTTAAGTTGCCGCTATTTTTAAACACGTTTGCGGGGTTGCTGTCATTTGTTGGTGAGCATTTGGCTCCAGGGCTCATTAATCAGTGCTGTTGGGCCAGGGTCTCCTGAGCCTTCAGGGTTTTGGGGGATCAGCTACTGTAATTAAAGGGATGAAATATATCATGGTCACAAACTTACCACATCAGACAACTGAGGGTTTGGAACTGGTGGAATTAATCTTTTTTTATTTTTTTCCTTTAGGTGTTTAAGATAGAAGTTCTAATGAATGGAAGAAAACATTTTGTTGAAAAAAGGTACAGCGAATTTCATGCCCTGCACAAAAAGGTAACTTTTCCCCCCAGCTCTTTTCTACAGGGCAGATGGTATAACATTAAGACTGCTTTCTGTGGTTGCTTAGAGCTTTAACAGTTCTGAGAACAGTATAATTTCTTTTATCATGAAGTAAGTTTCTTTTTAAAATGAATTGTTCAGTCCTTTCAAAGGTATGCTTTCTGAATAGGTGGATTTTCCATTAAGATCTTTTGCATAAATAGATGTGTAATGGCAAACTGGAGTGTACTATGCTGGGTGTTGTAGGTTCAGAAAGAATAAGACTCAGATCCTATTTTATCCATAAAATATACTTAAAGCTTTACAAAAACGGAGGGGAGTCAAATGATTATTTTACAGAAATAAATTTATCAAAATCAACTTATACTCAAATATATCTGAAAAAGATGACATCTATGTCTCCTGTATTCAAGGACTGTTTGGGGATCATGTGAAGTGGGCTCAAGGCTTTCTTTTGAATTATCAAGGCCATATTACAAGACTGCTTTTTCAGTTCTCAGAACCATTTTGTTAAAGTCTTTGAGAAAAGAAATAGGAATGCAAAAGGAATAGCTGAGGTTTTGGAAAAATGGTCAGTGAAACGTAGAAGTGAGAATACTTCTTTTTTTCTATCAAATTTTAATATTTCACAGGTTATAAATTATTATTAAAGTGTTAAAATACCTTAATAACTAGAAATATCTCATGAAATTGCCCAGGAAATCACCACATATGAGTTAACACAGTTTTAGCATTTTTCTTTCATATATACATATTCATATCTTTGTATATGTATATATGTATGTGTGTATATATACTTCCTGTATATGCATATGTATTATTATATACATACACATATATAACATATGTGGCACAGTTCAATTTCTTCAAGGTAAGAACTTAGATGGGGGGAAAAAAGCTGGATGGAAAGATAGTATGTTCAGAAATAATCTATTCTTTTATTTATTTTATTATATTTTTATATATTTTTTTTTATTTTATATAATATATTTTTATTATATATTTATTATATATTATATATAATTATATTTTATTATATATTATATTTTATTATATATTTTATCATATTTAATCTATGCTTTTAATTTCATTAAGGACAACTTAAATTTTTCTGGGAAATATCAGTGTGTGAATGATATGGTAGTGGGCTTACTCTGTATTAAAAGCTGTGTAGCATTTCTTTTGTAGCATTTTTAAAACTTAAAATTTTTATTTTATAATCAGAGTATTGAGTAAAAACTTGAAACAGATGATACTGGGAAGTGAGTAAGCCTCTTTCCCTCCTTGTTTGAGGAGCTATCAGTTATCTGTACACTTTTCCATTAGGATAGCAAGGGATAATTAACACTGAATTTTCTACTTACAGTTGTGTTATATCCAGGTTTACTTCCGCCTGAAACAACACAGGTGAAGCACAGAGTTAGGCTGGGCATTGCCAGCCGACTTTACAAAAAGCTCCCCCCACCCAAGGGCCTCACAGAGAAACAAACGTGGAGTCTGGGCTTCACTTCCTTCTCAAGGAATTCTGGTTTTGTTTGCTTGTTTACTGAAGAAACAGATTCTAGAGAGATTTATGCTGGGGACCTTATGAAATCTGTCCATACAATGAAATTAAAACCTGAACTCCTCCCCCTCCCCAGCCTCTGATGCAGTAGTCTGGACTCGGCAGCCTGTCACATGCAAGCCTCCTTCCTACCCTGCCAGGTCTCCGTGACCCCAGCACAGCCCAGCTGTCCCCCAAGATACTTGGGGGCCAACTTCACACGAGGCACAGCTGGGTGACTGCCAATTAGGCCCACCCTGAGCAAGAGGCTGCCCATGCTGCTTATCAGTGGAGGGTCGCTCATGCTCTCTTCTCTATTACGATTTATTTTCTTCTACAGAAGAGGACCCTCTCCCCAGTGATTATAGGCAATGTCTTAGATTCTCAGAGTCAGAAAAAAATTCCTAGATTTCCTAGGATGCTTCTCTCAACTTCTGTAGTTCTGTTAATAATTTGAGCTATTCTTGAAATTATATCATCAAGGCGATTAGAATTAAGAGAAAATAGAAATTCTCAAATCTCTCAATTTTGCCAGTTTTTAGCAGCCTCATTAAAACGTGATTACAGGGATTTGGAGAAAAAAATAACATTGTGTGGCAGAGTTTTTTAGTGGGGAGACACTGAATCGTATGTATTATAGAGCAGAAAGTGGCTGTTAGAAGTCCTCTTTATTTGTCCCATTTTAATTGTATTAGATTTGGCAAAAAAGTAACTAAAAAGCAATGAAGTGTAAATAAAGACAGGGTGTAAAAATAAATAGAAATCTGTAATCCTGACTGTAAAGTTGTTTGTTGAGGATTGACATGGGCAAAAATTTAATCAGAATACACAAGCTTTACCGATTATTGCTGCTATGTTGTACAATTTTATCCTTTTATTAGAATTTTGGTACTCCGGTTTCCATGTCTGAATTTTGTTGTGTGCTTTGAATGTTCTGTTTTTACATAAAATATTTTCTCTTTAAATCAATTATTATTTTTTTTTTTGAACATTCAATTATTTCTGCAATGGGTGCAGTTTGCTCTGTTGCCAGTGTCCTGGTTACTCTTAGACTGTACTTTGTATTTCTCACTTATTAAAAGTTTTTAGCCAATGTTCCCAAATTAATTCTAAAATCATATACAAACTATTAATTAGTGCTTTGTACCTTTAAAATAATAGATGCACGGTTCATATCCATTTACCACAAACACACAACAATGCCTCCTGGCTTACTGTCAGGCCCACTTAGAGCCAAACTAAAACCATTACTCATTTGACAGTTTATCTAATTATCTGAAGATTATTATTATACTTCTCTCAAGCTCATAGTTTTGTATAATTATTATTATCCTTCTCTCAAAACATTCTCATCCTCTACATTTTCTTAGGATTTCTTTCTAATTGTTAGAAAAAGTCTGGAGGTTTTTTTTTTTTTTTTTCTTTCCTATGTGCTTTATTTTCCTCCCGTCAAGTAAGCTGAGTTTTTTTAGATAATAAAGCTAAGTCTTGCAGAAAGTTTGGAGGTGGGGGAAATAACCCATTGTTACTCACATATATTTCTACTGTGCTGCTATAATTACTGTTTTCCTTTCTTCCTTGTTTTGCAGTTTTTTAAATTTTATTTTATTTTTATTTGGAGGATAATTATTTACTTTATTGTGTTGGCTTCTGCCATTCATCAGCATGAATCACCCATAGGTATACATATGTCCCCTCCCTCTGGAACCTCCCTCCCACCTTATTCCCCTCCCACCCCTCTAGCTTGTTACAGAGCACCAGCTCTGGGTTCTCTGTGTCACACAGCAAATTCCCACTAGCTATCTACTTTACATACAGTTATGAATGTGTTTAAATGCTATTCTCGCGAATTATCCCACCTCTCCCACCCCCACTGTCTCCAAGAGTCTGTTCTGTATGTCTGCATCTCCATTGCTGCCCTGTAAATAGGGTCATCAGTACCATCTTTCTAGATTCCTTGTGTATGCATTAATATATGATATTTGTCTTTCTCTAACTTCACTTTGTGTAATAGGCTCTAGGTTCATCCATCTCATTAGAACCAACTCAAACGCATTCCTTTCTATAGCTGAGTAATATTCCATTGTGTATATATACCACAACTTCTGTATGCATTCATCTGTCAGTGGACATCTGGGTTGCTTACAAGTCCTAGCTATTGTACATAGTGCTGCAGTGAACTTTGAGGTACACGTGTCTTTTTCAGTTATGGCTTCCTCAGGGTATATGCCCAGTATTGGGATTACTGGGTCATATGGTAGTTTTATTCCTAGTTTTTTAAGGAATCTCCTTACCGTTCCCAATTTCTTGCATTTTCTAATGGAACAAATGCTACTGTGTTGCAGGATTCCCCCATGGTGATAATATGGTATAAAAACTAAGTGTAGAATTTCTGGTGGCAGAATGTTTCTGAACCTGCCTTTATCTTGGAGCAAGTTGAGTGCCTCCATTTCCCTAGTTTTAATATGGGAACAATGAAAGTGCTAACTGCATAGGATTGTTTTACAGACTAAATGAAATCATGTGCATCACACGGTCAACTTCTGATGATTGATATTCTTCATTACATATAGTTTTTTTTTCCTCCCATATCCAAGACAATTTCAAGCTAGATTACAAAAGGAGCATTCTCTGTCAAAGAGTATGACTATTTTTACAGCTTTGGTTATGTATTGCCAAATTATTTTTTTACAAAATGATTTTAGCTGGTTTATAATGCAACCAGCAAGCATGAACTTACCTCATCCGCTTTGAATATTAGCTCCCCCCACCATGGTATTTGTTTACTTAGCAAGCAATGTGTGTTGCCTTGTTGCTGTTTTAATTGGTATTTCTTACATTTATGATTGTAGTCCCTCTTTTTGGAATTCCATTTATGTGCTTACCCATTTATCCGCTAGGGCCTCCATTGTTTTTGCTTGTTAATTTGCATAGCCTATTAATAAAATATTAGTCACTTGATGAAACTACTTTTCACTATGGACTTTTTTATTTTGGCTATAATGTTTTAAATTATAAAAGTTTAACATTTTTATGATCTCAAATATATGTCTATTTTTGCTCTTTCAGATTTTATGTAAGATTGGTTTTTCTTCCAGCACTCTGGAAGAATTCGATTTCCCTTTCTTTTAATTTTTCTTGATTGGTTATTTTTTTAAACTATGAATTTTGGATGACTTGAATCCAAACAAATGTTTATTAAATTGCAGATTCCTGGGCACCACCAGGCATGCTGAATTGAATCTCTGTGATGGAGCCCAGAAATCTGCATGTTAAACCAGCATCCCAGATGACCTTCATGCTCAATGAAGCTTGAGAATTCCTATTGTGTGGCTCCGTTTTTAAAGGCATCTCTTAGACATAACCCTCCCTATATTACCCCCATCACACACACTGAAGCCACAAGGTCTGAAACCTTGAAAGTCTTTCCTACCTTTCTCTTCTCTTTCATTTCCAGAGTGTCAACAAGCCTATTGATTCATTCTTCCAAACTTCTATAATATGTGCCATTTAATTTTTCATTTTCTGCTCTTATCATCTCAATTCAGTGTCTTGTTACTTCATGTATTTCTTTAACTGTTTCAGATCCTTTTCCTTTTATTCATCCTCTGGTACAGATAATCTTCCTAAAGCACTATTTTCATCTTCATTTTTTAGCTCAAAAACATTGAAATGTGCCTGTACTATCTACCAACTCGATGAAACGCACGTTGACTTTCAAAACCAGAAATCTTAAACTGTGCGTTAGTTTTCTGTTGCTGTTGTACCAAATCATCACAAACTTAGTGGCTTAAGACATTTGTTATTTCACTTTGAATGTGTCAGTAGGGGTATGTTCGTTCTGAGGGGCTCTAGAAGAGAATCCGTTTCCTTGCTTTTTCCAGCTTCTAGAGGCTGTCACTTTTCATGGCCTTCTTCTGTCTTCAAAGTCAGAAAGCACATCTTCTGTTTCCATTGTCACATTTCCTGTCATCACATCCCCTCTCTCTGACCTAGACACTTCTGCCTCCCCCTTGAGATTACATTGGGGCTACCTGGATGTGCTTGGTTGCCCAGTTGTGTCTGACTCTTTGCGACCCCATGGACTGTAGCCCTCCAGGCTCCTCTGTCCATGGGACTGTCCAGGCAAGAATACTGGAGTGGGTAGCCATTCCCTTCTCTGGGGAATCTTCCTGACCCAGGGGTTGAGCCTGCATCTCCTGCATTGGCAGGTAGATTCTTTACCTGCTGAGCCATCAGGGAAGCCCAATCTTCCCATCTGTAAGTACTTGTTTTAATCACACCTGTAAGGTAATATATTTAGAGGTTCTAAGGATTAGGACATGGACATCTTTGGGAAGACCAGGATTCTATCTACCATATACCCCTTTACTGGCCAGCTGTATTGCTCACTGCTTCTCCTAAGAAAATGGTAGTCGCAGCCAAGCCAGTCTTCCCCATCAACACAGTATATGAAGATCACTGCCTCTCTGATTTTGCCATACTGCTTTCCCTCTGTGTTCTCATCTGTTTAAATAAAACTGAAACATTTCAGGTTCTTCTTCAAGGTGAGTTTCTTTTATTCCTGAATCTCTCTGTCCTTGGAACTTCTTTCCCTTTTAGAATAGAGATTTCTACTTAAATTAAAAACGGCTATGAGATAATTTAAAGTTTTTTGTTGTGTTAGTCACTCAGTCATATCTGATTCTTTCTGACCCCATGGACTACAACCTACCAGGATCCTCTGTCCATGGAATTCTCCAGGAAGGAATACTGGAATGAGTAGCCATTCCTTTCTCCAGGAGATCTCTCTGACTCAGGGATTGAACCCAGGTCTCCTGCAGTGCAAACAGATTCTTTACTATCTGAGCCACCAGGGATGTCCCAATTAAAATTTAGTTATCCCTAAGTTTTATCTAACTAAAAGATACATTTTTAAAAACTAAGAACTGTGTCCTTAACTAGACTATCCAGGTGATCATTTTATATTGCATAGAAATATCCAGTCAGTACTAGGAACTAACATAGTGTTTGTAGCTGAATTATACTTCAAAAACAAACTCATAGAAAAGAAGTCAAATTTGTGGTTACCAGAGGTGGGGATGGGTGCAAGGTCAGGGAGTGTGTTGGGGGAAATAGAATTGGATTAAGGTAGTCAAAAGAAACAAACTTCCAGTTATAAAATAAATAAGTACTAGGGATATAATGTACATTATGATAAATATAATCAACACAGCTTACATTATATATGAACATTGTTAAAAGATTAAATCCTAAGAGTTCCATCACAAGGAAAAATATTTTTTTATTTCTTTAATTTTATATCTATATGAGATGATAGATAGTCACTGAACTTATTGTGGCAACCATTTCATGAAGTATGTAAGTAAAATCATTGTACTGTACACCTTAAACTTACGTAGTGTTATATGTCACTAAAATCTCAAAGAAAACTAGAAGGAACAAAATGAATGAATAAATAAAAATAGGAACCATGTCTTTTGTATATTCCTCACTGTTAGTGTTGGGCACATATTAGGCATTAACTAAGTATTTGGCAAATGAGATATTTGGAGAACATTATGCATTTTTATGAATTATTGGAGAAATATTTGGTCAACAAGAACAGTTTTTATTGTGGGAGTTTAGTTTATGATAAGTCTAACCACTTCCCTGGTGGCTCAGACGGTAAAGCGTCTGCCTACAATGCGGGAGACTCAGGTTCAATCCCTGGGTCGGAAAGATCAGCTGGGGAAGGAAATGGCAACCCACTCCAGCGCTCTTGCCTGGAAAATCCCACGGACAGAGGAGCCTGTCAGGCTACAGTCCGTGGAGTCACGAAGAGTCGGACACGACTGAGCAAGTTCCTTTCACTTTCGCTTAACCCCAGGTTACACTTGCCCCTGTTCTGTAGGTCTGCTAGTCCTGGGTGGGAAAGCACGAACACCACACTGAAACCAAAACAGATCCCCACCCTGTTCTTCTCTGGTCACTCTTAGCATGCATGTGTGTGCTCAGTTGCTCAGTCGTGTTCGACTCTTAGTGACCCCGTGGACTGTAGCTCTCCAGGCTCCTCTGTCCATGGGATTTCCCAGGCAAGAATACTGGAGTGGGTTGCCATGCCCTCCTCCAGGGGATCTTCCTGACCCAGGGATCGAAGCCACATCTCCAGCATGGCAGGTGGATTCTTTACCACTGTGCCACCTGGGAAGGTACCCTCTTAGCATAATATCTTAAAACAAAAGTTGTAGGGTTCTCTCCTTACGGCTCAGACCCAGGCTGTGACAGGGTAAGACAAGAGCCTTCTCCACGCTCCCCCCAGCCCAGGCTCTGCCCCTCTGCAGCCAGGGTGTTTGCGCTGTCAGTGTTGGGTCCTCGAAAGCAGCTCTGCCTTCCTTGGCCCAAATCCTCGGTGTGGAGAGTAAACATCCCCGCCTGGCAAACTGCTAGACACAGTTCACGTGGCCTTCCCAGATGTTTCCTGTCCATTCTCAACCAGCCTTTAATTCACAAATGCACGATACTGGATGCTTGGGGCTAGTGCACTGGATGACCCAGAGGGATGGTATGGGGAGGGAGGAGGGAGGAGGGTTCAGGATGGGGAACACATGTATACCTGTGACGGATTCATTTCGATATTTGGCAAAACCAATACAATAGTGTAAAGTTTAAAAATAAAATTAAATTAAATTAAATTAAAAAAAATAAAATAAAAAAATAAAAGTGACAAATGACCTCAAGTTCTTAAAAAAAAAAAAAAAAAGGTTTCCAGGAAATCTGGTGCTGGTTCCTTCCTAAATGAACAAGTTCTTGTGCCTGCCTACTTTTGGCTTGTGTAGACTATTGCCTTCTCATATTTAATTTAACAAAGTCCATGATTCAGAAGAACCAAAAAAACTGCCGTATGGGGTTAAACTGGGGGTATAGCACCTTGTGAACTGTCCTTCAAGGGAACCCTGAGACGATAGGATGACAACATGGAGTAAAAGACTGAATGCCCACCCCCTACCCACCATGAAATGTTCCCCACTTCTTTCTCTAACATTTTTTTCCTTTTCATCATTTTATTCCCGTGCTTGGGGAAAGCATTTCTTTTCCTTTTGGTGGAAAATGGTTGCTATCACCAGTGTACATATGGAAGGTCTCTGTGGGGTAAGTTCTGTGTAAAGTCCTTTAACAGTATGAAAAGGGAAGGGAGTGGTCCTGCCAGGCAGAGGGGGATTGTGTTTGTGGCATCGTGGAATCTGGTTACTATCTGTGGGGATCAGAAAGGCCGTTGGTCTGGACACAGCCTGGCCTGGACAGTTAATCATCGGATGGAGCTGCAGAAGAGTGTTTTTCTTGTAAGCAGCTGAGCCCTCCTGGAAACATATTGTCTTGGGTTTGTCTCTCCTCATCTCGAGCCATTCATTACTCACTTACAAATGCTGTCACTGAGCCCGGCAACTACGATGATCGGCTTCCTCAGTACTTCTGACATAAATAAAAAGGGAAAATCTTTTCAGTACTATATCTTCAAGATTTTTTTTTTTTTAAGAAGTAGAGAGAGAGACAGATAATGGAGTTGATTTTCTATTCTGAAACATAAGAAATGTTGTGGTTCAGTTGTGTTAAAGGAAATTTCTTCATGTTTAAAGTAAAACTAAAGAAGCTTATTACCACAGGATTATTAGCATTTTTTGGCTTTGTTCTTGTTTGAGAAATGCCTCAGATAGTGTAGTGATGAGGTATATGTTTATTCCCTTACAGATATTCATCAGTTATTCCTTTCATCCCACCCAGACTGAATCAGTCTCATCAATAAATGAATATGTTATAATATTTCCCATTGAACATAATAGAACCCACTTTGACTCCATGCTTCCCTGCTATGTTCACCACCTTGCTGTCCTCTCTCAGTATGATTCCTGGGAAGAGGAGTCTCTGCCTTCCTGCTTCCTGGTGTTTCTGACTTTGTAGTGTCTGCACAGTCTTATCGTGTCTCTTCTAGAAACACTTTCTTAACTCAGCTTACCATTTCACTGCCTCCTCACTGCTTGTCTAGCCTCTTTTCTCTGCCCCTCAGAGTTGGGTGTCTCAGACCAAGGCCTTTGCATTAGTTTTCTACTGAAGCATATAGTGGCCACAAACTTAGCATCTTTAACAAGATAATGTGTTACCTCAGAGTTCCCATGGATCAGGAATCTGGGCACAAGCAGATTCTCTGCTTGTGGTCTCATGGGGCTGAAATCAGAGGCAGCCAAGGCTGTGGTCTCATCTGCAGCTCAGGGTCGTCTTTACTGTCCTATCCTCATATGAGTGGAAATCAGTTCCTTGCGGTTTTAGGACTGAAGTCCCTTCTTTTCTTGCTGACTGTTAGCCAGGGACTGTTTTTAGCTCCTCGAGGCCATCCTAAAATCCTAGCCATGTGTCCCTGTTATTTCCCACAGGTCACTTCTTCCAAGCCAGGCCTCTGCTAGGACTGGGTCTCATGGAGTGGAACCCAGTCAGAGGAGTGACTGTCTTACCTCATTTACTGGTCCTCTCCAGATCCAAGGGAGGAATTTTACAGGCATGTAAAAGGAGGCAAGGTCTTGGGAGCTTCTCAGGATTCTGCCCCTCACAGCCCTTTTCCTCTGTCTGTATCTAATTCCCAATGTCATGGCATCTAGCTCTGTAGCTCTCAGTTCAGTTCAGTTCAGTCACTCAGTTGTGTCTGACTCTTTGCGACCCATGAACTGGAGCATGCCAGGCCTCCCTGTCTATCACCAACTCTGGAGTTCACCCAGACTCACGTCCATCAAGAGGCTTTTTAGTTCCTCTTCACTTTCTGCTGTAAGGGTGGTGTCATTTGCATATCTGAGGTTATTGATATTTCTCCTGGCAATCTTGATTCCAGCTTGTGGTTCTTCCAGCCCAGCGTTTCTCATGATGTACTCTGCATATAAGTTAAATAAGCAGGGTGACAATATACAGCCTTGATGTACTCCTTTTCCTATTTGGAACCAGTATCACTCAAATATTCTCCCTCACAGTTTACAGACTCATATCCAACTGCCTACGCATTATCTCTGCTTGGATACTGACTTGAAATCACAAAAATGGAACAATTGATTCCTTTGTGTTCAGTTCAGTCGCTCAGTTGTGTCCGACTCTTTGCGACCTCATGAACTGCAGCACCCCAGGCCTGCCTGTCCATCACCAACTCCCGGAGTTCACTCAGACTCACGTCCATCGAGTCAGTGATGCCATCCAGCCATCTCATCCTCTGTTGTCCCCTTCTCCTCTTGCCCCCAATCCCTCCCAGCATCAGAGTCTTTTCCAATGAGTCAACTCTCTGCATCAGGTGGCCAAAGTATTGGAGTTTCAGTTTCAACATCAGTCCCTCCAATGAACACCCAGGACTGATCTCCTTTGGGATGGACTGGTTGGATCTCCTTGCAGTCCAAGGGACTCTCAAGAGTCTTCTCCAACACCACAGTTCAAAAGCATCAATTCTTCGGTGTTCAGCTTTCTTTATAGTCCAACTTTCACATCCATACATGACCACTGGAAAAACCATAGCCTTGACTAGATGGACCTTTGTTGGCAGAGTAATGTCTCTGCTTTTTAATATGCTGTCCTTTGTGTTAGGAATATCTTTTCTTGGATATGATAGAAACTTGACCAAATTTCTTAAACAAGTAAGAGATTAATAATTCTCATATTGCAAGAAAACTAAAGGCAGGTAGTCCAAGTTGATGTAGCAATTCTACCATATCCATGTTTCAAGCTCCTTTTATCTTTCTGCTTTACTGTCTTCACCTTAGCACATGACTTTCACCCTCTAGTTCCAACATAGCTGCTATCCCTCCAGCATTACTTCCATGTTTCTGGTAGGAAGAACAGCCTTTTCTCTTTTTTTGAGGAAAAGAGACCTACTCAGTGGACTAACACTACATTTCTATTTGTTTGTCTTATTGTCTTCTTTAGTTTTGATTATTTATTTTTGGCTGTGCTGGGTCTTCAGTGCTGTGTGGGCTTTCTGTAGTCGTGGCTCCCAGGCTCTAAGGCACAGGCTCAGTGGTTGTACACAGGCTTAGTTGTCCCTGCAGCACATGGGTCACACCTGTGTCTCCTGTGTTATCACGTGGATTCTTCACTGAGCCAGCAGCACACCCCCCACACTACATTTCATTAACAGCTTCATCACATGGCAATCCTAATTACCAAGGAACTGGGAAAATTAGGATTTTTTGCTTAGCATAGTCACTAAGCGTTTGTGTTTTGTTTTGTTTTACGAGAAGGAGGAGGAAGTGAATATTGGATAGGCGGCCTACAGTACCAGCTATATCCTTACTCATGTGATGTGTGATTTTGCTGCAAGTGACTCTAGAACCAAAATAATGTTTACCGTAACACATACTCCTTTATTTTTCCCTTACGTAATGACTAGGGCTAATGTAACAGTTACATGATCCTCAGGGACCCCGGCTTTTATGACTTTCCTTTTCTCAACACATCGCTTCTGTCTCATGGTAGAAGGTGACTGCTCCGGGTCTAGCCCTTACATGGGTGCCAGCAGGAAGAAGGAAAGGAAAGAAGGAACAGTCCTTCCCTTTAAGAACACTTCTTGGGCTTCCCTGGTGGCTCAGTAATAAAGAATCCACCTGCCAATGCAAGAGACACAAGTTCGATCCCTGATCCAGGAAGATCCCACCTGCCACAGACCACCTAAGCCTGTGCACCACAACAATTGAGCCTGTGCTCCAGAGCCTGGGAACTGCAGCTACCCAAGCCTGTGCGATCTATAGCCTGTGCTCCATACAAGAGAAGCTGCCTCAGTGAGAAACCTGTGCATCACAACTAGAGAGAAGCCCCTGCTCACCGCAATAGAGAAAAGTCCAGGCAGCAGCAAGACCAGCACAGCCAAAAATACATAAATAAATAAATTCATTTTTTAAAAGCTTTTTTTCTTAAAAAAAAAAAAAAAAAAGAATATTTCCTGAAAGTTGCACAAACGTTACCTGCCTTTGTCCAGAATTCAGTCATTCAGCTACACGTAGCTTCTAGGGAGATTGGGAGATGTAGTCTTTATTCTGGGCAGTCATGTACTCAACTGAAAATCAGGAGTTCTGTTCTGTAGAACTTCAGGGTTCTACAGAACAGTCGCTTTGCGGAGGCAAGTAGTGTTCTCTGCCACCTACTCTAAACCTGGCATTCTACCACCCTTTAGTAAACAGGATGCTGCCAGATAAGGTCAGAAACCCAAAAGAGTCAAAGTCAGGGAGTCATTCTAACCACCTCCACTTTCCACATCCTCTCCCAGCCTTCAGCTTCTCCCCACTCCACTGCCAGGACCATTGTCCACATCACCGTCCTTGCCTGGACTTCCATAGGAGCTGCTAACTGATCTGCCTGCTGTGATCCCACCCCCTACAGTCCATCTTGCTCGTAGAATCTAGCATAATCTCTTTAAAGTAAAAATTGTATCAAGTCATTCCCTTGTTTAAAACAGTGTGTTTCCCATGTGAAATGATAGTCCCGTTCCCACCGTCACCTCCAAGGCCCTACACTGTCTGATTCTGCTGCCTCTCGGCCTCAGCTTTTTGAACAACAGGCTTGGTCCTTTGTCCTCCCTTTCCATTGCTCTGTTTCTGCTGGAACGTTCCTTTTCCAGTTCCCTTACCTGGTGGCTTCCTCCCAGCCCGCTTCAAATGGCTCCTCAGACATTCTCACCTAACACAGGCCCTTCCCCAACTGCCCCCCAGTGCACACACCATCTGTTATTGTCTGCCTTCACCCTGCTTTATTAACTCATTTCTTGTTTTTTGTCTTTCCGGGAAGCCTCACAAAGGCAAGAGTGTCTCTAACACAGAGGAGGAGCTTGGTGTCTTCTGTTCCATGACCTTCTTCAGGCCTCTTTGTTTTCCCTGGTACTTACTTTTATTTTTTATTTTTTTCTGATAGACCAAAGAATAATGTACCTTAACAGATCTTGAATTTGTCCCTCTTACCCATGCTGTCTCTTGCATGGAGTCAGCCTTCTTCTGGGCAGTTGCCTTGTCCAAGTGCTCTGACCTTCTGCTCTAACCTAGACAGGTAGTTCTCAGGCCTGGGGTGCACATCTGCCCTTGGACTTCCCCTTGCCATGCTGATGGCACAGAGTTATGAGTCCTGATAACATTTTCCCTCTTCCTTGCTTTAATTTCTCAGTTTTCTGGAATTGCATGTTTACTTCTGTGTAAAGGAAGGGCAGGTAAACCTTCTCTCACACTTTATTGATGATACGCTAGTTATAGAAATCTATATCAAATTAGATCTTTGAAGCATTGTTCAAGTGTTCATTATTGCTGATGACAAGTTGGTCGCCATTGTGGCTCTGCTTCCTTTATTTGCCAACTAATGTTTTTCTCTCTGTCTTCTCTTTTTCCTTGATATTCTGAAATCTCAACAGATGAATGTCAGTAAATGTAGAGTCTTTTTATACATTATGCTGGCAGTGGGTTCTTAATCTGAAGACATATATTAGGTCATAGAAAAACTTTTTTCTTTGAAACTGTCTTTTATTCTTCATTACTTTCATATTAAATCCCCTGGATTAATCCTATATGTGTTTTATCTTTTCACCTACCTTTTCTCTCATTTTGTTTATTCTACACTTTGAGAGACTTCCATGATTTTATATTCTGCCTCTTTTAATTTATTAATTTCTCTGTCATGTTCTTTAATTTCTGAAATCTTTCTTCTCTGATTATTTCCTTTTCATAGCAACCGTTCCTATTTAATAGAAGCATTATCTTCTCAAATCTCTCTGCAGGTATGAAATAGAATTTTAATTTTTGGGATTAATTGCTCCATTTGTTTTTTCTTATCCTTTCTCTTTTGTAGTGCTTGCTCTCCTATGAAAGCAATCCTTGATTGTCCATCCAGTTAGATGAATTATTCTAGGTATTTGTCACTGCTTCCTTCACTTTGAATGCATAAGTCTGGTCCCTCTGTAGGGTGTTTGTCAACTGAAGGGCTTCATTATAGGGAATAAGGGGGAAGAGGCCGATTCTAGGCTGGGAACTTCATGAAAACCAGAATGACCAGAATGGCAAACACCCTTCTTCAACCCAAACGTTTCATGAAATTTCCTTAGGAATGCCACCCCACCCCTCTAGATCATGGCGGAGCACCAGGTTGAGCTCCTTCTGTTATACAACAAATTCCTACTGCCTATCTATTTTACATACAGTAATATATATGTTTCAGTGCTACTCTCTCAATTCATCCTACACTCTCCTTCCCCCACTGTGTCCACAAGTATGTTCTCTATGACACTGACCCTTTTTTATAGAATAGGGGTGTGCATGCTTAGGGATAGCACTGGGCTGCTGTTTATCTCTGTGGTCTTTGGCACAGGCTAAGACATAGTCAGTCCCGCTTCTTGTTCCCTCCTCCTCTTAATGCCAGTCCTGAGCACACAGCCTCTCAGGCTTCTGAGAAGACTGACATCCAGACCCTTTGCAGTCCACTTCCTAAGGAGGTCTGGGCTGGGGCTTCCTCTGCTCCAGCCTTTTCTTTAGCATCATACTCCTGCTTTCTATCTTTTACAAAGCTGTTAATCTCTTGCTTGGTGATTGCTCCTTCCTCCTTGCCCTGTTCTCTGTGTTTTTGTGAGTCCTATTTCCATTGGCATTCTTTTTTTAATGTCTACCAGGATTAAATCCAGGTCTATGAAACAGAAAGTCCACATGCTAGTAACTTTAAAATAGGAGGGTGGGGGGACTTTTTTTTTTTGTTTGTCTTAAAAAACAAGTCAGGCTGTTGTGGCAGCTCCAGGAGGTGCTCAGGTACTGACTCTATTTTTTTTGCTCAGTCGCCTGGACACCTGTCTTCCATCTTCAGAACTCTCACTTCATGCTGGCAGATGGTCATGGCAGCTCCAGCCGTCACAGTCACCTTCTAGGGAGGAAGAGGAAAGGGGAAATAGGACAGATGCTGCAAGTCAGCTGAGTGTGCTGCACTTAGTATTTATGGAAAACTTTTCTTTATGACTTCTGATTACCTTTGGCCCCCACTCTTTGCAAGGGGGTGTGGGAAATTAAAGCTGAATTTAGCTGAATACAGTATTATTTCCAATAACTTAGGAGTTTGATGAGCAAGAGAAGAAGGATAGCTTTGGGTTTGCAGCTAGCACTTTTACCGTATGTTAGCAGCACTTCGGGTGTGAACGGAGGAAGCAAACACAGCCTCAGCCTAACACTTTGAACTAGAAGCACTGATCTTTGAAATGTACAAGATTCCTTCTTTCAGCCTACACTGGTTAGTGGTAAATATATGCTTATGAATGAGAAAAAATTTGTATTACAGTTTTAGATCCTGGGGTTTAGCTGTATGTATTAATATTTTCTTAGAGGTCATTATGCCATTTCTTCTCATGTAAAGGAGCAGTTTAGTAGGGATTCCAAGTTTTAAAATTAGAGCATTAAAATACTTCCACTTTAGAAGCAGTGTGTTAGTTTTTTATGCATTGCTGCTGTAAGAAGTTAGCATAAACTTAGTGACTTAAACAACACAAATTTATTATCTTATGTCTCTCAAGGTTAGAGATCCAAATTGAGTTTCATTGAGTTAAAATTAAGATATGAATGGATTGTAGGAGATAATTGATTCCTTTCCCTTTTCAGCTTCCAGAGGTCACCTGGGCTCATGACCTTTACTTTGTCACCTAAGCCAGTCATGTATCATCTTCCATTCTCTGATTCTGGTCCTCCTGCCTCCCTCTTATCAGGAGCCTTATGATTACACTGAGCCCACCTGTAAAATCTAGGATAATCTCTCCATGGTAATATCATGTAATCAGATATACACAGTAGTAGCTGGCCCTATAAGGTAATATTCACAGGTTTAGGATGTGGTGGAGAAAGCAATGGCACCCCACTCCAGCACTCTTGCCTGGAAAATCCCATGGACGGAGGAGCCTGGTGGGCCGCAGTCCATGGGGTCGCTAAGAGTCGGAGACGACTGAGCAACTTCACTTTCACTTTTCACTTTCATGCATTGGAAAAGGAAATGGCAACCCACTCCAGTGTTCTTGCCTGGAGAATACCAGGGATGGGGGAGCCTGGTGGGCTGCCATCTATGGGGTCGCACAGAGTCGGACACAACTGAAGCAACTTAGCAGCAGCAGCAGCAGCAGCAGCAGCAGCAGGATGTGGTAGTAGGAACCTGCAACAGGCAGCTCTAACTCAACTTCCAAAAGAATTTTCCTTTATTTATATAGTCCCTTAAAACTGCTGCCCAGAAAGGCCAGAGAACCCTTTAGCTGAGAACCATCACTCAGTTTTTGTGAGCAAAATTTAGACCTAATGCTTAGGAATATTGGAAGGATCAGTCTTTTTTTTTTTTTTTTTTTTTTTTTTAAGTTCTTTTTATTGTAGAACTTTAAAGAAACCCTCCATATGATGTGGTCTAGTTCATATGGCATTCCAGGAATGATGATTATCAGCAGTTGCATTTTGTTTTGCCTTTTTCTGTGAAAAATATGTAGAAAGACCTTTCATCAGAAATGTACTTCTTCCAACCATAATGTTATTGTATTCATTGATTTTGGAAATTATAAACTTCTATACTTTCTTTATAATTCACTTATTGAACTCTTACTTTTTCAGGAAAAAAAAAAATTCCAATCTCTTATACCAGATGGTGTATAACAATAGCAACAACTACTAAAACAGAGAACTCATGTTCTGAAACATGAATATTTAGGACAGCTAAAGAAAGAATTGTCGATGAAATTTCAGTGTATATATATTTTACTCTTTCTTTTTATTGGACATCACTGTGGTTCACTTTCTTTTATTGGCTTTTCCTGAAAATAATGTCTTTATAATCAAAAGACATTTTCTGTGTTTGTTTTCATTTCTGTCTTTATAGCTTAAGAAATGCATTAAAACTCCAGAAATTCCTTCTAAACATGTTCGGAACTGGGTCCCAAAAGTCTTAGAACAACGACGGCAAGGTTTGGAAACATATTTACAGGTAAGATGTGTTTCGAGCCTCAATTAATATAATGTCACTTAAAAGAATCATATATCTCAATGTTTTTTCTCAAAACTTATGGGTGAGATGCAGACCGTATCAAGAAGTCAAACATTCTGAATGAAAGGAAAGTTTAAAATTATAAATATGTTGTTGGTTGGTTCTTTTATCTTTGATTAGGTTCTATTTTAAAATGGTTATGTGAAAGTGAAAATTTAGTATAAAAGTAAAAACCAGTTTACAAGGTGTCTATTTTTCTGTTCAACCCTACAAATTGCTTTTTTGTTTTTAATTTTCCTCTTCAAGATTTGTCTCTTCCTCATAGCCTAAGATGGTAAAGCATCTGCCTGCAATGCAGGAGAGCCGGGTTCGATCCCTGGGTCAGGAAGATTCCCTGGAGAAGGAAATGGCAACCCACTCCAGTACTCTTGCCTGGGAAATCCCATGGACAGAGGAGCCTGGTAGGCTACAGTCCATAGGGTTGCAAAGAGTCGGATACAGCTGAGTGACTTCATTATTAGGGCTTCCCTGGTGGTATAGTGTCCCTAGCCTTTAGATGTTGAGTGTTCAAGAGAAAATGAGAGAAACTGCATTTTCAGTGGGCCTGGCTGGTACACGTCTGGAATCAAATTGAGAATAAGTATGTAAAAATTGCCTCTGACGAAGTACTAACTTCTTCAAAAAGTAGAATGTGTGTTTTTAAAACAATCCATAGGATTCTCTTTCCTGCAGCTATGAGGAGCAAACAGATCTACCTAAGTCAGATAAGACAAAGCAGTCTCTCTGCCAAGTGACAGAAAAAAAAAAAACAAAAGGAAAGAGTGAGGCAATGTCAACTTCTCTGAGTTTTAAAAAGTGCTAGTGGCCTCAGGTGAATAGTCAGTGTAGGCATTATTAATCCAAAGAGTGCCATGTGGCGTAGGCGCTGAGAGGAGGGCGGGGGGCTTGGGCGTCTGTGTTCATCAGGACGTGAGTCCACTTGAGGGGCTGACGCATGAGGCTGATTGACCAGGATTGAGGGGTTGGTGTAGGGGAATCTTGGCTGGGCGTCACCTCAGAGTTCTGAATTTACCATGATGATCTAACTAGGACATGTTTCTTCAAAGAAGTTGGTGTTCGTCCACAGCTGTCTCTGTAACCCCCTTCAGCGTTAAGCCTCGGTGGATTCTGGTTGGACAGGCAGCTACAGGCTGCATAAAGCCTACATCTGGTGTCCTCTACAGAGCTTTTCTGGTTGGTCATGCTTGAATGACTAGTAGCTAGAAGCTCAAGAGAGGCTGTTGACACGGGCTTGTACTTAGCGATCAGTTCACAGGCCTCTCCCCCAGTAGAAAAATTGTCAAGGAGCCATCCCTGGCCTCCCACAGTTTTTTTTGGTCTTTACAGTGTTCACAGGGGAAAGTTGGTGTGTGGAAACCCCCAGAACCCAGAGGACGGCTGTCTTCACTGCTTTTGTTCTGCTTGGGGATGTAGTAGATGGATCCTTCACTGCCTCTCCCGGCAGTGGGAGATTAAGGGAAGTAGAGACTGCAAATGACAGGGAAGTGTGTGGCGTGCACCCTGAGACTCTGTATATGGAGCCATGAGACTTCCAGAGCCTCGGGCTGCAACTGCAGAGCAAAACCAAACCCAAAAACCCCAAAACGAGACTTTAGATGTTGTACGCAAAGGGTAAAAATGCATGTTCTCTATAATTATATGGGCTTGGTAAACAACGCATTTTAATTTGTAAGCCAGATTTTCCACAGATATTGTATATCTTCAAGCTTCAGTTCTGAAGAAAGCTTTGCTCTTTCCTCCCATTGTATTTGACACATGACTCCCATTACTGCTCAGTGTAAACATTTTAAGATGTTTGTACTTTGGATATAAATATGCAGATAAAATCATCTGGCATAGAAAGGAGTTTACAATGACACTCAAATTGAGCTTAGAATTTTCTATTCTCAGAAACAGAGCTTGAAAGATGTGGTTGAATGACTGAGAGGGCTTGTTTGCTCTTGTGCGTTTAATATTCAGTTTGTTGTCAGTTAAGTCCTGAAGGAGTTCAAGGATGCTTTCTCTTCTCCCCCTTCCCTCTGATTCTATCTGTGTGCTGTGGGAGCCAAATGGAAGTTACAAAGATGAGTGTGGATGAAAGGTGAGTGCAGATGCTTGATCAATTCCCAGGGAAATGAAAAGCCTGGCTTAGGGGTCACTTCTTAATGTCTTTTGGTGTTTAAGTCTCTTCAGAAGTAAGACAGTTCCCACTATTCCTTCTACTCACCTGTGTAACTCCAGTTTGAATCCCACTCACCCTCTGTTGGAGAAGGAAATGGCAGCCCACTCCAGTACTCTTGCCTGGAAAATCCCATGGACCGAGGAGCGTGGTAGGCTACAGATCACGGGGTCACAGAGAGTCGGACACGACTGAGCAACTTCACTGCAGCCTGTGTACCAGGCTGAGCCCCAGTGTAAGCGCCACTAGCGCTTCTTGGCAGGCACCGCTCTGCAGCGAATCCGTCTCAGCTTGAGCTACATAGGATGGCCCTGTTCAGGCCCATACACTTGAGAAAGTAGCAGTACCCCAAGCCATAGCATCTTAAGCCCATAGAGATCTCAGACCTCATCCAATCCAGCTTGTCTCCTGCCCTTCAGTTAAGTTCATGAGCACCCCTCTGGTCTCAGTTTACCAGCCATAAAACAGACAGATTAACTCTTGGAAGGGCTAGAGAAAACCCTTCCTTTTGTCCCCAAAGCAACTAATACACTCTAGACCATGGATGGGTTCAACACTCCTCCTCCTCCTCCTCCTCCTACTACTAAGTCACTTCAGTCGTGTCTGACTCTGTGTGACCCCATGGACGGCAGGCCACCAGGCTCCCCCGTCCCTGGGATTCTCCAGGCAAGAACACTGGAGTGGGCTGCCATTTCCTTCTCCAATGCATGAAGGTGAAAAGTGAAAGTGAAATCTCTCAGTCGTATCCAACTCTTAGAGACCCCATGGACTGCAGCTTACCAGGCTCCTCCTTCCATGGGATTTTTCCAGGCAAGAGGACTGGAGTGGGGTGCCATTCTGCACATTTCCTGAATTGGCCCACACTGCTCTTTTATTTTAGAGATGGAGAACCAGAATTCCAGTGGGGTTAAGCAACTTGCTCACTTCCTGGAGTATATTAGTTAAAGAGGTAGGATTGGGATTTTAATTTCTTAACTCCCAGGTTAGACTCTTTTTTTTTTATGTATTGTAGGTTTTCTAAGTCAGGAGAAATTTTCAACCTTAACATATAGTTTGTCTTAAGGATATGATAATAAAAGTAAAGGAAAATAGCCTATAAACCATCACAATTTAACTGGCTGTCTGTCCCCAACCTCTTTGATTAATAGATTTTTTTTTTATATCTTTGACTTCAAAATTTAGAATCCTTTAAAAACTGTGAGCAATGTATCTGTTTTCTGTGTCAAGTCATCTGGATAGAAACAGAAATCTTAAGAATAAATTAATTTGGGTTTCCTAAATTTATTTGACCATCAAACATGGTTTATGTAATATTTTATCTCTCAGTTTGAGAGGATTTTCCACCTTTCCTAAGACCCCACTGAAACAAAGGTATAAAAGCTTAAAAAGAAATAAACCACAGCAGTTCGGTGGTGGATGGGCAGGGAAAAGAGGGGATCATCAATGGAAAAAAAAAAAATGACAGTTTTCTAGAAGATGGAGTGTTCTGGTAGCATGCGATGGGTGCTACAAAGTGAAAAGCAAAGCTCAGCCGTGAGAGCAGCCTACTCACAGCTGTGGTGGAGATAGTCTTCTGGACTTGGAGTCGGCAGGTGAGGCAGAGGCTGAGGTGAGCGGTGAGACTGAACATAGACGGGTGCCCAGGCTCCTTATTCTGTCCAGAATACATCCTCATGTTTATGACCAGGTCCAAAATTTGTAAAGACTATTTTCTTGAAAATAAAACAACACAACAAAATACTAAACAGAATGTCTGAGGAAAGCTAAAGCTTCTAAGGTGGATATCAGGGCCCCCAAGTTGACAACCCCCTCCCCCTCCTCTTACCTCAAGGAGAAGCCCATCAAACTGCACGCTCCACCCACACGCTCCTCTCAGAAGGAAGTGCTCCTGCTGACTTGAGGAAGTCCCCTCAAGCTGCTTTCTGCAGTGAGGTCTGATCACCAGGGATCTCCAAGCATTGAAGAAAAAGGCCAAGATGAATGAAAGCACTAACTCTTCAGGAAAGAGATAATTCAGAACACAACATATATCATAAAAATGGATTTCATAAATCTCAAGAGCTTCTCAAAGATATTACACTCAAAAAATGACTTTAGGGTACTGTGTGAAAGGACCAATCAGAGAACACACGAGCGTTCTTAGCTTTAGTTGTTTTATCCACTTGATAAAACTGTTTTATCCAATTGACGGGGAGCTGTCCTCCCTAGTTGGGAAACCGTTTCACAGAATACAGTGTCAAAAGCTCCAACAGAAGACGAGAGACACAGTGGTCAGTTCAAGTCTGATGTCAAGAGACACAGAGGTCAGTTCAAGTCTGATGTCCTCTTTCCTTCTGGAGGCCCAGGGAGAAGGAAGAGGAGAAAATACAGAAGTGGGGAAGAAAATAATCAAAAGAGAAACACTTAACAATTCCACCTTTACTCAGACAAGGTTCTCCAAGGGCAGAGCACAATGAATGAAGAAACCCTCTAATGCCTAGACATAATCTGGCAACATTTCAGTACTTCATCAAAGATGAAGACCCTTGATTTTTCTTCCAGAAAGAGAAAACAGTGGTTAGCAAGGCTGAGGTTTAGTTGTATCTTCACTTATTTATTTAAGGCTGATTTAGTGGGCAAGTCTCTTATCATTCTTTATTAGCAACTTTAAATTGGAAGCTCTCATGATTTTCAGACAAGGAATTTCACCAGAACTTTGCATGAACAGCACACTTGTGCTGTTTATTGCAATAATGTGGAATTTATCTTTCTGAGAAAGGGATCCATGTCTTATGTCACTTATTCAGGAACAGCAGTGTTTATGTTTTCATCTTTATCACATAGAGTGAAAAGTTATTAAAGTTTTGGGAGCTGACCAGAAATAGCGCATAGCAACTCATGACAAAGGATAACCAAAGCTAATATTTTAATCTCTTAGAAAAAAGTTCATTTGAAGAAAATAGTGCCACAGCTGGGTCAGGCTGGGTAGATGCAGAGTGCTATCATTAGAAGACCCTGTTTAGCTGACTAGGCTGCCCCTCACTCATTCTTTAAATTATACTATGTAGTATAATGTTTAATTTGGTCAGAAGTCTGAATTAAAGAGTACTGTATTTTTTACTTTTCCAGTAGTGCCTGAGGTATCTGTTAAAATTGACCATGTGCACTTGCAAATTTCTAATCCCTTGAGTGCAGTGAACTATATATAATCAGATGACATTTTTAAAGCGAATCTCCTGTATCTTAACTTGACTGCTTGATCTGTAAGAAAAAAGGTATGTTAAAATTCCCCATCTATGTTTTCATGATTACTGATATAGTTGGGCTGAGTACAAGCATCCTTTTTTTTTTGTTGTTTGCTTATATTCAAATAGTATATTTAATTTTTATCCATGTTTTTTATTAGTTCCCTTTTTGCTGAATTTTTCTTTCCTTGCTTGCTTTTGGACAGGTGGCAAATTTCTTCCTCCTTTTTCTCTTTCCATTTTACCCCCTTAGTATGTATGTATCCTTTCAGTGATTCCCTATTATCTTTAGCTGCCTCCTGAAATTTACAAGGACCTTATAATGTTTTAAATCTTATCACCTTGAATGTAGGATTCTGGGTTGACAATTCTTGCTTTTTTCGGGCACTTGGAAAATATTTCAAAACTTCATTTTGCCCCCGTGGTTTCTGATTTAAATATCCACTGTCATACTAATTGTTTTTCCTGAATATGTAAGATGTTGCTATAAACTGGCTGTTTTCATTGTCTTTGTGCTTACTCTAGCATGGTGAAGGCAAGATGTTTTATTTATTTTGTTTATTGAAACAATTATTGTTCAAATACTGTCTAATCACTTAAACATCTCAGGGCACAGAATGGATACTCCTATGTGCTGTGCTGCGCTTAGTCGCTGAGTTGTGTCTGACTCTTTGTGACCCCAGGGACTGTAGCCCACCAGGCTTCTCTGTCCATGGGGATTCTCCAGGCAGAAATACTGGAGTGGGTTGCCGTGCCTTACTCCAGGGGATCTTCCCGACCCAGGAAGCAAACCAAGGTCTCCTGCATGGCAGGTGAATTCTTTACCAGCTGAGCTACCAGGGGAGCCCTGGGTACTCTATAAATATTAGTTAAAGAGAGGAGGAAATATAGAAAACTTTTATGCTTGAAAAATAAAAATCAAATGGCATTTTTTCAAGATTTTGTCTTTGTCTTTGGTTTTCAGAAGCTTAACTATTATGTGTCTTGGTTTGTGTTTAAGTTTTTCCTGTTTGGAATCCTACCAACTTGTTGAATCTATTGGTTTATCTCTTTTGCCACACGTGGAAGTTTTTAGCCATTATTTCTTTGGGTACTTTTTCAACCCCTTTCTCTTACTCCTCTCTTTCCAGGACTCCAATAATGGGAATGTTCTATTTTTTATTATAGTTGCACAAGGCCCTAAGACCTTTATTTATTTTTACTGTTTCTTTCCTTTGGTCAGATTAGATATTTTGTTTTGTTTCCATCTTCCCCTTCACTGATTATTTTCTCTTTTCCTTCCATTGGGCCATTGAACCCTATACTGAGCCCTTTATGTTATTGTATTTTTAGGTTCCAAAATCCCCATTTGCCATTTGATTTTTCTTTGTAGCTTTTACTTTTTGCTGATACTTTATATGTATATGTCTGTGTGTGTGTGTATTTTTTCCCCCTTTTTTTAGCCATGTTGCACAGCTTGCAGGATCTCAATTCCCTGACCAGGAATCGAATCGGGGCCACAGAGGTGAAAGCACCAAATCCTAACCATTAGACCACCAGGGAACTGAGACTTTTTATTTCTTTGCTGAATTTTTCTATTTCTTCCTTTTCCTTCAGAGATGCTCATAATTACTCATGGAAACATTTTTATCATGGCTGCCTTAAAAAATCATTGTCAGATAATTTTAACATATCTCTGTCATCTGAGTGTTGGCATGTATTGATTGACTTTTTCATCCTGTTTGAGATCTTCCAGGTTTTTGATATAATGAATGATTCTGGTTGAATTCTAGACATTTTGTGTGATGGTACGAGACTCTGAACCTTATTTAAATCTTGGTTGTTTTAGCTTGCTTTCTCTGATACTGGTCAGTCAAGGCAGAGGACTCCACCCTCTTTCTGCCAAGTGAGGATGAAAGACCAGATTCCTCACCTAGCATCACTGACAACTGGGTTGGGCTGGGTGCTCCTCATCACTGCTGAGAGGATGGGAGTTCCAGCTCCCCACATGGTCTCCACAGACCCTGTGGGTGGGGGCACATTTCTGGCTGTGAGGATGAAAGTCCTGGCTGCTTTCTTGGCCTTCTCTGACACCACCCCAGCACGGAGTGCTTCATTACCAGCCTTACGAGGATGGAGGTCTAGGCTTCCCATGAGGACGTGACTGGCATGAGTGGTCGCTGGCCACAGTTTCCTTCTGTGGTGTGTTGGCTACAGTAGAACAATTTAGAATTGGAGAGTTTTCTGTCTTGCTAGGTTGTCTTTTGTATGGTTTTGCTAGAGGAAACGGGGTTTTACTGGGGCCTTATTTGTCTGCATATGTTGGTATTTCCTGGTTGCTAGTTTTCTCTTCTCCAAGTCAAGATAGGTGAGGCAAAATGAAAACCCAAGAAAGATAAAGCTCAGCACTGTGTCATTTCTTGGGTCCTAAAAAGTCTCTTTTCTTCTTTCACCTGTCATAACCTTCTTGTCTGCTCTATGTACAGGGCCCAGTGGTTTTAGTTGTACTTAGCAGGATCAATGGGAAAAAGTATATCTGCTCCATCTCATTGGAAGTCGAAGCCATACATTGATTTTTGAACTTAATATTTTGGGTTTTTTGTTTCCATGAATTCTGTTTTCACTTTTTTCCTAATCTGCCCGGGTTTTACATTTTTTTAATAGTCCTTGTATTTTTGCTTACATTTTCAAACCTCTTTTATATTTTATCTCTTAGACACATTAACTCATTTCCTCAGGAAAAATGGTCACCACCACGTATCATCTGAATTCAGTGGACCATGTTTAGTTTTTTTCTAATTATATTTTATAAATAATTTACAGAAATTCATTAGAACTTTTATCAGAATTTCAACATGGCAAATCCAAAGTCAGTCCACATTTCCCTGTTTTTCAAAAGGACAGCATCCTTTGAACAGTAAACCTAACTGTTCATCAGCTTCTATGTATGAACATGAAACATAAACCATCTTATGGATACTGATTCCAGATTTTTATATTCATCTCTAATAGGTTCCAGTGTATCATTGTTTCTGATTCTTTTCTTTGGAGATGCATTGTTAAAACCCAAAACCACAATGGTTAGTAGTTTTCTTGAGGAGACAGTGGCTAATATCTTTGCCACATGATTACAAAATATTTTCATTTTTAAATTTACAAATACCAACTAGAATGACTGAATCAATGAAAATTTTTTAATGTTTCTGTATTATCTGTTTCCTTCTAGTCATCTTTGTATATCCTATCGCATTGTCCACTGAGACTTCATAGTTGAAGGGTTTTTTGTGGGTCTTTTTTGCCACTAGAAGGCACTAATTTAAGTTTCCAACCTGTGAAGGGGCCAGTTTGTGGTTTTAAATTCTCAGAGGATGTTTCTTCTCCTCTCCTTTGCTTCCAAGACTACTCTTCACAGTTCTTTATTCTCCCCTCCCCTGGGGAGAAAACAGCTTTACTTGGAGCTCATCTTTTAGATTCCCTACACCCTCTTGCCCTGAGCAAACCTCAGGCTTTATCTTCATTTCCTTTGTCCATACACTCCCCAACCAGATGCTCAAAGTTACAGAGTTCACAGTATGTCCACAGGACAGGGATATGTGATTTTAGGATCTTAATGATTCCTTTCCAAGATAATCTGAGCCATAGGAAGTTTTAAATGCCAAATCACTTTTCACAGTTAGCCAGGCTCTATTTTGGAGACTACTTAATTTCCTATAACACATTCTTCAAACATACATGGAAAGGTTTGGGAAACAAGTTCAATTATTTTCCCGGCTATAAGAGTTTATTTGACAGTGTTTGCTTCCCAAATCAAAATGGATTTTATATTTCATTCATTCAGAGGTGAGAATGTGTTTAGGCAGCAACCTCTGGTAGGATCCCTCGTGGTAGAAAGTGAACGGTCATACAGATAGTGCATTTCAACTCAACCTAACTGGAACATACCCTTCTTAAAATTCAGCAGTTATACTTATATACATGCGGTATATACTTATATATATGCGGTATAGAAGAGACTTTCAACATTCCTACAAGATAATCCCCAGAGAGGTTGCATCATGACCTAATCCTGGTCGGCTACAGTCCATAGGGTCACAAAGAGTTGGATACGACTGAGCGACTTCACTTCTCACTTTCACTTTTTTATACTTATATACATGTGGTGTAGAAGAGACTTTTAACATTCCTACAACATAATCCCCAAAGAGGTTGCATCATGACCTAAATATGTTTTTGTTTTTAATTTTTTATGTAGCCTGTGTATAGGCTTAATGTTACAGAGTTCACAGAATAATAGGGTCTCTCAGTATGCCTTTGACCTTTTTTAACCACCAGTGCTTGGACAGTAAAGAATCTGCCTGTAATGCAAGAGACTGAAGTTTGATCCCTGGGTTGGGAAGATTCCCTGGCAAGGGAAATGTCAACCTGCTCCAGTATTCTTGCCTGGAAAATCCCATGGACGGGGAGCCTGGCAAGCTACAGTCCATGGAGTTGCAAAGAGTCGGACATGAATGAGTAACTGACAGTCAGTCTGTCTGTGACCCTTTTTAACCACCCCTAGTGCTTCAGAAGACATTTTCTTATAAATTAGGTTGCCTTCCGACTTCCACTGGGCCTGTATTCCAGCCCTTTATCTTTCTCTTCCATGAGCTTCTTTACTTTTCTCAAGATAGGATTCTCTGGTGACGTGGTCCCCTTCCCTAATGTGCACCAGGAAAGGTATTTTCTTTTGAATAAAGTTCGGTTAACATCTGCTCTGCTGCCTCATCACCTGTTGCTAGGTGCCAGGGCTTGACAAGGTCTTTTACCCCAGAATCAGGTGGTCATAAGGTGACAGGCCAGCGTGTCTGGTGTCACCATGGTGTCTTCTCTGAAGTTCTCTCTTTTATTGATGAGCAGTACTTACTGTACTAGTTGCCCTTAAACATCTTATGAACTACATTTTCTTACTTCCAGACTACAGTGTATTTGTGGACTTAATTTTCACAACTATAGACCACTGACAAATTTGACATTTTACTGTTAAATTACTAAAAATATCTGTTTTATGACCAAGAGCCAGTACTAGCAATTAGTATTCTTTGGTGGGGGGAGCTTTTATCCAAGTCTTGTTTGGACCCCCCCAAAGGTTTTTGGTTTTTGTCAGTCATTCCATGAGACTTGCACAGTAGGCATAACTGAGTGGAGAACAATAGACTAAATGATACTGAACTGAGATTCAGTTTTTAATGTTTTCAGTGTCCACTTACCAGGTCCACAGCTTTCTCTTGCTTATGTCAGCAAACTTGCAAACCACTACGTATCACACTGCTGGGATTGTGAGCAGTCAGTACTGCAAGCGTTAAGCTTGGAACAAGTTTCTAATTAAGATGTTAGAATTATAGTAATCTCTAAGCTAATTTTATTTTTTAAAGGAGTTTTCTCATTATTATTCATGTAATCATAGATATCTATTGTTAAAAACTATCTCTTACACGCAATCTAATTTTATTCTTTCTTTTCCTCCACCTTTCATTTCTGTGGTTTTTAAGTCATATGTGTGCATATCTGTTCCTAGCCATTCAACTCTGGCTAAGGACTAATTGAAATTTTCTCATTTAATCTGGCCTTGATGAAGCTGAGTCAACTCAGTTCAGCAGAGAAGCCCTGTGCTACCCCAGTGATCAGCATAGGACCTGATAGCCCAGGTCCTTAGAATTTTGAGTTTAATTCACAGATTAAGAAATGATACCATAGCAGCTTTGATTCTTATAAGTGACTTTTTTTAAAGTGCAACTGAACTAAAGAACAAGACGTTACATACATTTTAAAGTAAATAATGAACCTTATTATTCTCAACAACAGATGAAAATCAAGCCTGAAATATACAGGCATTAAGTAGCCCCACCATGGAGGTGGAAGACCTTATGTTTTTTTTTGTTTGTTTTTTGAGAGATGTACAGCTTGAATTTCATATAATCCCTGTAGAAACCCATAGAAGTAAGAGGATCTGTGGAGATCCTGCTTATAACATGAGACAAACTGTTCTTTGTTCTCGTTAAAGATTGTGAACAGTGTGTTAAATAATATTAATGGCTAGGATTGTCAGTACTTAACAGTACTTTCCTTGTACAAGTGATTTTATTGATTGATACAGACTCAGTGTAACAGGAGCAGATTATTTTTACTGATTTTATCGAAATCTTAACCAAGTTTGTTAGTGCACCACGTATCTTTAAATAGATCTAGATGATGACGTAGATTAAGAAAAGCAAACCACCATCCATCTCTTTTTGATCTGTTAATAACTTAAATCCATCATTGCTAGCAAGTGTTTTCAGATCCTGTTGTGCATACATGTTTCTCTTGTCCCTGGTTAGAAATCCTATAACCTTGTTTCAGTGGTTGGCTTTTCATACAAGAAAACCCTAACCGCTTATCCAGAATTTGGCAGACAAGTTTGTCATCAGAATTGTTGAAGTAATTGATGAAATACAAAGGAAAAAATAAAACTGTACTAGTCTCTGCTATTAAATTTCACTTTTGTAGGCAGTGAGCTGTGTATTTTTAGGTTTTATAGTAGTTCTGTAAGAATATTTTTGTGCTAAGTTGAAAGTATTGTATGAAGGCTATAAATAATTACTTAAGACAATGTATGATATTTCTTCTCATTATACTGTATTTTAAAGGTTTTCATTTTAATTACAGAGAATTGTGCTGTTTAAGTTCAAATGTCCTTTTTTCCGTAGTGATTTACCTACTTCCCATTGATCTCAAAATAATACTTTGTTTAAAATAATTTTTAGTGCAGAAAAATTTTTTAATTTTCTAAAGGCAGTCACACATATTATTTCTTTAAAGATCACAGTATACTTTTCCTTCAAGGAAATAAACCAGTATTTTAAAAATTCTGATAATGCATTCTTGCTCACCTTGGTGGATAAGTCTGGTGGAAGCCTGTCCTACAAAACTATAGATAATGAACTTTCAGAGGTCAGATGGGTCAGTGGAGGTGTGCTTAGTAATGGCTATTTAAGAAGCGTAAGGGCCTTCAAAAATGTTTCTGATTTCATGAAGAAGACCTGTGTGAAAGAAGGAGATAGAATGGAAATATGCACCACACTGCACTGTGACCTGAAGCTTTGATCAGACTGGGAGTTATTTCCTAAACCTGTGAATTATCAAATATTGACCACCCAATTTGGCAGTCGGCACTGATTTAAAAAATTACTCTAAGGGGTCAATAATTAAGGTTCAGTGCTCTGAACAAGAACACTAGGTTAGTAAGATGGATATGTTGGTTGAGTCTTCCTCTTGAGCTGGCTATGCTTTGCTGCCAGCTCATGGGTGCGTGCTTTTTCTAGAAAGAAAATGGGTGAGGTGTGTGTGGTGAGAACACGCAGACCTGCACTCATTTATGCAAAGCCAGCTCAAAGCCCCTCCTAGAAATAGGTTGTTGGTGATGCCATTCTAGGCTCATGAAGAGAAAGATAGACTGCATATTACTTCTTCATGTCCAAACTTCTCTTCAAAAGTAGATGGATTTAGATGATAAAAACTTTACACCTTGAGCTAGCATTATATTTCTTTAACTATCGGTTCCTTTAAGGTGGCTATAAGGTGTCTTGAGTCTCTCTTTACTACTACTGCTGTTTTCTATTCAGAGAAGATTCTAGGAAGCCCAGCATTATTCTTGAGATACTTTTGTATTTTATCAGATCCATTGTAATGAATTCACGAATTTTTAAAAACTGGCTTGTATAGTGAGGTTCACTTTTAGTTTGATGACTGTAGTTTAATCAAAGGAAGAATATTATATATCTTTTCTGTGGTCATTTATTTTCTGATCATTGTCTGTTTCTTTACAGGCATCAATCATTCTTTCCTAGCAGGTTAACATATTTTTAGTATTACAGTATTTTTTGTTATTGTTCTGATTTACACATATGTTCATACTCAACAACATTGAAAAACACAAAAGAATAAAAATAATTGTCTGTAATTCTTCCACTTAGACCACTGGTTCTGGACCGGGACATTTGATGATGCACAAAGATATTTTTAGTTGCTACAGCTGAGGATGAGGCTGCTGCTGGCATGCATCTGTGGGTACTTCAGGAATGCCAGCCATCCTACAGTACATGGGACCGCCCCAAACAAACAAGCATTTGACCCCAAATGTTAATAGTCACCGGGATGAGAAACCCTGATTTAGACATCTCAAAATTTTAGTGTGCTTCCTTTGTCTTTTTCCTATGCATACTTTTAATCCTGTATTTTAAAATGCTTTTACATCATCTATAATGCTTTATAAACTCCTCTTTTAAAAACAGATTACGAACATTTATCATGTGTTAAGTATTCCTCTAAGAGAAGGTTTTTTTAAAAAATGATTTTAACTTTTATTATGGAGAATTTCAACATATAAAGACTTGGCAGAATAATGTAATAAAATCTTATATTTCCAACATCAGCATCATGGGTTGATAATCAACCCTTGTCAATACAGGGGCAATCTAACCTGACCTGTATCTTACCCCACCCTCCCATGTTACTTTGAAAAAACTCCAAAATATTTTTATCTATAAATATTTCAGTATGTATCTCTAACAGAAAGTTTCTTTTAAACAATAATTTTAATAAAGGGTTCATAATATTTTACCCTATCCTGTGGATATAATTTATTTAACTAAGTGCCTACTGTTGAGTTTTGCTTTTTTTTTTTTACTTTTCCACTTAAAAAAATTTTTTTTAATCTTTATATGATGCAATCTCCTTGTTCTACAGGTGAAATAGAAAGTGTGCAAACTAAGCAAGGCTAGAATGAGCACAAGACCCTTAATTTCATTAAACACTGTGTAACTGGTAAAGATTAATGTACATATCTCTTGCTAATTCTTTCCAATTACTTAGTTCATATAAATTCCCAAGCCTGGTTAATTATGCTGAAGTCAGGTAGTAATTTTGAGCAGTGTTCCGACGACAAGGGAATTTTCCTGGTATAACCTTGCCCTCTCACACAGGCTCTCAGCAGATTAGGTGCTCAGCCTGGAGTCCATTCATTTTCTGCTCAGGCCTAATTGCTGCCGACTGGCTGCCACAGGTACCTGGATAGTCTGTGTTGAAGGAGGCAGGGACTTGTGAGAACAAATAAGGAAAGATTAATTGTTTGTTTTGTTCCCTCCCAAGAGAAATGTGGGTGCTTAATCAAGAAAAATAATTTCTTCTGTTGATTTGGCTTATTTGGAGAAAAGATAATCGTGTAAAGCTAGGCGCAAAAATGATGCCTTTTACGAGAGGTATTGCCACTTACCTACACAGGAGACAAGGATAGAGGGAAATGAACGTAGGACACTGATGAAATGGATGAGGATGGCTCACATTTCTCATCGTAAGTAATCTGGCTGTTGGGCTTTTATTTGTACCAATAGTGCTAGCTAGTATTGTCATTTGTTTTGTCTGGCTCTTCGGAAATCTAATCAAAGAGACAATAGTGTAAAAAAAATCAACAACACTTTTCCAAATTGTTCTTAATTGCTGGAGTACAAAGTGAGCTAAATGCTGTGATGTTTCCAATTAAAGGACCTGTTTTAAGCAAGCACTATTAAATCTATCTTTCCTGATTTGATAAATAAGCAATCAAAGAGTGGAGCAGATTAATTGAGAGCCATTAATTCCAGATTTCTTATAAGAGGAAGTGTGAACCAGCATTATTAATGAGCTTTGGCAATTTTGGGCTTGATGCCTGTGTCACTTGTATCTTCTGGTCCATCAAAAAAAAAAGGAAATTTATTAAGTGTTATCATATTGCTTGTGATCTTTCATACCTACCCCAAACCATTTGCTTTCTAAAGTCTCAAGAAATATTAGAAGGACTTTTGATGTGTTCTGAATCAGAGTTGACCATTGAATCTGGAAGGTGAAAGTGAGGGAATTAAAAGAGAAATGTATATTGTCCCTCTGACAGGAAGTGGTACAGCTATAAACACAAGAGTTTTTACACTAGGCGGGAGCCGGCAATTTTTTTCTGCGAAAGACCAACTAGTAAATATTTTAGACAGTGTGCCCCGTATGGACTGTCACACTCCTCCCCTCTGCGACTGTGGTGTGAAAACTACCCTGGATGATGTATAAAACAGGGAGAGGGGCTGTGTTCCAGTTATTGTTCGATCGCTCAGTCATGTCCAGCTCTTTGCAAGTGCTCATAGACTGCAGCACGCCAGGCATCCCTGTCCTTCACTATCTCCCGGAGTTTGCTCAGACTCGTGTGCATTGAGTCGGTGATGCCATCCAACCATCTCATCCTCTGTCAGCCCCTTCTCTTCCTGCCCTCAATCTTTCCCAGCAACAGGATGTTTTCCAGTGAGTCAGCTCTTTGCATCAGGTGGCCAAAGTATTGGCGTTTAGCTTCAACATCAGTCCTTCCAATGAATATTCAGGGCTGATTTCCTGTAGGATTGACTGGTTTGATCTTATTGTCCAAGGAACTCTCAAGAGCCTTCTCCAGCACCACAGTTTGAAAACATCAATTCTTTGGCACTCAGCCTTCTCTGTGTTCCAATAAAACTTTACTTATAAAAGCAGGCAACAGGCCAGATTTGACTTTGGAGCTCTAGTTGAGCCCTGGATTTAGAGGCCAGTGGCAGATTTGGGTGGATGGGCAGCAGCAGATGGCTGGAATGAAGAATGCGGCCTGACATCAGGTGAATATGGGTTCAGAGTCCTGAATCTACTTGCTGCTGTATAAGCTAAGGTAGTTAATTAACTTCTTTAAGCACTAGTCACCTTTTCTGTAAAAAGGAATAAGAAGATACACCTCATAAAGTTGTTAGTGAGGACTACATAAGCTAATGTACATGAAGCATTATCCAGTTCCTGATGTAGAAGAGGCATACAATCAAAAATAGCTATCATTTTTTTCCTGTCAAATCCAGGTCATATGTGACATGTTTGTCCTTTTTTCTGAAATTCCAGAATATTCCTAGGACTCCACGGAGCCATGGGGATTAATGCCTAATCTTATTTGGCCATGAAAATTAAATTAGAAAGTATTCTTTTAGGAACCCATCTAAACAATTCAGCTAAAACTATAACTAATTAAAAACGCTGTTGGAGGCCAGACAAGGCAGAAATCTTGAAGATGATGCAAAATGTTGTCATGGGGAAGTGCCAGTGTTAATCTTCTATCCATTCACTCCTGTGTTCATTAATTCATAAAATAAACATTTTTCAAGAGCTATTCATGATCAGATACTCTGTCTCAGGCTTTACGTTTATTGTTTCACAATCCTCACCACCATCCGTGCTCACTAGCATCATCTGGTATTGAAAGTCAGCCCGCTTAAACATGGACCGTTCTGTATAGAATGACACCCGTAAGCCCATCTGTAAACTACCTCCATTTCCCTCCTCAGACAATTGGCAGGCATTTCAGTTTGAATTCTTTAAAGAACCTGCCAGTCAAGGGAAAGAACCTGCCAGTCAAGGGAGAGATTTGAGGAGTGCTGGGGTGGGAATCTTGTCCCTAGGGGAGCAGTTCATGCAGGACTCTCGCTAGCAAGTCTCCAAGGTGGAGTGTTCATGATGACCCACTGGAGTTAAAAGCAGTCATGCAACTTGCAAGTATATTGATATTTTTATTCTGATAAAGAAGTAAGTTAAGCTTTATTAATGTTGCTGTAGAGGGAACTCCCTGGTGATCCAGTGGCTAGGACTTTTTGCTTTTACTGTCCGGGCCCGGGTTCAGTTCCTGGTTAGGGAACTAAGATCCCCCAACATACATGACATGGCCAAAAAAAGAGAAAGAAAGAAAGAAAAATTGCGGTACAGACCAACACTGGCCCTCTAGCAAGCCCAAACATCAATCAGCCTGGGGTCCACAACCAGGAGCCCTCATTGGCTTGTACATTCCAGTCTGTTGCACTTTGTGATGCTTGATTAGGTCGGTTTATGATCTATATTACCTCCTTTCAGCTAAATCTCACAGAAGTTTGTTGTTGTTTGGTTGCTTAGTCACGTCCGACTCTTTGTGACCTCATGGTCTGTAGCCCACCAGGCTCCTCTGTCCGTGGGATTTTCCAGGCAAGAATACTGGAGTGGGTAGCCATTCCCTTCTCCAAGGGATCTTCCCAACCCAGGGATCGAACCTGTGTCTCCTGCAAGGCAGGTGGATTCTTTACCACTGAGCCACTGGGGAAGCCCTAAACCTCATAGAAGATTCAGTAGCTTAATAGGAGCCCTGGAAAGAGGTCACAGATTGAAGAGAAAGCTGGGAAATGCTTGCCCAAGTGCGCGGTGAACAGCGGAAAGATGCGGCCCTGATCCCAGCACTGCTTCCGGTTCTGCAAGCTCCAAGGCCCTCACTTAACCTGGCCCTTCAGATGAAAGGAGTAGGAACACCAAGTAGGAGAGAAAGTAGCTTTTGAAAGAACACAAGCCTGTGAGAGAACATGATGAAATTGGATGTTTGAAAATTTTTCTGTCATTGTGGGATTTTGTTGCCAGAATTAATGTTTATAGCCTGAAATTCTCTCCAGCTCCCTTAATACTTGGAAACAGCATTTTCTAGCCTGTTCAAAAATCTTTCACAAGAAGAGTTTCAGCGACTCTTGGACCCAGATTTTTCTAAACATAATATTTTGTAATTCTGTAAGAACAACTGTGCAGCATCAAGAAAGGGGGATTCCTGGCCACATCTCATTAAAAAATTAGCCTTTGTGGTGGCAGAGATTGGAAGTTGAAAAATTACTATTATGATTTAGTAAGTACAGTCATTGGATCTATTTGTCTTTTTGAGATACTCTTTTCTACAATAGTGGTCATTAAAATCAAATATTATGAAATAAACAGAATTTTCAGTCACTCTTGAACACAATTAGAGAATAATCACTGTATTTCAACCTAAGAGAGCTTAGTCATATTACTCTCCTGTTAAAATATCATTATCTGGAATTTTTAATAGGAACAGAAATTGTATCATTAATACGTGCCATGAAAGAGAATTTAAATATTAGTTCATCTTTATATGACTTTAAATTTTCCTTTTGTGTATGTTTTAAATAGAACATAATTAATACAGTAGTATCTTTATTTCATGTATAATTAAGTAAGTATTAGAGTGAGGGCCCAGCCCTTTTTCACTGGAGATGTGTATGATGAAAATTGTTTGGGAGACATGGACACACTGCTCCAGGTCACTGGAACCTCCTGTTCCATTCATGCCAGTGTGTTTTAAGTAAGTAAAATGTGTTTAGAATTTTTAAAGAATATTCTTCCTGTGGTTCTTCTTTATTAGAGAATATGCTGTATTTATTTTAAAAGACCTCTCCCAATTCAGAATTTGGCCAACTCCCATCTTGCTTGTACTAAAGGAAATCAACCCTGAATATTCATTGGAAGGACTGATGCTAAAGCTCCAATATTTTGGCCACCTGATGCAAAGAGCTGATTCATTGGAAAAGACCCTGATGCTGGCAAAGATTGAGGGCAGGAGAAGAAGAGGGCAACAGAGGATGAGATGGTTGGATGGCATCACCGACTCAGTGGACATGAGTTTGAGCAAACTCCAGGAGATAGTGAAGGACAGGGAAGCCGGGCATTTTTTCACAGGGAATTCTTGCTTCCTCAATGGGAAATTGTGGCTTTTATCCCATTTCTTCTGATCCTGCCCCTCATAGTGATTCAAGAAGACTTGTTACTGTCTCTTGTCCCAGAGTGCCTTTTAGGCAGCAGACACGCCAATAAATTGAATTCTTTCCATTTTCTCCCTCATCCACCTGGGCAGGAGAGTCGGGTCACAACATCGGAGCAGAGGGTAGGATGTTGGAACTCTGATCATCTGTCTCTGTTATGATTTTAAACCATCCGTGATAGGAGAGTCACCTCCTATCTACCAAGAGCTTCCTTACATTCTACACACACAGCTGAACCCAGCTTGTCATACCTAGGATGCTCTTGGGCTTATTTTAGGTACTACTTGTTATCCTGCTGTTGGAGATTCCTATCCTGTTCTGGAAAAATCTGGGCCATTCTTAGGTTCCTTTATGAAATCACCCTTTCACTAAAAACAGTCCCAGGACTGTGTCCTGGAAGCTAGCCTCGATCAAGCAAGGCAGCACTTTCCTTGTTTGTCACCCCCACTGCCATTTTCATTGTTCAGTGCTTTATTCCTTCCTGATCGTCATGGTAGTTTCCTCAGTAGCTCCGGCTATTCTGCACAGTATCCAGGGACATGTGCCTTCTCAACTTCCTCTCTGTTCATGATACTCACCTACCAAGAACTATGTCATGGCTCCTTGCTAGCTACTGAACTGTGATGTGCTTAGGCCAGATACTCAGAACCGCAGCCTTACTCTGCATGGATCTTACTGCCTACGAGCCTACTGACTGCCCCTTGTCTTGGCTCCTGTGTTTACCATACCTTGCACCTGGTATCACCTCTTTTCTCATCTCTGTTTACCAAAACAGGCCACAAGGTCATTTCCAGGACCTCCTCTTTACGGGTCCTTTTTCAGTTCTCCACACCCAGATGTAATCATCTCAAACCCGAATACGTTATAGTTGGCTGTTATCCCACTGCATTTTTACCTTCTGTTATAGCTCACTAACTTTATTTCTCCACACTCAGTTTTCAGGCCTGCATGCCACCCATCTGCCTCCCCAAACATGTAACTTTAGCTCAGCCCACCGCGACTCCTGGGGCTACCCTGGTGGCTCAGCAGTAAAGAATCCACCTGCAGTGCAGGAGACCTGGGTTTGACCCCTGCATTGGGAAGATCCCCTAGAGAAGGGCATGGCTACCCACTCCAGTATTCTTGTCTGGGAAATCCCATGGACAAAGGAGCCTGGGGGACTGCAATCCATGGGGTCGCAAAGAGTCAGACACAGCTGAGCAACTAACACTTTAACACACACTGTAGCTGCTACTTCAGGACTGCCAGATAGATAGTTTGGTTTTAATGATATTTGATATTACTTTAATTCCTTCTTTTGTTACTTTTGCTCCTCTCTGATAGTTTGGGATAAAATATTAGATTCAAATGGAAATGTACACCCAGGGCTGGTTCATGTCAATGTATGGCAAAAACCACTACAATATTTAAAGTAATTAGCCTCCAATTGAAATAAATTTTAAAAAATGATTCAAATGGAATATCTGTTTTGATTATGCAGTATTTCATTGTGTGATATTCTCTGAGTTGATAGTGGTACTTTTGTATTATTTGTTATGTGCAACATTTAAAATTAGGCTGCATACAATTTTAAAAATCTATTCAGCAAGAAGGTCACCACAAATTCAAATCATAAGACCAATAGGCTAAAAAAATGAACAATATATATGACAAAGGTCTGATTCCTATGGTATGAAAAGTCCTTTTATAAGTTGCTAGGAGGAAAATGATCAAACAGGAAAATGAGCAGAATTCATTCATTAAAAAGTCATTATAAATGATTAGTAAAAAAAGAAAAAAGAAAAATACTTTATTAGTAATCAGTTCAGTCAGTCGCTCAGTGGTGTCCAATTCTTTGCGACCCCTTGGATGGCAACATGCCAAGCTTCCCTGTTCATCACCAACTCCCAGAGCTTACTCAGACTTATGAGATAGTATATTTACTTGTAGATCTGCAAAGATTCAAACAAACCGTTTATACTCACTGTTGGTAAGGAATAGACATTCTCATATACCTTTGAGGCATCTGCCCATTGTGGCAACATTTTGGAAAAGAAATTTGACAGTTTTGTCTGTGAATTTATCCAACAGTTATTCTTGCATAATTGGGCTATGCTGTATGTAAGGCATTTATTTCATTGTAATATAAAAGTTTCCCAATAGGAGTAACATTGGTTAAAAATGTATTGAAATAGCCATACAGTGGAGGGTGATACAAAGTACGCAATAGCAGTTCAAAAGAATGGTGTAATTCTATATGTACCAATAGGAAAAGATGTCTAGGACCTATGGACTGATACAGAAAGAAAGGAAAAAAGAGAGAGAGGGAGGGAGGTAAAGGAAGAAAGAAAAAGAAAGTTCTCCAAAGACAAAAAAATGTTTAAGTAATACTTTGTCTTATGACCAGTAACATTCACAATGTAGAGCTCTGTGAGGACCAAAATACAGGAAAAGCTTATAATCAGAGTTCTAGAAAGCCAGCAACTAAAAGACCTTATCTTTCTATCGTTGAAGCTTTAAGCTGTTTTAAAATATATGAAATCTGTATTACTTATTTTCATAGCCACAACTTTTCACTGTCATTCTTCTTCTTGGCAAGACAAACCACATGAGTTTGCTAATCCTGTTGTATTATCACCAGCCACTTAAGAAAATCTGCTGTGGAAGTACATGGATGACATTCGCTCTTCCTGATTGATGCTATTAATTTTTCATTGGCACACGGAAGGTTGCTAAGCATCCCGTGATCAGGTTCTGCCAGCCCTTTACGCCCAATAATTGCATTGTTCCGTGTCTTTATCAAGGAATCCCTCGCCAGTAAGTTTTTGGGAGGGACAAGTGTCAAGGATGAGAAGCCACAATGAAGTGCTCGGGACTGAGCAGAGATTACACTGCTCAGGTCATCCTACAAAACTTGTCAGTTTGCTGCCCGAATAAATGCCTCGAGTATGTAAAACGCGGAGCATAGTGACCCCAGGAAGAAAAATCAATTGCAATTCATATTTCATATGTCTGTAATTGCTGGTGGAAGCACGGCAGCGGTTTGTTTGCAGGGCAGCTCTTCCTCGCCTGTTGTCTGCTTTCTTTCCTTGGTTCTAATGGTCACGTCTTTCACATGCTCACATTCACAGTGAAGCAAAATTTGGGGCCTTTTTTCTTTCTGGTCCACATTACCATTCTTATTACTGGTGCCCTGTACTGGATTTGATCCGTGCATTGAACTGTAAACAGGCTGAGATCACACAGTAGAAATGGCTAGTTCACTTTGCAGTTCTTGAGGGTTTGGGTGTTTTTATTATCCGTTCATCCGTTTTGTTTTGAGGTGAGAGAGGCAGGTTGTGGAAAGCATCACCTTTCATCAGGAGAATTACTCGTTTATTAGGATTATAAACAACAAAAGTGAATTCTGTGTGCATGTGGAGGCGATCGTAAATGCTTTTTTTTTTTTTTTTTTTTGGTAATAAAATCAGAAGAGGGCGTTAAAAACCTGCTTAATTTTGAGAATCACCCAGTCCGTCTACCCTATCAACCCTCTCTTGCTCCAATTCCCTTAACCCAGCTCTTTCTCATGTGAAGCTGCTCCTGAATTCGTAACCCTTCTCTGGACTGAGATGTCATAGGGATAGAGAAAATGCTGCTCACTTTATGGATTACTGTTAAGTCAACAAAACTTTGGCAGCATTGATTAACTTGACAGTGAGTACAGCAGTACATTTATCACTTATGGCTGTGCTGTAGAAAATCTAATAAGAGGCAAACAATTCCCTTTAGAGCAGTAACAGGTTCACTGTGGCTAACGGTGCATGCACTGGAAATTTCTGCCTTTAAATTATACCCTTGCTGCTGGTTGGGTCATTGACTCAAAGCTTCTGCACTTCTGTAGTCATGCTGTTGTTATTAATTTCATCACAGTTATTTGACTTAAATGCATGTTTAAATTTTTATGTATATGTAGTGTTTTTAAAAAGCTGAGAAGAGGATTAAATACAGTTCTAGAGTGATAATCTTAAAGTAATAGCTAGAAATAGAGAGCTCTGCTGTATGAAGCTAAGAAGATCACAAGGAAATTACTTCCCACAGTTAGTGCTATATAATTTAGCCTGTTTCATAAAGGAGAACATGGAGAAAATTTTAGTCTCAGCTAAATAATTTGTAAAGAAAAGTATTTATGATAGTATTAGATGTGAAATTATTACAAACATGTACTGGTAGAAATTTGATAGGATTTTTTTCATTTTTTTCCTTCATACTAAAGATATCCCATGAAGACTGAAAATTTTCTTTCCTTCTATCAATTAAACAGCATTACTCATTTCCCCCATATATCATTAAGATCTTTCACAGTGCACTTAGGTAAACATGTGAAAAAATAGGATAAAATATGTTTCGTGGATGGTACTAATTGTATCTAATGATCGCAGAGGTATGGGTAAGTGTGATGAATTTAGTAGATCAGAGTAAGGAGTAAGAAAATTAGGTTTTTAAACTGTTATAATGGTTATCTAGTAAACTGAAGACTATTTGATTCTCACTCTTACACAGAAAATCTGATAATCGGCTTAAAAAAAAAAAAAAAAAGCCACCACCTTGTCAGGGCAGTTCTTGTTTCACATGGCGATGTTTTTCTTTCTGTTAAACTGTGTTTTAACAGAAAGGTATTCTGTTCTAGAAAGGTATCTAAATTTATCATTTTTAAAACTAAAAATTCCTGTGATCTGCTTAAAGTCACAATTCAGCTGGAGAGAATTGGTCAAAATGGGGGGTGGGGAAATCCTTTTATTTTTTTTTTTTTTTTAGTGCTTTGTGTTTTGCTAGGAAACAGTCTTGAATTGAGGCCTCTTATATGGTTGCATCTGTGAGATGATATAGTTTTCTTTGTTGGGAGAAAAGTATTCTGCCTGAATCAGTTGTCAAGAGGTTTAATATAATAAGGCAGCTTGTGATATGACTAAAAGAAACACCGTGCACAAGAAATTCCCACAGCAGTTTGTTTTTAGCAGAAAAACTGAGTTCACCTGAAACATGAATACATTGAAAGCCAAGACTTAATAAGACAGAGCTTAGAAAGGGTTGCTGTCCAAAGGTCTGTGTCAGTGATCTCATCCAATTGTCTTGGAGATTCTAAAAGACATATGAACCCAAATTGCTTTTTCGTGAGCTTTGAGAAGTACTGGCTTGAATCAGTAACATTCAAGCCTGTTGATGTTAGCGTTTGGATTTAATTCAATGAGAATGTGTTTTCGTTTTTAATCTATAGGGCAAATGTAATGTATCTCCCTTCTGAAAACAGTCTTTTCTGCCACGTCGACCACTCTGGATTTCACAGGTTACAATTGGAGTACCCCCACCACTTGCCCTAGTGAACAGAGGCTGGGTATTGATTAACTATCACGCTGGCATCAGAACTACTCTTAGGATTCAATTTTTTTGTTGTTTTGCATATTTTATTGATCAAAATGGTAAATGAGCATCAAGCGTGCAAGAAGACGATGAATTGTTTACTTGCATAAAATAACCTTTCAATAAGGGAAGATGCATGGCTTACACTTTGGTTCTGTTCTGCGGCCCGAAGCAGATGGCATTCAGCTGCTATTGATTTGCTTCCATAGTTAAGGAGCAGCCTGCAACCCTGCATGCCCACTGTGAGAAGGGGTGTAGATTTGGGGACCAGAATGGAAGCCAAGAAGGAACTGATTGACCCTCCCTAAAATCCTAAGGAAAAAAAAGAAACAACAACAACCTTATTTGGAAACCATGAATATCTACTAAATGGAAACTTGAATTAATGTCATCATATGTGGGCTGATGCTTTTAAAGGAACAACATTTGTGGTCATCACTAAGGCAGGTCTCTCTAGTGAATAACAAATAGACTAATCATCACAGAATACTGATTATAAGCATTTATATTTAAAGGAAACTAAATAAAATTTTTTCTCCTTTTCTTTGGGGTGGACTTATGTAATCTTCACATGTCTCATGTGATGTCCACGGCAGAGCTTTCTGGCCTTAACATAAATGTACACATAAGTTGGGCTGACAGCCTCCCTCTTATTTACAAGTTGTGTGATCTCCATTTATACAACGGTCCACCCAGATCCTTTGTCAGCAATCACATTTGGTTTTAAAATGTCTTTCCATAATAGGTAGTTACAGATGTTGAATTTATAAATATTTTCCTTGAAGCTGTGTCCAACAATGACTTTACATCTCAAAAACGAAGGATAGGCTGACCTACCAATTGTGGCTTTGTTTTTTTCCCCTTCCAGATGCATGAAATATTGAAAACCACTTGTCCAAAACCATAGGAACAAATAGTAGATATATTAACATAATACAACAGGTATTTATTACTCAATAATGCATATATTAGTCAAGCTTAGCTAAATATCTTAATTTTTCTTGCAATTTATAATTTAAATATGAGTAAAATCTTAACAAAAAATTGTAATGAAGCTGCTTGCCCTCTTAGACCTCCTTCACTGGGTTCCTTCTTATAAATAAACTGTTATTACAAATGACTGTTCTGAAAGCATTTTCCTAACTGTTACTCTTTTATACTTGAAACGTTTTATTATAAGCGGTGCTGCTTGTTTATGATGGGAGAGTGGCCAGTTTACTTTGCTTGGTCCTGAGTAAATGTTAGCTTTGTCTCTTCTCTACTCTACCCCTACCCTGGTGATAATGATTTGGGGAAATGAATTTAATTTACTCTGTTACAAAAAGCAGTCACCCTTTATGTTTCTTTCTCTTCTCTTCTCTTCTCTTCTTGTAGTACCAGAAAACCTAACTAATTTCTCAAACCTTTCATGCAAGAGAGAAGCTTGGAGAGCAGAAGGCATTAAGATGAAAAAGGCATGCTGGACATGCTGGTGTATTGAGTGGCTGCCGTGCCCTTATGGACCATTGCCATGTTTTATTTACTGTGTCCCTTTCGGAGTCTAGTATGATGCAGAGAGTACCTACTCTGTGCTTCTTCTGTAAAATGCAGCCCTCATTTCCAAGTTAAAGAGAGAAGACTAGTTGGCATCAGGTTTGTCAAACTCAAAAGAACTCGAAAGAGAGGGAAGCCTTTCTCTTCCCTGCTCCTGTGAGTAGGGGAACAGGACACATCTGGGAAGGGAGAGTCAGGCCAGAGCCTGTGCTTGGCAGTGCTCATGCCTTCTCTCAGACAAACGCGAGCTGTGTTCATGAAGCCAGGAGGTAATCAGCAAGCTGAAGTTGTCAATGACACTGCAGGAGAGTTACTAGGATGCTTCGAAACCAAGCTATCAGCACAACATTTGCGTGGCAATATGTTGATGGTGAAAAAAATTTAAGCAAGATGATCAAGGTTAAGATTGATGGGCCCAGTTAGTTAGGCATAGTTATTGAAATCTACTTAGAATTTCTCATGTCAACTTGTCCTAATTCTGGCAAGATATATAATTTGGGCCAATTTAGTATATTTTGAGCAGGTAGTTACTGTTTCTAGCTGACATACCTTTCTGTGTATAAAAGTGGTATGTATGTTTCATTAGTTTTTCATTAGGAAAAAAAAAATTCCCCCTCTCCATTTTCTTGGCAACATGTAACACCAAGTATCATCTCTGTTTAGCAGTCCTTTTGAACTTTGCTGGTGGCATAGTGTATAAGAATCTGCCTGCCAATACAGGGGACACAGGATCCCTGGTCTGGGAAGATCCCACATGCCCTGGAGAAACTAAGCTCGTGAGCCCACACACTGCAGCTACTGAAGCCTGTGCGCCCTAGAGCACATGCCCTGCGACAAGAGAAGCCACCACAGAGAGAAGTCCACACGCTGCAACTAGAGAGTAGCCCCCACTCACCGCAACTAGAGAAAGCCCTTGCAAAGCAGCAAAGATGCAGCACGGCCAAAGTGAACAAATAAATAATTTTAGAAAACAGGCTTTTTGCTGACCCATTAACAACTTCATCAGCATCTTACAGTATTTATTTAGCAAAATCAACTGAGAGTGAGACTCCTGAAGATCAACTGCAGGAGAATGAAAAGACAGAAAAGATGTACTTTTAAATAGCTTTATTGAGATACGAACTGTATACCATGAAATACACATAAATGTTGTACCGTCATTCTTAGCAAATTTATAGTTATGTGACCATCAACACAATCCAGTTTTAGAACACTTCTATGACACCCCCCCAAATTACCCTCATGCCTACTCAATCTACTTCTTTTCCTGCCCAGTTTGAGCAACTCTTATTATAAACTTGAAAAAGCAAATACATGTTAACAGCTGAAGGTGCCACCCTTTTCGTATTCATTACTCTTTGAATCTCATCAGTCTGCTTCAGGTTTGGGAGGTGACTTCTTGCAATGTAGACCATCTTGAAAGATGATAGCTTTAACTCAAATGTGGCTTTTTGAACCTGTACCCCCAAACAGTGAAGAGAACAAAATGAAGATAGGTATTTGTGGGAAAGAAAGGCAGGAAAGCAGTAATTTAATTCATTATCTTTGTGCCTGAGTTATTTTCTTTGGGGCATACATTTGTTTTCCAGGGAATAATGACTGGTAGATAATAAAAATCTCTTCTGTGTTAATTTTATCCCTGCCTCTCAGATAGAAATGAATGCTACTGGGAAAGAGAAGGGAAACTGAGGTCGTCCAGCACCAGCTGTGTTTCTGGCGCTCTGGTGCGCCTAGGTGTGGTGGAATTGAACTGAAGGAGCTGACATGTCAAATCCCAGTGCTGCTTATTCACTAATAAATATCGAGGCCCCCTTTTGAACAGCTCTTTTACCATATATTTGATCGTATTCCATTTAGCATGTAAAATGTAGTATTATGCAGCAAATTAAACTGCCTTATTAAAGTGTTACTACTTTAATATTTATTAATATATTAGAAAAAAATATATATATATATTAGATTGAAGGCAGGAGGAGAAGGGGACAACAGAGGGTGAGATGGTTGGATGGCATCACCGACTCAATGGACATGAGTTTGAGTAAACTCTGGGAGTTGGTGATAGCCAGAGAGGCCTGACGTGCTGCAGTCCATGAGGTCGCAAAGAGTTGGACATGACTGAGTGAGTGAACTGAACTGAAAGTATATATCTAATATATACTTTACTACATTTACATTTAATACTAATACTCTAGTATTAAAGTATTGCAAAACTTTAGGATTTAGGAAACTTAATTATTTTGCTGTGGGGGAAAAAGACTGATGGGTCATCTAAAATATAAAAGCATTTCTTATGGAATAAATTTTGTAGTTATCAAAATACATAGCTTACTGTCAACAGCTGAGAAAAAAAGATGTCAGTGTTCAGTATATACTTATTGAGTATCTCCTGTGGGTGCTGCCTGGCACAGAGTAAATTATTCACACCTAATCCTTATCTTTGAGGGACTTGGTTTGGCCATTCAGTACCTAAACAAGTAACTAAGAAGTGGTATGTGTGACATTATCTTGTACAGTACATTAAGTATTTACCAATTCATTAGATATTTCCATTTTGAAAACTATTTTTAAAAATGGTTTATTTTTGGCTACACTCGATCTTTGTCGCTGCACATGGGCTTTCTCTAGTTACAACGAGTGGGAGTTACTCTCTAGTTGCCATGCATGGGTTTCATGTGAGTCACTGATCGGAACAGACTTTCAGGCCAAGATCAAGAGTTAGCTTATAGCATTAGCATGACTCAGACTTCATCAAAATCCTTCAAACGCATGCAGCGAAGTAATGAGCAATTATCTTAGAGCTATGATTCTATCACTTCTATTTTTATTTATAGTGAAGTTACTTGAAAAGTTATACTGTGGGGTTTGCTAACTATTCCTATTAATTGTGATAGTCATTCATCAAATTAATAACAGAAGGCCACTGAAAAATCATTGAAATCCATTGGTTTGGTATAGCGTCAGCATCAATGCTTTTTTCAGAGTATGCCTTTTTGCATAAATTAGTGAAGCCTAGCCTATCTATCGAAACTGGGTTTAATGGTAGAAGGTTCAAACAGAAATACAGATCCATCACCCTTCTCTCTGCAGCCTGTTCCTGCCTTACACGTGTATGATCATCCAACAATCCGTTGAAAGTCTTAACTTGAGAGGTTTGAACCCTTAAAATATAATTAGTCAATTAGTTCTTAAGCACTTACATTTCAGAGTGTATTCTAAGAGCAGCTACTGTACAGCAAAAAAAAAAAAAAATGCATTTTTCATTTTTTCTCCCCGATTTATCAGATTGATCCTTCTTTTATCTCTGCACAAATGACACCGTTAGTGGACCTGGGGATATCTAAGCTTAAAGAAGCTCCTAAAAGATGAGAACATTAACCCCAAGTGCACTGAATTCCCTGAACGTCTTGCATTCTCCTGCTCAGACTTGAAGTGGGTACCTGCTGTTTAACGTAATTAGTTTCAAAGGGAATGTCAGATCCGTCCTCAGGAGTTTACTCTGACCCAAAAACCCTTGTAAGAAAATATCAGTGAGACAAAACAAGAAAAGTTATCACAGTTGGGAAGCTCCTTCTCACTGCGTTATTTGTTACTCGGGGGCATGTTTTTAAAAAGAGTCCTATTTGCTGTCTGGCTCAGTAATTTTCTGGTTGCAAACTTGTGCTCAAGACAAAGTTGCTCTAGCAGGTAGCTTTTTTCCTCTTCTAAAAATGAAGACATGGTGAGCTGAGTACAAAAAAAAAAGAAAACAGAAAACAGCTGACATTTTAACAATGGTTTTAGCATTTCTTATGAAAGTAAGATTTAAAAATTAAAGACAAATTAAGCTTATTAATTTTCAACCTACATTTTCCCCATTAAAAAGTATACTGAAACAAGGCTATTTTCAACTTCTCTTTTTATCCATATTGAAGTTCAGCTTATAATGAGCTGTAATTAAAAGGTTGAAAGGGGTCTCCTTTGAGTAGCAGGGTAAGTTGAACAACAAATGGCAGCATCACATTTCCCTAAGACATAGATGAGCAATTGCTTAAAACTTGTTGTGATTTGTAAGCCGCTAGTCTCGTGACCCTCTTTGTTTATTCCCCTCTGTCACCCTCCTTTGTTGAGTCTTGCTGATCTATTCAGCCACACCTGGGCTGAGCTCCAGAGCTTAAGGGAGGGGCTGTGGGCCCCCTTCTTGCCAGAGGAGCAGCTGACCCTTGAAGGACCAGAAGGTTATTAAAGAAGGACTGAAACTGCCCTTTAGGGAGGCAGTGCAGCTGGGAAATAGTACAAGACCGGATGCTCAGTTCTCCCACCTCAAGGGGTGGGTCCACCTTAGGGGATGTTATTAACAGCTAGTCATTTGACATCACAGAGTTATTTTCCCATAAAATGTTCTTGATCCTATCTACCTCAATGGTGGTGATGAGCATTAAGTGATCCTGTATATGTAGGGCTACATAGCAAGCCATACAATATTATGCCAGTATTATATATTACTGTTTTTCTTAGCAAATCCCTTGCTTAATTTCCTGTCTATAAATTCTTTCTACAACATTCTGCAGCAATTGGGCCTCAATTACATTTGGTCAAATATTTGCTGGGGTGGTACCTGTTATCTCCCAAAGCATAATCTTCCATCAGAGACTTCAGTCATCAAGTTTCTCTTTATATTTGGCCAAAATTTACCTCCTCAGTATTCGTCTCTGTTGCGTTCTGCCTCTGGACTAACCCTCACGCACTCAAAGCCCTGTCTTGGATGCAGAGGTAAAAGAGCGAATGAAGCAGACTCGGACCTGCCATCTTGGACCTGGAGTTGAAGGGACAAAAACCAAGTAAACTTATAAATGAAATAACTGCAGGCACTGCAAGGGAAACAGAAAATAAGGGAGCAAGGAAAAGACGATCAGGGAGTGAGAGCAAGTGCTTGAATGGTCAGAAAAGGCACCTCTGAGGTGACATTTAGACTAAGACTGAGGAAAGTTAATCGTGTCGAGCCCGAGAAGAAGACTATGGGAACCACAGAGGCAGAGGCTGTGGTGGAAGGAGCACAGGCCCCTGGTGGCTCTGAAGGCCACTGTGGCTCTCGCTTTATGAGCCAGTGGGAGGGGAGCTCCAGATGATGCATGTAGAAGGTGAGGGGAAGGAAGCCTCCAGCTTGGCAGCTGGGTAGGGCTGCGCTTTCAGTGGCTAACGTGAAGAGGTGCCAGAGGAGGGGGTGGCAGGTTTATTTATTAATTTTTTTAAGGAATCATCAATTTCTGTTTTGCACATTTTTAACTGAAGGGATCTATAAGAAACTCAAGTGGAGATGTTACATAGGTATTTAGTTCTATGAGTCTGGAGCCCAGAAGAGAGTTCCAGCTTGGAGATAAGAATTTGCATCTCATCAGAATAAAGGTATTAAAATCCATGGCAATTGATACATTCCGATTAGAATGTGGGGAGACAAGAGGGCACTGGCTAAGCCTTGAAAAAATCCCAGCATTTTTGAGGTCTGGTGGTAAAGGAAGAGACAACAAAGAGAGTGCAAATGAGATAGGAAACCGGAAGAGTTACAGAAACAAAGAAAGGAGTCAACGTAAGACCAGAAACTATAAAACTCCTAGAGGAGAACATAGGCAAAACACTCTCTGACATACATCACAGCAGGATCCTCTATGACCCACCTCCCAGAATATTGGAAATAAAAGCAAAAATAAACAAATGGGACCTAATTAACCTTAAAAGCTTCTGCACATCAAAGGAAACTATTAGCAAGGTGAAAAGACAGCCTTCAGAATGGGAGAAGATAATAGCAGATGAAACAACTGACAAACAACTAATCTCGAGAATATACAAGCAACTCCTACAGCTCAACTCCAGAAAAATAAATGACCCAATCAAAAAATGGGCCAAAGAACTAAACAGACATTTCTCCAAAGAAGACATACAGATGGCTAACAAACACATGAAAAGATGCTCAACATCACTCATTATCAGAGAAATGCAAATCAAAACCACTATGAGGTACCATTTCACACCAGTCAGAATGGCTGCGATCCAAAAGTCTACAAGTAATAAATGCTGGAGAGGGTGTGGAGAAAAGGGAACCCTCTTACACTGTTGGTGGGAATGCAAACTAGTACAGCCACTATGGAGAACAGTGTGGAGATTCCTTAAAAAACTGGAAATAGACCTGCCTTATGATCCAGCAATCCCACTGCTGGGCATACACACTGAGGAAACCAGAAGGGAAAGAGACACGAGTACCCCAGTGTTCATCGCAGCACTGTGTATAATAGCCAGGACATGGAAGCAACCTAGATGTCCCTCAGCAGATGAATGGATAAGAAAGCTGTGGTACATAAACACAATGGAGTATTATTCAGCCATTAAAAAGAATACATTTGAATCAGTTCTAATGAGGTGGATGAAACTGGAGCCTATTATACAGAGTGAAGTAAGCCAGAAAGAAAAACACCAATACAGTATACTAACGCATATATATGGAGTTTAGAAAGATGGTAACAATAACCCTGTGTACGAGACAGCAAAAGAGACACTGATGTATAGAACAGTCTTATGGACTCTGTGGGAGAGGGAGAGGGTGGGAAGATTTGGGAGAATGGCATTGAAATATGTAAAATATCATGTATGAAACGAGTTGCCAGTCCAGGTTCGATGCACGATACTGGATGCTTGGGGCTGGTGCACTGGGACGACCCAGAGGGATGGAATCGGAGGGAGGAGGGAGGAGGGTTCAAGGTGGGGAACACATGTATACCTGTGGTGGATTCATTTTGATATTTGGCAAAACTAATACAGTTATGTAAAGTTTAAAAATAAAATAAAATAAAAAAAAAAAAGAAGTGGGAGAAGGGTTGTTGGGCTGAGTGATGGCTGCTCAGAAGTTGAGTATGGTGAGGACAAAAGTGGCAGTGGAATTTAGCAACACGGAAGAGATCTGTGACCTTGACAAGCTGAAAATGGTGGCAACCAAAGCCATTTTTGTCCAAGGTAGAGTAATGGATGAAGTAGAGATAAGAAAACAACATCTGTAGTACACTGGTAAGAACTTATACCATGAAAAGAAGCAGAGAAATAAGCTGTGTTCTCTGAGAGATTTTTTGTTCCTTCGTTTACTTGGTTCTGTGAGATCCTAGAGCATGTTTATAAGCTAATAGGAATGATTCAGCAGAGATAATAATAGAAAGATGAATGGATGGAATTAATAGTGAATAGGCAGAGGAAGGAAGGGTTATAACTAAAGAAATATCTGAGAAAGTCAAGAGGTGGACTGAGCGCTAGAATTTAACTAGAGGAATTGGCCTCTGAGAGAAGGAGGGGCACTCCCTCCACTGTAGCATAGGAAGGAAGAAAGGATTGTGGAAGGGTGATGTGGCTAGAGTAGGGGTAAAGATGAGGGGTGTCAAGTCTAGTGGCTTCCATATTCTCCTTGAAGTGTGAAGAGCAGTTCTCAGCTCAGAGGGAGAGTGGAGGAAGGGGTAAGGGAGATTCAAAGAGAAGAGGGGAAGGTGTTGATGGTGGTTCCTCTGGAGCATTGGTTCTCAACATGTGGTTCCTGGACCGACAGCATCAGCATCACCTGGGAACCTTTCTGAAATGCAGTTTTTGAGACCCCATACCATACCTGTTAGACCAGAAACTTGGGAGGTGGAACCCAGCAATGTGTGTTGTTTTTGGTTTTGTTATTAACCTCCTTACCATTGATTGAGTTGTAAACTGCTGCAATCAGTGCTGAAATCTGAGACTCACTCATCCTGATCCTTCTCTCGGCTTCCCCTTGAAAAGGAAACCTGGAGCAGAACCACCCCAAAGCCCAGAGGGTAAAAAGACATGCGGGGGATGCAGGGAGATGGGAGGAAGGAAGCAGGAGCAGTGTGCAAAGTTAGATCCTGGGGACACACTCACACTCCCACAGGCAAGGACCAGGGGTGTCCCTCTCTCCCCAGTCAGCGGCCTGAGAACATTAGGGAAGGGCCAGGTGTCCACAAGACATTTCAGTCCTTCCTGTCATGAAGCATCGGCCAAGAGGGGCTGAGCCAAGGTCACTGGCCTCTGCCTTCAGGGCACATGTGGCCTGAGCCAGAGCAGCTTTGATGACTTCCACCAGCTTCAGAAACTTGCTCTCCATGTCCATGTAGCCATCACCTCCCTTCTTGGAGTGAACTGGCTTCCCTGCTACGAATACTTCAAAGAAGCCAGTGACCTGGTGAGTCCCCTTGCTGCAAATGTCCAAGTATCCAGGGAACCCATCTTCTAACTTCTTTTTGAGCTGAAGATACTTGAAGTGCCAGAGTACTTGAAGATACTTAAGTGCCACAATAAACCACTTGGATAATGACCACCACAGTTCTGGACCACAGTCCGCTATAGCAAAGACTCCAGATTAGAATCCCAGGGAGAAAAAGTGAGGTCTGCCAGAGATCTGTGTTTTAACACAGATGATACTGACGCTAGTTGAAGTTGGAGAATCATTGTTCTAGAGAAAAAGAGCAAGGCAACATTTTGTAGCTAAGACCTTGAATTTAAAGTGAAACCAGTCTCTTTGTACTGTGTGGTTTTCTCTTGGTGCTTAGCAGCTGGGGTTGAGGCATGGGTGAGAGGTGCCAGGATTCAACTAGAACTAGGAGGTCCTAAGTACACAGAGGTGGGAGAGGGGGCCTGATGGAGTTGGAAGCATTTCAGGGAACTGATTATGATGGTCAGTCATGCAATCTGAAGCTGAACAAGGAGGACAGAAAAGTCAGAAGGGGCTGATGAAAGTAAGAAGTCTTCAGATAGAAAAGGGAACCCTCTTACACTGTTGGTGGGAATGCAAACTAGTACAGCCACTATGGAGAACAGTGTGGAGATTCCTTAAAAAACTGGAAATAGAACTGCCGTATGATCCAGCAATCCCACTGCTGGGCATACACAAAGAGGAAACCAGAATTGAAAAAGACACGTGTACCCCAATGTTCATCGCAGCACTGTTTATAATACCCAGGACATGGAAGCAACCTAGATGTCCATCAGTGGACGAATGGATAAGAAAGCTGAGGTACATATACACAATGGAGTATTACTCAGCCATTAAAAAGAACGTGTTTGAATCAGTTCTAATGAGGTGTAGGAAACTGGAGCCTATTATACAGAGTGAAGTAAGTCAGACAGAAAATCACCAATATGGTATATTAACACATATATATGGAATTTAGAAAGATGGTAACAACGAGCCTATACTCAAGACAGGAAAAGAAACACAGGTATAAAGAACAGACTTTTGGACTCTGTGGGAGAAGGCGAGGGTGGGATGATTTGAGAGACTAGCACTGAAACACATATATTACTGTATGTGAAACAAATGACCAGTCCAAGTCCGATGCATGAAACAGGGCACTCAAAGCCAGTGCACTGGGACAACCCAGAGGGATGGAATGGGAAGGGAGGTGGGAGGGGGGTTCGGGATGGGGGACACACGTATATCTGTGGCTGATTCATGTCAATGTATGGCAAAAACCACCACAATATTGTAAAGTAATTAGCCTCCAATTAAAATAATTAATTAAAAAAAAAAAGAAGTCTCCAGATCAATTGTTTGAAGGTTTCACTCATGGTAGCGGTTGGGGGGGGGGGGGCGGGGGCAGGGGGTAACACTGTTGAGAAGAAGGGCTCTGTGTAGCACAACTAGGTCATGTCTGAGTCCATGGGTTCACAGAGATAGTGCTTTAGAGATCTGACTAAATGAGTTCTGTGTAAAAATTCCATAAAACAAGTTCTTGGCCTGTGTGCCTGCATTAGTGTATGCGTTAAGAGGCCAGGAAGTTGTAAGATAGTTGGATCTCATACAAAGCACAAGCCTTTTTTAAAACAAAAAATTAGCAATGACACAAGTAAAACCATATAAGAAAATGTTTATTTTCTTTAAATCAGCTTTTTAAAGTGTTCACCTTCTGTGAGAGATTATTTTTGTTCATCTTAAACTACTGCTGCTAAGAATAATAATAAACGGCATTTATTAGGTACTTACAGTACAGCAGGCACCGTAGCAGTTTCTTTATAGGCATGAGTCTTATTTCATCATGACCGCAGCCTCTGGAGTAGACTGTTATTGACCTTGTTGAAGCATGGAGGAGCTAAGAAAATTGCCTATGATTAATTTTAAACAATTTAAGTAAGTAAATGTTCAAAAGTGCATACAATTCTCACAAACCTAAACAACCTACCTACCATTTCTTCAGTAACTGTAAAAGAATAAGGTGTAGTTTTCACTTGATCAGTGCCCACCCCCAGGTGACGGCACCCAGCTGAGCCTTGAGGAAACATGCATGAAAAAGACGTGTTGGCAAAAGTTAGGAGCATGCCAGGTGCTCCCTGGCTCCCTCCCTGGGGCGCAGCCGGATCAGGCTGAGGCTGAAGGCGGCCGAGTAGACCGCTGCCTGGGATGGTTGATGTGGTCAGCCAGCGCTGTTAGTGTGCACGCCTGATGAGATGTCCAGGCTGTTGTGCATCGGTCCCACTGTTGTGTGTGTACCCTGTGTTTCTCCTGTATCTCTGCCTAGCCCCAGTGATGTCTGACTCCTCAGCAGGAAGGACAGCCAGACAGCACTGGGACAGCCAAGGGACAGGAAGCAGAAGTGAATCTAAAAATGTTATTTATCTTCAGGCCCCACAGACACATCTTCCAGCTTTTTCTCCTCCTCCTCCTTTTTTTTAGCAAATCCGTGTTTTACTCTCAAACTTTGCTAAGATCTTCAAAATGTAAAAACTTCTGCTTGAAAATGTATATGGTCATTTCAACTTGCTAGAGTATCACTGTAAACCTTTGGTATCTCCCTTTAATTGCTCTTAATAGAGAGCTGTTAAAAGATCATAAAATTTGTGATTAAGAAGTTAAAGTGGAATTGTATTTTCTTCCACTAGCCAATGCTAAAGTGTTCCCTCTGGGTCATTTTACAGTGATTTGGACAGTCCTTTGTAAAATAAGTTTAATGAAACACAAAGGGATGCTGTATGTGGTTTGTGTAATAGACTCAATGTAGTAGGATATTTTCCTGGATAATTAGTTTACATTTTTCTTTCGTTTAGTCTTATTACCTATATGCTTGAATTCTTTACTATTTGGTAATGTATGTTCTTGGCACCTGCTTTGTTAGGCAGACAAATTTTTCATGTATTGGTCCTTTTTTTTATAGACAGTGCTGTGTATGTGTGAACCCTAATTGCTGTTTCATTTTTCATAGGCTGTTCTTTATATTGTGGGCTTTTTTAAAGTGAAAGTTGCTTGGTTGTGTCTGACTCTTTGGACCCCATGGACTATACAGTCCATGGAATTCTCCAGGCCAGAATACTGGAGTGGGCAGCCTTTCCCTTCTCCAGGGTATCTTAGTAAATTAAAAATAAAAATATCTACGTTGCTTCCTTCCTCCCTTTCTATCTCCCTCTTTCCTTTCTTCCTAAGTATTCTACCCAGTACTAAAATAGTGAATTAAAAGTAAAATAGCAGAGTTGGGTTTTTTCTTTTCTTCTCTCTCTTTCTTAAAGTATTCTACTCAGTACTCTGCTCTTTGGGCCAAAAATTGGACTTTATGATCTGCAGAGGCAAGACGTCTGTCTCAGGAGAGGCTTGTGTTCTACCACAGGTAACAATCCAGTGAAAGAACTTACCTGAAATTGGGGCTTCTCTTTCTCAGGCTTATTATTTCCTCAAGCGTTGCCAGTAGCAGGTAATTGCGGATTTTGTTCCCGTAATTCAAAATCATCAGGGATTGGATCTCTGGGCTTTTTGGCTTTTCCGTCAGGATCACAAGATAACATAAACTCAGGGACTATATGCATGTTCCAGGCACGAGGGGAGAGGAAAGGGGTGGGAAAATGAGCAAAAAGATGAGAGACAGCAGAGCCTCAATATTCACTCTCAGGAAACATTTTGGGTCTTTTCCATTCAATGACTACCACTGACATCTTAGTGGCCAGGTCTGTGCCATGTGGCAAGGGAATCTGGGAAATACTGGGGGGAGGCGGGGCGGATGTTGTTTTTTGTTATTCTTGTTTATATATATTTTTTTTTTAGCTTGGCAGTTTGCCACCCCCAAAAAACAAATTGGTGTTTCATTAATAGGGAGGAAGGGGAGGATGAACCTGCGTTAGGCAACTGACAGTCTGTCACAGCCTCCAGTGGCGGAAGGCAGACAGAGAATTCAAGGTTATGTGTGAAGCAGTTGTCCCTGCCATCGTTCTCTGCCTGCTTCCTGGGAAACCTGAGAGCCTATCAGAAAAAGACTGGTGTAATCTGGAAACCACGGGGAAAGGATCCATACTCATTGTTGAGTGTAAATTCCTGAATGAAAGTGAAGTGAAAGTCGTGCGGTCGTGTCCAACTCTTTGTGACCCCATGGACTATACGGTCCATGGAATTCTCCAGGCCAGAATACTGGAGTAGGTAGCCATTCCCTTCTTCCCAACCCAGGGATTGAACCCAGGTCTCCCACATTGCAGGCAGATTCTTTACCAGCTGAGCCACAAGGGAAGCCCATAAATTCCTGAATAGACATGTATAGCTTAACTCCAAGTCATGGGAGAACTTATTTCAGCATTAGATTTGGGGGGAAGGGCCAGAGTAGGTATGTTCTTTCCATGGACTCGAGCACAGGCTCCTGCTTGGACATACAATGCAATGGCAAGAGTCATGTGCAGAGGCCCCCTCTCTCATCTTTCGTGCTGTTGTGGTTTACCTTTCTCAGTATAGTCCCTTTGGGCTCCTGCCCACCTGTGTATTTTATGTGAACAATTTCATTGACTGCATTCTGTGCTGCTGCCAAGAGGTCAAGGGCCCCTCTCCCACTTCCATTATTCTTTCCTATAGAGACTTGTTTTTAACTATAGACCTATGAACTGTCTCCACAAGGGCTACTTTTCATTTCTGGTACATTTCTCTGAGGACTTGCTACTGCATCCTGAAATAAGTCTGTGTCTCACTCTCTAGCTGCTTCCCACTGAGTGTTCCCACTGAATTCTATGCACTATCAACTTTCAAGTTCAACTTCATTCAAGGTTCTTATATTCATGTAAAACATTACTTGTATAACTTCAGCATTTTAAAAGGAGAGTCAATGCAGTACTTATAACAACTATAAGTTGTTGTCAGTTACTGTTGGCAGTCTTTCATTTAAAATTTGCCCAGTACGCTATATCTTACCTGTAACACAATGAGAATGTGTATACTTCAGAAGGCCTAGTTGATCTAAACTACATCTCCAGCAAAGGAGATGCAGACATAAAGAACAGACTTAGGGTCACAGTGGGAGAAGGAGAGGGTGAGATGACTTAGAGAGTAGCATTGAAACATATACATTGCTGCTGCTGCTGCTGCTAAGTCACTTCAGTCCTGTCGGACTCTGTGCAACCCCATAGACGGCAGCCCACCAGGCTCCCCCATCCCTGGGATTCTCCAGGCAAGAATACTGGAGTGGGTTGCCATTTCCTTTTCCAATGCATGAAAGTGAGAAGTGAAAGTGAAGTCACTCAGTCGTGTCCGACTCTTAGCGACCCCATGGACTGCAGCCCACCAGGCTCCTCCATCCATGGGATTTTCCAGGCAAGAGTACTGGAGTGGGGTGCCATTGCCTTCTCCGAACATATACATTACCATATGTAAAATAGATAGCCAATGGGCATTTGCTGTATGACACAAGGAACGCAAAGCAGGTGCTCTGTGATAACCTCGTGGTGGGGTGGTGGGTGGGGTAGGGGGGAGGGGGTGGTGGGGTGGGGAGGGAGGTGGGAGTGAGGTTTAAGAGGGAGGGGACATATGTATACCTATGGCTGATTCATGCTGATGTATGGCAGAAACCATAACAATACTGTAAAATAATTACCCTCCAATTAAAAATAAAATTAAATTAAAAAAAAAAAAACTACACCTCTTCAAACTCAGCTGTGCTTAAACTGTGTCACAGTATACAGTATGTGAAGAAAGAGAATACTAAATAAATCAGAGGAATAAAGCAGATAGTTTGGAGCATGTTTAAGTGACTTGAGAGAGCAAATGGTTTTCAAGCACTTTAAACACTATAAAAACATCAATTCCTCAACATGCATAGGCTATGCTAATTGTAAATCTTTCATTAAAAACCAGTCTCTAGAGGCTCTCTCCAGGCAATATCTTGCAAGCCTAGTTCTGATTACTATTTCTTCTTTAAAGTAAAAAGACAGTGCTTCCATAAGCATATTCTATAATTTGTATTTCAGTTGGTATCATACCATATTCTTTGAATAACTAAATCAGTTTTCAGGTGCTTTGTAATATATGGTTTTATTTAAATGTATCAGTCCCCTGATCTCAGTTTTGACTTATAGGTAAGTAGCTAGCTTATAACTGCTTTTAGAATTTTTTTTCTATTGGATGATCAAGAACATGATCATCTGTGAATGTTCTCATAAATCTGACATTATCTATAATGTGTAATTGAGCCACATTATTCTTCAGCATATAGTTAGGTAATTTAAATAGATCGAAGGTATATAAGATGTGACTTTAAAGCATTTTGCCAGGTCAGAGAAGAATTGAGTTGGTCAGAGGTTGTCAAATAGATTTTGAAATGTTTCTGTCTTTGCTTTTTTTTGGTCAGTTTATTTTTTTTTATTATAGGGCAGAAATTAATGGAGTTCATTGTTTTCCTTCTTGGAGTCCTTATATACTTGTAAGAATTAGTTGAGATCTTAAGAACTTTTAGAAAAATATTTTATTTATTTATTGGGCTGTGTTGGGTCTTATTTGCAGCATGCAAGCTCTTTGTTGCAGCACATGGGCTTCTCTAGTTGTGGGCTCTAGAGCGCATGGGCTTCATTGCCCTGAGGCATAAGGAATCTTAGTTCCCCAACCAAGGACTGAACCCATATTCCCTGCATTGGAAGGCAGATTCTTAACCACTGGACCACCAGGCAAGTCCCTAGAAAATTTTTTAATCCAAAGAAAGAAGTGTTATTTTATGGGAGCTAATATCAGTGGTTCCTTTAAATTTATTTATGGGATAAATTAAATCTATAAAAACAGTAGAAAAATATGTATTGGAAAAGATAAAGGATTCCAATAAAACTTACTAAGAAAAGAACTAAACTATGTAGCCCAATGCTGTTGTGTGTGCAGTTGCTGCTGCTGCTGCTAAGTCGCTTCAGTCGTGTCCAACTCTGTGCAACCCCATAGACGGCAGCCCATCAGGCTCCCCTGTCCCTGGGATTCTCCAGGCAAGAACACTGGAGTGGGTTGCCATTTCCTTCTCCAATGCATGAAAGTGAGAAGTGAAAGTGAAGTCTCTCAGTCATGTCCGACTCTTAGCGACCCCACGGACAGCAGCCCACCAGGCTCCTCCATCCATGGGATTTTCCAGGCAAGAGTACTGGAGTGGGGTGCCATTGCCTTCTCCAGTGTGCAGTAAATGTCAGTAAATATTTCCGGAATGAATGAATGACCCAGTGAATAGATAACATTTGTATATCAGTAGTTTTACAGCAGGTGAGACCTGGGTTCCAATCCTGCTTGACCCCTTACCCTTTGAGAAAATATGCACAGGTGATTTTGCCTTTTCTGAGCCCCAGATTCCTCATATGTAGAATGTGGATAATGAACATATCTCATAGTACTGTGAAAATTAAGTAAGATTAAATAAGAGCCCAGCACAGACCAGGCATTAAATAAAGATTATTGTTCTTATAAACCATATGAAAAATGCCATATGTGGTAGGTTAAAATCGTCAAAAGCTAGTATGACTCAATCATATCACAAAATGATTTTGTTATTTCACACACAAAAAGTGATAACTTAGCCCAACCTAAGGATCTTGGGAATTTTTTTAAGGAAAGTAACACTTGAGCTGAGACTTTAAAGAGAAGTAGGAGTTGGCCTGTTGAGAAGGTGGGAAGGGCATTTCTAATAATAGAGCTATCCCCTGGAAAAGTGGAGCTTCCCTCATAGCTCGGTAAAGAATCTGCCTGCAATGCAAGAGATCCAGGTTCAATTCCTGGGTCGGGAAGATCCCCTAGAGAAGGAAATGGCAACCTGCTCAAGTATTCTGGCCTGGAAAATCCCATGGACAGAGGAGTCTGCCTGGCTATGGTCCACAGGGTTGCAAGAGTCCAACACAACTTAGTGTCTAAACCACCACCACCAGGTAAAAGTATAACCAAGTCTAAGGTGGACTATTTGAATAGTATTGTTTGGCCAGATTGGGCCTTAATGGCTTTTATAAACCCTGTGTGCACTGTAATCAGAATAATAATCTATTAACCTAGGACTATATTATCCTTATCAAAAGAAAAGTTGGAGCATAATACTTCAATATATGCATATTTAGTAATGCTTTTTACATGTACTGCTATAAATCCATTAAAAATTAGAAAAGAGATTTCTTTATTTTTCATTATTATTTTCAATCTTTTAAATATATTTTAAATCTTTTTTTAATATTTGTTTTTCTGAATCACAATTAATTATCTTGCTCAACTCCCCACATGTCTGTAACCCACTTTGGAGACCACTGGCCTATGAAAATCCATTGAACGTGAACAAAAGTTTTCCTCCTGCTTCCCAACCATGTTTTGTGAGAGTTTAGGGTTTGTATTTTCTGCATCTGCATGATCTCATGACTCCAACCTAGAAAAGTAACATTTTCCCCCTGACTATATCTGTCAGGGATGTGTTTCCTCAGAGCAGAAGCAAAACCACTCAGGGAGTGCATACCTTGAACCTGGTCTAGCCTTTCCCACAGATAAAGCCCTGCAGAAGATGAGTTCATGAACCAAAACTGCAAAACAGAAAATGAACAGACACAAAAACAGGACTAAATTCCAAGAAGTTCAAGTACAAGCATGATTGAATGGAAAGCCCAAATTAAAATGTCTAAAATAGTTGACAGCATAAGAAAAGATCATGAACCTATGAATAGCAAAACAGGCAGGACTGAAAAGGAACCAAATATGAAATGAAAAATCTGGTCATCAAAATTAACTCTGTGGATTAAGAGGCCATTTATGCTCATGCTTAGTTACTCAGTCATGTCCAACTCTGAGACGCTATGGACTGTAGCCTGCCAGGCTCCTCTGTCCATGGGATTTTTTAGGCAAAAGAGAGGCCATAATGCATGATCACTGGATCTGAGGAATGCCACTGCTATTCCAGTTGTAGTCAAAACATAAATCATCTTTCACATGACGCAGAAGCCCCAACCCACCTTTATAGTTCAGGCTCTCCTATGTTATTGCTCAGCTTTGTTTTCCTCAGGCACAACCTCACTGACCTTTCTGTTTTCCTAATGCCATGCTTGCACTTTCCACAAGCCTTTGAACACACTGTGTTTTGAACAGTGTGCTGTGCTTTGCATCTGAAATATCCCACTCCCTTTATTCTGTTAGCTCATTCAACCCTCAGCTCAAGGGTCACTTTCCCAGGGAAGCTTTGTTCATACTTCACAGGTTAATGGGGGCTTCCCTGGTAGCTCAGCTGGTAAAGAATCCACCTGCAATGCAAGAGACCACAGTTGGATCCCTGGTTGGGAAGATTCCCTGGAGAAGGAATAGACTACCCACTCCAGCATTCTTGGGCTCATCTGGTGGCTCAGCTGGTAAAGAATCTGCCTGCAATGCAGGAGACCCTGATTCGATTCCTGGGTTGAGAAGATCCCCTGAAGAAGGGATAGGTTACCCACTCCAGTATTCTTGGACTTCCATTGTGACTCAGCTGGTAAAGAGTGCCTGCAATGCAGGAGACCTGGGCTTGATCCCTGGGTCAGGAAGATCTCCTGGAGAAGGGAAAAGCTACCCACTCCAGTGTTATGGCCTGGAGAATTTCATGGACTGTATAATCCATGGGGTCGTAAAGAGTCAGATACGACTGAGCATACATATACATAAATAGGGTGATTTGTTACTAATGCTTAGAGAAACAGATTCCTTCCCTTCAAGGTACTTATTTCAGTTTGTAATCTCATATCCATCCCTGTGATTATCTGAACACTATCCATCTTCCCCACTAGACTGTAAGTCCTGGGAAAACAAGATCATGTTTGTTTGGTTACCCACTGAGCCAGCGATTGTACTTAATGCCTGGTAAATAAATATCTTTTTTTATGAATAGATAGTCTAGAAACATAAGAGACTTAACATTTGATATTAGAAGAGCTCAAAAGGTGGTTGTTTTCCAGTTTCTATTGTTCCCTGGTTTTCTTTTTATCCGTATTATCAGAAATTAGATTTCTTCTGTCAAATATTCCTGAGGCCAAATCACATTATTTCCTTACACAGATTCTTTACCATTTTAAACAGACCCTTGTCAGAAGCCTTCAGCTTTTCATGCAGGTCCTCAGATTTCTTGTAAGATAGTCTATAAAGCCCTGTGAAACGATAGCAGATGTCTGTTTGAATCTCTGAATAGTGCAGTTTCCACCAGAACCAGAGCAGACTCATCCTAGGAAGGCTGGCACACAGAGAAGGGTGTGTGCTGAAGTGGGCGCCTCCGAAGCACATCTGATTTTTATTTTTCAGATGATCATGAGCCTTCTTAGATCTGTTTACTGGCTGACTTTTTAAAAATAATATTCCTTCAGTAACCTTCCTGTGGTTCATTTTGTGAAATCGTGAACAAGTGCTGGGGAGGAGGTACATGGAGGACTGAGGATCGCAGAGCCTCTTTGAGCTGGTAGGTTTGGTTCCCAAAGGACAGAACACTGAAGCCCACTCACTGCAGTGAAAAGGTATTGATTTTTCTCCCTTCCTGTTCTCAGCTGCACCTCTGAAGTCAGTATGGTGCGCAGTATCTTTCCTGGTAAAGAGAGGAAAAACTGTCACGAACTTGGTCACCCCAATCGGACATTTCAAACCAAACGAGATGCAGTAGGAAAAGAGCTTTCCAAGCTCTTGGAAACCTCCCGACTAAATTCAGTACCCTGACTTTTGTGACCAGGAGGTTCATTCCAGTTCATAACAAACCTTGATAGACAATGGGAAGAAATGTGGTGGGTTTTTTTTTTTTCCTTTAATGTTTCGAAAAGAGAATAAAAGGATCAAATCAGTGAAAACAATACAGCTTTGTGCAGTGATCTTGGAAGGTTAGCACAGTGGTCTTGTCCAAGTGTTCAACAAGATTCTCCGTTCCTGTTATAATTGGCTGCTGGCTAGGTTTGGACCTAACTAGGATGCCAGCGTTCGATTTCACCGTGTCCTCGGTGGGGATATGTCACCATTTATGCTCGCCTTAGTGACAATTTTCTAAAATGGAAACTCGTGGGAAATCATTACAGTGTTTATACGTCTCCCTTGTCGGACAGTGTTATCCTGTGATATTTTACCAGTGTTTTCCACTGCATGATGGCATCTAGTGAAGGTTAAGGCAGCACGGGTCCCTCTGTAATTTTGTGACTGCATTTTACTTACCGAAGAAGAAAAGAGAACTGACAATTAAGTGTTTGGGATGTCACAGAAAGAACATGTGCAACTAATCAATGCCATCCTTTGGGAACACGATTTTATAAAGCTGATAAGGTAGAAAAATCGGGATTTTGTGATTTGTGTTACAGGATGATAATTGCACCTTTTCGATAAAAGAGACATTTCTCCTGGAGTAAACACTTAGCTGGCGGAGGATGCTGGTACCAATGCTATTGTTTTTCTGCCCCCTTTAGGCAATTTTCGGGTAAATATTTTCATAGAGACTTTTTTTCCCCATTCTTCTTTTAGAATGATATTTTGGTCTATAATAAGGAAGGTCGTTTATTCTTCTGTGACTGAGTAACATGGTTGTAAAGAATGATTATTTTTTGCTTCTTACAAGGTACACCCAATCACCTATGTTCATGTTTATCAGAGTTGGATATCGTCTTAGCAAAGTCTGTTACATGATCTATCACACACTTGTTAAAATTCTTTGATTTAGCCCCATTTCCTTTGTGCATCTTAATAACAACCTGGTTTTTAATGTACTTCCTTAGTGGCAAATTGGATGGAGATTTCTTTACTGTGGCTTTTCAGTTAATTTGGTAGCATCTCCAGTCTGCATGTGTATGAAAGAGTAAGTAACAGACATTCAGAACCCAGATATTTAGAAGCTCTTAGGAGCCTACTCTTCCCATACACACACCGCTTCTCCTAGTTTTATGGCCCAGGTTTCAGCTAGAGAGAGATTCCTTCTCTGCTGGTTTAGACAGTAGTTTCTTCTTGTTCTAGCAGTTTGGAAACTGCTGCCCTCCTTAACAGAATGGTTAGTTAACCTGAAGGCCACATTATCTCCTTGGTCCTCCACCACCCACTTCCATGCTTGGTGGGTAACCTCTTCATATGGAAACCATTCTGAATCTTTTAGTCATTTTCACTGCTTGCCTCTAGCTTGACTGAGTTTATTTTTATTTCTCTTTCCTTGGGGATTAAATAGTATTGCATTCAGTGGAGTGAGAGGGCTGCTCAGCTCATTTTAGACCTTTGTGGAAATAGCACTTTCTTGCTGACCCGCCACTTGCAGCCAGCAGGGCTTTTGACCTACTATCCAGCTTGCATCTGGGTGCTTCCTTCTGCCTCTTACAGTAGTTGACTTGGTACTTTAACCTGTACATTTTAATGGGATTATTTCTAACTTTTCCCCCAATGTGTTACTTTCATTTTGAATTCTGATGTTTTATTGCATAAATTAGCTACCAAACCATGCCACCCTCCTTAACAAAATGGTTGCTGCTGTTGCTGCTGCTAAGTTGCTTCAGTCGTGTCCGACTCTGTGCAACCCCATAGACGGCAGCCCACCAGGCTCCCCCGTCCCTGGGATTCTCCAGGCAAGAACACTGGAGTGGGTTGCCATTTCTTTATCCAGTGCACAAAAGTGAAAAGTGAAAGGGAAGTCACTCAGTTGTGTCCGACTTCTAGCAACCCCATGGACTGCAGCCTACCAGGCTCATCCATCCATGGGATTTTCCAGGCAAGAGTACTGGAGTGGGTTGCCACTGCCTTCTCCAATTGCCATTGCCTTCTCCAATTCTGCCTTTGTTAGATTAACTAACAAAATGGTTAGTTAATCTAACTCACCATCTCAACTTGCATCTGGTGTCAGGACTCTACAATCAGAGTTATTAATCAGTTAGAAAGCACTCAGCCTGGGACCCAATACTGCCCAGCAATTCAAACTCCCCCTCTCATAGCAGGTGTGGCATACTATCATATACTCTGCAGAAATAGAGTTTAAATCTTACTTTCCCTCCTTTTTGGCTAATTTAGGAAACCTTCAGCACCATGGCTTGTTGCATTCTAGAGTTATATACAGAAGACGTAGATGCCATAAATATGAACTGCTTTCTAAATCCAGCACAGCGATAGATTTTGGTCTTTCAGAAAAAAATCCTTGACCGGGGTTGCCTCATGGCCAGACCCACAGCCTAGAGCTGAAAGCACTCATGAATTCTAATAGCAAGGCGGCACACACTCCAGCGGGGTTCTAATTGACAAAGAGGTGGAAAACTGAAACAAGAAGGCGAGCGTGTCCTTCGGGGGGCTGGCCTTCAGCACAGGCTCAGCAGTGCTTCAGGCTCCAGGCCAAAGGAAGAGTGCCCAGCAGCGCTGCTCCACACCCGAGCTGAGAGGAGGCATCCTTGGCGCGGCTGTCAGAGGGCTGTTGGACCCCCTACCACTGGCAGCACAATTATATATGTGTGCGTACGTTTCAGCAAGCAGGATTCTCAGCTTTCATCATTTTCTAGGGGATCCACGAATCACAGGGGACTAAGAAGTTTTGCTAAATAGACAATAACCCAAACCTCCAAAACCAATCAAATAGATTGTTGAGAATTGATCCAGCAAAAAAAAAATTCAAAGAAAACAGAATTAACATTTATCAAATGCTAATTATGCCAGAGACTCTTAGAGACATCACCTAATCCTTACAATGACCTTTAGGGTAGGCAGAGGAGATGCTCAAACCCAGGTCTTGGTCTAAATCTACATATTCCAGCTACACAACTTACCTCTATAAAGAATGAAAATGACTAACCATTGAAGATCAATCAAAAATAAAGATAAGCAAGCTAAAACAACAGGGAAATGTGATTTGATATTTAAAATGTAATTTATATATTATATATATATAATAGAAAGTGAAAGTGAAGTCACTCAGTTGTGTCTGACTCTTTGCAATCCCATGGACTGTAGCCCACCAAGCTCCTCCATCCATGGGATATATATATATATATTAATTAAGAACTTATCTGGTGAACCGTTTGATGATTTAGACCAGACTGGGGTCCCAAGCATGTGGAATGGCCCAGGATCCAGCATCAGGAAGGAGTGTTTTTTTGTTTTTTTTTAATATAATATATACTTTTAGTAAGAGCTTACCTAGTGAATTGTTCTGGTGATCTAGACCAGGCTGGGGTCCCAAGCATGTGGAATGGCCCAGGATGCAAAATCAAGAGGGAGTGATTCTTCTTGAGCAGCAGCTTTTTGAGAAACTGAGGAATATTTAAATGAAATAGGTCATGAGGCCCTTCTTCACTGATAGGTCTTTCATGGAATGAGGTCATGTGTTTCTGAGCCATAAGATTTGGTTGAGCTCAGCTGCTCTTCTGCATCTCTGTACTAACTGATGACAGTTATTTCACTTATACATATTTTATTAAATTAGTTCTACTCTATTCTATCTCTGGACTTAACTATTATTTTCTTACAAGACTTAGCAGAGTTTAGGGAATACTCCCTCCACATAACTGAATGCTTAACTAACTGCCCAGTGCTGCTTTCTTAAAACTGTAAATCCTGAAATCCACATGGGTCATTGTTTTATGGAAAATTTTATTTGAGGCTGTTTAGCTTCCCTGGTGGCTCAGATGGTAAAGAATTTGCCTGCAATGTGGGAGACCTGGGTTTGATCCCTGGGTCAGGAAGATCCCCTGGAGGAGGGCATGGCAACCCACTCCAGTATTCTTGCCTGGAGAATCCAATGGACAGAGGAGCCTGGTGGGCTACAGTCCATGGCATAGTAAAGAGTCAGACTCAACTGAACGACTAAGCACAGCACAGTGAACATTTAAATAAAATGCTCACAAATTTCTAAAGTCTTCTCTTTTCTTTTTCCCCCAGTATATCTGACCTAAAACTGTGTGACCATCTATTTGGAGTACTCTGTTCAGGGAGGGTGAGCAGGATTAATTCCTGTCTTGGTGTTGCAGTGTAAACAGCTTTTTGCCTGTCTTTTGTCATTAATGATCATGCTGTAGATGTACCCAGTGCATTGTAAGCCAATCTGTCAAGGCAAATAAACAATTCACCTTGTTAAAATTCCCTAAATCTTGCATTAATAAAACGAAAGTAACCCCCTGAACACTCAGGAGATGTCTTCCTGCATACTACAGTGATGGATGACGTGTCTAAAGATCCTGGAAATTAAGTAGTTCAGGTCATTAAAAGTGTCCCACACTTGTTATTGATTTAATTTATTTTAAAAGGTGGGGGTGGAGATAAGAACGGTTACCCACTCCCCTGTTGTGTGTGTGTGTTTTTTTTTTAATCTGAAAGCTACCACTTGTTCACATAATTAAAACTATCACCAGGGTGAACAGCTCTGTGTTTGTTACAACATGAAGCTTTATTATTCAAATAAGTATATCATCTTCTTAAACAAATATCTACAAACAAGTAGATAATCATTGCATCTTGTATTATGGCAGAAATTCCTTAGAACCACACATGTATCATGATTCCTGAAATCTTTTATTTCTGGGCACTGAAATAATGACCTTCTGAGTACCCCCCAAAATGTCCTCAGTTAGATAAACATTTAGATGAAGGTCAAATGAATTGAAGGAAACTAACGGAAATAGTAATAGAAGTATGCCTCTAAATAAAGGACCTGTTTTTTTTTTTTTCTCTCCATTTTGTCAATTTTTCATTTTTCGACTTTATAATGAAGAAAAGAGTAAACATTTGAGAAAGATGAATGGATGGATGAGCAGGTGGGGGAATGGATGGATGCGAAAGTATTCAGAGGATGCAGACCTTGTGTCACTATATTCTAAGGCAAGATTAAGTCATGTGTGTTTGTGTTTACACCAGTCCAATTTTCTACACCAGTCCACACTCCACTGGACACGTAATATTCATTGTCATATCCCAGTGCCTAACATAATAGGTGCTCAGTAAATATTTGTTTAATGAATAAAGTATTACCCCCAATACCTTTTTACCCCCCTCTCTTTTTCATTGCTTAAGCTTCAGGGGGTACAGTGGGCTGTGTAAGGAGTAGTAAGAGCCCCAGACAAGGTTGGTTCTTCAGCTGATGACTCTCCAGGAACTGAGCAGTGGGAGAGTTGAGCACTAGTATCAAGCAGAGATCGGTCTGCTGGCCCTGGTGACCTCTGTGGGAGCTCATTCCATTTATGTGTCCTGAACTGGGTAACAGAATTCCAAAGCATGGTGAGAAATGGGCAGCTCCAGATTTAAATCATAACTAAAAACAATACATTATGCAGAATTACGTGTATACAAGATACATGCAGTTTGATCTTTTGTCATTTGTTATATACCTTTTGCATCACCTTGCGTAGCTATTCCTGATCAGCTGTGTAAGTGACATTTCACCATCAATTCTCATTGTCTTTTAAATAGTGTATGTATTAGGGTGAAAAAAAAGCCATGGTAAATTACAAAAAATGACCCTTGAAATAGTTATATTAATTTTAGAAATTATTGCACAATGTTTGATGCTTTTCCCATGGTCTTTGTTTTTTTTTAAAAAGCGGGGGAGGGAGGTGCAATCATTTCTCTGGCAGACCCTTTCAAAAATAAATATATATGAAAGTGCACTCTTACAGTTCTCTATTCGATCCCTCCTGGAAATTGCATAATTTGGGTATCTGAGAACTGACATAGTTATGCCATTATGGCAGCTATTTAGCAGAGCTCCCTAAATGGAAGAACTCTATAGATTTTTTTTTTTTTCAGTATATACACTGATTTACACTTAGTGGTAAAATTGTTACTGACCCTTTAAGTGGAGCTGTCCAAATAGCAATAAATGTCAGTTGATCCTGTTGCTGAAATAGGTAATAGCTAAAAGATCTTGACTAAATCTTCTAGTTTAAAAAAACATGTATAGCATTTCCTGAACAATTGTGGTCTCTTATGATACACACATACACACACACACACACACACACACACACACACACACAGTTAAACCGTTTCATCACTAAATAAAGAAGACTTGATGAAACTGTCTTAGCAGTATTTTTGGTGTTCCCAGGTTTTGAGGTACTCTGGATTAGAACCTCCTTGAAGTCAGGGAACTGTGTCTACCTGGTACCCAGCGGTCTTGCCCCCTAGTCAGCATCTAAAGTATAGAAAATGCTCTGTAAATGCTGGTTAAGTGAAGGAATAGATAAAATGGAGCATTTGCTGACACCGAATAGCATGTGTATTGGCCTGAATTCTTGGTGGGTGAAATAGGCACCACTCTCATTTCACTTTTGAGTAATAATGCTGGTAAGAACTTTGATGGATGGTTATGACTTTTCAGAATAGTGTATTTGATTGATTGTCTAGCAAACTTCACTTTCTAATTGTTTTCTACTTTCACAGGCTGTCATTCTGGAAAATGAAGAACTTCCCAAGCTGTTTCTCGATTTCCTAAATGTGCGACATTTGCCCTCTCTACCAAAGACAGAGAGTTATGGGTAAGAGTTGTTGTTTACCTATTGGACATTAAGTTGCTTTGCAAACACTTATTGGCCTAACACATAACCCTAATGATGCCAGAAGGGCCAGCCTGGGCACACCCATTCTTCTGGCTTGGGACAGCACTCACTCGCCCCCTACTCGTAGTCAAAGGAATTGCTCTTGAGTCCTCATCTCCATATTGTGGCCAAGGGACCAACTAACTCGGGTTTAGACTTGAGGAATTGACTTTTTTAATTACTCTGTTACAGGGAATGATGTTACATGGTGGGAAGTATGGCTCTCAATAGCCTGTTCAAGAACTGATATGTTTATTTGTGGGCTTCCCTGGTGGCTCAGCTGGTAAAGAATCTGCCTGCAATACAGGAGACCCTAGCTCAATTCTGGAGTCGGGAAGATCCCCTGGAGAAGGGATAGGGGTGTATTTTTGGACTTCCCTGGTGGCCCGGATGATAAAGAAATCCACCTGAAATGCAGGAGACCTAGGTTCGATCCTTGGGTTGGGAAGATCCCCTGAGGGAAGGCATGGCAACCCACTCCAGTATTCTTGCCTGGAGAATCCCCATGGACAGGAGCCTGGCGGGCTATGGTCCATGGGGTCACAAAGAGTCAGACATGACTGAGCAACTAAGCACAGCACATGTTTATTTGTGGATACTTGGGCAAAGTCTATATCCCCTTGACACATTTATTCATGTAAGTTTAAAGCTGTAAATGATCTTAAAAATGATTTTACCCAACTCCCTTCATTTTATAGTTGAGCAAACTGAGCCACAGGAATAAAGTGCCTTTCCCCAAATCTCCTGCCTTGTAGCTGCCAGAGCCCAGGCCTCTGGCATAAACTCTTTCCTTGCTTCCCCACTGCCTCCCTCAAGAACTTCTGAATGCAGAGCTGCATATCCTAATCTCTCTCTACCAAGAAACCAGACATTTGATATAATCAGCAATCAAGAAAAGTTCTTCCAAAGAGTTAACTCTGAACTAACTCACTCACTCAGCTCTGGGCACCTGTGATGATCTGACCTCCAAAGGCCATCAGCAACACCCCTGACATATTAGATCTATTCATTCAGAACTCCATCGTCACAGACTCTCTGCAGACCCAAGTTGGGGAGAGTGTTGGATCCATTTTCTTGCTGTCTCCAGACCTGCCTGAAGGACCCACACTAGCTACAAGAAGTTTAAGCTAACCACACCCAAAGGCATGTTAATCTGCAGCCATCTGCTGGTTGAGAAGCCACTAAGACCTGTCATAGCTCCCTCAGTGGCAGCATTCACTCAGGGCCACTTTTCAGTCACCTCAGAACAAGAGCCATATACCCCACTCACCAAATCACGTACATGGCCAGTGTATTCCTGTTTCAACTTGGTGCATTTGCTGGGAAGTTGGGCTTAATATGTGGTTATGTATTTTTAAGAAGTAGTGGGAATGAAGTGAGTGAAGTCTTTTCTCCATTATATAAGTCCAAAAGCAAAACTATAGGGTTTTTGAGTGATCTTCTTCAGGAAAACTGAAATATAAGAATATTACCATCTTAGGATTCCTTAGGAAGAGGCATCAGCCATCCTGTGACTCTGTGAAAATACCAGTCTCTTTCTCAAAATGTCTGCCAATTTAGAGCTCTAAGAATACTAGCTATATCTTCCTTTGTTAACTGACCCAGCTTTTATTGTCTTTTTCTTTTCTTGTCAAAAAAATTTAGATCTTTTGATGAGACAGAATCTGAAGAGTCAAGGTAAGAACAAATACCAGTCAATCAGGAGTTATACAAACCGAGAAGAGGACTGTGGTTTTGTTAAGTGTTTCATTACCATCATCTAATTGTTTCAAGTCAAGATTTTCTTTAAAATCTTTGGTAGAAAATTCATTTTAAAATGACAAATCTTTGATGGGAAGTTACAGAAGTAGCCAGTTCTATTTAAGGGTGAAGGAATAAAACCCTACGTTGTTTCATACATGAAATAAGAATACTATTTCATCAATAGTCGTACTACAAGATTTCAAAAAATAAAACACTTTGCATCAGTGATTTATTGTATATCTGCTTCCGATTCCACAAAGACATGAATGGAAGATGAGCCCGCTGCTGGTGATTTGTTCCTGCAGCTCTGCTTGCTATTATTCGCCCACACCGTTAGATACATGAACCTTGAGATGTCCCCGCACAGCAGTTTGATCCCCTCAAAGCTAGTTTGTAGTGTTTTCTGTTTACCGTCGTCCCCTGATGCTGACATGCCTGTTCTTGACCTTTCCAGCAAACTGTCCCACCAGCCGGTGCTGCTGTTCCTCAGGGATCCATACGTCTTGCCTGCAGCCAGCGGTAATCAAACCTGTCATCTGCTAACAGCTCTTTACTGATCTGACCCTGCACCACATAAACCACGTTTTTAATACAGGTCTAACAGAGTGACATTGGTCCAGGGCTTAATAATCTGCCAATAAACCAGTGCTCTTGGTGTAAGAGACATTCAGAATTTTAATTGGGGCAGGCCTTTCAGGAGGAAATGTAATTTTTCTTTCTCTCTCTCCAGGCTGTTTTGAATTAGAGTGATAAGGGGGTAAAGGTATTAATTTGGGGGGTGGTGGTATTTTAGACTATGCCAGTTTTTATCCAGATGCCAGGTAGGGTTTGAATCCAAGGCCCTGGTCCTTTTTTTTTTTAATGCTTCTTTCCCAAAGCTGTGTATATACATTGCATGTGTCTCCCTTTCCATTTAGATTACAGCGTCTTTGACAGTCAAATAAAAAGTTTGTATGTTTAAGTATAAGGGATTAATTTAAGTGTAATGTCGTATTTTAGCCCAAGTCCTTTCTTTGTGCAAAGAAATTTAAATTATCCAGAGTCCCTCTCAAAGTGTTCCGATATTCAACTCTTTGTCAGTATATTCTCAGACATTGTCTCATTTAATTTCCTTAACCACCTTAGGAAATTGGCAGGGCAGTTATCATCGTTAGATCTTGAGAAAAGTGGATCTCAGGGAGGTCCCTGACTTGCCTGGTTTCACAGGTCTGGAGCGTGGATCTCTTTTTGCCTAATCTCTCCTTCTGTGCTCTCTGCGTATAGTGGATTTGCAGCCTTTGTTTCTGCGAGTGACTAAATAGCATAGCAGCTAAATAGCAATAGATAGATTATCTGTGGACACCTTCCCTACATTCTGGCAATAAAACCTTATCCCCAGCAAGAGAGAAGGGACTGTACTCTTGTGCTCGAGTCAGCCACTTGCTGTCCATTTAAAGAAGCCTGGCTCAGACACAGCCCCACTCTGTGGAGGACCTTTCTAGAAGAAAGCTGCCTTTTGTCATGCAACAGTATACACATATGGTCTTGTAATAGTATTTTCCCTATAAAATTCTTTCAGTGAGGAATAATTACCTTTCTTTAGCATTTACTTCTAATGCACACCAAATATGCCTGGTGTGTTAGGTTGATATTATATTAACAAGATGTTACATTTAACAAATATTCACTATGTAGCCTAGTCTAGAGTACATGGGCAGTGATTTATAAAGTAGTCTTTCTAGCTTTTAATAATGGTTCCACAAGCACCCTCCCCAGGTATTGTTTCTGCTCAGATATTTTGTGCTTTGGACTGAAATTCCTAGAAAAGTGTTGAATAGAGTGATCACCGTGGACTAGTAGCCAGTTTGCTATCTAGAAGAGGGAAGATATTTTGTGGTCTTTGAACTCAATTCATCCAGGTTGTTAAGTAGCATGTGCTATGCACTTGGCTTGACCATGAAGAACGGCAGAACTTTCTGGGAAGGAGTATCAGGGGCAAAAGTCCGAAGCTGGAAAGAGTAGTAAAGTATGGATCATTGGTAGAATGTTGATGTAGTGGAGTGACTTGCACCAAAAGGGAATTCCTGCTTCAGAGTAAGTGAAAATCATGAATTTGATGTAAGGAATGGAACCAGGTGTGAGAGAACCAGTCACTAAATCTCCTTTCATGGAACTTTGGCTGGACCCGTGTCATAAATCAGATTCCTATTGTCTTAGAGGTATTATACCAGTGATGCATTCTTGCAGTTCTTTAGCATTTAATTTAAAGATAAATTTTACTTGTGTCACATATTCACATTGTATGGCTTTAAAACAAAATGTTGAGGTTACTTTTCCAGAGGATGCAGAATCTGGAAATACTTTCACACAGACACTGAGACCCATAAAGTCAGAGGAGTGTCTGTCTTTAAAATTTTGGCAGTTAAGCACTGTCCTCTTCTAAAATGCTAAAAATAAAGCATTATTCTCTTAGCATGTGGTTTTTGGCCTTTGTTTAGGTTTTTCTGGGGAATTCCTAATAACTCTTGCCCAGGTCCCCAGGGCCAGCTGTGTGACTACTCTCTGTGGGCTTTCTCAGCCCTCCTCTTCCTTGACCTCTCAACTTTAGCCACTGGTGACCACGTTCCCTGTCTTCAAACACCACCTCCCCTTGGCTTTCCCACATTTCTGCTCTTCTTCCTGGTTCTGGCAGCTCTCCTGAAGGCTCTCCTAGACTCTCTGTTCTACTTTTACTTTCTTTGGAACAATCTCCTCCTTGCTGTGGCCTTGATGACCTTGAGTGTACAGCTGAGTCACAATATTATTTTTCCATCTGAACCCTCTCTGTGAGCCCCAGACTCGTGCCATGGTTGACATGGCCCTCCATGGGCTGGCCCTGGCTCATGTTTCTGCTGGGACGCCCTAACACACTGATCCAGCCACACTGCAGTTCTTCCTGGGTCCCAGATGTAGTGAACTCTCCCCTCAGGGTGCTTGCCATTTCTTCTTTCTCGAACCCTCTTCTCATTCTCACACATTGTTGGCCTTCTCCTCTTTCAGGTCCAACTTCAGGGAGCCTTTGCTGATTCTCCTTTTGATTAACCTCCAAGAGCCCCTCCACCCTGTTCACTATTTTTTTTTTATAAGCTTCACAATAAATGTTTCTAAAAATAAATGAAAACCAACAAAAATAACAACAAAATCTACCCTAAATCACATTCCTTCTCATCACCTCTCAGTGAGAAGCAAAGGCAAGGGCAGTTTTCTGAGTAACTCAAGCAGTCATGGAGTAATTAATTGCTTGTGTATTAGAGATATTTTTAAACACATTTTGTTTGTTTATTCACTTATCTCCCTGCCTAACATGCAAGTTCCATGGCTTAGGCAAGCACTGTTATTTGTATCCCCAGTGATTAGGCAGTGTCTGGTATGTCATAATAGCTGGGACAGAGGATCAGATGGTTGGATGGCATCACTGACACAATGGACGTGGGTTTGGGTGGACTCCGGGAGTTGGTGATGGACAGGGAGGCCTGGCGTGCTGCAGTTCTTGGGGTCGCAAAGAGTCAGACACGACTGAGCGACTGAACTGAACTGAACTGAACCCTATGCCAAGTTCAGGTCCAAGCACTTTGTTTCATTCACCGATTTTTACAATGACCTATTCGGTAGGTACTGTTGTGAAATCCTTCACTAGTCCCATCAAATCCATTGCCACCTTGCTCCTGACTGCTGTCTGAATGTCAACCACAGACAACTTTTCAAAATGATTAATTTCTGTCTCACTTTGTTTAACGTCCCTCCACAGCTTCTCCTTGTTTTTCAGATAAAGCCAGATTTCCTGTTCCTTCCTAGCAGGCTTGAATTGTCCCCCTGCCCTCACTGAGGCCACTCCTCTTGCTACCTTAGCCTCCATGCAGGTCTCTGAACCCTCCACAGGGCACCCACCTGCCTCAGACTTCACAGCCGGTCAGCTCCCTCTCCCAAGCTCTCTCCTCTAAGAGCCTCTCTGTTCCCCTGATGAGGTCCAATGCCCTTGTAAGTGGTTTTATGTAGTGGGTCCTCTGTACAGGTTGAATTAATAGGTGAACATACTTAGGGATCTCTTGCTTTCCTCATATAATAACTACATTTATGTAAATCCTGGGTATAATTATGTATAGATGTGATAGATTGGTTCCCTGTTCAATTTATCCGTTCATGTCTTACTTACTCTGATAACTAAAATGTGGTACAACAGAAACTACAGCTCTGAATTTCCTTTGTGTCTCCTATAAAAAAGGAGCTGATTTTTCAAGTTTGACAAAGGGGGCCTTTTGTCAGAGATTGGCCCTTTTACATTAGGAAGACAGGCTCCCGTGCTCCTGCTCTCTAGAAACTAGCGTAATAGAACAAGCAGATTCCAGACACCTCGGGCTAAATGCTGCTGTAAACCACAATGGAAAAACTGCCGCAAAGTATTCCCAGTAGAAATCTTAGAATTCCTTCAAGTATATTGAGATTTTGTTAGAAACTGAATTGCCAGTGTAATCTATCTTCCTTGTGAGAAAACATTCAGATAAAGAGCTGGGGCCTGGCAGCATTACCCATTAGAACATCCCTTAAATCAATAAGCTACAAATCTGGCTGCACATTCCTGCAACTCGCAGTGGTACCCTTAAGTGACTCGAGGCCAAAACAGCATGTCTGATGTCACATCTGAAACATGGGCGAACTGTATGGCGATACACACCCCTAAGTTATGCCTAGGCCTTACCTTGTTGTGTTCTGCAAAATGCACGTATGTTTCGTTGATGTGCATAAGAAAAGCAGTTTTCCTTTTGTTTTTCAGATTTTCCAAATGTGGTTATTGAAGGAGTTCTCCATGGGATATTTTACCCTCATCTACAGCCCAGGTAGAAATCCTCCATGGCTAGAAGAAGCTGAAGCAGGTTTCGAAGTCGTAGTCAAGGAAATCGATACCTACCAAATTAACCTAAACTCGATGACATAACGGCTCTCTCGCTAGTGGTAAAATTCACAGTCCCAGCTTAATTCAGAGCAGGGACATTTCCATTAGAATGGTGCTTTTAAAAATAGAAACCGAATTGGGGCAGTGCTGAGGTTAAGGCCAAGTGTTTAAGAAGTAGAATGTAGCTGCCAATTTAGAAACCCCGGGAAAAGAAGACTAAAGAAGATCTTTGGGACCTCCAAGTGTAGCAAAACAGTTCCTCTCCACTTCAATCACACCATTTGCTAATTGAAAATCTTACCCTGAATCATTGTGAGACTGATCAGCTTTGGTAGCTTTTTTGGTTCAGATTCTATGACACACTAATCTTTTCATCGTGAGATTTTTTTCTCAGCCAGTGATAGATAACATTCTGAAATGCTGGCACCAGGAGAGCATTACGGAAACACACTGCTAAATGTGAGGAAGGAACTAAACTGGAAATGAAATTATACTGACCATACTAGGGCATTTTAAAAATCATGGTATTTTAACTTGCATTACAGTGGAGTTGCATCATATGCAGGGATTCGCTTCTAATGTCAGCACATAAGATAGAATGGGGGTCTCAAGATTATCCTTGAAAGCCCTTTAGAATGGTGCCATATTGGAAATCTCCATCCACCACAACCAGTTTTTTCTCCAGTGTTGGAAGAGACAACTGTTGACGATAACGGTTGAAGACCAATTAAAGTTGTTGGTGTTTGTTCAGGCACTGTTTTGTAGAAGAAACACATGCCTTTAAACACTAGAATTATACTTAGCCTTGCAAGATGCTTGCCCTATAAAAGATAAATGTGAACGGACAGTGACTGAGGGAACACCAGATTGACAACACTCATCTAGGTTTACTCAAGGGCATCCATTCATTGAATAGGTGGTATAGTTGCCAGATTGATCGTTATTTTCCTTATTGCTTATCATTTCCTTTTCACTGACCTCATATTTTGTATTAATACAAATTAAATGAGTTTATGATGCATCTCCACTGTACATCTTAAAGCATTCAGATTTTGTCTAATAAAGGATAAAAGCATATGTGCAGCCTGTATATGTGTGCTGTATTTGGGCATTTCCTTGAAAACTAATTAATAGCTAGCCTATTTATGATTATTAGCTTAATAAGCTTCTGTGTAGGAGAAAAATATTTAAATTCAAAACTAATAAGTAAATCATGGTTTTTGACTAAGCTCTAAACATACAGGTTTAAAGCTTGCTGCAAATTCTTGATGATGTATTTATGCTAGATGTGTGACAACGTGGGAAAGAAAGTAAGAACTGAATAATCAAGTGTCGTCAACCAAAAATGACTGAAGAGTCAAGTGTTGGAGATATTTTTTAAATGTTTTTGTTATTAGCTATTTTGAGTTAAATAAAAATGAAGAACCCAAAGTATTTGAATATGTCTTCTACTGGTAGGATCTTATAATGGAGACACAAGCTGTGTCTTTTCTTTTTTCACACATGCACACACACACACTTCTCCCATATTCACATAAACATTTATTTCTAATCCAACAAGGTAAAAGTTAAATTACCTCACCTATTAAGCCAGTAGATATGCATTAAATAATTTATTTGCCAAGATAGTAAGAATTAAAAATATATATATAAAGATCAACCATCATTGGTGACACACCACTGAAGGAATCTTTTGTGAGAATTAAAATCTTTTTCAGTGATGACCTTCATTTTTAATTTAATTTAAATGTTTACTATGTCATTTCATATTTCATTTCAATTCCATCACAGGAAATAGAAACCACAACTACAGTAGGAGTTTTAAGCAGAATGGAATCAAAAGAAACAGTGCTTACAGAATCTTCTAGAAGGATGCAGGGAATGACCTCCTGTGTGCTTCTAGGCACAATTTCCAGAATACCCCAGCAATTTCCAGTACCCTCCTTCCAGGGAAGCTACAACCTCTGTCTTAAGGAATTCAGGGAGCAGAGAGGCTGCTATGGAAGGTGTTGAGGTCAAAACCAGCACGTGTAGTTGTGATGCAGGGATCGGCACATAGATTCAGGAGGTACCTGTTAGCACCATAACTGCCTCAGGGCAGCACCCAGGAAGCTGGTGACTGGGCACAAGAACAAGTGTCCCCTGCACCACCTACACCGCGGTTGCCTCTCACACCCATGGCCTTGCTTGTCAGCAGCCACAGCACAGAGCAGCAGGATGATATCCACCCACTTCCATCTTCTTGTCTATTGCTCATGAAAGCACAATTGGCAGAACCTTCTTCTTGATCCCCAACTTCAAGGGAGTCTGGGAAGGAGTTGGAACTTCCTGGTCTCAGCAGCTCAGAAATGCGTGTTGGAAAGAGGATGGAATGTATTTCCACAGTCAAAATTTTAATAAAAAGATAGATAAAAAGAAAAATCTCCTCCCATCCTGTCTCCTCGATTCCCAGTTCCCTTCCTAGAGACACCACTGTACTTGGTTTACATGTGTACTTTCAGAAACTCTCATCCACATGCAAGCAAATACTGTGTATTTAGTGTACATAATATTCTTCTGTTTCTCCATTTTTATAAGATGGATTTTTCATATCATGGATCCATAGCCAGTAAAGAAGTAAAGAGTACAGGGAAGAAAAGAGAATAAAGAGAAGGAAAAGAAGCCCTCTTACCATTTATGCCAGGATATAGAGACAGCCCTCACACTCCCTCACCCCCCAGTTCTTGGATTTGGTGCTTTGCTTGGGGCTGGTCTCAGAATGGTTCCCACCCACCCATTGCTGTTTCACAGAGCCTTGCTCAGACCTAACCTCCGCCATCTGGCCAGTTTGCATATGGAGGCCCTGATATCCTTTCTGTTGGTGTCCTTCCTTCTCCTCCTCCTCTCCCCCATTTCAAACAGCAGGCTGTGTATACAATCCAACAGCACTGTGGCCATCACCACATGGTAAATTCTTCAGTCACTTCACTTTGACAAGTATGTAAATCTTATGATCACCGTTTAGGAACAACAAAGGGCTTTTATCTCATTTGTCAACTTGGTCAATTGATAATGGCTGTCTAAAGTGCTCAGGTAAGGATTCTGACTCACCAACCAGAGTGGATACTATCCAAAACAAGGAGAAAATAACAAGTATCAGCAAGGATGCAGAGACCTGGAAACCCTTATATGTTGCTAGTAGGAATGTAAAACGGTGCAAACTCTGTGGAAAATAGTATGGCAGTTCTTTAAAAAATTAAAATTACAATATGATCTAGCAATTCCGCTTCTGGATATATACCAAAGAAAAAAAGTGAAAGCAGGGACTTGAACAGTTATTTCTACAACCAAGTTACAAATGAGTTTCACAATAACCAAAAGGTGGAAGCAACACAAGTGCCCACTGATGGATGAATGGATAAAATATGGTCTATACATACAGTGGATAATTCAGCCTTAAAAAGGAAGGGAATTCTGACACCTGCTACAACATGGATAAATCTTGAAGACATTATGCTAAGTGAAGTCAGCCAGTCACAAAAGGACAACTGCTGTATGATTCCACTTATTTGAGGTGTCTAGAATAGTCATACTCCTAGAAACAGAAAATAGAGTGGTGGTTGCCAGGGGCTGGGGGTGGGGAGAGATGGGGAGTTAGTGGGTTTCAGTTGGGGAAGGTAAAGTTCTGAAGATGGATGGTGAGGATGGTGGTTGCACAATGATGTGAATGCACTTAATGCCACTGTAAAAAAAAATGATTAAAACGGTAAATTTTATGTCGTGTATTTTACCACAGTTCTTTTAGAATAGACTCAGTGAGTAAGGGTGTGGCAACCAATTAGTGATATTTATCAAGGGTGCTATTCTCATATCCCTGGTAACCTATGAGATTCTAAAAACAATAGTTCTGAGCCAGAGATGTGCATCAGAATCATCTAAAACTGAATCAGTAAATCGGGGAGGCGGTGGGTTGGGGCCTGTCAGTGGGTACTAAGAGAAACTTCCCAGTTGATTCTGACACATACTTAGGTTAGGAACCACTGTTTGATGCTTTGAGAGTGTGAGATGGTCTCTGAACTCCCCTTCTTTGGTGATTATTGACTTCCCTACCTCCTGCAGAATCTACTATGAAATAAATGAAGATTTAACTCTCCTAGTATTGCATTCATTCTGGCTGTGGTAACAGAAATAGCATAGACTGGATGGCTTATAAACAACAAATATTTATTTCTCTCAGTTCTGAACTCAGGGAAGTACAAGATCAGGGCACATGTGGTATCTAGTAAGGGGCTCTGTTTTCCCTGTGTAGTTACATGGTGGGGAATTTACCAGGGATCTCTCTGGGGCCTCTTTCACAAGGGCACTAATCCCTAATCACCTCCCAAAGGCCCCACCTCCAAACACCATCACTTAGGGAATTTAATTTCAGCATATAAATTTGGGGGTGTGGATGTGGACCCAAACATTCAGTCTATAGCAGGATTCTTTGAAGAAGCAGAGAGGATGACAGACAAGTTTGTAGTGGTCTCAATTGATACCATATAATGAATATATTCATTTATTCATCCATTCTTTAAATGAAATTACAGCATGGTGTTAGTTATCTAAAGAACAGAGAGACATAATCCTTGTTTTCCAGAATTTTTAGCCATTTATGAGGGAGTATCTTTCCATTTAACTGAACTGGATATAAGGTTCAGTGATTCAAACAATCTTCTCCAGTCTTTTTAACTCAGCTTTGAAATGATCACTTTTCATCTCGGCTTTGTTTCAGTTTTCATCCTTGATGATAATGATAGATTTCTAATTCAGCAGCAGAAACCCAGGAAAGTAACAGACAGTAACTCAAAACAGAAAATTCTACAACATTTATGTTTTCTGTCCATGAAGATGCAGAGTGACCGTCTGGATTCTGAGGGTGAAGAGGTGTTTATTTTTGTGTAGGAGGGAGGAGGGCATATTGAAATGTTAAGTCTTTGGAATACATGTAATTGACTAAAGAAAAATGTTGTTTTATATTCTCAGAGTATAATTGCAAGTCTGACCTATAAGATGTGAAACATTTTCAGTCTTCTTTTACTTGAACATCAGCCATGGTGCCATCAACAGTGTCTCCAGCTCTGATCATCTCTTCCCTTAGATGCTCTTATTTACGGAGCACGTCTGGGTGTCACCTGTTATGATACTAAGGCTTTCCATACTTGATCTCATTATAACTTGACACAGCTTTTACAAGATTTTATAGAAGAAGAAATTGAAGATCAGAGAGATTAGTAAGTAACTAACACGATAAAGCACTAATCTGGGCTAAGTTCTGTCCATGGATTATCCCATAAAAGCCTTCCAGCATCTTCCTGAGGTTCTTATTTTTCCCTTCTACAGTGAAAAAAATGAAGGCTAGAAAGGCACGATAGCTTGACTAAGGCCACCAGGTTATAAAAGGGATCAGGATTTGCACTGATCATCCACAAAATTCGAGCTGTCTCTCTCCCCCATCAGCCTCCCATTAGAAGTTTTTTTAAAAAACTGTAATGTGCATTTTTGAATCACATTTGAATACTTAAGTCAGAAAAGTGTTGTGACAGTTGCTTGTATTCCTACCCTACATTATAAATCAGTGCTTTTCCATCTCCCTTGATTAAACCGAGGGAGTGCTCTGTGCTCTCGGCTGCAGCATCCTCTTGGGCCTCTCGCAGCTTTCCACTTTCACTGTAGTCTGTCCTTCACACAAGAGCCAGAGCCATCTTTTTGACATGTCCCTCGGGTCATGTCACTCGCTTGCTCAAAATTATCCAGTCGCTTCCATCCCCACTTAAAACGGAAACTCCTACCACCCTCTCCAAGTTCCTCACCCTCCTCTTCCTGGTACTTATCTCACCGGTGACACTAGCCTTTCTTTTCCCAGGACTTGCCAACCTTGGTTCTCGCTCAAGCCCTTTGACCCTGCTAGTCTTTCCCTGAAACACTCTTCTCTTAACAGAAGGCTGGCCCACTCTCACCTGTTAGGTCTCAGCTTAGATCTTACGTAGCACCCCAACTCTCACCGTACCCCCTTCTTCTCTCAGAGCACACTGGTACCATCTTCATCTGTTTATTTAATGTCTTTCTCCCCAGGGAAGCTGGGGAGAGCTGCATGAGGGCAGGGGCAGCATCTGATTTGTTTACCCTGTTTCTCAGTGCAGAGATGGGTAGATCCCAGAACCACTGTTGAAGGAGTTGGTGGCCAGCAGCCTGTGTTCCCATCCCGTCACCCAGCTCAGAGCTGGCTATGCGTGCGTCACGGCAGGGCCTTCAGAAATGTTTGTGGCGTATGTAAATGACCTTGACCTTGCAGTCAGGATTTGTTAACATCTTCCCAGAATCATTTGCATAATTATTCATTACCTCCTGTTTGTTCTAAAACAGTGGTTTTCTACACTTTGCTCACCAATTTGATACAAGTTCTAATGGCTCAAATGATTTCTTAAATGTCTATCCTTTACAAATGCATTACTAAGCTAATTCAGTGATTAAAAACCATGGTTTTGTGACATCTCAGGGCAGTGGTTTTCGGAGTTCAGACCTTGGATCAGCAGCGTCAGCATCACCTAAGAACTCGTTAGAAGTACACATTCTCAGGCCCTTCCCTGGACACTTGGGGAGTGGGACCCAGAAATCTAACAGGCCTTCCAGGTGATTCTGATGTGCACCAGAGTTTGAGAGCCACAACCCTTCAAGCTGCATATTTTTTGCAATGCTTAATTTTTTTTTTTTAATTGAAAAAACCACAATACTTCTAGGAGGAGCAGGCACAAAATCAGACAATGCCAGATGGTCACGACGAAAGGCTGATAACATCTTTAAGACACCAGCCCATTAGCAGCTTAACAAAACCAAAAAGGTATTTTAAATGTAGTAAAAGATAAGAGATATCTTACACTTAGAAGCTATTTTCTTTTACATGAGCTTTTATATCTTGGTATCAAAATTTTTTTCATCACATAAGGCATCATGATGTTGTTCTAAATCTGTGATATCTTTAAATATGAATCTGAGTAAACTAGAATCCTTGACTTCACCGAATTTATAGAATAATGTGATATTAGAGGGATAAATAACCCCCCAAATGTGTCAATGTGAAGTGTGTTACATGCTATAAAGAAAAAGGGGTTTACTTATGTGCAGGGAAGATATCTAATTTAGCTTTGGGTGGGTCAGGAACCTTCTCTGAGGTAGTGACATTGAAGTAGAGACATAAGGATGTTAAGAGGCATTAGCTGACAAGAATTGGGGGGAGAAGGGGTGTCGCAGAGACATCAGCAGGTTCCAAAGCCCAAATGAGGAGAGAGCATCAGTCAAGGTCCCCAGGGAAAGCTGGTGAGTTAGAAAGATAGTGAGGGCTGGGGCTATATCCCACAGGGCCCTTCTTGCGACGTGGAGGAGTTTGGTTTACAGCCTATGTGCCATGGGAAACAACTGACTGGTGTTACAAAGAAGGGATATTTTATTTTATTCAGCTTTATTGAGGTATAATTGGCAAGCAATGATTTGTTTGGGGTTTTTATACCCATTTATTGTTCTTGATCAGGCAGTGAAATTTTTAAAAATGGGATTTTTAAAAAATCCTTCAACTCGCAAGCATCAGCAAACAATATGCAATTTAGAATAAGGTATGTGATGTGTCACGCTTGATCTGATTTATTCTTAAAAGCTCATTCTGGCCACCTGTGGAGAATGGACTGACTGGACAGGCGCAGGATCGGAAGCAGAGAGACTGTTAGGGGCCACTTGGATAACTTGGATGAGAGGTGGCCTATTTTAGGGGGGTGGCTGTGGAGAGGGTGAGACAGATATTCAATATGTATTGAAGAGCTACCCATGAACTTGCTGATAGGCATGGATGTGGAAGGTAAAAGGAGGGGAGAAAGAAGTTGGTAAGGGTGGGTTGGTTAGAATAATTGGTTGGATGATAGTGCCTTTCATTGATCTTGGAATGGGAGGTAGGGGCCTGCTATAGATTGAACATTTGGGTCCCCCACCCCACCCAAGGACTTCCCTGCTGGCTCAGATGGTAAAGAATCTGCCTGCAATGCAAGAGACATGGGTTCAGTCCCTGGGTTGGGAAGATCCCCTGGAAGAGGGCATGGCAATCTACTCCAGTATTCCTGCCTGGAGAATTCCATGGACAGAGGAGCCTGATGAGCTACAGTCCATGGGGCTGCAAAGAGTCAGACACAACTGAGTGACTAACACCCCCACCCAAATTCATATGTTGAAACCTAGTCCCCAGTATGATGGGATTTGGGAATGAGGCTTTAGAAGGTGATCAGTTCTCAAGTGTGGGGAATTCACTTGTCTCTTTTACCATGTGAGGACACAGCAAAAAGATGGCAGTCTTGGAACCAGCAAGAGGGCATTTGCCAGACTCCAAATCTGCTGGTGCCTGCATCTTGGATCCCAGTGTCCAAAATGGTGAGAAATAGGCGTGTGTTGTTTATAAGCCCCGCACCTCCCACCGGTCCATGATGTTGTTTTGTAGCAGCCTGAACTAACATAAGACCCCTATCTCCAGGGAGCCCCAGGTTCCTGGATAAATCCTCTGCCAGGTCTTGGTGGCTCCTGGTTTGCTGGTTAGTGTCTGCCCAAGCATGGAAGCAAAACTAGATGCAACATTGATTCAGCAGCAGAAGGAAACTAAGCTAGATTTCCTTCATTGTGATAGATTTATGCTGCTGACCTATCTCTAACTTCATGCCTGGTTCACAAGGGTCAGGAATATGCTCCAAAGCAGGAACAAAGCCAAGCACAGAGAGCAGACCTGTGACTTTGACCACAAAGGACTTCCTGTTGCTGCCTAACTGGGTTTACACGCGGTGAGTGGTGTGATTGTGCAGTTTTCTCAATGAGCCACATAAATGGCCCAACAAATGAGGATTCAAGTGAAAGGTTTCCAAAGTGGACACCATGACTTCCCAACATAGTACCTACAACTCAAGAGAGAGTGGTTTCTCATTGCTTCTCAGGTCAAATCCATAGTGCTTAGCAGAGGACTTGGCTTCACCAACTGCCAGCAGCTTGGCTCGCTCTTGACCAAGGCAAGTCACCCAAGCCAGCTCCCACCCACCACGGGCACTACCACTGAAGGCTCGCCACCATCTGGGGCTCTCCCCTTACATCCACGTCACTTTTGCCAATCTACTTCTGTCATGCTCTTCTAACTTCAATTCAGAAAATAAAGAAGAAAATATATATATACATATATATATATGTATATATATATGTATATATATATATTTATTTTTACATAACAGCCTTTGAAAAAGAGTAGAAGCAGTCCAAAGACAAATGCCAGTGTTGAACCATGTTTCTTAGTCCTGGGTGGGTGGGTGTTAGTCGTTCAGTCATGTCCAACTCTTTGTGACCCCATGGACTGTAGCCCACCAGGCTCCTCTGTCCATGGACTTCTCCAGGCAAGAATATTGGAATGGGTTGCCATTTCCTTCTCCAAAGGATCTTCCCAACCCAGGGATTGAACATTGCTCTGCCACACTGCAGGCAGACTCTTTACCAACTGAGCCACCAGGGAAGCTCAACTCTTTATAGTTCTGAAAGAGTTTAAATACCTCTTAATAGTATAATCATAGGTGTATTCTTTTTGGTTACCATTTCTCATCATTCTTGTTGAGCATCAATTATGCATGAAATACTGCCTGGGGGGAGACAAGGAGTGTGGTCTAATCTTTGACCAAGAACAACTTCTGGTCCAAGGAGGAGACAGGAGATGTCCAGGAAGTTAACTGCTAGAACAAGGTGTGAAGAAGTCTCCAGTGAAGGCTCACCAGAGGAGGGAGCCCAGAAGGATGTTTTGGGGAGAAGGAGGGATGGGACAGGCTCTCCAGGCAGAGAGAGCAGCTTGTACAGGCTTGGAGGTGATTTAAAAGTTCTGGGGTCTTTATAAATAGAGAGCTGTACTTCAGCATGGCAGGGATAAATCGAGTCTTGACTTTTCTCTGCTCCAAGCTGACCAGTTCTTACTCCTCTCCTCAAAACATTCTGTCTCAATGTAGGTCCTAGTGTCTAGAGGAAGCATAGGAAGCAGACCTGTCTTTTGTCCAGGTTGGAAGGAAAAGGTTCAAATTTTCAAATTGAGATATCTATCCAAATGACAGGATATAATATCTATCACTTGAGACAGACGGTGACCTTAGTTTTAATAGCACTATAAAGGCCCAGTATGCTTCAGGAAAACAGTCCTTCACACCCTCTGAAATGTGGAAACTTACATGATTCCCAATAAAAGTTTAGAAATAGGTAATAGAAGGGATATTGGCATGTTGAATCCTCTCTAAATCCCCCAAATTCGTGACTCCCAAGCATCCTGATGGAACTAGTGATGGGTTTACAATTCCGTTGGTGGATTCCATTGTGTACTTTGTTTTGACTCTTACGATGTGTCAGATGTGGCTTCCCTGGTGGCTCAGCGGTAAAGAACCCACCTGCCAGCACAGGAGACTCAGGTTCGATCACTGGGTTGGGAAGATCCCCTGGAGGAGGACATGGCAACCCACTGCAGTATTCTTGCCTGGAGAATCCCATGGACAGAGGAGCTGGTGGGCTATGGTCCGTGGAGCTTCACAGTCAGACACCACTGAGCATGTCAGTTAGCCTTTTTCACCCCCAGACAGGAGTCCTGTGACTAGTTGCTCTGATTCTACAGCACTCCCACTTGATTTTCCATCACACTATAATATCAGTAACTCTAGCAAATCTCTAAGTAGGTGATGTTATATTAATATCACCCCTAACACTTAGACTTGGCCAAAATGAAGTCCACAAGATGAATTGCAGACTTCAGTAAAAGCAGTTATGTACTTAACAGCACCAAAATTTTCCATTACAAATACTGTTTTTACTTTTTCTTGATTAAAAAAAAAAAAAAAAAGTGCCTGGAGGGGGCTTTGAATTTCTAAGCCTTTGAATTTCTAAGCCTTCCAGATCAAAGATTTCTTCAGCTGTCTGAATTATAGGAATGTTGAAAAACAAAACCAAATCCTTTTCCTGCTATAAAATCCTTGCCATATTTTTGTCTTTAGGTAACTCAAAACGGCTGAACTAAAAAATGAGGTTGGTGAGTTCTGAAAATTCATCAGAAATAGAGTAGTCAATAATTTTGAAAGTGTCATTCTAATTAATCTGACCCAAGAATAAATTTTACTAAATTCTTATTTGATAATCCAGGAAATTGCTAAATAGCACTTAGAATAAAACAACTCATGGCTAAGGATGCCAAAACGTTTTAAATTGTTTATTAAAGTGATTCAAGACTAAGTTGTAATAATTTGGGCATGGTGGTAGGAGCAGCCAATATAATTTTCCCGATTCTACTCACACTCTTGGCTACATTATGTGTTCTTTCAGCAGCACAACTGGCCAATGATGAGCTATTTCAAAAGCTCTTGCAGAAAGCATAGGCTTTCCTAAAGTAGTAGTTTATATGGAGTCATCAGTTTGCTAACAATTTCAGTATACAGCCTGACCCTCAGGATAAATGGCTTCTACCAGGGGGATGATGTTAACTCATTGGTCATCTGCTGTAATAGACACCCTAACAGTTTATTCAGTAGAGAAATCACATTATGCTCATAGTCATGAAAAAACTAGATGGCAAATACAGTGAAAAGAACATGTTCTTTGCGCGGGGCAGTAGCAATGACTTATGTGCTTTCTGACATTTGAAGACTTAAGGCCCTTTTTATGTAAAGAGGACATTTGATTCTAATTTCCTCTATGTTACCTCTAAAATTTTTTTAATAATTTTTTTCTAAGTAGTTTATAAAGAAATATAGAGAAAAGTTAGAAGACAAAAAAGTGTAAAAATTACACACAGAAAAGAGTTTTAAAAATCCTACTATTGGCCTTTGTTTTATGTCACTCTACATTTTGTTGATTTTGTTTTATAAGAATGTATTTACATAATTGAGATCGTGCTGCATACAGAATTTCTGCTTTTTTCCTTAAAAAGTGTAGCATTAGTCTTAATGAATGCATGCTATTGCTTTACAACCATTTAGGGACATTCAGGTTGCTTCCAGTATTTTGCTATCATAAATAATGCTGTAATTTTCATCTTTATACATAAAACTTTTCCAATATTGCTGTATTAGACAAAGGCTTTGGGTTGTAAGTCACAAGAAATCAATTCACCCTGGCTTAAGCAAATGAGGGAATGTAATAGGTTGGGTAACTGAAAAGCTGGGGGTGGAGATTGGCTTCAGGCATGGCTGGATTCAGAGACTGAGCAACGTCTTCTAACATCTATCTTTCCATCTTCCCTTCCTAATTTCATTCTCATGCCTGCTCCTTCTCCTCTTCCCTAGCTCTGTCCTGGTATTTCTCACAGAACTCTCAGCACTGAGGCTCACTAACATGGCTGGGGTCAAATGCACATCCCTGAGCCTGTCACTGGGGGCAGGGCAAGGGAATGTTCCAACTGGTCCACAGGACCTCCCCACCTCTCCCACCTGACTCTTCCACCACCCTCACTCTGCACACCTGGACCCTTGGCTGTTTCTGGAACTCTTAGTCTGCCGTTCATCCAGGGCCACAGCTCTGGTCCCCTCTGCCTTGCTCACTCTGCCCCAGGGTCCCCATGGCTTGCCATACCCTCACTCCCTTCAGGTCCTACCCAGGGACTCCCCTGACCACCTCTTCACTCTCTAGTCACTCTCCTGGCCTGTTTCTCTTCATGGACGTATAACCACCTGATGTTGTTATATATTCATGTGGTATGTATTTGAATTATTTGTCTCCTTCCAAGGGAACCATGAGAGCTGTTTGTTTGCAGCTCTCTCCAGCATCTAATATTTATCAAGTGAGTTAATGAATGAATTTGCCAGACCAGGCATGTACCTGTCTGAAGAGTCAGCACACCCTAAGGATAAGAAATGCCTGCGGGGATGACGTGATTCCTCAAAGAAAACCGGTGGCCATCTCCAGATCAAGGGGGACTGGATGCCAGATTGACCAAAGCAGTGTCACGTTTTTAAGTTCAGATCACTTTCTACAGCAAGGTCCCAGGAGTGGAACATCAATGGATACGAATGTTTTGAATTTCCAGGTATGTACTTTAGCCTTATTGTTTAGTCAGTTGTGTCTGACTCTGCAACCTCATGGACTGTAGCCTTCCAGGGTCCTCTGTCCATGGGATTTCCCAGCAAAAAATACTAGAGTGGGTTGCCATTTCCTTCTTCAGGGGATGTTCCCAACCCAGGGATCAAACCTGGATCTCCCTGCATTCTTTACCATCTGAGCCACCAAGGAAGCCCTCATACTTTAGCCTTCCAGCCCCATAACCTCCTTATGGTAGGCAAAATAATCTTAAATGCAGATCACCTCATGCCCCCCACTTCTTAAGCCCAAGAGCTCTCCATTGTACTGGAAATAAAAGAAAAGCTGTGCTCTGGCCCCAGGCCCTGAATGCTCTGCACTCAGCCTTACTCTCTGACCCTCAGCCTACAGCACACTGGCTTGCTGTTCTGGATCCTCATTGCACCTCAGGATCCTCATATTTTCTCTCCCCATTGGCATGAAGGCCTATATCCCAGGTCTGGCCTGACAGCTACCACTTCTGTCTCCTCCAACCTCAGCTCAAATGTCCCCTCAGGAGGCCACCTGAACGGCCACCACCACCCACACTCCAGCCTCTCCAGCAAACCTGTTGTGTTCTCTCTACAGTATCAACACCCTTTTATATGGCACCTCATTTAATCTGTCTTCATCACTAGAATGTCAATTCCGTGATGCCGGTCCCTGTCCACTGCTGTAATCCCAAACTCAAAACTTGCACATGGCATGTTAAAGGGATTTTAATGAATTTTTTTGGAAAAATAATGAAAAACTGCTTTTAGGAGGCTTGCAGCAATTAACACCCCCATCAACAATACAAGTATTCATCATCTTATCTCTCATTGAAGCAGTTTTCTTAGAACAGTGCTCAAGAGATGGAATTCTGGGGGACCCTCACAGCTTGAGCCCTGCAGGAAAAGCAATGGGATTGTTCTGTGATACCTACCACTCCCGTTTGAACAGAGATTAGGCACACTCTGGTACAGCAGGTACGTTACAACAAGAGCCACCAATAGGATTTTACTTTCCCATCCAGTTTAAGTATAGCCTGAATCTTCATCCCTATTATGTAAGTGGAAAAAAAAAAAAAAGATTCCTTTCTTTGGCAACTAGACTCCAGTGAACTTTTCAAACATGTTATATTGAGTAAAAAATGGGTGAATAATCAGCTCAAGTATCTGGAATCTGGATGGGCATCACTTCTCTGCATTCTTATCACAAATTATCCAGTTGTGTTAATATTTTGAATTGCATAACCTTTATTAATCTGTTCACTGGTGACATCAAATGCATATATTTCTGTACATTAGTTTTTTTAAAAGAACTTTAGGTTAAAAAATGTCTTTCAAAAATAATCGATTTATATAAAAAGTATTTAATATAGAGAATAAGCACCCTTCAAAGGTAAAAGTCCCTGTGATATAGATAATACTAATCAAATCTCCCTTTGAAAATAATTTCTGTTTGAATACAAAATAATACACTTCTTGTCTCCATCTTTTTCAGACAAACCTTCAGCATCACTCAATTTGGGGATCACCCTTAATCCAGCAAAGGAATGATTGTGTGTCTGTTCTTCCAAAGAAGATACCAAATACAAAGTTTCTAGTTTAAAAATAGCACCACTGGAGGAAAGGGATAAGTCTTTTTAAGTGCAAAGTCCCTAAACAAGTGATTTACCAAAATTCATGATAACTAAATTTTGAGTGGTTGGTTGTTATAACCTTTCTGTAATCTGGAGCGGAAAACAGAATAAAGTTGAAAAACAAAGCAAAACAGTAACTTTGAAGAATCAGCCCATACACACACACACCCCCCTGCCAGACTGTGTTCTTTGCTGTCTGCCAGTTGCATCACCAGTCGGCGACCTCTACCACAAAGGGCGTTTTCACGTCTATCTTGCCGCTGTTGACTATGGAGCAGTCGGTGAATGGGCGGTCGTGCCCGTCAGTTGCCTGCAGTTCTATGGAGTGGACCACCGTCTGGTGAGAGAAAAGGAGACCCATGGATTACTTCCGACCAGCAACTATGATGGTCAAGAGGTAAAATCAATGTGAAGTCTGAGCCCTAGTGGGAAATAAGTTTTCATTTTTTGTGATTACAAAAACCATGCAAGCTAACTATGGAAAACTTAGGAAATCGATATATAACAGTAAAATTTACCTACAAGCTTGCTGCTCAGAGGGCATATTTGTGTATTTCCTCTTTTCTTTTTATTAGCAACCTAGCTCTAATAAAAACTATTTCTATTCACTTGTTACAGCCCAACTTACGAGTTAACATGGAATTTGAGATAATTTCAGCTCCTCTCTGTAAGAGGTCTAAGCATAAGAAAATGAGCCAGAAAGCAGATTTAGTAATGGAGCCAGTTCTGGGTTTGCCCATTTTAAAGCTGACTCCAGTGATCTACATGTTGTACGTGTGTGTACCCAGTCACTTAGTTGTGTCTGACTCTTTGCAACCCGATGAACTGTATGTAGCCTGCCAGGCTCCTCTGTCCATGGGATTCTCCAGGCAAGAATACTGGGGTGGGTTGCCACTTCCTCCTCCTGGGGATCTTCCTAATCCAGGAATTGAACCTGCCTCTCTTGCGTCTCATCTCCTGCATTGATTGGCAGGCTGATTCTTTACCACTAGTGCCACCTGGGAAGCTGACTCTACAGGTTGAATCTGATACTAATGTAATCTCTACCCCAAGGGCTTCCCTGGTGGCTCAGACAGTAAAGGATCTGCCTGCAATGAGGAAGACCTGGGTTCGATCCCTGGGTTGGAAAGATTCCCTGGAGAAGGGAATGCTACTCACTCCAGTATTCTGGCCTGAAGAATTCCATGGACTGTATAGTCCATGGGGTCACAAAGAATCAGACACAACTGAGTGACTTTCACTCACTACCCCACCGGTGGTATAAAGACCCCTTTCTCTACTCTGGATGGTTGCACAGCCCATGGACCACTCTGTCTCATACAAGGCAAGGACTAAGCTGCAGCTGCTGCTGCTAAGTCGCTTCAGTCGTGTCCGACTCTGTGCGACCCCATAGACGGCAGCCCACCAGGCTCCGCCATCCCTGGGATTCTCCAGGCAAGAACACTAGAGTGGGCTGCCATTTCCTTCTCCAATGCATGAAAGTGAAAAGTGAAAGTGAAGTCAGTCGCTCAGTTGTGTCCGACTCTTAGCCACTCCATGGACTGCAGCCCACCAGGCTCCTCCCTTCATGGGATTTTCCAGGCATGAGTACTGGAGTGGGTTGCCATTGCCTTCTCCCAGGACTAAGCTAGTATATCTCTAATGAGTTTCTAAAATAGGTTGAAACAAAATAGCAACAAAGTTTCTCAGTGCTTTGGACATGGTGTCAGCTAATCCAAATTAATTTAAGATAAAAGATCAGCATTCTAATAATAATACATATTTCTAGATAGATTGTGTGTGTGGGTTCATATGTGCCTATGCATACCTAAAGCAGCAGCTATATACCTGAATTACCTGTGGCAGGTTATAAACTGCTTATTTAATGGTTAAAATGGAAATTTCTATGTTGGGTATATTTGACCACAATTTTTAACATGCTTGTTTGCAGGCCCACCTGTGAAGGTTCCGATTCTACAAATCTGGGGTGAGGTCCAGTGTTAAGAAAACCACTTAGACAATCTCTGGAGGTTCAGGGGGTGGAAGTCAGGAGATTGTGAAAATTCCTTGAAACTGTATGACACACACACTTTCTTATTTTCCTTCTAGAGACAGTTTATAGTTTTTAATAGTTTCTCAAAGTATTATATGACTCATAAAATGTTCAGGACTCTTTGTCTAGGACCAGGAAGCCGATCTTCCAGGATGCATGCCAATAGTGGAGGGAGGTTAATACAGCAAACCAGGGCACCAAGACACAAGATCCAGAAGACTGGAAGGAAAACCATGACCAGAAGAAGGAAGCCCCAGATGCGTACTCTTCATTTTTCTTAACAGCCTAGCATTAAAGTGAAAGTGAAGTTGCTCAGTCATGTCCAACTCTTTGCAATCCCATGGACTGTAGCCTACCAGGCTCCTCTGTCTATGGAATTTTCCAGGCAAGAGCACTGGAGTAGGTTGCCATTTCCTTCTCCAGGGGAATCTTCCCGACCCAGGGATTGAACCCGGGTCTCTTGCGTTGCAGGCAGACACTTTACCATCTGAGCCACAAGGGAAGCATTATGTTGTATTTAAAAATGCTCACTTGAATCAGTTTACATTTAAAATACTTGGAATCTGATTAGCCTCAGCAGTCAAAACTCCAAACTGTTTTAACACGTGCATGTCTATGTTTAGCTCATTTAAAAAGCAGTAAGAGGCTGGAGACTAGGATTCCTTGCTATTCGAGAATACATTCTTTTGAGGACACTGGCTCATGAAAATGTAGGCATGTCCTTCACTGTGACGGGACCTAAAGTGTTATATTAAGTGACAGGTGTTTGCCCCATTTGCTTCTCATCCCGCTTGTTATTTAATCATTAAGTTTTTTCCAACTCTTTGGGACCCTGTGGACTGTAGCCCACCAGGCTTCTCTGTCCATGGGATTTCCCAGGCAAGAACACTGGAGTGAGTTGCCATTTCCTTCTCCAGGGGATCTTCCCAACCAAGGGATCAAACCTGCATCTCCTGGACTGGCAGGCAGATTCTTTACTACTGAGCCACCTCGGAAGCCCTATCCCACTTGCCAATGAGAATTATTTGACAGTTCTGGTTGAACATGTCTTTGCCTTGTAAGGGAGGTTCTGAGTCAGCCAGCTCAGTTCCTGCCCTTTAGTTGGGTAGAATCAGAATAACAGGTAGACGTTGTGGAAGAACTACAGTGAGTGAAATTAGTTTATTTATGTTTGGATGAGTTCGCATGAAAACAATGACATATGGCAGAGGGAAGGGACTCGAGGATGCTCCAGGGTTGTACCGGGCAGACCTTACAGCTGCCACTTGAGGAGCTGGAAGAGCATCTTTGGGCAGCTGCTAAGGAGGAGAAATGCAGGGAGTGGAAGGGAATGAGGATTTTAAGAATTCTTCCTGTGGATTATGAATTGGACTCCTTTGATGTTCTTTGAGACACAGGAGCATAAATTTGAATTCTCTTTAGGAATTCTGGTGATTATACTGTGTGCCTCTGAAAGTGACTTATATGTGTGCTGAACTGCATGGGCTCAGGGTTTTTAAAAATATTTTAAATCATGGTAAAGAACACATGGAGAAGAAAATGGCAACCCACTCCAGTATTATTGCCTGGAAAATCCTATGGACAGAAGAGCCTGGCAGGCTACAGTTCATGAGGTTGCAGAGAATCACACACGACTGAGCAACTGAGCACAAGAAATACATAACATATAATTACCATCTTAGCCACTTCTAAGTGTAACTTTAAGTTCATTAGTTTAAGCATATTCACATTATTGCGCAACTAAATCTCCAGAATTTTTTCATCATGTAAAACTGAAGATTCATAGCTATGCTCATTGAACACCAGCTCCCCATTTCTTCATCCCCCAGCCCCTGGAAACCATCATCCTGCTTTATGTTCCCATGTACTTGACTACTTTAGATCGCTCATTTGAATGGAATCATACAGTCTTTTCGTGACAGGCTTACTTTACTTGGCAAGACATTCTCAAGATTTATCCATGTTTTAGCAAGTGACAGGATTTCCTTTCTTTTTAAGTTTAAATGATATTTCATTGTACCTACAGGATTTCATTTGGTTACATTAAAATGGCTTTCCAATTATATCTAATAGTATGATAAATTAAGGACTCAACTTCTCCCCCAGCTTCTGCTCCAATACTCCTAATAATTAAAATACCGTGTGTGTGTGTGTGTGTGTGTGTGTGTGTGTGTGTGTTAAGTCGCTTCAGTCATATCCGACTCTGTGAGCCTATGGAGTGTAGCCCACCAGGCTGCTGTGTCCATGGGATTCTCCAGGCATGAACACTGGAGTGGGTTGCCATGCCCTTCTCTAGGGGATCTTCCCAACCCAGGGTCTGAACCCATGTACCATATATACTTGATTCACCTTTGAAGAGGCCAGTCAGCATATAATTATGGCTCTCCAAGAAGCATAATTTGAGAGCAAATCACTAAGAGTACTTTCATTATAAAGCTTTGAATGAGGAAAAATAATATATCAAGTTACCATTCCATCGAGGACTTTTCCAAATACCACATGTTTGCCGTCCAGCCAGGTGGGCTTGGTCAAGGTGATAAAGAACTGAGAGCCGTTGGTGTCAGGCCCTGCATTGGCCATGCTGACCCACCCAATGCCATAATGCTTCAGTTTGAAGTTCTCATCTGGGAATGTCTCACCATAAATGCTTATACCTGGGTGAGACAAAACAAAAAGGGTAGAGTCAAAAGATGTTATACAAAAGTAAATTCTTCAAAGGGAAGTATAAGGTTTGAGTAGAACTGGTTAAGAGAACCCTATAGAAGAAGATGGGAATGAGGAAAAGATAGTCAAACATAAAGAGCAATTAAGCAGAGGATAAAATTTACTCCTTAAGGAAACAGAGCACCAGGGACCAAAAGAAACAAACAAAAGCCTTAAGTATGACACAAGATGGCAAAGATGCCCTCTGGCCTCAAACGAACACCCAAACCTTGACCAAGCAAGTCAGTGATTTCACTTTGAAATGAGAAGGAAGGGAAGGACAGGATGGCATGGTAATGTCTGATGGAATGATGGGTAAGCCATCCTAGTGACCCCGTCGCTGTCCTGAGTGTCAGGTCGCTTGTCCTGGGTCACTCATACCTCAGCAGCCAAGCCAACTGCAATATACACTTAATATACACCCTTAGCCAATCCTCATAACAGTCCTATAGGATAGGTTCTCTCATTGCCACTGTGAATGGGAAACTTATCAAACTTATCAAATGGGAGCTTATCAAACTTGAAAAAAGTAAAACTTGAACTTCTGGCTCCAACTCTGGTTCTCTAAGCACTTAGAGCCTCAGTACTAAGAAGAACAGTGCCAGCCTGGAAGTCATTAGGCTTGATGACTTCAGGGTACAGAGGGTGACAGCAACTGGGAGCAGCCAGGGAGCCAGCCTTGAGCCAGAGGCAGGCATGGGGGCTGGAGATCTAGCACAGCACATTTTTCCTATAAAACAACAGTTCAGACCATCTGCTCCATCCCCCAACCCTGAGTGCCTATGACACCCAACTTCTCCACTGCAGGGCACCTTATCCATCGGTGGCCAGCCTTAAAGTCCTGGCTCAGTTAGCGCTCATGTTATCTCCTCCTCACTATGCAGTACTTGTGAAGGACCAGGCAAAAAAGTTCCTTAAGACTTGGCTCTTACATGGGCATTTTCCTTCATTTTATACAACCAAAACCTCTTCATAGCTAGCATAGTTAACTTTTCAAACAGGTTATCTAGAAAGAGTTGCCATAGAGGAATAGCAAGGACACTTTGTGAATCTTAAGGTGTACATCTTGGGATATACAGCTTCTAAATAAATAACTGGATATTTTAACAACTTCACTCCTTTGTAACTCTTATTTTATATTTATCTGAGTAATTAATATTTAATAATTTAAGGAACCCTGCCTTTTTTTTTTTGGTAGAAGAGGTCAAATATAATTCATCTTCCTAAGGGGGAAAAAAAATCCAATCCTGGCTCAGTTAGAAGGACCAGAAGTGAATACCAAAGGTAAGCAATTTATAGCTGGTTGGTAAGTGGCATACGAAGTAGCCTGGGAGGAAAGTTCTGCCTACAGAGAGGTCTAGGCTAAATTTAAATGATCCAAAAGGTCCTATTTCCAAAACTCAGAGAATTTTAATTCTGTACATGCATGTGCACACACGTGCGCGCGCGCACACACACACACACACACACAAGGCAGAGAGAGCAGAGAGAGAAAGAAAGATGAACAGAAGAGAGAACACAGGGAAGTTCCATCACCATTCCTGCCGGGCCCCAGGCAGGACCGCAGAGTGCCAGTCCTGAGGGGACCAGCACTGGAACTTCAGGCTTTTCCACCGGAGACCCAGCTCTGCAGCAGCCCCATTCAACCAAGTAACCCGAACACGTTCCTCTGATCCAGTCTACATTCCCATACCCAGCAGCATTTCCACCGGTGTCTTGGCAAATCCAAGCATTTAATGACAGCCATTTTGTTATTTTAAAAAAACCATTGCAATAAACATAAAATTAACAATAGTGTTTGAAAATGGCTTGTTTCTTTAAAACGTTAGCGATTTACTATGTACCAAACCCAGTATTTTCTGAATTAAAAATATTAAACCTGAAGTAAATAAAAATTCGGTGTAGTTCCATATTGTATGTATGTTCAGGAAAAGAACTCACTATATTTATGAGGAAAAGACAGACCAGGGAGCTGGGCAGCTGGAATCCTCAATGAGAAACAATAAGCTCAGATATATTTGGAATTCTATAAACTGAATTATGGGTTCTTTATTGAATTCTAATGGTGTTGATAAAAATTAATTTATACTATAATTGTGACAAGTGGTCTATTACTCAATTTTTTATTACTGCAAAAGCTGATGATAAAAAGAGAATTTTGAAAGAAAGAGGTAAATTCACCTGTGATCCTGCCACCTAAATACCAGTCTCATCATTCTGGCATGATGCTTCTGGACCACCCCACCCCCGCCAGCAAAATGCACTTCTGCAGCTGGCTGTCCCCCTCCAGGGCACACGGCTTCTCAGTCTATCTCTCCTTGCTGTGACAGACATCTTTCCATATTGCTACATACCAGAAGTCTAGGATTGTCATAACTGCAAAACAGCCTACTAAAGGAATACATCTCCACTAAAGAAGGATAATGAACACCCAAGCAAAGACTGTTTAAAATTAGGAGGCCTCACTCATTCGCACCTACCAAGATTTTGTTAGATGAGGCACCCCCCGACCAAAAACTCTTATCTTTCTGGAAGAATTAAGTTTGTCTTTTTGACTTTGTTCCTTGAAGCTGGGAGTTCAATATGCTGGGCAAATATATCATCTTAGTCTGAGGTCTCACTCGGGTAAGCAGGAAAGGAAAAGCTTAAGAGACAACATTACCGCCAGTGCCATCTCCCCGGGTGAAGTCTCCTCCTTGAATCATGAAATCTTTGATGACGCGATGAAATTTGCTTCCTTTATATCCATATCCTTTCTAAAGAGATTATGTCAATTGAATACACAAGCAGATATAACCCTTACTGTAAGATAAACCCCAGTGTTTATCTGGAAATGACAAAATGAGAAAATTACACAAAATATCTACAGAACTAAATTAGGTACCTACAATAGTTTACTGACAGATATGTATCATTAGCTGACTGAAAAATAAATAACTATGGAAGTAAAATACTAACATGCACAAGTAAAAAGTCTGCATTTTCACTTAATGACTGTTTCACTTTCTAGAACCTTGAGGAAACGGAGTGCTTAAAGAATACAGATTTTATAGAAAAACAAAGTAAAATATTATTAGATGTCTCGGGTTCATCTCATCTACTAATTTAATACTTATTTTCCCAGGTACAACTTTTTTTTTACATTTACATTTTTTCAAAGGTATTTGTTTTTAATTGGAGGATAATTGCTTTTCAATATTGTGTTGGTTTCTGCCATGCATCAACATGAATCAGCCATAGGTATACATGTGTGCCCTCCCTCGGGAACCTCCCTCCCACCTCCACCTCATCCCACCCCTCTAGGTTGTCACAGAGCCCCAGTTTGAGTTCCCTGAGTCATGCAGCAAATTCCCACCGGTTATCTGTTTTACATATGGTAGTGTATATGTTTCCATGCTATTCTCTCCATTCATCCCCAAGGATACATCTGTATGTTTGGCTTAAAAGGAGGAAGATTCAATTCTGTGCACAGTTAAAGGGGATAAAACTGAGACATACCTCTCCTGTTGCCAGAGCGACAAAATTTTCCACAGTCTTGGGCACGACTTTTCCAAAGAGGCCAATTACGATTCTGCCAACATCTTTATCTCCAATCCTCACATCAAAGAAGACCTGCATGTGGTGGAAAGGTGGAGCACGAGGTTACACTGTGGAAAAGCCACAGTACAAGGTGAGTGCATGTGACAGTCTGAGAATGGACCCACGTGTGAGGGCCTCAGCCACCAGCATTTTATAAAGGAGGGAGTGAAGGAGCAAGAGATAAGGGAGTTCTGAAACCATCTTTGTGGGTGCATTTCACTCGCAAATATTCATTCACCAAACCATTATGGAGCACCATCACTGAGTCAGACACTGCGCTAAGAACCGGGTTTAAAGTTGGACTCCGTACTGTCAGAATGAGCCAGTAACGTCTTCAAGAATTCCTCTCCCCCAAGTACCCCAGACACACGCTGCTGTCGCCTCGTTTCCTAGCTCTGTGGACAAAAGCTAGGGGTTGAGAGTGGAGACTACTGTTCTTCTGAAAGGTGATGCTCTCCAGTCTTGGCAGGAGAAAAAAAAACTGGTGAGGAAAGAAATAAGTCTAGCCGTCCAGATTTATTTTTTTGTAACTTTGAGCAGCACCAAATTCCCAATGAGTTCACAGTAGATGTCTGCTGTCAAGGGGCCTGTGAAAGATGATCAAAACACACAGCTCTGCTCCAAAAGGCCTGCCACTCACGTCCAAACACACTAAGACATGCGGGCCTGTGCTGCGTCCTAAGCACAGCAAACATTGCATGCTGGTCCTGACAGAACCATTTACCCCGTACACTTAAGACACCGAATCCGGTCCTCACGTTCCCAAAGTTGCCCAAGTAGAATGTGCCCTTTCTCTGTCACAGCATTTTAAAACAGAAGAGAGCAAGCACAACTCCAGAAGTCAGTCACTTCTTTCTCTGCAGATAAGCCTTAAAAGTTCTCTTGGACTTTTTTTTAACTGTTTCACCTAAAACGTAATTATATACGTTCTGCTTCACAAATCACTGTGTTAAGATAATTTCGAGACAGAACGTTTGAAAAGGCCGCAGAGTCGAAGGGCATTCTGTTAGCAAGTTTAGATTATATAAACCAATTCACTATTTGAATGGGTAAAAAAAAAAAAGACATTCAAGAGATGGCTTTAAAACAATTTAAGAAGGTGTCAAAGAGAAAAGATGTCATACAGTTTAGAAAAATCACAAAGTAAAGACTGTCAAGCTTTAGTTCAAGACAAGAGCCTCTGCCAATACATCAGGATGTCTGTCACAGAATGATGTGATATTTAGTGTTCCGTATGGCATTTTGCAATTTTACATGGCCAGAGCTGTAAAAAACTATTATTATTTACGTGGTAAAAGTTTAGAGAATGCATAAAAGACCAGGCCCTTGAGATTGGGCAGTGCGGTGAAGGAGGACGATTCAGGAAGCTCCATTAATGCCCACAAGAGCCTGGCATGAAGCCTGGGTCAAAGTCGTTCTCCAAAGGGATTTCCAAACCAAGGAGTAAATTCAGTAACAGGCAATAATGAAGAGGCTCCAGGACAAGAACTGGGTATGTAATCACAAGGAAACACCACATAAACCTGCCAGACTTTTAAAATAAAGAAGAGAAAAGAAAGCCTGTGAACATTTCAACGGCAAAGAGAATAAAATGTGGGAGGACAGCAAGAGAAGATGAAGAAAAAGTGTCTGTGTCACCCAGCGTAACTCTCCAATAACCATCCTGTTTTCCTACATGCAGCCTAGCACACGTATTAATACGATGTTTTTTCCCAAACCACAGTGTCCTTCAACTTCTTGCATGATGGCATGAAAATACAGCAGTTTCCCTAACTCTAATGGAAACGATAAAATCAAATCTTATTAAATACTTGTCAAGGATCTCTGCAGAAGGCATTGTAAGGGTACAAGTGGAGGAAGTCCCTGTCCTCAGGGAGATTATGGAGAGAGACAGGCCAAGTACATGAACAGCCATAGCACAAGGCTGTGGGTGACAAGGGCCCCAAGAACACTGAATACTAGTGTGCTGCAGGGACACTGAGGGAAGGCATCCTGACAGAGGTGTGATGGGATGCCAGCCTGGAAGGAGGGGAGCAGCCTCCGGGGACAAGAATGGGCACAAGCCCCACCTGGCAGTTCTTTCTGGAACCAAAGCACTGAGGCAGGAAAAGGGATCCATGTGCAGAGAAGCAACACAACCCTTCTGACCACAACCAGCTGGGAAGGAAGACTCTCACCCATTTCAGAAGGTGGAGGAAGGATCTGGCTAAGAGTTCCAAGTTTTGTTAGGCAATACTAGGAATGTGAAAGACAGAATTTCAATTTGAAGCTGCATTCACTTGGACTACCATTTGTCATGAATGTTGCTCTCTCTGTCTAGGCGATTTCTACCTGAAGGGGTGGAAGTGGCATTTTTAGATCCCCAGTGCCCAGCACAGGTCAGCTCAAGCATATACTAAAAAAAAGGCAATACTGAATGAAGACCAGCGCATACACACACCTAAACAGAGGATAAGGTGGGCCTGGGGTGGCTGCCAGGCAAACCCTCTTACCCTGAGATCTCTCTGACTTTGCTACCTGTCCTTGGGAACAGGCCCTGTGAAAGGGATGAGGCTGCAAAGTCCCACAGAAGAGGAAGCACAGAGATAGTCATTGTGATGAGAAGTCAAGCTTTACAAGAAGGTATATACAGATAAAATGTCATGGTTAGAGGTGGTGATTATCTGTGGAGATCAGGGCAGGCTTCCTGGAAAAGGTGGCGTTTAAATTCCACATTGCACTTTAAGAGCTGGCCCCTTGGTCCCTCCTTTTTTCCCTTGAGGCTGCCCTTGAAAGTCATTTGAAAATTATGGGGCACTAGAGGATGGGAGCCTGGTGGGCTGCAGTCCATGGGGTCACTGAGAATCGGACACGACTGAGCGACTTCACTTTTATGCATTGGAGAAGGAAATGGCAACCCACTCCAGTGTTCTTGCCTGGAGAATTCCAGGGACGGGGGAGCCTGGTGGGCTGCCGTCTATGGGGTCGCGCAGAGTTGGACACGACTGAAGCGACTTAGCAGCAGCAGCAGCAGAGGGTGGGAAGAGATAGGGGAAGAGGCAAGAGAACCTCAAAGAGCCTGCCCCAAACCCTTGTAGGGTTAACTGTGCTTCCATTTCCAAAGTAACTGGGAAAGACACCAAGTGCAGGAGCCATGAGGTCAAGGAAACTGTTCTCAAACCAGCTCCACCACTTATTGGCCATGGGACCTTGGGCAACTCCAAGCCCCTGCTCCTCATTTGTACCTGCCCTGCCACAGGAGGATTAATAAGATAACGCAAATAATACTAACAGTTGACCTCTTAAATCAGGAACTTCAATCAGGGCTAAGCACTTGACCTGCTCTATCACATCTAATATGCAAAACCTTGCCAGCAGGTATTATTTCTATTTCCACTTACAGAGGAGGAGCCTCAGGCATTCTTGGTAACTTGTTATTACCTCAGGTGAAGCCTCTTAGCCACTCTGAGAACTGCAGAAAGTGACAGCAACCTGTGACTTGAGCACAGCTGGAAAGATGGCAGCATTATTTTCTACACTCTCAGGTGTGTGTCGCTGCACAGAGCCCATGGCATCTGCTGGAAAATGCAAGGGTGCAAATGCCAACTGGGTGGATTTTGAGACCAGTGAGGCTCTGAGACTGGGCAGGGGGCTGAGGTGGTGGCTGGCAGCAAGATTCACAGACAAGAAAGGGCCCTGGGAGGGACAGCACTTCATGCCTCTCATTTACAGATTCTTGTTTTCAAACACTATCAGAGGAGAAGCTGAAGACTGCTGGGGAAAACATACAATACACTAGAGTGATGGCCAATTCATCTACTTGTCCCCACTCAGAGAAATCATTTTGAATATTTCCACTTCCCAAGAGAGTAGTTGTCTTAAAATGCCACCACTGAAAAAGTAATTCAGCAGAGTTGAATCTGTGGCAGGACATACCTGCACAGTTAGTTTTTAGAACTTAATGACAAATGGAGTGGGAAAAAAAGGAGATAGTGTTAAGTGACTATTCCAAACCTAGAGTGCATGAAAACTCACTCATTGAATGCACCCTGGCTAAGAAGCCCCACTCTTCTTCCCCTCTCCCTGAGGTTCCCAACCACAGTTCGTTTATCACTGCACCCCCACAGCAGGGCCTTCCTGTTCACTCTTCACTTTCAGGCTACATCAGGTGTTGGGCTGTACCTCTCCCGCCAGTGTCCTCCCCGCTCCTCTGGTGGGGTCTGCACTGGAGGAGCACTGCTGAAGCACCCAATACTGTCATTTTTTCTGGCAGACAGGGGACCAATTGTTAAGACCACCTGCAGCTGCTCCTTCTTCCAGATTCTAAGACACTCCTGCCAGTGGGTTTTCGAGAAGTGGTGATCAAGGGCACCAAATCACTCCTTTCCTCCCTCGGTCTCTCCGGGCATCCTTCCATTATCTTCTAACCTTGGGTAAACGTGCTGAAAAAAGACCTGAAGCTGTAAGGAGGCAGTCTAAGGCAGATCTCCACCCCACCACCTCCCATCGAGATTGAAAGGCTGGCTTCAGTCATGCAGGGGCCTCCTGGGCCTCGCTCAGCAGCATCCCAAGCCCTGTGTCTACTCCCCAGTCTGAAAAGCGCACCTCTCCCTCCCTGGGGGGGATTGATGGTGGTTCCTAAACACGAAAGGGAGGACAGTCCTTGGTTAAGCAAGGCCACGTAACGCCTACTCTACCCCAAGCGACAGGGGCTGGACCTGGGGCTCTGAGAGGCCGGGTGACATCCGCGGGGGCGGCCCAGCTCCAACCCCTCCTCTCGCAGCGCGCCTCCTTCGCCCTCCTGCATTCTTCCTGCTTCTATTCCCAAGTCCCCGCCACGCCGAAGGAAGTCCTCGGCTGTCTCCTCCCTAGAGAAAGGGCTCACCGATTCCGGAAGCTTCTCCCAGCTCGCGGGCTGGTGGCCACGTCGGATCACCAGCCCAGAGGATGACGCTCAGACAGCCCGCGGCGGGGGTGCACTCGGCCTAGCGCCCCTAAAGTCTCCCAGGAGAGCGAGGGCGCCCCCCCCCCCAACGCGCGCGCGCGCGGGGACCCCCACGGCTACCACCTAGCCCCGCGGCCGCCTCCCATTCTTTGCGCCTGGGAAGCCCCCTGATCGCCGCCCCTGACCCTGAGGTTCCAGTCCCCAAAGCTCCCCCATCCCCCCGGGCGGCACGAGGAGAGCTTGCTGCCCGCTGCCCGCTGCCCGGTCACCTTGGCCGTCACCGAGGGGCCTCGCTTGCGGAAGCCCGAGGCTCCCGCGGACGGTACGAGGGCGCTGAGCCCCACGCAAAGCACGAGAGGTAGCAGCGGCCGGAGACCCGGGCCCATGATGAGCGGTGGCGGTGGCGGCGGAGGCAGCGGCTGGGGCGCGACCGCAGACTCCTGGACTGCCGGCGGGACTCCTGGCCCGCTGCGCCTGCGCGCTCCCGGCTCGAGGGGCGGGGGTGATGGAGACGCGGCGATCCGGGCAGGCCCGGAACCTCGGGCGCCTCCTCCCAGGTTCAGCCCAGCGACCCGAGCTAGGGACTTGGAGAGGCGCGCCGCGGAGCGCGGAGCCGAGTCCAACCGCCGCGCGGGTGGAGGGTGCACTGGGCGCGGGCATCCGGAGCAAGCCGGCGCTGCTCGGATGATGCCTGATAGGTCCGGACCCGTAAGTTGAGGGATGCAGACTGGGGCATCGCCGGGAACTTACAGCGTAGACGCATATTAAACCTGATGGAAAGTCGAGGGCTCTCCGGGCTCCGGGTCATCCTGGCATCTTGCTTGCCGCGACGGGTCCCCCTCTGTGACCGCAGCTGCCGTTGGAGCCGAGCAACCTCTGCCAAGCCTGCCAGGTTCCAATGTTCCATCAGAGGCTTTAGCTAAGTTCTGGACTTCTCTCAGAACTCTTGAGAACCTGGGTGTTTCTACTCGATTACACAGGACGAATGACCTCTAATAGAGATGATTCAAATTGGGGATATACTTTTTACAAACTTAAAAATTATGTTTAGAAATTAATGACATGGGGAAATACTCATATTTTTAAATGAAAAACTCATGTTGCAAAATCGGACCTCGATTTTAAAAACGGAAAGAAATGTACCAAAATATTTACAGAAGCTATGGTGATAGGATAATAGGTTTTTGTTTTCTTTGCAATTTTCTGGTTTCCCAGATGTTCCACATTGAACATGTAAGTATTTTATAATCAGGAAAACGTTTTAAAACTCAATGCTGTTTGCCTTAGGACTTCAAAGAACTTTTTTTAATGTAATAGAGCCAAAATTAACTACAAATTAATGATAGTTTTCTCTTGGTTTTCTTAGGGGCTAGTGCCATGTCTTTCAAGCCAAGATTTTCCTTGGGTAAGCACATAGGATTCCTATGTGTAACTAAGTGTAGGTCTAAAATTACACTGGAACCATTTATTATGTATACAAAGGGTAACCACCTCGTTTGAAGGCTGGGCAGAACACTTGTGAACTATTTTGGTATTTCAGTCCAGTGAAGGATCTAATGGCTTTCCTCATCACGCTCACCCCCCAATGAAGAAAGAATCCCCCTTATGTAGCAAGCTAAGGGTATCAGGGGGCTTCTGTCTGCATTTATTTCTCCTGATTCAGATCTAGTACAATGTCAGGTATATAGTGATTTCTCAACAAATATTTATTCAGTGAGTGAATTTTTATATTGGGAAGATTAATACAAATAAAGAGAAATGAACAAAATGTACATGTACAAATCAACAAATTATCAAAAAGAAAATAAGCTAGAACCCCACATATCTAAAGAAATGAAATATTCACTAGCTCTCTAGAAACTCCTCTTGTGTTCACTTGCAGTTGCTAACACTTTCTTCTCCCTAAATTAACCACTATCCTGACGTCTTCCAATAAGGTTTAGTTTTAACTTTGTGTGACTGCAATCTTCTGTGTTCTTTTTGCTGAAATTTATGAAATTCATCCATGATTTTGTGTGTAGCTGCTTTGATGCATAGGACAAGCTAGGGGCTGAATTTTTTTCCATACGAATTCCATTGTCTCAGCATAATTTATTGAAAAGTGACTTCTTATTGCTCTGTAATGCTACTTCTGTCATGGAATAAATGTCCCTACATATATGGGTCTGGCTGTGCTCCCTCTTTTCTGTCCCATTGATGTGTCTATCTTCATGCCAGCACTACATTGTCTTAATGAAAATAGTCTTATAATAAGTCTTCATAGTTAGTAGTAGAAGTCCTCTTACTTTGTACAATAGATTTCTGGCTATTCTTGACCCTTTTGTTCATATAAACTTGAAAATCAGCTTGTCAGTTTCCATAAAGTGGGATTTTAATTGGGTTTGCTTTGCATGTATACCTCCTTTTGGAAAGACTTGGCATATTTGTAATATTGTGTCTTCCATTCATGAACATGGCATAGTCCTCCATTTATAGTCCTCCAGTCTTCTTTAATATCTCTCAGTAAGATTTCATAGTTGTCTGTCTAAAAACTTTATACATATAATGTTAAGTTGATTTCAAGGTATTTGGTCTTTGTTTTGTTTTTTTGCTATTGTAAATTATATCTTTTTAACATTTATTTACCTGTTTGTTAGTATTATATCATAGTAAAATAAATTGTGTATATTAATCTTGAATAGGCTAGTTTGTTAAACTTATTAATTACAATGATTTATCTGTGAGTTATTTAGGATTTTCTACATAGACAACTATATTATTCATAAATAATAACAGTTTTATTCCTTCCTTTCTAATCTTTATACCTTTTATTTCTTTTTCTTGCCACCAGGACCTTGAGTACAAAAAGAAGTGACTATAGGATGAGTCATTGTTTGGGGGTTAAATTTTGCCCCCAAATGGGTACATCAAAGTCAGAAACCCCGGTATCTGTGAATGTGACCCTATTTCCAAGTAGGGGTTTTTTTTTTGCAGATGTAATCAAGTTGAGATCCTATTGAAGTAGGTTATATGACTAGTGTCCCTGTAAAAAGAGGAGAGACAAAGAAACCGCCGCCCCCCTCAGGGGAAACACCATGTGAAGACAGAGAAAGAGACTGGAGTGGTACATCTGAGTCAAGAAATGCCCGGGATAGCTGGCACCACCGGAAGCCAAGAAGAGGCCAGGAAGGACCCTCCCCTAAGGACAGCGTGGCCCTGTCAGCACCTAATTGCAGACATCTAGCCTCCAGAACTGTGAGACAATACATTTTTGTTGTTTTAAATGATCCCGGTTTGTGGTACTTTGTTATGGCAAGTCTAGGAAACTAGTAATACACTTCTCTGTCCTAATGCCAGAGGAAAAGCTTTCAATATTTTACCATTAAGTCTGATATTTGCTGAATATTCTTTTAACTGAGGATATCCTCTTTCAGCTTAAGAGAATTCCTTTTTAGTTCTGATTCGTTAAGAGGTTTTGTCACAAACTTGATCAACATCATGTACTGAAAGCAACCAGAATAATCACATGATTTTCCCTTACTCTGTTCATGTGAATTGCATTGATTTTCAAATCTTCAGCCATCCTTGCTTTCAGGAGTACACCCAGTATGTATTAACCTTTTTTTATATTGCTGTATATGTATATAAAGCAGACTTAACAAGAACTGAAAAAAGGCATTTCTCCTGAAATGAAGTTCAGGAAAAAATACCAGTAAATAAATTGATTTGGCTTTCCAGTTCAGGCTAAGCAAATCACCAGCTTTCCATTTTTATGTTAATGGGTAAGTTTGCCATTTTTTGTTCAGAATATTTGCATCTATATATATATTTTTTTTCTTGGTCAGGATTATTTTAGCACCTTAACATGAATTGGCAAATGGTTGGGGTTTTTCCCTAAGTTCTGAAAAGATATGTGAATGATTGCCATTATTTCTGCCTTGATTGTTTCTTTTAAGCCATCTATGCCTAGAGTTTTCTTTATTGTAGTTTTAAATTATAGGTTAATGTTTTTAATGATTGAGGACTATTTAAGTTTTGTATTCTGTCAATTTTTACATGTATATTTTGAGAAATTTACTTCATTTATATTTTTAAATTTATTTACATAAATTTGTTTAATACATCTTTTTATAATTTTGTAGGTCTGCAGGACTTATAGTAAAGGTTTTTTTCATTCCTGACATTGACTGTTTTTACATTTTTTCTTTTTTTTTCAACAGCTCCATCAAATGAGTTTAAGATTATAATATGTTTGATTTTATTTCATTAGTTTATATCTTCATTCCTTCCTTCTCTTTCTTTGAGTTTAATTTCCTATTATTTTCTATTTCATTGAAATAGACTCTAATTTTTTTTTCACTTAGCAGTACACATTAACTTTTCTTCCGAGTCATTTCAGTTCAGTTAAGTTCAGTTGCTCAGTCGTGTCCGACTCTTTGCAACTCCATGAATCGCAGCACGCCAGGCCTCCCTGTCCATCACCAACTCCCAGAATTTACCCAAACTCATGTCCATCGAGTCGGTGATGCCATCCAGCCATCTCATCCTCCATCATCCCCTTCTCCTCCTCCCCTCAATCCCTCCCAGCATCAGGGTCTTTTCCAATCAGTCAACTCTTCGCATGAGGTGGCCAGAGTATTGGAGTTTCAGCTTCAGTATCAGTCCCTCCAATGAACACCCAGGACTGATCTCCTTCAGGATGGACTGGTTGGATCTCCTTGCAATCCAAGGGACTCTCAAGAGTCTTCTCCAACACCACAGTTCAAAAGCACCAATTCTTTGGTGCTCAGCTTTCTTCATAGTCCAACTCTCACATCCATACATGACCACAGGAAAAACCATAGCCTTGACTAGACGGACCTTTGTTGGCAAAGTAATGTCTCTGCTTTTCAATATGCTATCTAGGTTGGTCATAACTTTGCTTCCAAGGAGTAAGCATCTTTTAATTTCATGGCTGCAATCACCATCTGCAGTGATTTTGGAGCCCCAAAAAATAAAGTCTGACACTGTTTGCACTTTTTCCCCATCTATTTCCCATGAAGTGATGGGACCAATGCCATGATCTTCGTTTTCTGAATGTTGAGCTTTAAGCCAACTTTTTCACTCTCCTCTTTCACTTTCATCAAGAGGCTTTTTAGTTCCTCTTCACTTTCTACCATAAGGGTGGTGTCATCTGCATATCTGAGGTTATTGATATTTCTCCTGGCAATCTTGATTCTAGCTTGTGCTTCTTCCAGCCCAGCATTTCTCATGATGTACTCTGCATATAAGTTAAATAAGCAGGGTGACAATATACAGCCTTGACGTACTCCTTTTCCTATTTGGAACCAGTCTGTTGTTCCAGGCCCAGTTCTAACTGTTGCTTCCTGACCTGCATATAGGTTTTTCAAGAGGCAGGTCAGGTGGTCTGGTATTCCCATCTCTTTCAGAATTTTCCACAGTTTATTGTGATCCACACAGTCAAAGGCTTTGGCATAGTCAATAAAGCAAAAATAGATGTTTTTCTGGAACTCTCTTGCTTTTTCGATGATCCAGTGGATGTTGGCCATTTGATCTCTGGTTCCTTTGCTTTTTCTAAAACCAGCTTGAACACCTAATGGCTTAATAACTCATTTGTTTTTTTATTGCTGAATAGCTCTGCATTGTATGCTATACCGCTGTTTATCCATTTATCTACTCAAGGACATCTCTTGATTGCTTCCAAGTTATGGAATTATGAAAAAAGACACGATTAGCTCTGTATACAAGTTTTTATACAGGTGTAATTTTTCAATTCCTTTGGATAAATACCTTGTAGAATGATTGCTGGATCATACGGTAAGAGTATGTTTCATTTTATACGAAACTGCCAAACTGTCTTCCATGGTGACTTTACCGGCAGTGAGTGAGAGTTCCCGTTGCTCCACATCCTTGCCAGCATTTGGTGGTGTCGGTGTTTTCAATTTTAGCTGTTCTAATAGGTGTGTGTGTGTGGCAGGGTTGGCAGGGGAGGGTGGGTATAGTAGTTCAGCTCTTAATGTTGTGTAAGCCGATTTCTTTTTTTTTTTTTTTTCTTAAATCCATGAATAACAGCATTCCTGAGAAGAAAGAATCCTGGAAACTATGATACAAAGAACTTAGGTTGTGTTTTTTTCCGTTTGTTTAAACTAAAAACAAAACCAAGAATAAGTTACCTATTTCTCCCATCCCCAACTCCCACTGCTGGCAATCACTATCTGTTCTCTGTATGAGATAAGTTGTTTTTTTGTTTGTTTGCTTTTGATGTTTTTAAGATTCCACCTATGAGAAATAATGTGATACTTGTCTTTCTCTCTCTGATTTATTTTCCTTAATTCATCAAATTTTTTAGCCTTTCTTCTTTCTTCTGTGCAATTAAAATGATAAAATTCCCCTTAAGAAGCACAACTTTAGATGCTTTCCACATCTAAAATTTTGATATGTAGTATTTTCGTTATCATTCAGTTAAAAATATTTTCAAATTTACACTTAAAAAAACTCGTGTTGCTTAGAAGTGTAGTTTATTTCCAAAACATAACTCTTTAACAATCCTTTTATTAATAAGTCCTAGCTTAGTTGTATTGTGGTAAGAAAGCATACTCCTTATTATTTCATTCTTTTAAAACACTTGGAGACTTGGTTAATGACATAAGATCTGGTCAGTTTCAGGGGTAAACAGTTTCCTGTGTATTCAGTGTCTTCTGCCCTTGCTGCCCTTCTTGCTGGACTCAGTATTCTGTGTATGTTCATTAGATTGAGCTTGTTAATCCTACATTTCATATCTCTATCATTCTTGACCTTTTATCTGCTTGTTATAAGTGTTATAAGAGTTACTATAGGAGTATGTTAAAATCTCTCATTATCACTATAAATTGTCAATTTCTCCTCATAGATTTGTAAATTTTTCTTCATGTGTTTTAAGGCAATTTTATTAATTATGAGTGCAAAAAACTAAAATATTATTTTTTGATAAGTTGATAATTTTTTATAATTATGAAGTATCACTCTTTACTTCTGGTAATGCTTTCAGCCTTGAAGTCTCACCATCTTTCGTCTACCCAATGCATGGTTTTATCTTTTAATATTATTCTACTTTTAATCTATCTGTCCTTATATTTCAATATATCTCTAGTAAATAGCATAAATTGTTTCTTTAATAAAGTTTGGTATCTTTATCTTAAGCAGAATATATAGCCTGTTTACATTTAATGTATTTACTTCATGTTTCAATTTAAATATAATGTCTTCATATTTTATTTCTATTGGTACCCTATTTTATGTTTCTCTTTCTTCATTTTCTAGCCCTACTCTGATTTGATGGAAGATTTTAGTAATCTGAATTCCTCCTATACTAGTCTGATATTTACTCATCCTTCTAATACTCTTTCAGTAGTCTTATTAGAGATTACAGCATGCAATCTTGATTTTTCAAAGCCTAGTGTTACTTGTTAGTTTTATTCTCTTTCTGGATAATATGAAATCTCAGGACACTTAATTCTATTTGCTTTAATGTAATTTTGTGTAGGTGTAGTCATGAATTTTATTTTTATCCCCACAACTCATAATCAGTTCAGTTCAATCACTCAGGCATATCCAACTCTTTGTGACCTTATGGACTGTATCACGCCAGGCTTCCCTGTCCATCACCAACTCCAGGAACTTGCTCAAAGTCATGTCCATTGAGTCGGTGATCCCATCCAACCATCTCATCCTCTGTCATTCCCTTTTCCTCCTGCCATCAGTCCTCCCCAGCATCAGGGTCTTTTCCATTGAGTCAGTTCTTCACATCAGGTGGCCAAAGTATTAAAGTTTCACCTTTAGCATCAGTCCTTCCAATGAATATTCAGGACTAATTTCCTTTAGGATGGACTGGTTGGATCTCCTTGCAGTGCAAGGGACTCTCAAGAGTCTTCTCCAACACCACAGTTCAAAAGCATCAATTCTTGGGCACTCAGCTTTCTTTGTGGTCCAACTCTCACATCCTTTCATGACTACTGGAAAAACCATACCTTTGACTATGTGGACCTTTGGCAGCAAAGTAATGTCTCTGCTTTTTAATATGCTGTCTAGGTTGGTCATAGCTTTTCTTCCAAGGAGTAAGCGTCTTTTAATTTCATGGGTGCAGTCACCATCTGCAGTGATTTTGGAGTCCTCCCAAAATAAAGTCTCTCGCTGTTTCCATTGTTTCCCCATCTGTCTGCCATTAAGTGATGGGGCCAGATCCCATGATCTTTGTTTTTTTAACGTTGAGTTTCAAGACAGCTTTTTTCACTCTCCTATTTTATTTTCATCAAGAGGCTTTTCAATTTCCTCTTTGGTTTCTGCCATAAGAATGGTGTTATCTGTATATCTGATATTATTGATATTTCTCCTAGCAATCTTGATTCTAGCTTGTGCTTCATCCAGCCCAGCATTTTTCATGATGCATATGAGTTAAATAAGCAAGGTGACAATATACAGACTTGATGTATTCCTTTCCCAATTTGGAACCAGTCTGTTGTTCCATGTCTGATTCTAACTGTTGCTTCTTGATCTGCATACAGGTTTCTCAGGAGGCAGGTAAGGTAGCCTGGTATTCTGATCTCTTTAAGAATTTTCCACAGTGTGTTGTGATCCACACAGTCAAAGGCTTTGGCAGAGTCAAAAAAGCAGAAGTAGATGTTTTTCTGGAACTCTCTTGCTTTTTCGATGATCCAACGGATGTTGGCAATTTGATTTCTGGTTCATCTGTCTTTTCTAAATCCAGCTTGAACATCTGGAAGTTCTCAGTTCATGTACTGTTGAAGTCTCGCTTGGAGAATTTTGAGCATTATTTAGCTAGCATGTGAGATGAGTGCAATTGTGCGGTAGTTTGAATATTCTTTGACGTTCCCTTTCTTTGGGATTGGAATGAAAACTGACCTTTCCAGTCCTGTGGCCACTGCTGAGTTTTCCAAATTTGCTGGTCAGAACTAAATCAAATCCCTTATGATTATACAGTGGAAGTGACAAGTAGATTCAAGGGATTTGATCTGATAGAGTGCCTGAAGAACTATGGTTGGAGATTCATGACATTGTACAGTGGGCAGTGATCAAGACCATCCCCAAGAAAAAGAAATTCAAAAAGGCAAAATAGTTGTCTGAGGAGGACTTGCAAATAGCTGAGAAAAAGAGAAGCAAAAGGCAAAGGAGAAAAGGAAAGATATACCCATTTGAATACAGAGTTCCAAAGAATAGCAAGGAGAGATAAGAAAGCCTTCCTCAGTGATCAATGCAAAGAAATAGAAGAAAACAATAAAATGGGAAAGACTAGAGATCTCGTCAAGAAAATTAGAGATACCAAGGGAACTTTTCATGCAAAGATGGGCACAATAAAGGACAGAAATGGTATGGACCTAACGGAAGCAGAAGATGTTATTAAGAAAGGGTAGCAAGAATATACAGAAGAACTATACAAAAAAATATCTTCACGACCCAGATAATCATGATGGTATGATCACTCACCTAGAGCCAGACATCCTGTAATACGAAGTCAAGTGGGCCTTAGGAAGCATCAGTACGAACAAAGCTAGTGGAGGTGATGGAATTCCATTGAGTTATTTCCAATCCTACAAGATGATGCTGTTAAAGTGCTGCACGCAGTATGCCAGAAAATTTGGAAAACTCAGTATTGCCTAATAAAATCATATACATTTAGATTTATCCAAATACTTGCATCGTCTTTGCTCTTTATTACTTCCTGTACTTCTAACTTTATACACTGATCATTTTTCTCCTGCCTAAAGAATTCTATTTGGTATTTCCTTAAGTGCTACTCTGCTGGTAAGAAATTATTTTATTTTTATCTGGAAATGTCATTCCTGAAGGATATTTTTGCCCAGTTTAAAATTATTTTCATTCAACAATATGAACATGTCATTTCTTTTGACTTCTCATTTCCATTATCTGTATTGAGAAATTTGCTATTACTCCTTTGAAAGCAATCTGTCTTTTTAAAATCTAGATGATTTTAATATTTTTCTATATTTTCAAAGCAGTTATATTAGCATTTGCTTAAGTATAGATTTCTTTTTATTTATCCTTCTTGGGATTCATGGACTTCCCTTGTAGCTCAGTCGGTCAAGAATCTGCCTGCAAGGCAGGAGACCCAGGTTTGATTCCTGTATTGGGAAGATGCCCTGGCAAAGGAAATGGCAACCCACTCCAGTATTCTTGCCTGGAGAATCCCATCTACAGAGGAGCTGGGCAGACTACAGTCCATGGGTCACAAGAGTCGGACACAATTTAGTGACTAAACCACCACTACCTCGGCGTGTCATAGCTATTCTTCCAAGAGCAAGTCTTTGGGCTTCCCTGGTGGCTCAGCTGGTAAAGAATCCACCCGCAGTGCAGGAGACCTGGGTTCGATCCCTGGGTTGGGAAGATTCCCTGGAAAAGGGAACCACTACCCGCTCCAGTATTCTAGCCTAGAGAATTCCACGGACTGTATAGTACATGGGGTCACAAAGAGTCGGACATGATTGAGTGACTTTCCACTCACTGGGATTCGTAGGGCTTCCTAATTCTGTGACTTGATGTCTCTTACCAACTTTAGAAAAGTTCAGTCATTCAAAAATCACTTATAAGCTGTGCCACTACCTAAAGCAATGACTTTCATTTCTGTGCATTCCTTCATGGTGTCCTTCACATGTTTCTAAAGCATTTTTGTGATACAATAGTGGTGTAAATTGTATAATTTAAATAACAGATAAAAGGTAAGATTGATATAAAATGTGTACAGTATATATTACATCTATGCAAATGTATTGCATTTATGAAATGTGAAAAGGATTCACTAGTGTGTTGGCAGTTATCTTTTGTAGTATCAAAATAAACTGGAGGTTTATGTTTATAGCTTGCCACTTTTGTTGTAGATTTGATTCATCATAAAGAGTGCTGTGTTTCATTTACTAATGATTTATGAGTACCAAGAGTACAGTTTTATCATATTTAGGTTTTTTCCTAGTATGTCATAAGTAAGTGTTACATTTCTGCTGCTTTTAACATAAATAGGGCTCTCCAAGCTACCTCTCAGTGTCATTCAAAACATTTTATTTCTTTCCATTGTGTTACTTTTTCCCTCATTTATAAATGACACCTTAGTTGAGTCAAATGTTACCTTCCCTCAAACTACAAAGAAGCTTTGCTAAATTAAATTCATGTTTAGAAAATAAATGCTGAAGGCTTTTGTTAATTCTTGCATTTGAATGGTGAGTTTTTGCCTGGAAAATTCCTTTCAATTGTTGGGATGAGGGTGAAGTCACCTTAGATCACTAAGAGGTGCTAGGTTCTGGCTAGGACTCAGTATTGGAGGGAAGTCACTGGGTCTCTTATTGTTTCGATCTTTAATGTGCAGAGCACATTTTTTTTCTGGAGCTAATTATTTACTCAAATGTTCTCCCTTCATGGACCACCCATGCCAAACTTCAGTGACAGTCTTCAGGGAATTAGAAGGTCATCTTGTCTTTCTTCTCACCTTCCCAGAGCTCCTCTACAGGCCAGAAGAGAAGCGGGAGCATTGACTTCTGTTGACATTTACCCACGCTAGGCACTGGGGTAAAAAAATGAAGATTTGAAGATCCTTGGTTCCTGCCTTCAAGGAGCTTCAGAGGTAGAATGTGTGTATGAAATGGGTTTAAACTATATAAAGTGATTTTTCTTTCATGCCAGTCAATGGCTTTGAGAATATGAGGTGGAGATCAAGCCCATTAAAAATGGCCGTGGAGGGGCAATCTCAGCTTCATTGAGTTCCTACTGTGTGCAAGACCCTGTGAGCAAAGGATTATTAGAAACATATAAAACTGAGGAACTGAAGTTCATCTGAAACTTTAATATGCCTGTTTCTATGAATTTCAAGTGTGAAATCACCCAATTATCTAACTTTAAGTCAGTGGCCACAAATGGTTAATTTAGGGAACATAGAACAAACTGTGGAAAATTCTTCAAGAGATGGGAATGCCAGACCACCTTACCTGCTTCCTGAGAAACCTGTTTGCAGGTCAAGAAGTAACAGAACTGGACATGGAACAACAGACTGGTTCCAGATTGGGAAAGGAGTATGTCAAGGCTGTATATTGTCACCCTGCTTATTTAACTTATATGCAGAGTATATCATGAAAAATGCCGGGCTGGATGAAGCACAAGCTGGAATCAAGATTGCAGGGAGAAATGTCAATAACTTCAGATATGCAGATGACACCATGCTTATGGCAGAAAGTGAAGAGGAACTAAAGAGCCTCTTGATGAAAGTGAAACAGGAGAGGGAAAAATCTGGCTTAAAAGTCAACTTTCAAAAAATGAAAATCATAAAAAAAAAAAAATGAAAATCATGACATCCAATCCCATCACTTTATGGCAAATAGACGGGGAAACAATTAAAACAGCAAGAGACTTTATTTTGGGGGGCTCCAAAATCACTGCAGATGGTGATTGCAGCCCCGAAATTAAAAGACGCTTGCTCCTTGGAAGAAAAGCTATTACCAACCAAGACAGCATATTAAAAAGCAGAGACATTACTTTGGCAACAAAGGTCCATCTAGTCAAGGCTATGGTTTTTCCAGTGGTCATGTATGGATGTGAGAGTTGGGCCATAAGGAAAGCTGAGCACCGAAGAATTGATGCTTTTAAACTGTAGTATTGAAGAAGACTCTTGAGAATCCCTTGGACAGCAAGGAGATCAAACCAGTCCATCCTAAAGGATATCAGTCCTGAATAGTCATTGGAAGGACTGATGCTGAAGCTGAAGGTCCAATACTTTGGCCACCTGATGTAAAGAACTGACTCATTGGAAAAAAAACCCTGATGCTGGGAAAGGTTGATGGCAGGAGGAGAAGGGGATGACTTAGGACAAAATGGTTGGCTAGCATCCCCAGCTCAATGGACATGCATTTGAACAAGCTCCAGGAGATGGTGAAGAACAGGGAAGCCTGGCATACTGCAGTCCATGGGGTTGCATAGAGTTGGACATGACTGAGCAACTGAACAACAAGAAGCATAAGTTGGGTTTGAGTATGATGATTGGGAAGGGGTGAGATGTGGAGAGCAAGTGAATATGGTTCTTGCAACTTAGAGTGAAAAAGGAGATTGATTAAACACTGATTGTATTCCAGAAATTAGGGGAAATCTATTTACTTGAGAGAACTACAATTGAATGCTGTGAAACCCTGATGATTCTTGCTGCACGCTGCATTGATCTGAGTGCTGAATGTGTCTACTTTGACAGGTTCAGGCAACCTTTCCAAAAAATTCTTTGGAAAAAATCAATTATTTAATTGATCTATATATTTATGTTTGCTCCTATTCACTGTTATTTACTATTCATCTAGGCTGCCAACTTTTAAACAATCTTGGTACAAATGTTTGGTCCTAAACATTAGCAGATAGATGTGTTTTATATAACAGTTATGGAGTCCATTAACATGAAGCACTAAAGCGAAAAAAGAAATGAAAGAGATTTATAAGCATGTGAAATGCCCTCACCAGAGATAGTTGAAATAAATCCAAAGTCGGAGGAACATTTATGAAGTTACTACAAGCAGATTTATCTACTTCAAAACATGTTTTGTGGGACTGAAACATACCATCTACTAGGCTTAAGTTAAAAGGTAAAATCTATAAATTGACTCTCATTTATTGGTTTTGATGGTATCTCCCTGTATTTAAGGAAACCTAACTGTCAGAGAAGGCAATGACACCCCACTCCAGTACTCTTGCCTGGGAAATCCCATGGATGGAGGAGCCTGGTAGGCTGCAGTCCATGGGGTCGCTAAGAGTCGGACACGACTGAGCGTCTTCACTTTCACTTTTCACTTTCATGCACTGGAGAAGGAAATGGCAACCCACTCCAGTGTTCTTGCCTGGAGAATCCCAGGGATGGGGGAGGCTGGTGGGCTGCCGTCTATGGGGTCGCACAGAGTCGGACACGACTGAAGTGACTTAGCAACTGTTGCAGAAGAGAGAAATCGCCATTTAAATGTTTCTGTCATGTGCATTCTTGGTAATAGAAATTGCCCTAATAATTTTTCTTTAAAAATTAGAAATTTGGGAAAGCTTAGATTATTAGTACTTGCAAGTGACTTTAAAAGACTTCTAGCACTACTGTTTCACAGAAATACCCAATTCTGAGCCCAAGTACTGGTAACAACAGTAGTCTAGAGGGCAACTTTTTCTTGGCTGCAACTAGAGATATTATTAGCATCTTCAGAAGCAAACATCATCTCCCCCACCAAAAAAAGTTGGCAAAGTAAAATGGTGGCATTTGTCTCCTCGTTAAAACATCAGATTGACAAAGTCCATGTACTACTCCGTTTCAAAAAGTCCCAGCTCTTTTAAACACTGGCATTCTTATCATTTTGTGCCTTCAGTGCTGACTGCTGGCTAACGGTGTCTGTGTGGAGTTCTCCTTGAGTATCTTTCCCCATCAACTGATAAGCCAGTCGCTCCTAGGATTTCTGGTCAAGAGCAGTGCTCAAGAAAGAAAACTGATAGTACATATTTGAAATTGTTGCAGTCCACATTCCTTCTCTTGTTCTGTTTATTTGTTTCTTTCTTTCTCTTTGAAGGTAGGTCTAAAGGCTACTTACTGCGCTTTCAGATGGAGATGGCCCGGGCACAGAGTGGCAGTTTAATACACTTTCCTTGGGAAGGAAAGACACCGACCCTGTAAATCTAGCCTGTATTTGCTGTCGTAGGGCTAATCCATGGCCATAAAATTAGAGTCAAATATAAAATAAATGGCAAGCCACTGTGTTCACATCAATCTATACAAATAAGCTAATGTATTATTTTAGGAGTGAAAACAATACTCTTAATAGCTCCTTAAATACGTGTTAAAGTTCCAGTACGTGCGAATTTATTTTTACAATAAAAATGTTAAGATTAAGGAAAATAGAAAAAAATAATCAAAGCCCTGTTCTCTCGAAAGACGTACCTTCAGGGCTTTGTTGTTTTTCCTTAGCCTTTTGGTTATTTTGCTCATCTAACTTTTTATTTTTCACTGCATTTGATTAATAAAATACTCTCTGGGATGTCTTTTTAATATTTATTTAGCCTGCAGTAGGTCTTCGTTGCTGTATCTGGGCCTTTTCTAGTTGCGGTGTGGGGTTTCTCATTGTGGTGAATTGACAGGTGGGTTCTTTACCACTGGACCACCAGAGAAGTCCTGAGATGGCTTTTATGATGATGTGTAAGTCATGGCTTTAAAATGTTTTTGGAAGACAGAAGATGGTTTACAGAAGTGAAAAAGTGTTAAGTATTCTCTGCTGCCGCAGCAAAGACATTGTTCAAAAGGAAAGATTTTCAGATCTTGCGACCACTGCAGTCATTTTATTTTTTTCTTTTCTTTTTTTAAAATTTATTTTTAATTGGAGGATGATTGCTTTACAATGTTGTATTGGTTTCTGCCATACAACAATGTGAATCAGCCAAAAGTATACATAGGTCCCCACCCCCCACCCCACCCCATCCCTCCAGGTTGTCGCAGAGCACCAGGTCGAGCTCTCCGTGTCAAACAGCAACCCCCCCCTCCCCACCCCGCTATCTGTTTTACATATGGTAGTGTCTGTATCTCAGTGCCACTCCCTCAATTCATCCCACCCTCTTCTTACCCTTCACAAGTCTGTTCTCTATGTCTCTTGTCTCTATTCCTGCCCTGCAAATAGGTTCACCAGTACCATTTTTCTAGATTCCATATATGTGCATTAATAACAATATTTGTTTTTCTCTTTCTGACTTACTTCACTCTGTATAGCAGGCTAGGTTCATCTACCTCACTAGAACTGACTCAAATTTATTCCTTTTTGTGGCTGAGTAATATTGCATTGCATAAATGTACCACGACTTCTTTATCCATTCATCTGTCAATGGACATCTAGGCTGCTTCCATGTCCTGGCTTTTGTAAATAGTGCTGCAGTGAACACTGAGGTACACGTGTCTTTTTCAGTTATGGTTTTCTCAGGGTATGTGCCCAGGAGTGGGATTGCTGGGTCGTATGGTAGTTTTCAGTCATTTTTCAAAAGTAGCAAGTGAAAATGCAATTTGAAATGGATGTAGAAAGAAGGCAAAAGAATCCCCAGTCCAGGCAGGCCCAGGTGTGGAGAGTCACCCATTTCTCAGGTGAGTCCTCTAAGCCCACCTGTTCTTGGGGTGATACCAGCTTCTTACACACCTGAGTTACTCCTCTGAGGGGCTGCCACACCAGCCAGACCCAGCTTCCATCCAGCACCTCCCAGCCTGACAGAGAGTGGTGATGTCTGGGGAAGGAAAAGAACTGTGCAGGGTTGCCAGCAGCCTGGAGGGGAAAGCCCCCTGGGGCTTCCACCTGAGGACTTCCCTGCAGGGACAGCCACACTTGGTCTGTTCTCAAGCATAGGCCAGATGAAAGATTTTAAATAGGGGAGAAGGGAGGATTTTTTAGCTCTTTTTCTATGAAGCACCCATCATAAACTGATCTCAATGATCTGAAAAGCCCCTGAGATTTACACTGAATGAAGGAACGTGCCAGAGACACTTGAAAACTATGACGTTTTCAGTAACAGGAGTCAGTAGAGTCCTTTATGGCTCAACGTAGGTCCTGGAATTCTAGACGCTTGTGGCTTGGAGGGGCTTTCTGAAGGTAATACTTCTGTTACGAGTAGATGACTTTTCAGCTAAAATTCAAAATAATTAGGTGGTTACTAATTCCATCATAAAGTGGTTACTGAAAATTCTTGCCTTCAATGACAGTTATAGAAAAATAGTTTTTCAGTTTTTCTGAATTCAAAAAAAACCAGTGGGAAATTATTCATCACAATGATGATTGGGTTTGCCTTGTTAAGAAGATGAGTACTGAGCTTGGAATTTCTGTGTCATCACTGAATCCTCAATTGTGCCAGTTCTAAATTTATTGATGTGTGATGGATCATTTAATGACTATAAATCCTGTCCCCCAACCCCTCCCCTTCCCCCACTTCCCAGGAGGCACTCTCTTTTTTTGGACTATGTTTTTCTCCAGATGTGTGCCCAGGAGTAGGATTGCTGGGTTGTATGGTAGATCTGTTTTTAGTTTTTTAAGGGACCGCTAGACTGTTCTCCGTAGTGGCTGTACCAGTTTACATTCCCATCAACCGTGTAGGAGGGTTCTCTTCTGTCCACTCCCTCTCCAGCATTTATTGTTTGTAGATTTTTTTTTTTTATGTTAACCATTCTGATCAATAGGAGGTGATATCTCATTGTAGTTTTGATTTATATTTCTCTAATAATTAGTGATGTTGAACATCTTTTCATGTGCCTCTTGGCCATCTGGTCTTCCTTGGAGCAATGTCTATTTAGGTCTTCTGCTCATTTTTTGATTGGGTTGTTTGTTTTGATGATATTAAGCCTCATGAGTGGTTTGTAAATTTTTGAAATTAAACCTTTGTTGATCACATCATTTACAAGTATTTTCTCCCAATCTGTGGGTCGCACTTTCATTTTGTTTATGCGTGGAGGCACTCCCTTTTTGTAATGTGACTTTGGGGCTCATTTCCTCTAGAGGTGGTATCCATTTCTCCTCTCCGTTGAATTTGGACTGGCTTTGTCTGACCAACAGAATGTGGTGAAAGTGAGGTGGTTTGAGTTTGTAAGCCTTGGTCTTCTGTGGTCTTGCAGTGAAGCACCGAGAGAGATGGCTCTCTGTCAGCCTGAGGCAGTGGGTCTAACCCACAGGAGACTGTGCAGTTGTATACAGCATATAGTGTAAGATTATATGATAACCGTGATGCTTCTATAAAGAACCACTCCAGTCAGCTCAAATGGAGCAGAATCAGGCAACCGCAGCCCTCACCAACTGCCAAACACATGAGGGAGGCCGACTTAGACTGCCCACCTAGCCACCCAGCCAGCTGTGCGGGTGAACAAAAACCACACCAGCAGAGGAACTGCCCGAGCAACTTACAGAAGTGTGAGAGATAATAAGTTGTTTTTGGAAGACACTAAGTTTTGGGGGTGATTTTGTTATGTAGTAATAGATAACTGATACAACTCATCAAACCTTTTCACCTGTAATTGTGATAATAAGAGCTCATTTGCTTAAGGGAATTCCTAGTAATTTATCTGCAATTTATTTTTCTATTGTTCCTCAGGCAGAGAGACAGGCTCCCTGGGTAAGGAAAGCTGTTTACTTTCTTTTTCTTCTTTCTTTATTTTTACTACTTTTAAAATTGAAAAAAAAAAAAATTGAAGTATAGTTAATTGACAGTTTGTTTCAGATGTACAGCAAAGTAATTCAGATATATGTATATATATTCTTTTTCAGATTCTTTTCCTTTATAAATTATTACAAGATATTGAATATAGGTCTCTCAGGTGACTTAGTAGCCTCCTACCACATGGTTCTTGCCTGGAGAATCCCGTGGACAGAGGACCCTGGTGGGCTACAGTCCATGGGGTTGCTGAGCAGCTTTCACTCACTCACCACAGGGTTGCCTATTCTCATTTCAGTGGCACAATGTATAGGACATCTCTTAAATATAGTCAGTAACCTTTTCTCCTTGTGGCATGAGGAAATGATATCTCCTACCCAAATATCAGAGAGACATGTCAGAGATTATTCTTCGGATCACTCATTTTAAGGATAAAGTAACTTTCACCCTGAGTAAGCTAATTTCAGATCATGAATACATTTTGATTTAAGTTGTAAAATGAATCAGAGGTAATTTGTTTCAGTCAGCCAATATATCATTAAAAAATATTTCCATTCCAAGTGTTACTTTATAAGTAAGATAAAGTAAAGCCAATGGGAAGAAAGGAAAGCAAACCAGAGTTACATTATTGCTTCTGATGAGGTAAACCCTGTGCAGAGGAATTATCCGGGAGCAGGTGTTCTCTGATTGACAGGTGGGGTGGGGTTTTTGAAAGGGAAAAAACCTTATGAGGTGAGGAAGGGTACTGCAGTAAAACATGGTTTGTCTGAAACCCATGCATTTGACCATCAGTGAGGGATGTCTTTCCATCATGCCTGCCATCAGCTGCATCTACCTAAAGGGAGAATACCCAAACTTGGAGAATACCCTAAACTCGGGGCTTCACCTTTATACTTTTTGTCCATAACAATGCAGTGACTATGCTTTAAAAAAGAATCTATGTGACTGAAGATTTTTAATAAACTCTCTCCTCTTACCCAGATTCTTCTAGCTAATTCTGTGATGCTATTTGCAAATCCCAGTGTCCCAGGTATCTGACACTGACTCTGCAGCGGGTTTCTTTGTGAAACTTAGAGGAGGGAAACCCAAGAGGAAGTGCAGGGTGGTATACATGACAGTTATTTTGCACTTCTCACATTGTAATTCCTGCTTCTTTCATGAACAGGCACTGAAAAAGTCGTTGCTTTGAGGGACTACCTTTCAGTCTTCCACACAAGGAGCCGTGTATGTTAACTGCGTAACTGTAGATTATAGTAGATTTCAGCTGTCCTACAGGAATCTATAGATTAATGAGCATCTGAAGTAATAAAGACTTTAGTTGTTTTACATAATATGTAAGGGGACTGATCAGAGTTTGTTTATATCAAACAGTAAAATGTCATAGATTATTTTCAACTTTTATTACTACATATATTGATATCAGGGTTTTTTCTTGGAACTGTCTCTCCCCTTAATTGTTTGGTTGCCATTTTAGGGAGATTTAACCCTGATGCTGGGAGGGATTGGGGGCAGGAGGAGAAGGGGACGACAGAGGATGAGATGGCTGGATGGCATCACCGACTCGATGGACATGAGTTTGAGTGAACTCCGGGAGTTAGTGATGGACAGGGAGGCCTGGCGTGCTGCAATTCATGGGGTCGCAAAGAGTCGGACACGACTGAGCGACTGAACTGAACTGAATCTACATTTATCCTTTTTTTCCACCTAGTCATTTCTGTTTTCTCTGTTGGAAGTTGAAACATATAACATCATACACAATAAATTAATTTTTTTCTTTTCTCTCCTCCTTTTCTGAACATTTCTTCCCTTTAAAACTCAGTACTTCTGGTCATTATCTCATGGTTTTATCTGGCTTGGCTACTTTAGCTAATTAAAGTGGTTATTTATATAATAAGTATCATAGTTATCTTTACTATGTAACCTTGAATTAAATACTTTACACAGTTTGCACAAATATTTCTACAGAGTAGAAAAGAACACAATAGAGCTTCCCAGATGATATAACAGACTGAACACATTTGTCTGATTTTATTCCCTCCTGATAACCTGTGAAAACTACAGTAACATGATTTAAAATAAAAAATAAACTCAGCAGGGCCAGGTACAATAGGAGAAGAGGGCAATAGTTTTGCAAATCAGAAAGCAGATGGACAGGAGGCATCTTTAAAAATGCAGGAAACCAAATTCTAAGCCTGGACTAGAGAAAGCTGGGAACCAACCTGATTTCCTTGCATAGTCGATCCTCAGAAGGCAATGCAGGGGCTTCTGGAAGAGGAGGTTTGAAGTGAGGAGCAGGGTGAGGAGGTCTGGTGGGAACTGTTGTGAAGGTGGGTAGATTTCATGCCTTGCTGCCTCTTCATTCTGGGAACCAACCCCTTGTCCAGCCCTGCAAAGCACGGGAGGTTTCTTCCTTGCAGAGGGGAAACTGAGGCTGCCTGGTTTAGGGGTGGGAGTGCCTGACAATGCTAAGGGTGGGATTTATTGTTGTTCAGTTGCTCAGTCATGTCCGACTCTTTGAGACCCAGTGGACTGCAGCACACCAGGCTTCCCTGTCCTTCATCGTCTCTTGGAGCTGATAAGGTTACTGTGTCAAAACAGGGAAATTAAGCATTTGCGCTCTGGGTGATGATTTCTTTCAACATTTTTCCCACTTAACTCTCAATACAAGAAGTCAGCTGTTGACCTTCTAGACAGGAGAGAGAGAAAAGTATTCCAGCTGGAAACTGATCAGCCCTAGAGGAAAGACCTGGGGGCTTCCCTTGTAGCTCAGTCAATAAAGAATCTGCCTGCAATGCAGGAGACCTCGGTTCAATTCCTGGGTTAGGAAGATCCCCTGGAGAAGGAAATGGCAACCCACTCCAGTATTCTTGCCTCGAGAATCCCCATGGACAGAGGAGCCTGGCAGGCTAGTCCATGAGATTGCAAGAGTCAGACACAACTTAGCAACTAAACCACCACCAACAGAGGAAAGACCTAAACCTACTAACATCAAAAGTTCCCCAACAAACAACCTAGCCAGATCATTTTACATTGAAGGGCAGTATAGATGAGCCTAAACCAAACCTTTAAGACTTCCAATCAGCTTTCTGTCTCCTCATATTAAATATAAGTAGACCGTCAAGGATTGCCAGGTATCTGCAGGATGTTATGAACTTTGAAGATAGAAGCTAAAATGATCCAACAGGTTAAAATGCAGCTTGGGGAAATCAGAAGCAATGCAAAGAGAAGAAAACAATGAACAAAATACTAAAAGATCATTAATATCCTCAGAGAGTTAAAAGAAGACACCATATTTTGAAAACAAATGCTTTTAGGCAAGAGCAAACAAATGGAACAAATACTGAAAACCCAAGCGCTTTCAAAGAACAAAGCACAATTTTTTAGGGATTAAAAGCATAATAGCAGAAATGATATTAGTGTTGGAATTATAAATGTTGGTAAAGTTGAATAAATTTTCTGAAAAATACAGAAAAAAAGACAAGAGGAAGGAAGCACCAAAAAATAGTTTCAGAAAATTTTCCTAGAATCGAAGAACGCGAATTTTGACTGAATGGGCCTACTTGATATCCAGCTTCACTGATCACAGTGATCCATATCAAAGGATACCATGCTAAAATTTCAAAATAGGAAGATTCTACAAGTTTCAAAAAAGGAAAAACAAGGTGCATCCAAGGAATCAGGGATCAGGATTATCTCCGACTTCTCACCTGCATCACTGGAAGCTAAAAGACAATGGAAGAAGGACTCACAATTCCGCAGCAGAGTTACTTCGAGCCCAGAATGCGTTGTCAGCCAAAACATCAACCAGGCATAGAATAAAGACATTTTCAGACATGAAAGTTCTGAAGAATTTTACCTCCCATGCACTGTTTGTCAGGAAGCTCCTGGAGACCCTTTTCACCCAAGCAAGGCAGTGAGTGAGCCAAGAAAGAAAGAGGAAGACCTGGTAGACAGTGCTCAGAGCTGGATCATAGGAGCTGGTGATGCAAACCCTCAGGATAAATGGAAACAGGGATATCTGCACACAAGGTGAGGAGGGAGACTAGTCCTGACTGGAGCAGTGTGACTCAAGAGATAGGGTCCCTTGTGCTGCTGTTTTCTCCTCATGAACTTGTTAGAGGCTCCATCCCACCAAGACAAGGGAGTACAAGTGAGACCAGGAGACCTGAAATCTAGACTTGGAGACAGGCTAAGGCTGGTCAAGGGTGACAGCAAAGGGAGAGCGGAGAGCTCCATGAGGGAGATCTAAAGACAAAACCATATCTCTAGATACATAAGTATAGATATAAATCTGTGAGTAAAATGTTTTAAAAGGCTTTTGGGAAATGTCGGAGGAATGAATAAGAAACTAAGCAAATCAATTAAGCAAATGAAAGGCAAAGGCAGTTATTAATGTCAGGAAAAAAAAAGATTATACAACAATGAATATATTTAAACAAAAATTATACTATAATGATACAGGATGGATGGGAGGCTGTGAAGCAGATGGATGGTGGTGAAAACTGAACCCTTGATAAACATAACAGAAAGCCAGATGATAATGTCTAAAAACAGGGGAAGGAAAGATAGCATAATTTTATATTTAGTATTTGCTACATAATATTTAGGAGTGATGTATCATGATACCTGCAACTTACTTTTTAAGAATTTATCTGAAGTGTATGTATATTGTTGTTTAGTCACTGAGTCGTGTCCAACTCTTTTGCAACCCATGGACTGTAGCTTGCCAGGCTCCTCTGACCATGGGATTTCCCAGGCAAGAACACTGGATGGGTTGCCGTTTCCTTCTCCAGGGGATCTTCCTGACGCAGGGATCAAACCCGTGTCTCCAGCATTGGCAGGTGGACTGATTACCACAGAGCCACCTGGAAAGCCCATGTATTTTTATATATACACACACAGGCATATATATTTATCTGACATTTCTTACAATAAAAAATTAGGGATAAAGGTCTATGATGTAGAAAATGATGATGTATAAACACTGGAAGCAATAGCTCAGAGTGGAGCTCCCTGAAGATGGAGACTAGGGCTGTGGAGAGGAGTGGGTCAAGGGACTAGTGTTTTTTTGTGAGACTTTTTTGTGTTACTTTTTGACTCTCTATGCTATGAGCCAGCCTCACTTGGATAAAAGTAACATTTTATTAGAAAGGAAAGGAAAAAAGGACTCACAGTCCACTTGCTTCTACCCCTGCTAGTTTCATGATCATGGGTAAGTTCTTATCCATGGAAGACTGCAGGCTTCCGAAATATTATATGAAAAAAGTTCAACTAGACCCTCTGCTTCAAGTCAAAACTGCTGACTCTCTCATCAGACACAAACTTATTTGTTTATTTAAACTTTGTATTTCTTCATTACTTTTTGCTTTGTATGTCTAAAGATCTAAAACTTTTTCCAGATTATCAGATTTCATTGAATAGAAAAGTAATTCTTAATAAGCATGACAAAAAGGATTTAGCTGTTTGTCACCAAAATGCGCACTTAGACTCAAGTTTATCCTCTTCACCGGCAACAAGAAACCTGGTCTTCCGAGATTCCTAGTCTCTGACATGGAAAAAAAATATGGAGCGTGTGGAATAAATATAGCTCAAATGTAGAATCACTTGGGGAATAATTTGGACTTACATAGTTAAACGAAAAATCTCCAAAGTCATATTCGCCAGAATTACATCCAAGAACAACGTTTTATTTAGCAACTAACTGAGATGAATAGCAGCTTCAGTAGCTCTAAGCAAAGGCTCTATTCATCAAATTTAAGGACACAGGCAAAGGAAATTGATTCATTTCTGGACCTGATTGAGTTTCCACAGTTAGATGCATTGGAGGGAGACAGGGTGTGAATGCTTCAATTCTGTGGTTGTTGCCTGCATGTAATCTGGTCTGGAACACCCCACCCTGTGTCCTCAAGTCTAAGCAGGCTCCCCACATGGACAAGGCTCTTATCTCCATGCCACTTGTAGAATGATCAATGCGATCTTTAATAAATACTTGTGATCTTTCACTAGAAGCCCAGCTTTCTCTCTGGAGATGCCTGTGTGCCTGAAATAGAAGAAGCATGAAACATTGGAAACCTGGTGGAAGGGAGGGCTCAGCGTGGTGCCCTGCGCTGTCGGTGGTCTATCTATGCCTGTTAAATCAATGGAAAGTCTCATGTTAAATTTGTTACGTTTGACACAGTTGTAAGATTTATTTTCACCTTCTCCCCATCATCCTGAGAGTCTGCTTGGAAGCCAGAAGGCTCTTCTCCTGTGACGTGTTATCACTGCCACTTCCATAGTTCTTTCGAGGCGTTTTGAGTCACCCTGGCTTGGTGTCCTAGCTCACATCTGCAGGGTAAGGTCTGTGGAGGCAGGCACCATGCGTTTCCTTCACCCCTCAAGAGGCACGTGGCAGACGCTTGGAAATATTTGTTAGAGGAGCAAGCTTGGTTCTGGTTTTCTACTCTCACCACCTATGACGTTTGTTTGATGTCAGGATGCTAGTTCCTTAGTTAACACATTAACTTGGGGTTGTAAGTCTTGCTGTTGGAGTCAAAAGACCCTGGGTTTGAGCCTCAGTTTGGCCTATTAACTGTGAAACTTCAGACAATTTATCAAACTCTCTGAACTTCTGTCTTAATCTCTATAAAGGAGGTGATAATAACACCTTCACAAGATTTTAGCGAGAGTTAAATTATATATATATATATGAGTGTGTGTGTATATATACAACTATATATGCATACACACACATATATATAACCTAGGACCTCATAAGTACACAATAATGTTAAATGTCTTCTGTGCACTGATCACATTACTGATGTGTAGTGTCGAATTCCTTGAAAGTAGTGATAAGGGGCTGCAAATTATTTGTGATAGTTCAAAAAGACTAAGGATTGTTGCATTTACTTATAATGACAATGTTAAGCTTTTTGGGTATCTACTCATTGACTCTGGCTGGTGAGCAATCTTTCTCGGTACATACATGTCTCAGATTAATTAAAATGAGAAAATGAACTATTCCTATATATAACAGTATAAAAACTCAGCGTATGGAGTTTATGAGGTGTCCTTGGTTACTTGCAACTACTATGGATCCCAGGTTATTCAGAAGCTTGTGTTTTGGATCTAGCCCTCAACTCAAAAATTTATGATGAGCTTACAGAATTTGGGGGACTGACGTGTTTGTTGCTGGGCACTTCAAGTGTGTTTAGTAATAAAACTAAACCAGTTTCATCATAGTAAGAACGCTGCTGACTAGACTGAGCTGTTGTAATTTTTCTTGAAACTGATAGCAACCACATATGTCTAGTTCATGTGACAGGATGTTATTGCAAATTACTAAATAGTGGATAATGCATAATTTTACCACAGGCTTTTATTACTAGATGGTCAGAATCTAACACTGGCATGGAATGACTATGGCATTCTAAAGCAATGTAGAGTTATAGTGCCAATTGAGAAACCCTATAAACCATATAAACCCCTAAACTCTCTTCTATTTTACCCTTTAAAATGTTTCAAGAAATTATCAGCTAGTATACTTTGGAGAGATAGTGTAGAGATACAAAATCAGAGAAGAGAGACTATTTACTAACCTCATAAATATGTTATAAAAATCCTAATGATTTCATCAGACTACCCTTGTTTATTACCAAAGTGTTATCTCATTCCTATGGGACTGCTTATAGTATGAGAGAAAGAGAGAGAAGAAAGAGACCTTTTGATCTTTGGGTGGTATTTCCTAACTCCTTTAGTATGTGGATGCTTTTTATGTTATTTTTGTATTGTTACATCAAATTTCCCATTATCCTGCTCTGAACTAGACTGAAGCCAGATTGAAATTTGGGAGAGGGTATTTTTTACTAACAGGGCAATTAAACATTAAACCATTGCAACCGTCTAAGTCCTGTTTATATTTCCTTAAGCTAAAGATGTTTTAACTCCTCTCTCCCATATTTTTTAATCATTACTCTGTTGAAAATATTGTGAAAATCTGCTCCACAGAAGCCTGATAAACCACAAGTAACGATGTGTCATTTGTGCCTGTTGGGCATTTACACCACTCACATTTCTCACTTGTCCATAAAGAAACTGTGAGATATAATTTATCTTCCTCCCCTTGGATCAATTCTATGATAAGACTTGATATCCTAAATAAAATTTTAAGATGTTGCCTACTTATTTACATAAGAATTATCTATTTTCATTCTTTTCTTGGAAAATATGAAATACTTAAAATAGAACTTTGTTAGTACATTTACAGTAATTTTGGATCTTATAAAAATATGAAAGGTAGCTTTCAGTTTTCTTACCAAGTGTATAGCTTAATGACTGTTACCTCAATAACAATCATAACAAGCATTTTTATCCCTGTTACATAATATAAATATGTAATGAACAATATCTCATTTTGTTTCTACAATAACCCTATGAAGTAAGTGATGTAAATATCATCAGCCTTATGTTATAGATAAACAAGGCTCCAAAAACTGAGACTAGAGGGAGTTTGCTCTTGTCCATAGTGAAGTGGCTAATAAGTACTAAAATCAGGACTCACTCTCTGGTCCTCTTCCTCCTACTTCTGTATTTCTTTTCCCCTTTTGAAAAAAAGGAGGTGAAATTCACGTAGCATGAAATTAACAATTTTAATGTATATGATTAAGTTACATTTAGTCCATCCACAATACTGTGCAATCATTACCTCTATCTAGTTTCAAGACATTTTTATCAACCCAAAGGGAACTCTGTATCCATTAAGCTGGCAACCACCAGCCCCTGGAAACCACTAATATGGTTTGTGTCTCTGTGGATTTACCTATACTGGATATTTCATATAAATGAAATCATATAATATGTGGCCTTTTGTGTCTGACTTTTTTCACTTAGCATTAATGTTTTTGAGGTTCATCCACATTGTACTTCATACCTTTTTATGTATGCATAATATTCCACATTTTCCTTGCAGTGTAATTTCTTTACTCACTAATGAGTGTTTGACTTGTTCCCACTTTTTGCTTTTTATTAACAGTACTGCTGAGAACACTCACACATTTGTTCATATAATGCTAATTACTGCTAGTGGATATTTGGATTGTTTCCATTTGGGGGCCATAATGAATAATGCTGCTATGAACATTCATGTACAGATTTTTTGTGTGAGCATATGTTTTGAATTCTCTCATGTATATATCTAGGAGTGGAAATTCTGGGTCATGTGATACTTCTATATTAAACTTTTTAAGGAACTGTCAAACTGTATTCCACAGTGGCTGTACCATTTTATATTCCCACCAAAAATGTATGAAGGTTCTAATGTATCCACATCCTTACTGATGCTTTTTAGTTTTGTTTTTTTTTTAAATTGTAGCCATCCTAGTGAGTGGTATCTCATGGAATCAACAGTTTTTACTTCCATTTTCCTAATAACTAATAATGTTGAGCATTTTTTCACATACTTGTTGGCCCTTTACATATCCTCTTTGCAGGAATTTGTTTGTTGAATTCTTTGCCCATTTTTTAAAAAGTATTTATTTCCTTGGCTATGCCCAGTCTTATTTTTGGCTCTTGGGATCTTTAGCTGGGGTACGTGAGAACCCTGGCCCCCTGCATTGGAAGCACAGAATCATAGCCACTGGACCACCAGGAAGGTCCCAATTCTTTGGCCATTTTAAATTTGAGTTGCTTCTGTACTTAAAAATAATAAGTTATGCTCTTCCCCCTAATATTCCACTCATGCTCCTTTGGAAAATTTACCTTCCTGATCCCTTAGTGTGTCATTATATACAGAAAATACAGTTACAGATTCTTGAGATATTTTCATGTGTGTGTGTGTATGTGATCAGGGGTCATCCTTATCTAGGAATAGGATACAAAGTTCTCCACAGGTGATGGAATCGATAACCTAAAGTTATCAGAAGACTGAGCTCATCCATTTGTCAGTTGCCATGGTGCTATCCCAGCTTCCCTGGTGGCCCAGACAGTGAAGAATCCACCTGCAGTGTGGGAGACCTGGGTTCGATCCCTGGGTTGGGAAAATCCCTTGGGGGAGAGCATGGCAACCCACTCCAGTATTCTTGCCTAGAGAATCCCATGGACAGAGGAGGCTGGTGGGCTACAGTCCACGGGCTCACAAAGAGTCAGACATGACTGAGCAACTAAGCACAGCACATGGTGTTGCCCTCAGGCTGGGCGCCCCTCAGAGAAGAAGCCAGGATCGACGGCAGATTTGGGAACATGGGCTTCTACTTGGCTTGGACCAGGGAGAGGAGGAGTTGCCTGGTTTGCTGCCTTGTGTCAGGGATAACATGGAGCCTCTTCTGGAGTGAAAGGTCAGGATGGGGTGGCCATAGGGGTGGGAGTGAAGGGAGAAAACCATACACTCTTTGTGGCTGTAGCGGCCTCTTGGGCCAAGGGCATTTTCATGGTTGGACACTCGCCCAGGGGATTCATAATGTTTATGCTATTTGTATTTTCTGTGACTACTGCCTTTGTGTCTGCCTTGGTACAGGGAGCAGCTCTTTGTAGAAGTGCCACCTGTTCTAGCTGTGCTAAGGGGAACACAGCAGAGGTTCTGTGAAGATCTGGACCAATGTTTAGAAGGACAGGCAGCTCTGAGAGCCAAGTGAGGTGTGGCTGCCACGGAAGAAAGGCTGAGAAGATACCAGTGGGAGGGAGGGGCTTGGGAGCCAGGCTTCCAGCAGGCTTCCTCTGGGGCCTCTCCTAAACACGCCTCAGTGTTTATCCCTCACAAAAGCCTGTGTTCTGCAAATGTGACTGAATAATACTGTGAGATATTAATTTACAGACTCTTCTTATAGTTCCCCCTTTCACCTCCCCCCTTTAAATCAAATGGTTGGCCCTGCTCCATAATCTCAGGAGAAAGAGATGACTGGCCAGAAAGCAGACGCAGGCCATAAATTACATTCTGTGTGTGTTCTGAAAGCCCAAATAGGGAAGCGTAGGAGATTCTGGGTTTGAACACAATGATTGGGTAAAGGGGGCTTTCCTTTTACCTTCAAACTTGAAGAAAGGTCCTCCTGGGTTGGTGTAGGGATGGGGCAGGCTAAGGTGGGTACATGGGCATGAACAGAGAGGAGTGTGGGTCCCAGAGCAGAGGGGCCTAAGCCTGCTTTCCAGGGGAGCCTGGGAGGCCCCGGGGAGGGAAAGATCATATGGGTTGTGCTAGGCTGAATGCGTGCATGCGTGAATGCTCACTCGTGTCTGACTCTTTGTGACCCCATGGAGTGTAGACCGCCAGACTCCTCTGTCCATGGGATTTCCCAGGCAAAAATACTGAAGTGGGTTGCCATTTCCTTCTGAAGGGGATCTTCCCAACTCAGAAATTGAACCCCTGCTTCTGGCATTGGCAGGTGGGTTCTTTACCACTGAGCTGCCTGGGAAGCTCCCACTAGACTGAATAATGACCCCTAAATGTCCGCCTTCTAATCCGAGAATCTGTGAATGTGTTACTTTACATGGCAAAAAGGGACATTGCAGGTAAGATTAAGTTAAGGATCTTGAGATGGGGAAAAGGAGCCTGGTGCACCCAGGTGTGTGCGATGTAATGACAGGAGCCTTAGGCGAGGGAGGCACGTGAGCGCAATGGGTTGCGAAGATCCTCCAAGCCGGCTTTGAAAATGGAGGTAAAGGCCGCAAGCCGAGGAGTGCCTGAGGCCCCCAGAAGTCGGCAAAAGCAAGAAAACAGACTCTCGCTTGGAGCTTTCAGGAAGAACCAGACCCACGGACACGTTGATTTTGCTCATTTGGACTTCTGACCTCCAGAGCTGTAAGGTAATAGTTGCCCTTTGTTTTAAGCCAGGGAGCGTGTGGCCATTTGTTATAGCAGCCCTTGGGAACTAAAAGTGGGGCGTCTCCTGCAACCCGCATGGGGCGCCGGCTGCATCAGGACACCGACAGGAGGGCTTAAAGAGCCACATGCAGGGGCAGGGGGAGCCCAGCGGATTGTGTGGGCTGGGAACCGGGGACCCGGTGGGTTCCTAACCCCGTGCCCTGGCATGACAGCACCCCAGGATTTCCTGTCACAGTCCTAGGGAAGGCTGGAAGCTCTCTCCAAGTGACATTGAATTTCTGTCACCCAGCCTAAGTGACCGCTTAAAATATAAATAAAGGAAGTGATTATTCTTGAACACAGAGCTTTGGATCTGAAATTCTTCCTCTCCACATGATGTTTTATTTTAAGTTTAGGGGATGGGGCAACCACTGTGCACCACATACTTTATATATGCATGTTTAGTTCATTTTCACAGCCCAGTGAAGTAAGGACACCTCATTATCAGCTTAATTTGTTCCTGAAAATATGACAGAGGGTTTAGGGAATGGGAGAGACTATATTTCATTATTTTAAATAGTGAGTTAAAAAAAAAAAATGAGTTCCAGGCTTGTCCAAAAAATATAATCAGTTTGCTCCAAATAGCACTGAGCAATAACTCTACTGTCATTCATTCATTTTTAAAAAAATTATTGAACTATAGTTGATTTACAGTGTTTTAGGTATATAGCAAGGTGATTCAGTTGTACATGTGTATATTCTTTTTCAGATTCTTTTCCATTATAGTTTATTATACAATATTGAATATAGTTCCCTGTGCTATACAGGAGGTCTTTATTGGTTATCTATTTTATATGGAGTAGTGTATATCTGTTAATCCAAAATTCCTAATTTATCCCTCCCCACCTTTCCCCTTTGGTACCCATAAGTTTGTTTTCTGTCTGTGAATCTATTTCTGTTTTGTAACTAAGTTCATTTTTATCATTTTTTTTAGATTCCACATATAAATGATATCATGTGATGTTTGTCCTTCTCTGACTTGGTATGATAATCTCTAGGTCCAACCATGATGCTGCAAATGCATTACTTCATTCTTCTTTATGATTGAGTAATATTCTGTTGTATACATATTGCACACTTTCTTTGTCCATTTATATATCGATGGCTGTGTCCTGGCTACTGTGTCCTGGCTTCCGTATCCTGGCTACTGTGGCTAGTGCTGCTGTGAACACTGGGCTGCAACAGTCTTTTTGAAGTAGTTCAGTTGAGTTCAGTCCCTCAGTCATGTCCGACTCTTTGCGACCCTATGGACTGCAGCATGCCAGGTTTCCCTGTCCATCACCAACCCCTGGAGCTTTCTCAAACTCATGTCCATCTTTTCCACATATGCCCAGGAGTGGGATGGCAGGATCGTATGGTAACTCTGTTTTTAGTTTTCTAAAGAGCATCTTTACTGTTCTGCATAGTGGCTGCCCCACTCAACAGTGTGGGAGGGTGCTCTTTTCTCTACAGCCTCTCATTCACTCTTTCAACCGGTGCTTACTGTTTATGTGCATGTAACTATGGTTCTTTTCATGATCCCTGTATTAGTTTTCTCAGGTTACTCTAACAAAGTACCATAACTGGGTGGCTGGAAATAAAAGAAATTTCTTCTCTCATGGTTCAATTCTGTTGAGTTCAGTAGCTCAGTTGTGTCCAACTCTTTGTGACCCCATGGACTGCAGCCTTCCAGGCTTCCCTGTCCATCACCAACTCCCAGAACTTGCTCAAACTCATGTGCACTGAGTCACTGATGTCATCCAACCATCTTATCCTCTGTCACCCTCTTCTCCTGCCCTCAATCTTTCCCAGCATCAGGGTCTTTCCCAGTGAGGCTATTCTTCCCATCAGGTGGCCAAAGTATTGGAGTTTCAGCTTCAGCATGAGTCTTTCCAATGAATATTCAGGACTGACTTCCTTGAGGATTCACTGATTTGATCTCCCTGCAGTCCAAGGGACTATCAAGAGTCTTCTCCAACACCACAATTCTAAAGCATCAATTCTTCAGTGCTCAGCTTTCTTTATGGTCCAATTCTCACATCCATACATGACTACTGGAAAAACCATAGCCTTAACTAGATGGACCTTTGTTGGCAAAGTAATGTCTCTGTTTTTTATTATGCTGTCTAGGTTGGTCAAAGCTTTTCTTCCAAGGAGCAAATGTCCTTTAATTTCATGGCTGAGGTCACCATCTCCAGTGATTTTGGGGCCCCCAAAATTAAAGTCTCTGTTTCCACTGTTTCTCCATCTATTTTCTGTGAAGTGATGGGACCAGATGCCATGATATTAGTTTTTTTAATGTTGAGTTTTAAGCCAACTTTTTCACTCAACTCTTTCACTCATGGTTCAGGGGCCAGAAATCTGAAGCCAAAGTGTCAGCAGGGTCATGCTCCCTTCAGAGGTCTTCAGAATCCTTCCTTTTCTCTTCTAGCTCCTGGTGATTCCTGGTGTCTCATGACTTCTGACAGTGTAGCTCCAATCTCTACCTCCATCTTCCTGTGGCTGTCTTCCTGTGTGTCATTGTCTCCACACAGCCTGCTTACAGGGACATCGATCATAGGATTCAGGACCTAAACATCTATTTCTGCTTTATTAACTATGCCAAAGCCATTGACTGTGTGGATCACAATAAACTGTGGAAAATTCTGAAAGAGATGGGAATACCAAACTACCTGACCTGCCTCTTGAGAAACCTATATGCAGGTCAGGAAGCAACAGTTAGAACTAGACATGGAACAACAGACTGGTTCCAAATAGGAAAAGGAGTACATCAAGGCTGTATATTGTCACCCTGCTTATTTAACTTCTATGCAGAGTACATCATGAGAAATGCTGGGCTGGAAGAAGCACAAGCTGGAATCAAGATTGCCGGGAGAAATATCAATAACCTCAGATATGCAGATGACACCACCCTTAAGGCAGAAAGTGAAGAGGAACTAAAAAGCCTCTTGATGAGAGTGAAAGAGGAGAGTGAAAAAGTTGGCTTAAAGCTCAACATTCAGAAAACAAAGATCATGGCATCTGGTCCCACCACTTCATGGGAAATAGATGGGGAAACAGTGGAAGCAGTGTCAGACTTTATTTTGGGGGGCTCCAAAATCACTACAGATGGTGATTGCAGCCATGAAATTAAAAGACGCTTACTCCTTGGAAGGAAAGTTATGACCAACCTAGATAGCGTATTCAAAAGCAGAGACATTACTTTGCCAACAAAGGTCCGTCTAGTCAAGGCTATGGTTTTTCCTGTGGTCATGTATGGATGTGAGAGTTGGACTGTGAAGAAAGCTGAGTGCCGACGAATTGATGCTTTTGAACTGTGGTGTTGGAGAAGACTCTTGAGAGTCCCTTGGACTGCAAGGAGATCCAACCAGTCCATCCTAAAGGAGATCAGTCCTGGGTATTCATTGGAAGGACTGATACTGAAGCTGAAACTCCAATACTTTGGCCACCTCATGTGAAGAGTTGACTCATTGGAAAAGACTCTGATGCTGGGAGGGATTGGGGGCAGGGGGACAAAGGGACAACAGAGGATGAGATGGCTGGATGACATCACCGACTCAATGGACATGAGTTTGAGTGAACTCCGGGAGTTGGTGATGGACAGGGAGGCCTGGAGTGCTGTGATTCATGAAGTCTCAAAGAGTCAGACACGACTGAGTGACTGAACTGAACTGAACTTATCCAATGTGACCTTATCTTAAATACTTACATATGCAAAGAACTTGTTTACAAATAAGATCACATTGTGAGCTTTCAAGTGGACATGAATTTCAGGAGACACTATTCAACCCATTGCAACCCCCCACCCACTCCCACACCACCATCACTTCTATGCTCTTGCCAAGGCATGATCAAGAGTTAATTTTTTTTTTTACTTTTTCTTAAATGTGATATATTCCTGTTACATCTGTCTGTCACTTATATCATTGGCCACCTGCCTTGTACATCACTTCATTTTCTTGACTTGCCTCAGTGCCTCTGAAGGAATCTGCCAGATACCTTTGTACAGCATGCACATCGTCACTGGGCTGTGTACATCTTATGAGGAGGTACCCCCTCTTTCGTCTTGGCATTGCATGGATTTTACAGTGTGCTTGGTCAGAGATGGTGCTCATCTGCATGTTTGTTGGAGGAGGGAATGCTGTATGTGAGAGAGAGACAAATTGTATCTCCTCTGCTAATTGGATGTGCTAATCTACTTTAGAAGTTTCACTCTCCTTTCTGGCTGCTGCAAGGACTTACCCATTTGTTCCTGTTACCGCCTGGTAGCCTCTGCTCGTACCCCTGCTGATAGGTTAGCCTGATTCATCCCTCCACCTAGTAGCTATTGCTGCTCTGTGGATCCTGTAACAAAGAGCGTGTGAGCTGCTCATTAGTCATAATTGGAATCTTCTAGAGTCCAGGTGCACTTTCAGATGTACAGCACCTCATGAATGTGTAGAGAAGCTGCCTTGACACACACCAGGTGAGGTTACTGCTCAGATTCTGTGCAGGATCGGCATGGTGCCTTGTAAAATGGCCTGGTTTCTATAGAATGGAAATAGTCTAATGAAGTTCACACCCCGTGAAGAGTACAGATGTGCTCCATGAAAAGAAAGTATGGATAATTTATGAACCAAGTCTAGGACAAATTATGGATCATTAAAACCAGCTTGCCTCAATCTAAGCTTTCAAGACTCACAAGTTGAGAGTAATGAGTGTTGAACTTTCCAACTAGGCACACTTCAACCATTTCAAATTCTACTTTTTGGGGGGAATTATTCCTAGAAAACTCTCTCCTAACTTACCTTGTCATCTAGAGAAACCCTAATAATTATTTCTCTTTCTTATATCTCTCCTTTTGCCCACCATTACTTTTGGTGATAAAGGGATATCCTGAATATTACTTTGGATTGGCCACAAAGTTCATTCAGGTTTTTCCATAAAAACCTAAGTGAACTTTTTAGCCAACCCAATATAACACATATTGCATTTCAGTCCAGACAAAGAGATAAAGATAATGTGTTTCAGCCCATAGAAAATCAAATGAGTTATCTAACTTCCTTTCATTTTCCTCATGATAACAAATGGCAACATTGAAGGGGTGGGGATCACTTTTGGTCTTTCATGTCTCATCTCTCCTTGATCCTGCTACTTCATGAGGATTCAAACACCAAATGATGTTGTCTCCTGTCATTGCTACCATTTACCACTCCACCACATTTTGCTGCTGCTGCTAAGTCACATCAGTCATGTCCGGCTCTGTGCAACCCCATAGATGGCAGCCCACCAGGCTCCCCCGTCCCTGGGATTTTCCAGGCAAGAACACTGGAGTGGGTTGCCATTTCCTTCTCCACCACATTTTACATTATATTATATTGCTAAGCCTAAGCTAATTTCCCCAGCCCTGGCATTCTGTTCCTTCAGAGAAGTGAGAGGAATTCCCTGTGCTTTGTCCTCACTCTTTTCTTTCCTCATTAGACCTCCATCTACCCTGGCCTACCATATTCCCCCCCTACCCCAGTACCATAACATCCAGCTGTTCAGAGTCTCTCTCTTGAGTGTATATATTTGCTCAGCTTTGACTCAGAATTCTATCTGCGAATTTGGTGTGTTTAATAAATGAAACTCTCCCATTGTTCCAGGATCTGATGTAGCTTATATTATTTCCAAAGTATATTTTTCATGTGGAATTCATGAAAGCCATGGAGTTCAAAATTCATTTGATGACTAGTTCAGATTATTCGGGGTTTTGCTAAGACTGGCCAAGTTCCTGCTTCTTTCCTCTGTGTTGGTCAGATCACATCGTGTTTTATACTAAGATTTCTCTGCACCATTATTACACTCAATGGACTTCATTTAGAATGTCGTGGCATCACTCTGGTGTGAGATATGAGTGCCTTCTGCCAGTCCACAGACGTGTGCTGTCATTTCCTACTAAAAAGAAAATGGACCACATATTTCTTGCTGTGCTTACGAGGCCTTAATGGGAATTATTATACCAGAGGGAAGATTTGTAAGAGATAATGGTAATGTGATCATTTTATCGATCTTTCTATTTGAAGGAAGGAATCCCTTAATTTTACTTGCTCCATTGGAAGAACTGTTGATGAAGATAAAGTTCATTGAGTCCTGAGGGCTGTGTGAGGGCCACGTGGGGTCTCAGCTAGAGACCCTCTTCTTCAGGAAGGATATAGAAGTATAAACGGGTACAAATGGGGAAATAATTCAGTTTGTAGTTAACTTGTGCACGGCATTATAAAAGAGAGTGAGCTCTGTGTACTAGGGCAAAGACAGCACTCTCCTGATACAGGGGGCCAAGGTGAACTCAAACCCTCCTGGTCTTCCAGCTTCATCTTCTGCCCCTGCTGCGGTCTCTGAACACCTGCTGGCTTTGACCCTTCAGGTTTTGTCTCTGACATGCCTCCATGTGGTGGGACCTTGGGGATCATTCATTCATTCACTTGTACATGCATTTATGTGCACCCTTGTTCATTCATTCACTCACTAAAGCATTCACTCATTTGACAGTGACTCAGCAGTATTTGATGAGAGCCTCTGGGTGCCTTGTGGCATGGCAGGTACTGAACACTGTATACAGATAAAGGTTAGTCACAATCCCTGTCCTCCAGAAACTTACTGCTTTCTTTGAGAGAGAATCTAGCACATATTTTTGAGTTTAGTGCAATATGTTGTAGTTCAGAGTTTCAGCACCAAAAACATGACCCAGAGAGAAGGAGCTAGAGGAGATCAGGGAAGGTAAGTGTGAGCAGTGGGGGCTACCTGGATACAGAAGGACGTGAGCAGCACCCTAAAATAGGGGCCTTTGGCAAGTATGGAATAAAGAAAAGGAAAGTCAAAGCAGAAAATACAGGATAAGCTAAGGCAGAAGGTTATAAATGATAATGGTTTATAGGGGAGAGTGGAGAGACCATTCTGGTGAGAGGAAAAGGGCCATGTGTGGAGTTGTAGGAAGTGAAAGTCAAATTAGATCAGGACCAGACTGATGAAAGAATCTGAAAGAAACAGCACCTTTTGACTTTATTCAGTACAGGTTTGAGAACCACTGGCACTCTTGAATATAAATGTGATACTGTTGCAACAAACTTAAGACAGCTCAGGATTTCACCATTCCCCAGTAGTCAGTTGGTGTGTCTGGGAGTGCAGGGTGGGGATGAACCCTGAATAAGATGACCTCTTTGATAGGCAATGGGAGGGGGACAGGAAAATGAGCAAAGGAGTCAATGTCCAATTTTCCTAACCATATGTGAAATGTTGAAGAATTTTCTGATATATGTTTACATGGGTAAACGAATCAAACAGGGTTTGCCAATGAGAGAAAGCCTTGTGCGCAGCGCTTCATTTAGAAAGGACTATGTACTGGCTCAGGTATCTAAACTGTAGGAAGGGCTAAGGATACAGCTCAGGGCACAGACGGATTTTATTTATAACTCTAGTCATTTTACATAAAGTTGAAGACAGTTATTTTTATTAATTTTTTGATTAGCATCCAAATAATTCACATATTTAACCAAGTATATTTCTCTTAAACACTTTGCACCAGTTAAATTTGGAATTTGTCCAAATTCCCAGACAATTTTTTCCCACACTTTGAACTTTTTGTTTTGTATCAGGGTGTAGCCAGTTAACAGTGTTGTGATAGTTTCAGGTGAGCAGCAAAGAAACTCAGCCATGCATATACGTGTATCCATTCTCCCCCAAACACCCCTCCCATCCAGGCTGGCACACACCATTGCACAGAGTTCCATATGCTCTACAGTAAGTCCTTGTTGGTTATCCATTTTAAATACAGCACTGTGTACACAACCATCCCAAACTCCCTAACTATCCCTTCTCCCCAGCACCCACAAGTTTGTTTTCTAAGTCTGTGAGTCTCTTTCTGTTTTGTAAGTAAGTTCATTTGTATCATTTCTTTTTAGATTCCACATATAAAGGATGTCATACAATATTTTTTCCTTCTCTAACTTCCTCCACTCAGTATGACACTCTCTAGGTCCATCCTTGTTGCTGCAAATGACATTATTTCATTCTTTTAATGGCTGAGTAATATTTCATTGTATATATACACTACCTTTTCTTTATCCATTCCTTTGTTGATAGACATTTAGGTTGCTTCTGCTTCTTGGCTCTTGTAAATAGTGCTGCAATGAACACTGGGGTGCATGTATCCTTTTGGATCATGTTTTTCTCTGGATATATGCCCAGGAGTGAGATTGCACGGTCATATAATAGCTCTACCCCATTTGGTAGCTCTATTTTTAGTTTTTTAAGGAGCCTCCATACTGTTCTCCATAGTGGTTATACCAATTTACATTCCCACCAACAGTATAGGAGGGTAATCTTCTCTCCACACCCTCTCCGGCAGTTATTGTTCCCACAATTTTAAATGAGAAGAACAAACCTACTATATAAAGATATAATGATGCTATAACGAACACTTATATCACACTCACTATGTGCCAGGCCCTATTGTAAGCACAGCACAGTACTTACAGTTGGTTTCCCAGGTGGCACAGTGGTAAAATATTCGCCTGCCAATACAGGCGACATAGGAAATGTGGGTTCAATCCCTGGGTTGGGAAGATACCCTGGAGTAGGAAATGGCAACGTGCTCCAGTATTCTTGCCTGGAGAATCCCAAGGACAGAGGCAGGCTACAGTCCATGGGATCACAAAGAGTCATGTACAACTGAGCACACATATTTTATATACATATAATTCATATACTCCTCAAAACAACTTTATCAGATAAATTTTTATCAACCCAATTTTTGAAATGAAAAATTGACCCCTTTGGATTTATGCATTTAATAAGTTGTATAGATTAGATTTCAACCTAGTCATCCAGACTCCAGAGTTCATGCTCTTAACCATTATACTTCTACTACCTCTCAATATAAAAACTATTAGAAAGGTATATTCTAAAACTAGCATCATGCTTAAGAGGGAATCACTGTTACTATTATTATTTAATAATATTTTGGTGACACTAAACAATGCAACTACATATGAGAAAGAAATCATAAATATGAAACATTGCAAAGCAGGAGATAAAATAATTATTTGTAGATACTATGATTTTACACCTGGAAAACAATGAGAAAATCAGCAGAAAAACTGCTGCAAATAATAAGGGAATTCAGACCATCAACTTGTTATAAAATGAAATTAGATATTTAGTCACTGTCATATGTAAAAACTATATAGATGGAAGATATAATTGAAGAAAAGCCCCATTTGCAATAGTAAGAAAGCTAAAACTCTTTAAGATAAACCAAACAAAATTTATGCAAGATGCACATAAAGAAAACTTTAAAACACAAAGACACAGGAAAAGACATGAGGAAATAGAAAGGCATGCCATATTCTTGGGTAGGTTGTCTATAAATACCATAAAGGTGTTTATTCAGTTATCTTAATTTAAAGATTAACTTGAACTTAGTAAAATTCCAAAAGCTAATTTTATAGTTCATATAGAAAACATAAAAGCAAATATAAGATTGGCTTAACATCCAAAAAACCAATGTAACACATCAATAGAAAAAAGGCCAAAATCACATGATCATCTCAGTGGATCCAAAAAAAATCATTTATGGTAAACAAACAAACAAAAAACTCTGAAAGGGGCTTCTCTGGTGATCAGTGGTTCAGAGTCCACCTTGCAGTACAGGGGACACTGGTTTGATCCTTGGTCTGGGGAAACCCCACATGCCACAGAGCAACCAAGCTCGTGCACTGCAACAACTGAGCCCGTGTGCCACGACTGAGCCTATGTGCCACGACTGAGCCCATGTGCCACGACTACTGCAGCCTGTACACCTCGAGCCTGCTCCATAACAAGAGGAGCACTGCAATGAGAAGCTCACACACCACAACAAAGAGTAGCCCCTGCTCGCTGTAACTAGAAAAAAGCCCACACGTAGCAACAAAGACCCAGTGGCAGCCATAAAAAGTTAAATAAATAAAATTATGTATCTTTAAAAGATTTTTTAAAAAGCCCTGAAAAACTTGGAAAGGGAAGGAAGTTGATCAAACAGAGGCCATCTATGAAAAATTCCAGCTAACCTAGTGAAAGACTGATTGCTTTCCCCCCATGATCAGAAAAAAAGACAAGGATGGTCACTCTCACTCTTCCTATTCAATGTTGTCCGGGAGGTTCTAGCCAAGGCAACCAGGCAAGAGAAAGAAAGAAAAGGCATCCAGATAGGAAAGTCAAAAGTAAAACTGTCTCTATTAGCAAATGACATAATCTTGTATAGAGAATCCTAAGGAATCAGAATAACTGTTAGAATAATAAATTTTTTTAAGCTATTAGAATTAACTAAGTTCAGCAGCAAGGTGGCAAGGTACCAGATCAACATAAAAAATCAATTGTATTTCTATACATAGCAATGAATAATGCAAAAGTGTAATTAAGAAAACAATTCCACTTGTAAATGCATTAAAAAGAATAAAATACTTAGAAATAAATTTAACAGAAGAAGTGTAAGACTTATAAATGAAAACTATAAGAAACTGTTGAATGAAATTAAAGACAAATAAATGGAAAAAAGATCTCATGTTTCTATATCGGATGACCTAATATTACTAAATTACAGTACTCCCCAAACTGATCCACAGATTCAACAATCCCTACCAAAACTTCCCAGGTAGTTCAGATGGTAAAGAATCTGCCTGCAATGTCGGAGACCCTAACTTGATTCCTAGGTCAGGAAGTTCCCCTGGAGAAGGGATAGGCTCCCCACTCCAGTATTCTTGGCCCTCCTTGGTGGCTCAGACGGTTAAGAATTCACCTGCAATGTGGGAGACCTGGGTTTGATGCCTGGGTTGGGAAGATCCCCTGGAGGAGGGCATGGAAACCCATTCCAATGTTCTTGCCTGGAGACTCCCCATGGACAGAGGAGCCTGGCGGGTTACAGTCCATGGGGTTGCAAAGAGTCAGACATGACTGAGTGACTTAAGCACACACACACCAAAACTTCAGGTGGCTTTTTTGCAGGATTTGGCAGGCTGATCTTCAAACTCATATGGAAATTCAAGAGGCCCAGAATAGCAAAGAAAAAAAAAATCTCAAAAAAGAATAGTGAAGTTTGAAGATTCATACTTACTTACTGCAAAACTTAAAACATAGCTGCAATAATTAAGACGGTAGCCCAGACGGTAAAGCATCTGTGTACAATGTGGGAGACCCAAGTTCGATCCTTGGGTTGGGAAGATCCCCTAGAGAAGGAAATTGCAACCCACTCCAGTACTCATGCCTGGAAAGTTCCATGGACCAAGGAGCCTGGTGGGCTACAGTCCATAGGGTCGCAAAGAGTCGGACATGACTGAGTGACTTCACTCACTTCACTAATACTAGCATAAAGATAGATATATAAATCTGTGGAATAAAATTGAGAGTTCAGAAATAAACATTTATGGTCAGCTGATTGTCCACAAGGATGCCAAGACTGTTCAATAGTGAAAGAATAATCTTGGACATATGGTGCTCAGAAATTGGATTTCTACATGCAAAAGAATGAAGTTGGACCCCTATCTCACATCAAACACAAGACAACTCAAGATAAATCAGAGACTTAAATGTAAGTTAACTAGATAACTTAGAAGAAAAAAATGAGTAAATCTTTATGACTTTGATCACAAAATGACACTAAAAGCCCAATGACAAAAGAGACAATTGATAAATTGGTCAAAGTTAAAAACTTTTGTGCTTCACGCCGATCAGCAGTAGCTCTCTTTTGAGTCCCCCATTCTGCAAACTCTAGCCACCTTGGACTCCCCGGAATCTTGACTCTGTCTCCTCTACTCAGAGGGTCTGCTGGTCTCCCCTGGTTTCTTCCTCCCTGTGCTGTGTTCTGGAAACTATCTCAAGGCAGTAGGCTGGGAGAGTTAAACAGCTTGTCTCATTTGTGTTTGACCTCTCAGGATCACTGTCCTTCATGGCCTGATGTTACTGTTTTGGCAATGATTGTCATATATTTTGTTCAGTTTCTCAGTTCTTTTGGACAGGAGGGTTAATGCAGTCCCTGTTTTCCCATCTTGGCTGGAAATTGAAGTTCAATATAATTTTTAGGGAAAAAAATAGAATATATGCATGATCTCAGGATAGGGAAAGATGTCTTAAACATTAAACATTGCTCACACAAAATTAACATTTTATATTTAATATTAAGACCCCATAAAGAGAGTGAATACGTAAGTCACAGAAGGGAGGATGATATCTGTAGTGCATATAATTGACAACTCATAAATAGACTATATGAGAAGAAAAAAATCCCCTGCAGATTAAGATCTAAAAAATATAACTCAAGATAAAGACATGCAAAAACCATCTGTAGGCACCACACAAAAGAGAAATAGCCAATGACCACAGTGGCTGTTAATACAGTGATGGTAACTCATTAGAAATCTGGGAAATGCAAATTAATATCAAAATGTCATGGGATTCTCCAGGCAAGAATACTGGAACAGATTGCTGCGTCCTCCTCCAGGGGATCTTCCTGACCCAGGGATCAAACCAGTGTCTCTTATGTCTCCTACGTTGGCAGACAGGTTCTTTACCATTAGTGCCACCTGGGAAGCCCCCCAAACTGCCACCAGTTGGACAAACATTTTAAAATCTAACAACTCCAAGTGTTAACAAGACGTGGTATACAAAGCACCCCTTTCCATTTCTTGTGGGAATACAAATTAATGTAACTATTTTGGAAAACAGTTTGGTACTTTCTAGTAAAGTTTAAAATATATAAACCTTATCAATCTACCAAATTCACCCATGGGTCTACACCATACAGAACCTCACACATACATGTAACAGCATACAGGTCCAAGAATGTTCATAGGGGCATTTTTCATAATAACCAAATAATGAAAACAACAATAAGGGTATATTCTTACAATATGCAGCATTAAAAATGAATGAGCTGTGTCACACAACAATATGGATAAACTTTACAAATATAATTTTGAGCAAAAAGAGCAAGATTCTAAAGAAAGGAACAGTATGATTCTATTCATCAAGTTCCAAAACATGTGAAATGAAGTATATTATTTAGATATGCACTCTTCGGTAGTAAAACTATAAAGAAAAAAGCTAAATGTTTTCCCTTAAAAAGTAACTCATATCCTCCAATTAAAATAAATTAAAAAAAATAAAAAATAACTCATATCAAAGTGAATATTACATGAAGTAATACGTGAAAAACAATCCACGATTTGTCACAGTCTATGCTCAGTAAATTTTAGTTGAAAGTATTTATCTTTATCTTGAAACTCCGTCCTTTTTCTAGCAACAGAAAAAGGCTGTGAATCTGAGTGTGTTGAGTTAACCAGTTGTGAATCTGGTTGTGAATCTGAGTGTGTTAAGTTAACCAGTTAATTCTGAGTGTCCTAATGATCAAGAAAGTAACCAGCTACTTAGCCTACTTCTTACTGACTTTGAATGGCATATTTTTCTCCTGAGGCATTTCTTTTTGTGTGAAATATATATATTTTCAATCATAGTTATTGACTTCATATCTAGCTTTTTCTTACAGTCTTAGACAGAGAATATAAGAGAATAGCTTCAGCCAAAGAAGTAAATGTGCATTTAAGGGTTCAGCCCAAACATCAGCATAATTATCTTGAAAGTGACTGGAATCAAGATGTAAGAGAAAGGATGAGGTCTGCCGTCCTTAGAGCCAAGTGTCTCAACACTATGGAAGTGGGAAGGCAAACAAGACAAGCAATTGAACAATTAACCATTTCTGTCTGCATGCTGTGTGTCAATTGCTGAGCCATACATCTTAACTGGAGTTACCTCCACGAAACCAAAATGTAGTGGAAATAAATCTTAAACAATTTTTAAAAGGCATTGTACATAATAAGATAAAACATACAGAGAGTGCTTGCTGCTGCTGCTGCTGCTAAGTCGCTTCAGTCGTGTCTGACTCTGTGCGATCCCACAGACAGCAGCCCACCAGGCTCCCCTGTTCCTGGGATTCTCCAGGCAAGAACAGTGGAGTGGGCTGCCATTTCCTTCTCCAATGCATGAGTGTGAAAAGCGAAAGTGAAGTTGCTCAGTCGTGTCCCACTCTTCACGACCCCATGGACTGCAGCCTACCAGGCTCCTCTGTCCATGGGATTTTCTAGGCAAAAGTACTGGAGTGGGGTGCCATTGCCTTTTCCGAGAGAGTGCCTTCTATGCTCTAAATATATTTTTTTTCCAGGACTAACACATCGAATGCTCATAACAACACCAGGGATTTACAGATGAGGTCTATGGGGAGCAGGGAGTAGAGGGGCCTGTGCTACCCACTTTCACAAGTATGTATCCAGAAATGAGAAGACAGATGGAACCAACAATCAGATCACAAATAAAATAGCATCTACGAAAATGAAATGAAACATTGCTAAATGTGCATGTGTTATCTGAGCCATTTTTACCAAGAAAAAAAAATCATTTTGAAAATGCTTGCCCTTGTCTTACAAAGCATTTTGGGGGTTAGCCTTGTAAAGCGACCCAGGGAAATCTGTAAGGCATGTGACCAGTAGAGAATCTTGAAGGTGACAGAAGAGTAGTGATGGATGTATGGAAGAAGTTTTCTGGAATGCTTGGCCGCCTCTGCTGGCTCCAAGACAAACATTTATTTTGAGGAAACAAATTGTGAGAAATGCTGCTGTTTGAAGACATTGGCTTATGGAGCACACATTTAACTTTGAAATCTATACTTAAACTATTAGGTTGCTGCCAAATAAAATACTTGTCTACCTAAACATATGTTTCAGTTGAAAATGCTTGTCAGTGTAGACAGACAAGAAGGAAATGCCCAGAACATGGTCAAACTTAGCAATATTTTAAAAAGCCAAATTGTTAAGCACTGAATTCTTAGAATATTAATTTTCCAAACAATGTTTCAGTGTCACTTGTCAATTACTGTGTTATAAAAATGAACTAAGAATGCATAGCCTTTTAAAAAGTTCTATTTAAGAACCCAGCAGTCTTGTCAATGAAAAAAATGATTTTTTTTCCTTTGAGAGTCAAGAATCTTGTCATTTTTCTGTAATTCCTTTTTTTTTCTTTAAAAGAGGAATTAAACATAGTCTGTCAGAATCCTCAGAAAGCATATCTGCTTGTTCTAAAATATTTTCCTGTATTATTTTTACTTCAGAGGGATCTAGATCACTCTCTCATATATATATATATATATATATATATATATATATGATAAATGTATATTATACATTTTTTTTTGCATAATTCTTTATAGTTTAAAAAGAGCAGTTCAAAACTTCTGGACTCAGTGGGAGAAAGTAAGGGTGAGATGATTTGAGAGAATAGCTTTGGAACATTACCATATGTAAAACAGATGATCAGTGCAAGATTGATGGATGCATGGAGCAAGGTACCCAAAGCCAGTGCTCTGGGACAACCCAGAGGGATAGGGTGGGGAGGGAGGTGGAAAGGGGGTTCAGGATGTGGGCGGACACATGTATACCTGTGACTGATTCATGTTGATATATGGCAAAAATAAATCACAATATTGTAATTATCCTCCAATTAAATTAATTAATTAAAAAATAAAAAGAGTAGTTCAGAACATCATAGCTTATACCATACAGAAAATGGCATGTTGAACTTGCCAAATCTTTGTCCAGTGCACTGTCCTCTGTGCTGATGGCTTCATCTTGGAACCTTCAACTGGTTTTCAATTATCTTAATTGTGAGTTGATTTCAGACTTGAACTTGAGCATATTGGGTCAGGATGCTCTCATAAAAACATCTTTCTGACTCTATGGAATATGACTGCAGAGCCCCCCAAGGAGATGGTGTTCTGGCCCTTGGAGAGGAAGCAGTCAGCCAGACAATCGTTATTGTCATGAATGGAGAAAAAAATCACCAGGGCTCCCAGTTTATTTGTACAGACAGTTCATTTGCTCAGGCAGCTCCCCTGATCTAGGATCCCTTTCCTCAGTTCCTCTTTCCCTGCCTGAATGCAGGGGAAATTTTTATGGCTCATCTCATTTGTGAAACTTGGCTTGATCTTCTCCTCACCTAAAGTGGTGGCTTCCTCTTCTGATCTGTTATGCCACGCACTGGTTCCAGGTCCTAGGAACTAGAGAGGGAAAGCTGAGTTCTTGAAAGATTTCCCCAGTATAAGATTCTTAAAGACACCGGCACTGCAATTTACACTCTTGGTTTTCCCCACAGCAACTTCCAGGCTTCTCTGGTAAAGAATCTTCCTGCAATGCAAGAGATGTGGGTTCGATCTCTGGGTCAGGAAGATCCCCTGGAGGAGGGCAGAGCAACCCCCTCCAGTATTCTTGCCCTGGACAGAGGAGCCTGGTGGGCTATACAGTCCATGGGGTCACAAAAAGTCAGACGCAACTGAAGTGACTTAGCACACATGCACACACAGCAACTTCCATAGTGTCTTTATTTTAAAGAGAAGTTTTCTGGTTCCAAAAAGGAAGCTGAGAATAGGTTGTTGTTGTTATTATTTTAACTGAGAGGCTCTTACACAGTGAACAGAAACTCACCAAAAATAATACAATAATAATAAGCCTTCGTGTCATCATCTGACCCACTAACTCAGAGGAGGGCAAGGGTGGGCACTAGTCTACACAGGAGAGGGTAGGCTGAGGGAGCAGACAAGCTTCCAGGGTTCCCATAGGCATTCATAAGAGCCTCTGTGGGACTATGCGTCCTGTTTCCTCAGGCTGGCTGGTGGGGCAGAAGGCCTCAGGGCCCCTTCACTTCTGAGGCTACCTGTAGGCCATCCTGGCTCCTAGAGACTGTTGTTGAGCACTCAGGGAATTCACCACGCACTAGGACCCACCAACCCTCAGAATGTGAATCAACCATAGCATATGTTCCTAATTTCAAACAGATGCACAGCAATATGCTTGCCTCATCCTGATTATAATTTAAAGCCTACAGGCTTCAACTGAGGTGACAAACTGGTCACAAAGGAAGATTGTATTAGAACCAGGTAGCATTTGCTGGAAGAATTTCGTAGGAGATTGTCCTAAACATCCCTAGTTGCTAGTACACAGTAGGTCCTCATTAGATATTATTTGTAGCTGTTACTTTGTAAGTAGGTAACTTCCATCGGGCTTGTCTCTTCTTAGAGATTCTTTGAAAAATGGAAGAATAAAGTATGAGGGGACAAGTGGCTGCAAAGGAGATAATGAAGGGAAAATATGAGTTTCTGAAGGGCCAGTTCCCCTTGTCTAATTCTTACTCTTTTCCTTTACTTACAAGAATTATTTTGTAAAAAGAGCAGCTGTTTTTCACACATTGGGTATTCATTAAATCTTTATGGGACTAAACTGTATTTTAAACTGCATGAGGCCTTTGCAAATAATAGCTGATTTCCCTGCAAATGGAAAGGATATATTTAGAGACTTTCCTGGGAGAATGAATCGGCCCCTGGGGATTTGTAACGGACTGTCGAGCCTTCCACCTTGAGGTCAGTAGGTCAAATCCAAATCAGGTCTGGGGTGGCTGACAAGCATTGTTTGAGTGACAGCTGTCGGGTGACCAGGATGAGAAGAGCTGGAGGGTTGGGCTGCATTCAAGTGAAGTGAACAGGTGCTGTCTGTGATCTTGGCAGAGGACGGAGGATGGGAGAGTGGTTGGAAGATAGACTGAGCTCCGTGCCTCAGCCCCAAAGGCCATCTTCAACCTGGCCAAGTGAGGAGCATGCCTTCCCAGGATGGTTGCAACAGGAGGAAAGCCGAGGAGATGACATGTACAAAACTGCCAAGGCCTCAGAAAAACAGAGGCATTCATGCAGCTTTGTGGGAAGAGCTGACTTGTCCAGGCTAAGCTCTAAGGCATCTTCTTCTCCTGTATCTTCCTCCTCACACTTCTGCTTTCTGGCACTGTTTTCTAAAACTGAGTAAGGACAAACAAGTGAAGGTGCAAAGGGATCAATTGGAAGAGGGCAGTGATTCAAGTAAATGGTGTGAGTTTCTCAAATACATTCTTCACCCCACACGCCTTAGATTCATGGCATCCAGGGGGTGGGGCTAGAAAATGGGTAGTTGAGAGGGAGGGCAGAATTGGAGAGTTGCTTACGAAAGAGCTTAGAGTAGAGAGCTACATTAGTGCCATCCTTTTTTTTGACCATGGAAGAAACTGCAGCTCAGGGCAGTTTGGAATAGGTCACTGTGTAACGTTTAAGTCACCAGCAGCGAAGGTGACTTCAGCTGATATTAATAGTGAACAGATGTATTTGAAAGGATACTGAGTAGCTCATAGCATCTTGTGGGAACCAGGTGGGAAGAGGTAGGAGCAAGGGGGACCAAGTGTGGCCAGAGGTTGATGAGGCAGGAGCCTTCTCCAATATCTTGGGTGCTCTTTGGGGAAGCCCTTTTCACAGTGTTCACCACTGAGCCACAGGTTAGGGCAGGGAATGTCCCCACTCCAGGCACAAAACTGGCATCCTCTTGTTTAACTCTCCACCCAAATTTCATCTATGAGAGAAGCCTTCTCTGACCACTAGATTTAAAATAGTGACACTCTCCACCTACTGCTCTCCTCTTGCCTCTCATCCTTTCTGTCCTGCTCTCCATAACACTTCTTCCCATCTGACAATTACTTATTTATTATTTATTCCATCTCTACCCCCTACAAAGTCATCTTCATGGGGATCTGGACTTTTTTGGGTTCATCTTGCTTTAAGGCCCCCACAGCCCCTTTCTGAGGAGATGGAATGCCCACCAGAAGCTGCTTGTTCCCTTAGGAGTGGGGAGCCTCCTTGGGATCCTAGGTCTGGGTACCTTGCAAAGCTCCTCTTTGGGAACATCATAAGGGTTGGGGGGGGGGTGGGAGGTGGGTAGTCTCCTTTCAGAGTTTCCCCTCTTTTGCCTGCACTCCCAAGTCCTCAGTTAGGTGGCTCTCCCCTTCCTAAAGAATGGAGGGATGGCGTTTTCAGAACGAATGTGAATGAACAGATGTAAAAGTAGGGAAAAGCACTGCTAGAGGCAGAGTCCCTGTGCAGTTTGGATGCCACGTTTTCAGCCAGGTGTTTAACAGCAGGGTAGAGGCATCTGTCCACTAATCTGGCTAAATATACAAAGATCCTTCCTGGGTCCAGCCTCCTTTTTCCTTTTTCTCCTCCCCTTTTTTCACCTGCAGTCCCTCCCACCCCCATCCATTTCCCAGGAAAATAAATCTCTGGGAGGAGGCCAGGAGAGTGGATCTCAGAGAACCTTTCTGAATAAATGTCTGTATTAATGAATTATTAACTCAGTCACCCATGACCTTAAACCTGGAAGAGGGAGCATGGAGGGCAGAGAGGAGAGCTGCTGAATTCTTTATTGGAGTCCTGTCAAAGGCAACCGACCATTTGTTCCCCTCCTCCATTAGGAAAAAAAAAAAAATTTATATAAAAGGCAAACTTTAAAACTGTATGTCAAACCAAATCAGATAGGGAGTCCCCGGGAAAGAATTCTCTTTTTGCTTTTCTGCCCCTTCTTGCCTCTCCCTCTCTGCCCTGTCCCCATCCCCACCCACCAGTTCCCCCTCCAAGCTTAAGGGTCCAATGGCTTCCCAAGGATAATTTTCTGGGGGAAAAAAAATGCTCGAGAAAATGATGAATTTGGGTAGTTAATTTATCGATCCTGGCTCCTCTTCCCACTTGTTTTATTTTAGAGGTCATTAATCAATGAAGAAAAACACCACCGTGTCCCCCGTTTGCATTTAATACACTCACGCTCCTTATTTATTCCTCTGGAACAAATTCCCAGCAAATATTCACCCATCGATTTGGGAGCGATGGATTTTTATAAAGGTTTGATCGCTTCCTAAGTGATTGAAGTGATTTGTTTCATTGGTCTTCTAAATAATGAAGACCAGGGGTGCGGATTTGAGGGAGTGCAGGCCGGAGGGCTCACTTTTTTAAAACTTCCGAGACATGACAGGGTGGTCTGAGACAAAGAAGTCCGCGGAAAACGGCCCGGAGAGCCTGCTGTCCCCGGGTAGCAGCAAGTAGGCAGCGACGGTGCGCCCCGGGGTGGGACTGCGCTGACCCTCTGCCCCAGCTAAGCCCCTGCCGACCTCGCGCAGATCACGGTGGGAGCTAGGGCCCCGCCCCGCCTCGCGGGCCTGCTGGGGAGGCTCGGATCCCTGCGACCTTTCCCTCGAGAGCTTTTCGTGCGCTCCTGGACTTCCCAACCTTCTGAGCGCCCCCTTTAACGTTAACCCACTCCTTTAGCTAACCCTTGGTTCCCTAAGACCTTTGGGCCCTGGGTCTCGTTGTCTCAAGACCCGAGCACGCTGGGGCCGCTGGGGGTGGAGAGTGGTACTCAAATCTGGCAGGTCAGGAATACCGCAGGGGAGCAGAGAAGGAGAAATGGGCTCGGCTAGTTTCTACTTCTCCCCGTGCCCCCCACCCGCGCGCAGCAAGAGGAGCCAAATCTCCCCCCATGGTGTCCCAGTACACATCTGGCGTCAGTCCTTCAAGACTAGTGTGGTCAGGAAGATGCACTTTGTGTCTCACTGACTCGGGTTTGAATCTGCCTCCATCACTCATTAATGTGACCCCAGGCAATCTACCTTACTAAGCCTCAGTGTCCTCATCTGTAATATGGGGTGAATGATAAAGCTTTCTCCGCGTGGTTGCAGGGCGGATTTGAAGCTTCTTCCCGCGCCTGGCCTGTCGAAAGCTCTCACAGACGGTCAGCTAGTCTTATTAGGAAGGGAACTCTCGGGCTTCCCAGAGTGTGGGCGGCAAGAGGCCTTGGGCGTAGTTGCCAGTTCCCAAATCCTGAGATTTTGAGGTGTGTTTGGAGGGCAGTTTTAGGAGGAGTTCTTCGGGACGGCTAGTTCTGGGGACCGAGCACTTGTTAAGTAGCGGGTTTGCTCAGAAACAAGGAGGCGGCAGGACCGCTGCTGCAGTGTCCGGGCGCGGAGCCTCGGCGCTGTCTTTGTTCCAGAGAACAGAGGAAAAGAATATGAGAAAGACAGTATGACTCTTCTCCCGTGGCCCAACGGAGGCTGCTCTTCGGCAGTCCGCGGGCAGATGAATTAAAGGGGCCTGGCCCTTCCCCCTCTCCTCCCGATGGAGTCGTTCAAAGTCGGTGGAGATTGCGTGACTCGCCTCGGGGGTCCACAGCACCGTGGGTTTTCCCTAGCGGTGTTTGCCTTAAACTTGGGTACTATCAATCTATTCAGGGATGACTGATGACCTTGTCACGGCGACGCCAGTCAAAATATTTTCGGTCCAACTCCGTTCCAACCAGCACCGAGGCATCCTGCGTGAGACCGGACAGAGTCTAAACAGCGCGTTTCCCAGGCTCAGAAGAAATGAGTGGTGGGAAGACAAAAAGAATCAAGCGGAAATCAGGAAAGAATGGCTATTAATTGTTCAGAGTGGCAGGTGCTAAATAAATTGGTTTGTTTTTGCGGGGTGGGGGAGATGAATGTTATTTCTTTGTGAGGTATGGACAGAACTCCGGTGATGGGAAAGCGCCCGAGCCGGTCCGGTGCCCTCTGCCTACCTGACTTCTGTGAATGCCTTAAAGAGCTGGGGGTGGCGGGTGTCTAATCCTTGGATGTGAAACCATGCCTGGAAGGGCTGCCACGGTCTGAGGCGCGGGGAGGAGGTAAGATGGGGGTGGGGTTGCGCTCCCACCCCGTACCTCGAACACCAGGTTTTGGGGGGCGAGGGACCCCTCCGGGGCAGCCCCGGGCAGCCAAAGGCAAATAAGCCTCGCCTGTGTCCAAAGCACTTGTACCACCAGACGTAGCTCGGGATACTTGCCTTGCATGCCAAAAGGGAGAAGGAGCCAGCCTCCCAGGAAGAGCACTCGAGAGCGGGTGGGCTGAGGGCTGGGCGCTGTGAGACTCCACTGCAGCCTCCTTTCAGCCCCGCGGCCAGGCCTGAGTCCCGCCAGGACCGGTGCCCTTTAGAGACCCTCTCGGTCTCACGCCTTCCACCTCTCAAAGACAGCCTTCTCGATTGCCGACTGAATTTCATTCCAGCTTGCAACCCACCCCACCCCGGACTCCCCATTCACGCCCACCTCCACCAAGATTTATGTTAGAGATTGCGTGGCGGGCTAGTCGACTCTGGCATCCAGCAGTACTCCTGAGAAAAACTGAGCCCGGCAAAAGCGCAAACCCACTGCCGGGACTTGGTCCCACTCGCCCCGCCGCGCGCGCTCGCCCGGATGCCGACACCCGAGCGAGTGCCCAGATGCGTTCCGGTTTCCGCGTTTCCACTGCTTCCAGGACCAGGGCAGTGAGCCGGCACCTAGAAAAGATATATCATGGGCAGAAAGAGACAACAGGCGAACCGGAGACGTCACGCCAAAAAAAAAAAAAAAAAGTGGGGGGTGGGAGGGCAGACGGGGTATTTGTGCGAGAGAGGCGCAAGATCTGTGTGTGGATACACTCGAGTTAGAACTTCCTTCTTCCCTCTCCCCTCCCCTTGGTTCTTCTGGCCTGCCTCCCGCCTCCCCCCACCCCCATCTCTCCTCTCTCTCTTTCTCTCTCTCACACACACATGCACACACACTTGTATTTTGTGCTGTCGTAAAACCCACGTGTCCAGCCGGGAGGCTGCCAGAGCGTGGAGCGGAGGAGCCGGGACGCGGCAGCGGCCAAGAGCCCGCCGCCGCTGCTCGGTCCGGCGCCTTGGACCGCCCCGCACTCCCGCGCTCGGAGTAACTGCTCTCACGCCGTCCGCAGGCCTCCACCACATCCCTGGCTTGTGGCCCCGGAGAGTCCCGGGGAGCCGGATCTCTAGCGCTTTGCTCCTGCGCTGCCCAGGGGCATGTAGCGTACCGGGGGCGCACACTCTTCTGCACGCTCGCCAAGACAGACACACGCACGCACGCACAAACCCGCCAGGCAGCTCCGAGTTTTCTGGTAAGCGTGGCTCGTCTAGGGCTGAGGGTCTTGGTCCGCGGAAATAGGAGGCTGGAGGTCCCGCGCTGGGGGCGGGGGGCGGTGGTGGGGCGAGACTGACCCGCCTCCTGGCGCCGGAGGCCAGCGCGGCTCAGGCTCAGGGGCTGAGCCACTCGGGCTCGGGCTTGGGCCGGCTTCGAGCGTCGGCAGAGGGCGGGGGCTGAGTCCTGCCGCGGAATTCCGCGGGGAAGCGCCCTCTCGCCGGGCTTCGACAGCGCAGGGTGGGCGCTGGGCTCCTCGGGCCGGGAGGCAAGGCAGGGTGCACACAGCTACCCCCGCGCGACGCCGCGGCTTCAGAGTAAACTTTGCGCCCCAACCGAGTTGGAAAGAGGGAGCCGCCAAACTCGGCTGCCGCCGGCGGAGCCAAGGACTCAAACTCTTCGCTCCAGGGTCTTGGCTGCGGTCCTCCCCGCCCCTCTCGCACCAGGCCCTGAGTCCGGCTCACGCGCACCCATCTCTTTGCCCTCTGTCCCCAGCTTGAATCGTTGGACATGCTGAAGCCCGGAGACCCCGGCGGCTCGGCCTTCCTCAAAGTGGACCCAGCTTATCTGCAACACTGGCAGCAACTCTTCCCGCACGGGGGCGGAGGCCCGCTCAAGGGCGGCGGTGCCGCGGGTCCCCTGGGCGCACCACAGCCTCTCCAGCCGCCGCCACCACCGGAGCGCGCTGAGCCCCAGCCAGACAGCCTGCGGCCGCGGCCGACCTCGCTCTCCTCCGCCTCGTCCACTCCGGCTTCCTCCTCCACCTCGGCCTCCTCTGCCTCCTCCTGCGCTGCTGCTGCCGCCGCTGCCGCCGCCGCCGCGCTGGCCGGTCTCTCGGCCCTGCCGGTGGCGCAGCTGCCGGTGTTCGCGCCTCTGGCCACCGTCGCCGCGGAGCCTCTGCCCCCCAAGGACCTGTGCCTCGGCGCCACCTCGGGCCCGGGGCCCTCCAAGTGCGGAGGCAGTGGCGGGGACGGCCGGGGTGCCCCGCGCTTCCGCTGCAGCGCGGAGGAGCTGGACTATTACCTGTACGGCCAGCAGCGCATGGAGATCATCCCGCTCAACCAGCACACCAGCGACCCCAACAACCGTACGTAGCAGCAGCCCGCGCGCTCTCTTTCGGGGAGCTGGCTCCGTCGAGCGCGGGCGCCCGTCCAGGAGGCGCATCAGATGAAGGGGACCCCGGGTGGTTGGCTGTCCGGACCGCGGGCCTGTACCTCCCCGACCACTGTGACCGAAGTTTTCTGGATTAGAGAAGGAAGGAGAACGGCTAGAATGGCGGGGTGGCCCCCATGGGTTTCCTCTTCCCCCTTCTCTCATTCCCTGCTTCCCAGTCCCGAGTCTTTAAACCCACGTTTCCCGCTGACCGAGCAGTACAGATCGCCTCCTTGCCGCGGCATATTGCGCCCGGCGCCGGGCGGGTTCTAGCAGCGCGCGACGGGAGTGTCCCGGGACCGGCCTGGTCTGGCCTTCGGAGGGACAAGACAGGAACTCTCAGCGGTTCTGGGGAGCGTGGATTCCAGGGCTGATTTCTCCTCCTCTCTATCTTACCTCTGAGGTTAACTGTGTCAGTTCATTTTCCGACCGTGGGGTTGTCCGGGGGACCAGCCGGGAGCTGCTGGCTGGCCGGACCTCTAGTAGGAGTTTTGGATGGCACTGGGTCAGTCTCTCCCTGCAGGCAGGCATTATTCTTAAGTTTACTATTTATTTTAGGAAAGAAAGAAAAGAAAAAGAAATGGCAGTTACTTAGTGAGAAAACATTTCTGATTTCAGGCCAGGGTCGTTTCCTGCGGATCCCGCATTCTCCGTGCACCCTTGATCCTGCAAACATTTACAGTCCGTAGCCACGTTTGTGGGCTCACACATTGTTTTGTTTTATGTGTGTGTTTTTTTTTAATGAGGGTAATAGTAATTTAGTATAAGAAGCGTATTCTTCTTGTCCCCACCTAAACGGAAAATGCCTAAATTAGCATCCGTTTTCTTCTAGCCTCCCTTCCTGTATTCACAATTTCAAACCCTTATCACAAGTGTAGTTCCATTTTGAGGCTTTGAAGTAAAACTCTAAATGAACACCAAAAATGTATTATTTATGTTTTATATCCGATTCTTTTTGGTCATTTCAGAAGTTATGCTATGTTTACACTTTCTGTGTTGGGATAAGTTGCAAATACACTTCCAGAGACCCCCAGGAGAGAACATTAAAGCAGGTTAAGAAAGTTAGGTTGAAAGCAGTTCAGGATTTGAAAGAGCAACACTCAGCTACTTTCTTCATCTCATTCCTTCATCTAGCTTCTCTGTCAGCAAAGTTGCTTACAAATGTGTATGATCATTCTATTTTGATCATGTCCCTTCTTACAGAATGTATACTAACCTGCAAGCTTCTTAATTCGTTGTAAAAACAAAATAACTACAGGTTTTAGTTAGTGAAAGGACTCCCAGATTTATTACTTTGATTTAAAACACTGGGAATGACCCTAGTGATTGAGATGTATTAACCTTTTCATAATAGTTGGAGATAATTGTTTCAATGGAGACAATTATTGTTAATAAGACAAGCAGTTGTATTTACTTTTTTCCTTTCTAGGGTCTGAGGCTAAAGTATTGGGTTTACAATGAGGGTTTTGATTCAAATTTGTTCTGCAGTTAAGGAAATTCTTGTATTTCAGAGTTTCAGAAAATGCTACAAAGCTATGTTGTCTGAATGGACTTCAAAAAAAAAATACTTATCGCCTACTGAATTCCTTGATGGTGTTGTTTTCAAAGCATTTCTATTAAAAAAAATATTAACAGCTAATACTTTAGTAAAAAGGTATTTCTTTCAGTGAAGTACAGTCACTGTGGACTGAGAGTGCTTCATTAAACTTGCAGGCTTTCTTCTGAATTAAGTCAGTGCTGGAAAAGACACCAGCAGTGCACCCCCAAAGCCCTGTCCTGTGTATGCTGAGCTCCCCATAGTGTTTACAATGCAATCTTGAGGTTTAATGCATTCTCATCAGAGAAAAACCTGGACTAATCAGAGAAAGAACTGGGACAGAGCCCTAATTAATAATATGACTGTTAAACCAGTTTATTGTCTGGGTACCATTTTTCCTGGTTGGAGGAAATGAATTGTGATTTATTTAAATTATTCCTATTGTGTTAATATTCTGATATCTCCTTTTGAGTCGACTGGACTGCTTCAGTGGGCAAAGTGCAGAGGCAAAGACAGGAAAGAAAGGAAGTCAGATTCCCCTATTAGAGTTATACTTCATGTTGCTCTCTAATTAAAAGGCAATTGAGAAAAAAAATAGAAAGCTGAGGTGGGTGGCTGTGTTATGCCAGGAGACCAGGTGTGCCATGCTTCCAGGAACTTCTCTGGGCAAGAGTAAGCACTCATTTGAAACCAGGAGATGTGTTTTACAAAGACAAAGTGAGAAGCAATTGAGTTTAATCTAACTAGAGGATCAAAACACATCAGAAATGCATAGAGTGGGAAACTTTTTTTTACTTGGCAGGGGAAGTTGATATATCACTTGAAAGATGGTGAAAAACAGTTTCACCCCATTCCCAGGTTGTATGTGGGTGGGGGTGGGGTGAGAGAGGGACAGAAGGGAATCACCTATTAATTTATCATGCACAGATCTTCTTAGTTTTCCTTTTAGTCTACTGCCCTTTCCCTTTAAAAGAATTGTGTGAAGTGACCACTCAGCATTGCTTCATTTTTATTACTTTGTATGTAAAAGGGTATTGAGTCGTTTTGTCTGTTGTTGTTGTTGTTGTTTTTACAAGGCAAAGGTGCCTCTAGACTTGTCTTTTCCCTTTCGAAGAGTTACTTGCCTGGGATCACCAACGCAGTAACACCTGTGAATCCATCAGTAGCACTCCTTTCACTTGGAACTGTATTGGCATCTATGAGAACTGCCATAGGGAAGGCATAGTGAAGGGTGTTGCAGCTCTGTTTCACACACAAAAAAGACTGAAAAACAGCAGAAATTATACAGCCTAGCCCGGTGAGCTCTTCTAGTATATATCTAACTCTGTGTATGAAGTTATTCTATAATTGAAGTACATTTTGCACTGAATCTCTCAATGCTTAGTTGCCTCTTCTTGCATCTGTTTAAAGTCAGGTGGGACTTGTGTAAGGTAAATGGGAGATGGGGGACCTTCCGTCCTCTTCCTGTATTACTGCCCTCATTTGCTGACAATTTGCTTGACGCCATTGATTCCGTCAGGCTCTGTTGCAGCGGCAGCCTCTTCTTGGATTCTGGGAGCTCAGTGCGTTTGAGACCCTGTCACTTTTCTTGGAAGGTATTGAGCAGCAGCCAAGCGGCGCGCTGAACACTTGTGTTTGTTCAGAAACGGCTGGCCGAGCCACTTTGCTCTTCATAGCTTTTTAATTTTTGATTAAGATCATCCTCCCTTCTACCTGGGAGAGAGGTGGGGGCTAAGCCTGTCCCGGGTCTCTCTGCGGAGAATTGAGTCGGGGCATTCCGCAGCTTCCCCAGCAGGAGGTCTCTCTTCAGATATTTCGGGGAGCCCTGCTGTGCAAGGAACAGCGCTGGGAACAGCACTGGCTGGAGCACAGGTGTAGGAGTTGGGGCCCCTGTTGAGTTGAGGCTCCCCTGTTGGTAGCACCATCCTTTCCGAGGGTTTGGGGAGACATACTGGAGAGAGAAGGAAAGCTGGGGTTTGTTTAGTTGAGAGGTCAGGGAGAAGAGATAAAAGGAGAGTGAGTGTTTTCTGACCTTCCCTAATCTCTTCCCACCCAGTTGGAAAACGCAGGTCCTGTTTGGGAAGCTCCCGAGCCCAGTAAACCCAACTAGTGGGATTTTCCTGACACCAAGACACACTCGCTGTGATGGCCTCACTGTCAATGGCCCTCGAGCGACTTAGATTTCAGACCCGGTCCTCGGTGGGAGGGAGGCGGCTCGGCGTCAGTGTGTGGGCTTTTGTGTCGTTCTCTTTTGCTGTCTTTTTGTGTGCAGGCCCAAGCCCCATCCCGGAACACACATGATTTAGCTATTTTACATCATCCGTTATCTAGTGCTCTGAAACTGAGCATAGAGCCATATATTAGATTGAGGTTAGGAGAGGTGGCGACTGTTTATTTAAGGTGATAAAATGGTCCATCAGCAGTAATCTCCATCGATATGTGCCACCAGGAGATGAAGGATGAGGGGACAAGCCACAATTAATTGCCCTATAGTTTTGTAGGAGAGAGTGGAGCCGGCCCAGACCCGCTTCGATCTCCTCTCGCGCCTCCTATTCATCATCTTCGCATTGTATATGGCGGCCTCGCAGGGGCAGGGGCCGGTGAGGTTTATCTCTGCGCAATATTCTCTCGCCCTCACACACTGGCTCTCCCATTTAATTTATTAATACAGTCATCGGGAGACAAAAAAAAAAAAAAAATCACATTTCCTTTTTCTTTCCCTCCCCCTTTTGTCTCTCCCTCTTGGTCCCAGGGCCAAGCCGGCAGCCAGGCCGAGCAGGGGAAGCCTGACGCGGCTGTGATTCGCGGGGAAAGCTTTAAACCCGCCTAGGAAGAGTCCCGCAGAAGGCTCCCCGCGAGCTGGGCCACCCCGCGGAGGCCGAGACCACGCTTGGCGGCTCCCCTCCCTGGCCTGCCTCGCCTCTGGATCCGCTCGCTCCTAGTCCGGGAAGCCTAGAAGACCGCTTCCCAGGGGAGGAAGGGGGCCGGGCAGGTGGTGGGAGCTCCAGAGTGCGGGTGGTGGCGATCACGTCTGGTCTTGTAAGAAAGCCGTTCGCTGGCAGCCAGGGGGGCGAGGACTTCCACATTCCGGTTAAGTGTTGAGGGGCCCGGCGTCCACCCTGCGCAAGGTCCATCACCATCCCAGCCAGCCGGCGGCTGGGCGCGGAGAGGGCTGAGAGGAGAGTGCGCGCTGGAATTGGGCGTCGAACCCACGTGCGGGAGACTCCCGGCCTCTGCACTCCACCGGCCCCAGGCCCCTGTTGGCTGACCCCCTCGGCGACCCTGAGGGTCCGCGCCACCCCCCGGCCCACTCCTGCCACGAAGCAGGCGGAGCTGCCAGCAGGCGGCACTCCCGGGGCCGCGTCGCCGTCGCCAGGCAGGGATCGATGGGCGCCAGCCCCGCGGGGCTTGGCCTCAGGACAGAGGGCGGCGACCTCGGCGGTGGTCGCAGAGAATTTATAGCTCGGCAGTTACCACGGTCCGGGCGGGGAGGCAGGCTTTTCAGCTGCTCCCCGGTTCCCTGTCCCGAGCACGCGTGATGGCAGGAGAAAGCGGCGGGGAGGCTCTGGGGAGCGAAGGCCCAGCGTGGCGGGCGCGTCCCCAGGGGTCCCCGCTCCGCCTGCGCCCACACGCGCCTGTCGAAGGGCCCTGGAACGCTGTATATTTCACGTTTCCTAGAATGAGAAATGAGATACCAGAGGACTCTGGCCTCCTTTGCCCCTTTTGCCTTAAAAGAGATCCATTTTCAATTACAGGAGCCCCACGTGCTCTTGTAAAAACATCCAAACAGTACAGAAGGATAAGGAGCGAAGAGTGAAAGTCGGTTCTTCACTCCACTTGGTCTGGCCTTTTGAAGTCAGTGGGTGAACAAGTCTTTAACTTAGTGATACCTCCTCCTCATTCAGAGACCAATAAACAGGAGCTTTAAAAGATCTGTTCAAGATAGAGACCATGATCTCATATTCCCCAGTGCTATAGTGGCATTTCCAAATATCTTGTTTGGAGAGTATACTATCTCTCACGATCCTAAGAGACAGTAGGAACATTTGTTTGCCTCTAAGTAGACATATTATGTATTGTTTGGCTTAGAATGCTGTATCATGTATTATATATATATATAATACCTATGTATTTTTTATGTGTAGTTTAGGCATCTAGCCCACTTCTCCCTCAAATCTTTTCATGTAGGTGTTGGTGGCTTGCTATCTAGAAGACACTAGAAGGTGTTGCTGGCTTGCTATCTAGAATGTTTGTCCACTTGGGCCACATTTGTCAACCCCAGGTAATCAGTTACTTGTTTTAGCCATTCTTAGGCTCCTTTGGGACTCTTGAGACATAAGTCAGAAGTCACATATTTTCAGTGACAGAAGCTGTTTGTATTAAGAAACAGTATTGTTAGGATTAACATGTATTTTGATGTAATTGATCAGCTTTTGGGGTGGAATATTTTGAAATAGCATGAAGTCATTTATAAATGATGATAACTTCTATTGGATGGACTAACGACAGTGGACTGGGATTGCCTATCCTGCAAGTATTCTTCTACATATTGGGAGAGCCTCTGCTTGTCACTCTGCGGAGTGCTGCTATTGTTTTAACACTTCATGGAGACAAATGAAAGTTCCTAAGTTGAAGAAGTGCTTTAGAGGACATCTTTGAGAAAGGACTAGACACACTCTATCATGCATAACAAAAAACAAGAATATGCTTGTTGTCTGTGTGGGTGGTGGCTGGAGTTGGCACCTTTGCTCCTTATTTTATTGCTGATGTAGTTGGTATGATGTTACACGTTGTGGTAATCTTGTAGGTTGACAGAATCTCTGGTATGGACTGTCAGGGAGTGAATACCAAATGCTCTTCTCACACTTTGTTTCATTGAGCCAACTAGAAAGGAAAGGTCTGTTAATCAAATCCCCGGGGTGATTTATTTTTACTTTTACGGACATATTGCCTTTGCTTATTGTCATTTGTTTTAAGCTATTTTTGCTAAGGTGCTGAAAGGCCATTTCTGAAGTTAGGCACTAAAATTCAAAATTATGGACATTATCATCTTACTTTTCAAATCATCCTAAGTTAAACTCCCCAAACCCCAGAGTGTGGAAAAGGGAGAAATCTGTTTAATTCCATCATGCTACAACAGTTTTGTAGCACCTCCCCCCTCCAAATAGTGAGTTCAGTGAAATATTTCAATTCTATTGACTGGTTATAAGTTTGAATATAAAATTCTCCTGGCTTGACTTAATCTTAGATCTCTAGATTGGAGGCTTTTAGAGTCAGGTGGACCTGCTGGTGAATCTTTCTCTGCCCCTTTCTAAGTTTCTGGTCCTTGGTTAAGTTATATTGCTCATAAAGCCTCACTTGCCTCATCTGCAAAATTGGAATCGTGATAGTACAATAATATAGTGGCTGTTTGGTTGAAGATGGGTGCCTGGCACATAGTAGGCAATTGGTAATTGTGAGTTTTTATTGTCTTTCTTTCCATGCCCTCTTCCTCTTAAAGTTTTTATTTTCACAATCAGGAACTTGAGAAGGTGTGAGAAATGAGTACATTCTGGAGGAGTTGAGAGTACCTCCCTCCATCTAGGCCCCAGGGTCAAAAGCATAGCCTGGCACAGTTTTGATGGTTAGTTTGTGTTGCTGAAAGAGGGGTCCTTTGTGTGACGGCAGTCCAAGGGGCATGGTCACTTCACTACCTGCAGAAAGAGGTTGCTACTTTCCACTTGGGAGGCCTGGGGACACCCTCAAGAAGCTCCAGACAAAGGTCCCCTCATTCTCTGGGCTCTTTGGTGAGAAGTGTAGGAGGAGCCGGCTGAGGGGAGGGCATAGAGGGCTGGAGCCCTTCTTCACTGAGATAGGATGCTCCGGTAGTCAACCTTCAGTTCACTGTGAAGCAATTGAGGAAAACAGGGGCTCACTCACCAAGCTGGGTTGCCATCAGATGTTCCTCGAAGGTTGCTCCATGACTTACTTGTCACGAGTTCTTTGGGCATTTCAGTTGTTCTAGCATGGATAGAGTACACCCAGGGCCATCCACCAGGACTGGCTGTGACCAAGGCTGGGCACAAGTGTCCAGAGGGTGATCCGTCGCCCAGTGCTGGCGCATCCGCTGGTGCCCAGCTCTTGCCATTTCTGCCAGTCGGGGCTCGCCCTACATCAGGCCCAGTGCCACAGGGCTCTGCTGCTCAGGGGCGCCGCGGCTCCCCAGGGAGGCTGGGCCAGAGAGGCCGGTGTCGTCGGCGGGCGCCGAGACCGCGTCCCAGAGGCAGGTCCGCCGAGCCGGGGCGCAGACACGGCGGCTCCGCCAGGCCCATTAATAACCCGGAGGGCGCTGCGATCCGACAGCATGGTCGCCGCAGGCCTGCTTCCCGCGGCTGCCGGGCCTGTTCCTGCCGGGTTTGAGTCGAGGGATACCGGGCGTTCACGGCCGGCCGCTCCAGAGGGTGTGGTGTGTGTGTGAGGCCACGGGTGTTGGGGGAGGGGGTTGGGAGAGGGGTGGCCCCCTCATGCGCCGGCTGCTCTGAAAGCTTCACTAAAGCTCTCACTTAGTTTATAACGTAAGAAAAAAAAATCGCATTTAGCCTCGGTATTAACCGTCTGGGAGGGATTTGGGGCCCTCTCCAAGGAAACTTTATCTTCATCATTAAAGACCCATTATTTTGATCATTACATTTGCTGTTTGTTTTTTCTCGGGGGGGGGGGGCTTTGGAGAAGAGCTTGCACGCAAGCACAGGGCACCCCAAACCCGCCAGAGCATCCCCCCTGTCTCCCACCGGCTCCAGCAGAGCCGGGGACACCGCAGCGCTCTAGAGACCCTAGCGCCAGGGCGCCCTCTGTGGCTGGGGTGTGGGACTGCGGCTCCACGGGGCCACGGCCGGCTCCGCCCCCTCGCATGGACCTTCTCGCGGGAGCAGAGCGTGTATTGAGGACCCGGGGGTGGCGGGTAGGGTCGCTCGCCTGCTCTGGTGATTTTGAAAATCTCTTCGTAAAGAAAGGAAAACCAAACATAGCCAAGATTCCACCAAGGTAGAATCTCTCCGAGATTCCAGATGGGTCGAGAGACACTTTTCTCCTGGTACAATGATAAATACACCTCGAAACACCACGCAGAGCGAGAGTAGGGAAGAGGGTGAGGAGAATAGGGAGGGAAGCGGGGCAGAGGCCGGGAGGAGAAGCCGCCAGCTGTCCCGTCGGTTCCTTGGAGACGACGACGCCATCCGAAGGCTGGAAAACGGCTCCGGAGGCTTGTGGAGGGCGCGCCGGGTCTCGACCCGGTACCAGGCGGATTTGGGCGCGGTGAATTCCAAGGGAGAGCGTCTAGTCCACCTCTCCCCCTGCTCCCAGTGGCCTCGGCGCCCTCGCGGCGTCACCTCCCTCGCAGGTGGCTCACCCGGGCGGGGAGGCTTGTTGTCTCGGGGTTTACCAGGGGTTAACCCTCTCCCTTTCCTCCCCTCCCTCTCGCGTGTCTCCGGCAGGTTGCGACATGTGCGCGGATAACCGCAACGGCGAGTGCCCCATGCACGGGCCGCTGCACTCGCTGCGCCGGCTCGTGGGCACCAGCAGCGCCGCGGCCGCCGCGCCCCCGCCTGAGCTGCCCGAGTGGCTGCGGGACCTGCCCAGGGAGGTGTGCCTGTGCACCAGCACCGTGCCCGGCCTGGCCTACGGCATCTGCGCGGCGCAGAGGATCCAGCAGGGCACCTGGATCGGGCCCTTCCAGGGCGTGCTCCTGCCCCCGGAGAAGGTGCAGGCCGGCGCCGTGAGGAACACGCAGCATCTCTGGGAGGTAAGTCTCCTGGCCACCCGGCAGAATCTAGGCCCATATAGAGCCTCCCTTGTTCCCCAGAGGGCAGTGGAGACACGATTTCTCTAGTCATGCAAATATCTGGTATTTGCAGCACCTGCAGAGAAAGAGGTGCCCATAGCAGCCCAGCCAGGAAGCAGCCCAGGCTTACAGGTTTCTGAAGATGGAATCACCTTAACAAGCTTCCAGTCCAGCTGCGATAGATTTGACCCTTGGTCTCCCTTGATCTTGAGAAAAAGAGAAAACACCTGAGGAAATAACAGAGGAGGTTGGGCATTGGGATGTGAACTAGGCGAATTTTGTGTCCTATTTTTAAGCTCTTCCAACACGTTTTTGTGTTTGTCCACTGGGCAAGAAGGAACATAAGCATAAACAGGAGGAAGGAGAGTCAGGCTTATTTTCTCCAATACAGACAATTAGGTAAACACCGAATGTGAGAGACTGTAACACATTCCACAACTTTAAAAGTGCCCAAAGTAAAGCAAGACTATATTGTGAATCAGAAATCACAAATTCTGCTTCTTCTCTGACAAAGTACAATTGTTCGGATAGAAAATCATACTGTACGAAAACTCTGAAGTGGTTCGGTGTAACCCAATTGATAGTACTTAAACGGTACAGTCTTACCTGATGCTGCTACTTAAAAATCAACAATGCATTTGAAAAATATTAACCTGAGATTTGTCTCAGAGCTTCATGGTTGATTACCGAGGTCCATTCTGAAAGAGACACCCCCACCAATTTTGGATATTCCTACCATGGAGAGTTGTTCGTGAAAATAAGGTGCCAGAAGTCTTACCCTTAAGCGATATGTAAATCTGACCGAGACCAGGGAATATAATGGAATGGGATTAGCCAGAAAATAAACATTTTTAAACGCCAGGGGCCAAGTTGGCATGGACCTTAGGGCTCCATTAATGGGTCATTTCTGCAACAGCCTGAACCCCACACTTGGCTCAGTATCCTCCAAGATGACTATTTTCATTGCAAGCTGCCCTTTAGTCACTAAATAAACTCATGGGATTCAACAATCTGCTCAGATTTTTGCTGAGCACCTTCTCTGGCCAGCACTATGACTTGGTCTCCGGAACACTTATATGACTGTTGGCAATGGGCTACTATGGCTTGTGTCTTCAAAGCCACCTTTGATGGAGGAGGAGCTAAATCGATGAGCTTATAGAGAAACAGCCCAAGATGACTCGATGGTGGCTGTTGGGCTATGTACCATACAGTTTCCACTGGTGCACTGGGCCCAGGCTCCCAGGTTCCAGTTCATACCTAAACTGTTATTGGAAAACAGTTACATTTTCAGTCTTTCAGATTAGGATTCTTGAATGAGGGGAACATAGAGACATATTTCTGTTACCAAATAGTGCTTTTTTAAAAACAGTTTTATATAGGGAAATGGGGCAATAGAAAATGGTTGATACGTTGAGACAAGTTAGACATTAGCATTTTGGGGTAGGAAAAACTGAGAAGTGGGAAATAAAGCATCTGGTTCTGAAATGTTTCCTAGTTGGTTTTTGTTTCTGACTAATTAGTTGTAACCTCCAGTGTGGTTTAAAGTTGGTAAAACAATTCCAGGCACTTTTCATGTTCCAGTGGTGTTATTAGGAACTCTGTACCATACAGTTGAAGGTCTGCCAGTACTTTTCTGAGGAAATTGTAAAGCAATTGTTTAATGTACAGATTTATTCTATCTGAAAGTGTTAAAACTGAGAGCTATTATATTGCTCTCTGATGCCTTGAGTTCAGTGCCTGTCTATTTTTAGAGTGCCGGGGACAAAGCCACAATCATGTAAAAAATCCCATAGTTTATTGTCGTTGTTGGTTTTCGTTTTCCTCAAAGGCTTTGAATGATTGGGATGGGCAGGAAACCACTCTATAGGTAGAATGTGATGATTTTTATCAATATTGAAAACTATGGAGTCTTTTTTCTGTACCTTTACTTGTACTTGATGAAGTTAAAATTCTGTTGCAGTGGAGACCAGGGAATTTCATTTGTTGTTGGTGGTGATGCTTTGGTAGATAGAGTGAGTTTTGTCTGTTGCTTGAGGTATGTGAGTTGAGTGTGTTGGGGATTGGTGCATAGACTTGGTTCTGTGTTTAAAAATAATACTTGTTGGGTTTATGCTTGAATGGTCTACTTCTAAAAAGGACATAATCTGTTTATTTTTATCATCTGTAAGAATAGTTATAATGACGTGCCTTTACAGGACTGAAGAAATATTAAAACTCTGACCACGTAAAATGTATCAGACTTCTGGGAGATCATATAAAATGTGACTGGCTGAGGTCAGGTAACAGTGCCAATGTCCATTTGTAAGATGAAATACTTTAATAGGTTTCAGATTTTTACTAGTATAATTACTTTTTAAAAATATGAAGTATAAGTTTATTTTTAATTTTTAAGCATTATGATTTATTACTTTTATGAAATGTGACTATTTGGATTAAGTTACATTTATAACAAAATTCTAAATGTTGAATTGTTCCTCAGACTTTAGTCTTTCCTTTCAAATCTAAATTTTATTGTGAAAAAAAATTTTAATTACTATATTTTTTATATTAGAAAGAATCAGTAATTGGAATACACTGTAGGTCTATAGAAACTCTTGGCAATAATTGTTTAATGACTCATGTAGTAATTATCCATTTTGAAAACATACTTTTAAAGATATCTTCTAGAATACAGATCGACATAAAGCAGATCTTGAAAAAATTAAAAGAATTGAATCATGACTATTGCATTGTAAATGTTAACTGGAATCGTTTCTCACATTTTTTCGTCACTTGCTGATGAAGAAATGTCTTTATATTTAGAGTTCAATACTCAGGTCCTGATGGATCTTACTAAGGTTACTTATCTTTATTTCAGTACAATAAATGGACTGCTAATCTTTTCCCATCACTGTTTCCAAGTAGATGATGGATTTTTGTTTCAGTTTACAGTTCGTTGTTTTTAGTGTGGTTGTACTTTATTATACACATGAAGGCTTATTACAGAAACAGATTCACCTTAGTTACTCCTTTTGTTTAAATTTTAAAAGCTCTATTTTTTGTAGAAAAATGACTCTTTTTTAATATTTAAAGTATATCAGCTATGAAGAGCTTGATTGGTTTGTAAGTGTGATGTCATCTTTTAGTTAATATTTTCTTTGTGTATAATCCTGGTTCATAAAAATATAATTTTATGAAAGTTAAATATCATACCACTACCTTCATTATGTTTTGACTCTTTGGGGTACCATGGGAAATTCTAAGAATTTTTCTTTTTTAGCAATAATCCAAGGTAAAATTTTTTTGTGTGCCTTAAAGAGGTTAACAAGCTAAAAGTCAAATTTATCATTTTGGGGGGCCAATTTCTTTTAGAATCAGAATTTTAATGTATTTTACAAAAATAGTAAATTTAGATATATTAAAATAGAAATATAACTGGATAGATTAAATAATCACTTGCCTTGCTTGTATACATTTATTCCAGCAAGACTTGGATGCATGATATATTTCTAGCTATTTGGCCATAATGGGAAAAATCTTTCTAAATGTTTTGCAAAGAAAACATAGTCTTTCTCAGCAACTAGGTCTTAATGATGAGAGTGAGATAATTTTGTCCTAATGTGTTTTCTAATAAAGAAGTGAAAAGGCACATTTAATTCCAACATTTATGAAAACATTATCTCCATTATTAATGTGCCCCTTTTCCCTTGAGATAAATTAATCTAGTCCGCACATGGTTTCTCCTTTCTGCTTAACATCAGAATTTAATATGACTGGACCTGAGGAATGTACACAGTGTATACTTTAAATTCTACTGGAAGAAAATACGGAAGTTTAAAATAAAGTTACAGTTTAAGATAGGTTAGAATTACTCAGGCCTTTCAACTCAAAGTCTGATCTGACAAGTTTTAACAACATTGACAAAATAAATTGCACTTATTTTCACCCTAGAAAAGTTACTCTGTTAATTGAAATAATGTAGTAACTTGTTAGGATAACAGTCAAGGTACTAGAAATTACACTAACTTGGAGTATTTGCAATACTTTGGAGTTAATTTTATAGAATTTCTCTTTGCCTAGGTTAATTTGGGTGTCTTATTTTCATTTTTACTATGTAGAGACTTTACTTATTTTTCTTCAGAAAATCAAGGGGGATAATATACAGTGGTCCTTTTTGTGGTTTGATTTTGTGCCATAATATTTTAAAGATTTAATAAGAGGTTTACTTTGAAGCAAATAGTCTATTTTTCATCATTACTATTTAGCTTAGGTCAAAAGACATTAATGAAAACCAATATTAAAAATATATTGCATGCTACTAAATGTTTATATTTCAAAGCCATCACAGGTAATTGGTACTAGAAGGAAATGAATTGATCTCGTATTTTAAATGTATTATGTATGTTTTCATAAGTGACCCAGTTCCATATGTAGTACTGTACACATTTGTATATATTTAGATAGTAAAAAAGTCACTTGAAAAGAATAATTTTAAATTGAATAAAAGTAATTTAAAAATTCAATTAAAATTATTTACATTTTTTCCAGTGATTGTACTGTAACTGTATATTCCATAGTTTGCTCTATAGACCTGGGTTCATTTTGGCCTGATTCACCAAAGTACCAGGGGACAGGATTATATAGCTATCACAGCTGTATTGAAGTAAAAGTTATGTTTCTCAGCAGTTTATCATTTAATATAGCAGACTGTCATTTCAGTTTTGAACATATTAACTTCATGAAATCCAAATATTCTCCTTCAAAACAAATCATAGTAATGTTACTATTATGTTTTTAATTATGCAGAGGAACAGCTGGTATATCTTGTTGACTTTGCCTCATTTGATTTGAAGATGTCTTTTATAGTGGTGCCCATTTGATCGAGTGTGAGCATTTTGTAGTTTTACATAAACTGTAAAACCATCTGCCGCCTCTTGGAATGGTTTCCAGCATTGTGTTAAAAATAAAAACTTAGTACTTAAAGCTGGCTTTGAAAAGGTCATATAAAGTCCCGATACTCTTGGTTTATGTACCAAATGCCACCCTTGGTTTCTAAGTTCAAAAATGACTCTGTTAAAAAAAAATTATAACAGCCATTTGGAAATTCTCATGTTAGTGAAGTTTAATCCAAATATACATGTGACTCTACAGTGTTTTACTTTTTTAGTTGCAAATGCTTTATAAAGAATGATGTATTCTATATCTGAAGGACTGCTTTTCTGATCAGTCAGTTCAGTTTATCTATTGTTTATAGATTGCTTCTTTTGATAGCATTTTGTCCACATGAAGAAAATAATTCCTAAGTTTTTTGTGGTTCACTGCATATTTTCTTACATTGTATGATTTTTTTTCCCCACAGTGGGAAAAATAGAGAATGGAGATTAAAATAGAGAATGGAAATTAAAATCAGAATTGCAGAGGTTACTGGACAGATGAAATCTGCTCTCCCCAGTCACTCTGTGGCAGCAAGTGATTTGATGAAAATGAGATTTAGGTAACACTGCATCAGAGAAACCTGCAGGGGAGCCTTTTAATTTTATGTGTCAATTAAGGCAGTTTTACTTATTCAAGGAAATCTATTGTGTTACCCAGAAACTATTTATAGTTGTTGTATAATGTTGTGAGTTTTAAAAAATTTTGGTTGAATATGAAAATCTTAGCTTTTACTCAGCTGAGAGATCGTGTCTACAGTATCAAAATCCTCTTTTCTCAGAGGGTAGATGTGATACTTTGGTGTTTGGCCATTCTAAAAAAAATGCAGTGCATGAAACCACTATGAGACCGCCTTGCTCCCCCTTCTTTCTTTCTTTCTTTTTTAGACTCATATATACTCCCAGATTTCGTGAGTTCAGACATTCCTTGTGTATTTACACAAGAAATACAGGCTCTGGTATAACTACTTAGCATAAAAGCCAGAGCAGCCAGAGCAGAATATACTTTTCCTTGTAAGCATTTGCCACCTCACTCAGATAAGTTACAGAATTCCATTATCCAAATTGTTACACATGTGTGACAGAGGTTGACCTTTCGTCATGTCAATCCTTTTTGTGTAGGCCCCAGGCTCCAGCCTAATGGCTCAAACCCTGATTTACTCACTGTAATAAGGGCAGGAGGTCGAGCAATTGTCAGGCTGCCTGTTCGTACTCTTCTTGGAGCCTGGTTGAAGGCTGTTAACACAAAGCTTTTCAAAGTGAATTTACAACCAGCACCACTGACAGAGGCCAATCAGTGCACCATAAATGTCAGGTTAGTGAGATTGAGCAGTAAGTAAAGTACTGACAGCACACTATTGGCTGGAATCAATTGACCAAGGTTTAACTGAGAAGAGCAATCTCCTTGTGGTGCTCTTAGGGAAAGAGCTAAGTGTGCAGCCAGGGTTTCAAGGTAGGATCCGTAGGTTTACCTGTAAGTGTTGGGATGTCATCCGTTTGCCGTAGAGCATCCAGCATCCTGGTGTTGATATGCTTCACAATCTGGGAGTTCAGAGTGGTGGAGCCTCCTGACTCTGAGTTGGGTGGTTTAAAAAAAAAGCCCCAGCATTAGAAAGGAGAGAGAGAAAAAAACCATTAAAATATGGGGCTGTCAGAATTGGGAGACACATCCAGTGTGTTACAATTCAGTGAAAGGTAATTTGTTCAAATTGCAAACTGTACCAGGGAATTTCCACCAAGGCACAAACATGAATAAGCCCACTCTTCCTGGGGCTCAGCAGGGTGAGACTTTCATGGAAGTCACTAATGAGTGATTATGGGTTGAGGGTCTGAATATCCATGAGATGTGGTTTCTGTACCAGACGAATGTTTTTATCATTTTGTGTAATGACAGCCTGGACAACAATTCATTGAGCTCAGAAGGCATCAGCATTAAAATGGAGGAATCCATTAAAATGCTGTATGCAAGGATTTATAAATTAGGCAATTTCCTTGATTATTGCAATCATTTACAAAATTGATTGTTCCAGTGTGGTATAGACAGATTTCAGCACTGATCATTGACAACAAGCACATTCTCTGATATCTGTAGCTACTGGTCACTAAACCAGGTCACTATTCCTCACCCCTCTGCTGTTCTTGGTCTCAAGGTCAGGCAGGCTGATTTCAAAGAAGCTTATAATTATGAAGTTTTTATTTGTCTTCAGAGGAGATTCACCTAGGCTGTGAGAGTAGGTAGGTCCAGGTTGCTCTAAAGGTTGTTACATTGTTTTTATATTTTAATTCTAAGTTGGGGGGAAGATATGGATAATCGTGATATGCTTCAGATCAGCAGCACAGATTTTGAGATGTTGCCAACTTAAATGAAAATAATTTTTGCAAATTGCTGCTGTAAATATTTGTTTGATTGAAGATCTAAAAGTCAATAATGTGTTTTATGTGTTGGTCCTTAGAGTTCTAATTATCCAATAGATATATTGTAGAGTCACTGGATTTTAGGTCAGTTAATTCTGGAAGGTATAATAAAGACATTGTTACAAGTGCGAAACACTCAAAATGCTGCAGCTTTTCCTATATATGAACACACACAGGTTCACTTGGTGCTTAATCACTAACCACAAACCACAGAGTTGTCTTGATTCCTGAAATATCAGAGATGGGCATGCCACATGTGTCTGCAGAGCTCTGTCCAGTGAAAGCTAGCCGTGCAGTTTATGCTTAGTACAAAATAACTTTAGCCATTTGTTTTCAATCATTTTGTTTTTAATCATAATTTTCCCCTTTTGGAACTCTAACACAAACTGGGGTTTGTAAAAGAATAACACTTTATAAAATTGTTTAACACTGTGGGGAAGGCAAAAAATTGTTCAGTTTGTCCTGATTTGAATATATAATAATTTGATCTCGAGGTAGTTCCTTGTTTTAAAGTGAAGATGTTACGTTGTGGGAAGGCCTGTGGCTTGGGAACACTTTGCACTTACTTGGGTACTGTCATTTAATACTGTAAATAAGAAGTTCATTTTTACTTTTAATTAGTTGTAAAATTCACTGCTTAAAAATTCAGTACAAAAGGCAGTGTTTTCAGTACTGTGTCTTGATATGATCTCTTCATTTTTATTTAAATATTTCTCTACACAGTATTCTGGTTTCTGTTAAGAATTAGAGGCTGTGTCACTAGATCTGTCTTGGGAGATCTTTGAATGAGGCACTCGGTTTTATAGATGTTTTTGCTTGTCCCTTTGCACATTTATTTAATAAACCAACACCTCATGCACATGTTTGTCAAATAATGATATGGGATTAAGCCCATTTTATTAAAATGAACAGTATTTTTCCCTCTCTGTGATCATTTTAAATTAAAGCTGCCTCAGATAATGAAGTGTCGTCTATAGAAACATTCAGTGTAATCTAATTCACTAGAAAGTTCTTAAGTGCTTTTTAATTGGAATCAAATTAAATGTAATCAAGTCATGTTTTCGGTATCTTGTAAAGCACTGGGGCCTTGAGTGTTGTTAGCATACTTGGGAATATTAATGTTTAGTGCAAAAGCAGCAGTACTAAATTCTGAGATATGCTTGCAAACTCCAAAATGGTAGATAACCCATAAATAAATTATATGTTAGAGTGTAATGTTTTTAGAACCTGTTGTGTTTGTCCCAGACTAATATTCAAATTCATTTTTGATGTGCGAAATGCACAAATAGTTCCTGGGGCAGAGAATCCTGAAAAGTATTGGTCTATTGAGGAAAGCACTTAATTTCCATTTATTAAGATTAATTGCAATTTAAAATTTGGCCTGGGTAATCTACAAAAAAAATTTAATTATAAAACTTTAAAATAGTAGAAATGAGCTTTTCTATTAAAAATAATTCTTATCATAAGAAATTTAAACTGTATAAAAGTATAAACCAAAGGTAGCCATTAATGATGATTTTTATAATAGCCTTTTGAGAGATAACTATATAATGTGATATAATATACATTTGTTTGTGTATGCATTGTGTATACATTGAATCACAGTTTGAGTAAAGATACTTGTGTTATTTCCTTGATACCACAAAACACATTTTTAAAGCAGCAACTAATGACACTATTTCCATGGAAGTTCCTGCAGATGTTTAAATTTGGCTCACCCATGAATAGATTTTGTGTCTAGTTCCATCCTCTGATCTCTGTATCTTTCCTGGTGGGAAATTTCAATCTGTAGACCCCACTAGTATAGACGCATTTCTACTGGTATATTCATATGTTTGATAGCCCATCTTAATAAGACAGAGCTTTTCTGGGATCTAAAGGAAGATTTTAATGGTCCTCAGGAAGAAGGAAAAAAATTTGTTTCTTTTAATAGATCAAGGTGTTAACAAAAAAGAATCAGATCTCTTTGAAATGCTTTTCTAAGTAATAATACTATATTTATGTAGCTGTATATGAGACTTCAGGGAACATACTTAATTTCTTTGTATCTCTTATTTCTCCATATGGAAAAAAGAGCCATATTTGACTACTATGCACATTAGAGGGGCAATATTTGTGATGTTTGTGTGATAAAAGAGATCTTTCTCTTTTCAGTTAGGGTTTTAATGATACTTTTTAAGACTAGTGGACTCTGCATAGAGTTATAAAGAATCTCGTTATTTGTTAAACCAAAAGATTGTACATGGTAGACCATGATACATAGCTTGGATTTAATTACTATAAAATCAGGCTTAAAAAATATTTAAATACAAATTTATTTAGCACTGCTCTCAGGTAACAAAGGATTATGTATTAAAGGGATACCACAGTATGGAGGACTTCCCTGTTGATGCAATGGTAAAGAATCCACTTGCCAGTGCAGGAGACACAAGAGCCGTGGTTTTGATCCCTGGGTGGGGAAGATCCCCTGGAGAAGGAAATGGCAATCCACTCCCACTTCTTGCCTGGAGAATTGCATGGACAGAGGAGCCTGATGGGCCGCAGCCCGCGGGGTTGCACGGAGTTGGACGCAACTGAGCGTGTGTGATACACTTCTCACAACTGAGAATTGACTCCCGATGTGGAAGGGGACGGACTCAGTAAAATCACAAAGGGCCCTAAACCTGAAGGTCTTTTGACTCTGATCAGGAGCAAATCGTTAGGTAGGTGTGCCCCCACATACTGAATTCTGAATAGAAAAACATTTCCATGCCCAGCGTATTGTGATTTGTCAATAAATATTAAATAGCAGCAAGTCAGCATAATGGCACCTTTGCCACTGTCCATTAAAATGTGTGTGTTGCTGCTTGTGTACCAGTGAATACTGACGTAATAGTGCATTATACAGCTCCTGAATATGTGTCAGTGTTAACCATAAAATGTATGTGAAGTGAGAATTCCAAGTGACAGAACAAGTTTTAATGAAAAAAGTAAGTGTAAATGCTGAAACATGTCCTGGAGAACAAAAACTAATCTGAAATTTGTATTTTTTCTAATATATGTTTACTGAATACTAACCATGTCTCTTATGGTATCTGGAGTTTTTCCTTTGGTAATCCAATGAAGGTGATAGTCAAACTGTTTGACAAGCACCAGCTTAGACCTTGGAAAAGGAAATGGCAACGCACTCCAGTACTCTTGTCTGGAGAATCCCTTGGACAGAGGAGCCTGGTGGGCTACAGTCCATGGGGTCGCAAAGAGTCGGACATGACTGAACGACTTCACTTTGGCACTTTTCACTTAGCTTATACCTTGCCCATAAACCTGAATGCCTGTGGTTGTATCTATGTTCCATGGGCTGATATCAGCTCCAAAGCTAGACTAGCTAGCAGAGCTTTAGCAAAGCCACTAAACAGATAATCCATCATGGGTGTAAAGTTTCAGTTTTGAAAGATGAAAAAGTTCTGGAAGTTGATTGTACGACACTGTGGATATTCTTCACACTACTAAACTATGGTAACTTTTATAACGTGTGCATTTTACCATAATAAGAAAGGAAAAGTAACTCTATTTTCAGTGATTTTTCTTCTAGCTCACTGATTATTAAACTCTAACATCCATAAGAATCTCCAGGTACAGGGAGCTCAGCAAAGTTCAGTCTGGGAACCTGCTCCCCAAAGATTCTGATTCAGTCCTGCAGAAGGACTTAGGAACCTATTTTCTGAACCAGTGTCTAATGTGGTGCTGGGACTACACTTGAAGAAATGAAATGCCAGGCTCTACCTTTCTCTGCCTTACTCCTTGGTTGTCCACTTCATTTCTGCTTCCTTCTTTGTCTTGGCTGCTCTTGAACAAATCCAGTATCTCTTCAGCTTCCCTTCCATACCTGGTCTCATCCATTCCTGTGTGAATTCTAGTCTTACCCTTGCTTTCATTTCTGCTACACCTTGGCTAATCTATGGCATTTCCAGTCTTCTCCCTTAACACCCACCCCCCAAAATAGATAGATAAGTAGATAGATTTAAAAAAAGATATAAAAATTACAGAGCTACTAACAGACAGCCCTGGTAGCTCAGCTGGTAAAGAATCTGCCTGCAGTGCAGGAGACCCTGGTTCGATCCCTGGTTTGGGAAAATCCCCTGGAGAAGGCAACGCTACCCACTCCAGTATTCTGGCCTGGAGAATTATGGACTGTATAGTCAATGGGGTCGCAAAGAGTCAGACATGACTGAGCAACTTTCACTTCACTTCAACAGACAGGAAAATGGACTTCCCTGATTTTCATCTTTTCTTTCTGAAGTCCACCTGACCAGGTATAAGGAAGCAGCCAAAAAGGAGAAGGCTCTCCACAGCATGTCGACTGCAGTGTGTAATCAGCACCTCAGCAATCAGAGTGTGCTTCAGGAGGAGGTGGCCTGCTGAAAGGTGTTCGGTAGGTTCACAGGTCCTGAGTTCCAGCTCTCACCGGGTCTGAGCTATGTGACTGCAAGCAGATACCTTCCCTCCCTTGGCTCTTACCAGTGCTACATCCGATGGCACTGTCCTTTCTGTTTCTCCTGCCAGCCCCTTCTGTGCATCCAAGATCATAGAGAGAGGCCATATGCTTGCATGATATTTGCGGTTTGCAGCCAACTTTATCTGCAAATGTGCTGGTTGTTTTCGGTCTTCTTCAGGTTTGCATTTCTGCCGGTTGAGGGAGCATGCAGCCTGTATTCTGATCAGAGCTTACCTGCTCTTGTTGTTTCAAATGGTGCCACTTCCCACACTCATCTCTCTTTGATTGTCTATCCTCACTTGTCTGTGGGAAGTTTCCATTTAGATATCCAGACATTGTTTCAAATTGAGTTCACTAATCATCCTCACCTCACATCTCCTCAAATAAGTATCTCCTTATGGCACCCCACTGCAGTACTCTTGCCTAGAAAATCCCATGGATGGAGGAACCTGGTAGGCTGCAGTCCATGGGGTCGCGAAGAGTCAGGCACGACTGAGCGACTTCACTCTCACTTTCCACTTTCATGCATTGGAGAAGGAAATGGCAACCCACTCCAGTGTTCTTGCCTGGAGAATCCCAGGGACGGGGGAGCCTGGTGAGCTGCTGTGTCTGGGGTCTCACCGAGTCGGACACGACTGAAGCGACTTAGCAGCAGCAGCAGCATTCCTAACTTGCAGTGCTCTGGTTGTCCTTTTTGACCTATGAGCCCAACATTTTGGAGTTACTATAATGGCTTTTTTTTAAAGATTTTTTTTTTTTGATGTGGACTATTTTTAAAATCTTTATTGACTTTTTTTTACAATATTGCTTCTGTTTTTATGTTTTGGTTTCTTGGCTGTGAGGCATGTGGGATCTTATCTCCCCCACCAGGGATCGAACCTGCACCCCCTGCCTTCGAAGGGAAAGTCTTGACCACTGGACTGCCAGGGAAGTCCCTGTAATAGCTTTCTAAAATATTTTTATTCCTGGCAACTAACAGAGTATCTGGCACATAAAAGGCACTTAATAAGCACTGTTGATCTTTTTCTATTTTTTAGAGTTGGAGTTTTTATATGAACAAACTGGAGGATCACTCAAGTAAAAGCTAATGGTGCATACAAATTATTTTGTAAAAAAAATAATCAGTCTAAATATGAATCCTAAATTGTATCCTAGCTTCTGGCCAGAAATATCCATTACTGAAAGCCAAATATCCTCTGTTGCTAATAACAAATAAAAGAAGATTTCTTTTTATTCTTGAACCTTGTGACTCATTTGACAGTACTAAAATGTCTAAACAAATCTTATCTGTGACACTTTTATAAACAAGGTATTAAAAATTGCAGTGGGACATCTTAGACACAAGCTGCAGTTGGTGCTAAGATCCACTTTTAGAGTCTACTTCTGTAAAAATAAGGGGGTAATGATCTGACATGGGAAACACTGTTGATCTGACCACAGTAATAAGAGCTAATACATTTAAGCTGAGACTGTGCGAGGCGTTCTGCTAGGAGCTTTATAGGAACTATCTTAATTAACCCTCAGAATCACCCAATAAGGTAAAGACTATTACAGTATTTTTCAGATGAAGCCGCTTTTCAGATGAAGGAGAAGTAACTCGCCCAAGGTTTAGGTAGTCAAGGTAGGGTTTCCAGAGGGTGTGGGGTGCAGAGTTTTTGTGGCACCCCACTCCAGTACTCTTGCCTGAAAAATCTCATGGATGGAGGAGCCTGGTGGGCTGCAGTCCATGGGGTCACTAAGAGTCAGACACAATTGAGCGACTTCACTTTCACTTTTCACTTTCATGCATTGGAGAAGGAAATGGCAACCCACTCCAGTGTTCTTGCCTGGAGAATCCCAGGGACAGGGGGAGCCTGGTGGGCTGCCGTCTGTGGGGTCACACAGAGTTGGACATGACTGAAGCGACGTAGCAGCAGCAGCAGCAGTCTATAGCTATGTCTCCTGCCCCCTTCCACTCTCAGACCTGAACTCCCATCATATCACACAGGGCTCCAGTCTCTACCCCAGACTTTGCTTCTGGACCTGGCTGGGAACACTCCCTCCCTGGTGGTCACTGCTTTGGTTTGTCAAACGCAGCCCAGCTATCTTCCCAGAGACCCCATAGCTCAGACCCTTGGCATACTTAGCCCACCTTTTGTTCCAGGACCTGGACTTCACATTTATCATCCCCAGAAAATTTAACCTCCCCAGCATTCAGAGAAGTGCATTTATGGAGAAACTGCTGTGCATGAGTTGTGCATGGCACAGATATCATGAGTAATTCCAGTTGAGAACAGTGTCCAAAAAGTGCTGTTTGAAAGGAGAAGTTCCTGCTGGGAAGACCAGGGACAGGAGGAGGAATTTGACCCTGGGACATAGATAGTTAACGCTCAAGAGTTAGAAGTTGGGAGAAAGGATGCTCCAAGGGGAGCGTCAGCCAGCCCCTGACAGTACTTACAAGTCCAGCTCTCCTCCCTCTGTCTGCTGCTGCTTTTTAAGTGGACTGCTTCCTATTCTGTGTCCTTGTGTTGCTAATTTCCACTACTGTGATTTTGCCTAGGCTGTTATTTCACCCAGAAGGCTTTTGCTTCTTATTCTGGTCAACCTGTACTTTTTACTTTTTTCTAGTTGTATCTTCATTGGGTGTGAATCCCACATCTGCACCACCCTTTCCACATTCTTTTTCCTTCAGTCCTCTCCTTGACAGTTAAAGCTTTGCTGTTTGCCTGATATTGCCGGCAGCCTCAGTTTGGTAAGCTCACACTTGGGACATACTTGGACTAAACCATTGCTTGTTGTTCATCTGTGATTCACCTTTGACTGGGTGTCCTATATTTTTATTTGTGAAAGTTCAGTTCAGTTGTCACTCAGTCGTGTCTGACTCTTTGCAACCCCGTAGACCGAAGCATGCCAGGCTTCCCTGTCCATCACCAACTCCTGGAGCTTACTCAAACTCATGTCCATCAAGTCGGTGATGTCACCCAACCATCTCATCCTCTGTCATCCCCTTCTCCTCCTGTCTTCAATCTTTACCAGCATCAGGGTCTTTTCCAATAAGTCAGTTCTTCACATCACGTGGCCAAAATATTGGAGTTTCAGCTTCAGCATCAATCCTTCCAATGAATATTCAGGACTGATTTCCTTTAGGATGAACTGGTTGGATCTCCTTGCAGTCCAAGGGACTCTCAAGAGTCTTCTCCAACACCACAGTTCAAAAGCATCAATTCTTTGGCACCCAACTCTCACATCTATACCTTACTACTGGAAAAACCACAGCTTTGATTAGATGGACCTTGGTTGGTAAAGTAATATTTCTGTTTTTTATTATGCTGTCTAGGTTGGTCACAGCTTTTCTTCCAAGGACAAGTGTCTTTTAATTTCATGGCTGCAGTCACCATCTGCAGTGATTTTGGAGCCCAAGAAAATAAAGTCTCTCACTGTTTTCATTGTTTCCCCATCTATTTGCCATGAAGTGATGGGACCGGATGCCATCATCTTAGTTTTCTGAATGTTTACTTTTAAGCCAACTTTTTCATTCTCCTCTTTCACTTTCCTCAAGAGGCTTTTTAGTTCCTCTTCACTTTCTGCCATAAGGGTGGTGTCATCTGCATATCTGAGGTTATTGATATTTCTCCCGGCAATCTTGATTCCAGTTTGTGCTTCATCCAACCTGGCATTTTGCATTTTGTACTCTGCATATAAGTTAAATAAGCAGGGTGACAATATACAGCCTTGATGTACTTCTTTTCCTATTTGGAACCAGTCTGTTGTTCCATGTCCAGTTCTAACTGTTGATTCCTGACCCGCATATAGGTTTCTCAAGAGGCAGGTCAGGTGGTCTAGTATTCCCATCTCTTTAAGAATTTTCCACAGTTTGTTGTGATCCACATAGTCAAAGGCTTTGGTATAGTTAATAAAGTAGAAGTAGATGTTTTTCTGGAACTCTCTTGCTTTTTTTAAATTTGTTAAATGTAGGATCCTATTAAGATGACAATTGAGGAGACACCTGATGGAGAAAGGAATGAACTGCCAGGGAGGCCGGTGTGCCAGTAGCACGGTGAGTTCAGAGGAGTGTGATGGGAGAGAAGGTCAGAGGTACCTGGGTTCAGGTAAATGAGACCATGGGAAAGACTTTGCATTTAATCCTGAGTGAGGAGTAGCACAGGCTTGCTGTGTTTTCAAAGGATCATGCTGGGTACCGTGTGGAGAACAGTCTGTGTGGGATAAGGGTGTACGCCGGCAGGAAAAACTCAGAGGACAGGATTTGGCTGGAGAAATAAATTAGGAGTTGTGAGCATATGGCTGTTTAAATCTGTAGGACCACTTGAGTTCAGCTGGGCAGTGTGGGAAGGCAGAGCTCTGCCTAGAGGAGGGCTATGACCTCTCTAGTTCTAGAACCCTCTGTGGATTGGATCTGCAGGTTGGCTGTGGATGAGGAGCCATGTGGTTGGGCACAACTGTGGATGCATCGCCTTGTGTCCTTCCTGTGCCATTAATGGGGACTGTCCTTACTTTGCCTCTGTGATTGAGTGGCAGTGAGACAATAATATAGTGACTTAGAATGATGCTGCTGCTCTTAAATGTGTTGGAGTCTGTGAACCCTGAGGCCACTATATAATACGTCCTAAATGCAGTCTCTACCAGGATCCTTCCTCAAGGAGATGCTTAACCTGACTCACCTACGCAATCTGTGGAAAATGTCATGTATGTCCTCTCCTCATTGTGAGGCATCCCCGTTCTCTCTTGTAATTTTAACCACATGGTTTAGTTGCTAGGTCATGTCTGACTCTTTTGAGACCCGTGGACTGTAGCTCTCCAGGCTCTTCTGTCCATGGGATTTCCCAAGCAGGAATCGTGGAGTGGGTTGCCGTTTCCTTCTCCAAGGGATCTTCCCAACCTAGGGATATAACCTACATCTCCTGCATTGCAGGTGGGTTCTTTACCAACTGAGCCACCAGGGAAGCCTAATTTTAACCATGCTTCTTGTGAAATCTTTATTTTTTTTATGATTATAAGGGCTAAACATTTATGAAAAGTAATTTGGAAAAATGCAGAAAAATATTTTTAAAAGGAAAGAAAAATGAGCTGAAATTAATTTGGTGTCATTCTTTCTTATTGCAGTTAGTTTTTTCTTTTATTATACAGAATAAAGCATGCTGTTTGCCTTTTATCATCAAATCAATAAGCATTTTCCCCATATTGAAAATTCTTTGAGTATATAGCCAGTAATGTTGATTGGTTTTATACTCTTTAATATGGTTGTATCCAGTTGTTGAACTTTCCCTTTCTCATTCTCACTCTCCTTTTCTCCTTCCCTCCCTTCCTTCTACCTTCTCTTTTTTCTTTGAAAATATTACTAATCATTTGATATCCCGAATGTGTTGGATTATGTTTGCCAAAATACCTGCAGGAAAAACACACACACAGAGAAAAATTCCCTTTGTATACTCACAAAAATAATATTAACAATAGGAAACATTTGTCCTGCACTTTCTAGTTTATATGAGATTTAGCCATCCCACCGGCTCACTGATTTTGTTGCTGCTGCCTCATGGAGGAGGCAGAGAGCTCTCTGTCCTGCCTGGTGGGAGTGAGATGGGGAAGCTGGGGCCTGCAGGCTGCCTGCTCTGCTCCTCAGAAGGCCGGGCTGGTGGGGCTGGCTCTTTTGACCCGAATGCTCCAGGGGAGCTTTCCATCTGTCCAAATGTTAGCCTGGAACTAGACGCCTCCACACAGTGATGAAATCCTTAACAAATGTAGTGAGAACACTGAACATAAGGGCTTCATTTTTTTTTTTTTTCAAATTGCTTGCATTTACAGTTAATTCAATTTGAATTATAAATCACCTCCACGCGAATGACTCATGCGCTCATAATTATGAGCTTTGTTTTTGAAAATGTACAAAACAGAGAAAAGTTGGTTTGTATGCTCTGCCTTGCCAAGGTAGGATGGAACCAGTTTCCAACTGAGAAAAGGGTTTCGCATCTTTGTACATCTTGTATTCCAGGCCTAGAGTTTTATAGGAAAACAGAAATATCTTTTAAAAACACACTTGGATCACTGTCCACACTGGTTCTTGGAAGGGATCAATATGCAAATCAAACTTAACTGTGTAGCAAAGTGAAAAAATTTTTTTCTATTTCAGGACATTTCACTTCAGGCCAGTTGAAACCCTTTTTCCAAGTTCTGACCTCTGGGATCCACAGAGGCAAATAGGTTAGGCCTTTTAGGTTATGATGAAAGTGAGGAAATGGTTTCAGAAGTGAATCACTTTCGTTCTCTTTAAAGGACTGGAGAGAAACAGTAAGGATATATTCAGAAAACAACCATATAAATAGATAATTGCTGAAATATTTGGATAATTTTGAGAATAAATGCAGGCTAACATTTTTGGACAGTTACATCAGCTTTTCATAATAACCCTGTCTCCCGGCCAGTAATTTCCTTGTTCTCCCTAATTTACTTCACTTTTCTGTAGCTGACTAATTCCTCGTTCCGTACCTCAAATAAACCGACTTTCCAGCCACCAAGTTCCGTTTGGAGACTCTTGTATAAGTTACCTCCTGTTTTTATGCACAAGCTGGTTCCCACCCCTCTGCCAGGGTGCTCCTGAGCCCTGAACTGGCTTTGGGCTTTCTGATGACTTTCCCCATGGGGCATCGAAGGATGCCTGATATCCCAACAGTTCGCTTAATTTTGAACCCAGGTCCAGAGTAATTCTAGAGTTATGCAACTTTTAAGAGTCTTAAGGTTTCTAATAAGGGGTGTGGGTACTGGGAGAGGGCAGTAAACACACCCAGCAGTCTCTGCTAGGGGGCTGATGGCTAAGTGGTCACGGCCAAGGTTGGACTGCCCTAGAAGGCATGGGTCATTTGAGGTACTGTGGGTTTTTGACTTTTTTTTTTTCCTGGCCGAGGGAGAGGAACGTCAGTGACTTCTACTTCTGAAAACTATTTAGTAGCCTGGCATGATGGAACTGTTCACGCTCTTAACTTTGGATCACAGCAAGTTTGTGTCTGGAAAGTGTGAAATGGGTGTTTTACAAATACATTCTAAAGGACTAGATAACCAGCAGGAAACAGGGTGGTTTCATTTTGGTGTCGCATCATCTCTCCTGTTTGGCTAGAGTCACCAATGGATTTTGCTTAGCTTTACCCTGCTGGCATAAGATATCTAATGATGGAAGTTCTATTTAAATCTTGCCGAAGTTTCCAGAGCAGAGAGCTTCTCTCAAAGCAGCTGAAGAGAGTGTCGTGTAGGAATGAGTGTAAAGTCCAAGCAACATTTGCTTTGCACGCATGATGATTAACCTGCTGAGAAGTGGAGTGGGAGTTGTGGAGGTGCAGAAAGTGTTAACAGAGGCAAACTTGGAAGAGTTCACAGTGTGACAGAGGAGAGCCACTTAGTTAGTCTATATATTTGATAGGCACCTGCCATGTGCCAGGTACTCACTATTCAGAGTTGTTGGAGGGTAGTGTTGTCTTAGAAAGACATAGTCTGTGCCTATGAAGTCATCAAATAACCTAGAAAGATATTTAAATGAAGCAACGCACAGTGAGTACAACAGATTGTGAACTGATTGTGAAAATCCAGAGTGCTAACTCAAGAGGGAAATGAAGGGCAGTTGGGGAGGAGAGTCATCTAAAGCCTCTGAAGGTGAAGCTGCTGTCAAGGCTTTCAGGGACAGGTGTAAGTGGAATAGTAACCAAGAGGAGAGGTGGCATTTCAGGTAGGCCGAAAAAGGGGTGCAAAAGGCTTGAGGAGGAATAAACTACTTAAAAATTTTTTTTCAACTGCAGTATAGTTGATTAACAATGTTGTGTTAATTTCTGTTGCACAGCAAAGTGGTTCAGTTATACATATATATTATTTTTCCATTGTGGTTTATCACAGGGTATTAAATTTAGTTCCCTGTGCTATACAGTAGGATCTTGCTGTTTATCCATCCTATATATAATTGCCTGTGCTAATTCCAAGCTCCCAGGATTCCCTCCTCCACCAGTCCCCTGGCAACCAGAAGTCTGTTCTCTGTGAGCCTGTGCAAGTTGCTTTTGTCAGAAAGGATCCCTTGGTCTGTTGGTGTCTCTCAGTGGGGTGCTAGTAAGAAACAAAGCTGAACAAAGCTAGTAAGAAACAAAAAGGCATATCAGTGGGATTCTTGAAAATTGGTTGGAGAGTTGAGATTGAGGTGCAAATAGGAAACTCGAGCATTATCTTTAGAAGCTTCACTTGAGGAGGGCCAGTTGCAGATGAAGAGGATATGAGTTGGACTCTGCAGATAGTATTTTGACTTCTATGACTATAGGTGATGGAAATTTCACCAGCATTTGAGATCTTGCCTTCAGTCAGACTGATAAAGATTTTAACAAAGCTAGGCACATCCCTGAATCCCAGAGAATTTCAAAGACTAAAGCACAGTTCATCATACACATGAGCTGTGGGTCAAGGTGCATAGCTCTCTCAGGGCAGTTGAATGTTGTAGTGTCCTAAATTTGGTATTTAACTCCAAGTAACATCGAATTAGATGGACAAAGAAGTAGTTCAGTTCAGTCGCTCAGTCGTGTCCAACTCTTTGCAACCCTGTGGACTGTAGCACACCAGGCTTCCCTGTCCATCACCAACTCCTGGAGCTTGCTCAAACTCATGTCCATAGTCAATGATGCCATCCAACCATCTCATCCTCTGTCGTCCCCTTCTCCTCCTCCTCCAAGAGTGGGCAATAAGTAGAAGGATGCTTGAAAGGGGATTAGGAGCTTCTCTAAAACAGCAGTTTTCTGTGTTAGAACCTTTTTTCTCGCCTTGCTGATAGTGTTCATGGTTGGGCCACATACAGCTGGGGTGTGCTCTTCTTTTGAAACAAGGAGGTGTATCTTATGCTTTGTGACAAATGAATGCATCTCATTAGACTCAGGATCTAATTATTTCTACCTTTATGAAGTTCTTCAACAGACAGCACTGAGCTGTACAAATAGAAAAAACAACAACAACTAGAAACCCAGATGTTTAGGAACACTGGGTTGAAAGAGGGAGGGGCTATTCACATGACACTTGAAAAAAAAAAATCTGTGTGATGTATTAAGTGGCTGATGTGTAGCAGGTAGCATTAACTGTTAGTACTTTCTACTTACCAAGAAACAAAAAGGAGAAAGAAACTAACCTAAACCATCCTCCAAACTAGTAAGAGTACTAAGGAATGCAGTTTTTAAAAATTAATTAATTTTAACTGGAGGATAATTACTTTGCAGTGTTGTCATGGTTTTTGCCATATGTCGACATGAATCATCCATGGGGACACATGTGTCCCCCCATCAAGATTAGGGTAGGGAAAAGCAAGATGATAGATTTTTAAAAATGAAGGAATGAGAATGAAATTAGTGATAAAGAATGAGGCGAAAAAAGAGGGCCTGGGCAACAAGATGATAGTCTGTGAGAAATAAAGAAGGAATTGAGAGCGGGGGAAAGAAGCCCATAAAACCCTGACGTGCACTTTCCAGGCTGGGCCAGGCTTACAGGCTTGTCACCTTCAGGGCCACGACCAGCAGCTTCTGCTCTAATGGCAAGCCCTGCCCCCTCTTGGAATTAGAGGAATGCATCTGTTTGTGGCTGGAGATTAGAGTTCTGAGTGGGCGACTACCAAGGAAAGCTGTCTTTTTGGGTGGCCTCATAAGACATGCTTCAGACCCCAAGCTGATACTTCTAAACTTCCTTCCCTGATGATCTATAATTTTCTGTTTTTAAAACCACATTGTTGGCGATGTCAGGGAGACCCCTCTCAGATGATCCATCCATTTAAGGCTAGCAGTAATATCTCTTATTTGAAAATTAAGCAACAGAAAGGAATTCAAGGGGGCAAGCTAAACAAGAGACATTTTAAATTATGTCTCAGCTTCTACAACAAAGTTAAGTCAGGTCTGTTTTATTCCAGAGCTTTAAACAAGGTGGAAAGATTATATTTTAATTCATATTTTAACATTTTTTAATCTGAAAATATTAAGTTAAAAATTATTTTTTACAGGTTTTCCCCTCATCATGTCTTCTACAATGCCTGGCACACCTTAGCTATCTTGTGAAGAGTTATTGCTCAGTTTTTAGTATCTTTCATTTTATTCAAGGCGTTTTTTGTTTGTTCTCAGTTTACCTTGTTCCAAAAAGATCTAAAATGACTCAAAGAGTCTATGTTTAGAGACAAATGTATTAGGGAGATGAAGATGGAAAATAGCAACAAATGTGAGTAATTTAAAAATATTCAAGGTACTGTTTTGGTGCTGGCATGTGTTGTATCCAGATAGTGTTGTCATGACATGATTAGCTGGTTTACCATCCCTGCCTCAGGTGCTCTGTTGTTTATTTGTTTGTAGGATGGATATGATGTTACCAGGATGTGATGTTTTACTCCATCATCTGGAGGCAATGTCTTACGCAGGACAGAGAGGCACTTGCAGAGTTGGGCAGCTGGAAATCTGTCTGTGGGGATCTGTCTGTGGGGTGTAGTTGACTGTACCTGTGCAATACTGTTTTTTTATTAAATTGTTTTTTTTTTCTCTTATAGAACAAGTAATTGATGTTAATTATCAAAAAATTTTTAAAAAACAGGAAAAAAATTCAATTCTCATAGCCCATCACCTGATAATAAACTCTGAATTTTATTTTTTTACAAACTCTAAATTTTAAATGTATTTTAAAGAAAAGTATATATATATATATATATGTTTGTTTTATGTAAAAAATGTTTTGCTTAAAATTATTACCTAAACATGTCTGAGTATAATTAATGTTCTTTATCACTTTATTCAATATATTGTCCAGCAAATGGAGTCAGGATTAGTTTAACTGTTTCCTCATTATTAGGCATTTAGCTGTGTTGTTTACAGGTTTTCATTATTTTTGTAAACATATTAATATTTGTTACCATGGTTTGGACTTTGGTGTATTGGGAAATGACTTCTCTCCTACAGGGTTATTGATAATAATGAATAAGGTAATATAGGACAAATAGTAGGTGCTTATTAAATATGGACCACATTTTCTTTACTTTTGACATAAATAGGGCTGTCTTAAGATCTGTGAGTTGATGTTTATAAGCATTAACTTACTGATGTTTTGAAAATGATAATTACAAAAATGTAATTTTCTTAACTTTGTATTCTACAAGAGAGAGAGTTCCGAAAAGTTCTGAAAATTAGGTTCAATTTTGCAGATTTAGTCATTTTTAAATCACTAGGCCAGTGGGTTTCCAACCCACGGGGAAACTTTTACCCTAACTTTTCATAGAAGTTTAAACTCTAGCCAAAGGAAGAGAGAACTCATATAAGTCCTCTTGTACACAGCATCTGTTTTGAATAATTTTTCTTTCCATCCTTTTCCATTTGTTCTATGCTGCTTTTTTTTGGCTTTGTTTTAATTTTGCTTTGTATTTTTTGTTATTGTTCGGCTATTTTAATGCAAATCCCAGACACCATAGCATCTGGCCTACAGATATTTTCTCTAAAAGATATAGATTTTAGAAACCCACATAACCATAACACAATCATCACACTCAGCAATATTAACAATAATTTCTTAATATTATTTAATTTCCATTTTCCCTCATTTCTTCCCATTTTTTTTTTTTTTTTTAAACAACTGGTTTGTTTGAGTAACAGTGAAACCCAGATCTTCACATTGCACTTTGTTGAAATTTCTCTTAGGTCTCTTTTGATTGTAACTGTTGAATAGTTGTGGGGTTTTGTTTTTTTTTGTTTTTTAATGAGAATTCTTGAATCTTCCCCTCTAGAAGACCCTAGAGTCTTCCCCTCCTGAATCGTGATCATCAGGGAGGTGGTTTAATGGTCTGCATTTTGTAGAAGATCTAGCAGTGGTTCTGATGGAGAAACAACTTTGAGACTCTTATACAAAAGAGTATCCTTAAGATACCTTTGGAGTTAATTTTTAGTAAAGGAGGAAACTTTTTGAAATATTAAAATAATCACCCCTAATTCTGTGCTTTATTATATAAATATTAACTCTTTATTTATTGGATTTTCCCCAAATGAAAATTACTTTTTGTATGGATGATGATTGGGGTCGTTTGTGATTCTTTTCTGGCATCACTGACTCGATGGATGTGAGTCTCAGTGAACTCCGGGAGTTGGTGTTGGACAGGGAGGCCTGGTGTGCTGTGATTCATGGGGTCGCAAAGAGTCGGACACGACTGAGCGACTGATCTGATCTGATCTGATGATTCTTTTCATAATAAATTCTTTTTCTCTTGATTATTCCTCCTGATGGATGTTTTTACTGTTTCCTGTTTAAAAATCAATACTAAAAATTTCTCAGTCTATTTGCATTATATCCTTGGTTATGTATCTTTGTGAAAAGTTTTTAAATGAGGATATATAGGGCAGTAAGAAGAAAATAAAAATTACCTATACTCTATTTAGAGGTAATCAGTGGTAGTATTTTCACTGTATTTCATTCCAGTCTTTTCCTATGGCAGTAGACTTTTTAAAAAGCAAAGTCTTAAGTTCTATTTTGAACATTTTGGTAACTTTCTAACATATGTTGTGATTTTTTTTCAATATCTAAACATTCTATACTATAAATTTAATGACTGGTATTTAAGCATATGGGTGTGGTCTAATATATTTGTCTTGTTAAATTTTTCACTGGAATAGGTAATATTCTGTTAGAATTGTTATAGTTTTTTTTTAATTATACATGATTGTTTACTGGTTTAACTTTTTATTCTTCTAAGCTAAAATGTTTTTACCTTTTAAAGGCTTTTAATTTTGCCTAATTTGCCTTTAGGAGGGTTGTGTCAGTTTACATTCTTCTTTGTGAATGAGACAATATTTGTCTCCCTAACCCCTTATCTACATTGTCTTTATAAGACAATGCTATTTGTCTATTATAAATCAATTATGTGTTCTTCCCTCATTGTATCAGTGGTTTTTAATACAGTACTTCATTTACACTCGGTTATGCTTTCTGAAGCACATCATACCTAATGATTCAATATTAGGTCCTTTTGACTCTTGGAGTGTTAGGAAAATACATTTTGGAGGTCAAAGATGCCACCTGTGGTCAGTTCAAAGCCCTCTGCTCTCATTTCAGGAATGAAGGATGATAGAACCATGTAGCTGGCTGTTAAAATTTTTTTTTGTCTAGGTTGATCATTTTAAATATTGCATTGTGACAGAGATAATGGAGTGCCCTACTTCTAGAGGTGGGCTTCCCTGGTGGCTCTGCAGTAAAGAAAATGTAGGAGACTCAGGTTTGATCCTTGGGTCAGGAAGATCCCCTGGAGGAGGGCATGACAGCCCACTCCCATTATTCTTACCTGGGAAATCCCATGAACAGAGGAACCTGGCAGGCTGCAGTCCATGGGGTCTCAAAGAATCAGATATGATCTAACGACCAAACAACAACAGCTTCTAGAAGTAGCTGTGTTTTGTGGATAAGCAAAATGAATCCAAAATAAATGAACGTTGTCAGATATCTTTAGGATACTTAAAGTCCAAGTTTACAGGAAACAATTTTTACAATTGATAGTATAGTTTTCATTTTTATTGCCTTCATTCTCCTTGCACATTTGTACTGATGCTATGATAGACATATGCTCTCTCTCTCCTCCCATGCAAACTCTCATACCACACTGATGTAGTTTGAAATATCAGCCCTGGGTGACATGGACTCTTAATATACCTTATCTAGCTTTTTTGGCTGCCATCAGTCCAATCTCTCGTGTCAGATGGGAGCTCTGTGGGCTATCATTACAGGGTGACTGAAAAAGGAATAACATGGAGAGACTGCTGAGGCTTGGATAGGGAAAGAGAGATCTGGGGTCTTTGAATATTTAAAAATACTGGAGAAATCTATGGTTTGGAGTAGATGACAGTCTTTAAATGAAGCTCATCAGAGTGGAAAGAGCCAAGCCAGGGAAGACAGGATCCCCTGCAAATTTCAACTTGGCTCAGGGCAGGCCAGTCTTGGAGACTGACCTGCCAGGCTGGGCTGCTGCTCCTTCTGTGTTGCAGGAGAGTTGGGTTGTGCATCTCCATAGTGTGAGGCAATTGTTCTGAGCAATTTTGAACTGTGGTGTTGGAGAAGACTCTTGAGATTCCCTAGGACTGCAAGGAGATCAAACCAGTCAATTCTAAAGCAAATCAACCCTGAATATTCATTGGAAGGACTGATGCTGAAGCTCCAATACTTTGGCCACCTGATGCGAAAAACTTACTCCTTGGAAAAGACCCTGATGCTGGGAAAGATTGAAGGCAGGAGGAGAAGGAGATGACAGAGGATGAGATGGCTGGATGGCATTACTGACTTAATAGACATGAGTTTGAGTGAGCTCTGGGAGTTGGTGATGGACAGAGAAACCTGACGTGGTGCAGTCCATGGGGTTGCAAAGAGTCAGACACTACTGAGTGACTTAACTGATTCAACTAAATCACACCAGAAAACTTTTCATTTGTGACTGTTTATGCAGCACAACAGGAAGAATCAATCTGGTGATTTTCTAAATAATTATTTCCGTCTAGATGGCCAGCAGGATAACTCAGACTCCAATGAAAATGATTTTATCTTAAATTGTCTAGTGTAGCCACTCACATTGGTACAATGAATGTTGCCAAATTTTAGTTTACTTTTGTACTGTTTAGACACACTTCATATGGTGCTCTGTTTTAAAAGACCTCAAAGTATTTTTATGGAAGTATTTACAGGAAGTTTGGTTTTCAAGGGCTAAGGCAAAAATATTATTACTCCATTGGTAAATACATTTATCCAAATCTGCTTTTGAAGACAATAGCCTAACATAGAGCTGGCATTAAATGGAATGATTCTGGTCTTTCACAGTTGCAGTGTCTAATTCAGAAACTTTGCTGTTTTTGGCAATCACACTGCCTTGATTTAGGTGGGGCAGGGATCAGGGAATAAAATGATTCCACCTAGGAGCAAAGTATACAAATTTGACAGCAGTGAAAACTAAGACATTGCCACATCCAGAATATTTATGGTTAAGACCAGGGAAGTCTGGAAAGTTAGACAACTGTCATTTATTAATTTATTACCTTTGCAGCATACTTTACTTTAGAAGAGTGACCTCTGAAAGGCTATGTCTTCAAGCTCTGTATTTCTTCTCTTCATCTAAAATAAAGATACTTTACTTTGAGTTTTCTAAAAAAGGTAAAATAAAGGGGAAAACCATGCATACTTTTGCATCCAGATCTGTTGAAAACACTTATTCCTCTAGTCACATATGTGTATCCCGAAGATTTGATGCTAGACCCTCATCATGACAAATATTTCCCTGGTGACTTGCGTGGACAACTTATAAAGCTTTTTTTTTTTTTTTTTTGAAAGCTTGCATTGCAAGTACTGCCAGTACTCTACTCAGTGTATATAACCACACACACATGCACACACACATATACACATATACCCAGGGACTCTTAGCTGTGGGTGGGTGCCTTTTGTGCTGCTAACCCAGCTAGCTTATAGTACATTTTAAGTCTGATGACTCACAGTCTATTTGTTTTGTTGCCTCATTTATATTGTGGTATAATAAATCACTCCATTTTTTTAATCATTTGAGTAGCAAACACCCCAAAGCATTAAAATTAAACAATGTTAATGGGGATTTACTTTGGATGCTATTGTTTTAATATGACAAATGGCCATGCATCAAGCTGCGTAGCACAGTTTATTTATGCAGACATAATTGGGCCTTTGAAATGAAATATACAACGAGCCATTTGCCAAAAATTCAAAGTTGACTTGACATGGTCCCTCCTCCAATCTTACTCCTCCAGTGTGCCTATTGAGTTTATAGCAAAATGTAAGCCAGATGAATACTCCTGGGTGGGGGACATTATAATTAGGCAAGAAGCTATCTGATACTCAAAATGGAACACTTCCTCCTGCATTTATTTCTTTGACATTATATATATATATATATAAAATATATACATACATATATATATATATATATATATATATTTTGTGTGTGTGTGTGTATGTGACTTCTGGTGGGAGAAACTTGAAAGTCAGAAAATAATGCTTTTGGTTTCAGATGTCTGAAACAGATGCAATTTCCCAGAGTGTTCTCCATTGAAGAGTTCTGTGGTCTGAAGGATACTGGGCAGCCCTAACACACAGACGTTGGAAAGAAACTGTAGAATGACCTTTCTCAGAGATCGTGGGGAACAGGGTACATGTGATTGTTTCCAAGTCCTTGTCAAGGACTTCTCTGTGTCCTTCTCTCTCTATGTTCATTCTGCTGTGCTTAGCTGCATGTTGGGAGGGGTAGAGATTTAGTCCTTCATTTATGGCTGGACACATGTTACTTTAAGGTCTTAATTACTTATGTTTTAACAGTTAGGACGTAGGCACTAAGTTGGCACAGGAGATGAATTCTGGGAATGAGGAAAGTGAAAGTGAAAGTTGCTCAGTCATGTCCAACTCTTTGTGACCCCATGGACTATACAGTCCATGGAATTCTCCAGGCCAGAATACTGGAGTGTGTGGCCTTTCCGTTCTCCAGGAGATCTTCCCAACCCAGGGATTGAACCCAGGTCTACTGCATTGCAGGTGGATTCTTTACCAGCTGAGCCACCAGGGAAGCCCAAGAATACTGGAGTGGGTAGCCTATCCCTTCCTGTAGCCTATCAGGAAGATCTCCAGCAGATCTTCCTGACCCAGAAGTCGAACCAGGGTCTCCCACGTCACAGGCAGATTCTTTACCAGCTGAGCTACCAGGGAAGCCCCGAAACGAGGAACTAGCCTAAAAAGAATTCTCCCTAGTTTGTTTCAGCTTCTCACTCTTGTTCATGTGTAACTAGGCCCAGTCTTCTTCATTAATCTGAGAGGGATAGGGTCATATCAATAAAGGCAAAGAGAAGGAACAGGATTCTATGAGTTATGTCATGTTTGTGACAATCTGTCTCTTGCTGGGAATGAAATGTCAAAGGACACCTCCTTTGTTCTTAGGTGACTGCTTAGAAGTCTGAAAGGAAGGGTTGCTGGCTATAATTGATAGTGATTTTCCTAGTGAAGATTCAAATGTAGCATTTCTGTAGTAACAGAGATCTGAGACCCTTGGCAGTGAGCAGGGGGTTAGTTCTGTTTGGGAAGAGCATTTTCTCTGGGCTTAGCTAATTAGTTGCGGAAATGGTCTCATGCCAGCCAACACTGTACCTGGGTTCTGGCACATTCTCAGAAGTGGTCCAGTTCTTTTTAAGATATTACCAGTTTCTTGGATTCTGTTTTAACCAAGTTTTGTTTAGTTAAGCAAGATAAATTTCCTAGACAACAGGTGATATATATTCCTACATTTTCTTAGAATGTAGAGAATGAGATTAATTTTAAGGAGAATATTCCTAGCCAATGACAGGAATATCCAAGTATTACAGCAAAGAAACATTGCAGATATTCAGCTGAGAAAGATTTTAAAAATTACACCCATAGTTATTGATAAGATTTTTGTGTTTAATATTGTAATACAAAGTGCTTTCTTCTGTTGGTGTAAGGAAAGTTACATGTTAAATGTTTGTTGTTTTTGTACAGATGACTTAGCAGTAAATTTAACTGAAAAGCCAGGCTCCCAAAACATAGACAAAGACCCCACCTGACTCCCAACACTTATGTTCCTGTTCATCAGAAGCACTGGGAAAATCTGACAGTTGAAGTGGAAAGAAAAAATAAAATCAAGAGGTTGGGAGAAAGTTCTTATTTCTAATCCTTGGAACTATATGTTTGAGGGCAAACAATCTGGTCTCTTTATGTAGCACCATTCAAAGAAGTAACTGGAGAAGTGACTGTACATTTGGGGTTGAAAGAATGAAAACATTACAGGTAATGAGACTTAACCCTTTTCAAGGTTTGTTAACATTTAAATCCATGCCAGAAAAGATCTATGGATGAAAATAAAGTGAAGAATTTTGATCCTAAAACAGAACTTTTGAAAAACTGATAGACTAAGGTATTTACCAAATAATATGTTAGTATTATGAAGCCTTTTAGGATCATATCAACTCCAGGATAGGGCTTCCCTGGTGGCTCAGATGGTAAAGAATCTTCCTGCAGTACAGGAGACCTGGGTTTAATCCCTGCGATGGGGAGAAGGGATTTTCCTTCTCCAGGGGAGAAGGAAATGGCAACTCACTCCAGTATTCTTGCCTGGAGAATTCCTCGGACAGAGGAGCTTGGTGGGCTACAGTCCATGGGGTCCTGAAGAGTTGGACATGAATGAGCGACTTTCACTTGGTATGTAAATAATCATTAAAAAAAACAAAGTCCTCAAATTCTAGGCACAGTAAAAATATCTTAGGTTTTCATGACGTTTTACTGCTGCTGCTAAGGCGTTTCAGTTGTGTCCAACTCTGTGCGACCCCATAGACAGCAGCCCACTAGGCTCCTCTGTCCCTGGGATTCTCTAGGCAAGAATACTGGAGTGGACTGCCATTTCCCCTAAATCTACTGAAATGTCTGGAAAAGACCTTGCATTGTAAACAAGCACAACAACATTTGAGAATATTAAATAAAGGTGGTTGTGTGATCTGCCTAGGCATTTTTCTTCCAGTGCTGTATGAAGAGTGAGCCTTTATGTGAAAGGAGCTATGTGGGGTGGTGGACATAATGAATAAGGCCTTGGTAATTATGCAGGTTGTTCAAATCCTGACTCCACTTCATGTGATTTTGGGCAAGTCATTTTTAATTTTTCTTAGCCTCAGTTTTCTCATTTGTCAAATGCGGAATACCAGTCTTATCTAACTTTGATAAGAATTAAATATAACTAATTTATATAAATGAAGCATGTTGCTTGTTACATAATAGGTTCTCAGTAAATGTTTCCTTCCCTTTATTGCACTTTCAAAAAAAAATTTATGAAGTTTTGCTTCACTTAGCATTTAAGCAGGAGAGAATCAGCAAATCTAGTATTTCAGACCTAAGCAATTCCTCTTCTTTCCTTCCTTCCTTCCTTGCTTCTTCCCTCCCTCCTTCTTTCCCTCCTCCTTTCCTCCATCCCTCCCTCCCTGCTTCCTTTCTTCCCTTCTCTTCTCCCCTCTATCTTTCTCTCAATAGCAGTTAGCCCTGAAACACATCTTAAAGAATCAGGAAATCTTCAAGCATGGTAAATAACTCATTTCTTAATACATGCAGCAATGGACGTACGTTTTTGGATCAGAATCAGACACAGAGGGTCTTTTCTGTAATGAGTTTATTTAAATACTCTCTATTTATTTAGAGATTTTTTTTTTTAAACGATAGTCAACAAGCAGTTACAAGGAGAAGGTGATGGCACCCCACTCCAGTGCTCTTGCCTGGAAAATCCCATGGATGGGGGAGCCTGGTAGGCTGCAGTCCATGGGGTCGCTGGGAGTCGGACACAACTGAGCAACTTCACTTTCACTTTTCACTTTCATGCATTGGAGAAGGAAATGGCAACACACTCCAGTGTTTTTGCCTGGAGAATCCCAGGGACGGGGGAGCCTGTTGGGCTGCCATCTGTGGGGTTGCACAGAGTCGGACACGACTGAAGCACCTTAGCAGCAGCAGCAAGCAGTTACAAATTCTCTCAAGAGATGGTCTGAGAAGTTGATACCACTGTAGTTCCACTTGTATTTCCTTGTTCTTGACAGCATGCAGTATTCCAGGCTACTACAATCTATTCATTACATTAAAAATTATCGTTATTAGTATTAACAGCATTTACCATATACCAGGCATTATTCTGTACACTTTGCACACGTTATGCATCTTAATCCTTGAATCATCCCTCTAAGGGTGGTTTAATTATGCCCGTTTAAAGATTTTTTATTCATTATATTTTTGACTGTGCTGGATCTTTGTTGCTATGTGGGCTTTTCTTAGTTGTGGCAAGCGAGGGTCAACTCTAATTGCAGGGCATGTGCTTCTCATTGCGATGACTTCTCTGTTTGCAAAGCATGGGCTCTAGAGAAGGTCATGCGGGCTTCAGCAGTTGCAGCACTTGGGATCGGTGGTTGCGGCTCACGGGTGCTGGAGCACAGGCTCAGTAGTTGTGGCACATGGACGTGGTTTCTCTGGGCACGTAGGATCTTCCTGGATCAGGGATCCTACCCATGTCTCCTACATTGGCAGGTGAATTCTTAGCACTGAGCTACCAGGGAAGCCCTAAGTATGTCCATTTTATACATCAAAAACAGGTATTAGGAAGCTATATCTATCACAATATGGTGGGGCATTGTAGTCATAAATTTTAATATCTGTATTTCTCAGTAGATTGAATAAAAGCAACTTGAGGTTACAGATCACGTCTGACTCAAATGTCCAGCTGACCCTTGAGCATCATGGGGGTTAGGGATGCTGACTATGCTGATGTCTATCCAATTGAAAACCCACATATAACTTATATTCAGCCCTCTGTATCCATGGGTCTTCCCCATCTGCGATTTTGCATAGGGATTTCAACCAACCTTGGATATGTGGTACTGTAGGATTTACTATCACAAAATTCGTGTATAAATGGACCTGCACAATTCAAACTGGTGCTTCTCAAGGGTCAAGTGTATAACTCAATATTTGATAAATATTTGCTGGATGAACAATGGTGTAAGAGTTATTTATTATTTTGAGTGCTTACTATGTGCCTAGATGTTTTGCATCTAGAATAATCTAGCTTTGCATCTCAGCTTTGTCCTCCACTAGGTAGATTGCTTAGCCTTTCTGTGCCTCATGTGCATCAGAGACAAACTGGGCATAATAACAGTGTCTTTTCTGTAAGGCAGTTTGAGGATTATATGAGTTAACATATAAAGCTCTTAATGCCTGAAACAGAGCAGGCAGGCTATAAATATTAACTATATCATTATTTCCAACCCAGGTGTGTCTCATTCCAAAGTATGCGCTCTTTTCATAAAAGAACCTATATTTCTTTTTAAAATTATATACATATCTTTAAATAAAAATTGTGTACATTTAAGGTATACAGCAGGGCTTCCCTTGTGGCTCAGCAGTAAAGAATCCACCTGCCAATGCTGGAGACATGGGTTTGATCCCTGGGTGGGGAAGATCCCCTGGAGGAGAGCATGGCAACCCACTCCAGTATTCTTGCCTGGAGAATCCCATGGACAGAGGAGCCTACAGTCCATGGGGTTGCAAAGAGTCAGACACAACTTAGCAACTAAACAACAACAAAGGTGTGCAGCATGATTTATATATACATATGAATGGTGAAATGATTATATGCTCAAGCTAATTAACATGTCATCTCACATAGTATTTTTTTGTGTGTATTATGTGCACTTGAAATCTGTATTTTAAGATATTTGTAGTGCTCAGTATGGTAGTATTGAGTATAGTTATCATGCCTGTAGATTCACTTTCATGAGGTTATACTTAGAAAGCTTGGGCCTGGTGTACTGGGATGACCCAGAGGGATGGAATGGTGAGGGAGGTGGGAGGGGGGTTCAGGATGGGGAACATGTGTACACCCGTGGTGGATGCATGTTGATGTATGGCAAAACCTATACAATATTGTAAAGTAAAAAAAAAAAAAAAGAAATGTTCACGTAGAGAGACCCAGACTTCCTTTGTCTGAGTAAGTAAGACCCTACTTACTCAAGCTAAATTCCTACCTTGTGGGCTTTTTAGCGCTGAGAAGCCCATTCATTAACACACGGGCTACATAAATGTAGAGAAACACCTCAGGCCTTCCAAAATAAGAATTATTGCTGGCTCAACCTTCACATAGGCTTCCCTGGTAGCTCAGATGGTAAAGAATCCACCCGCAATGTGAAAGACCTGGGTTCCATCCCTGGGTTGGGAAGATCCCCTGGAGAAGGGAATGGCTTCAGTATTCTGGCCTGGAGAATTCCTCAGACTGTATAGTCCATGAGGTTGCAAAGAGTCAGACATGCCTGAGTGACTTTCACTTCACTTCAATCTTCACATAAGTGGGATAAACAAATTCCTCTTCCAAGTAACAACAAGTTATGTGAGGTTTTTTGTTTGTTTCCTCTTCCTAACTTATCAAAGAGAAATTTCCGAATCCTGGATGTTCTGTAAGTACTTTCTAATGGGTTTCCTTGTTTAGTTTTTCACAAGAGCAGGTATCTCATTCGCATATCTCCAGTGGAGCACTCTTAAAGTGTGTTGACATTTCAGGAAGCTTTGAATGTTTCTAAATGCATTGGTGTTTGGGGCTGAGTGGTTGGCCCAGACCCAGAGAAATGTGCTTGCATAAGATAGTTTCCAAGGATGATTGCTAATATGGTAAAGTTGTGGTTGTACACATGTATGTGTTGTATAGGAAGGTATCTTTTCCAGACCCCTGCCTTTCTCTCAACATCATTATTTTAGAGGTTTTAATTATTTATTAAGCATTTTCTCTCTCAGACATGTTAGATTTTGCTCATTTTTTTTTTTAATTTTGCCAACATGTAGATACTAACACTTTGGGCTTCCCTGCTGGCTTAGATGGTAAACAATCTGCCTGCAGTGCAAGAGACCTGGGCTCAATCCCTGATTAGGAAGATTCCCTGGAGAAGGGAATAGCTACCCACATTACAGAATACCCACAGTATTCTTGCCTGGAAAATCCCGTGGACAGCAGAGCCTGGCGGGCTACGGTTCATGGGGTGGCAAAGAGTCAGACATGACTGAGCAACTAACGCTTTCACTTTCAGATATTTTATCTTTACAGTTGTTGGGCTTCGATAAACTCTTACGTATTATCTTTGGAAAATATTAGCCTGAAGGCTGTTTTCTGACAAATAGGACATACTGTCTATCCAATTCTGTAAGCCCTAGAAATGTACAATATCTCCCTAGTGAAGGGCCTTGTAAGGAGAGAGGACACGTTGATATTGATAACACATTTTCTGTTTTGGAAAGAAGATACAAAGGCAACGACACTAGTATGAGATGGCTATATATATGAAAGTAAAAAGAAAGTAATGACTTGATAGTAGAAATCGTGTTAATTACCTTTGCCATAATCCGCTTTTCCATTTTAAAAGAAGTATTTTTATAATCATAGGTTATGCATTTTGCCAAACTAAAGAAAAAGTAGGAATCTCATATATATTCTCCCTGTTCAAACATGTAAGTTTCTCCTATAACTGAGAGAAATAACGCCCTCTGATAGTACTGGTAGTTTTCTCCTTTTAAAATGGAATCAGAGTCAGAGCTTCCATCATAGAAAAGGAAAAAAAAAAAAAAAAAAAAGTTCTGATAGCATATTACACCTTTTAAAGGAAAAGGACAAAAGAACAAGACACAACCAAAATATCTTTTTTAATTAAAAGTCATAATTAGCATTGCAAATACAACCCAGAACTTAAGAGCTGTCACGGAAGGTGAACCTTTTGATAAATTGGATCTTGATGTTTACAAAATCTATTAAAACACAACCAATAATGTGTTTGTTTATATGTTGACAAGATGATATACACCCTGAAGGTCAAGGGTGATGTGAACTGTTATGGTGTTCCTGTCAAAGTGGCTAAGAAAGGGAGGCGATTTAAAGAGTTTTGATGGAATAATGGCTTCACCAGAAGGGTGACAGCACAGGCAAAGACCATCTTAAAAAAGTTCAATTGATTTGAAACAAAAATCTGTGATGTTTACCAATCAAAAAAATAAAAGGGAAAGTTTCTCTTCCTTCTGTAGCATGTTAAAAAAAATTGGCGGCTCAAATGGAAAACAAATAGTGAAATTAAACAGAAAAATATTGATTTAACTTCTTGGGTGGTTTATCAAATGCCACAACGAACTTTTCATTCTGTCTTGTCATTTATTAATTACCCTCTCTTAATCAAGCCAGTTAAGGATCACTTTACAAATTTTTGGGTTACTTCTGTATAAATAGTTTCAGCAATTCAAAATCACTTTGTCTTTTCACAAAGATCTTTCTCTCATTGTCAGCCAAGTTGTAGTTGTTATCTTCTTGTAAAAAACTCAGAATGTCTCTAAAAAATAAATGTGAGATTTACATAATATTTTTCCTAGTGTGATTTTATCACTGCATTTGGTAAAATCTTTTTACTTTTTATTAGTAGTTGTAATGGCCTTAGTTATGGGAAATACTAGCTCTAAAATGTAACACCAAAAAGAATGTGGATGCATTCAAAATCAGTTAAGTTTTTAAAGAGGTCTTTATTTTGATACTTCAAAGTAGCATCTAGAAGAAACTTGGAAAAAAATTGTACATGTTAATTTCAAAGTAATATGTTAAACTTACTTTAATGAGGAGGGTTAGTACAGTCTGTTAATAAAATATGAATTTGGTATAAAGAGATAGATATTTGCACTCCTCCATCTCTTTAGAAAGCTTTTTAATTTTCATGTATTTTAAATTATAGTAGCATATAAAAAGTAATTTATGGGCATGTTTTAATTTATGTTTTGAAAGAACCTGAACCTGTTTGTGTTTGTCATGAAATGGATTCATTAAATGAAATTAAGCTAGAATAACTGTAAACAGACATAAACATTACTAACCTCACATCTCCACCAATCATTTTCAGTTAGGATTTCTGCAGAACAGTCTGTATGGTTTAGCTCCCAAGAATTAATTATCTGAGTACATTTCAATAGGTTGGTTCATCTCCAGTTACTGTTTAGCATGTGGAGATGTATAATAGAATGTTTGAAAAGATGTCAGGGTTTTAAGAAACTGATCACAAGTGCTGGGACATTCAACCTGCAGTGGTTGACACATTCAACCTCTGCAGGATTTGAGGACACCCAGATCATACCAAATAAATGCATGAAAAAAGCCAGAATATTCTTTCAGCAAGGCTCATCGATTCCTGTTCTCCTTAAGTAATTAGAAACTGGCTGAAAACAAATCTCTATGGTTGTCCTGATTTAAAAGATCATGGGCATCCCAGAGGTAGCAATTATTGAATGGTTTATACAGGCTAGAAACCATAGTGAGGTAAAATGTATGAGAGTTTTTTGAAAACAATAAAGTTCTGCACAAATGCACAGTGATGCTGGATGAACTTGGATGAAACTGTAAGCATTGAAAACATTTACTCATCCTAACAGAAGACGGGATAGAAGTCAGCAGTTCAGATAAAGTGTTCGTAGAACATCTTGAAGGCAGCGTGTGATTGTGAAACTCTCCATGCTGAAAAAGCTAAGGCCATTCGCCTGAACAAAACAAACCAAACTGGAAAGCCATCCCTGGCTCCAAGAGTGAATGCAAGAGTTTCTCCACTGATGTGGCTCTGCTCTGTGTTCATATCTGACAGCTGTATGTCAGCTTCGCATTAAAGACCTGTGGATTTAATAAAACTTTAAGGTGTATCCTTGAATGGTTGCTATAGAAAGGATGTTGGTAATGCAGCATTACCCCAAACCAACCTCGTCTCCCTAGCTCAGAGCCCCAGGAACTGTACGTCTAAGCCACTAAACTATTACTAAAATTGATTAATCACCTCTGACTGCTTTGAAATAAAACAAATGATTTAAGAATTAAAGTTTCTGTATCCTATTATCAAACTCATTAAGTCATCTCAAACTGCTGGGTTTTGGATGAATTTCTAAATTCCTTAGAATCTATTCATGCACCATCACCCCACAACACACACGCACACACACACACACATATTTATCCATGTTACACAAATATTGTAATAACCAGACCAATCCATTTGGGCAACCGAGTTCAACATAATTATTTTTGAGTTTTGTTACTTTTTTTTTTTTAACTGTCACATTGCCCTGGGATATTTTTTTTTTCAATTTTTTAAAATTACTTTTTCACTCTCACTAAGTGAAGGAAATTAAAGTATTAAAATTAAATTGCAGATAGTCTAAGATCTTACAATAAAAACGAAACTTCCTTGTTGGGCCAAGTCTCACTGTTCTGCTTACATTCATGGTTTTTAGAGGTCTCTGTGATGTGATAGCAACCAGGTTTCTTGTGAGAAATTTTGGGGAGGAGTTAAATTATAAGGCTGTGTTTTCAGTCTCATCATACTATGAAGTCAGACCTTTATCTCCTTTTGGAAATCATTCCTTTTAAGTTTTAAGGCAGTGATCGTATGACTACAACTCTGAATGTATTCCTTGGCATTGTCGTATAGTGTAATGTGAACTAAGCAGGCCTTAAATGAACCACTTCTATTTTATTTCTGCTCTAATTGTTGTAATGTGTTTATAGAGCTCGTGTTGGCCAGGAATGACAGTGAGATATACAACGTTGTTCACCCAATACAGTAGACTGTTTCTCGAAGTAGATACCCAAGAGGCCAAAGTGTTTCCAATTGTTATTATTTTCTGTTCTTTTGTAGAAAGAACGAACATGTAAAAAGAAAAAAAAAATAATAACCTAATTGCAAACTATTTTAAATAGCCAGTAAATCAAAGAGGCTGCAAACACATTTTAGTGCATTTGACTCTACTTTGGAATATTTCAACCACAGTCTTTCTTTTTAATAAGAATCCTTTAGAGGGCAGGGCAGACAGAGATTGGGTATGGATTATTTGGGTTTTTTCTTTTTTTCAATTGATTGTAGTACTATTGAAAGATTTAATATTACTAATGTCATTTAAGCTAAATTTAGTGTAAATAATACATTTTGCAGCGTATTTCTTTTCAGTTTCCTTTTCATTTTCCAACTGTTGTTCACTTTCCATTCAGTTCAGTTCGGTGGCTCAGTCGTGTTTGACTCTCTGCAGCACACCAGGCTTCCTTGTCCATCACCGACTCCCAGAGCTTGCTCAAACTCATGTCCATCCAGTCGGTGATGCCATCTAACCATCTCATTCTCTGTCGTCCCCTTCTCCTCCTGTCTTCGATCTTTCCCAACATCAGGATCTTTTCCATGGAGTCAGTTCTTCTCATCAGGTGGCCAAAGTATTGGAGTTTCAGCTTCAGCATCAGTTCTTCAATGAATATTCAGGACTGATTCCCTTTAGGGTTGACTGGTTTGATCTTGCAGTCCAAGGGACTCTCAAGAGTCTTCTCCAACACCACAGTTCAAAAGCATCAATTCTTTGGCACTCAGCTTTCTTTATGGTCCCACTTTCACATCCATACATGACTACTGGAAAAACCATAGCTTTGATTAGATGGACCTTGGTTGGCAAAGTAACGTCTCTGCTTTTTAATATGCTGTCTAGGTTGGTCACAGCATTTCTTCCAAGCAGCAAGTATCTTAATTTCATGGCTGCAGTCACCATCTGCAGTGATTTTGGAGCCCCCCGAAATAAAGTCTCTCACAGTTTCCATTGTTTCCCCATCTATTTGCCATGAAGTGATGGGACCAGATGCTATGACCTTAGTTTTTTGAATGTTGACTTTTAAGCCAACTTTTTCATTCTCCTCTTTCACTTTCCTCAAGAGGCTCTTTAGTTCTTCACTCTCTGTCATAAGAGTGGTGTCATCTGCATATCTGAGGTTATTGATATTTCTCCCAACAATCTTGATTCCAGCTTGTACTTCATCCAGCCTGGCATTTTGCATGATGTACTCTGCATACAGGCTAAATAAGCAGGGTGACAATATACAGCCTTGACGTACTCCTTTCCCAATTTGGAACCAGTCTGTTGTTCCATGTCCAGTTCTAACTGTTGCTTCTTGACTTGCATACAAATTTCTCAGGAGGTAGATAAGGTGGTCTGGTATTCCCATCTCTTCAAGAATTTTCCACAATTTGTTGTGATCCACAGAGTCAAAGGCTTTGGCGTAGTCAATAAAACAGAAGTAGGTGTTTTCCTGAAACTCTCTGGGTTTTTCTGTGATCCAATGGATGTTGGCAATTTGATCTCCGGTTTGTCTGCCTTTTCTAAATCCAGCTTGAACATCTGGAAGTTCGCGGTTCATGTACTGTTGAAGTCCTGGAGAACTTTGAGTATTACTTTACTGGCATGTGAGATGAATGCAATTGTGTGTTAGTTTAAACATTCTTTGACATTGTCATTCTTTGGGATTGGAGTGAAAACTGACCTTTTCCAGTTACTTTTTAATTTAATTGCTTTCCATATTACTTTTAAATTCTCTCTCTGCCCCTCCTATCTGCTCTCCTTACATCCTCTGATGTTATCCTCAGCAAAGTGTGCATTGGAACCTAAAAGTCCACACTGCCGCCAGGCTCATGGGCTCCAATTCCCAGCTATCTCACCTCCTTCCTCTCTTCATGCTTCAGTTTCCTATCTGTGAAATGGGCTAAAGAATGGCTATGAGGATCAAGTGAGATAATATATGGTGCATCCATGGCACCATCCTTGGCACAAGGTAGGCACTAGGTAGGTGTTTGTTGTCATTTCCCAATACACTCATTTCCAAGCCACTTGCAAATTTGTTTGCAAGGTAGGATGAGGATGAAGGTGCACTCAATTGGGAGTCAAGAAACCTGAGGTCTGGATTTGGTTCTCCTCTAGCTTTCTTGAGCTCAGTGATGGTGCAAATCATTCCAGGAGCCCCATGATTATCACCTTTTAGAATTTAGAAGAGCCTTGAGGTTGCCCTAATGTTTTTCTTATGACTGAGCAAAAGAGGGGATCCGTAGAATTTGCAGTTGCTTGCCCCAAGTCACAAGGGCAGAGCTGACCTTGGAAGCCAATGCTGTGTTCTTATTTCTAAAGTTGATGTTTGCTAAAGTGTGCATGTTGTTGTAGATAAAAAGAATTCTAGGCAGTATACAGAAAAATGTTTTCAATACTACCATATTAGTAGTATTAAGGTAGTATTACAGGATTAGTAGTATTAAAGTAGTAACAGCAGTAATATACAAACAAACCCACAGTTTTATAAATAGTATTGTTTACACTGAGGCTAAATAACATGAATAAATAGAATTAAAGTCATTTTAAAATGGGACATCAGGTAGGTAATGGTATAGATATTGTAAAGATAAAGCAAAAATCATTAATGTGCAAGCTGAGGCCTGGGAAATCCTGCTTTTCCATATCAGTTTCAGACACTGAACTCTGTGACAGCTCACATGGTTTTCTATGATCTAAGATCTTTTTTTTAATTCATGAGTATATGCCCAAAGAGATTTTTTTTTTTAGACCTGAGGAGTTTTTCCTGTTCTAATAAGTTAAAAAGTGAATAAATGGATATTGGTTAATCAAATGACATCCTGTTCTAGAATCCTAAGTGCAAAGGGAAGCAGTGGTCATTGGCAGTGGCACTGAGCAGAGCGAAGTGTGAGATGCACTTTAGAGGAAAAAGGCAGATATGAAAACCCAAATGTCAGGAATGGTTCTGATAGTGGGTTATCTTATCACACGCAGATGTGCATTTACCCACTCATGTTCCACATGATTGTGACGTACCCTTATCATCTCTTCTCTGTAGCTGTGTGGACACACAGGTAAACTCTCTCTCACACAGTAACTGTAGTTTTGCAGTGGTATGAGTACTTTGAATTTGTTTCATTCAGGTTAACCTTTAGGGCTCTGCTGAGGTCGAACATTCTAAGGAAAACTAGTAAAGTTTTTACTAGTCAAACAAAATCACCCCATAACTCTTATGAATTCAGTTATTTATATATCACATTTTTAAAAACAAGGCAGATGGAAGTAGAAGGTTCAAGATTTGGGCATATTAGGCAACAAATGCTTGGTTTCGTTTCAGTTGTTTGTGCTGTTTGTTGATGCTTTTTGAAAGCATGGAGGGAAGCCCTTGGAAATGTCAGTCAAACTCATGGAGAGGAATGACAGGTCCCTTACCCACCCTTGATTTTTTTTTTTACTTTTTATTTTATATTGAAGTATGGTGATTAACAATGTTTTCATAGTTTTAGCTGTACAGCAGAGTGATTCAGTTATACATGTATCTGAGAAGGAAATGGCAGCCCACTCCAGTGTTCTTGCCTGGAGAATCCCAGGGACGGATGAGCCTGGTGGGCTGCTGTCTATGGGGTCGCACAGAGTCGGACATGACTGAAGCGACTTAGCAGCAGCAGCAGCATTCTTTTTCAAATTCTTTTCCTGTTTAGATTGTTTCAATAGTGAGCAGAATTCCATGTGCCATACAGTAAGTCCTTGTTGGTTATCTATTTTAAATATAGCAGTGTGTACATACCCATCCCAACACCCTAACCATCCCTTCCCACCAGCCTTTCCTCCTCGTAAATTTGTTTTCTAAGTCTGTGAATCTGTTTTGTAAATAAGTTCATTTGTGTAATTTTTAAGAAAAGATTTTGTATATAAGTGCGATCATGCAATATTTCTCTTTCTTTGTCTGGCTTACTCAGTATAACAATCTCTGGGTCCATCCATGTTGCTTCACCCACCTTTGTTAAGCACCATCTCTCTCTCTCTCTCTCCATGAAAGTATACTTGGTCATTTGTTAAATGAATGAAATTTTAATACTAAAAAGTCAGTTCTGTGACCAAAAAATGGGAAAGTTTCTTATTATCTTTCCAACTAGGGAGCTAGTCTGGCTTAAATCAGCTTTAAAGCATAACTTGGAATCTTGGTAGATTCTGAAAGCCACTTCTTTTTTAGGTGATCTGTGAGCTAATCTTCTCATATGGATGGTTCAGAAACACAGCCAGTCATTTAGAGATTATATATAGTGAAAGTCAGGTTTTGCTGCGGTGTTAAAATTAGCATCCATTTTGGAGTAATTTCTTTTGTGCATAGTTTGGGATGGTGATCTTGAGAGAGAGGAGGATACAGGACAGTGTGGGCCATGGGGTCCTTTCCATTCTTGAAAGGGTCTTTGGAGAGTCATTTCCTTAGTGGTATATGCTGAGCCCATCCTTGGGGACATAGACTTCCCTCAGTGTTGACTCTGGTGACTTATTTCTATAAAGTCACTGTGTCTACTGTTTTGATTCCATTGACTGATCCAACCAATGTTTAAAATGTGGAAATTGAGGGACTTTGGGTTTATTCCAGGGTCAAAGTTGGATTGAAAGAGGGCAGAGATTCTGAAACCCCTTGCTCAGTGAGTTGAACTAAATAAGAGAGAGAAGAGCACGAGGACTGGGCTGAGTAATGGGGGAGGATGACCTGGAACAAACAGGGAAGGATGGGTGGCAAAAAGGATGTTTCAGAAATGGCCTCTGTTTGATGTACATGTTTTGTAATTTGTTTGTGAAAAGATGCTGACAGAATTGTACCCTTTATTTCAAACAGCAGTGATGCCTGCATTTGATTTTTTTTTAAATAAAAGAGCTGTGTAATTGGTAGTCACAGTTTATATCAAGCTGTTCAAAACATATCCTAAGTACAGTTGCAAGCTCATAGATTTCCTCAGTTCAGTTCAGTTCAGTCACTCAGTCGTATCCGACTCTTTGCGACCCCATGAATCGCGGCACGCCAGGCCTCCCTGTCTATCACCATCTCCTGGAGTTCACTCAAACTCACGTCCATCGAGTCAGTGATGCCATCCAGCCATCTCATCCTCTGTCGTCCCCTTCTCCTCCTGCCCCCAATCCCTCCCAGCATCAGAGTCTTTTCCAATGAGTCAACTCTTCGCATGAGGTGGCCAAAGTACTGGAGTTTCAGTTTTAGCATCATTCCTTCCAAAGAAATCCCAGGGCTGATCTCCTTCAGAATGGACTGGTTGGATCTCCATGCAGTCCAAGGGACTCTCAAGAGTCTTCTCCAACACCACAGTTCAAAAGCATCAATTCTTTGGTGCTCAGCTTTCTTCACAGTCCAACTCTCACATCCATACATGACCACTGAAAAAACCATAGCCTTGACTAGATGGACCTTTCTTGGCAATTAATTGACGTCAAAATTTCAGATCATAATTATAATTTTCATGCTTATGAAAAAAATGGATTAAGTTCTAAGATATAAGGACACCTTACATGTAAAATTATCTCTGCTTGGCCAAATCGGCTTGCCTGTATTTTCTTTCACAAAACATTTGGTCTCAATTGTAGATTTCTTTCTTAAAAAATAGGTCAGAAAAAGTTCAAAATGACATGATGGAATATATATTTGTTTGGAAAAATGATCTGGTTATTGCCATGGCAGCTATATTAAATTTTTAGGGTTATGTGATATAGTTTTTATATTAATACCATCTTTGAAATTTATTGACATGATGTAACAGCTTCAATGGTCACATTACATCCTTGAAAGCAAAAATGTACAGACTAGTCAAGATTTATGCAGTTTCTAAGCAGGACAAAATTATTCAACTTAAAGGAAAAATATACATGTGTTGAATTTTAATTATGCCATTTAGAATACGATGTGTGCTGAATTTATGACAAGAGAAATGTAAAGATGGTTTATAGAAAAGAGTCTTAAATAATGACACATATCTTGGTAAGATTATTTAATTTTGCTTTCTAAGGAAAGCAAAGGTCAGAAGCAGGAGTTATGAATGAGAGAATCTTTGTTTTCAGTCTTCCCTCTGGTGTGTGAAATTGTTACATATATTTACTCTTGCTGGGAGTCTGGTTTATAAATGGTTTACTGATCAAGTTGTTAATTATTAAATAAATTATAGTTATAGGTATTATTGTTTCTAATGTTTTCATTGAACAATTATTTCATCAGTCGCATTCCTTCCCCCTTTAAATTGAACTGCAGATTCTAGTGTTAAATTTTTTTTCAAATGAAGTCAATTTTTTTCTTTAGGGTTAATATGGTAGTTGTTACAAGGGTAATTATGGAAACTAAATATTTCTATTGAGATAGAGAAAAAAATAAAGTCTGTGACTCTTCTTGTGATTATACTTCCTTGGTTTTATAAGCCAGTTTTGAGTAATTATATCCCAAGCTCAGAATTGTTCTGTAAAATAAATATATCAAATTCTGATTCTTTTGAGGATATAGTAGTAGTAGTATTTTCCCACTTTAAACTATTATTTTAACATAAAAATATAATGTGGTTCAATAAAATGAGATAAAACTGAAATGATGTGGAAATATATTTTCAAGTTGAAATGTGCCTCAGTTAATATTTTAAACATTGAGTACTTTGGCATTTATGTTTTTGATTAAAAATAGTTGTATAGAGGTTTTTCAGAATTAGTTCTTCTTTGGTGTTCTTTGTATTTAAGATTACGGGGCTACTGAACTACAGAAAAAGAAAGTTTAATTTTTCTAATAGTTATCTTTTGTAGCTGCATGTCCGACACTATTCTCAGCCCTTGTTTTATGCCTTATTTTTCTCAATCCTAGCACAGGATGTTATTCTCTTCTTACACATGAGACAATGAACTTGGGAATATTAAGCAGTTTGCTCAGAGGTACCCACAGTTCAGAGTCACACAGCTGAGATTTGATTCCTGCTCTGCCCAATTCCATTGAATACTGAAACACCCTGGAGTTGAAAATTCTCTATCATTTTCTTCTGTAATTAGTTTTTCAGCAATACTGAAGTAGAGGGAAATTTGTTTGGAAAGGAAAACTTAAACCCATCAGTTAAAAAGCAACAATAATGGCGCTATTAACATTTAGGGTTTTCCTAGTGGCACAGTGGTAAAGAATCCACCTGCCAATGAAGGAGACACAAAAGAAGCTGGTTCCATCTCTGGGTTGGGAAGATCCTCTCAAGGAGGGCATGGCAACCCGTCCCAGTATTCTTGCCTGGAACATTCCATGACAGAGGAGCCTGGTGGGCTAATAGTCCATGGGGTCGCAAAGAGTCGGACACTACTGAGCAAAGCATAGCAGCAGTGATGCTATTTATTGAGCACTTGCGATGATTGCACTTACATGAATCATCTCATTTCATCCTCACAAAACCCTTTTGCAGTTGCATTCACATCTTCCTCATCTTACAAATGAGATATGTGTTTTGCGTAGGATGATTACACAGCTCCTAATCGCTGAATCCAAGACTCAGACCCAGTCTGTCTGATTGTGTTCCATGACTTTGTCTCCTTTTCATTGAAATCTGAATGTAACCATTACATAGCTACATAATTGAATTCACTTTCAATTACATGCTGTTTAAAAATATATTAACTGTTGAAGAGTTTATTCTTGACTTAGGTCTGTTCTGCAGCTTGGTAGGTATGAATTTGTACAGATTTGTAATTAAATTTGTACAGATCTAATGAAAAAGTATGTGACTTATAGTTGTTATTCTAAGTGTGTCCCCCCCACCCCATAATTGGACTTCAGAATATTTTTATAGGTACTCAAAACTGTTGTTATGGCTTTTATCCTTCTAGGTTCCAGCAAGCAAGTTTTTATATTTAAAACATGTTTACATAGTCATCAATTCATAGGGTCATAGAAGTTGATCTGGAGGATCCCCAAAATTATCTAATTTAACATCCATACTTCATGTTGTAGAACTTATGAAGTCAGGTTAAGTGACTTATCTACATCACAGAGTTAGTACTGGCTAAGCAGAGTTAGAATCTAGGATTCCTATTTTGTAGGTCATGTGCCAATGAATTAATTAGGAGATACGAAGGCATAAGCCTGAGGAAGGTAAATAATGCCTTAATTTATAAAAACGTTACCACTTACAAAGCAAGTGGTTCTAACCTGGTGAGTTGATTTAGTGTGACAGTATACTTTCCTTTTAGTAGTAAAAAATGGTGGTATCAGGGTTTGATCAAAGCTGAAAAGAAACACTTTAGAGTATTAATAACCATTGACTCATTAAATCCAGAATATTTAATGTCCACCGAGCTGAAACACTCAGCTATCCAATGTAATCTGGCCCACATGATCTCTAAGCTAAAAATATCTGTCTTATGAAATAAACCAACTGAAGGTTTACTATTCTAGTTTACTTTTCTAGTTGTCATGAAAATGTGGTCAGAGATTTAGGCAAAACCAATACAACAAAACACAGTTGCAATCAAATATAAAATCAAAGTCCCGTAAAGGGGTCACAGGAAACTCAGGGTCCTTGGTTTCAGAGAAGAGGAAATAAGAATGAGATCAGATAATTCAGACCCAGAGAAGCCTATCAGTCTTTAAAGAGAACCTCAACAGAAGTATATAAAACACCTCAAGGATTCTAGCTCATCATCCACAGATGGGTCTCATCTTTTCTTCATTCAGTACTCTCCTATCTGAATGTGTAGAATTCTGGCAGTAGTTCCGTGTGTGTGTGTGTGTGTGTGTGTGTGTGTGTGTGTGTGTGTAAACACACCCCATTTGAGACTCCAGTAAATCTGCAGACTTTCTTCCCAGAAGATTACTCACATGCTCATCCATCATTTTATTGAGATTCAAAGTGTTTGTAGCCTTGCCTGGAACTTCACTATGCACCCTGGTGTGAAAGATCTCTTTCTGTTCTTTCCTTTCAGCTCACAGATGCTTCCTGTGGAAAGAAAAGAATCCTGAGTCTTGTCTAAAACAAAGTGTGCATGTTCTAACAGTGTGATAATTAGGTGGTTGCTTTGCTTTGGGTGTTGACATATGTCACACCCCCACTAGCCAGAGGATTTGCAAACCTGGGGCCCTAGATATCCAGGTTTACTCCATCTCTTGGTTGGATTTCCGGGGAGTCCTGCCTTAAGGACTTGACTGCCTTACCAGGAACACAGGACTGTCTCTGGGGGGAAAGCAGTGCACCTCAGTGCCAGCTCCAAGCTTGCCAGTCCTTTGACCTAACTGTGTAGAGGGAGCTTTATTAACAAGCCCTAAAGAAGGCTTCGGAGAAGGCAATGGCACCCCCACTCCAGTACTCTTGCCTGGGAAATCCCATGGACGGAGGAGCCTGGTGGGCTGCAGTCCATGGGGTCGCTAGGAGTTGGACGCGACTGAGCGGCTTCTCTTTCACTTTTGACTTTCATGCATTGGAGAAGGAAATGGCAACCCACTCCAGTGTTCTTGCCTGGGGAATCCCAGGGACGGGGGAGCCTGGTGGGCTGCTGTCTGTGGGGTCGCACAGAGTCGGACACGACTGAAGCGACTTAGCAGCAGCAGCAGCAAAGAAGGCTTAACAGACATGGGCTACTTCCATTTTTCTGAGGTCCTTGATATATGGAAAAATGAGAAAATGCTGAAACAGGGTTACAAAAACAGTGGTATACTTTAAAATGTTTACCTTTAACAACTTAATGCTTTTAATACCAGCAACATATAATTGTGCTATTCATAAGATAATTACAGGATTTATAAAAATGTTAATTTATGACTCACTCACTTCAGGCAGTGTGGTCTGGTCAAAGGACCCAAGATCAGAGAGTGCGAAGGCTGCTTCCTTTTAATCCTGTGGGTCTGTCTCTGTGATTGCATGTGTAACTTCATTTGGAAATGACTTCAGAGGTCTCAATTTGAGGCTCTTTACATAAATGAGGCGGAATGGCCCTGTTGGCACCCCCTGGAGGGGATCTGCAGGGAACTCTTCTGCAGGAGTAACTGGGATTGCCCAGAGTCCCTGACCTTCTCCTCCGAGCCGCTACCCTTCGCAAGACGCCTGTGCCCTTGACTGGAGCTACAGCAGTACAGTCAGTGGCCTTACCCTGCCTTTCTTCCAAGGATCAAAATGGACTGTCTGTGCCATGCCAGGGTTCCAGGGATGGTCATCTGTTCTCCCCAGGATGACTTCAGCCCTTATTATGGTACTTCAAATTCCTTTCTGAGGGCAGACCCCTTTCCAAGCCTCACTTAAAGATGAAGTTCTAGATGCAAATATTCCTTCTAGGAGCAGCACCTTGACCTACATTCACTAGGTGTAAATCTCAGCTTCTGGGAGCCTGATGAGGGCAACACTGGGCCCAGGAGAGAGGGCTGGAAGCATGATGGAAGGTAGAAAAAGTGCCACCTTAAGGAAAGACTCTGGGCTTCCCCAGTGGCTCAGATGGTAAAGGATCTGCCTGCAATGCAGGAGAACTGTGCTCAATTCCTGGGTCAGAAAGATCTACTGGAGAAGGGAATGGCTATCCACACCAGTATTCTTGCCTAAAGAGCTCCAAGGACAGAGGAGCCTGGTGGGCTGCAGTCCATGGGGTTGCAAAGAGTCAAGGGATAGTAACAGTGACCCCCAGCTAGGGGTAGATTTGGGGAGTGGGATGGGAGGAGGGGCCAACAGCAGAAAGTTAGGTATCTGCCAGGTTCTGAGTAACTTCTGGCCTTGCTGTTGACTGAAGTCTCTATCCATCTGCTTTTCACTGACCTCAGCTCTGCAGAGACAGTTAGGCATTTTTAAGGAACTTAAATGTTCTTACCAAAAAAAAAGATGAAGTGATGAATGTGTGTTAAGTAACTAGATGGGGAGGAAATCGTTTCAAAGTATATATCAAGTTACCACCATGTATACTTTAAGTATCTTACAATTTTAGTTATCAATTATACCTCAATAAAACTTAAATTTAAAAAAGAAACAAAAAACTAGGGGAAAAATAATAAAAGTAGTGTCAATTTTTTTAAGGGCTTCCCTGGTGGCTCAGATGGTAAAGAATCTGCCTCCTATATACAGGAGAACTGAGTTTGATCCTTGGGTTGGGAAGATTCCCTGGAGAAGGAAATGGCAACCCACTCCAGTATTCTTTCCATGGAGAGAGGAGCCTCTCAGGGGGCTACAGTCCATGGGGTCCCAAAGAGTTGGACACAACTGAGCTATGGATCAAATCGTGAAATCGTGAGTGTCCATTTTAACTAGTGAGGAAAAGTAGACCTTTTTGGAAATGCTGCTTTCCTTAAAATTTTCCAGAATATTCAGCCCTGCCTGAGATGTGTGGACCTGCCCAGAGGGCAGAGTGACATGGTCCAGCCATTAGTGTTTGGGTACCTAGGAGGTTATCTGTGTCCTTCTAACTGTCCATCTATTCATCCAACCAGTCATGCACTCAACCACCCATCCATCCACCCACCAAACCAACTAACCAACAGACATTGATTGAACTGAGCTCTCTATTAACCACTAGGGAATTAATAGGCAACATGACAGATTTTATCTTTGTCCTCATTGAGGTTATAGCCTAGCAGATTTTAATTAAACATCTGTTTAATGCTGCCTTCACAGTCCACAAGTTGTTTAAACAATTGAGATGACTTAAAGAGCTTTAACTTTAGCTCTTTAAGTCCTCATGTCTTTTTTATACTGTAAAAAATTGTAATGGATTACTCTTCCTACAATTAGGAACCCCATTCTAGACATCAAATGTGCAAAGACTGGATAGGAAAATCTACAGAGAGTCATGCCAGGATGAACGTCTTCTGATTTGTTTAAGTATTTATCTCTTCTGCATGCTGTGCTGTGATCAGTCACTCAGTTGTGTCCGACTCTCTGCAGTGCTGTGGACCATATCCAGCCAGGCTCCTCTGTCCATGGGGATTCTCCAGGCAAGAATACTGGAGTGGGTTGCCATCTTCCTTCAGGGGATCTTCCCGACCCAAGGATCGAATCTGCATCTCCTGAATTGGCAGATTATTTACCACGGTGCCACCTGTATCCCTCCTGCTACTGCTGCTGCTAAGTCGCTTCAGTTGTGTCCAACTCTGTGCAACCCCATAGATGGCAGCCCACCAGGCTCCCCCGTCCCTGGGATTCTCCAGGCAAGAACACTGGAGTGGGTTGCCATTGCCTTCTCCAATGCATGAAAGTGAAAAGTGAAAGTGAAGTCGCTTAGTTGTGTCCGACTCTTCGTGACCCTGTGAACTGCAGCCTACCAGGCTCCTCTGTCCATGAGATTTTCCAGGCGAGAGTACTGGAGTGGCGTGTCATCGTCTTCTCCGTGTATCTCTCCTATTGAATGGTAAATTGCTTGAGGGTAGGGCCTGGGTCTTCAGTTTTTTTTAAACCTGCACTAAGCACAGTGGCTGGCACATAGTGGATACTTTCTAAATGTTTGTTAAAAGAATGCCATCTGGGGAGTCAGAAGTCTCATATCGAGGCTCACCACTGCTGCTATGATATTCTGGTCTTGGCTGCATCATCTCCTGGGTCTTGATGGGGAGGAGCTCTGTGCAAACCAATGTGTTCATTCAGTCCTCTGCACAACTGTACAAACCTTCCTTCAAGAAGAACGGTTCCAAGAAGCCAAAATTCATCCCTCTACCATGTTTCTTGCTCCAGGACAAACCTGGAATTTCACTCAGGTTTTCCTGCAAGCAGTTACTTGTTCAGTCGCTCAGTCGTGTCTAACTCTTTGTGACCCCATGGACTGCAGCATGCCAGGCTTCCCTGTCCATCACTATCTCTTGGAGTTTTCTCCAACTCATGTCCATTGAGTCAGTAATGCCATTCAGCCATCTCATCCTCTGTTGTCCCCTTCTTGTCCTGCCTTCAGTCTCTCCCAGCATCAGAGTTTTTTCCAATGAGTCGGTTCTTCACATCAGATGGCCAAAGTTTTGGAGCTTCAGCTTCAGCATCAGCCCTTCCAATGAATATGCAGAGTTGATTTCCTTTAGGATTGACTGGTTTGATCTCCTTGCAGTCCAAGGGACTCCCAAGAGTCTTTTCCAAGTTGGGAAAACAGCAAACTCCCCTCAGGACCACCTGATCTAGGCCTGTGTTAGTCTTGAGCGCCCTGAATCTAGGGTTTATTTTGTTTCCTTGTTTCTCCTGTGATCCAGGGCATGATGGTGTAAATTGGGAATTGAGGGCATGTTTGGTACTGTCCCAACTTGACGTAAGGAATGTCACCTAAATTATTTAAGATCTGAAAATATGTTTTCTACCCTCTACAGATGGTCAGTTTCCCCTTAATAAAGTGTGTCTGACAGTCACACTTTAATGGTGTGGCTAGGAAGAAAATGTCATAGACTTGAGAAAACATAATAATTCAGAGAGTGACACATTTCAGAGAAGAAATAAAGCTGTAGGCTACTTTGAAAAGAAGTAAAACCATAGGAAACCATGATTTCATTGGAACAAACATTCTGTGTCTTCAGAAAGTTTTTACTTAAAGAGGGTGACCTCTAGGGCATGGTACATGTGTGTCTATACATTTGTGGAAGTCACCTCTTTCTGATTTTCTAGGGACATTCTCTTTGCAAACACTCCCCACTTAGTACCTTCTACGTTTTTAATACAGTTGCTAACATAGCAGTTTGCATGTAGGCTTTGGTCAGGTTACTTCTTGCAAATTGTAGCTACCATGCTGAAGTATAAAATCACTAACCATTTTCATCAAGGTCTAAAGGTCTGCATAGTATCATACCACGTGGAATTTTTAAACCAGAAATTTCTACTGCAATAAGGGTTAAATAGCACCCCGTGAGATACCATATGGAGAATTCAAGTGCTTGCCACAGTGCAGTCACTTTACAGTGTTTTTTTATAGCTTTCAATCATAGAACTATTCAGTACACTGTCATAGATAATTTGCACATCTCAGAAGTTCACATTGGTAATAATCTAGGATTATTTTAACAAAATAATGGTCCCCTTTCCTGTTTGGTAGATAACTAAGGCTTTGTTTTTCCAAGTATGTTCATTCAAATTTCCCTGTGGTTTAATTTTCCAAAATTGATGCTTTCTCACATGGAATACATTATTGTTTTGTTTTGTTTTGTTTTAATCTACCTCTCATGGATTGAATAAAGGATGGTGAGTGCTGTGCGTGTTCGCTAGTCAGAGTCTGAGATCAGTATCAAGGCAGGATTCTCTGAGGCTCAGTGCTGAGATCTGGTTCCATCAATTCTTTTTCTTCTCAACAAAAGTGGAAATGAGAAAGGAAAGAAAGGCAGAATGGGAGGGTGGCTGGAAACTGCGGTGTTTCACTTGTTCATCTCAGTAGATGGAGAAAAACGTGGTAATGCTGTGAGCTGCCCTTTGTTTATAACACACACAATTCATGGCAGCAGTCTTTATAGGCTTCCCTGGTGGCTCAGACGGTAAAGCGTCTGTCTATAATGCAGGGGACCTGAGTTTGTTCCCTGGGTCAGGAAGATTCCCTGGAGAAGGAAATGGCAACCCACTCCAGTACTCTTGCCTAGAAAATCCATTGGACGGAGGAGCTTGGTGCAGGCTACCGTCCATGGGGTCGCAAAGAGTCAGGCACGACTGAGCGACTTCACTTCACTTCAATGGCATTTAGCAAATATGAGAAGATACAAGCTTTCTTGATTACTTAGATCTAAATGTTTATTCAAGCTTCCCTGAGAGCTTTTCTTCATTTATACAGAGTTCTCTCCACTGGACAAATGTCCATTTTTAAGTGTGGACTCAGTGTATATGAAACAAGTTTTCACAGCATCCAAATTCATTTCATTTGGTCAGGACTTCTTGTTGGTGAATTTAATTAAAACTGGATTTTTAAAAAACTGAGTTGAAGCAATATTTAGATGGATGGCTTATATAAAAAAATTTTACAGTTTGTGAAAGACATGAGTGCTGATAAAAAAAAAAAAAGGAATGGAAAACAAATTGCCACTTGAAAATATTTCCAAGACTGTTCTTAGCAGTATAGGATTAGCAGTATTTTCCTTTTCAGTGTCGATGTTGTATGGACACTGGAGACAGTTGTGCACTGTGAATATTACTGCTGCGACGAAGGAGAAGGGAAAAGATATAGGTTTGCAGCCGAGCCTGAGGATGGCACCAAGCCAGTGCCCTGAAAAATGGCAAACATGTCACAGCTAACAGCTGGATGCAGAAGTATTTCCCTTTAATTTGGATGGATAAAATTTTTTTCACAGCAGGGCACTCTCAGAAGAGGACAACATCAAAGAGGGCGGGTCTCTCCAGTCAGACATCAGCTGGCTCCAGGATGGAGCAAAATGAATGAACTGTCAGGACTTTTCCAGCATGTAGGCTTTTGCCAAGTGAAAAGTTGAAGGTTCAGTGGCTTGTTCGGATCACAGACAAAGTCCTGATAATGCAAGCCTGACTCCCCAAAGTCTCCCCTCCGATCAGCAGACAGGATGTCTGAAGAAGCTTCTGGGTTGATGGATGGCAGACTTTGTATGGATGACCACTGCTGTCCTCGGAGATAAGGGAGATTCACCAAGTGCTCAGTGGCTCTCAGGAGCTCTCAGTCTCTATGCTGGAATCCTCAGTCACCCACTCTCCTCTGCCAGCCTGCAGCCTAACAGCCACTGCCCCACAGTGTGACAGAAACACCCATTTCATCTCTTTCCATGCCCAGCTCTCTGAGGCAGACTTCACAAATACCACCACTGGTGTTTTATGGTTTATTGACACTTTTCAACTGTTTTTCTGATTACCATATTTCAGTCTTGACTTATATGTTAGTATTATCTGCAAACTCAACATAAACCTCTAATGATTTTCTAATATTTCTGGAACTTGATGAATGTGAATTGACAAAGTACAGTATATAGCTTTATATCAGCATTACTGAAAATACGGCAACGGTGTATATAACCATTACTCATTTCTTTTATGGGGCATTTATTACTTGACCTTTGAAACCTCAACTCAAAGCCTTGGCATTCCAGTGTACTCCAAACCAGAAGGAGAGGGAAGAGTTTTCTTATGAAAAATAGCAATGAATCAACTTAATTCTAATGGAGAGAGAAAATATTGAAATAAAAAAAAGTGTAGTATTACATATTTGAGAAAAAAAGTGGGAAAACTGAACACAAATAAATCTGGTCACACTAGCCAATATTTGCTTTAAGGAAGAAGCTTTCATTTTAAAATGTGTATCTTCCTCCATAGATTTATACCCTAGCCATTTTTTGATGGTCCTTGTCATCGCACATGGTCAGCAGGAGGAGAGTGGTGTCTTTATCCACTGCATGCTTGCTTTATGTAAATTTGACTAATGGGTTAAGTAATTCTCACTAAACTGGCATTTTCTCTGAAGGATAGGAGTTTGTTTTATAAATGACGTTGTTAATTATTATGAACATGTTTTATGGCCCTCATTCTTACATATTAAGAGTTCTAGGCAGTTTTAATGAAAGAGTTCTACTAGTTCTCCTTGATAGGACGAGTGGGATGTGATGAAAGCAGTAGTCAATGGTGGCCTATGATTCAGGAACATTTCCTCCTTGTCACACAGACCTGCTCTGTGACTGTGGGCAACTCATTTCCCCTTTCTCAGCCCAAAGTTTCAGATCTGTAAAATGGAATAAATGTTCCAGTCTACCTTCTAGGTCAGTTATAAGGATCACTGAAGGTTGGGAAAGTATTTTATAAACCAAAATACCACCCAGCTGCATATGACCTGGTCATTAGCTGCTGTTCTTTCTTTGTGTTTAGGTGGTGGCAGATGCTTCACTCCTTTGAGAGTATTGCTTTGTGGTCTCTATTCTCAAGGCTGGATTTAGCTGGAGTTGAGAGTTTACAAGTAAAAAGGTTGGGAGACCACAGTGGTGTGGTCCTTGCTGTCCTCCTCTCTGGATTGGGCAGCAGTGCCCAGAAGCCATGGCTGACAGTGCTGTCTGTTGATCTGACTCCCCAGGCTGCCATCCACAAATGTCCCCTGCCCCTCATCCAGGTACATTTGACTGCACAGACAGCTCATGTACCTGGACCTTGTTCAAGGTTCATGTACATATGAGATACTGTGAGTTGAGGTCTCTTCTAGTTAGAAATGTCAGTGTCTTCAGAAGTCAAGCAGTTCTACATGGTAGATATTGTTCAGTAAGAGGGCTGAAGCCACAGTGAATTAAAACACTTCCTAGTGGGCGACAATCCCATGGGTTGCAAAGAGTCGGACACGACTGAGTGACCGAGCACAAACAACCTGTTAGTTACAGAAGCTCCAGGAGTGCTCTTAAAGGTGTGGTAGGTACCTGTGTTTGTGTTAACTTTAGCAAATGGAAAATGTAGGACTGGAAAAATGCTTCCTTACTGTTTTTTCTAGAGAGTATTCACATTTATCCAGCATTTTCAGTATTTTATTTTTTGATAGACTCATCAGAGGAACAAAAACATAAATGACTGGCTTATTGCTACACCCCCTCTATGTTATTTCCAACTTTTTTTTTCTCTCTCTCTTTGAACAAAAGTTGATTTCCTGATGTGTACAAAGCTTTGTGTAAGATACTGATGGGTAAAAGCTTAAAATATTAAAAATGCATTCCTGCCCTCAATGAGCTTGCAATCTTCTGGTCTTATAATCTTAGCAGTAATGAGTTTCCAAACGCTGCACATATTATCCTGTGGTCATGGTCCATCAGCAGGTTAGTAGATGAAGCCTGGGCTGACATGTCCCATCTAATGTGATGGCCTCAGAATAAGCTAATGCTTTTTGGACTCTTACTGTGTGCCCAGCACTGATTTAAGTCCTTCGCATACACTAGCTCATTTGATTTTCATATGAGCCCTATGACTGGGACTGCCAGTAGCATCATTTTTTCAAAGAAGGTCTCACCTTCCTGAAGAGTTAAGTAACTGCCCAGAGTCACTTGGCCAGCAGACATGAAGCTGTGATTGTAACTCACACACATTGGAGCTGACACCCACAGGCGTGCTCTTAACCTCTGCCCTCCACCCCCTCTCCAGTTTCTATTGACTGGGATGACTTCTATTGCGTATTTTCATTAGTAATACTTTAGAAATTCCCCTCTAACAATTATAATATTAAAAGTAAAATCTTTTGTTGAGCAATAAAGGTATTGGGTTTTTTAACTTTTCACAGTTCAGTCAGGAATTGTTCTTGTGTAAATAGTTGCAAAACAGATTCTCACCTCTTATCTTCTGATACAAAGAAATCTCACAGTAAAACATTTTTATCTATCTTGGCAAACAGTATAGTTTTCAATTGAGTTTCTCAAATTACTAATACACTTGATTATTGAAGCCCTCATTTTCTGAGTTTAACAGAAAGATGGGGCCATCCGAGGTAGTGTGTGGAGAATAGGTAGAGAAGATCTGAGAAACCATCTTTGTGTCTGTTCTTCCCTGGATTCTCCAAGTGCTGTGAGAGGTCTTAAAACAGTGCTGGGTTCTCAGGTCTAAACTGGGAAACTCCCTAAGACCTCTCCTCAACCCTTTTCTGAGGGCTTCCCTGCTGGCTCAGATGGTAAAGAATCTGTCTGCAGTGTGAGAGACCTGGTTTGATCCCTGGCTTGGAAAGAGCCCCTGGAGGAGGGCATGGCTACACACTCCAGTATTCTTGCCTGGAAAATCGCTATGGACAGAAGAGCCTGGTGGGCTACAGTCCATGGAGTTTCAAAGAGTGGGGCGTGACTGAGCGACTAAGTACAGGACATGGACATAGACACAACTGTTTATTACATTTTAATCATCTTATGAAAGCCACCTTTGCATTTCATAGACTTGGAAGAACTTAAGTTCAAAAAGATGTAAAATTTTCTTTAAAAAGCCCTGGTTTTTAGTGCTTAGAATGGAGTTTTAATCACATTTAGTGGTGGTTTTTTCTCAAGTTGTGAATAAAATTTGAGATCTTTAAGAAGCTATTTAATTATTGTGAGAATTCAGTTCACTTCAGCGTATTTTGAGTTCCTCCAATGTGTTAGGCCTTGTTTTAGATGTTTGGGTATAAAATATGCACCCTCACCTCAGCTTTTTGGGGGGAAAGCTGAAGGATACTGGTGTTTCAGTATAGGACCAAATGCTGCTGTCTGGGTCCTTGGCACAGGGACCTGGCACTGTGTGGAATCACAGGAGAGGGAGCCTGAGACATCTCCCTGCTCGCTGAAAACTGGCTAAGCCTTTCAAATACAACCTTTGGATCTTTTATTTTTCCTCTGTTTCATGCCAAGATTCAGAGAACCAGGTTCTGGGAGGAGCGGATTAATGTTTAATGTTATAATTTAAGTTTCTTTTGTTTAAGGTTCTTGGCTGTCTTTATTTGTAGGATTGAATGAGGTGTGAGGAGGCCTCATTGTGCCTCTGACTAGAGTCTGTTTGTTGAAGTCCCTAATTTCTGGGCTTCCCTGGTATCTCAGACGGTAAAGAATCTGCCTGCAATGCAGGAGACCTGGGTTCAGTCCCTGGGTTGGGAAGATCCCCTGGAGAAGGGAATGGCTACTCACATCAGTATTCTTGCTTGGAAAATCCTCATGGACAGACAAGCCTGGCAGGCTATAGTCCATGGGATCACAAAGAGTTGGATGCGACCAAGCAACTAACACAGCACTATACAGCTAACTTTTGGAGACCCCTTTTTCTTATGTATATAATTGCTCCTGGGTTTCCTCATGGTGTCAGTTCCAGCACCCACCATGGATACCCTACTCTTCATCCATTCAAGATCCCTTATACAAGCTGGACTAGTGCATTTGGCCCTGAGCTGCCCTCCGTGCTTGGTTGAATCCGAGGGTGCAAACTCCCAAGAGAAACTTGCAAGAAACAAAACTCGCAAGAGAAACAAAAGCTGACTGTAAGCTGATGAGGTTAGAACTGGTAGTCTCTTCCCTATCTCATTTTCCTGACCTCTAAATGTGGCTGCGGTACTCAATGGTTTAACAGAAGAAATGGAAGCTTATCTGGCAGAGGAAGTGCTCTGTCTGCCATTTTTCAAACAAGGTCCCCCCTTCCCTGCCAACCCTTGGTGACGTCCCAGCGCCTGCATCAGAGAGCAAAGGTGAGGTTTGTTGAGGTGGTGGGGTGCTTTCTGATGAGCTTTTTTGTATCTGTTTTTAAAGTAGACCCAGGCAACTTTTATCTGATTTTATAGTGTAATTACATTTGTGACGTCTTTGAATTAAAATGGACCCCTTGCTTTAAAAGACTATTGAAAGCCCTTCTAGTAAAAATAAATGAACGCTCTGCTCTGCTCTCCCACTCCCTGGAAAACTATACCACAAAATGCCTGCATCCCAGTCATATGATGGCTTCTGGGCTGTGAAGGAGTGATGGACATTTGCAGTGTTTCCAGGCCATCAGATCAGATGATTTTTCTTGAAAGTGCCCCCAGCTGTAGCAGATTGATTTTCAGGGGTAGAAAAATTCCTTTACAGCAGGGTTTACCAACTTAGGTGCTTCATGAGGCTGAGCAGCTAAGTAAATGAGTGAAGTAAGGAACAGCTAAGAATAGGGGAGGGTAGGAAGGATGGGGAAGGAGAAAAGCCCATGGCTGATCTCAGGGTGCCACTTTGAAGGCGACCTAAATTTCCATGGATTAGTCCTAGAGATTGAGGACCCATCTTCTGATTTTTTTCCTCAAGAAAAATTAAAAATTAGATAGAATTTCCAAAATTTTAAAACACTTGTGGAAAAACAAAATTGGTCAAGCATTCAACCCAAGAGCCACCAGTTTGCAGATCTTGTTTTTAAAGATACAGATTGCTCAGAGCCACCCATATACGTACATTTCTATCTTTCAGAAGATGTTTTTCTTGGTATTATGTTAAAATGGGCCCAAGTCAGTCACTGCTGCTGCTGCTGCTAAGTCGCTTCAGTCGTGTCTGACTCTGTGCGACCCCATAGATGGCAGCCCACCAGGCTCCCCCATCCCTGGGATTCTCCAGGCAAGAACACTGGAGTGGGTTGCCATTTCCTTCTCCAAGGCATGAGAGTAAAAAGTGAAAGTGAAGTCGCTCAGTCATGTCCAACCCTTAGTGACCCCATGGACTGCAGCCCACCAGGCTCCTCCGTCCATGGGATTTTCTAGGCAAGAGTACTGGAGTGGGGTGCCATTGCCTTCTCCTAGCTTACACTATTTCTGTGATGATTATTGTTGTTAATGTAAGTTGGCAGCATTCATAAAGGACAAAGCCATGGATAAGCCTATCATGACCAGTTTATTTAAGACACAACACTGGTGTGGTTTTCACTCATGTTCTCATTTTTAAAAAATGTATTTATTTTTGGCTGCACTGGGTCATTGTTGCTATGCAGGCTTTTCTCTAATTGTGATGAGCGGGGGCTACTCTCTAGTTGCAGTGTTTGGGTTTCTCGTTGCAGTGGCTTCTCTTGTTATGGAGCACAGGCTCTAGGCTCATGGGCTCAGTAGCTGTAGCTCCCAAGCTCTAGAGCACAGGCTCAAGAGTTGTGGCACACAGGCTGGGTTGCTCCTAGGCATGTGGGATCTTCCCTGATCAAGGATCGAATCCATGTCTCTCTTGCCTGGAAAATCCCATGGATGAAGGAGCCTGGAAGGCTGCAGTCCATGGGGTCACTGAGGGTCAGACACAACTGAGCGACTTCACTTTCACTTTTCATTTTCATGTGTTGGAGAAGGAAATGGCAACCCACTCCAGTGTTCTTGCCTGGAGAATCCCAGGGATGGGGGAGCCTGGTGGGCTGCCGTCTATGGGGTCGCACAGAGTTGGACACGACTGAAGTGACTTAGCAGCAGCAGCAGCACTGGCAGGCAGCTTCTTTACCACTGGGCCACCAGGGAAGCCCTGCTGTTCTCATTTAAAGTGGTTTAGTGTTCTAGGAAAGTAAGATTGTAGCAAAGAGTGCAGTTCCCTGATCTTCAGGATTGCAATGAAGTCTTTCACGTAGTGGTTTTCAGTTAATGGCATGCGTGGTTTATAATGAGTGACAGTTTGTGTGATCATTATCTCAACCACATGTGTGGCATTTCAGTAAATATTATTGGTTTGTAAACTATAAAAATATCCTTAAAAAGGTAAGAATGAGCTCTCCCCTTATCTTTCTCGTCCTGTTGATACAGGATAAAAGAAAAAGTACAGACCACAACCAGGGGTTTTAAAATAGCAACAAAGCAATCAGAAAGGCAATCAGTGGGTGCATATTACTGAGAGTTTCCCAGGAGGATAACACAGATAGTTTCTAACTTTGGGTAAGATAATCTGCTCCTCTATTTTAACAACCCATGCCAAAATTGATGTACACAGAAATAGATGACTAGACTTTTCATTTATTGCTTCACTTTGATTTAAAAAACCGGAATAAGTTCAAAGTATAATATATAAATGCCAAAAAAGAGAATGTTAACACTTTGTCATATTTTCTTCAGAAACGTTTTTGTCTTTAAAGAAAAATAAAGTATTTCAGATATATGTGTGTTCCCTTTGTTATCCTTCCATCCCCTTCTTTCCCAAGGCCAGGACTCTGATGAAGTTAATGGTGAATCCTTCCAGCATGTTTGTTGTAAACAGATACAGATAGATAGACATATTGCTATCTGTATATTACAATATACACTATATTAAAATATACAATTGCGTTATTTTGTATATTTTGAAATGTTAACAAATGATATCGTATGCATTAATCTGCAACTGATTTTCTCAATCAACATTATGTTTTTGATGTTTTGATCTATATCAACTAGATCTGAATACAAACAGGTTTTGTTCATTCATTTTAAGTGTTTAGTACTTTTTTGTTGAATAAATAAACCACAGTTAGTTTACTCTTCTGATATGGATATTTCTCTTTTTTAGAATTATTTGCTGTTAAAAGTTGTGCTCCAGTGAACACCCTTGAACTTTTCTCCTTAGGCACAGGTATCAAAAGTATATTGGAGTAGTTTTCTAGAAGTGAACTTGCTGAGTCACAGGAAATATGCATTGTCAAGTTTATTTCAGCATTGCCAAAATGTTCTCCAATATGACTGTGCCATTTTATACTCCCTTTCAGCAATGCTAGGACTAGCTTTGTAAAACAAATATGCTTTCTACAGTTTAGAGGGGTTTGCGTTACAAAATTTAACCCTTTTCCTACCAGGTGTCCTGTGTGTTTCTTTACATGTGTTTCCCCTACCTCTAGCTTCCTTAGAAAAAACAGAGCAAGTATAAAACTATGGTGGTTCATATTCATGGAGAATAAAGTGCACAGTTTTCAGCAAAACTATGCTTGACTCAAGGATTCTTTCAAGGAATTTTCCCCTAAATTTGACTCTTACTTTCATTCTTACCATTTGAACGAATTCAATTTCTGACCTCTTTGACATTTTCATTGGTCCTGAGGAGATTATCTAAACACTGTGTAAGATTTTTGATATTTTTCTTCTTATTTTAAATCTTTTGAAAGGTAATGAAAACAAAATAACTCTTGGTCTTGGCATTAATAAATCTCCTCAAATTCCTTAACATTTTTAGACCTGTTAGGTATCTGTCTTACAGTTACATTTTAGCGTCACACAAATGTAGATGTTGGTGCAGCCTCCAAGAACAGCTTCTCGACCTTGAAATTGTTGCAGCTGCTGTGGACTGAAATCTGCTGAAGCATTTCCCCACTTGTGGTTGCTTGTCTCCCAGAAGGACAAATGTCAGCCCGTCTGGGTACAGGGACAGTGTCCTTGTATAGTTCAGATGCATGTGGAATTTTATCTCCCTCTTTTTTAAAAAATTCTTTTACTGAACTCTGAAATGAAAACAAAGTTGAGCTAATGATGGAGATTAATAACAACACACAAATTGGGATGCAGAACTTTTTTGAAAAGTTCCTCTTTAGCGCTTACATGTGGATATAGTGGTTTTTCCAGTTTTATTCTACTTTTATTAGGAAAATGAACAGAAATAGGCATCACTGACTGCTGGGCCCTTGTTACTTTTTCAAGAAACACAGTTTAAATGTTTAACAACACAGGCTAGAAAGGGCCCCAAGATGGCCTTGAGCCAAATGCAAAGGTTCGTGTTTTTGGCCAGCCTCCCTAAATAACTTCGGCTTGAGGTGCTGCCCATATTAGCATGATGGATCCCATTGAGGAAATCTCACATGCTGAGAATGTATGTTGTTATGACTTGACATTTTATGGTATTTATGAAACTCTTATTTTGGCAGGGGGGATAAAAGCAAATCATTAGATGTGGATTTTGAAAGATCCCTCTGGCTGTACTTGAGAGACTAGGTTGGAAGGGCCTGAAGCAGCAGCAGGGAAATCTATCAAGGGACTTTTGTAGTCCTTTAGGTGAGAGAGGAAGCTGGTTCAGGAAGGATGGTGATGGTGGAGAGGGAGAGATGGATGCATGTGAAAAAGTTTTAGGAGGCAAATTCAGCTGGATTTGGTGATGGCTGGGCTCTGGGTGCTAAGGGAAAGAACAGTATCAAGCCTGAATGAGTTTCCTCATCTCTGATGGGGTGCACACTTACGGGATCTAACTTGGTAAGTGGGATTTTTGTCAAGTTTCATGTGAAACAGTGTAATACTGGTATCAGGCTGAAGCAAGGGAGGCTCAGCTTCATGGTATGTGCTCAGTGTGTGATACTTTGGGGAAGCCTGGCAAATAACCATCTACTTTTCCTCAAAGCAAGTAGGGTTTTCACCAGGCAGGCAAGAATTGTAGGATTCCTGTAATCACAATATACTTAGTTTAAGGAGGTTATTGCTGAAACAGTGTGGGAGATAACACTTTTTTATACTTATTTTGGAGACTGATTGGCTAATGTCTGGTGTTCATATGAGCTAACACTCGGCGACACCCATGATGTGTAAACGTTAGAGAGTTTAACTTGCTGTTGAGGACATTGGCTGGAAGCATGAAGGAGAACTGCACTTCTCCAAGTGCTTCCTAAGTATTTTCACCAGCAGCTGTCATGGAAGATTTGTTCGTGGGAGAGGGACAGGGCAGAGGGCTGGGTCCTCAACATTTTGGGCTCCATTATAGATAGATAGGGAGAAGGCAATGGCACCCCACTCCAGTACTCTTGCCTGGAAAATCCCATGGACGGAGGAGCCTGGTGGGCTGAAGTCCGTGGGGTCGCTAAGAGTCGGACATGACTGAGCGACTTCACTTTCACTTTTCACTTTCATGCATTGGAGGAGGAAATGGCAACCCACTCCAGTGTTCTTGCCTGGAGAATCCCAGGGACGGGGGAGCCTGGTGGGCTGCCGTCTATGGGGTCGCACAGAGTCAGACACGACTGAAGTGACTTAGCTTAGCTGCATAGATAGATAGTGGTATTCAAAGAACTGATGGCTTTGTACATTGTCACATGGGCTGTTGACAGCAGACTCAAGATTGCGACTTTGAGCCTTTGAACCAGTTTCCTAAAATGAAAATAAGAGCAACAAAATAAGTACCGTGTAATAATCTTACCTAAATAGGAAATCTATCATCAGGTTGCTTACGGAGCAGATGTATCTACCACATGAAATGCTCCCATTTCCTGCTATCATCCCTAAACTAAGATTTTAAAGTCATTAATCTTAAATATAATCTAGGACTCTCTTCATTCTTCTCAGGCTACATTGATTATCAACTATAATCATTCTAGCCTGCTACCCAGTCATAGCTTCTCCAACCATTATATTGATTAGGTTGGCTTCATCTCTTGTTTTATTTGTGGGGGTTAGTGGAAAGATTGGGAGTGAAGACGAATGAGTTCAAGAAAAGCCAAAAAAAAAAAAACCAAAAACCAAAAAACAAATCAACTGTTTTAAAATGACTGATGATGATAAAAAGAACTGTCATCACTAAGTCCTTTGGCCCCCAGAATAGAAATGCTGAGCTAAATTAATATGAATGACCTTACTAATTTTAGGGCTGAAATGTAACCAGTGAGGTGCTCCGGGAGACTTGTTCTCTGTGTCTGTTTGGAAAAGAAAAGCGGAAAGGCTGATTAGCAAGAATAAGGGACTTAATTTCTCAGGATGCTCTGTGGAACACAATCTTACTGCTGATTTTTCTTTAAAAGGCCCAGTTTTGCCATGATCCTTCTGAGAACTGTACCCCTTGCTTCCTGGCTGCCCCTAGGACTGAGGATGGCCTTCCAGAATTGCTGCCCATATATAACTCCCCAATCCACCCTTCCAGATACCCCAGCCTCCAAGGTGCCCAGGGCTGGCCTGGTTTCTGGAAGTGGGGGCCGATTGTCTCTGCTGTTAGCCCTGATTCCAACATCCTGGGCTGGCCAGTTGTTTAGCAGAAGGTTTTTGGTCCCATGCTCATTGCCTGGGATTCCGTTACCTTGGATGTGATCTTGAAAGAAAATCGGCTTGAGGTGATCTAAGGCAATAATGATTAGACCGACCTCAGTTAAGACATTTTAAATCCATAGGAAACTTTGATTTTTTTTTCTTTCCCTTTGCAAGGGTCCCTCTTTTTTGATGACTCCTCTCCTAATAGTTTCAGGTCCTGACAGCTGAAGTCCTACATCTTCTGTGAGGTGAGAGTCCATTTCTTTCAATCCAAACCAGAGTCTAATTTTATCCATCTGAAACAGCTCCATCATGCGCCAGCCTCTGCTAGGTGTCACCCCGCTTGTTGAGCCGACAGTCCCTGCCTCCCAGATGCCTTCGACCAGTTACGCGTTTGAGACGAGGGCCTCGCATATGGATGTTCCAGCCATGTCAGCGTGGCCTCGCCTCTCAGCTTGCTTTGTTTATCCAGCAGCTCATTACTAAAGAGTAGCCTGTCAAAAAGAGGTTAAATATTCTTTGGGAAACATGGTCACTCACATCCTTGAGATGCCACAACTATGTTTAATAAAGGGAAGATTGGCTTGATAAGAAAAACGTGATTGACTTGCATCACCAGAAAATGTTTTTCTCCTGTTATTCTAGTTGAGTTTCCACAAGCATTCTTGAGCACTAGCAAACCTATGGGCAATAAATTGCTGCAGCCAACACATAAAGACACCAAGGGAAGCAGGGAAAATGATTGCTGATGATTCGTTCTAACTACTTGACCTTCTGACCTCTTCTCTAGATATATGACCAAGATGGGACACTACAGCACTTTATTGATGGTGGGGAACCTAGTAAGTCGAGCTGGATGAGGTATATCCGATGTGCAAGGCACTGCGGAGAACAGAATCTAACAGTAGTTCAGTACAGGTAAAGTATACCTTGATTTACCACTTACAAAGCCGAAGCCCTTTGCCTTGCATATATAAATTCAGGCTTGCTGCTAGTTTTGAAAAAATCCTGCAGAGTCCTGAAGAACTCTGCAGGGCTGGCAGGAATTTCTTTTTTTTTTTTTTTTTCTGCTAGGTTTGTCATATCTCTCTAGTTCTTGTAACAATCATTTCTTGAGAATTCAGGAATAAGGATGCTAGGAGAAGGCCTTTTTCACTCACTGCACATGATAAAGTTACTTCCACATCATGTGAATGTTCACCATGGCCTGAGTGAGCCCAGTGAACTCACTGACTTGCAGTGATTTCCTCCCCAGCAGATGTGTCCAATGCAAACAGGAGTTCACAGATTCAGCCCAAGTCACTTGCTTTGTCACCTTCAGTCTGGCTGTCTCTCAGAGGAAACAGTTTGAGTTGCACAAAGGCGTGGGAAATCAAGAAGTCTCAACCCTCCCCAGGCTGCTTTCCTAAAACCATTGTGTTCAACAGCCTTGACTGAGTCATAGTAACCTCTCCTGATCCCTTGAAAGGTGCGAAAGCATTTGGCTCTGGTCCTGCAGCCATTCAGAGTATGTTTCAGGGGATGGGGTGGTTCCAGAGCACAGCAAAGGCACCAGTCCCCTGAGATATTTTGGCAAATCCCAAAGGTGAGTGGAGATGAGGTGAAGCCTCCCCTATTTCCCAGAGTCTCATAGAGAGGCCTAGAGTCGGGGAGGGGCAGAAAAGCCAGTGGGCATCCCAGATCCAAAGCCACACCTGCCTGATGCACCTGTTGGTCAAGCATTTCCATCAAGTACTAAAGGCTAGAGTGGCAACCCAAAGGCAAACACAGATCCCATAGGAAAAAAGCCCTGCCGCGAAGCCTTCTTTTCTCAGAATCCCTCGAAAACATGTGCCATGTAAATATATGACCTCAGTTATAAACAGCCACGTTCCCTTTAGAATCAGAAGCAACTGTTTAACTTTATCAGGCACCACAGACACATCAAAGCAGAAGGAGCCTTGCTTGGTAACTTGGAGTCCTGCTGATGACAATTTCTTTTCTTTTTTTTTTTTTTAATTTTTAAAAATGAAGCCTTAAAAAAAAGAAGCAAACTTTATTCCCCTTATAGGTTAAAGGCTGCACAAATCTGTCTTGCTCTCCGAAGGCCTCCGAATTCAAAGGGAACATATTTGGACAGCATGTGACTCACTGCCTTGGTTTCCTAGGCAGTTATCTTTCATTACATAAGGGTTTATATGAACTTGCAAACGATGGTATCTGGTTACAGTCTGTATATGGGCTTCACCCACCTTCCCTGCAGCTGCATCTCTGTTGTGAAGTTTTTATAAAACTCGGAGCTAGTAAAGTAGTAAAGATTGTGTTTGTCTACTCGGCAAGAGATAGTTTGGCTGGTTCCGTCATGGGCACCCTGGGAGCTCTTGAGGAGACTTCTGACTTTGGGTAAATAAGAAACCCCTGCAAGAAAGGTGGGCATGAGAAAGTCGTTACCTTTCTGTCAATATTAAGTGGGTTTTATTGCTCCCTTCCTTATGGTGCTTCCACACTGAATTCTCTCTGCCGATCTGTTTTCGATTACCTCAGATCTTTATAAAATGAACTACAAAAACACAATTTAAAAACTGGCATCCATCACCAGTGACCACGTCCAAGAGTAAGAAAATAGAAAAGTTGGACCCTGAAGAGCCAGCCTAATTTTTATTGTACATGAATGTCCTCTTCACAAAAAGTCAGCTGGTTTAGATTCATTCTGTTATGATTTGTAATATCTAAATGGAATTTTCTTCAAAGCGCCCTTGATTGATTGACCCTTAGCTGAACGTTTTGTTTTTATTTTGAGGCTGACAATAATGTTTGTTGGCGTGTGTTCCGCTTCAGCTGCGTTGGGACGCCATGAAGCTATCTTTATGAGTCATCCAACCACAATACTAAATACATGTCAGCAAAGGAAATATTATCTGAAAAGGGAAAAATCCCTTTGATGTGCTTCAACATGCAGAGATTTCTGCGAGTTTTGGAAGCTCTGCCCGCTTGTAAGGAACGGTGTACGCTTACACTTTTCTTTTTCCCCTTTTGGCCTACTCTGTGCCTCAAAAGACCACCCATCGCTCGAAAACAGTTCTGCTCTTTCAGCGGCAAAGTGTGTCATTTGGTTTTAGCACATTCATTTGCCGGCGCTGTGTTTATATTAAGGGAAGCCAAACCGAGAGATGAAATGTTACAAGGGTGAAGTACAAAGTCGACTCAATTTTTCTCAAGTTAGGAGATGCCAGTGATTTATATCCCAGCTCCAATTTTGATTTTTTTATGTAGCAGTGGAAAGAATTAATAAAATGCACAGCTCTTGGAGATGCGAAGGGAGGAAGGGGAGTGAGGTCTGGACAACTGGCTGGAGTTTTTGTCAGATATTCATAGAATGTTGGGGAAAAACATTCTGCTTAGCTAGCAGTGCCCTCATGAGACAGAATGGCAGCAAGTAAGGAAAATAACAAGATAAATGAAATTTTTGCAGCTGCAAGTAAAATATTGAGAATCTGCACTTTTTTATTGATCTTTATGATCCTATTGCCAAGAGCCACTTTGTGGTGACAAAATATGTTGACAAGTGCATATCTCACGCTGTGAAAAATGTGGTGAAGGATTCGCCTTATGTCTACAGTGTTGTACAAGGAACAGATTGCCCTGCGATGGCCAGTTCCTTACAGAAGGGCTAAATTTAAGGTTCACCAACCCTGAACACTTTTATCTTGAACTTGAGGCTAATGTTTGTAGCAATTCTTCACTGAGAAAACTGATCACAGGCTCCTCTTTTTTTTTTTTTTTAAATCTGTAGGTTTTTATTTACTGTGCCGTGGCTGTTTAGTTCTTGGTACCTTCACTCTGTCATTTCAGAGTGTAATCTTTCAGCCAGAGTAAAGTGCCCCTCTTGTATTTATTGAATTTCCATCCACTTCACATAAGAGGGTTATTTTTCCTCTTCTTCTGTATCAAATTTTAGAGGAAAAAAAAGCTATGGGGAAGATTTTTATTTCTCTTAGCCCTTATATCACAAAGCTGCTTAATTTTATTACAAATTTGAGAACTCCCATGCCAAGTTGTAAGAATACACCTAACGCTTTTCCTTCAAATAAGAAATCAATGGTGTTAATTTGTATGTGGGGTCAACGTACCAGAGTCTGCAGTTTACCAAGAAAGAGCATTTTCTCGTTAGTGTGAGATGAAATTTTTTCTTTAAATGAACTCTTCCTTTCTGCTGACTCTCTGGGGGCCAAATATCTGTCTCTTCAGCCAGGATGTTCCATGGAGGGACACTGTGGAAATAAACTGTGAGCTATTTATCGTACTGGGTTACAGGCTCTAATTGGTTGCTGGGAATGATAAGGTGGGTGCAGATTTTATTACAAACAGAAATTGTTTAGGTGGGAAACTGGGCAGAACTTTTTTGGGGCAATAAAAATGTGGATGGAGCATGTGAGTCCTACCGATTATACTAAGCTGGGTTTTCTTTTGTTTTGAATAGGTCGAATATATTCTACCGAGCCTGTATAGATATTCCCAGGGGTACCGAGCTTCTCGTGTGGTACAATGACAGCTATACGTCTTTCTTTGGGATCCCTTTACAATGCATTGCCCAGGATGAAAACTGTAAGAATTTATTTTAGCTCTGAATTCACATTTCCAAATACCTATTTCAAAGCTAACTTTTAAAATAAGAGTGTTGTTTGAAACTCCTGAAATGTGGTTCACTCTGCTGTGTAACACAAATGTGCACAAGTCTGTTCCATCATTTTATTTTTCCTTGTATATCCTGTGCTTTTTCCAAGGATGTCTTGACCTATACAGTTCAATGTTTTTTCACCCATTTATGATTTCAAAACCTTTGTCCTAGTTTAAATCATTGCCAGCAGCAGTGTTGTTAAGGCAGCTGGTATCTACTGAGTACCAACTATGTGTCTGGTTCCGAGAGCAGCATAAGTTATAACTTCTGCTCTGAAGGATTGCACAGTCTTGCTGGAGTCACACTGTTTGCAAAAACGAAGTAAGGAGACAACACTTTCTTTAATCAGGAACAACACCCCTCCAGTCAATTGGCTTTGCTTCCTCTTAAGTAGTTGTTGGAATAAGAAATGGTAGTCAAAACCAGAGACATATGATTGAGGAATTTGTCTCTAAACATCTTAGTCTAAAATGAACCGTGTAATTTTCTTCTATCTTTATTACTGTTACTGTCATTATGTTTGAAAAAATAATTTAATGCAAACCTTTGCAGTAGTTTTCATATAAACTTTATATATTTGTTTTTATCAATTTGGGGGAAAATGTTATAAGGTGATTTCTAGTATTTGGAATAGATTTAGATTTGGGTGATTTTGATGTGCTTCAGTGAGAAACACTGGTTTGAATGATGCAGTTTTTTTCTTGTCATCCAACTGACTGATCTGTGAACTGATAAGTTTGGATTATGCAGTAGAAAAAGAAGCAGAGAGAACAGATTTATGTAAGAAACTTAATTTTGGGAAAAAAAAGTGTTATTTTAATTTTTCCTTCTCTACTTACTTTCTCTCACACACATATGAACTGAAAAAAATATTTATAATATTACTGATCAAAATGCTGATGATCAGATATTTCTTTTCCATGTTATCTTTGTTTTCTTTGTAAAAAAAAAAAAATAGAATCCTCAAAAAGCATATTATGCTCAACTTTGTTTTTCTACTTTACCCTAACCCCAAACCAATCTCAAATCAAAAAAATGAATCTTTGGACATATAAGTACATTCCTCTTACTTACCAAGTTTCCAATGGAAAGTTTTTTTTTCTGCAGTAATGCTCCTATTTGAGAGAGTGTCTGTTTTCACAGGGGAAAATCTCCGTGTTGGACATGAGTGTGTGGTTGGTGTTAGAAGCAGAATGGCCATGGCGGCCAGTATGCTCTGTCTTCCCAGTATGGCTCCATGCCCAGCTCTCCCAAGACTGGGTGTAGGTACACACGTGGAAAAGCACTGTTATCAGCTCCCCTGATTAGAACCTCGGTGTAGCTTCGCCTTCTAAAAGATGGAATCTGATCCAGAAAGATTCCATAAATCCTATAAGGCCTTCTATTTCCTTCTTTAGTACAGCCTACTACAGACTGAAGATATTCTCGTGTGCATGTCAAGGAATGTCTGGAAGTAAACACATCAAAGTCTAGAGTTCTAAAGTACGTAGCACATAGTCCAAAAATTCATTCATTCATTAGACAGTTGTTGAATACATACTAAGGACCAGTGTCATTGCTGCATACTGTGAATACAGCAGCGAACAAGACGTACGGGAATTCCTGCCCTCATGGAGCGTGTAGTCTAATGGAGGGAGGCAGATTATCAACCAATAAATACATTAGTTTGTGGTGTGATGATAAGTGTCATAGAGATAACAAAGCAGAGAAGGGGCGAGGAGTGCTAGGAATTGGGAGTTGCGGGTTTAGAGATGACCAATGTGGGCCCTACGAGGAAGGTGGCCTTTGGGCAAAGACTTAAGGAAGTGAAAGAACAAGCCACATGTTCTTTGGGAGCAGAGTGTTGCAGGCAGCTGGACTCCAAGCATAAAGGCTCAAGATGGAGATGCTACTGGCCTGTAGGAAGGGCATCACAATGGTTAGCATAGGTATGTCAGTTGGAGAGAGTGGGTTGGGGAGAGTCAACTTAGATCTGGGGACAAGAATCTTATAAAGTCCAGAAGGTCACTGTCAAGACTCTGGATTTTACTCTCTTTGCATTGGACAAATGCAGTATTGTAGAGTTTCAAGCAGAAGAGTGATATGATCTGACTGAAGTTGTTACAGGTTTACTCTGGCCACTTAGTGGAGATCTGACAGTGAGGGTGAGGATGGAGCAGGAGCCAGCTAGAGGCTCTTGCTGGAATCCAGGGAGGAGGAGTGATGGTGGTTTGGACCAGGGTAAAAGTGGTGGAGGTGGTGAGAAGCGCTTGGATTCTGGATACATTTTGAAGGTAAAGTCAACAGCATTTGCTGACACGTTGGATGCCGAGTAAGAGAAAGGAGTCAAGGATAACTCCAGGGCTTTGGTCTGAAGAGCTGGATGGATGGAATGGCCACTTAACTGGATTACGAGTCAGACATGGGAAGCGTGAAGTGACTGCTCAGGGAATGCTTTTCTTCCCTTTGACGTGGATCTCTGGGGTGGAAGTCTCAGGTCTGCAACATTGCTTCTACCTTGTGATGCTGTTACAAGGATGAGAGGGATTTAGGGCCTGGGCTGGGCGATTTGGGTTATATGCCACTCACAGCCACCTGACTGTGGTATCTGGGAGTGTACCAGCTGGTCTCCAGGTGGTATGCTAGTGCCATCCAAAACGCGCTTGGTGGCAACCCCAGGGGCGTGGCTTCTCAGACCTTCTTTCTCCCGTAGTTCAGCCTTTGTGAAGCATTCTTGAGGTTGCTGATTAGAGTATTCAACAAACTCTACCAGGGCACGTGTTATGCATCATTTAGCACCTGAAATCCTTGGAAGGAAATTCGCAAAACTTGAGCACTTTGAAGTATTATGGATTCAGGAGACAAACTATGTAGCTCTTTTGGGTTGAGTTCAGAGCTCTATGTAAGGGTGGAGGGAAGTTGAAAGAGAATTAAGTCATTGACTAAAATGTTCAACAGTGACAATCCCCCATCCCCCTAAGGGTATTATAGGAATTTTATTTCAGTTCCTGTCTCAAAGTCATATATCTATCATGGGATTGGCCACCAAAGAAACCAGCAGAAAGCTTCATCAGATGGCGTGGGGGTAGATATACAGCTTTGACTCTAACTGGAAGATGGATTCTCATTCCATATGATTCACAGAGGTACCTAGGGAGGCTTTATAATGAGGGCTCTTTTTTCTGTACCAAGAAAATATTCGGTGTGATTTAAAAGAGCAAATGTGTGAAAGGGCATGGACAGATAATTTAACAGATAGCCTTTCACAGCCCTGAGTAATTTAAATCATCTCACCAGGATTAGCAATTTGAAGACAATTTTTATTCTACCAAGCTAGCCACAAAATAAATTAGGTACCTTATAAAGAAGCTTCTTGAGATCAAAGACTTATTTGACAAAATGCCTCCACAGAGCCGCCTCCTAGTGCTGTGCACACAGTAAACAATACATGCTCACTGGATACATACTGAGAATTTTACTGCCATTATTAGAAGTGATGGATACAAAGTTCAGCCAGATTTTTTTTCTTGGTTAATGAAATTGTTACATGATCCAAGACATTCAAGGAAAATATGATTTTGCTTAGTGAATAATACTTATTAAGCACTTTCATTTATAAAAATACCACTTTCTTCCCATGGTTCTTTCAACGGTGAAAGTACACATTTCCTACTGAGCGTGTGGGGTGGGTTCAGGCTTCAGGCACTGGCCCCTCTGGCAGCGGCCACGAAGCAGTGGGACACGCTCCCTGCCCGGACAAGCCATTGAAAGCCGCCTTGCCTCAAAGAGAGGGCAGCGTTTCACACAGGCATTTGGGCTCTGGAAGCAATTCCTATGTTATTTTCTTTAAGAAAGAAAAAAGAAAAAAACCCGTAGTTCTAAATGTAATAGAGCTGCAAAGAGAGCACGGCTGCGTCCACTGTGGGCCTTTCAGAAGAGCCTGAAGGAACGCCTGTGTCGACAGATTGTATCCGCAAGGAGGAATGAGGTTCCCCAAAGCTTCCAGTGGGGGATTAGCTCCTGCAGAGTGTAAAGACCATAGTGTATTCATATTCATTTCAGAGGAAATTAAAAAAAAAAAACCTGGGAATAAATGTTAAACAAGTCTTCCTGCTGCTTTTTCTGTCTTGGCATATGAAGCTGAGGTGGTGGAATGTGAAACTTGATGGCAACACAGAGGTTGTTACACTGGACTAAACTGTGTCTGAGAGAGGCCTGCCTTTTCGTTTTGATTTTAAAGAGCAGAAAATAAAGACGGGCACCTCTGCATGGTGCCCTGGCCCCACCATCCCACCATCAGTGTGGAACTAGGCCCTGGGTAGAGAAGGCTCCATCAAGCCTTCTGTCTGTGAGCATTGAGGAGATGATGGTATAGTTCAGTCCAACAAGAACATCTGTCTGCAAGACCCTATGGGGAGCATCGTGATGGGGAACAAAACCTCAGACCCTGTCCTCGAAGGGCTCAGTGTAGGAGAAGGCACGTAAGCAAAAACTACACTATAGAACCTAATACGGGTGCCTTGTGACATGGCCATAGCAGGGAGCTGGCCTCGGTGGTGTCAGTGATAGTCAGTCAGTTCTGGCTGACTCTTTGCGACCCCATGGACTGTAGCCCTCCAGGCTCCTCTGTCCATGGAATTCTCCCAGGCAAGAAAACTGGAGTTGGTAGCCATTCCATTCTCTAGGGGATCTTCCCAACCCAGGGATCAAACCTAGGTCTCTTGCATTGCAGGCAGATTCTCTACTCTCTGAGCCACCAGGCCGGTAGGCTCGGTGTTAATGCAGTTGGGACAAGTCCAGTTCCAGGCCCTCGTGCACAGTGGGCAGCTGAGATTGGACCCCTCCCATAAATCCTAGAACCAGAAATCACTGTTTGTTCCTGAATGGGGACTAGAAAGTGCTACCCTCAGGCCAGTAGTCCAAGGAACTCTCCATTTGGGGCCATTGATGAAAGCAGTATGTCGCATTCCAAAACCGGCCCCAGCTATGGGAGTATATGGAGTTGGGTTTTGCATTACCTGCCAATTGTGGAAACCCTAAGCCAAGAAGCTGATATAAAACTTGGCCCAGAACTGGAGGAACATGGAGGGTCCTAGAACAAGCAGAGAAGAGTTCCACCCCAGAGGTATCTGCTCAGGACTCCAACAGAAGGCAGTGGCCACTGAAAAACACCTTCAATGAAGGAAGCGGCAAAAGACACAGAGGAGCCCGCTGTTATGAGAGATTTGACCTCTTGGATGCCTCAGTCCTTGGCACCTTGCGAGCCTTGCTTTAGGATTGAGGCCCACATCCCTCCACTTTCTGAGGGTGTAGAGGGCTGAGAGCTGAATTGTCTTCGGCCTACAGAGCCACTTTATCCTTGGTCATGTTCCCTCCCCACGTGGCCTGTGTCCAGGGACTGGTCAGTGTGGGTGGGTATTAAGGACTGCTCCCCTTATTCCAAAGCCAGATGACTCGAAAGGTTAATTAAGTGCTTAGTTAAGTGCTTTTAATTGCTCTTGACACCATCCTCTCTCCTCGTTCTGCAGTAAACCTCTTGTACACAAAATGCAGATCTCCATTTCAGACTATTTCCCAGGGGACCCGAATTCAGACAGGTGCTACCAGATTTATATTGCCAGCTCAGACCTCTCACTGGAGACCCAGGCTCCTGTCCACCTGTTGAATTCCCACCTGCACTTGCCTGTCTCACAGATGTCTCGAACTCAACATATTGAACTGAAACCATCCTACTTTGTCCCCCAAGCTGTCTCTCTCCCAATTCAGTACCTCACTCCCATCACTCAGCTGTTCTTTCTAGAAACCTTGACACCTTGTTCTTTCTCAGCCCATCTGTCTAGTCATTCATAAATCCCTGTTGATTATATATTCTTAAATGCTTTTCTTTCCATTTCTGCTGCCACCTCCCAATCAGCCTCACAGACAGCTTTGGCCTGGACCTCTGCATTTTTCTTTTTAGTATCACAGCAGCCAAAGTGAAGTCTCATTGATTTTGTTGTTTCAGTTTAATCACTTATTTGGTTAAAAGTTAGTTTTTAACTAACTTTTGGTTCTGTTGATCAGAATTCAGAAGATAATATGGACATGTAATTCTTCTTCCGGAGGCAGTGAGTTGACACATTCTAAGGTGTCCTTCCAGATGTATTTTTTTGCCCATTCTCTCATTTGTGCACATTCTCCCTCTTTTTCTCTGCCTCTCTGTTCCTGGTGGCTCAGATGGTAAAGAATCTGCCTGCAATGCAGGAGACCTGGGCTCAACCCCTGGGTCGGGAAGATCCCCTGGAGAAGGGAATGGCAACCCCCTCCAGTATTCTTGCCTGGAGAATCCCATGGACAGAGGAGCCTGGAGGGCTAAAGACTATAAGGTCTCAAAGAGTCGGACATGACTGAGCAACTAACACTACTACTATTAGATTTTTTGTACTGCATCTCACTTTTTCATTTAATGATATAGGGTGATGATGCATTTAAAGTATAAGTCCAATCACCTTACACCCTAGCTTCAACCCCTTTTTTGGATTGCCATTACTCTTCTAATCAATCCCCAGCTCTTTAAAATGATAGCCCATGGACTACATATAGTCTTCAGAAATGTTTTGTATGGCTCACTTAGTGTTTTGTAAAATTCTAATTCAAGCATCATCAGACTGGCCATGCCCTATTTGGTTTGCTACAGATCCCACCGTCCTCTGTTGCACTAACTTATTTCACATTCAAGGTCACTGTCTCAAGGAAGCTATCTTTCCCACCCCAAGTTTAGCCAGCCCTGATAGATGTTTTCCTGACTCCTTTTCTTCTCTGTCACAGCAGTTATACTTGTAGAGACTGTATATTGTCAATTCTAAGATTTGCACATTTTTTTGCATTTTAATCTTTCTGAACCTGGTCTTACAATGCACAGTGACTTAAAATTAATGGTGCAGCTTGCAATTCATGGAACTTTAAATTTGATGAAACCAAGTAAATAATTGTGAAGACGTTTGTATATCTGTCTCTCTCATGAGAGTTTAAATGGTCTGAGAGTCGGGCTATTACTGTCCTGTTCCTCTATATCTGCAGCACTTGCAGTGTCTGGCTTGTCACCAATGCTCTGTAAGCACTCATGGGCTGAATGAATGACTGAGGGTGTAAAATAGGACTTTGTTATACAGATCCTGTATTGCTCTCTCTCAGAATTTTAATTTTGCAGGATTTGGTGAGTTCACGTTCTTTGTTGAGTATATCCTTTAGAGCTTCCAGAGTTTGCCCTCTCCCCCTCAATCTTTGTCTTACAGATTGAAGACAAAGTCTTCTTTGCTTACCATGTCTTCATGGAGAAACCCCTTTATCCTTTGGAGGAATTTCCTTAGTTGTCTCTGGGCATTTTCAGTTGTCTGGACTGTCTTGGCTTGGGATAGCATAGTCTTTTCTGATTCATTTCTTGTCCTCTTATAATTCCGTGTTTTTCATTAATACTTTTGTTTATTGGGCCCATCAAAGTGGTATTCAGAAAGAATGATCCTCTGTGTCCTTAAGTCCTGCTTAAAGTTCTAGACCTTTAAGGGTATCTAGACCTCTAGGGTCTGTGGGCATGTGCAGGCACTCTGCAGAACAACTTCGAGAGCAAATACAGTTGTTTTGTGAAAATTATCCATTCCTAGCTTTACTTTTTTCTCTCTCTAAATTATATGCTCATTTCATTCAGTAAGATTGAATTTATTCACAAGTACAAGAAAAGGTGAGGCCAAAAGCAGAATATAGAGTATAAGCATTGCTGGTATATCTTGAAAACATGTTTGTTTTGAGGACCCTGTAGGAGTAAATAAGACAGGGGATAAGCATCCCAACTCCTATTACCTCAATGCTCTTATTATCATTAACTTAGATCCCTGTTTATCCCAAATCATCCTAAAACCTAATATAAACTTTTCTTTATTACTATTTTTATTTTGGTTATTAAACTTAGAAAAATCTATTGGTCCACACATTCTTTTCTTTAATAGAAAGGTGATGTGACCTTAACAATTTTTGAAAATGAGTTTATTGAGTTACTTTCCAAGAGCTTAAGTGAGAAGTCAGCCTTTATAATCTATACGCAGAGTATCATTTGTATGATTTCCCCCAGAGACATCATATTCCTCTTTCCAGCAGTGAGCTTCTGGCTGGCTTTCCTGCTCTCTTGCATGTTGATGACATCTTCATTCCACAGTCTCCCCACCCTGCCTTCCTTCCTGCTAGTCTGGCCTTCCCAACCCACCAGAGCTCTGTGTTGCCTGAAGACCTGCGGGTTTCCCTTTGCTTTATCTCTTCCGGATTAGTTATAAATGGGCTAAGTAAGAGGAGTTTTACCTTAATCTCTTGACAGTACTGGTGTTTTGTTTTTTAAGAAAGAGCCAAAACATAAAACATTTCTCTTTATCTTTCAGTATGTAGTTTAGAAGTCACAGCCTCTGTGCAATCAAAGGTTTTTTTGAAAGTCTAAAATGTGTGCACACATTTCATATTGGTGATACACTTGTGCCCCAGAAGTTGAAATTATACACAAATTTTATACATGAAATATAGACATAAATATGTATATGCATGTGTTTATAGGTGCATTTATAACTTTTATGTTTATTTATGGGTTTGTATACACACACAAAAAAACTCTGTACTAGCTGTGAAATGTCCTTTTTATTTTTGCAACACAGCTATTGAGTAGACACAGAATTGGAGTGTGGTCAGGAAAAAAAAAAATCACCCTGGAAATCAGAGAGCTAAAACTTCCAGCTTAGCTGTGTCCTTAACCAAATGTGTGACCATGGGCAGTTATTAGACTGTGAACAAATTATTAGACCTTCAGCTTTTTTTTTCCTTTTTTTCTTTTTTTGGTTATAAGAGAGGGTAGAACTCGATCAGTTGTTCTCATCTCTATATATTAGAAGTACTTGGGGGGAACTTTTAAAAATGCAGATGCCCAGGCCCTACCAAGAGATTCTGGTATTTTTAAAAAAATCTCCCCTGTGAGTCTATTACGCATTCAGGGTAAAGAACTGTCAACTAGACAAACTCTCCCTTGGTCTGTGAGTCTCTTTTTTAAGTTGATATTTCTCCTTCCTAAGACAGGACGGGCCAGGCCAACTGCATGGGCCAATCCAGAGCCCTGCAAGATAAGCTGTTCCTTTGTTGAATTCACCTTATACATGTGATTATTACAACACTCAGAGGTAAAGCGTCCTTGTTGTTGCTGTTCAGTCACTCAGTCATGTCCGACTCTTTGCGACCCATGGACTGCAGCATGCTAGGCTTCTGTGTCCTTCTTCATCTCCCGGAATTTGCTCAAACTCCTGTCCATTGAGTTGATGATGTCATTCAACCATCTCATCCTCTATTGCCCCCTTTTCCTCCTGCCCTCAGTCTTTCTCAGCATCACAGGGTCTTCTCTAGTGAGTCAGCCCTTCACTTCAGGGGCCCAAAGTATTGGAGCTGCAGCTTCAGCATCAGCCCAATGAAGAGTTCTCGCAGTATCTCATTCAGTCCTTCTGATGACCGTTTTACATTTTACCAAGGACTAAATTGTGGATTTAGATGTTCTATACTTGCCCACAGTCAAAAGTAATACAGTTAGCCCTCTGTATCCGTGGGTTCCATCTGCAGATTCAACCAACCACAGATGAAACATATGGGAAGAAAAATTCTAGAAAGTGCCAAAAAGCAAAACTTGAATTTGCTGTATGTTGGCAACTATTTACATAGCACTTAAATGGTATTAAGTGTTATAACTAATCTAGAGATGACTTAAAGTATCCAGCAGGGTGTGAGTAGATTATATGCGAATACTGTGCCATTTTATATGAGGGACTTGCGCATCAGCAGATTTGGGAATCTGCAAGGGTTCTGGAACCAAACCCCTCTGGATACCAAGGGACAGCTGTCGATAGTGGAGTTTAAATCCTGGCCATCTGAATCACTAAGCCATGCTGCTATTACTGTTAAGATTATTATTCCACTGCCCTCATTTTACAGATGAGGAAACAGAGACATAGAGATTGTGTAACTTGCCTTAGGTGACCAAGCTAATAAAAGGCAGAGTTAGGATCTGAACATAGCTCTTTGTGATTCGAAAGCCCAAGTTTCAAGCTCCATGACTGCTACTCTGTTGCCTCCCACTTTACCTTACCCACTGCACCCTGTCTGTGCATTGTGCCTCTCTCCGGCCCTCCCTGAACACTAATTCTTTCTTTTTTCTTGCTGTTCCTATGCTCAAAAACAGTCAGTATCTGTTTCTTAGGCCCAAGGTCTTTTGTTTATTTATTTATTTGGACGTTAAAGGCCCACTGAGGTCTGCCCCCTGCCGCCCTTTTATTCCCACAGTGCCGAAAACCCATGCTGTGCTCTGTCGGCCTGATTCCCCGCCATCCCACCAGCGTGCCAGACTTCTGTCTCCAGGCATCTTTCATAGGGTTGCCTTCATCCTTCAGCCAGTTTTCCTTGAAAACCTGTTTTGTGCTGACAGGATCGAGCGGAAGGCCTGAAATCCAGAGGGCCTGAATCTCCCTTCTCTGCTCAAAGCCCCCTTCTCGGGGAGCCCTCCTTCCTCTCCCTGTCCCCTGCTGTGCCTCCCATCTCAACGCTCTCCACATCTGGGCTGCAGTGTGGAGCCTCATTATGGAGTCTTTTATCTCAGGTCATAAGTAACTCTGTGAGGGCAAAGACCATCTATGAAAATCTTGAGCAGATAATCATTGCTTAATAAATAGACATTGAATGAGTTCATTTTGGATAATTGTGCTTTCCCCCTCAAATCAAACTGTCTGCTCTTACATGTATTCTGAGACCAGAAAAGCCAGTTTTTAAAATACAGACTTACAGGAATTTTTTTAGATGTTGTTTGTTATTATGACTTCTAGGAATTTTTTAGAAGCCTGTGCTTTGCTTATTTGAAGGGCAAATAAAACTGATCTCAAACTTTTGCTGTTCTCCCAGTAAATGTCCCGTCGACAGTCATGGAAGCCATGTGCAGACAGGATGCCCTGCAGCCCTTCAACAAGAGCAGCAAACTCTCCCAGGCTCCCCAGCAGCGCTCTGTCGTCTTCCCCCAGACTCCATGCGGCAGGAACTTCTCCCTCCTGGATAAGTCAGGGCCCCTGGAATCTGGATTTAATCAAATCAGCGTGAAGAACCAGCGCGTCCTGGCGAGCCCCACCTCCACCAGCCAGCTCCACTCGGAGTTCAGTGACTGGCACCTCTGGAAATGTGGGCAGTGCTTTAAGACTTTTACGCAGCGGATCCTGCTACAGATGCACGTGTGCACACAGAACCCTGACAGGTAACCCCACCTCTCGTCGCTCCCAGGGTGTGCGTGCTTGTGAGACTCACTGCTTGCCTTCCTGTCGCCTCCTCCAGCCGCACCTGGGGGAAAATCCTGCAATCAGAGGTCTGGAAAGTTGAGAGTCATGTGAGGCGCTTCTTTGGCTTTATTGTGTAGAAGGGCTGCATGAACGGGGGCTGCAGAAAGGAATCTTCTGTCACTTTTCAAAGAGCTCTGCCTGGGTCTAAAGGGAGGCAAAATAGAAGGTGCAAGCTTATGAATATCATAGGTGGAAAAATGAGGTCAGGATAATTAGAATCCTCTCTGTCTTCCAAAGATAATATAGCTGCCCGCTCCGCTGCTGTCACAGTCGTCTCAGGGTTCACCTCCAGTGTGCTGTGGGTATGAACTTAATTAAGTACTAAGAGGTAATGAATTGGAATTTTTTGCTTAGTACTATTTTTCTTCAGAGCATGCAAACCCATAAATCCTGCAAAGCTGTCAAAAGGAAATACCTACTCTGCTAGTGATGTGGAGGAAAACAGATGCCACTTATTCAATAAACTAATATCCACACAGAAGAAAAATGTTGACTAGATACCTCGGAGTCAAAGTTGGTTTGAAAGTTTGTCAATAAAGAATTTTATGGCCATGAACTGAAGATGAAATTTAGCTGAACAAGTGAATTAAAATTTCAGGTACTTTGATGAGTGGCACAGTAGACATAATGGAACTATTATTTATGAATCAAAACGGGTTTATTCGACAGTCTTGATAGCTGGGAGCGCAAAAGACAAAAATCAAATTAATTCAGTAAGAAAGGACAGTGTTTTATCTCTCCTTCACATCCTATGAAAATTTGATTAAATGCTAACTATCTAAAAAACTTTTTAATATAAAGGCAGAAAGTAAATTTTGGAAGTAGAATAGAAGACTCCAAAGCAGGACTCCTGAATTAATTTTCTTAATTTAGCCACTGATTAACCTTAAGCCACTCAGCACTCCTTGCCCTAAGATATATGCACCCAACTGTCCCCTCCTTAGCTCTGCAGGATACAGCAGTGTGCTGGAACCCAAGCAGGCAGGGAGGATGTTGGAGAGGGGGCAGATCTTTTTTATTTTTTAAATTTATTTTATTTCCATTTAATTTATCTTTTTTATCTTTTTATTTCAGATAATGATCCATTTTTAGGAAACACGTGCATTTTTATGTGTGTATATGTTTTCTTTTGTGCCATGCTAGAAACCACTTGCTTGGCATCAAAGCATTGCCGTAACTGAGTGATGTTGAAACATTCATATTAAGTCCATTAAGGCAGCTGTGTCTGTATCATCTTTTAGCTTCAATAGGAGAGCCTCCTGGTGAAAATACCAACAGACTTCTGCATATCTTTGTAGTGTTGGCTTTAAGGGAACACGAAAGTTTTGGAAATGTTTTTCTTATTCCAGAAGGATTTTTTTTTTTTAATTTGCTTTCCTTGCAAGTATACAGATAGCCTCAAGATATATCTGTTCAAAGTTTGCAAAGCATTTTGGTTGGTTTTTTTTTTTTAATATAAGAAGTGCATTACAATTTGTTATTATAAACTTGTCTTTTAAATTGAGGGACTTTAGGTGTGCATGAGTTTAGGTGTATCCTCAGAGATTCATTGTGATCATCACAACTGAATACACAGGTATGATGAAATGATAGTTGAAAATTTCTGGATGGAGGAACTGAAAGCTTAGCTTTGAATATGACGACTTCATGCTGAATGTCATATGAAACAATGAAATATATCATGGTAAATAAAAAGATAGCAAAACAGACTGTTTTGTCTGACCTCAGTTTCGCTTCGAAGACCGTGTGTGTATTCTGGTTTAAGTTCCTGTGAAGTCTGTTCTGTCAAATAATAGTGTTAGAATTTGTAAAGCATCTATGTAATCTGTCAGACAAGTGCCTGACAAATTAGAAAACTTACAAAGTGTACAAAATACGCTTCCACGAGAGACTGTTAGGTTATTGCTGATTCCAAGCTAATCTAGAGTTACTGGCAAAAATCCAGGTGGCTTGAGACTCCTGTCCTGTGTGAGACCCCGCTGGGCTTGTTTGATGCAGATGTCCAGGCGTGGTTTGGCCAGGCCCTCCCAGATGGGGTGAAGTAATGTACTTGATATGCAGGTAGATCACCTCATCTCCTTCTCCTTTCCCTGTACTTTGTTGGTGAAGACTTGAGAGGTGGTCACCATCATTCATGAATAAGTTAAAAGTAAGAATTATGACTTCAATGAAGTAGTCCTTTTATAGGCAGAGTAATAAAATACAGTGTATCTTATTAATAACAGGGAGATGCTTGAATTATTCCATCACATTTGAGTTGGTTAGTGGAGGTAAGGGAAATAGAGATGCTCAGTCTCCTTGACCCACTAGTTTCACTGAGATACATAATGTGCTTTTAGGATATAGGCTTGAAAGAGCTGTATGGTTGGTGTTCCACACTCTCACAGGCTTTCCTGTACCAGCACATTTGGGGGTAGAAGATGTTCTCTCCATAATTCTTAACCACATGAGTGAATTTCCGAAGAGGAGAAATATATAGAACTAAAGGGGAGCATCACTTTGTGCATAGTTATGAGATTTAGATTCTTTATTATCCATGTGGAGACTTTGAACTGCTGAATAGACGTATTTTCTTTAGTGATTGACTCCATAAATTAACTGACATTTAGTCCTTGGCAGTTTGTGCCCATTCAGCCCTATACAGTGAAAAAACTTAAAACATGCCAGTCAGAAACCATTTCCCTTCTATTTGAAAAACGCAAATGCTTTTATTTTGATAGGAAAATCTTGCTACAACTAGAGGCAAGAAAGGGAGACTCAGAAGACAAAGTCAAAAAGTAAACAAGCTAGAGTTTAGTTTCAGACGTGTCCAAGTTTTGAAACAGTCCCCCGAATCTTAGGTCCAAAAGATTTTTCACTCAACAGACTGAATATTTGGCCATGAAACCCAAGACATTTGAACTTTCATCAAAGAGACTGTGTGTGTCTTTATTTGTAAGCTTTTTCATGTGAGGGACCATCAGTAAGTCTATGCCTTGATACAAAGGAAAGAGATCCGAGGATACCCAGGATTGGCAGCCTTACCGATTTTCACTACCATATTATTTACATTGAACACAAAAGGAAAATTCATTTGACCTGGCAAAGTAGCAGTTAGCATTAAAGATAAAAATATACCCATAATAGGGTCCAGAAGCCACAGGATTGTTATTTCTTAATTTTGTTGTGTTAATGTCACGTCTGACTCTGTGACCCCATGGACTATAGCCCACCAGGCTCCTCCATCCATGGGATTCTCCAGGCAAGAGTACTGGAGTGGGTTGCCATTTCCTTCTCCAGGGGATCTTCCCAACCCAGAGATTGAACCCGGGTCTCCCACATTGTAGGCAGACACTTTACCATCTGAGCCACCAGGGATGTCCTAATATTAAACATATCTCCCCCCACCCCACCCCCCCGGCTCCAAATTTCTTCTTCCCTTTTCTCAAGCTACTGACTTTTTCTTTCATGAGTAAATTCAAAGGGAGGAAGCTATAGGAATCTAGATCAACCTAGATATTATTTAGGGATTTCAAAAAACATTTATGGTTTAGCTTAAGTTTATTCCAGGTGGTGCAGTGGTAAAGAATCTGCCTAACAATGCATGTGATGCCATCCCTGGGTTGGGAAGATCTCCTGGAGAAGGGAATAGCAACCCACTCCAGTATTCTTGCTTGGGAAATTCCATGGACAGAGGAACCTGGCGAGCTATAGTCCATGGGGTCACAAAGAGTCAGACATGACAGAGCGACTAAGTGTACACACAGGCACATAAGCTTATCATCCAGACAAGGGCAGCTTGACAGACTTGTGCTTGAACCAGGAATTAGAAATCCCTTTCCCTTCTGTTTTTTGCTGCAGAGACTCTCCAAGGTCCCACTGAGGGTAGTGGCGGTGGTTATGGGGCTCCAGAAAGGAGTAAGCAAAGCCTTCAATCACAGTGGGTTATTTTCTGATGAATATGTTCTATTTTATTCTCTGCAGAATGTCTTTACAGTGCTTATCTTTACTTTGCATCATTTTCCTTTCCTTCTTGATTGTGCCACATGGGGAAAGCTTGCCTTTACACTCGTGGACACACTCACATTTGACACACTCACAAATATCAGCCACTCACATTTGTGTTTTGAGCGTCCTTGTTTATATAATTGTATGTGGAAGTACCAGAGGGGAAGATAACTCTAGAAAGAGCTGTGTGATGGGAGGAACCTGAAGATAATCCATCACCATAATAGTTGCTTTGGAATGCATCGGTGTTTCTGTTCCATTGTTTCCCCCTCCCCTACGTGTGAAGGTTATCTTCTCTCTAGCTTTCCATGTTCTCCGAGTGTCTTGGCTCTGTACTTCTGCCAGTCTCCTGAAATCTTTTCCTCCTTACATAGAGCTTAGTTCTTTTCTCACTCAATACAGCCTGCAGTGACCTAAATGGCGCCCCATTTGAAGTCTCTGGGGATGGGCTCTAGGGCTTGACTGACGGGGAGCAAGGAGGGAACGTGGGCCCAACTGAACAGCTTTTGTCCTGGAGGCTTTCATGCCATGAAAGAAAAATCAAGGAAGGATTAATAATATTTTAAACCAAACCACACTTAATTTTGTTAAACGTTTCATCCTTTTCCTGTGTGTACACCAAACCAATTACAGACGCAGGGTAAATGAATTGCACATTTTACTCGTCATCTTTGGCAGAGGAGCCACCAGTTGCAGAGAATGCCAGGGGATGCAGAAAACCATCCTGCTGCTTTCTTTCTGCTTAGAAATTTACCAGCATTGATATATGCTAACTAAATCGACCCAGGCTTTGTCTGTTTTTTTAGATATTTCATTGTTGAGGACGGAGCACCTCCTACTTTTTCTTGAAACTTGATATTTCTGTGTTGGAACAAGACACACAAGGTTATTTAAATTAATCCAAATTAAAGAAAATAATATTTTAGTTTCTTAGTCACCCTAGCCACATTTCCGGTGTTCAGGGGCTGTGCGTGTCTAGTGGTTCCCCTATTGAATAGTGTAGATACACAACATTTCCATCATGGGACAGCACTGCTAGGTATCTCAAGTAGTGTTTAGAAAAAACCAAACAGCCAAAAGCTTTTTCTGGTTACTAGATGTGATTGCTTTGTGAGGAGTGCTCATTGCATTTGTTTGGAGAATAATAAAATGATATATGTGTATGATAACTTGGAGAGAATCAAAGTGCTTTAGAAAGGAGAGTCTATTTAGTTGCCCGGTGACCTGCGATCCTACAAAGAGTGAAGCTGAACATGGCACATGACAATGCCAGTCTTCCTGTTCTGCTTCTGCTTCAAGGGATGCAGACTTTGGGACTGAAATTGATCGTATCCAAGAGTTTAATAAATTAAGACTTACTTTTTTGTTGTTGTTGATAGTTTCATTTTTTTCACTTTTAAAAAATTCTTTTATAATTTGTAGAACTTTTCAAACCCTACCCTCTATTCTATGAGTCTTTTTTAAAAATGTACAATTTTTAAAGGTTACTTTCCATTTATAGTTACAACACAATATTGAATGTATTCCCCTTGTGCAAGACATCCTTAAGCCTATCTTACACCCAAGAGTTTGCATCTCCCACTCTTCCATCCCTATACTGCCCCTATACAACCAGACCTTGAAAAGTTAATGGGAATGTTCGTCATCAGAATAAAAAGCTGAAAATGGCAAGTGATTCTGTGCCCTCAAAGCCGTTTAGATGTAAACTGAGAGGTGAGGAGTCAGGGTGTGCTAATAAAAACATACCTACAGAGTCTTAAATCTTGAGGTCAATTGTTTCCAAACAAGTTGTGACATCTGAGATTCTGTAGTAGCCATGATGTTTTCTAAGTGCTGCTCTTGGGCATGAAGATTTCATTCTGTCTTAAATATATTCTTGTGTGCTTAGGTCAACACTGGGATGCAATCAATGTTAAATTTACTTTTTGATCATTTCCTTTTATTCATTCTTGAGAAATATTGAAAATCCAGATAAAGAAGGACCTTGTCTGTATTTCCTGAGGGCTCACTTTCCATATATTTCTAGGCTGAGAGAGAGAATCTGTTGTTATAATGGCAAATAGAGTACACATTTTGGTACTAAAGTCTACATAAAATAAGTATCTGCAAAGGTGAATATGACAATATGGTCTAAAATCTTACTCTTCAGGGTATCAGAATTAAAGGGATATCACTTTGTTTTTGAGATCAGCTAAAGTTTGTTCCTGTATTTCAGTTCTAGATTTTCTTGTTGCTTGGAAGTCTCAATGGTTTACCAAGTTAGTTTAAATAGTCCATATTTTAATTAGCAGGATTAGAGACAAAACTGTGGAAGCCTGGCTACAGGGCACTGGCTGGACAGTGGAGGGTGGAGGTCACATGGTTGATGCTGTCTCCCATGAGGCTGTGTCTTGGCCAGATCCTTAGGTGGCACATGTTTGTTGATTATCTAAAAGCAGGAACAGAACAGGATGGGATGCGAGAGGGCAACTAGTTCAGTCCATCCTGCTTACCAGAGCGATGAGGGACAGGGAAGTTGGGCGACTTGTCAAGTCCCACAGCTGATTAGGTTCAGAAGCTGAAGCAGGACTCATCTCCATTTCCCTCATTTGAGGCCATTCCATTCATTCAGCTGAATTGTGCAGAGTTTTAAAAGCTGTGCCATAGGTCACGGGATACCTAGCAAACCTCTCTCAGGCTAGTACTGGCCAAGGTGATGTTTTGGAATCCAGTTTGCCTTTCATTGTTGTTACCTTGATATAAGAATTCAGCATAAACCCCTCTGTGGTCATTTCTTCTCTTTGGTGTGTAAATCTTTGCCACCTTGATTATTAGTATAAGAAGGCTGGAATGACTTCTGACTACAGGAGATAAATCACTCCAACTTTTGACAGCAGAATTAGAAAAAAAGAAGAAAAGATTAATTGGTTTTATTTAGTGGCTTATTTTTTATTGTGATAGCTATTAAAAATAGATAACCAGAGGCTAATAAATGTTAATGGTCCTTCACTATTAGAAAAATCAATTGTCAGTGGATATAGCATATATTAATACATTATTTTGTTTATGATCTTCAGTAACATTAAAGAAATTCACCCCGAGAGAATGATTTCTGGAGGACCCCTCTAAGGTTAATGGTTACTACAAAGAATAGATTTGGCAAAAGGACATTCTCATCTACATATAATTTTAATGACATCAAAGCTTTATTTTATCATTGTAATAAAATGCATGTGCAATTTGTCAAGTTTGATAAACTCCTTACCAAGGACTCTTATATATTTCTTGGAAACTTGTTTGAAAGCAGATAGATTTCTAAATGTAAGTAATTAAAATTGTATAGTATTGAGTTATTGACCAATCCTGGACTATTAATCAAGCTAAAAAATTCTACAATCAGTGCTCAGTGTGCTGAAGCCTGGTAAAATAATAGTATTTGTGTTCAGTGAGGCAAGTAGCCACAATTAAGCACTTCACTTGACAAATGAGAGGGTACACTTTATTTTGCACTTAATTGAATTGTTGTACATGCTCAGTCACCGTTGTCTCCTGGCCCTACATTTTGGTTTCCAGTCATTGGAACGTATGAATTTGCTAAAGGTAGAGCAATTAAGTCTGTTTTAGTCACTGGCTTTCTAAACACAGCCAGAAATGTGTGCGCCACAAGCCAGGGCTTCCTGAGCTCTCTTGATATCACTCATGACAGATTATTAATTTTCTTAACAAAAATTTTGATAAACAAATTAGAGCCCTGTCAAGGAATGATATGAAATAGCCTCGAATAGGGAAAACTCCCCAGGTTTTATATCACTCACCAGATTCTGCTTAAGTAAGCAGAAGAACTTCTGTAGAGAAGACAGAATTTTAATCTATTTTATGAAAACCAAAAATTGATTTCCTTCTCAGGAGCTGAAAAGAACGTGCTCCGATAATCTTGCTAATTATCAGGTATTTGTCACAACTTCCTTCCATTTGCTTTTGCATCCCAGTCTTCCTCCTGCAAACATAGTGATATCCTGTCATTTCTGGGCTGCTATAAATCATTGCTTGCTACCAGATTAAACTGGGGAGCTGAAGTTTCAGAAAAAGACCCAGTGGATAAATATAAGTCAGGGTTGTGGGTGGAGAGAGAGTAAATTGAAGTCAGGATGTCTTTTTCAAAGAAGCAAATCTTAGTGCATGACCGTGTTGATCTGTGTGCTACCAGATAGCCACAAGTTGGGGATGTGCTGTAGACAGAGCCCAGGACCACCTAGTATCTTTTAAAACACACATGCAGCTTGCCAACTTGCCTGCCTGTTTGCCTGGGACTTAGAATAAAGTCCAGTCACTCTTGAGTGACCTTGGCATCAAGAGCTTATTTCCTTTGAGGACAGTTTATCCTCCATTTTCTGAACTTACAGAGATAATAATAACTGCTTTCCCTGAGGATTATTGTAAAGATTAAACCAGATAATTGATTTTAACGCACTTGGTAAAGTTAAAGTGCCACAGAATTATGAGAGACAATTACATATTTTCTCTTATACCATTTTCCTTCATCAAGTCTGTACTCTCAAAGCTCCCATATTTGCCTGGGGGTGGGGATCAAAGTAGGAAATAGAAGTTGTGGAAATGGTGCGGTTAATATTGGAAAGGAATATTTGTGGGGGTACTGAATGTGTCTCATCAGCTTTGTGAATTTTGTTCCTATGGCAACAAGTATAGTAATGAGAACCCAGTGGCCCCAGCTCTATGCTTTGTTACAAAAACTGAATGTTACCAAAACCTTTAGGCCCTAGCCTCGTGATGCTAACTTCTACTGACTAATGTAGAATATAATGACCAGGTAGTGTCTTCATTTGTTGCAGACCTTACCAATGCGGCCACTGCTCCCAGTCCTTTTCCCAGCCTTCAGAACTGAGGAACCACGTGGTCACTCACTCCAGTGACCGGCCTTTCAAATGCGGCTACTGTGGTCGTGCCTTTGCTGGGGCCACCACTCTCAACAACCACATCCGAACCCACACTGGAGAAAAGCCCTTCAAGTAAGTAGTGGCTCGTGCTGCCTCCTTCCTTTCTCCTCGCCTTTCCTGAGAGCCGGCAGACAAGGTGGGCAGCAGTGCCCACCTCAGCCAGCTGCTGGAGAAGGCTGGGTACAAAGTCAGCGTCCAGACTGCAGAATTACCTGCTTGTGTAGTAGCTGATGCTGGGAAAATGAATTCAGAATATTTATATACTGAGCCTGGCTTGAGCTGTGCAGCCTTGAACATGAGTCATTCTTTGTGATCTGTTTTCTCATAAGTAAAATAATGAGGTAGGAATGAGTAATTTAGAGATTCTTTCTAGTTTCTCAGGGTCTGTGCCTCTGGAATTTGAACTGGGAGCCTCGCAGAGTGCCATCTGTGGCCATCTGCAAGGTGGCCACAGTTGAGAACAGCTGAATAATTGTCTCTTGGGAAATTTGAACTCTTTAAACTTCTGATGAATGATTTCCTCCTCTTTTATGTGTAAGGAGGTTTGAATCTGTTACAGCAGCCAACTGGTAGCTTCTCAATGTGCCCCTTTGGATTTCAGACTTACCATGGTAATGAAAGAAAGAAAAACAAAACCAAACACAGGACATGTTTGAGTTCTTGAGGATTCAAGGAATGTGGAAAGAGGTAGACAAGGGCTTTGGCCAAGGCAAGGGCACCTGAGCAAGAAACGATGTTTCTAGATACAGCACAGTCATGAAAACAGCGGACGTTTGAATCCTGTAAGACGGCCTTTTCATTCTGTCACTCATCCTTCATGTATGTGTGTGTTCATTCATGCAGCAAATATTTATTGAGCACCTTCTTTTGTGCTAGGCACACTGCTAGGCATAAGAGATAAAAAGGTGAATGAGACTCAGCCCCCTAATCTTTGAAGACCTCATGGTTTTGGGGGAAGCCCAATTAATAAGCAAGTATTACCACATAGGTGGAAGGCGTAAAATTGAAAAACAGTAAGGCGTGTGTATACAGTGTTTCGGGTAGCACGGAAGTGGAGTAATCAATGCTGTCTGGAGGAGATGAGGTTTAAGGTATGTTTTGAATGCTGAGTAGGAGTTTTCCAGACATACAAGGGAAGAAGGCTTTCTGGAAGCCCATGTGGGATATGGAAAGGCTTGGGAGTGTGAACCAGCTTGTGTGAACAATTGGTCATCTCAGAACAGGTTTTACTGTCTGTGTGATAGGCTCTTCTTTGTTCAGCCCTCTTATATCTCTCTTTGCTCATTTGCCATGATGACTGTACTTGATTAAGAAGGAGCATGAAAAGGGCATGGATATACAGTCTGTTTACCTTCTGTTCAGTTCAGTTCAGTCACTTAGTTGTGTCTGACTCTTTGTGACCCCATGGACTGCAGAAAGCCACGCTTCCCTGTCTTTCACTATCTCCCGGAGTTTCCTCAAACTCATGTTCATTGAATCAGTGATGCTATCCAACCATCTCATCCTCTGTCATCCTCTGTCATCCCCTTCTCCTCTTGCCTTCAGTCTTTCCCAGCATCAGGGTCTTTTCCAGTGAGTCAGCTCTTTGCATCAGATGGTGAAAGTATTGGGGCTTCAGCATCAGTGCTCCAGTGAATATTCAGGGTTGATTTCCTTTAGGATTGACTGGTTTGATCTCCTTGCTTCTATAGGATAAGATCAAGTAAGAAAGGAAATAATTCAGGCAGCAGGAGGCGAATCCCCTTGCTGGTCTCAGCCAAGGAGTCTCTGCAGAGTGTCAGTCCCTATGCTTTTCCCTCCGGACCTGCTGGGTGGAACACGCAGTTGCCATGGTGCTCAGCCAGGCGGGGCTTGGCTCACAGTGGCAGAGTCCTGCTGGTCTGCATCCTGCATGCCTCAGTGTCCGCAGCTGAGGGAAAGGTCATAAACACTCATCTTCATCCACTTCCTCACAAATTAGTAACCTTTATTCATTATTCTTAACTATTTTCCATTGTGGTTTAATTTATGACATTAATTAATAATTGCAAGTTTTCATTTTTGTCTGTGTTTGTGGGTGGAGCTTGTTTGTTGCATAAGACATCTGGTGAGGGGACTGGATGAGGTCTAAAAATCCAGCCTGCACCACACCAGGCAGGCGTGTTCTCTGGGGCTGCTATAGCCCTGAGCAGCCCCTTTCTTTCTAGTCCACTGTGAGTTAGCACAGCCCTGGAGTTCCCTAGGGCAGGTGTCTGTGTCCTGCACAGTGGGCTTTGTCATTGCCCCAGGTCCTCAGGGGGTTCACAATCTCTGGCTTCACCACTGCTCTGGATGTGGGAGATGACAAGGGCACACTCCCTGCGCCTATGAGCAGGAGAGCTCTTCAAAAGCAGAGATGCAAGAGGGCCAACGATCCTCCTGGCCCCTTATAACAGGGAAGGTAGCCAGACAGACACAGTGCCAGGCATCAGATTGATTTTTATCTTGTTGCTGTGTAAATAGATTTTAGTAATTAATTGAAGAGGTTTCAGGGTCAGAATGGGAAATAGATTTCTGTTAATGTTAAGGTGTTACTTAAGTGTAACCTCGTTGACTCCACTCAATTTTTTTCCTCTAACATCCCGTTTTTGTCATGTTTCCGATAAAGGTGCCATTTTAACTTACTTTTAATTCATCAGATTAGTAGTTCCAGGACTTTAGTATTTGTATGTTTTTCCTTTCTCAAAGTATTTTTAGGGACCATAACCTAATTTCATCTGGAAAAACAAAGGAACACCAGAGTTGGTTGGATTAGATTCTTTGTGCACGGTTTAGTTCCTTCTGCTTCTTCTTGTATTAAGATAGCCACATGCTGCGGGGTTTTTAAAAATTTTTCAAATATATGTTGCCAGGGGAGACCTGAGTGAACACTTACTTTTTGAGTGCAAGATATAAACGTCTTCTAGGAAATGGAAAGCTAAATCCTTCAGTGTATACAACCGGATCGTTCAGGATTGAACTATCCCAGGGGAATTTTGGGAATCTTCCAACCATAGCTCATGGATATCCATCCCATGGACATTTGTAAATATTTTGAAGATATCCTTTTACAAGCCTATAAAACAAACATTCAAAAAAAAAAAAAAGTTTGTTGCAGATTAGTCAATAAAATGGGTTTTGCCACAACAGTTAATTTTACTACTTCAACTAATGGGTATTGACTTAAACAATTTTGCAAAGAAGGAAAAGAATCTTGTAAAGAAGCACAACCCTAAACTATACACTTTGGGCAGCTTCCAAATAGATGCCGCAAAGGATTCAGTCCCCAAACTGTCACACCCCAGGGCCTGGGAGGCCTTTGCAGGATTCTTGGGGGGCCAGGCCCCAGCAGGGGAAAGCCCTTTATAACTTCTAAAATCTTCCGCTGAAAAGTGGTTTTTCAAGGCAAATCAAGATTGGTGCCATACAAGCAGCCTGGAGAAGATCTGGTATTGAGAAGAGAGTTTCATTCCAGGCTTTGTCTCATGGTGTGATTGGCTGAAATCCCACTGAAAAACTCCCCTCTCCCCGCTCCCCCCATGCTCTAGGTAGACCTTGAGCTTGTCAACGGCTAACCTGGGCTGTGGACTCTGAATGTGTAAGGTGAAGGAGATCATAGGAAAAGCACATTTCAAAGGATCATGTACTTTCAGTTTGTACTGTGAGACTGGAAGTTGTGGAGAACAAGGGACGAAGATAAGACTTCATTTCATCTCACAGTAATTGCCAAGCGCTTTATCAAAAAGAGGAGGGAAGGAAGGAAGTTGTCAGTCTCCAACTTACTCTTTACAATAAGATCTCCTTCTCCTTCTCTGTTATTAAACATGAACTCTCAAGATTTCAGGGAGGCTGCTCTGCCTGGAATCCATGTGAGCTGCTTGATGCCTGGCTTCTGGGCCTGGGAAGACCAGGAGTTTTCATAGTTTCTTTTCCTCCTCATCATTAGAAGCAGGGAAAATGCTCGTCACTACGTTTTTGCCTTAAGACAATTTGACTTAGTATAGAAAATAATCAAAGGATATTCCAAAAAGCATCTCATATTTTAACAAGATCTAGTCAAAATCAAAGCAAATCAAAAAAGCACATCAGTAAATATGCATAATATGCAATGAATGTGCATTGCATCATAAGTACGAAGCAGTCTGATTTAATTCAGGAAGTATTTGGTGACAGGCCATCGAGGACCAGAAAGAAAGCTTCCTGCATGTTTTCTGTGTGACAGAACTTGACATCATTTTACACTTCCGTCAATTTCAGGTGACAATTGTTAAGCTCCCTCTGAACCTATAAGCCAGTCAGCTATCATGTTAAGTAAAGAACGATCTCAAATCTAAAAGGAACTCAAGTGTAATTATAGAAGATGCCCACATTGGTACAAAGCTGGGGACTTGCTCTTTGCTGAAATATTTGGACAACTTTCCCTTCGTTGTTCCTGCGACGTTTGCTTCCAGGTTGTGACATCAGCACTGTGAGAAAGACCCTGTGCCCGAGCAGGTCTTTTCCTCCTGGATCATTACCCATGTCTTTCTTTCTCTTTTTTTCTGCTAAGTAGCATGAAATCCAAGCTTGGAGGGTCCCGTGCCCAGGCACTTGTCTGGGACTGTAATTCAGGATTAGTTCACTCCCAGGCCAGCTGAAGTCCAGCTCTGACCTGCCAGAGCTGTCTGTCTGTCCTGATGAGTTCTTAGTGTCTCTGAAAATGATTTGTGAAGAGATTTGTTTCTAAAATTAAAGACGATGAACATAAAACCAAGGCTCTTCCTTTATTAAAAAATGGTTTTCTATCAAGCTTTTTTTACTTCCTTAATTATATAAATGGTATTCTTATAATTACTAACACACATAAGTATTCATTCTGGTAGCCCACTTTTCTCCAGAAGGGGAAATTCCTAGGTAAAGGATCTAAGTTAAGGTAACTGTCCACACATCTGCGTACGTTTTCACTCACACTTGGTGAGCAGATGGCCCTAGAGAAGATTTTTCAGTGATGATCTCAGGAGCCCTATAGATTTAGTAAATCTCCCGACTATGACAACAACAAATGGTTCCATGAGTGTAAATATCTGGGAGGCATTCAGGCAAACACATGAGAAAAGTGTCAACCCAGCTTGTACTATCTGATGCTTATATATAGACATGCACCCTTGCCATATACAAAGCACTGCACTTCCCACTTCTGAACTGTTTATATCCTGATACACGAGATCAGAGGTACAAAAGCACAACCTACGTGACTGGTCATTCCTTACAATTGTTCAAACTCTTCTGCTCTCTTTGAAATTGATTCTAAAGCTTAAAAAGTTTTAAAAAGAAGGAATATAATAATTTGAAAGTTTATCGGGCAGTGCAAGGTAGTATATTTTGACACACCAATCCAGTAACTAATCAGTTTTCTAATAAACAATCAGCAGCTCGCTGGCATGTCATCAGCACTTCAGGAGCTCTGGAGAGGGGATAAGCTGCCCATGGACGTTAATGAATACACCAAAAATCATTAGCTGATCAATACTTCTGAGTTATTTTCATTGAGCTGATAGGTCTGATACATTAAAGCTGACATTATACATTTGTCAAGATCACAGTGCAGTTTTTAACAGTGGAACAGGCTGCTAAGAATATTCCCTGAAAGACAATCAAAGAAACACAACTTCCTCATCCTGACACATCCAGCTGGCACGGGAGCCCTGAAAAATCCAAGTGTGATGGTCAAGCTCCAGCCTCCCGATGTTAAAAAAAAAATAGGTGGGACTCCCTAATATGGATAGAGGTGCTTTATTTTTATAGGTAATTGTCTTCCTAGCAAAGCACTTTGTGTACTTTACTCAAAAGGAAAATGAGAGACCCTCCGACTGGATAATGGGGCTCACAGCACATGTGATGCAGTGCGGACTTTCTGCTGAGGGCTTTCCCTCAGCCCCACCAGTGACCAGGATTGCCTCATTTAAAAGAAGACACGTGTCTGCAGCTCTCCCCAGTATCTTTTCCTTCAAAAGTTTGAGGGGAGGACATTAGGGGGAGAGCTAAGGTGGCTGCTGTGCCCTAGTGGGTGCTTGACCAGTGCTCCAGGTAGCCCAGACAAGCAGCCTGAGTGACAGGGAAGCCACTATCTGCAGAGCTGGCTTCTGCAGCGTGTGTGTGCACGCATGTGTATACACACACAATCATCGATAACCAGCCAGGAACCACCACCCCATAGAAAAACCAGAGGACACCGTTGGATGTGTGTGTGTGTGTGTGTGTGTGTTTTGAAGATTGTGTAGCCATCAAGCGAGTTGGTATGTGTTGCATGGAAGATGGGTTAGGCCCAAGGTCTCTAGATTAGCTATTTTATTTTTTAAGTTAAGGAGACGAGATATTCTTGGTGGTTATTAATGGACACACTGACTCTTAAGTATGGCCCACATGTACATTCTTTCTGCTGTGTCTGGTAGAGAGGTGAACTTGAAACACACAAACATTGATTGAGTTTTTCCCTATCCCTCTGCAAACATTTTTTAACCCTAACTTTGGTTGAGGTGCAATACTCTAGCTTTTGCACAAAAGCGGCCACTCATACCCACCTCCCACACTCACCACAGACTAATGCATTGCTTCCTCCAGTTTCCAGATTCAGGGCTGATGGCTCTCTGGCCACTGTGCTGAGGGGAGTAGAATTCCCGATTTCAAATTAGCAGCAGGTGAAATTCTATTTGTCATCCATTTCTCTTTGGGGTTACGGAGCAGAAAACTGCAGACAAGCTGCTGCTTTGATGGCTCACTCCTAAAAATCTCTTTTTGTTCTTTATCTATTTGAACTGACAGTGATCAGAGCTGCAGCAGGACAGGGCCCTCTGGAGAAATCACCTTCCCCCTGCCTATTGACAGATCCCTCTGTTCTGCATCAGCCGGGCTTTGTCCCATCACGGGCGTCCGGGCCTTGGAAGGAGCCACCAATTAAACCTCTTGAGCCGGTAAAATCTGAAGCCACTTTGGAGTGTCTGTTCTGATTAGGCAGGATGAGAGGAAGCCCATCACCCTGCGGGCCCCGCTCCCTGGTCTCAATTTTCTCTCTTGCCTCCTCCAGGTGTGAGAGGTGTGAGAGGAGCTTCACGCAGGCCACCCAGCTGAGCCGACACCAGCGGATGCCCAATGAGTGCAAGCCAATAACCGAGAGCCCAGAATCAATCGAAGTGGATTAACTGATTGACTGCTTGGAATTAAACTGCAAGGAAAGTCATGATTAAATGTCACGGACACTTAAGCAAAACCAAAGATTTCCTCGAAGCAACTTTCAATCAGTCCCAGAAAACCAAAAGCAGTAATAAAATAAGTAAGATGTTAAGAGATATTGATCCTGGCGTGGAAGTCAGACCAGGAGAGAGATTATTTATTTATGACTAGGGATGAGACTCATTTCAGTGGACAACCAACCTGGGATGGCTTACATTTCCAGGCCCACCGTGTATTTGCTTTGTTTCTAAAAAGCTTTTTTTAAAAAACTGTTATTTAATACCAAAGGGAGGAATCGAATGGGCTCTTCTGCCCACAGTTGTGACTGAGAATGCACAGGGACTTGTTTCTCATTGCACCTTTTTTAGTAGCATGAATTCAAGGGGACCCATTGTACAACCCTTCTTCCTGCTGTTGCAGTTTGGCCTGGCCTCTGCCTCGGGCCGCCCAGCGGGGACTACGGATGCAGTTGCTGGAGCCTTTGCTGAGTCCGGGCCATCTTCAGCCCCACAGGCGCTCCATGTCTGTGTTTTCCACGCTTACTTCTCATGCACTTTTCTCATGGCTCCTTCTATCCAGCAGCTGGTCTTGATGCAGAAGAGCCTGAAAGAGGAAGAAGATGGTTTAAAATTTAAAATTCAAGTGGAAAAGAAAAATGGGGACTTACCGTGTCCTGTCAGGATTTCAGAAACATTTAAAATGTATGGAGCTTCATAATACAGTATATTATTGTTCCAAAGCAGCTAGTTGAGAAAATTTTGTTTTCATGTTTTCAGTAACATTTTAGCGTTAAAAAAAAAACAAACAAACCCACGAAAATAAAGTACTTCAGTGAGAGGCTGAATATAAGATATTAAGCTTCCAGTACTTTTTTTGTTGTGTCTATGAAAGCATTGAATATGTGGCAAAAGTCACGCCAAGCCCCACCGTCAAGACCATTCTAGGCATCTTCATCTTTCTTCCTTGTACCTCCAAGGGGAAGCCTGGGATGCCCTCCTGAGTGTGGGGAAGCGTTTCTGCAAAAATAGGTGAAAATAGCCCAGACAAGGAAACCTTGAGAGGAGGAGCCATGCAGAGGGTTGTGGTTAAAACAGACTGCCCTGGAACAGCTAATTTTATCAAGAAGAGTTACCTTCTCATCCCCTCTGGCCCTTGATAATATTCTTCTTTCAGCATTGATCCACTGAGAGAGAAAGGAGTATGTGCACAGTTTCACTGACCTTTGATTGAGTGCTAGGAGAGTGAGTGTCACTTCAGCTAGCCTTTGGGCAGTTCAGCAACGGTGCTCAATAAGATTGGGTCCTATTCCACGCAATGATCCAACATCAGGAAGAACTGACAGCCCTCGCTTATAGGCCTTTAGCTCCCAGCGACATTGGAGAGACTGAGTCTACCTTGATGACCAGTGTAAATCTGAACAGCTTAGAGCACACACCAGCAGCAGTCTTTGTAGGTTTCTTGGTCACGTGATATCAGGACACACCCTTTTAAGGAATTCCTTGTCTTTTTAGCCTTCCCATTGTCTTCCGGTAACAAAAATACAAGACACATAACTGAAATGGTCACCGATAGGCAAGGATATCTGTGGTTTGGTTTAACCTGTTGTCATGTATTTTGTTCTAAGAAATCTTCCTTCCCTCTTCATTTCACTTTCCCCATCCCTTAGCACCCATTCTGGCACATTTAAAATGGAGTGAAACAGGGCCTCACTAATTGTGTTTTAACTTATTTATATACGTCTCAAAATAATCTTTCATGGAGTTTGGCTAATTCTGACCTCCATTGTCCAATCTGAAGTCATTCACATTTCCCCCCATTCTTGTTGGCCCCTTGTCATAAAAGTAGTAAGTAATCTGTGCAACTGTGTTGCTGTTTCTGATGGAAAATGCTTTCTCTGGTGGATTGGAATGTGTTGAACTTTTATAGTTTCTTGTCCTAAGTGATGGAGACATTTGATGAAAACATGTGCCATTGGGAAGGGTGGAAAGAATTATGTAGCGGTACTAACTGGAAATCTCCAAGACAATAACACACTGGCTACACTGATGAGCAGGCTGTTGGATTTTCTCAAGTTGAAACATTTGGTTATACTTTTTCAACATGATAAGGAACTCACCTGTTTGTTTCTAATATTGTTTTCCATGAGAAAAACCAGTTCTGCATTTTGTCTCACTTCCTAAGTTTTACATAGTGCACCCCAGCCAGTGCCCATGAGCTCCCATGCGAGTATGGGAAGCCTTCTCTCTGCCCTGTAGTCATGTAGTCAGAGTTTCTGTGACAGTGTGACAGTGGTCTCTGCCAGGCTAGTGGCTTTGCCGACTGATCCCAAACTCCCACTTAATATGGTGATAACCTCAATACTGAAAGAGTCTTCTAGCTTTCTGCTCATGTAAGCATCTTTTCCTCCTTTATAAGTAAGGGATAATTTTGCCATGTCATTTCCACCAAATTTAGCCTGAAAATATTTGCCACTTAATAAATAGAAATTTATAATAGACATTCAGAAATTTCACACTGCTGAGCCATTGCTGGCTTCTAGCAGACTGGCCTTGGCCATCGGTCTACTGGTTAAGACAGGCCTGCACCTGTGGATTGACTTGGAGCCCTGAAGCATATACTAGCATCGTTTGGGTCCTAAATGCTTTTCATCAAAGTATGTATTGGGCAGGAGGGTGGTGGAGGGAGTTTCTCCCTAAAACCTACCAACAATTGCTTTAGCCTTTTCTGTTTAAAATTAACAGATATTCTCTAGGAACACTGCCAATGGGTAGTAGATGCTGCAGTCATCAAGAGTCGCTAGTTTTCCTTATTTTCAACTTCCTAATCATTGTATAATGTAATGTAATGTTAGTCGCTCAGTCATGTCTGACTCTTTGCGACCCCATGGACTGTAGCCTGCCAGGCTTCTCTGTCCATGGAATTCTCCAGGCAGGAATACTGGAGTGGGTGGCCATTTCCTTCTCCAGTAATCCTTGTGTAGAGAGAAGAAATACTCAGAGTCATTGTGGAGCGGGGAGGATATCTAAGATGAGAAAGGGAGACTTTCTAAACTGAATCTGTGTTTGGCTCTTGAAGCAACCCTTCTTGCCCCTTTCTATCATTGGAGATGGAATTTCTTTTTTCCAGAATAAGACATGCCATCCCAGCATATGCCTGTTTGTGTGGCTAAGAGCCTAAGCTAACAAGTAATCCCAGGTGGGTATGCAGATAGCACATTTCCAGAAAAGTCTCAGTAACTTTAGATAAAGCCAAATACTTTCCCCAGGAAATGTGCATGATTTTTTTTTTTTTAAGATAAGCTTTGCGTTTTGGTTGTCTTTATCTTTAAAAATGACTTTTTCAAAAGAGGAGATATGCTTTTATAGAGTTCTTAGGATATTAAGACTATAAAACTAAATCTTGTATAATTTATATAATTTGATTCAATTAGTAAATATTTATTGAATGTCCATTCAAATATAACCTTATGGGGGGAAACTGTAATAGGGGTTCACATGTGTCCTCACATGGCTTACGAGTTATTGGATTGTACTTTGGGAAAACTTCGATCTAGTCAAGATAGGCAAAGATTTACTAACATTTACCAACTCATCAAATTTTTTTCATCAGTTGGTTTGTTCATTGTTTCATTCATTTATTCGTCAAGTATTTACTGAACTCTAGTTTTGTATAAAGACCCCATTTTAGGTGTTTGCTGTAAGGAGTTTTGTTTGAATGACTATTGATGAGAAAATAGTATCTTCCTCCTAAGTGGCTGGCTAATAGCAATGGATCTTTTATTGCTTTAGACCAATGTCTCTGAAGTTACAGAGATTGCTACAACTGAGAGAATAGAGAGATGTAAATTCAGCTGGTGACCAGAAGGTAGCAAGTTTCAAAACAGATTAAGATATACAACTTGGTTGTCTTTGTCTGATCAGCCCAGCTGTTGTTTCTTAGCAACAATCTCAAGATACCAGGATTAGGGTCTGGCTCTTAGATTTTTATGAGCCTCTTCCAGTGATAAGGCAACAAATGGGGACAGGGCTGGAGCTGCTCAGGACAGGAGCTCTGCAGACCCTGTGTGGGTCTGAGTGGCCTCATTAGTGTCAAGCCTTGGCAATGTGGTCCTTGTCCCTGGTGTGTGGCTGTGGTGCTCTCAGAGGTGGGGACTCCTGACTTGCACTCACAGGCTTCAGAGAGCCCTGTCAGGGTGAATATTCACTGCTGGTTAAAGATAGCAGTTGTTTCGATAGCTTTATTTTTGAACCTCACTATCCAGCTCTTCTTAAAGCACTAAAACTGGAGTATCTTCCTCTGTAGTGACACCACCTCCTAGGCCCCAGGTATCTGGTACCTTATTGCAAAGCCGTTTGCTGATAATTGGCTCTGAGTTGTGCATGTAAGAAACTAATGTTTCATTGCTTTTTGTAGTAAAAGTACTGTTACTTGTTTTGTGCTGATTCTGAAAATCAAATGTAGTGCCTGTTGAGCTGTTTAAAATGGGAAACGTGGCACATCTCATGAAGCAGGGTATTTCCAGAACAGTATGGGGTCATGGGTCCTCCGAGCAGGCGCAGTGGTAGCCTGTGTTGAAAAGCAGATCAGTCGTTCTCATATTAGGGCTACAGATGCCTCTAGAAACAAGGCCAAGAACAACAAACTAAATAAACACATTTTTGAAAAAGTGAGTTTCAATTTTCCTTCCTTGATGTGAACTTAATTTTATTTCCCATAGCCTTTGCTGATTCTTGACACCAAATCCTGAAAGATACTGAGAGAGGTGCTTCTTTAAGTGATAACAGTAGGTTCCAGATATGTCACTCATTTATCAAATTCCTTTCAAGATGAAGAGGTTTGGAGACGTTGTATGAAGTGGCTAGGTGGATGTTTAGGTCCTTATCCACCCAAGAACTGAGGCTTTCCCCATTGCTAGTGCTTATCTGAACTACCAGAAAATAACAACAAGATCCCAGGAAAAACCACATGTTTCAAGACCTTCTCAAGATTACATTCTACAAATCCAACAATCAGCTTTCCCAGACAACTGACCAAAGGGAGCCAAGCTGAAAAGGATATCGCTTTATCTGGGGAAGCTGTGCCACAAATGTTTAGCCTGTAACCCATGGTCATGTTTAACATTTAAAATATTTATTTGGTTTGTTCTTTTAAGTAATGGATGTCAGATGTTTCATCAAATCAATATGAAAAATTATTTAGAAAAACAAAAATATGTCAGAAAACAGGAAGCCATTGGATTGTCTGCCCTATGCATTGAGATGCTAATCTGTTGAGTAAATTTTAATGGAAAAATAAAATCTGAGCTGCTTATTCCCTCAGATGTTGATGAGGATGATAATGATAGCAATTTATTTTATGCAATCACTGTTAGGCACATTCTAACTGCCTAACATGGATTATCTAATTTAATCCTTGTAACAAAGATAAAATTATTATCCTTTTCTCTTATATTCTTAATCTTATCTTTGCAGGTCTATAATTTTCCCACTCCAAAACCATCTGAGAGTATTTTTTAAAAGGGAAAATATCTTTATTCCAACTCTCTTTAAGCATAAGAGCTTTTTAAACACAAATATAATTTGTCAAATGCGTTTGTGGAAAAAATGCTAAACTATTCTCAAAATATGTATTATTGCAGTTGCTGATTTTGTCATCTCTCAACCTGTGCCTCTGGACAGCAGAATTTCAAATATCCCACTGCTAGCAGGTATTGTTTTGTTTTTCTAAACTTGCAAGTAAAACTCCACATTAAAAGAAAAAAATCCTCTCAAGCATACGATACACATTAGGACAAATGGCAACAGTCAGGAAGGCAGGTTATGTTGGACACTGGCCAAGAAAAAGTAGGCTTGAATGCTATTGACAAGTGAAAACACATCCTGAATGGGGCTAAGTGAAATCTAGTTTTCTTTCTTTGTTCTGACTGAATGCTAAGTGAGTTACTTTGCAGACATCAATGGAGTAATTATGCAGTTGTGTCCATTAAGAATATGAGCTTCTGTGGCTAGGCTGTTGGTTTAAAGCACTGAGGTAGAGACACTGGACTCATAGGTTTGGTTTGTCAAAGACACAGATAATGTAGTTCTGTGCATGAGGTACTCAAGGAACCAGTTCACGTTCTTAGCTACAATCTAGATAAGACTATTTATGAGAGGTATTTAAGAAGGAAGTTTATAAAACTTCATGAACTGAATTATAAGCCAGTTCTTTACTGTGGTCCTCAGAGTACAGTCTATGTTGTTTTTCCACAGATTCTAACAGGCACAGTGATTGTCAAAACAATGAATGTGTTTTCCCCGTCAAACATGGTGGACTCCAGTTGGTGTTTCCTGCCTTACAAAACATCCCTGTTGCTGCTTTTCTCCCCCCAAACTTGGCACATCACTCCTGACTGAAAATTATTATCTTGATACAGACCTCAACAACTTGGGTATATTTTTCTACAGCAGAACTTGTTTAGGTTTTTAAGAAGTCCTATCCCACAGCAGGTGATCACCACATTTTGGGGAGAGCCGCCATTTTAGATCAGTTCTCCACCAGCTCATCATCCCTGTTGATCCCCATTCAAGCATCATCTTAACGATAAAAATCAACCCTGTAGACTCACTTTTTCAAAATAGTTTAGTTCATATACTCAATCTTCTCCCATTTTGGAGAGAATGAAATAGTGAAAAATAGGCAAGATGTCTCTCCTTGGAAGTTATAGGTACTCTGTGAAAGAGACTTCCTCAGATATGAATGCAAATGCCAGGTTGGTGATTCAGATATTGAGGAAAACTTTGGCTCAGATCAGCAAAATTAATTTGGAAACCTGATGTTCCCTTAATTTATTTTGTTATCTCAAGGGAAGGACATCCAGCTTTGTAATATGCTAATAAAAGTGTGGTGTGATCATTCACCTAGAGTCAGACATCCTGGAACATGAAGTCAAGTGGGCCTTAGGAAGCATCATGACGATTAAAGCTAGTTGAGGTGATGGAATTCCAGTTGAGCAATTTCAGATCCTAAAAGATGATGCTGTTAAAGTGCTGCACTCAATATGCCAACAAATTTGGAAAACTCAGCAGTGACCACAGGACTGGAAAAGGTCAATTTTCATTTCAATCCCAAAGAAAGGCTATGCCAAAGAATGTTCAAACTACTACACAATTGCACTCATCTCACACACTAGCAAAGTAATATTCAAAATTCTCCAAGCCAGGCTTCAACAGCATATGAACTGTGAACTTCCAGATGTTCAAGCTGGATTTAGAAAAATCAGAGGAACCAAAGATCAAATTACCAATATCTGTTGGATCATAGAAAAAGCAAGAGAACTCCAGAAAAACATCTACTTCTGCTTTATTGACCATGCCAAAGCCTTTGACTATGTGGATCACAACAAACTGTGGAAAATATTTAAAGAGATGGGAATACCAGACCACCTGACCTGCCTCCTGGGAAACCTGTATTCAGGTCAAGAAGCAACAGTTAGAACTGGACATGGAACAACAGACTGGTTCCAAATCAGGAAAGGCGTAAGTCAAGGCTGTATATTAGTACATCATGAGAAATGCTGGGCTGGATGAAGCACAAGCTGGAATCAAGATTGCCAGGAGAAATATCAATAACCTCAGATATGCAGATGACACCACCCTTATGGCAGAAAGCGAAGAGCTAAAGAGCCTCTTGATGAAAGTGAAAGAGAAGAGTGAGAAAGTTGACTTAAAACTCAACATTCAGAAAACTAAGATCATGGCATCCGGTCCCATCACTTCATGGCAAGTAGATGGGGAAACAATGGAAACAGTGAGAGACTTTATTTTAGGGGGCTCCAAAATCACTGCAGATGGTGACTGCAGCCATGAAATTAAGACACTTGCTGCTTGGAAGAAATGCTGTGACCAACCTAGACAGCATATTAAAAAGCAGAGACATTACTTTGCCAACAAAGGTCCGTCTAGTCAAGGCTATGGTTTTTCCAGTAGTCATATATGGATGTGAGAGTTGGACTATAAAGAAAGCTAAGTGCCAAAGAATTGATGTTTTTGAACTGTGGTGTTGGAGAAGACTCTTGAGAGTCCCTTGGACTGCAAGGAGATCCAACCAGTCCATCCTAAAGGAAATCAGTCCTGAATATTCATTGGAAGGACTGATGCTGAAGCTGAAACTCCAATACTTTGGCCACCTGATGCAAAGAACTGACTCATTTGAAAAGACCCTGATACTGGGAAAGATTGAAGGTGGGAGGAGAAGGGGACAACAGAGGAAGAGATGGTTGGATGGCATCACCAACTCAATGGACTTGAATTTGAGTAAGCTCTGGGAGTTGGTGATGGACAGGGAAGCCTGGCGTGCTGCAGTCCACAGGGTTGCAAAGAGTCAGACACAACTGAGCAACTGAACTGAACTGAATAAAAGTGTGATATTTAGTTGCTATCAAGGCATTGTATAGATTTCCCTCATATGCTAATTAAAATTTACTGTAAATGTGCTCACTGAAATAAACATAAGTCTCTCTTCAGCTTCCCCACAAAGAAAATGCTAGAGTTAGGGCTCTATTTCAGTCTTGATTTTTGAGGTTTGAAAAGTTTTAACAAGTCAGTCAAGAGAATGACTAGAAGCTTACCATGAATGATGAGAATCCCTTGCTCTAGAAGCCACTGATGTGACAAGAACAATTATCCTGGCATTAGAATGGTAAACAATTTGCTTGTTTAAAAAAAAAAAAACTTATTAAACTCACATCTTAAAAAACTACAAAGAACCAATGAACTTATGCATGCAACTGTACTCTTATGATAGAATCTACCAGGATTCAATTGTGTTTAAATGAAAAACACATTTGGAGATAATTGGCCAAGAAACATAAATATATTTGATAAATAAAACATTCCTATGATGACTTGATCTGCCCTTGGATTCTTTCTAGCCCCACATTGGTCCTTTTTCCAAGTGCGAATTGTTTAATTCTAGCAGGCAGCTTAGGGACTAGGCAGTCAACAAACTCTCGGGGGGGAAACATTAGCTAGAAAATGGAGTGAGAAAGCTTGTGGAGCTAGCTAGCAGAAAGGTGGCTAAAATTCATGCCTGTGATTTATCTGGTATACTTGAGATTGCTCTCGTGCTCATCTGTTAATCCAAGTTGGGTTCCCTCTCAAGGAAACTCATGTACAGAGGTCCAGCCACAATTCTGTGGCTGGATGGATTTGATATTTGATTTCTGGCCTCCATAAAACTTCAAGAAGGTTACTTGCTCTGAGAGGAACCTGGATCTGTGACTCTTCTCAATATCCAGGGCCATGGGGTCCTCAATCAGAAAGCTCAAGTCAGCTATTTCATTTATCTGTGATTCTGTTAGATAATAAAATTCCACTTGTATCTGAAGAAAAAGAATAAATGAGCTTCAAGGATTAGAAAGTACACTGAGGCTGGAGAGGATGGAAAGAGGCAGAGATTGTAGAAGGTGAGGTTGGAGAGGTAAAGTGAGGTGGACCATTTAGAGCCTGGGAAGCTATTGTGAGAACTTGACTGCTTCCTCTAAGTGAGGTGGGGGAAAAAACTGGCTTTGAGTAGTTTGAAACTGCTCAAAAACTGAAATTGTTCACAAAACTGGCTTGAGCTGACTGAAAAGGATAATTCTGGGTGATTTGTTGTGTATAGACTGTGGGGGAATGTGGGCTGAATATGGGAGATGATTAGGAGAGTATCTCAGTACAGATGGAGAGGGTGATGGTGATCACTCCCATCACTTGGATGGGAGTGATCAGCATGGCAGGAAGTGGTTAACTTCTGGTCATAATTTGAAGATTGTCAGGCTTTGCTTATGGGCTGGATGTGAGATGTTACATAAAGAGAGGAGTCAAGAATGACTACAAGGTGTTTTGGTCTAAGCACCTGAAAGATGCACTGTTTCTGTTTGGGAGTTTATTGTTGTTTTGTCGCCAAGTCATATCCGACTTACTACTGGGCCACCAGGGAAGCTCATTTGGGAGCTTACTCTCCATTTTTTGGTTGCTTTTTCTTTTCATACGTGGGCTTCCCATGTGGCTTAGTGGTAAAAATAAAATAAAATCTGCCTGCCAATGCAAGAGATGCAGTTTCGATCCTTGGGTCGTGAAAATCCCCTGGAGAAGGAAACAGCAACCCACTCTAGTATTCTTGTCTGGGAGGAGCCTAGTGGGCTAAAGTCCATGGGGTCAGTGAGTTGGACACCACTTAGCAGCTAAACAACAACAGCTTTTTTTTTCATAAGCACCAGCATGATTCCAATATAATAAATGTGGAAACAATCCTGCCAACATGCTGCTGTCTGACAGGGTTGCTGGCTCTTCTGAGTGGCCAAGCTCAGCAGTGAGCCCCATCTGGGAAACAAGGAATTTCCAGGTTGCTTCTTCTGTTGCACCAAATGGAGATGCCATTGTCCAGGAACAACTTGCAAACATTTCTTGAGTAAAAGATTCCATCAGAAGTGAGGATCTACTTTCAAAGTAATAGTACTCAGCAGCCATGGGACAACCAGAGTCTCATTCTGGAGATCCTTTAAGGAAGGGTGCTCTGGAAATACACATGAGACTGTTTTCCTGTGTTTTGTTTCTCTGGCAATGCTCTCAGCTCTGTGCTTGGTGGCGGGAGGGCAGGGCAGGGCAACCAGAGAGTCAGTTGTGGTTTTCAGCCACCGGTTGGGACAGTTCTAAGCAGGTGTAGTGAAACTCATGCCCTTAGACAATTCGTGTTTGTCATTCATTCATCCATTCATTCATGTATCCACTTCACAAATATTTTTAAAAATCTATATGCTAAGATTCCATTTTGCTTAGTACAAATATCAGTAGGACATGGTGGGTAATAAAATTTGGAAGAGAGAGAGAAACACATAACTAAGTAAAATATACAGGTTGTTAGGAGGCTGTATAAGCAACTGGGGACAGATTTGAGAGAATAGTTTTCCCTTCAGGGGGAGTTCAGGCAAGTCCACAAAGTTGCTTTCTGAGATGGGAGTCAAAATAAACAGAAACAAGTGTTTCTATTCCCTATTTAACAATTACCACCAAGAGCTGCCCATCTGAGCTCTTTTGGAAAATTTGCCACCTATGTTGAAGGCAACCCAATGTGTGCTACCTTAGGACATTTGTGCCGTTTGAATCAAAGGGTTTTTGTTTTGTTTTCTTTTGTTTCACTGAAATTTTATCATTTCTGTCATCCCCTATGTTGATATGTTTGTACATGGAAATTAAAGAACTTGCCAAAGGTCAGCAATGAACTGATGCTTCATAGCATTGAGCCAATCTATGGATTTTTTTTTTCTTTTATTGGCATGTTGCCTTTAGTTAATTAATTTTAAAACAAAGATGAATAGTTTTAATGATAAAAGGTACAATTCACAAAGAAGATAGACGTTATAAATCATTAGACACCTAACAACAAAGAAAGATACATAAAGCAAAAACCAGAGGAAATACAAGGGAAAAGAAAAAGTATATAATCATAGTGAGACATATTAACATTTCTCTGAGAATATTTTATCAAGTGCAGGAAGAATAAGAATAGGAGCATCTTGAAGGATATTGTTACATTTTGGGGGTGATGGACTTCTTTGAGAATGTGACTGCTCCACAGAAAGCTTCACAAATACACTGAACTTTACCTTGAACTTCATGGAAGGGTCCTGGATCTCAGCTTACGACCCCTGACTCTTAAGATCTTGCATTTTGAATGGTGCCCTTCAGTTGTTAGAGCTTCAAAAGTTTGAGTGGAAATGAAAATAATAGTAGATAGAGCAGTTAATCAAGAGATGTGTATTTCTTCATGCTCTCCATGAAGTTTCTAAGTAATGTGGAAGAGCAAGCAGAGCGGATTGACTCCCTCTTCTAGCAAGAGAGAGAAGAGGCCTGGGTGCCTGCTTCTGAGACCAAGAGCACCTCTCCCTGTTTATGTTGCAGCATGAGGACCACAGAGACCTGGAAAGCCAGGCCAAATCAACAGGTCGGTCATTTTCTTATCCATTAAAAGGGGAACTCACAGCCAGGCAGAGATTTTCCCCACCTGTTATCCCAGATTATTCCTCTTTCCCATCCCCTTAAGCCGAAAGAAAATCTGAGTGTACAGAAATTATGCACGACATGCCTACAACTGTGAGAGAATACTAATTAGTTGGAATACTAGGGACAACCACAATCAGTTCTTTAGTACCTGTCAGAGTAGGTAAAATTGAACCTTTAGTGCCAAACTCACCATATGATAAAACAGAGCAAGTTCACAGAGCCTTTCTGTCAGTTTTTCCTTTCAGGTGACTACCCCACACACGCATGCACACACACATTTTATAAGAGATTACAATCCATTTTATCTTTAGCATCCTTAACAAGACGTTCACACTTCCATTTGTGTTGAATTTTGCCATCCCCTTTTCCTCTTTGTAGCAAGCTGAATGGTACCCACTCCCACCCAAACCCACAAAAAAGATATGTCTTCCCAGAACCTGTGAATGTGACCGTATTTTGTGAAAGGGTTATTGCATGTATAATTAAGGATCTTGAGATGATCCTGCATTATCCAGGTGGGTCCTAAAGCCAGTGCTGTGTCTTTATAAGAGACAGAAGAAGAGAAGACCCACAGAGGAGAAGGCTACATGAAGACTGATTCAGACATTGGAGTGCTGCGGCCATAAGCCAAGGAAACCTGGAGCCACCAGAAACTAAAAGAGGCAGGGAAAGATTTTCCCCTAGAGCCATTGGAGGGATCATGGGCCTGCTGACACTTTGATTTCAGACCCCTAGAGCCTCCAGATCTGTGACAGAATACATTTCTGTAATTTTAAGCCTCCAGGTGTGTAGTAATTTGTTATAGCAGCTGTAGGAAACTAATACACCATGTGGTTCATAACCCAACATCTGGCAGATCAGATCAGATCAGTCACTCAGTCCTGTCCGACTCCTTGCAACCCCATGAATTGCAGCACGCCAGGCCTCCCTGTCCATCTGGCAATCAAATTCACTTTTGGGAAATTCTCTCCATCAAGGTAATTTCATTTGCTCTTCTACCCATTGATCCATAAGACTTACCATGTCTCTTTTACAATGCAGAATGACAACCTCCTCTAATGATAAGTGTTCTTGACTCTAACTCCAAGTGTCTGGATAGATACAGAATCCATTCTGCTGATTTTCAGGGTTGGCAGGATCTTTTTCATGCACTTGCTGACCATTTTTTCTTTCAAACTTTTATCATCTGCAGAACATGTCATGGCAAAGAGCCTGTATGTAGTTGACCAATTTTAGGTATATTTAAAGCACTGATGGGGAAATAGTGGAAACAGTGTCAGACTTTATCTTTTTGGGCTCCAAAATCACTGCAGATGGTGACTGCAGCCATGAAATTAAAAGACGCATACTCCTTGGAAGGAAAGTTATGACCAACCTAGATAGCATATTCAAAAGCAGGGACATTACTTTGCCAACAAAGGTCTGTCTAGTCAAGGCTATGGTTTTTCCTGTCGTCATGTATGGATGTGAGAGTTGGACTGTGAAGAAGGCTGAGCGCCGAAGAATTGATGCTTTGAACTGTGGTGTTGGGGAAGACTCTTGAGAGTCCCTTGGATTGCAAGGAGATCCAGCCAGTCCATTCTGAAGGAGATCATCCCTGGGATTTCTTTGGAAGGAATGATGCTAAAGCTGAAACTCCAGTACTTTGGCCACCTCATGCGAAGAGCTGACTCACTGGCAAAGACTGATGCTGGGAGGGATTGGGGGCAGGAGGAGAAGGGGACGACAGAGGATGAGATGGCTGGATGGCATCACTGACTCGATGGACATGAGTCTGAGTGAACTCCGGGAGCTGGTGATGGACAGGGAGGCCTGGCGTGCTGTGATTCATGGGGTTGCAAAGAGTCAGACACGACTGAGCAACTGAACTGAACTGAAAGTACTGTTACAAGTTTTTAAATAATAAAGCACTTAAAAATATATCATTTTTTTTTTCATGTGAACAGTAGGAATGATAGCATCTGTAGCCTTTCCCCAAGTTATCTTCCTGAAAGGCAGTCTGGTCATCTAGTTCCATGAGAGGTAGCTTGAGCCATATGTCTGTTTCTGCAGCTTGGCAGTTTCTTTTCTTTCTCTTTGTTTCTTTTAATTTAGAAACACTTAATTCCCAATTATGTTATTGGCAATAGCAGCAGGTATTTGCTGGTGCATTCAGAGTCGTCGACATTCAGGTTAGCCACAAGCCCAGGAATTAAGGAGAATTTTATCACTGAAAATTGCTTTCAGATGTGTGTCAGAGACTACCCTGAAGAATATATACTGTTTCAAAGCTGGAAATTTGAAATTTCGACCTGAGAGTTGAAGGCAAATGCTTTCCTAATCCACTCTGGTTGCTTATGGCTGTGGAAAGTATTTCTTCCAGTTCTGTAGTATTTGTTTATGGTTTTAAAAAGTCTCCAGAATCACTGATTTTTTTTCCTAGCAAATAATAAAAATAATGAAGTATCAGAAAGCCCTTAGCAGTTAGACATTTGCATTCCAGTTTGGTGTTATAAGAAAATCTAGTTTTAACTTAAAATCATGATATCTTAGGCCTGATTGTAGAATTGGTATTACCAGTTCTCAAACTGTAGAGTACATCATAAGCAGTTTAGAGGTATAAAGCTCCCTGATTTTAGGTAAAATTTAAAAATACATCTGTTGGAAAATAAATTTTGAGAGGAGAACTTTTAAAATGTATTTATTTTTAATTGAAGGATAATTGCTTTTCAATAGTGTGTTGGTTTCTGCCATACATCAGCGTAAATCAGCCATAGGTATACATACGTGCCCGCCCTCTGGAACCTCCCTTCCACCTGCCACCCCATCCCACCCCTCTAGGTTGTCACAGAGCTCCCTGGGCCATACAGCAAATTCCCACTGGTGTTGTTTTACATGTGGTAGTGTATATGTTTCCATGCTACTCTCTCCATTCATCCCTTTTTCCCCTTCCCCACCACCGCCTCCTCAGGTCCATAAGTCTGTTCTTTATGTCTGTGTCTCCATTGCTGACCGGCGAATAGGAAAGAAGAACGTATTGAATCATTGAAATGGTCTTTCCATTTGCTTCTGTGGATTTGTTCCCTTTGCCAAGTCGAGCGTGTAGTTTTGGTCACTAAAACTATACTTTTCCCCACACCTCCGATGGGGGTGGCTTTCAGCTTGTTGGTCTCTAGCGTGTGTGGAAGTGACTGTGGCCAGCTCTGAGCATGGCCCTTGAGAGGTTTTGTGTGTTTCTGCTCATGCTTTTGTATTTCTTTGTTACCCTGAGAACATGCCTGGGGTCATCTGCTGGAAGATGCCAGGCTCTAGGAACGGAGCCTCACTGGCCCTGCTGATGGCCAACAAACCCTTAGATTTGTGTGATCCCCACCAGATTCAACAGTACTGCCAAGAGAGTTCCCCAATGGTTCTGACTTCATGAGCAATACATATATCAGTGCATACCACAAAGAACTGGTGATTCTTAGTTACACGGGGAAACTGTAGCAATAGATAATCAATACAATAACCATCACAGCTCAGTGTAAAGAATCCAAGTGCCTGTGTTCCCCGTTGCTTTTTCATACAGTACATCAAAGAGACTTTTAAGTTGCTGTGAGTCAATTATATGTACAATTTTCATTATGTTCACGAACATTTAATTAAGATTTGGAGGCAGACTTCTGGCCACCCGCTATTCTTTGTGAATAAAACTGGCTGTGAATTGGCACTTATTTAATAATTGACAATTATTTTACTCTTTCATTCTTAGTACACACATACTAAGTGCCCCGTCAATACTCACATTTTCCATTTATATCATAGCTCACAAAATAATTCTCAAGCTAACCCCCAAAGTCTCTTTTTCTGTAGTATCAGCTTTCAGTGTTGATTAGAAGAAAAGTCATCATGCGTTCTCCCTTGTATACACACATGCTGAATGTGTACGCTGTACATCAGCAGTCTTGTCTGACTGCAGGGTGGGGTATCTGTGAGCACATGTTTTATTTACTTCTTTGACAAACATTTATATAGCAGGTACTCTGTGCCAGGCACTGTCCCAAGTGCTTTACGTTGTTGATTTACTTCATCCTCTTAGCAGCTCTGAGGCTATTACTGACCCTATTTTATACACCAGGTCACTCAAGCTCGGGGAGGGTAAGGAACTTGTCCAAGGTCACAGGCAGGAAGTGGCAGAGTGGGGATGTGGACTGAAACAGTCTGAGTCTGGGTTTTTAATCACTACACATGATGGAAATTGCTCCTCTTTATTTCACTGTTCAGAGAAGGCAATGGCACCCCACTCCAGTACTCTTGCCTGGAAAATCCCATGGATGGAGGAGCCTGGTGGGCTGTGGTCCATGGGGTCGCGAAGAGTCAGACACGACTGAGCGACTTCACTTTCACTTTTCACTTTCATGCATTGGAGGAGGAAATAGCAACCCACTCCAGTGTTCTTGCCTGGAGAATCCCAGGGACGGGGGAGCCTGGTGGGCTGACGTCTATGGGGTTGCACAGAGTCGGACACGACTGAAGCGACTTAGCAGCAGCAGCAGCAGCAGCAGCAGCATTTCACTGTTATAACGTGGCGCCCACAGTGCCATCTGAAAAGGAAACTTCTCCAATGGCTTGTTCTGCTTTCTTGCCAAACATGATATCAATCAGTAAGTATTGAGCCGGCTTTTGAAGCTTATGGGCAATAGTATGGCTTATGTTTCTGTAGAGAATGGGCCTCTGTACTTTTGGTCTCTCAAATGCCTTAGCAGCGTCATTTGTAAATTTCTTGCTGAAAAGTATTATTTTGAGCTTGTTCTAGAAAAACTGTTGGTTTATCAGGAAGGTTGTTGTGTTTAAAAACAAGGGGAAGGCTCAAGTTGCTTTGTGACCCTAGAGGACAAAGTTTTTTTAACAGACAGCATACTAGAGACCAGGGGTAAATGGACAAAGGATCTTATAAATCTGTTTTTCAGATATCAAATACTAGGATTCACTCATTCCAATCTATGAGTTTGCATTTACTCACTTACATTTATGACATTGTCCTGAGATGTATAATTTTAGTGCTATTTTTATTACTTCTTTTGCATTTCAGTGTATCACTTTGGAATTCGTGTGTATGTGTGTGAGAATGGGGAATAAAATGATGTCTAAATGAGAGGCAGCAAAGGGTCAAAGTTTAAGAACTCAAGCTAGATTTCCTGGGGTCATGTTTCAGATCAAACAGTTAAAAAGTATGTGACCATGAGTTGGATAGATAATGTCTCTGTAACTCGGTTCTCTCCTCCATAGAATGGGGATAGTAATAAGAATACTGACCATGTGGGATCAATCTGAAGATTGAATGTGTTCACTTGAAACTGTATCTGGTATATAATAAGTGGTTTGTAAACATCTAGCAAAAAAAAATGAATGGATAACAAGACTGAAAACTATAAATTTAACTATCATGAATAATAGTATGCAAATATAATGAAGAACTGTTGGCTGTTAATTGAAAGTTAGCTATGACAGACTGACTCCATGTAATCTGAATAGTGCATGCATAACTTTTAAGAATATAATGGTTACTGAGGACAGAATGGGATTTTTGTAAAAACCCTACTCAGCCATATATTACAAATTTGTGACACGTGTATAAACAAACTTGTCTCCTCGCCATTCCCACTGAAACCACTGAAACCACCAAGGGACACATTCAGGCCACTATTGCTACATAACTTGTTACCCCAAAATTTAGCGACTTAAAACAACCTTTTTATTTTGCTCACAATTTTGTGGTTAAGGAGTTCAGAAAGGGCTCAGCTGGGCAATTCTTCTTTGGAGTCTCTCAAGCAGTTTCAACCAGCAGTTCAATGGGGCTGGATCATCTGAAAAGCTCTACTGGGTTGCAATCCAAGATGGCTCTCTGGTGTGGCCGTCAGATGGGAGCTTAGCTGGGGCGGTCAACAAGAATGCCTGGACAGGGCCTCCCTAGCATGGCAGTCTTAGGGGAGTTTGACATGTTACATGGTGGCTGGCTTCCCCGAGAGTGGCATCCCAAGAGGACTAGCCTGGGAAGTCACAGAGCATCACTTTTGTCATGTTTAATTGGGTGAAGCTGTTACAAACCTGCCCAGATTCAAGGGAGGAAACATTGACCCCAAACTTCTCTACACAAGGAATCTTGAAACCACTGCAGACCACTGAACAGAATTCCAGCAGCTGTTGAAGACCTTTAGAACCATTCATGTGCAATGTACATAGCTAGATTATTCAATACCAGTTTACTTTTTTCTTAAATCTCTAACGTGTAAATCGTTGAGCCGTTTGCAGAGATTTGTCCTGGGACTTTCATAACAGTAACAGCCCAAGGACAGGACAAAGAAAACTTGGAAATCAGTTAAAACTTTGAAAGAGTGAGGAGAATCCCATGAAATTCCTTGAAAGTCATTCATAGGAATGCTCTTGTCTCTCAGAGCTTGGAAATCTCACTATTCTGCAACCAAGGGGCTTTTAAATAGCTCTCTTTATGGGCCAAGTCACATTGACTCAGCAGTGTCTAAGAGTCACTTTTCTTAAGGCTTGGGAAGTAAATCATTATTCCCTGGCCTTGCTGCTTCTCCAAGCAAATTTTGTACATGACTCTGGAAAAAAATCCCTTCTTCACACTCCACTCCATTTGTTCCTGTTCACACATTGCCCAACTCTCCATGGGGTCATTTCCCAGGTGAAGAGATTCCCTGGCTCTGAGTCTTAAAGCACCCCTTGACCAGGCCATCCTCTTTAGGAGCAGGAAGGGACCTGATTCCCTGAGTCCCAGATATAAGGACCACATAAAACAGACTTGAAAGTAACTGCTCTAAGAGAAATTACTCTTAGATGAATCCAAATGGAAATAGGCCAAATCCACAGCTGGATGAATTCTGTTTTCAGGTTTAGAAATAGTTTGCTTTCTAAAAGTTGATATTGTCTGTGGGACAAATATATTTAGTATCTCCCATTGCTACTCACTGGGGGCAACCTTGATACATTTACTTTAGGCCAAATAACAAAAGGCCACTAGTCCTCAGATGAGGCAAATATACTACATTCACTGTGGAGGTTCCTTGAGTCTCACAAAGTGAGGTTTGAGGAATCACTAATAAGTTTGGCTCATTTTATTTTTTTTTAAGACCATTTCCCACAGTTACGAGCTTTCTGCTAGCACCCTGGTCTTCCTGCCCTTTTCTAGCTCATTTTCCATTCAAGTTGGAGTTCCTGGACTGAGTTATTTTCACATGCTCCCTGAGCCCTAGCCTGATGGGTTACTCTTCTGTGAAAGTGAAAGTTGCTCAGTCATGTCTAACTCTGCGACCCCATACAGTCCATGGAATTCTCCAGGCCAGCATACTGGAGTGGGTATCCTTTCCATTCTCCAGGGGATCTTCCCAAACCAGAGATTGAACCCATGTCTCCCACATTGCAGGTGGATTCTTTACCAACTGAGCCACCAGGGAAGCCCAAGAATACTGGAATGGGTAGCCTATCACTTCTCCAGTTGATCTTCCCAACCCAGGAATCAAACTGGGGTCTCCTGCATTACAGGCAGATTCTTTACCAGCTGAGCTACCAAGGCTGTGCCTATGTGAGCCAGGCAACTAAGAGGCAAGACCTGGGTCCTGGCCTCCTGCCCTCCCCCTGCTTAAGGAGTTTGGGTCCACCCCAGCTCATTTTTCAGGTATCCAGCCTTCTACAGCTTTCCTCACAGCATGTCCTTCCAGCCCTTTTCTTTGGGTCAAGTTTTGAAAGTGCCCAAACTCCACAGGCCACAGCTTTGGATATGAATTTTGAGTCTTACTGGTTTTATGATCTTCTGGCCAATCACAGAGCCTCTTTCATTAAAAACAAAGGAGATAAGAAGAGGCTAAGGCTTTCTTGCACATCAGCAAGCTCTTCAAAGCAACATTTCAAGAAGTGCTAATGACTCAGACCAGATGGAGTCCATTTCCCTGAAAAAAACAAGAATGTCTAAAGAAGCAGGAAATGAAGAATGGGAAGATTGGTGTTTTTAGATTTTTCTAAATTCCACCCTCTTTTCAGATACCATCGGGTTTCATCCTGCCTTCTCTCCTCACCTGCTCAAATTGACACCACCCTTCATCCTTTCAAAGAAAACTTAAGCCATATGGAAAACACCCTCAGACTTCAAACCTGGGACGGGATTCTCAGACTCCTTTTATTACCAAACTGCTTTTAGTTCAAAGTAAATCTTTTACTTTATTTTTAAATTGTAAAAAATACATAACATAGTATTTACCATTTTAACCATTTTTACCTGTCCAGTTCAGAGACATTAAATACATTTACATTGTTATACATCCATCATTACCATCCATCTCCAGAACTTTTTCCATCTTCCCAAACTGACACCCTGTACCCATTAAACCTCCCCAAATTCCTCCTGTGGGACCCTGGAAAAGATTGTTCTTTCTATCTCTATGAATTTGACTACTCTAGGTACCCGCATGAATGGGATCGTACAGTATTTGTCATTTCGTGACTGGCTTGTTTCACTTGGTTTAGAGTCAAGTTTCATTCATGTTGTATTGCAACAGAATTTCCTTCCTTTTTAAGACTAATAATGTTCATTGTATGTACATACTATATTTTCTTTATACAGTCCTTCATCAAGGGACATTTTGGTTGCTTCTACCTTTTGGCTATTGTGAATAATGCTGATATGAACACACGTGTATAAATATATCTTCAAGATTATGTTTTTTATTCTTTTGGGTATATCCCTGGAGTTGAAATTGCTGAATCATATGACAGTTCTCATTTTAAGGTTTTGAGAAACTGTCATCCTGTTTTCCATAGTGGCTGTACCATGTTCCACTCCTACCAACAATGCACAAGCATCCCAACTTTCCACATCCTCATCAGCAGTTGTTATCTTCTGTTTTTTGTTTGTTCATTTAACAATAGTTATCTTAGTGGTATGAAGGAGTACCTCATGGTTCTTATTTGCACTTATTTCCCTAATGATTAGTGATGCTGAGTATCTTTTCATGTGCTTCTTGGCCATTTGTTGTGTCTTCTCTGAAGAAATGTCTATTCAAGTCCTTTGCCCATTTTATCTTGTTAACTATTTATTTGGCTGCAATGGATCTTAATTGAGGCATGAGGGCTCTTTGTTGTTGTGTAGGCGTCTCTCCAGTTGTGGTATATGGGATCCTAGTTCCACAACCAGGGATCAAACCCACGTCCCCTGCACTGGAAGGCAGATTCTTAATCCCTGGACCACCAGAAGTCCCCCTTTGCCCATTCTAAAGTCAAGTTAGTTTTTTGTTGTTGTGTTACTAGGTTGTAGGGGTTTAATATATTGTGGATATAAACCCCTTATCCAGGGGTTATATGATTTACAGATTTTTTTTTCCATTCCTTGAGTCACTTTTCACTCTGTTGATTGTGTCCTTTGATGTACAAAGTGTTTAAATTTTCATGAAGTCCAATTTACCTATTTTTTCCTTGTTGGCTGTGACTTTGGTGTCATAACCAAGAAATCATTGTTAAATCTAATGTCTTAAAGCTTTTCCCTATATTTTTTCCTAAAAGTTTTATAGTTTTCGTTCTTGCCTTTTGGTCTTTGATCCATTTTAAGTTAATTTTGATATAGGCTATATGGTGAGGGTCCAGTTTTACTCTTTCACACGTGGCTATTCAGTTTTCTCAATACAATCTGTTGAAAAGACTGTCCTTTCCCCACTAATGGTCTTGGCACCCTTGCTAAAAGACCATCTATAAGAGGATTTATTTCTGAATTCTCAAAGTAATTCTTGACTCGTTGGATTGTGTTCATGAGCACAGCATTGCCTCCAGGCCCTTCAGAACAGAATCTAGGCCCCCAGGATATCCTAGAAAGTTGATTCACCTGATAATTAGTTCTTTCATTCATGAGCCATTTTGGGCAGGGGGAGGAAGAAGGGACGAATCAGTTCTTTGTGTGTAAAAGATTTATACTGCATTTTCCAAGTGAGTCAGTTTAACACAGGCCCTGAAAATGCTAGCAGACTGTGGTCGTAGGGAGTGTAATGAACAAGCCATTATGTGATGAGTGTTAGAAAATGGGAAACATAGATGGCCTTCATACTGTGTAGCAACTTGGGGTTCAGGAAAGCTTCTTTGACCAAGTGAAGTTTCAGTCTTAAACATGAAGGACAATAGGAGTTACTTTGATGAAGCATTGGAAAAACATGTTTTAGGTAAGGGAACAGTATGTTATTGAGTGTCTTCTGATCTTCTGAATATGCTTTGAGAAAACCAAGAACCACAGAGAATTAAAATGATGTTTCCTTACGTGTCTCCTTCCCTAGACTTGACGTTCTTTGAGGCAGGACTGTGTAATGTTCGCTGCTGTGTCTTTAAAATCTAGCGTTGAAGCAGCTGCCCAGAGTGGGAGTTCAGTACATGCTTATTTTATCAGAGCAGTGAATGCTGAGCGTGGATCTATGACTTCTGACAGTTTCTAAACCAGACATCACCATCAAATGAGACATCTTCCTGTGTGGAGCCTCTGATTTTGTCCTCATAGCTACCTTGTGACATAAGCATTGTTATCCAGTTTAGAGAAGAAAACCGAGGCTCACATAAAGCAGTCTGTCCAAGATCACATAGCCAGTGAGTAGAGGAGTCAAGATTTGAATCCAGGTCTGACTGGTAATTACTTTGTGCTGCTTTATTTTGTATGTGCCCAGGTAATTCAGAATTTATAGGGAAACCAGCTTCCTTTGAGGGTCTAGAAACCGTATGAGGAACTTGACATGTGTTCTGATAATAGCTAACTTTTATTGAGCACTTACTATATACCGGGCTCTTCTGAACACTTTGTCTGACTTTTCTGATTGAGTTCTCACAACAGCCCTATAAGGTAGAGACTAAAATTATCACCATTTTACAGATGAGAAAGATTGAGGCACAAGGAGCCAGAATCAGACCTGGGCAGACTGACTGGTAGATGGAGCATCACCTCTGATGTCTCAGTGTCACTGGGGAGCAGTTACCATTTTCTTTATTATCAAGAGGAAGAAACTCAGAGGGGTTGATACTTACTATCTTTGCTCTTGGTTTTAAATCATTTGTATTATTTAGATTAATTTCTTCTTTCTCCCTTGTCAGCCCCTCTTCTGCCTCCAGATAATCAGAAAACCCACTTATGAGGGGGTTGAATCGCTAAGAAATTCTTTCTCTCGGGCAGAGGCTGAGTCATTTAAACCACCAATCCTTCTCCAAGGTCTTAGTTGTTTGATGTTCTTTCTGCCTTTGGAGGGTTGATTAAGAGCCTAGCAAAAAGAGAAGCTTCAGAGCGTCTAAGTTCTGAAAGGGTCCCGTGACCCCGGGCACCCCAGCGGCTGGGTCAGACTTGGTGACCATGATTTATAGACCAATAAACAAAGCCTTTCCAAACCACGCGTTTCTCCTCCTTTAAGGGAGCAAGCGGTGAACGCTTTGAGTATAAAGCCTACTTTTCATAAAATATTTTTGTTTGTTATTGAGGAAAGCCTTAGTATTGAGGGGGTGGGGGGCGGATTAGTGAGAGTGAGGGATAACGTGAAGAAATTAGACGAAAAGACTGAAAATCCTCTCAGTCACAAACACCACACGTCCTGACTTAGGTGGTTGAAACCCAAATGCTTTTCATGTTCATTTTGTACCCCTACAAACCACATTTGCAGACAGTGACTGCTGGCTCGTGTGTTCCCCAAAGGAGAAAATTACACATGTGGGAAACGAGTTTCTCCGGCCCTTTGCTTTCCTCCCTGCTCTGCCGCTCCGCAGCACCCCCTCTCCCGCCCGACCCCCGCCACAATTCAATGCTATCTCCACCCTCCCCTCCCCTTGCACCAAAAAAAAAAAACAAACAAAAACCCACCAAACTTTTTGAGCTACATGATGCAATGTAATTTTTTTTTTTTTTTTTCTGGACAGTGAAGCAGCGGTTGTTTCTCTCTCAACTAATTTTTGTTCCAAGACCTCACAAGGCGTGAGGAGAATAACTTCCTGAGTAAAGAAAGCATTGAGTGCCTGAATCTAAAGATACACAAATCCAAGAACTTAATGGGAGGAGGGAGGAGACTAGAGGGAATGAAAACAGAAGTAAGTCATTGCTGCTGCAGAGAAATTAGAAACCAAGACCTTTATTTTGTTTTCTTTCTTCCTTTCTTTCTCTTTCTTTCTTTCACTGTCCCCTCTGTCTATAAATAACCATATGGACTTAAGTTCAGCTTTCTCCAGCTAGAAAAAAAAAATCTAAAACATGCTTTCCTTTTCTTTTAAAGATCTAGGTCACTGATTGTGGAAGTTGGGATATGGAAGATTCTTAGGAAATGTTGCTCCAATAAACTCTAGTCTGACTTATTGGGTTGTTCAATTATAAATTCTATTAAGGCATATTTTCCTCTGCTTTTCAACTTCAGCAAGTTTTCCCAGTGTACAATGCTCAGATTACACACAAGTGAGCACTAAAGTGGAGACGGCGGGAGGAGGGTAGATAAGAGTTAGGAGTCACATCCAGAAAATTCCTAGAGCCATGAACCTTAGGGGCGCACAATTAGCAGGCTTCCCGGGAAGGTTATACATCATGTCCAGGACTTTACATTAAAATGACTTTTTACTTGAGTCATTTGTTAGTCCATTACCAGTTCTCATATCAGATTGCATTTCATCTTGTATTAAATCAAGGTAATCTGGCATGTAAAAATAGTCTCCTTCATTTCACTTTCGGCTCTGGGCAAGACTGGAGATTCCACAGCATTTTGCCTCACTCTCCTCCATGAGGCATGCAGAAGCACAGCATTTTGCCGAAAAGTACTTATTGTTGATAGAATCCCAGATTCTCCCACGAGACATGCAATGCACAGATGAAGGCCGAACTGTGTGTATTAAAATGCTGCTTTTTCTCTTTAGGGTTCCACTCATTCTCCTTCTGCTACAGTCCTAAAAGGACCTGAAATTGAGTGACTCCTATTGCCAATCCTGCGATCATTACTGACCTCCCGAAACAGAGGAGAGATCCAGAACTAATTACAAAGAAGCAGAGGCAACCTACATAAGAAAGCCCGGTCCTTACACTTGAGGCCAACTAGATCTTCCTTATACGATGATTAGCTCCATTTCCAAGCAGCCTGTCCTTTTATGGGGGCGCAGGGGAGGGCTGGTTAATTACCAAGACTTTACTGGTAGGAAAACTGAGCCTCCACATAATTCCCTCTATTTATTGCACGAAGGTACTGTTAGGTTTTTGTGCCACCCGGGACAGGAACGGCTCCAGTGTTGGAGTGAAATCCTGCCCTTCACAGGCCAGGACCACATCAATTACGTTCTAACGCTCTTCCCCGGTACCCCTGTGTTTCCAAACGCTTAATGCACCTATGAGTAAATGATTTCTTTCCACTACTTCTTAAAGTGCCAGAAGGCAAGAGAAATTTAAACAGACCTAAGATCAACACTGTGAGTTTACTTGGCTTCCCCATCTAGCAACACTGCCATAAATTTCTTCAGCTTCTTAGTTGGGAATTTAAAGGGCCTATAGTCTTGGCAAAGTTTATATAACAATGTTTCTTCTATATGGATTATAAACTTGCAAAATCCCAAGCAGTGGTGGGGTATCATATTTGGTCAGTGGGTCAACCTGAGAAGTCAACAGAAAAACTCAATACCATGTCCAGTCAAACCCTCTTTTCTGGGTTTGGCCTGGTGAGTGGAAACAGCTTGGTTGGCTCCCTCTCTGACAGGGTCAGAAGCTGGGTCTTGTGGGCTTTTCTTTTTTTTTTTTTCATTTGAGGCTTTACTATTCTAAAGGTCTGTCTTCTGGGGCCCTTGCAAAGCCAGGGTCCCTAAGCAACACTCTAGCTGGCAGAGCCCTCGAAGAATGTTCCAGAGGGACACTATAAACTCCAGCGTGGTGAAGTTCTCTCAGACAGCCACTCCTTAAGAGTGCAGAAGTGCACAGAGAGCAGGAATCAGTGCTGGTTTGTGCTGACGGTGGCCCTGGGAAGCCTGGGGTTCATCAACCAGTCAAGTGTGCTTGATTCTATCAAAGGAGGCTTTGTGATAAGGAGACGCCCCTCCTTCTCTGCCTGACTATGTTTTCCCTCTTCAGAATGACCTGCTGTGGAGTTACATGTGCCTCTTTTCCCAGGTACACGGTGGTTGGCAAGGAACATTCTCCCACAGGGCTATGGGGGGATCTCATGAGCAACTTGGCTCCAAGGGGACTGCCAGTGTCCCTCACTAAAACCAAAGAGTTTCCTTGATGAGAATTGGTCTCCTCCAAATGAAACTCTTCCCTCAAAACAAGTATCAAGTTTTTTTGCCTCTTCTGGGGTCACTCAGTAGAACCAGAAATCTCAACATTGAACATGACTCCTCATATGCAAAAAGCAGTGTGTTCGGAGCTGAAGACCAAATATTGTGTAAAAACTGGCCAACAATTGATTAGCTCCAGTAAGCACGTGTCAGAGAGATGTATGCATGCATAGGAAACCTTTATCTTTCCCTGCTGCCCGGCAAAGTGCAAAACTGTGGGACTTTCCTCCGACTTTGGAAGGACATTTCGGTTTCACTCTTAGTTAGAAAAACTGTGAAGATTGTTCTCGTATCTCTAATTCACCATCCAAAGTGGGCCGAAAAAGAAGTTTGCAACCTGCAAGATTTGACCAGAAAGAAGAGGAGGGAAAGCTAAGAAATTCTTGGGTTGGAGAGCAGAAGGAGGCTAACTTTACATTTTACCAAGACTTATTAGAAGGAAACTAAAATATAAAGATATGGAAATGATGCTGAAAACCATTTGGAAGTCACTGATGTACAGTATTTAGCCAGAATGAGCCATATCAGGGGAGAAATGACAGACATCGAGATAATGCCCGGTCACACAAGTGTTTCTGGTTTGTTCTCTCGTAATTCAAGGCGCAGGCAGTATTCTGTTAAACAAAGGCTTCTACTGAAAATTGATTCAAGGATATACTCTTTATGTCTATGTACCATCAACCTACAAAACTCATCACCCGTAGGTATCCATTTGGTCCAAGTGGAGTAGAAAAACTTACTAGTTGGTAGTGCAGTTTAGATCAGTAATTTTTAAACTTTCTTTTTAAAACAATGGACTTAAAAAATGAAACCTTAAAATCCCAATATATAGAACAGATAAAAGTGAAAATGTTTTATTTGGAGGAGGACCCACCCGTCTTCTTTTTGTTCATTGAAACACCTGTGGCTTTCCTAGAAAAGAGTGTGAAAATGTGCATTTTAGGTAACTGTTTTAAAAACATAATCAGTAGGTAAGCACTGAACCTTAGCAAATGTATTCCCCAGGGGCCATGGCTGGTGAAGCTTATAGCCCCAGCATTTCTGAATATGAAGTTTCTCAGCTTAGTTTTGCCATGAATGATGAGTGTTAGGGATCAAATTAATGCTGCTTGCTGGCATCATTTTCCACTTGCCTCCTCCGAGTATGAAAACCATAGTGTATCCATCCTCTTGAGTCTCTGCTGAGCTGAGAATACTTGTTACAGTCACTCTCTAATTCCAGAATTTGCTGGTGTTTAGAAGTAACCACTCTGAAAGGCATCAGAAAAACAGATTTCATCACAATTTTGCCTATTGAAAAGGTCAATAGTAATTTTCTATCATTGCACTTGCGGAAATATTCTCACCAAAAATTCATGTAGCTCTCCAGAGACTGTTAGCAAAAGAGGACATTGAAGATTATTTTCAGATTTCCTGCCTGCACTACCCCTTCCCAAGGATTGCATGTGTATCTTCCTAATTTGGAATGTGATTAAAATGGATTGATTTTCAAATCGGATACCTCTGCCCTATGTCAAGCCTTGGTTGTGTGTGATGCCTTACTCACGCTACCTTCTGCTCCACTTGTGAAGCCAATACTTCTGGAAGCCAAGTTCCTGAGGACTTTGAAAATACAGTGTTAGCCCTGGAATTGGGTTAACTGGGACTGAAATAAACAGATTAGCAGAGGAGGTACAAATCTTATCTAAAGGTCTGTAAGGTTAGCATGGATATTCACTTCCAAATAAATTTGGAATTAATTTTACTTCTCTAAAAGTAGGTAAATATGGTTGACTCTGCCTTAGAGAGTTGCACAATGCTTTCATGTTTAGAGTTTTGTCAATTGAGCAAGAATTGACTATTAAGCTATGAATGAAGTTCCATTTTATATGGAAATCATAATCAGTATTATTTAAGGCAAGAAATGTGTATAGTCCAGTTATCCTTGAAAACTCCTTAAAATGCATGTAAAGTACAGTAATATGTATGCATAAAAGTTTCATTGTATAGTAAAGCAATATATAATAAATATTCCATGTGCAAGAAATAATTTTATAATATTTTGAATCGCACAGAAAGACAGAGCCGCCTGAATATGTGTGGCCATGCTGCAGTAAGTTAACTGAGTGTGTGCATGGCCTCTCGCAGGCATCCGTGTGTGTGGGCCACACAGGCATTGGGGCACACGCTGAATAATTCCTCTGTATTCACCGACCACCACTCCCAGACTTTGTTTATCCATCACCCAGTCCTGTTTTTTATGGTCGCATTTCTTTTCAGTATCTCATAGTTTCTTGGCATCTGATTTACTTTCTTTGAGATGAAGCATGAGAGGATTGACGTTTCTTATTTAGATTAGTTGTTAACTTTATAATACAGTCTTCTGATAGGAAGAACTAGTGTGATACAAAGTCAGAAATCTGCTTTATAAAAAAAAAGAGGAACACATGTTTGGACCAAATCAATTTCCAGGGCTTTCTCTGTGGTGTGCTGGGTGTTGGTCAGGAAGGGAGATGTCATGCTTTCCACACTTATTGGATTTAGATGTCATGAAAATCATAGTGCTGAAAAATAGTCAGACTACCAACCATTCTCCTAATATGCCAGTTAAGAATTATTTAAAATCTCAAGTGAGCTTTTGCCTCTTGGATCCTGAGGGCAGACCATTTGAGTGACCTACATATACACTGCCTCTTAGAGCTAATCTCCCCATGTTTCTGTTGCTCGGAAAGAAATAGTTGAAATATCTTTCATTTAAATTATTTTGTAGCCTAAGAGGTACATTCACCCACTTTCTTATTTGACCTTCACCTTGACTCTGTGCCATTCATCATGAGATAGAGCAGTGTCATTCATCCCCATTTTACAGATGAGAAAACAGAGTCTGGGAAAGATGACTCACCCAATGCTAGTGAGGGCAGGGCTGAGACTGGAACCCCAGCCTTAGGGTGACTTTCCACTCACCAGGGAAACCTTATACATATGATTTTACTAAGGCAAAGTTTACTTGGCCTATCTTCCCTTCAGTATGTTGTTGCTGTTTATGTGGGCAACAGGGAGAATATTTGTTTCACACTACACTTGGCTCCATTCCTTACACTTAATTTCTGTCTTCATCTGAGAGCCAAAACGCAGTCTAGTCAATTCTAATGTTTGATCCATGATTTTAAGGGCAAATTCAGTCACTTAAAGGTTTCCTTTTTCTTTCCTTCTCCTACGCGGGATTAGGGATTCAGAAGGCCTTACTCTCAATACATGATCTCAGTTGACTTGAGAGAGTCTTCCTTGGCAGTAGGGTGTCTGGGGTGAGTTTAGGGGGGTGCATAAGATTGTGGAGGTGAAAGGTGCTTGGGCCTCTCTGTGTCTATACCTTCTGGCTTCTGCTAAGAGGTGCTGTGTATTTTGATTCTTAGCTGGTCTTTTTAGTTGGCATCTGCTACCTTGAATGATGCCTCATTAGAGCCCTGGCTGGGAGCCCCAGGCGGCATCTCCTTCTACAGTGGCTGCTTGCTGGCCTCAGGACCTCCTGAGCACGGCCTCTCTCTTCCCTTTCTTCCCACAGCTGTACGCCGTTAGCTTGCTTTCCAGATGCATGGTGACAAAGGAATTCTAAGGGGTTTGGCCACCTGTCAGTTTCTATGGAAAATAGGCCCATTTCACTATCCCTCATTACCCACCCCCAACCTGGGCCAAGTATCCACTCCCATCTTATGGTCACTCAGAAATCTCAGCTCTGTTTTGCTCGCCAGTCCTCAGGATCACTATTTTGGGTTAGGATGAGGAGTAGAACCCCAGAGAAATGAGTTAGGTCTGATTCTCATCACTTCCTCTGTCAGACTCAAGGATAAGCAGCTTTGGAATTTAAAAACTCATGATCTGCCCCCTTGTTCACCCATTCCCTCTGAAATTGCCCTCCAGTGGAGACCATATGGCTAATAGCCCCAATGGGAGACACTCACAGGGTCACAGGGCTAAAATAAATGCAAAGGAAAAAACCTCGCATAGTTAATATATCAAATTATTACCCCACCACACTAAAAAGTATGTAGGGATTTGATACATGGCTATTAAATAGAAAACATATATGATCACATAACTTTAGTTCTCTTCTCCAAAAGGCAAAGACAAATGGTCCATCAGAAGGTCTATAAAGTTACAGCTGAAACAGTCTTGCAAATCATATGTGCCCAAGGAACCATTAAAATGTGCATCATTTTAAAGAGCAATGTAAAAGTGGAACTCTCAGAAGTGAACTTCACATTTGGTGAAACATCAGTATTATAAGTTGTAAAGTGGACAATTGCAATGTTTAAGCTTCCTGGTAATCGTTTTTGCAATAGCAGTATTTAACAATTGTTAGGAGCTCGTCAACCATTACAGTGGGTTTTTAAAGTTCTCTTTCCCCACACTTAGAGGTAAAAATTTATAATTTATGTATCACTAAAAAAAATGCAGAATGGCATCTTTGAGGCATGATGATTGATGCAAAATTGAATCAAATAAATGTAGTTTATGGCTATCTTCCAGCAAGTGCTTTCCATGCTAAAGAGTTCCATACAATAGATTTCCATTTTAAAAATCACATCAATTTTTACTTAGAGCACTTCTGAAAACAGGTACAGCCACTTCCAATCAGCTGCCAGGTGATAATTTAAGATTCTCTTTCCATTAAGTTGTAAAAGTTCAACCAGTGCGTAGCAGAGCCTCACTGCATTGGTGTCTTAATCTGGAAATCACTGTTTCCAGGACTGCCAAGGATTGTGCCATCAGTTGCTGTGGGATGGAAAAAAAAAAAACCACCCAGAACTTTTCCTGGAGTTGGGAGCCACATCATTTGGAGAAGATCGTTAGGTCTTGGGCCAAGCTCCCTTCCATGACCGCATGTTTGGAACAAGAAGCTTCCCTGCGCTGGAGAATTGATTGATTGCTTGATATTTATTGAAGACCCGTGGTGGGTTCAGTTCTCAGTATATATGAACACGTCCATAGTTTTCTTTCTCGACCAGAAACATGATGCCTCGAGACACTGTGTTAACGACTTCCCAGCCCAGAACAACACTACCTGGAGTCATTTCTATATCCTTTCAGGATGGGTATAAACAAAATTAAGTAAACCTAGTTTTAGCAGAAGTTACTTGCCCTTCCTCTGCTGACCCCCAGTATTTCCCAGTACTGAGTCCAAACTCGGACTGGATTTAACGGGGCCTTCCAGCTTCAGTAAAGTCTGTGGGGAGCCAGTCCCTCTTGATCCTCTTTGGTAACCAGTGGTATATCTCAGAGCAAAGGTCACCTGGAATTGGGAGGATTCTTACCATTTCTATCACAGGCAGGGATAAAAGCCCCAGCCTTGGCAAACCGAGTGCATGGTCTGTGCTTCCAAAAGGACTGCCCAGGAGGATTGCTCTCCTCTGGGCTAGATGATTTCATTAATTGGTGTCTAACTCATAAGTCTGAGTTATTTATTGTAAAACCAAATAGGGACCATATGACTTTGAAGATCTGATCAGACCCAGGCTGTGTGGGCCAGACACTGAGCAGATCAAGCCGCCCAGCATTAATCTGTCACAGTCCATTTTTCACTTGCTAAATCAGCTTTATGCAAATATTCCCCTAGCAGAGCTCACCTCTTCAGAAACTCCTCTTCCTCATCTCTGACATTTGTGGATGCTCTAGGGATACAGGCATATGAAATTAAGTCTTTAGACATACACGAAGCTAAGAGTGGAAAGAGATATTATCCAGCATCTTGCTTAAGCCCCAACTTAACATATGGTGAAGTTGAGGTGAAATGACTTGTCCAAGATCACAGGGCCAAAATGACACCAAAAGGAGAAAATTGTTATTACATAGATCTGCCTCAGCAGTGCTAGAAAGAACCTAATGTCTTATCTAGCCTTTGAAAGACCTCCTTCTGTTCCCAGAAGCTTGCCACATCCCTTCCCCCAAACCCACATTATTTAATAGGTTATTAAAGCAAAATGGGCTTCCATAGTGGCTCAGATGGTAAAGAGTCTGCCTGCAGTGCAAGAGATCTGTGTTCGATTCCTGGGTCAAGAAGATCCTCTGGAGAGGGAAATGGCAACCCACTCCAGTATTCATGCCTGGAGAATTCCATGGACAGAGGAATCTGGGAGATACAGTTCATGGGGTCGCAAAATATAATGTAAACAAATGAACTAGCAAACAAAAAGTAATATATATTTTAGAAAATTCCATCTCTTCTGCTCAGAAATAACTATAGTTAATTTTTTTTGACAGTTGAATTTTATTATTTTTTCATGTACAGTTGTTTGTTTATTTGTTTTGGCCGCACTGGGTCTTTGTTGTGGAGTGGGCTCTTCGTCAGCGCTATGCACGGTCTTGTTTTAGTTGTGGCATGCAGGAGCTTCTCCAGTTGAAGAGCAGGCAGTCTAGAGTGTGCGGGCTCAGTAGTTGTGGCGTGCAAGCTTAGATGCTCTGCAGCCTGTGGGATCTTAGTTCCCCAACTAGGAATCAAACCTGTGTCCCCTGCATTGGAAGGTGGGTTCTTTACCAACCGGACTACCAGGAAAGTCCCAACTATTAACGTTTATATGGATGCATATATTTCCACTCTCTTTTTAACCTGGGCATACAAGGCATATGACTTTTTATAAAATTTTAATCTTGTTAAAATTGGTTAAAGTAATAGAATTAGTCTTAAGACATCTTGTCTTCATCCAACAAGCAGATAAGACTTTGCTGGGATGACTCGCAGAACCGAGAAAAGTGCTTTACTCATGGTTACAGTTTCATATAGTAAAAGGGTACAAATCAGAATCAGAAAGAAAAGTCACGCAGGATGAGATCTGGGAGGTTCCCAAACACAAAGCTTCTGTACTCTCAGTGAGCATCACCCTCCTGGCTCATTGATTTAGGACAACCAGGGACACTCACTCAGCTTCAGTGTCCAGAGTTTTTATTGGGATTCTGTTATGCAGGTATGAATGAGTGAATCATTGTCCACACAGGCCAGTTTCCAGTCCCCATCCTCATAGATGGTGCTGACATCACATGGCTCAAAGTCCCAACCCTTGAATCCCATGGATGGTCTCTCTGGCATCACCAGCCCCATCCTGAGGGACCCCACTGGCATAAATGGGGATGTGATGGGGGAGGGGAGTACTTCTCTCCCCCACATAAATCATTCACTTTTCTAAATTGGTCACTTGGAAGCCCTCACATTGAACATGTGGTAGGGAGAAAACTTTCCTGTAGTTTCACTCCTGAGATGCTGCTGTTTTTGTTTTCTTCCTAGTTTTGGCAATTGGCTGTCTTACCTTCCAAACTACTAACAAGGAAAAAATATATATGTTTTACAAAAGGGTGGGACAGGGTAGTTGCTGGAGTGGAGTGGGATGTTGGGAGCACCAAGAAACACAAACTCCTATCTCTAGAATCAGACTCACTGGCAGGTCCTGGAGTTTTCCATTCTTTTTGTCTAGCACTCCCTCTAGTGACGCCGAAATTCTCTAAGGTTACAATTGGACACAGTAGAAAATGACAAGCATCTTTTAAAGAGTCTTAAGGTGCTACACTTAATGGCAAATAGGTGGGGAAACAATGGCAACAGTGACAGACTTCATTTTGGGGGGCCCCAAAATCACTGCAGATGGTGACTGCAGCCATGAAATTAAAAGATGCTTGCTCCTTGGAAGAAAAGCTATCACCAACCTAGACAGCATATTAAAAGGCAGAGACATTACTTTGCAAACAAAGGTCCGTCTAGTCAAAGCTATGGTTTTACCAGTAGTCATGTATGGATGTGAGAGTTGGACTATAAAGAAAGCTGAGTGCTGAAGAATTGATACTTTTGAACTGTCGTGTTGGAAAAGACTCTTGAGAGTCCCTTGGACAGCAAGAAGATCCAACCAGTCCATCCTAAAGGAAATCAGTCCTGAATATTCATTGGAAGGACTGATGTTGAAGCTGAAACTCCAATACTTTGGCCACCTGATGTGAAGAACTGACTCATTTGAAAAGACCCTGATGCTGGGAATGAATGAAGGCAGGAGGAGAAGGGGACGACAGAGGATGAGATGGTTGGATGGCATCACCAACTCAATGGACGTGAGTTTGAGTAAGCCCCCAGAGTTGGTGATGGACAGGGAAGCCTGGTGTACTTCAGTCTGTGGGGTCACAAAGAGTCGGACCTGACTGAGTGACTGAACTGAGCTGAACTGAAGGTGCTACATGGTTAGAGAGAGGAGTGATTGCTTCCATTTGAAACTAACATTTGACCTGGGACTTGAGGATGATTACAGTTGGGAAATGTTAAAAGTGGAAAGAGAAAGGATCACATTAGTTAAGACCTAGAAGGAAAGAAAATTAGGCCAAAAAAGAGTTAATCGATATGACTAAAATTTTTGAGTTCCTAGAGAGTTCCTTCCCTGGTGACTCAGATGGTAAAGAATCTGCCTACAATTCAGGAGACCTGGGTTCTATCCCAGGGTTAGGAAGATCCCCTGGAGAAGGGAATGGCAGCCCACTCCAGTATTCTTATCTGGAGAATTCCATGGACAGAGGAGCCTATTGGGCTACAGTCCATGGGGTCATAAACAGTCGGACACGACTGAGTGACTAATGGATACAGGGAAGAATCGTGAAGGATAAGTCCAAAGTTTTTCCAGATTGCAAGGCCCATGGAAGGCCAGGCCAGGGACAACGGGGAGTCAATAATCTGTGTTCTATTCTGAGATTTAGTGCTTTGTCTTTTCACTTCTGAGAATCACAGGCTAGACTGTTTATCTCCCATCCACTGAGCAGGAACATATGCAACTGTCCTGGGCACGTGGATGTTTATCCAGTGATCCCAGAACGCGTTAGGAAAGAAAGTACGATTTGATCATGGACTGCCTTTGGATCTACGCTTTGGGTCTGCCTCTAGGCCTCCTTCACTTGTGTATGGGAAAAAGTTAAATAAAAAAAGGGCACTGATAACATTTGGCCATGCCCAAAGGCTGACTTGAACATGAAAAACAAGGTTTCACAGACTTAACTCAAAATACCTCTCATGTCTGTGCAAAGAAAAAGTGGCCAACTTAATTCTGTTTTGATTTTCCCTGATGTGTGACTTGATCTGTGGGCTGGATTTCCAGAGCTCTGGTTGTGCCAAACTCGATTTGTGTTTAAGGCATACTCATGACCAAATATGGATCGCTCATGTTTTGTGTGGACCATGTGTCTGGGTCCAGCTATCCAATCCAGGACAGAGCTCTGGCCAGGGCTCGAACAGACACAACATAGACCAGCATTATGTGATGCATAAACAATTTTGCCTGAAATGACAGCATGTGAATAGCTCAGCTGGTAGATTTGTGAGCAGGAAGTATGATGTAGCCTGTGAATGGCTGCTGCTAAAAATCGCATTCTGAGTTTTCCCTGCCAGCTTTAATCTCAGACTCCAAGGCAAAGACAAGGAGGTATTTAACTTCTCTTTGGAGCTTCTAAATTCCAGTGTCTTCTAGAGAGAGACTGATAAAGAACAGAGTGATAGAAAAGATATTTAAAAATGTAGATATAGAAGAGAAATAAGGAAGGAGGGAGGGAAAAGAGGGAAGGAGATAAGGAGGAAAGAAGAGAAGAGAAAAAGAGACTCAGAAGCGAGGAAGTAGAATTGTGGGGGTCGGGGGGAGGAGGAGACTAGAGCAGAACAAGAAAGGACACAGGTAGGAGCAGGATGGAGGAAAACCCCGACAGACAGGAGCTGCCATTTCGTGGAATCAGACAAGGCTCCCCACCTGGTGTATGTGGAATCCATCCCCTAGTGTCTGTTTCAGGGGAACTTTGGAGAACTTGAACATTCCATGGCATTGAGAGAGGCTGGAGGGCTGGATTGTCTTCCTACCCACTCCCTAGTATGGTTATGCTTAAGTTGTTCCAGTCCAGTGGGACATCTGCCAGTGTTGATTTAAGGGGATCAACACCCGACACCATGTTAAGTCTGGGTGTTTGCATTGGGTTTACACGCAGGGCTTCTTGAACAAGAATCTGCACATCTACTTCGAGATGCTGCTGGCCTGGGTATAGCTCAACTCCACAACTCCCAGGGAAATTAGTCAGGGAGAGTCAATATCTGTTTATTGACAGGATGAGAGAGAGAAAGAGAGAGGGAAGGAGAGAGAGAGTGACTATGTGTGTGTTATTTGGAGTATTTCTTGCTTCCCTAAGCCATGCCTCCCCCCTCAAAAGTGTATTGTATGTAGTAGCTGCCTGATAAATACTTGTGTGAGTGAAACTTTGGTCTCAGGAAGAGCTTAGTGTGCCCACTAAGGCTCACACTGATGTATGGGCACTTTGTGCCAGGCAGGGCTCAGGAGAAAAAGATCTCTGCCTGCATAGAATCACACTCTAGCTAGCTTGGACTCAGGGTATCTACTTGGTGACTTTTTTCTGCCCCCATTATTTATTTATATAGACTCTTTTAGTACATTGAGAATCTCCCCAAATAATTCTAATTCATGTTTAAAATTTCTTTAAATTATTCCAAGTTTCACTATGCCATGGATCATTGTAAGGATTAAGGGCGATGGAGTGAGTAAAGCACCATACACAAAGTTTGTGCTTAGTACATATTAGCTCTCTTTCATTTTCAGAGGAAAAAGTCGAGTATCAGCTCAGATCACTCAGTGATTAGGGCTGATGATGGGCTCCACTTACTGTGCACTGTTAACCTCTCTAAAACTTACTTTTCTCATCTCTAAAGGAAAAGATTGAAGGAAGGCAGCCCAGAAAGTCCTTTGCACAATGACTCATCGTTGTATGAATCCTAAGATACTGCCCCTCCCACGGGGCTGATCCATCCCGGTGTGGGCTAGTCCCAGATGGGCTAGTCATCTGGATGAGAAATATGTGGACAGGCTAGAACACTGGGCTGAGCTTATCAAGAAGAAATTGAACAGAATGGATTCTAAAATCTGCCCTTAGATTAAAAGTAATTTTTTAAGTTCCATCTGGGGTTGAGGCTTGGCAGTGGTGAGAAGGTCTAGGAGTGTTGGTTGATTAAAGTCAGTGGTCCTGGGATGAGGCTCGGCCACTAACATAATTAGAGGGATCCTAGGCTTCATTTACGGATGATGATTCCAGAAGAGAGAAGTAATTTAAGTCGTATCCCCCTAAATTTTTATGTAAATTATTGTGCTCAGTTCTGAAAAAATATGAGCAATCCAGGGATTGTGAGCCAGGGGGTACAGAATCTAGAACCCCACTCTCCTGGAAAAGAGTGAAGCATATTGATTAAAAGCATGGGCTTTGAGACCAGATAAACTTAAATCCTAGTATGGAATGTCCCTCTTACTAAACGAGTCATCCTGAACACGTTACTTAACTTCTCTAGTTTCTTCTTCTATAAAATGGATATTAAGTGAGATAATGCATTGTATTTATTAAGGTAAGACCTACTACTGGAACAGAAAAAAACTTATTGACTTCTCAGTGACCCAGTTAGAATTGGAATTTATTTCTTGCCCTATCACAATCCAATGTGTATGCTCCTCAGATGGCCTTCCATGACATCATTTGGGGACTCAAGATCCTTCTGTCTTATGGCTGTACCTGCAAATGAGGTAAGAGACTACTTTCTCCTAACCTCATCAGCAGGGAAGTGACACAAATCATTTCCACTTGTCAAGAGTTCAATCAGGTGGCCATACCTAAAAGAAGGGATTCTGGGAAGCGTACAAAATGCAAGTGCCTGGGAAGAAAAGAAATGGGTTTTGGTGAACACATAGCAGTCTCTGTTACAGTCCAACATTCTGGTTGCCAGTTACACACTTCTTTCTTCCTCTACACCATCTCTTTCCCAAAGGAGAGAACTCCAAATCCCATCCAGTTATAGCCTCTAGCTTAGAATCTAAGAGCTCTGAAATACATAACCCTTTCTTTCATGTCTAAAGAGGCTCCTCATAGTCCTGTTTGCTATGGGAAACCCTCTGTCCATTGTCTTCCACCTGAACATCTGGCTCCACCCTCTGAACATCCCCCCATAATCTTCCATAAGGACATGTAAGCTGTATATTGAGGAGCATCCCTTTCAGTCTGTTCAGCTTTCTGATGGTGTAAGTTAAGGAGCCTGAAGGACACTTATCATTTAAACAATCAAAAGAGATTTTGTGTTTTAGTTTAGGCTCAGGGTTTCTTTGGCAATAGAATATTCTCAGGAACTTAGGAGGCTTCTGATCTATTTGCTTCTATTAATTCCTTGTGCTAGAAACTGTACACAAAGTTCCTTCTTAGATATTATTCTCCAACATTCATATTTCTTTGCTTTCTTGTCTCTGTGCCTCTCTGTTAGTTAAATGGCAGCTTCTCTGAGGTCAGTGTATATAAGGTGCTCGTGATCAGTCATGTCTGACTCTTTGCAGTTCCATGGACTGTAGCCCACCAGGCTCCATTGTCCCTATGTAGGGTAATATACCTTTAATCTGGTTTTTGCTCCAGGACTGAGTCACTTTGTTCAACTGAGAAGTCTTATCCCCAAATCATTCTTCCAATTTCATCTCTTAACCTTTGGGATCCAGAAGTAATTGAACTTTCCAACTTTGTAAGATCCTTGATCTTTGGGCTTTCTCTGGTCATTTCAATCTTTCTTGGAAATTGGCCAATTCTTTCCTGAGCTTATCTCTTTCTTATAATACCTTACTAAATCCAGTTAGTAGCCAACGTGTACCATCACTCTGACCCTTTCTGCAATTTCTAGAACTTGTAGAATTAGCCACTAAGCCATCGCTACATACATCTGACCTCTACTATAATGCGCTGTATTACTTAAGGTTACACTGGCTGCTGTTAACAGAGAAACTTCACACTCTCGACGGCTTAATACAGGAAAATTTCTTTCTTAATCACATCATGGCCTAATGCAAGTGTCACAGTGCAGTGCCTCCCTGAACAGGCACCCGGGCTCCCACAATCTCCTTTGTCTCCAGCCACCTCTTGGTCTTCAGAATCCTCTCCATTCTGGAGGCAGAGGGCAAAGACATCCTACTACAGCAGAGAAGACATTCCTACCCCTTCCCACAATCTCAACACACAATAAATACCGTTGCTCTTTCTGTTACTACACGTCCGTTGAAAATAACAAATGAAGGAAATGATACATAGTTTTAGCCTGGAGTAAAGAAGACTTAGAGAAAACATGATAAGAGTTTTCAAATGTCATGTGGGAGAGGCGTTGGATTATTCTGTGTAGCTCCAGAGGGCAAAACTGGGAGCAGTGGATAAATGAGGCAGTTTTCCATGTAAAGGAAGGAGAAGTTTCTTATAATTAAAGATGACTCCCAAATGCGGTCTTGCTTGAAAGTTACAAGTGCTGGGGCACTGGGAGTGCAGAAACAGAGGCTTCTGTCAAAATCCTCCAAGAGAAGATTCGTGCTTTAGGGAACACATCCAACCAGAGGACTCCTGGGTCCTCTTTCAACACTTGCATCTCATTTTCTGTATTTGGGACAGTGGACAGAAAGGGTTTTGATGACTGATGTCTCCAGCAATGTGTGGATCTCTGCGATGATCTCTTCTTAGTTGATAACTACGTTTTCTGCCTTTGGGGGCATTTACTGCTTCTTTGTTCCTTCTTTGTTTCCTGTTGGTGAAATCTTACATCCTCCATATCTGACCACTGCACATCATCCCAGTAAAATCTCCAAGTGACCTTCTTCAGCCCCACTGCAGTCAGTCACTGAAGGAAATAAATTCATATATTATTCCACCACCCACCTAATTTGGGGGGCCTGAAACATGGGAGTTATCCTTGAATCCTCCATCTCACTCACTGCTACATCTGACACGTCACCAAGTACTTGCTCTTCTATTTCCTAAATATTTTGCAAATCCATCCACTTCCTTTCATTTTCACTCTTATCACTCCAATATAGGACACTGTTATCTTTCACCTGCCTCATTTGGATCCATTTTTTCACACAAAGCCTTTCAATATGCATAAATGGTATGAATCATGGTCCATAACATCAGCTGTATAAGATATATCACAGGACTTTATTTTTCATGGATCACCCTTCTCTCAATTTCAAAGGTCAATCCTTCCAGGCTGATAGAAATGTTATCCCCAGGTATTGAGATTTCCCTGTCATTGTTGTTCAGTCGCTAAGTTGTGTCTGACTCTTTGCAACCCATGGCCTGCAGCATGCCAGGCTTCCCTGTCCTTCACTATCTCCCGAAGTTTGCTCAGATTCGTGTCCATTGAGTTGGTGATGCTATCCAACCATCTCATCCTCTGCTGCCCTCTTCTCCTTTTGCCTTCAATCTTTCCCATCATTAGGGTCTTTTCTAGGGTTTCCTTGGCTCCCTGGAATTGTGTCAGGCTTCCAGGCTCTTGTATGATCAAGGTTGAGGGACATCCAACAAGTGTCCCTTAGGGATGACCAACACCCACATTCCTCTTTTTTGAAAGTTCCCTGGGGTCTCACTACTGCTGACAGGTTGTTCCCATACACCCACCATTCCAGAACCTACTGATCACTCTCTTCTTCCCCAACTCCCAAGGAATCTGTTCTTCTAACCTGCAAAGAAGCCCTACCTCCATCCTCCTTCTCCCTAGACCTCTGCCTACTTCCTCTGCAGATCTCCAAGTTCCTGAAGTGCTTAGACTTTAAAACTGAAAGCAGAAATTCTTGCATGGTGTATCTTCTTACAACCTTACAAGTAACGCACCCCTCCAAATATGGAAAGCACAACTAGATATTTGTTTAAAAAAGAAAAGATAAAGAAGAAAATGCTGGACAGAAAAAGAAGCCTAACCTGCTATTTCTAAATACTCTCAGGCCCAATGTGCAAATCTGCTTAGGTTTCATCACCACTTAGTTGCTTCCTATTGCCCTTGGGATCAAGTTCAAATGTCTCTCACAATCTTGGGGGCTTTTGCATGATATCATCCCTGCCCTTCTCTGCAACTTCTCTAATCCCCCTCTTCCTTTTTCTCACACACCCTGGGCAGTCTCCTCTCTGCCTGCAGTAAATCAGGTCTGGAGTCTCCAAATACATGGGTGCTGGACATGGAATGTTCTTCCCTGCCTCTCTTTCCACCTGGCTTGCTGCATAGCAAGCTCCAGGTCTGGGCCCTTCCCCGAAAAGGTTTGATCCATTGTTCTGGGATCTCACCACAGCACCTGTAAGCTCCTCCCCAGCCTGGGTTATGTGCCTCTTCAATGTCTGGAATGTCCACAAGGTGCTGATGGTGTCTGCCGTATTGGTTGCTCTATTCCCAGTGCTTAGAGGCGGCCTGGCTACTTGAGTGGTTAAGAACCCACCTGCCAGGGCAGGAGATGTTAGGGGTGTGGGTTTGATCTCTGGGTCAGGAAGACCCCCTGGAGGAGGAAATAGCAACCCACTCCAGTATTCTTACCTGGAGAACCCCATGGACAGAGGAGCCTGGTGAACTACAGTCCATAGCATCGCAAAGAGTCAGACATGACTGAAGTGACTTAATTCGCATATACGGCTACTTGAGAAGCACTTTCTCAGTGCCTCAGAGAAGGCCCTACAATGCCATCTTGCTACTGGATAACTTGGCACACTGCAGAACTGGAGTGAGCATGTGTGATTCTCTATTCTGGCTTATTTGTACCCTCCTTTATCCCCTGCGGAGCTATGAATAAGGATTTGTATTTAAACCAAGCTCATCTGTGAAACATTTTATAGACACTTATATTTATCTTTACTGGAGATTAGCTTTTCATTCAGAATATTCTCATGCTTTTTCTTGGACTTCTTCCTACAAATATCTGTACAACCCACTTTCTATGGGAGCAAAGGAGGGAAGTGGAAGGGGAGGGCAACTGCATTTTTGTTCACAGAAGCAATAGACCCTATATTCTAATAGTAGGGCTCTGGGAGTGAAGATATTGAAGCTCAACTATTTTTAGGGAATGTGTGTTTGTTTTTAACACATTGGGAGTTTGTTTCGGAGATCTCCACTCTATGCAAAAAAAAAAAAGAAAAAAAAAAGAAACAGGAAATGAAAAAGTCAGCAGAAAGAAGGTCAGACAAAGTTCCAAAGGCCTCCAACATCAATATTTTTTTTAGGGGCGAAAAAAAGCCAACTTTTTTTTTTTTTAATGAAAAGAAAACCCTATTTTATTAACTGATGATAGCTTTATGACAGTTGTGTGATCTGGTCTGTAATTTCTAAGTCATTCTTGAACTTGGCCCTCTGGAATCTCTCTTCCAGTTGCTCAGGAACTAAATCTCGACAGCATGATTTCTGTGCTGCAAACTGACATCCTGGGCTCCTGGCACAGTGATATTCACATGGCCAAGCAGATGTGAACTGTGCACAGGGGGATGTTCCCATAGCCTGGGTCACACCCTTCCAGGGACTGTATGACATAATGGTGCAAAAACAAAATAAAATTAGTCTGGTCCTGCCACATAAATAATACTTTAATAGTGCCAAAAGAAGTTGTCTCTGTCGCTCTTTTTTCCTTCCAGTCTTTAATGAGTTCCCTTCTCTACACTAAGCCTTGAATCAAGACCTAGATATTTCCAAAACGTTGAAATCCTGACTTTGAAAAAGAACAGTGCGATCATATCAAGATGTGATTTTCCTAAAAATGGGGACATTTTAATAAGGGAATCTTCTGAAATTACGAAGTTATTTATTGCAAACTCAAGATCATTTTTTCTCTTATGGCAGACAAGTGAGTGCTCCCTAGGGCAGGGGCAAAACTTCTACTCAATTGAAATAATTATAGACTTCTAACAGTCTTATGAATAAAGAGAAAAACATACCAGTATTGTATTTTTACTTCTGAAAATTCATCCAGTGAAAATTAATCCTAACAAGGGAAAAAACGTCATGCACAAAAATGTCCAATGCAATTTTATTTAAAAGAGGAAAACAATTGAATACTTTTAAATAAATTATTTGCTTAATGCAATATCATACAACCATTTAAATTAAGATATTCAAAGAAGAAATGCTAGAGAATTTGTCACATTGTCCTGTTAATTTACAATGTAAAATTCTAAATGCAGTGTGACCACCAACATTCAACCCAATAGCCATGAACAGAGAAAAGAGTGGACACAATTTACCAACATTTGTGATTTGTTGCCCTTTGGGTGTTTGTATTATGGGTGGTTTTTCCTTTCACTTTCCGATAGAAGTATGTAAAGTATGTAATGTTTATGATGAAGAAAAAAAACTTTAGTTTCCCAACAAAGAATCATCTTAGCCTAAGCTTTTCTTCCACTCAAGCCATGTAGGTACCCAACTCTTAAAGTGAATTAGATGAATGGGTTTGACTATTTGCGTGTCTTATATTGTCATTTAGTTATAGTTAAAAAGCACCACATTAATAATATAAAAATGATGAAAGACCTTCTTCTCTGCCTGTTGTGCTGGATGAAAAAGTACATACCCATTTCTTTTTCAGAAGAAGAAAAATCTTGGTAGTTTAAATCTTGGATAATGGATATGAATTACACACTCATTGGTGGAGAACTTCTTGTCTTTGTTGCTTTATCTAGTTGTCTAATTTATAAATTAAAGAAACAAATTCCGTCAAACTAGTTATAATAAAATCATAACAATAAAAGCAACAGAACCCCAAATGCTAGTTGCTATTAATCAGATTATCCCCAAGCAATTTCTGTACAACTCCTGACTTAATGTCACACAGTCTTTAAAACTGGTCATATTTGTAGACAAAAAGATGAAATCACAGTGTATAAGTTCTCAGCTTCCAGAGGAATTTCATTTATAATGATGCTATTTGATTTTTTTGTAAATAACATGCATGAATATAGTCCAAATATGCAGTTACTACATGATAGAAGCAGAACATATTATTTTTAATAAGTGACCACATTAAAAAGAATTGTGAGTCAGATAGATGAGGTTTAGGAGTACGTGGGAAAACTACAAGTTTCCAGCAAAATCAGGGAGAATCTTGAGTAACTCATCCATGTGAACAATGAATCCTTTCTCACATGTTAGGCATCTCCATTCGTGTAGCTGAAATGTTTTGTTTCAAACTTGGCTGGTTTTGTATATGAGGTTGTGAAATGACTAAGGCATCATTTTCCTTTTTCTTTTGGAAAAAAGTAAAGAGGTAATAATAGCTTACTTGTGTTATCTATGATTGTATGTTTTCGTTTGAGATCACCAAGGACAGAGGAAATTGTAGGATATAACTAAACAGGAATTTGATGCAAAGCAGATACCTCTTCTCCTGAGATGATGCGCCTTGGTTAAAGACCTTTCCCCTGATCACTCTGGCAGTATGGAGTGGAAGAACAGACAGGTACTTCTTGATGTGTGATCCCAAATCAATTAGAAGTATGTCGGGGGGTATGTTGGGTAAAAGAGGTGGCTCAAGAGAGAGAAGCATCCAGTGTCAGGTTGGACACATCTGTTTCTAAATGCAGCTCAAGAAACTCTCTGAGTTAGAAACAGACATTTCATTTTCAACTCTGTCTTATGACTTGTGTGCTCCCTCGACTCAAGGCAGGGGGCTGGGCTGTGTCAGCGTGGAGCTCCATTTGCCCTCTGAGGCTATAAGACTGGCACTGGTTTCTCTCCCTACAGAGCTCCTGCCAGGCACCTGGCAGACAAAGTGCCTTGGTTGACACCCAGGACAGGATATGATGATGATCACGTGTTCAACAGTGTGTGAGAGTGCCTTGTCTTTGGTCCTCTGACTGTGACCTAGAGGGGTGGGATGGCTGGATAAGTTTGTATGTCTGGAAGATCCCCAGAGTCTTCTTCCTTCATCTGGCATTGCTGCAGTTTGAGTTGTGACAGTGTCTCTACTTGTCATTCTTGTGCTCCTGGAGGAGCATCCCAGCTGAACTAGAGGGAGGGATGGTAGTAGTAGGAAGAGGTGGGGCCCGAGGTGACTCCTAGCCCCATACACCCCAATATTGCTTCCATCCTATAGACCTAAGGATTTTTTAAAATATTTATTTATTTTGGCCATTTTGAGTCTTAGTTGCAGCCCACAGGATCTTCATTGCAGTGTGCAGACTCTTAGTTGTGGCATGCTGGATCTAGTTCCCTAACCAGGGATTAAACCCAGGGCCCCCGCATTAGGAGAGCAGAGTCTTACCCACTGGACCACCAGGGAAGTCCCCAAGGATTTTTTTTTTTTAAGTAAATGAAATATGTCTTATGTGGGAAAGAATTATTTGATAGCCTGATGCCAAATCCATCATTTCCCCCAGCTCTTCCAGGACCATCCAAAGTTTGCAATGCTTGCCCCCTGGTCTTTGCCCATCAAGATCTCACCTGACCTCAAGACCTAATTCAGATGCCCTCTTCTCCAGACTCTTTCTCTGATGCCCATGAGTCAGATCAGTTTTGTCTTCGTGTGATCGTTTGCATGTTCTGCACTGCATATTAAGACATGTGTAGTGGGAGCTGCATCATACCTGCTGGCCTCTGCCATCGTCCAGGGTCTCTGGAGTGCCTCAGCCTCCTGGGTCGGCAACAGGCTGGACAGAGGAGATGGGGTGGCATTCACCTTGTACCCACGTGGCGCTCACCTTGTACCCATGTGGCGCTCAGTGGGTCTTGAGGAAGGGAAATGACAGGGCTTACGGAGGTTCTGGTACAAAGGCTGATTTAGCACAGGGATTTGCAGTGACTTCTTCTAATAATGGACCTTTTAAGTGAGCTGAGGCTTAGCTGCCTCTAAATGATAGCCTAGAGCCTGGGGAGCCAGATGGAGTGAACCGCTGGCTGGGAGAAACCCTGGGCCCTGTGATGTGAATGAATGTTTTAGTGCCACACCTCGCCAGCATGCCTCCAGGCTCTGAAAAATTTCCTGTTTGATACTGTAAGCTCCCAAAGGGTGTGGACTGTGACGGCTCTCCTTAATGGAGTATAGCCTGATGCCCCATGCATAGGGCTATTTAATAAATACTGTTTAATGCTGGTCGCTCTCATAGCGCAAGGTGGGGCAGGGGGCGGGGTGGGGGGCGGCTGCCCCAGTGTCCCCACGGAGCAGCACATGGACTGCCTAGCTAATGATATTTGCTAAATTGTGGGGGAGCAGTGTGACCCTGCCCACCTTTTGTGGGAAGTAACAGGAAAACAGAACCTGTGATTCTCTCCCTCGAACCTGCTCATGGTCTAATCTAAAACTTGGTCCCAGAATTTGCATAAAATAAGGTAAGAACTGAAGAATTATGTCAAGGCAGAAAGGACTTCACTAAAAATTGCAAAAATCCACCTGATTATTCACTGAGTCTTCAAGACTTCTATGATGGCTGCTTCATTATAAAGTAGAAAAAGTGGCTTTTTAAAAAATTGAATTCTTCCATACAGAAAAAAAGCAATTACAGGCGTTTTATGTTTTTGCTTAAATAGCTCCATAAAAATCTTGTTAGTTATGCTGTAAAAATGAAATTCTCTGGAATAAGGAGAATGTTTGCTGCTTGTGTTCACAAAGGTCATAGCATCGAATCTACCTGGAAACGAAGGAAATAGGATTTCTGTCTGCTGGCTCATTGTAGAGGAGTCCCCCATCAAAGGAAGCCAGACATGGGATTTTCTGTCTTTTTCCCCAACCTTCCATTGGTTTGCTGTTGTTCAAGATCTTCTTTCATATTTTACGTGTGAATTTAGAATTCAAAGAATCTCTGGAAACATTTGTTAACTTGGCCGATAGGAACATAAGAACTTTCTAACACATCTACACCATTTCCTGAGCAGAATATGCTCTGTTTTTCTTCCACAGATGCTCTTGTGACCCTTATTTTCTGCCATTAAACTTCCCCGCTGAGCTCTGAAATTCTGTTGCTCACTAGACTGAGTGTTTCATATTCATGAGTTCATTTTATCTTCACAGTAATCTTTCAAACAGGTATAGTGGACATTCTTTGTGGCCAACCAGCATCTGAAGGCAATGGCACCCCACTCCAGTACTCTTGCCTGGAAAATCCCATGGACAGAGGAGCCTGGTAGGCTGCAGTCCATGGGGTCGCTAAGAGTCGGACACGACTGAGCGACCTCACTTTCACTTTTCACTTCATGCATTGGAGAAGGAAATGGCAACCCACTCCAGTGTTCTTGCCTGGAGAATCCCAGGGATGGCGGAGCCTGGTGGGCTGCCGTCTATGGGGTCACACAGAGTCGGACACGACTGAAGCGACTTAGCAGCAGCAGTAGCAGCAGCATCTGAACTCCCTTTCTCTTGGAGGGTTTCCCAGCCTAAGGTCTGGGAGGAGTCAGAGATTCCCTTCCTCCCTTTACGGAAGCTAAAATGTACTTTCTTAGCCTCCCATACAGCTAGGATGGGGACAGATGGCTTAGGCTCCATCAGCTGGCTGGACATGTTCTGGACTTGGACCAGAGAATGAATGACATGAAGGAGCATATCCTGGTCAGGAGCACCCCAGCTCCAACAGCATCAACAGCCTCAGCACTGGTGTCACAGTGGCATCTCCACGGGACCAGTTTGAGGCATGACTTTGAACATGGCTCCTGGCTTTGCAGTCTGAGAAGTCTCCAACTCCTCAGTAGCTTTAACACAATCCTTTTCTGCTTGCATTGGCCAGAGTGGTGTCTGTTGCTGAATCTAAGACTCTTAACTGATTCATGGCTACTATAATTAACCCTGTTTACAGATACTAATACTGAGGCTAGAGATGTTGAGTCACCTGCCTGAAGTCTACCAGTTAATAAGAGGTAGACCTGGGACTCAAACACAAGTGTGCTTAACTTCACAGCCTGTGCCCTCCACTTCCACATCAGGGTACCCCAGGTGCTACTTTGCACCACAGCATTCCTTACTCCTCACAGAGCTGCAGGAGAGTGCAGGGCACTAGGCAGGCACCCTCAACACAATCTAGGCCTTACCCTTTATAGTACATGAATTATCATTTCCTAGGCTCTTAGTATCGGAGAAGGCGATGGCACCCCACTCCAGTACTCTTGCCTGGAAAATCCCATGGACGGAGGAGCCTGGTAGGCTGCAGTCCATGGGGTCGCGAAGAGTCGGGCACGACTGAGCGACTTCACTTTCACTTTTCACTTTCATGCACTGGAGAAGGAAATGGCAACCCACTCCAATGTTCTTGCCTGGAGAATCCCAGGGACGGGGGAGCCTGGGAGGCTGCCATCTATGGGGTCGCACAGAGTTGGACACGACTGAAGCAACTTAGCAGTAGCAGCAACAGCAGGCTCTTAGTACACTTGGTCTCTTTAAATTTCTGTTAGTATGATTGCTATTTTGCAGCTGAGGAAACCAGAACTTAGTAACTGAGGTTGTTTCTTACCCAAGACCATACACTCAATTCCAGGGGATTCTAAGACTGAGGACTTTGTTGTCTGTTTACAGATCCTACATAGGTACTCTCCTACAAATTATGGCCCTTTTATCTGTCTGCTGAATCTCATGTCATGTGGGAAATAAAGATGTGATCACTGAAGGGTTTTGGCTAGAGATAGTTTCTTCTATCCTGAGGAATATTCCTGACTGATAATTTAAACCATTTGGTAAGATTGTCCTATTTTCCAAGTGGAAATATTTTCTACTAACAAAAATTCATTTTCTGTGTATGGTGTGAGACAAGATTCCAGTCATATGTGTTTTCTCGATGTGAAAAGTCAATTGTCCAGCTCCATTGAATGACCAGCCTATTTATTTACCCTTTAACTTGAAATACCATATACCAGGTTTCCATATAAGTTACACCCCTGTCTATGGATAGTTTTGTCCCCAAACTCTGGTGTCTACATTTGCATTTTAGTTCAGTTCTAAATATTTCATATTTTCCATTTCATTTTGCTCATGGATTATTTAGAAGTACATTTAAATTTTTTCCCAATGTCTAGATTTTAATTTGTTCAAATTTGTTATTAAAATTGCCAAACATCAGGATTTGTTATTATATAAACTATCTTTGATTTTGATTTCTAAGTGTATTACACTGAGCTATTAGAGTGTGGTGTATATGACAAGGTACTGCTCTATTACTATAGTTATTGATGACATGTGGCTGAGTAGCCCATAAAATGGGGCTAGTCCAAATTGATATGTGCTAATGGCACCCCACTCCAGTACTCTTGCCTGGCAAATCCCATGGACGGAGGAGCCTGGAAGGCTGCAGTCCATGGGGTCGCTGGGAGTCGGACATGACGGAGCGACTTCACTTTCACTTTTCACTTTAATGCATTGGAGAAGGAAACGGCAACCCAGTCCAGTGTTCTTGCCTGGAGAATCCCAGGGACGGGGGAGCCTGGTGGGCTGACGTCTGTGGGGTCGCACAGAGTTGGATACGACTGAAGCGACTTAGCAGCAGCAGCAGCATATTTCTAGGATTTAGTATGAGAAATAAATAATATTTGGTTATGTTGGATAAAATAAAATATTCTGTTAAAATTAATCTCACTTTTTCACATTTTTTAATGTGGCTACTTTGTATTTTTACTTTTAAAACATTGCTTTGCTGACAAAGATCCATCTAGTCAAATCTATGGTTTTTCCAGTAGTCATGTATGGGTGTGAGTTGGACTATAAAGAAAGCTGAGTGCCGAAGAATTGATGCTTTTGAACTGTGTTGTTGGAGAAGACTCTTGAGAGTCCCTTGGACTGCAAGGAGATCCAACCAGTCCATCCTAAAGGAAATCAGTCCTGAATATTCATTGGAAGGACTGATGTTGAACCTGAAGCTCCAATACTTTGGCCACCTGATGTGAAGAACTGACTCATTGGCAAAAACCCTGAGGCTGGGAAAGATTGAAGACAGGAGGAAAAGGGGACGACAGAGATGAGATTGTTGGATAGCATCACCGACTCGATGGACATGAGTTTGAGCAAGCTCCAGGAGTTATTGATGGACAGGGAATCCTGGCGTGATACAGTCCATGGGGTTGCAAAGAGTCAGACATGACTGAGCGACTGAACTGAACTGAACTGAACTGAACTAGAAACTCTATTGGGAAGAGCCCGGGCAAGAGAGCATGGCAACCCACTCCAGTATTCTTGCCTGGAAAATCGCATGGACAGAGGAGCATGGCAGGCTACAGTTCATAAGGTCGTGAAGAGCCAAAACGACTGAAACAACAGCACACAAGCGTGCAGAAATTCTGTTTTTACCTATATGACTCACTTTCTATTTCTATTTGGCAGCACTGGTATAGATTATTTGGTTTTTAAAAATATTTATTTATTTGGCTGTGTTGAGTCTTAGTTGAGGCTGCAGTATCTTTGGTTGCAGCCAACAGACTCTAGTTGTGACACCCAAGCTTAGTTGCTCTGCAGCATATGGTATCTTAGTTTCCCAACCGGGGATCAAACCTGTGACCCCTATGTTGCAAGGCAGACTCTTAACTACTGGGAAGTCCTGATTATTTGGTATTCTTGATAGTAGCTTTGTGGCTTAGTATTTGGTCAATTTTTGTAAATACTCAGATGAAATTGAAGGGAATGAAGACTCTATTGGTTGATACAGAGCTCTCTACATGCTAGTTAGATCAAACCTATTAATTGAATTGTTCATCTATTCTACATCCTTACTAATTTTTTGCCTATCAGATTCTAGGAGAAGTATATTAAAACCCTCCTTTCAGATATTTTGAGGCTGTGTTGTTAGGTGCATATACTTTTGTTTTTTTTAGTCTGAGGGTTGTTGTATATTTTGGGTGACTTTTGCCCTCTATCTTTCCATATGTTTGTATTCTTTAGACGGTATTCAGAATGGTAACATGTGACTTCTGAAGTTAATCAACATTTCTCCTTTCCATAGTTCATGAGAACCTGGGTTGCTGTAACTCATAACATTACCAGGACCTCACTTTCCTCCATACTATTTGTATGCCACCTCATTTTTCAGACTTTTAGAATTAGATTTTGCCATTGTTTTTAATATATGTTAATTCATATGTATGCATTCTTAAAACTTTTGCATCTTGCTTCTCAATTATTACTTCTGTATTCAGTTTTATTCTTACAGAGGCAAAGCCCTTAGAGGTTCTCTCAACAAGTGTCTATGACTGTTAAACCCTTGATTCTTGTCTGAAATATCATTATTTTACCTTTACTCTTTGAATGGTTTATTTAACTGGATACAGAGTTTTAGGATAACTGTTTCTCAAAAATGAAGGTGAAATGGTGACTCTGGTAGACAGAATATTGCCCCCTTCCCAAAGATGTCCGAATCCACATCCTTATCCCTGGAACCTGTGATTGTTACCTTCTAGGATCCAAGGGACTTTTATACATGTGATTAAGATATTGAGAGGAGGAGAGTCTGCTAGGTATCCCAGTGTAATCACAAGGGCGCTTACAAGAGGAATGTAGGTCAGTCAAGGTCAAATACAGGGAAGGAGACATGATGACAGACACAGAGATATGTGTATGTGAGAGAATCCAGTGATCCAGTGCATGCATGCTCTTTTGTGTCTAACTCTTTGGGACCCCATGGACTGTAACCCACCAGGCTCCTCTGTCCATTTCCAAGGCAAGAATACTGGAGTGGGTTGCCATTTCCTTCTCCAAGGGATCTTCCTGACTCAGGAAGTGAACCTGTGTCTCTTGCATCTCCTGTGTCTCCTGCATTGGCAGGCAGATTCTTTACTGGTGCCACCTGGGGAATCTATGTGAATTAATGCAAAGGAAGAAATAAAGAGAAAGGTTTAAAACCCTCCACTGCTGGCTTTGAATATGGAGGAGGGGCCAAGAGCCAAGGAATGCTGGCAGCCTCTAGAAACTGAAAAAGGCCAGAAAATATGTTCATCCCTGGAGCCTGCAGAAGGAACCAGCCTGCCAACAGCTTGACTTAGCCCAGTGAAGCCTCCATAACTGTTAGGTAGTAAATTTGTGTTATTTTAAGACACTTAGTTTATGGTAATTTGTTATAGCTGCAACAGGAAACGAGTATAATTACTACAGACTGTATAATAGTAAAAACAAAAATAGGCAGATTGAATACAATATAATGAAATCACAGAGGCTATAATTAGTGAGTTAATTATTACAAGGTTATTTTAATTTAAAGATATTATTCCATCACCTTTTTCTATTCCTACTCCCTCCCTTTACTTGTACCTGTTCCACTAATGTCTGAGTCTAACTAAAATACTTGTAGCAAATTGGGAAAAAAGAAATCGTTGGGAACTCTTCTCCATAACCATTCAACACACCTAATTTATGTAGATTTAGTGTTGTACGGTGAAATATTCTTCACTGAATGTTATTTTACTATGTATTTCAACATTATCTGTCCTCAGAAAATGAAAGAAAAAAACGATTACTCAATTCAGCAGTGTCACTGTGATTCCTGCTTTTCATTTCAAAGGAGCAACAGTTTAATAACATAATAATACCAGAAAGTAAGTCCATTCGTTTTCACTTTTCCTAGCTGCATGTAAGTACCCTTACTCTAATTATAACAGAGAGGTCATTCCTAAGGAATTACTAACCTTCAAATAATATGAGATAATTATTCCCAAGAGAATCAGACAAATTTGTAAGACAAATACAGTTGAAATTTCAGGCATCAATCTCTTTTTAACCATAGCCTGGGAACAAGGGAACTATGAAATATAATTTTACCCCAAGGTCCAACAAATGGCTGCAAGAAAATGATTTCCCTCCTGCCAAAAAAAAAAAAAAAAAAAAAAGGAAAAGAAAAAAACCCCTTTATTTTGGTACATAGTCTAATACTTGTACAGAGTGTTATTTTGTTTAAATAATAATAAAAAAATCCCTTAAGGAAAAAAATCATTTTCTTCCAAATGGAGAGTTTTAGAAATAAATTTAGTGTGTATTTTAGGAACTGTTTGCTCTGTGTTAGTCATCTTAGCATTGAGTCCCTTTGGCATGTAACCAATAGAACACTGGACCAGGCTTCTCATTTAGAATAGCATTTGGCTTGCTGAATGTCTCTCAACTTTTCACTAAAATACACATGAGACATTGGAAGGGGTAAAATGTACATCACTGGCAATAGCTGGAACTCACAGTCAACCCAGAGGTCAAATTGGAGACGGATTTCCTTTAGATTCAACACCAATTATCCTAGGTTTAAAAATGAATAGTCTACCTTCCTGAACAATGCTTATGGAAAGAGAAAACATTTCTCCCTTGGTATCAACCACCTATATCTTGGAGGCAACCCATTAATAGCAGAGTTTCCCAAACTGTTGCGTCTAGGAGCTTGATTCCTAAGGGTTTTCCTCTTGGACAAGGGCCTATGGTCAAAAGTTTGGGCCCTTCTGCAAAATATATCTCTTGAGAAATTCAAAAAGTACATCAGCTATAGTAAAGTTTGTGAGAGTTCTTGCAGAATAAAAACTTTAAAAATATTGTTTAACTTCAAATTTCTGAAGTGCATTTAACCACCTAGCCTATTGTTATCTCATGTGTAATAAAACCTGTTAACACCCTATAGCATCTGTATTTCAAGAAGCATGCTTTGGAAATGCTACCTAAGTGCATAGCTATATAGATTTGGCTTTTATTTTATTTTATTTTTTTATTTTTTATTTTATTTTTTAACTTTACAATATTCTATTGGTTTTGCCATATATCAACATGAATCTGCCACAGGTATACACGTGTTCCCCATCCTGAACCCTCCTCCCTCCTCCCTCCCTGTACCATCCCTCTGGGTCGTCCCAGTGCACCAGCCCCAAGCATCCAGTATCATGCATCGAACCTGGACTTGCGACTCATTTCATATATGATATTATACATGTTTCAATGCCATTCTCCCAGATCATCCTACCCTCTCCCTCTCCCACAGAGTCCAAAAGACTGTTCTATACATCAGTGTCTCTTTTGCTGTCTCATATACAGGGTTATTGTTACCATCTTTCTAAATTCCATATATATGCGTTAGCATACTGTATTGGTGTTTTTCTTTCTGGCTTACTTCACTCCGTATAATAGGCTCCAGTTTCATCCACCTCATTAGAACTGATTCAAATGTATTCTTTTTAATGACTGAGTAATACTCCATTGTGTATATGTACCACAGCTTTCTTATCCATTCATCTGCTGATGGACATCTAGGTTGCTTCCATGTCCTGGCTATTATAATCAGTGCTGCAATGAACATTGGAGTACACGTGTCTCTTTCAATTCTGGTTTCCTCAGTGTGTATGCCCAGCAGTGGGATTGCTGGGTCATAAGGAAGTTCTATTTCCAGTTTTTTAAGGAATCTCTTCACTGTTCTCCATAGTGGCTGTATTAGTTTGCATTCCCACCGACAGTGTAAGAGGGTTCCCTTTTCTCCACACCCTCTCCAGCATTTATTGCTTGTAGACTTTTGGATCGCAGCCATTCTGACTGGTGTGAAATGGTACCTCATAGTGGTTTTGATTTGCATTTCTCTGATAATGAGTGATGTTGAGCATCTTTTCATGTGTTTGTTAGCATCTGTATGTCTTCTTTGGAGAAATGTCTATTTAGTTCTTTGGCCCATTTTTTGATTGGGTCATTTATTTTTCTGGAATTGAGCTGTAGGAGTTGCTTGTATATTTTTGAGATTAGTTGTTTGTCAGTTGCTTCATTTGCTATTATTTTCTCCCATTCTGAAGGCTGTCTTTTCACCTTGCTTAGAGTTTCCTTTGTTGTGCAGAAGCTTTTAAGTTTAATTAGGTCCCATTTGTTTATTTTTGCTTTTATTTCCAATATTCTGGGAGGTGGGTCATAGAGGATCCTGCTGTGATGTATGTCAGAGAGTGTTTTGCCTATGTTCTCCTCTAGGAGTTTTATAGTTTCTGGTCTTATATTTAGATCTTTAATCCATTTTGAGTTTATTTTTGTGTATGGTGTTAGAAAGTGTTCTAGTTTCATTCTTTTACAAGTGGTTGACCAGTTTTCCCAGCACCACTTGTTAAAGATTGTCTTTAATCCATTGTATATTCTTGCCTCCTTTGTCAAAGATAAGGTGTCCATAGGAGTGTGGATTTATCTCTGGGCTTTCTATTTTGTTCCATTGATCTATATTTCTGTCTTTGTGCCAGTACCATACTGTCTTGATGACTGTGGCTTTGTAGTAGAGGCTGAAGTCAGGCAGGTTGATTCCTCCAGTTCCATTCTTCTTTCTCAAGATAGCTTTGGCTATTCGAGGTTTTTCGCATTTCCATACAAATTGTGAAATTATTTCTTCTAGCTCTGTGAAGAATACTGTTGGTAGCTTGATAGGGATTGCATTGAATCTATAAATTGCTTTGGGTAGTATACTCATTTTCACTATATTGATTCTTCTGATCCATGAATGTGGTATATTTCTCCATCTATTAGTGTCCTCTTTGATTTCTTTCACCAGTGTTTTATAGTTTTCTATATATAGGTCTTTAGTTTATTTAGGTAGATATATTCCTAAGTATTTTATCCTTTTCATTGCAATGGTGAATGGAATTGTTTCCTTAATTTCTCTTTCTATTTTCTCATTATTAGTGTATAGGAATGCAAGGGATTTTTGTGTGTTGATTTTATATCCTGCAACTTTACTATAGTCATTGATTAGTTCTAGTAATTTTCTGGTGGAGTCTTTAGGGTTTTCTATGTAGAGAATCATGTCATCTGCAAACAGTGAGAGTTTTACTTCTTCTTTTCTAATTTGGATTCCTTTTATTTCTTTTTCTGCTCTGATTGCTGTGGCCAAAACTTCCAAAACTATGTTGAATAGTAATGGTGAAAGTGGGCACCCTTGTCTTGTTCCTCACTTTAGGGGAAATGCTTTCAATTTTTCACCATTGAGGATAATGTTTGCTGTGGGTTTGTCATATATAGCTTTGATTATGTTGAGGTATGTTCCTTCTATTCCTGCTTTCTGGAGTTTTTTTTTTTATCATAAATGGATGTTGAATTTTGTCAAAGGCTTTCTCTGCATCTATTGAGATAATCATATGGTTTTTATTTTTCAATTTGTTAATGTGGTGTATTACATTGATTGATTTGCAGATATTGAAGAATCCTTGCATCCCTGGGATAAATCCCACTTGGTCATGACACATGATCTTTTTAATGTGTTGTTGGATTCTGACTGCTAGAATTTTGTTAAGGTTTTTTGCATCTGTGTTCATCAGTGATATTGGCCTGTAGTTTTCTTTTTGTGTGGCATCTTTGTCAGGTTTTGGTATTAGGGTGATTGTGGCCTCATAGAATGAGTTTGGAAGTTTACCTTCCTCTGCAATTTTCTGGAAGAGTTTGAGTAGGATAGGTGTTAGCTCTTCTCTAAATTTTTGGTATAAGAACCAGAATATTAGTTCTCTTTCCTCTCCTCTCTTTTTATATTGAGATCAAATTCTTCAAAAATAACTGAGTAAGCATCAGGCATAAAGGAGCTTGTAGTAGAAAAAAAAGACTTAATAGAATAAAATAAGATAAAAATAAAGCCACATGTAATGAAAATGAAGAGCAGTAAATTATACAAGCATTGTAAATGGTCATGTATTCAGTAACTATAATTAAAATGAAAGTAATAAGAAAGTAGTTATATTTAAGCAAATTTTTATGTGTTCATACAGAAAAATGGACAAGAAAGTGTAACTAGAAAAATTCTGAAAAAGAATTATATTGAGAGGCATTGGGTTAACCTGTTTGGCCTCTTTGTATAAAGACAACTTGTAAAACAAACGTAGCTTTGACAGAAAAATAGACAAACTGCCCCCAGTGGAAGAAAATAGAAGATCCACAACTTCCCAGAAAGAAATACACAAGAGCATTCAGCATATGACAATGGTAACCTTTCAAGTTCATAGGAAGAAATCACACTAATCCTTTATACAGTGTTCTCTATATGTCAGAGACTGTCTAATTATTTTACATGTACAAATTATTTCATCCTTACAACCACTTTCCAAAGTAATATTATTTACCTCAATTTATAGATGAAGACTTTGAGGCTAGTGTGTTAGCAGAGTTTGAATTGAACCCCAGGCTACAGATACTGTACTTTTAACTTTTCTACTCATTTAACTATTAGATCATCAAATAATTACTGTCAAGCAAAACCAGGAGGACATAGCTTTATACATACTTTATATGTGGGTAAACATCCATGCATATAAATGATGACCTCAAATCACAGGTGTGTATTTATGTAATAGTTTATCTATTGTGTATATATATGAAAATAACTAGTAGGGAAAGCATCAGCTGGTTAGTAGATCGGGGATTATAAATGAGCCTAATGTTTAAAATTTATAATTTGATATAGTTTCCTAGTATCCTATAATAACATTGCTTTTATGATTGGAAAAAATAGAAATATTAAGAAATGAAACAAGATAAACAATAATCTGATATTAAAATAAAGAATCTACCTGTGATACAGAAGGCCCAGGTTCAATCCCTGGGTAGAGAAGATCCTCTGGAGAAGGAAATGGCAACCCATTCCTTGCCCAGTGAATCCCATGGACAGAGGATCCCAGTAGGTTATAGTCCATGGGGTCACAAAGAGTCGGGCATGACTGAGCAACTAACACTTTGACTTTGACTTTTGATACTTAGTTTATGGCTTCAACTGCAAAAATGATATTAGTTTTTAGGAAACTGTGAGGCTTCCAAACAATGTATTTGTTGGGGATCCCCAGCCCTTGGTTCCTCTTGGTGGCCATTAGTGGCACTTTAGACAGAGAGTTTGAGAAGCACTGGGGTTAGACTGGAAGTAGTGCATTTAGATATGTAGAGTGGTTAAAAACTCAAAAAACTGTGGAAAATTCTGAAAGAGATGGGAATACCAGACCACATGACCTGCCTTTTGAGAAATATATATGCAGGTCAAGAAGCAACAGTTAGCATTGGACATGGAACAACAGACTGGTTCCAAACAGGGAAAAGAATACATCAAACCTGTATATTGTCACCCTGCATATTTAACTTATAGAGCACATCCTGTGAAATGCCAGGATGGATGAAGCACAAACTGGAATCAAGGTTGCCAGGAGAAATATCAATAACCTCAAATATGCAGATGACACCACCCTTATGGCAGAAAGTGAAGAACTAAAGAGCCTCTTGGTGAAAGTGAAAGAGGAGAGTGAAAAAGTTGGCTTAAAACTCAACATTCAGAAAACTAAGATCATGGCATCTGGTCCCATCACTTCGTGGCAAATATATGGGGAAACAATGGAAACAGTGAGAGACTTTATTTTGGGGGGCTCCAAAATCACTGCAAATAGTGACTGCAGCCATGAAATTAAAAGACACTTGCTCCTTGGAAGAAAAGTTACGACCAACCTAGACAGCATATTAAAAAGCAGAGACATTACTTTGCCAACAAAGGTCTGTCTAGTCAAAGCTATGGTTTTTCCCGTAGTCACATATGGATGTGAGAGTTGGACTATAAAAAAAGCTGAGCACCGAAGAATTGATGCTTTTGAACTGTAGTGTTGGAGAAGACTCTTGAGAGTCCCTTGGATTGCAAGGAGATCCAACTAGTCCATTCTGAAGGAGATCAGTCCTGGGTGTTCATTGGAAGGACTGTTGTTGAAGCTGAAACTCCAATACATTGACCACCTGATGCGAAGGGTCATTTGAAAAGACCCTGATGCTGGGAAAGATTGAAGGTGGGAGGAGAAGGGGAGAACAGAGGATGAGATGGTTGAATGGCATCACCAACTCAATGGACCTGAGTTTGAGTAAACTCCAGGAGTTAAGGATGGACAGGGAGGCCTGGCATGCTGCAGTCCATGGGGTTACAAAGAGTCAGACACGACTGAGCAACTGAACTGAACTGAAAAATTATTATGATGATCCCATCACTCTTTCTGGCTAGTGAAATCTGATTCTTAAGACTTCCAATGAAAGAATGATCTTAGACACCATTTTCAGAATCCTCTTTCAGAAAACCCAGGTTTTATGCTGCCAAGCAAATTGTACCTGAAGGTTTCTGGTGAGTTCTGTAATTCCTGGTATCATTCAGGTCCAACCCCAATAAAGCAAAAACATAAAGAAATGGTTTGACAAACCCTGATCAATGTCCTTACCATAGAGCAGACCATCGTAAGACACCTGAGTTGGATAAACAGTCATCTCTTTTTAAAAGATACAGTGGGAAAGAGAGATTGAAGATATCCACCATGATTTAAGACTTGATGATGTTAAAATATTACCTCCCACAGAAGCCTTCCATGGCCCCTCTGTCTGTTGAAAGCCCATCAGTGGCCCCTACTCTGCCTCCTTTAGCCCATCAGCCATAGCACTTAGGATGCTGTGTGGTTAACACTGGTTTTCTTGTCTGTTCCAACTCTCGGCTTGCAGACGTGAAGCACTCACCACGTGGTCTCCATATCCCATCTCTCAGCACAGAGGAAGTATGCTTAGTAGTATGTACTTAGAGAATGAATTGAGGAATTAATGTCTTTTAATTCCACATTAAAATGGACAGTAGGAAGTTCAGGAGTGGATTTCAGGGGATTGGCCGGGGCTGGAGATAAACTCAGATAAACTCAGAAGTCATAAAAGTGATACCACATTTTTCTACAACCTTATAATGCAAAAACTTAATTTTAATATATATTATCTCTACTGAATCCATGAGGTAGATAAATATCATCACAAGCGTTTTCTTAGGTGAGAACCCGACTTGTTCAGTGACGTTCAGCTGGGAGGTTAAAAAAAAAAATGTTAAGAACTGACAGTTATGGAGTACTTTGTGTATGTTAGACACTACTCTTGGCAGGTTATTTATATCAACTCCTTTAATCCACTCAGAACTCAACAAGATTTTATCCCCATTTTAAATGCAGAGGAAAGGGAGGGGAAGAATGATTAAGTAACTTGCCCATGGCCAGAAAACTGGTAGGTAGAAATGGGTTTTAAGAGCCAGCAGGCTGCTCAAGGAATCCTCTAGTTTATATTGAAGCTGAACCAGCTATGGAGCTGGGATCTCAATCAGACTGTAAGTCCAATGCTGTTTCCACTAAAGCACATGATTTTTCTCATCTATCACTTCGGTGCCATCATGTGCAGATCTCATAGTTTAGGATAAGGAAATTAGATGAATGCTAATAAGTGTGAATGCAGCCTATGCATAACTCATAGATTTGGATAAGTAAATAAGATTAATACATTAAAAAACACTAAGAAGAATACCTTTTTCACACAGTGAACACTGAAAAATATTGGCTTTTGTTTCTGGAGTGTTAGACTAGGAACAGATGAACTCTTCAGGAACTTTGTCAGTTTGAGGGGAAAGTTAAAAATCTCTTTGGGGCCCTGGTTTTTAAATTAGTAGCAATAGTAAGCCCCCTTCTTCCCATGATGGGTTGCTGGATGGATAAAACAAGATAATAATTTGGAAACAATTTGAAAAGTGGAATCTTGTACACAAAAATATTAATTGGTTACCTGTTATATGCCATCAAAATATTCATGTTGTGACTTCAACCCAATTCCTCTTGCTCACTGTTGGGGACACCAGTATACTTAGTTTATGGCTTCAACTGCAAAAAATGATATCAGTTTTTGGGAAACTGAGACTTCACAACAATGTATTTGTTGGGAGTCCCCAGCCCTTGGTTCCTCTTGGCTGCCATTAGTGGTACTTTGGAGAAAGTTTGAGAAGCACTGGGTTTAGACTGGAAATAGTGTTATAAGATATGTGGGGGAAAAGTGAAAGTGTTAGTCACTCAGTTGTGTCCAACTCTTTGCCACTGCATGGGTTATACCTTGCCAGGCTCCTCTCTCTATTCTTACCTGGTCACTGGTGGGCAGAAAGGAATGTATAAGCTGGGTCTTTCCTTTAGGACTTGCCCAATCAATCAGGATCGATTCTTCTCTCTAGCTTTTCTATGCTTTGACTATTTTTGCATTAGAAAGAAATTTCAGGAGATCGAGATACAGATGGACCAAAGGGTGTCTACCGCTTTATTCCCTATCTAATGCAATATCCCCTGGATAGTTATCACCTTCATTGCTTTTGGTCTTCAGGCAGAAAATGGTACATTTCCCCAGGGCCTGATTCCACATTTGAGTGGAATATAGATGAATGATGCCTGTACGGAAATCTGTGCTACAGATTCTCAGCAACTGATAGAGAAGAGAACACCTTGACTACTTTTTATAACCATTCTGGGGCCTTACAGAACTGAAATTGAGGTCTTAGAATGAAATCAATTTAATACCTCCTAGGACTCAATCCCACTAGACCTTTGGGCAAGTCCTCCCTTAAGCAATATTGTTAGACCTTAAAGTACATGTCTCTGCACATAGGCAGAGAAACAAACATCTCTCTCAGGCAAGCCAGTGAGCATTCTCAAAACAGTTTGCACTTTTATGCTGTTAGTTTTCCGTCGGTATAAACCTGCAGATTACACAGGTGGAGAGGTGCTGTGTTCCTGCGGTAGCTCACTCAGGAACAATTGCTGCAACATAATATCTTCTGTTTCAATAAGGAATGTTGCACTGCCTGTCTGACACCAGGGGAACTTCAGATCCCCTGGGAGAACTTTCCCGAAAATCCCCTATATCAACCTTCCTTTCTAAATAACACTTCTCTGTGGGAATTGTAGGTTCAGTCCCATGTCAGTAAATGGTCCCCTAATAGCCCTCCATGGCAAAGTTATGACTTATCCCCAAAGAAAAAATGCTGCCTTGTGAGCATGTTTTATTGAGGCTAAGAGTCAAGTCATAAAACATCAGCCCTCACATCTGAGTGCCTGTTCACTAAAACAGTATTTATTTGTACATAAATATTTGTCTTTTCTTTGTAGGGTGTATTTGCTTGTGTATTCAAGTAAACCATATGAGTAAATTTAAAATGTCTAAAGTGTTATAATGGGAATGTAGATTAAGAGCTGATTATTTTGGCTGCTAGTTTTTCAAACATGTGAAACAGCTCCTGGCTTTATCTAAAGAATACACACAGATACAGTTCTCATATTGAAGTTCTCATATTGAAAAGCCATGTAATGCTATAAGTATTAAAATAAATTAAAAGTTGACAGACCACACAGTTCTTCACTGTAAAATTAATTTTTATGTATATGTGTTGGTTTTGTTCCTTATGAAGGAAGACTATTTCTGTTCATTTGATATCATAGAAACATTAAGGCAAGTTAAAACTATCATGTAAATATAAACATTAAGCACTTGGAAATAATGCATGATAAAATGATGTAAGGTCTGTAAGAAGTCCTGTATGTCTGTCTGAATATCTATCTGTTATCTCATATGGTCTCTGAATCTCTAGGGTTTTTTCCTAATGTGTGTTATAAAATTGTCTTCTCTTTAAATTACTCATGCTTGCTTCCTGACTTCCATTAATAGAGCATATGTGTTTCCCAAGTAGAAATATATCTTCTAATTGCTTTCAGTGAAAATTTGAAGTTACTTCTCAAAGTGAGCACCAAGGCAGAATGGGGTTTTCACTGGTTTCGTTTTTTCTCCAAAGTGTCTGTACAGTGAAGCTCTTTTTCTCAGAAACTCCTAGTTTTGCTGAGACACCAAGGTAGATTATTAAAATGATATGCATAAGAAGCAGACGGAAGTAATCTATACTGTGCTTTCATAAGGAAGGATATAAGCGGTCTTGGCAAGAGGGTGTTTGAAAATACATATTCATTCATTATGCTCTTTTCTGTCAGGTGTTGATAACAGGCTCATTACCCTTAAGTTTGAGCTTAAACTTGGAATGTAGTATTTGAAAAGAAGGTGCTGAAAGCAATTTTAAGACTTCTTTATATATCTGCTAAAACTAATTAAATGGAACAGAAGAAGAAAAGAAAAGCTGTCACCTTCGTGCCAAATCAGCTTACTGTGGGTTCTGACACAGACGGGAAACCGGAAAGGAAGTGCAGTTTGGCCCTTAAGAGTGAAAGAAGTTTGGTGTTGGTTTATTCTGCACCCTCAGCAAGGATGCTGACAAGAATTGCATGTGAGATTCTAATGACTCAATGTGAGCTGCAATTTGCTGTCTACAGGAAAGCCATGGGAAATCCACTTTACACAAAAAGATCAGTAAATTAAATTTCAGAAGATTTGGATTTGATATTTGCACATGAATAATGAAGTGAGAACTCTCTGTTAAGAAACTGTGTTACTGGTACTATTTATTTCCAACTGCCCTTAGAAACTAAACAATAATTTGCTGATTGAACAATAAGAACCTCTCACAATTAGAACCTAGGAAATAAAAGTCATCTGAAAAAAAAAAAGGGAAACGCAAAACTCTAGGGGCTGGCACAGATGGGTGCTTACCAGGAGTTGAGGTGGGGGAAGGGGTCACCTATAAAAGGTGTGTGTGTGTGTGTGAATGTTAGTCACTCAGTCATGTCTGACTCTTTGTGACCCCATGGACGGTAGCCTGCCAGGCTCCTCTGTCCATGGGATTCTCCAGGCAAGAATACTGAAGTGGGTTGCCATGCCCTCCTCCAGGGCATCTTCCCAATCCAGGGATCGACGGGGGTCTCCCACATTACAGGCAGATTCTTTAGCATCTGAGCCACCAGGGAAGCCTATAAGAGGTGATGGAACCATTTTTGTATCTTGGACAGCACACCCAGCGGTGGTGTTGGTTGCAGAGTCTGCATTTGTCGAAATTCATTGACTTGTACATTGAAAAGAGTGAGTCTTAGTGTATGTAAATTAGCTAGCAATTTAGTATTAAAAAATCACCATAACCAAAATAGCTTTAAATTAATTTTAAGTTGTAAAATTTCATCACCACTTCTCTTTAAATCTCTTGACAAGGTTTCTGGTTCAAGGCAAGTGGAGGCAAGAAAGACAAGTCAGAGGGAAATTACTTTGTGCCTTGAGAGTCGTTTACCCTGAGTTCTTAGCTGAGCTTTTTAAAAATTATTTTGGAAAAAGTTAAAATACTATTTAAATAATAGGGAAAACAAATATAACAAATACCAGAATGGTCGCCACCCAAAATGAACAAATGTTAACATTTTATTGTTTCTGCATCAGATTTTTATGTGTAGATAGACTAGAACTTCAGGCTTCCCAGGTGGCACCAATGGCAAAGAACCTGCCTGCTAATGCAGGAGACATAAGAGACGTGGGTTCCATCCCTGGGTCGGGAAGAGCCGCTGGAGGAGAGCATAGCAACACACTCCAGTATTCCTGCCTGGAGAATCCCAGGGATAGAGGAGCCTGAAGGGCTACAGTCCATAGGGGTGCAAAGAGTCGGACACAAGTGAAGCGACTTAGCATGCACAGACTAGAACTTCAGAGGTCAAGGTGAAGTCTGCCTTATTCTCCTCTCCTGGCATGCTCTACAACCTCCAAACATTATGCTGAGAAAGAATACGGCAAAAATTGTGGGGAAAATGATGAACGCTGTCTTCAGTAAATGGAATGAGTTAGTCACATTCACCACATAACTACCTCACAGTCAGTGCCCTTGGGAAGGCAGGATGAATACACACATGTTAACATATAAAAGACACATTAGATGCAGGGCAATCACAGCTGACTACGCAGAGCTAAATGCAATCCTGCGAAAGAGCATACTTAGTTTAATAACCAGGGTGGACAGGATTAGTGAACCTGCGTGCCTATTACAATATCCAGTTTTTCCAACTTTTTCATCCACTTCCCCCAAGAACTCCTGGGGTAAAGTCATTCCAGATTAGAGGGAAGGAACAAGACACAACAGATCTGCACTTAACAGGATTAATAAAGTTTTTAACTTTAAAGAGTATCAAACCAAAGAGACCACAAGAGAAAACAAATTTGGGACTAATGCTGAATCTGCCATGTCCATTTAAAACAAAATAACTGTAGATGGCTTTTCAAGTTGCAAAAACTGGCTGAGCTGTCCAAATGTCCCCCCTCCCTCCTTTCTACTGCATACCTGTCTCTGACAAGAAAATTGCTAGTCTTAATCTGAAATAAAGCAATTACCGAATAGAGATGTGTCATATTTATAGTCTGCCCTCGGTGACAGGAATAACTTGCTTGCAACATTGAGAAAGTCACCCAAAATTGCTTTCTTAAATGTTTCGTGGAATTACCAGAGCTGCAGAGTAGAATATTAGCCTAACTTGTTTAATATGACTTATTTATATAAGCACTGGGTGATGTGACTCCATAAGGCTGATGTCATCTTGCCATCAGCTTCACAAACTGCTACATTCCCCCAGGACCATCAAGAACAAGAATTCCTTCTTCAAGACCAAATTCTTTTAAGTGGCATTTGAGATACTACAACTAGATTCCAACTTGGAGCTCCTTACTAGTTTTCACCACACTGAAAGGAATTTTTTGATCCCAGTCACCTTTGTGTGCGTGAAATCCATTATCAGTATTAGTGGTATGGTTTTTCCACTCCACACTCCTGTTCTGGGTGACTTCAGCCAGCCTCGTGGCTTTCAAAGCCATCCATGTGTCTATAACTATGGGCTTCCCCCGTGGCTCAGTGGTAAAGAATCTGCAATGCAGTAGACACAGAAGGGACAGATTCGATCCCTGGGTCAGGAAGATCCCCTGGAGTAGGAAATGGCAACCCAGTTCTGTATTCTTGCCTGGAAAATTCCATGGTCAGAGGAGCCTAGTGGGCTACAGTCCATGGGGTCGCAAAGAGTTGGACACGACCAAGTATACATGCACACGTCTATACCTGACCAAATTATATCTATACCTTTCTCCTGACCTCCAAAGGTATATATCCACTTGACATCTGTGCTCTGAGGCCTGATGCCTCATCACTCAGTGTGTGATTCTCAGATCAGCACCATGGCATTACCTGGGAGCTTGTTAGCATTGTGGGACTCAGGGTACCATCTTAGGTTGACCGAATCAGAATCTGCATTATAACAAGGTCCCCAGTTTCCCATGCACATTAAAGTTTGAGAAGCACTGGTCTGTATCACGATGGAGGATTTTGCACATTTTACCCTGATGATGTTATTTATTTGGCACAACTGTGCTATTAGATTATAAACTCTGCATGGCATGAGACCGAGATTCATTTTGCTTTATACTTCTACCTCCTAGCAGAGGAGAACCTAACAGTAGATACGCAATTTGTTCCATTACTAAAATGCAAATGGATACATTGGCATGGGAGCCTGTTGCATTTGACTGTGGGATGAAAGAAAGTTGACTGACTCATGGTACCCGCTGTTCACTGGCAGAGGCATCGTTGCTCATCACTGTGGATTCATAAGTTTGCATGTAGTACTTCGTGACCAGTTCTAGGAGGGGCTGTATTAGGCTTTAGGATGTCAATTAAGTAATGCTTTTGCAGGAGGTTATCACCAAATAATGCTACAACAACCTCACCCTTTCTCTGGCTTATTCAAAATTTGAATTTGTCCAAGGAGCCAATTAGAGTTGCTGGCCCATTTGTCCTGTTCTAACCTGGACATCTGTACAGTAATTGGGGCATGACTGAGGCTTTTCCTTAAAATATGTGTTTACGAGCATTGGCCTGGGCTTATGCAGGATCACACTGGGCCTGTGTTTTTCAGCAGAGCAGATGAGCATCCGCATTTCACCCTGAGCTAGTGTTTCCTATTCAATTTCCCAGCTTTGTTCCTGTATCTGATACTCATTTAAGAGGACTTCACGGGACCCGCAGGATTCGTGAAAATCAATGGGCAGTAAATTTAGCTCTCGGACAACCTCAGAATGGCCCTCATTTACATCAAGAATTGAAACTGGGCGATGGAAGTAGTAACAGAGGGACCACTAAGGTCTAGCAACCTCAGGAGGTGGGGCTGTTAGCCTGGTGTCCTGGGGGGCAGAGTCACAGATCACTCACGGTGGAGAGGAAGGCTGGCTTTGAAATACAACTTCTATGTAGATGAATACTAGCAGTAACATGTTTTTCAAGGGTATTTTAGGTGTCAGTGCTTATTGTCTATACAAATAAGGTCTCTAGCTGAAACATTATTCCCTGTTTTTCAACTGCTTTTATATCTGTATTGCTGTGTTTTACTTTGGAGCAGACTTTCCCAAATACGTCCGATCCTGAAAACCACCTGGGGAGTTTGTTGAATACTTGCTTTCCTGAGACCCACCCCAGACCTAATTAAGGTTTCCCTGACAACTAATGGGGAATGAGCATTTCATATCAGTTGATTCTTAATTGAATTACCTTCTCTTAAGTGTTCATCTATATTTTTTCTGAGGCAGAGTAGCAAAGCTCCTCTGTTTCTGTTCATTCATCTCTTGAAGAATTTTTTGAGCAATTTTGGAGCCCGGACCCTCTGCTAAGCCCAAGGGAGACAAAGATGATTAAGACTCAACCTCTGCCATCAAGGAGATCAGATTGCAGGGAGACGAGACACATAATAAGATGCACTGAACATAATGTCCTGGGGACCACGTAAGAACTAGACACAAATCAAGCCCTACAGTTTTATGTCTTTAAGAGAAATGATAATCCTACACATTTTAAAATAGAGCCAAAACAAAATTTTCAGGAAATTAGTGTGTCTCCCACGCCACATTAAAATGAGATTCTTTACTTTTTTAAGACCGCCAGAAACAGCTTGTAGCTTGCCCAGCACTTGGCACAAAGCTGGCACAGAACAGTTACTGATGAAACAAATTAATGAAAAGAAAGGTCCGCAAAATTAAGTACTAAAAGCAAAACAAGGGGATTCTTCCAACGAACCATAAGTGAAGAAGACTGGCAGGGCCTCAGAACGCTTGTTCCAGGAGTTCACACAGGGGTTTCAGACTCCTCGCTCACTCTATGTTCCATTGCTGGCTGGCTGATACATTGGTTGCTATGGAATAAAATATTTTGTCCTTCCCATGAGCCACTTTGCTCAGTCATCATGAGCATGGCAAAGAAAAGTTACCCTCATCGGGACTTCTGCTTTTTTTGTTGTTGTTTCTTGCTATCCCTTTTTTCTTCCAAATGCAGACTATTTAATATGAATGTTATTTTTTCCAAACAGGGCATAATGTCTAATGTTGGGCTTTCTACCAGGGGAATATCTTACTAAATAGAGCTTAGTGCCATATATTTCTTAGGCCATAGATTTCATTTTCCTGGAAGGAGTTTCTCATCCACTCTGGAGGGACTTCAGGTTGAAAGCCTTCAGGACAAAAATAAATACATAAATAATAAAATAAATCTAACACTAGTCTCTCCATCTACATTTCCATATAAAGAACCCCAACTGAACCAGAAGTGAACACAAGAATACTTGTGCCCTATCTTATTCTTCCTAATTTTCTAAGTAACTGTATTCTAAGTATCATAGCTGGAGAACAATTAAGGAGAATGCACGTAACTCCATGCCAGCTTTCTAGAAGTTATGATGTAGGTAGTGTGTGCGTGCAAAGTCGCGTCAGTCATGTCCGACTCTGTGCAACCTTGTGGACGATAGCCTGCCAGCCTCCTCTGTTCATGGGATTCTCCAGGCAAGAATACTACTGAGGGAATCTGGCCCTGTTACTTGTGAGCTTTGTGAATTCATATGTTTTAAGCAGAAACGTTCATGTAACAGTTGTGCCCTGACTCTCTCGGAAATCATATAGTTGCTGTGGTCAGAGTCACAGAGCTCCAGGGATTGGTGTCCGTGTGGCAGCAAACCCATCTCATGTCTTATGTCTCAGTGTTTCTCTGATATAGCTGAGAATACCTGGACCTTCCAACAGGAGGACTGTCATCCTGCCAAAAAAAGAGTATTATTCCCAGGCTGTGTGGTCACCACATTTATTTTCATTACTTTCAAATAGTAAAGAAAACAAAAATAATAATTTAAAAAATCTTCAGAGGATAAAATGATATTGATGACAATGATGATACTGATGATGATGGAAGTTGGCATTGGCTAAATGTGACCCAGAAATGAGCTAACATTCATTATATCACAAAATCTCATAAATAAGATATTGTGCAAAAGAAGCAAGACACAAAAGACTATGGTTCCATCCTTTATTCAGAGCTCTAGAACAGGCAAAACTAACCTATGGTGGTTAAAATTAGATCAGTGATTACTTGAAGCAACTGAGGCAAGACTGCAGGAGGGCTGAGAGATCTTTTCTAGGCGGGAGGTAAGTGTGTCTTGGTTGGAATGGGTTGTTACGAGGTTGTGTTCACTGGAAGACCTAAGTACCCAGGGCTTTCTGGTGAACTTTGGAGGTCAGGCTTGTGGATCACACCTCTTATAAGAGTGGTTTCTCAGCCTTTATTTTTACTCATGACCCATCTGCAATGTTTACTTAAAATGCAGATTTCTGGCCTCTTCTCAGCATAATTACACAGAACTCTCTGGGAATGAGAACTTCAAATCTGGACTTCAGACTGTCACCCCACCTGCTTCTAATGCAGAAACCCAAGGCCTGCACCACACTGGTAGGTCAAATGGGCTTCCTCCCTGTGACTTGATGTGTTGGGGACCAGGTATATTTATCAGTGTCTCTGCAACAGTCCACCCCTGCTCAAAGAAAATTTGTTTAGAGCACACAAGAATGGTAAGTGGCTGCAGTTTTGTGTTTGAAGGAAATACTGGAAGGAAACAGTTTTTATCGAAAACAAGACAAAAAGAAACACTACCCTTTGTGGAAGTGACCGGTCATCTCTAGGCCTTTTCCTGAGCAGTGCCGCCTGCCACTTCATTGCAGTATTTGTCCTCTTTTCATGCCCTGATGATTTTTTGTTTACCTGGGGCAACTGGTTTTTAATTGATTTTTTAATAAAGGTATTTCTTGCTCTCTTTCACTCTGATTAAGAACCATAGCATGATCTCATCAGGCTGGACAAGTATTGATGGGCTGGGGGTATCAGGGGGCTAATAAAGAGTGTTATCCAGTATTTTTCAGTGACACATAAAAACTCCCTCATGAAAGATACTGGAGGCTGAGCATCATATAAATGTCATGCTAGAAACAGTGGTATTAGGGTGTATACGGCCAGACATTAGTGATTTCATTAATGCACTGAGACAGGTCTCTCCCAGAGATAAGTGATGGTGAGTGGGCAGTGGAGGGTCAGTGGAAAGCAAAGGAAAAGCCAGTACTAAACAAAGAGTGAGTGAGCCCTGTAGGTCTCTAGTTGTTCTAGATAAGCTGCAGCAATTTAATAAAAATGCTTCAGATGAATAGGAAAAGGAGAACTTAATTCAACTCTTCATTTTTCTATCTTCACCTTCTCTTTTCCCCCAAAACACCGTTTACCATATTTCAAAAGAAACAAAGTGTTGAAAGCCAGAAGTGCTTTCAGATTTATCTTTTTTCTTTTACTCATTAAATCTTTAAGTTCAACCTGATCCACTCTACTTCTTAGATTACTGAGGGGAAGAAGGATGGAGGGTCTGTGAGTGGAATTATTCAGGGGTATCCTCAGCTACTGCCTGGCTTCCATTTCAGTCAGCCAGTATTAGCACAGAGAGCCCCAGCCTTACCATAAAATGACAGTCTGGCTTTGAAGAGTCCAGAAAACACCATTAGGCCAAAGGGCAGGAGAGATTTTGAAACTTTTTTCCAGACTGAAAATGTGGTTTTCCTGTGATATGTGCCCAGTGCTGACCTAGGGCCATGGAATATAGAAAACATTTAAGGCCATCCATCCCCTTCAAGGAGAGACTGGCTGAAGAGCACACACCATGCAGGAGACACACACACACACATGTACACCTATACTTTCACACACCTTTAGATTTCACAGAAGCAGAGAAATGTAACAGCCTTTCCAAAGAGTACATTTTGAAAGTTAAGGTTGACAGTCTGATATGTTAAAAACGAACTGAGAAAAACCACTTTAATGACAACAAAAGATAATTTTCTTTTTACCTTTGTCTCTATTTTCTCATTATTCACTGAATTCATTATTTTCAGGGGATTCTCTGTTAAGCAGGTAGGGACACGTGCTGGTGCCATCTGAATTATTACCATTAATGTAACTCAAATTGTGCCCATAGGCTGTTAGGGCCTGGAGATATTCATGGGGGGTGTGTGTGTTCCTTGTGTTCCTGCAAAATTGGAATCATGCTGTGAGTCACATTGTCAGTCTTGCTCTGTTGCCTTGTCATGAACATCTGCTTACAGTATCATTTCATTCATTCATTCACTTAACAAATAATTATCATGTGTACCCTTTCCATGCTTCAATTTCCCTCTGACACTTCACTTGTTCAGTCTTGGTTTTGCTTTGTTCTATGATTAGAAGCCCAGGAACAGTTGTATGGATAACTTCCAAATGGAAAGGTATTAATACAAAGTGAGAGTGGCTCAGGGTCCCAGATGATGAGTGATCTATAAATATAATAAAGCCATTGACAAAAATTTGGTTTATGTTCATCCTGTACTCTGACCTGAATGTCAGTTAGTTTTCACAGAATAATACATGTTTGCTGAACACATTTAGAAAACACAAATAGGCAAATAAGAAATAAAATAGAAACCATATACATATTTCCATCATTTCCCCTCGGAGACAAAGTGCTGCAAACATCCTTTTGTGTACCTCCTTCCTATCCTTTGTCTGTATACTTACAAATGGGTTTTGTATGGGATTTTGCAAAAATGAGATCAAGGCATATGAATAGTTTGGGCACCTGCTTAGTTATCTGTGTCCTGAGCACTGTTTTCTTTGACATCATTTGAGTAGAGGCAACAGCTGAGGAATTATCTTCCATCCTGTATAAGTGATCATGAGCCTTTGGTTGGCTCTCTGTGGTTTGTGTCTTTTCTGGGCATGCTTTCCCTGCATCAGAAGACAGTGATAGTAATATCTCATCTTTATTGAGCATTTATTATGACGGCCACTTTAATAGAGCATCCCTTGTCATCTTCCAAACAACTGATGAGGAAACTGAGACACAAAGAGGTTTAGAGCAGACAGCAAATACAGGATAGAGCCAAGACTGGGATTTAGGCAGTCTGACACCATGATCGTAAGCTCTGCCCACACTGACAAATGTGTTCAGATCTGTTAGATTTGAATGGGATTCAGAATCCTCAAACCCAACTGTAAAGCTGGTAGACAGCTTTGCCATCACCTGGTACAACCCTCCTGATTCCAATTGGGGGACTTCAGGTGGCCAGACTCTCAAGTCACCTTCTGTTGGTCTTTCTACCCTGCCCTGCTGCCTCCCAGCCATCCCACTTTATTTTTCCTTTTCAAAACTCTGTGATTTGAGTGTTTGGGGACATGAAAGATTAATAACCTCAGTCTGGACCGGGCTGACTGTGGGCAGGCCTTGCGAGAGCTTTTCCCACACTTTGGTGCCAACAGGTCTCGGGCCTGGACTGTACACCGCTGTTATTCTTTCTAGCTCTGGGCCTCTCTGGAGCCAATCAGACCCACCATGACAAACCGAACCAAGGTTTTGAGAGAGAGAGAGAGAGACCCAGGGGACCCTGCTACCCAACTCGTCATGGAGCCAGCTCTGGATGTCTTTACCTTCATTCTAAAACTAGTGTCAGACCAGACATGCTGGAACCTTACCAAGCTGACACTTTAATCTATGTAACTAAATCCATCAGTGAAATACTAATGCTCTCTACATTATTTTTCCTTTCCTAGTCAGTTATTCGCAGCCAGAAAAAGTTTGTCTTGAGGAATTCACTTCCCCCAGGACTTTTTTCTAGTGCCACAGAGTTCAGTGAGAAAAATATCCCTGGGTCCAGAAGTGTCTCCTGTGTGAGCTTTGTGACTGTGGGCCTGGGGCTTCTTGTCTTAGGACCCATCCTTTGTCAGTAAACCAACTGACTTGGCTTAAGTGGATTCTGAATCTCTTCCAACTTTAAAGTATCTGTAGTCATTGCTAGCCTCCATCCAACAAACTCTAAGCCTGCCACAATATTCATGAATTTGTATATTTATTCATTTGTATATTTATTCAAGAGTATTTTAAAAGTACCTGGCCCGTGCCCAGTCCTTGGGGTTGATGAACAGACGTGTAATCAATTCATTTCTGTTGTAATAAGTGCCACCAGTGAAAAATACAAGGAGATATAAATATGTAGTAGGGCCTGACCTCAGTTGGGAGGCTAGGCATGGCCATTGGGTTGGCATCAGCCAGATGACAAAAGAAGAAATGAGCTTTGCAGACAGGAGAACATCAGGTTTGGATGATCCTAGCCCGGGCTGATGTAAAACCATTCAAAGATATGAAAGAGCCCCAGTGGGACTGGAGTTTAATCAATAAAAGGAGTGTGGTTTCTTACTGATCTTAGACTAACATGCCAACTCCTTCCCTGATCATGGCAATGAGGCCCTGCCTAAATCCCCAGCCCTACCTCATGCCATCTTGTGACTCACTCTTTTTAGCCACACTGCCTTTCTTTTTCTCTCCCACATCACTTATTTTAGCCTGAAGACTTTGCAGGTGCTAATCTACTCTTCCTTCTCATCTCACACTGCTCTGGAATCAACTTTACTATTTCTTACCAGAGACCTTTCCTGATCACCCCATCTCAGGGAGGTTAGCTCCTTCCTGTTCTTAGAATCTGTTCATTACTATCCTAGTGCTTGTCATGGCCATGCTTCCTTGTTTACTTGTTTATTCACCTAGGGCAGGTACCATATCTGGTTTGGTCTCCTCATTTAATATTTGGAGTGTGAAGGAGGCTAACATGTAGACAGAGTATAAGCCCTTAAAGGACTGACCAAGGCACTTGGGCTTCGTCCTGTGAATAAAGGCTTCCATACGAAGCATCTCAGGGAGAATGTGGCCATCTCACAAAGCACATGTAGGAGGGCTTTGTGGAGACTAGCTGGGAAAGAGGCATGAGAAGATGTGGAGAGGCCAGACAGAGGTGATGGCAATAGTCTGTGTCAGAGATGAGAGTGGTTTAGATAGGAATGAGGGAATCAACCATGCTGGCTGTACTCAAGGGGTATTTAAGAGACGAGTCCATAAAACTTAGCGGTTCTCTGGATCTTCGGTAGAGACCTCGGTGAGGCTGGGTAGCCAAAGAACAAGCCTCTGAGAACCTTTTTCTCATGACTTCAGGTTTCTGGATTAACTACCGGCTTCTCATGCTGGTCTGTTCATTGCTGACCCACTGCTGGGGCATATATGAATTTTTGGTTTTTAGTTGAAGTCAACTAAATATTGTATGCTTGTTGTATTGTGTTTTTAATCATTTTAAAATGGGAAAAACCATGCAAGCAGATGGCAGAGACTTTATGTAGAAGAGAAAAAAAATTCCCCTATGATGCCATCACCAAATTACAAACTCTTATCATCTGAGAGCATTCTGTTCCTTTTGTCATATAAATTTGTACTATTTTGCACATTCAGGTTTCTCTCCTGTTTGTCATTCAGTACTCTGAATATTTCCCATGATCATCGAATATCTTTATAGCTATCACTTTGAATTGTTGTGTTATAAGTTTTACTCTTAAGTAAATTATATAAAATTTCTATATAAAATTATAGAAAACCAGAGGTGACTCCCAGCTGACTCTTCCCCCAAACCACATCTCATTCCCCAGGGAACCAAAGGCTGGGGGCCAGCGTGCCTCTTTCCACACACTTTGTGAGCATTGGGATATACCAATGAACAGATATACATATATACTTTTTTATTTCACAAAAGAAAGTTTTCTGGATATTATATCATGCTAGCAAACACAGCTATCTCATTTTCATCTATAGCTGCATAGTATTCCACTATATAGACATGCCATAATTTTATCCAGCTATTACTCTGGTCATAGTTATTCACATAAGAATTCGGTAGCAGTCATTCAGGCCTACATGCCTTATACACCCAGGTAGGTGTCTCCTTAGAGTAACTAGCAGTGGAACCCTTGAATGAGGGAATGTGGATTGTAGAATTTGAATGATATTGTCAAATTGTGCTCTATAGGGATTCTACAGTCTACACATTAATCAACAGTTCCTCTTTCTTCAAACCCTCTCCTCAGTCTTGAATACTTTGCCACCAGATAAGACCCAGAATCTCACTGTAATTGTGATAGGTATTTCTTCAGCTCTGAGAGCACTTGACGCTGCTTCATATAGTCAGTCATTAATGCTTTCTGTAAATTGTTTTTGTAAATTGTTTGTTTTTATATATTGTTTGCCCTCCTCACTCCTTGTTTCATTGAAATATTGGGTTTTTTTGCTGTTCTTGTTGATTTGTGAGTTTGCTGTATACTAATAAAATTGGCTCTTTGTGTATATATCACAAAAAATTTGTCCAGATTTGTCTGAATTCTGATTTTGTGTTTTTTCCCCCTGTACCAGGAAGTAAAGAAATAGTTCAAGGTTTTTGTTTATGGTGTTCTCACTTAATGGTTGTACAATTTTCTAGCAATTAAATGCATTACAGTTTAACTATTTTACCATTAAGTGTGCATCTGTTGCTTACAGTTTTTAGGTAATAAAAATACTACTGTGATGAACGACTTTGTACATGTAATTTTTTATTATTTTAGGCAAGAATATATATCTTAAGTGAGAGTACTAGATCATGGCTCTTGATAATACACTGTCAAGATAATTTTCCAAAAAGAAAACCCACAAGCAGTTTATTAGAGTACCAAGAAACCTGTCTGTGTCTGGATGCCTGCTGTTCATTTGTAATATAAAGCTTCTCCAAATGGCCATTGGGTTTACTTTTTAAGAAGGAGAGGGGTAAAGAGTGCAGGAGGGGGAAGAAAGTGGAGGGTAAGGCCAAAGAAGTCTCTTAAGGTTTTTTTTTTTTAAAAAACAATTGGGAGCTACACACATACAATCCACCCCTTCCCATACATCAGTGGCCTAGTACCCCAGGTTTTGAGGGAACAGCTTGGCTCCTCTCAGAATGCAGATACTTCCCAACCTTGGAGTGATCTTTGCAACTCATAAAACACAGAATCCTCCAAACCTGGGTTCTTAGAGTTTTGAGGTCTGTTGTGTTTATCAAGTAAGTGAAACATCTCAGCTGATTTAAGTTGTGGTCAGTGGCCACTTGATTCTATTTGAGCTAATCTGGCTCACCTGACGTTACTTGTGGATTAGGCAGAAAGCTACCCATGGTAAACTGCCTCTTACACAAGCTAACATTTCTTTTACTTATAAAGCCTTTTCTTGTATAAATGTCCATAGACACCTTCATGAACTGAATAACCTCCAGATTTATGTGCTGAAGTCCTGACTTTCAGTGCCTCAGAGTGTGGCTGTATTTGGAGAGTGTATTTGGAGGTGCTAAGGTCGCTGGGAGTGGGCTCTAATTCGATCATGATTGGTGTGCTTATAAGAAAGGAGGGGACAGTCCCAGAAGAGAGAACAGGTGAAGAGAGAGAGAGCAGTCACCTACAAGCCAAGGAGGGAGACCTCAGAAGGAAACGAACCCTGTAGACATCTTCATCTTGGACTTCTGTCTCCAAAACTGTAAGAAAATTTCTGGCGTTTAAGCCAAGCATGGTATTTTGTTATGGTAGCCCTAATGAACTAACGCAGTACCCCCAAATGCAAAGGATAATATAATGAATTTGAGGTACCCACATCCCACTTCAACAACTAACAATAATTTCTCTTAATCATGTTTCATTTATCTCCTCAAATGATTTTTCCTGGGCTCTTCTAAAACAATTCCCAGACATATCCTTCCGCTGATAAATATTTTAGTATGCATTGCTGTTTGAGGGCTTTTTCTTTTCTTTTCTTTTTTTTAAAGCATATTCGAATACCAGGCCATTATTTTTCCTAATGAAACTAGCAATAATTTATTATTATTTATTACCCAGTTCATAGTCAAATTTTCTCAATTGCTTCAAAGAAGGTATTGGTTTGTTTACAGACAGTTTGAATCAAATTTGAAATTCAGTTCATGTATGTGGTTGTTATTTCTCCTAAGTTTCTTTTATTCTAGAACATACCTGGGTCTCCACTCTTTTCTGTGATATAAATTTATGGAAAAAGCTGAATTACTTGCCTTACAGACCACCTCATGTTCTGATTTGGCTGCATATTTCTTCAGGGTATGAACTCAATCCTTTCTCCCAGTTTCTTCTATAATTTGTTAATTAGAGACTTGATTAGATTCAGGTTCTATCAATATATTTGAGGCAAGAGTATTTCAGTGGTGGTATGATTTTGCATTTTAAAAAGTAGAAGCAATTTATTTTCTATTTGAAATACTCTGAACAGCATGTAAAATTGGCTTGGGTAGCTGTGGAGATGGTGATTTTTGCATATTAAGCACCATGCAAGGACAGGAAAATGAGAGAAATAAATGAAAAATATGCGAACATCATCATTTTCACTAGAAATCTGCCCTGGGATGAAACCTTCCTGGCTTTCGGAGCAAACTACTATACATTTTGGAGGTCACAAAGAGTGAAATTATTTTATTTGAAAACCGTGTTGGTGTGGCAGCTGCATAGCTGTAAATATGAAGCATCCAAGCAAGTGTGCCGCGTCTTCACTTTCCAGGGCTTCCTCTCCCCTTGGAAGCAGGACAGCTTCTCGATGGTATTCGTGCCTTTTCCCCATGCTTCCAGAGGTCTGTCCCGCCCTAGGAACTGGGTTTCACCAAAGCATGGATTACAAGAGCAGAAGACTAGAAATGACCTCCATGTCCATCAAAAGGGGACCTGTTGATTACGTAAGGAACACTAAGCAGCCTTTAAAAAGACTTCTGTAGAGTTATAGGTGCTAAGAAGACACGTCCTCCAAAATATACCATGCAGTGAGGAAAGCAGATTTAAAACTGCATAGAAAGTAGGTCACCAATGTTTGTTTATATGCGTGGAATATTATTATAAGAACACATAAGAAACTAGGAAATTGGAGGACTAAGGCACTAGTGTAAAAGATTTGCTTTTTATCGTGGGCTCTTTATGCCTTTTGAATGTGGAGCTATGTGTAGAGATTTTTCAAAAAATTAATGAATTGCTTGGAAACCGGGATGGGCTGAGAGGTTGTCAGTGACGCTGCAGAGCTGAGCTAGTAGTTTTCAGTTCTCATCTGTTTATCAAGCCCAGGAGATGACAGACAGCAGTGGGGTTTTCATACAAAACACTTTCAGCTTGCATTTGCCCACTTTGAAGAGGGAAACCAAACAGACTTTTGGAACAGTTTTCAAGTATCAAACGTGTTCTGTGTTTCAAGGGGTTTTAACTCACAAATAGTCCTTTCTCTGCACTGACATTCCCCACTCTGAGAAACTAAAACAAGTAGCTAGTATCCAAAAAAAAGTATAAATTATGATTACTTCTGATCAAACATGTAATGTCAAGTCTGCAAGAAAGAAAAAGAAACTTCCAAAACAGTGTTAGTGTTTCCAAAAAACATGCCATGTACTTATACATCGCAGGGCACCAGCTAAGGAAATCTATTAATAGAACCGAGAAAACAATAATAGGGGGCCCCCAGGCCTGGGTCATTTTTAAAGATATGAGAATGAGCTCTTGGCTTTATAATTTTAGAGCTGTTAAAGCACCTGCCAGCGGGAATTCTTGGAGAAGGCAATGGCACCCCACTCCAGTGTTCTTGCCTGGAGAATCCCAGGGATGGGGGAGACTGGTGGGCTGCCATCTATGGGGTCACACAGAGTTGGACACGACTGAAGTGACTTAGCAGCAGCAGCAGCAGCGGGAATTCTTATTTGTGGGGATTTTTTTTTTCCCATTACACTATGTGTGGAAAGACATTTTCAAACAAAGTATAAAAACAATTCAAAAAAAAAAAAATCCCAAGTCCCAGCTATGAAGCTTAATAAAATGGTCCAGAAAAACTTTACAAATCTGAAAATAGTTGAAAATAGTCACTGTGTGCTTTTATTAACCCTCAAGCACCCATGCTGTGGGGAAGCTGACTGTAGGAGTAATCATCATAAAAAGCATTGTCAATAAGCACAAGTCATGTAAAGCAGAAAGAAAGAAACTGCTATTGTAAAACAGCACAGATTTAACTTACCAGGGCCTGGAACTCATCCATCACAGTGATGAGGGTGTGTTGCCACTAGAGGGGATGCTTTCTGCTCCAGGCTTCTGGAATCTCTGACTTTCGGTACCATGCCCAGGATTGCCTGGAAGGGCCTGACCCCACCTTGCCGGGCCCTTTATTCTAATAGCTGAGCCCATCTTATACTCAGCCCAAATATTCGAACATCTGGATGGTGGGACGTGGGACTCTTCCTGCAATTCTTTTCTGTCTTAGCTGATCAAATTCCTTGTTCATTGTTTTGGATTAAAGAATGGACACTGGATATACCAAAATGTTATGACATGAAGCATAGCATGGTAATTAAAGGCCCCAGTGATGGAGCCAGAAGGACAAGGGTGTGGAACTCGGTACCACCACCTGTTAGATGTAAAACCCACCTCAGATGCTGGAGTGAAGGTTGAAAACCATAATGCCTGCACCTAACTCCAAAGATGCCTCACTCCAGGACAGGCCCTCCTCTTGGGGGCTCCCGAATCCAATCCAGAGGACGGGCGTGGGCAGTAATCGCAGTGTCAGAGAAATGTGACCTAGGTACTGAGAAGACCGAATGGGAAATCAGGTGGCTCATTTGTGAGGGGAGGACAGAGGAAAGCTTCAAGAAGACTGAGAATTCTGAGCAGATAGTAAGGCATTGCAGGCAAAGATAAAACTGTGTTGAAAATTCTGGAATGCTTGTACCACTAGCTTGCAATGTGTAAGTACTTATTTATGATGTTGCATTAGGTTGCTACATTTGAGGAACTTGGGCAGCTCCAGAGGATCACAGTTTATGGGATGTTTCTTTTCCCCAGGTGCCTATCCCCCACCCCCTGCCACCACCCTGCAGTGATAACAGGGCAGCATTCTCAGCCCTCTTCTGCTCTTTGGGATACTTTATGATCTTGTCTTCTCTGCCTATCTCCTGCTTCATCACTTATTAAGAGGAGGGACTCTTAATCTGGACAAATTACAGGGTATTGATTAGGCCATAGATACTAGTGGGCAGGACCCTTGTGTAAACACAATTATGGCCTCTGTCCTGATTCTCAGGGATCTCTGTCCCCACCCTGGTCCCAGATGTTCCAAGGCATTGAATGCTTTCCACTGACCATGCTGTGTGATTGCAAAGTTCCTCCTCTTGAAGACCCCTGTGAACCCTGGGGTTCTATTCCAGGAGTGGTATTATGTAGAGAAACTCAGTAAATGATGGCTAGATTGAATAATGTTCTACATAAGAGAAGCTCCATCCTCTTGCTTGAATATGCTTGGCATAATACTAGAAGCTGATGCTGGTTTTGACATATTTACGATTTAGACAGATAATGAGTTTTCTTGGAAGGCATTACTGACATCTAGTGTGGATTGTAGATAAATTGGATGTCACAGTTTTGACCTTTGTGGAATGACTTGACATGATTGACCTGTGTAAGTCAGCCAGTGCTTTCCAGCAATACTCTGCCCAGGTGTGAAAACCACATTCTAGTCTGTTCTGAGGCACTAGGAAAACTCATAACGCCTGCTTTTATACAAGCCAACTGGGATTTTAAATGATCCAGACATTTCCAGATTCAGGATCTGGAGAAGATAACCCTCATCAGAGGAGGGTCCCAACATTAGCAGGGCACCTGAAGCAGAATCATCCTTTTACTGGTGCAAATTTCTACAGGTGTGGGGTGGAATTGGGGGGGCAGCCTGACTGCTCCCCCAGCAGCATCTTCCTCCAAGCATGGCTACAGCTCTGTGGAGTGACTTTGGGGCTCATTCCTGCAGGCTCATCCCAGGTTTTGTCTCTTCAGTCCTCCCAAAAACTCCAAGGAAACATGTAGTGAAGTCTGCATTTTATAACTGAGAAAATTAAACAGCATTTAAAAAAAAAAAAATGTTGCACCAAATGACACAGAATCACTCAAAAGTGGACTTGGCAAAGAGAAAGCAAATCTTGGGGCTCCTAGATTCAAATCTTGTGATCCTGACCTCAAACTCTCTCTTATGTGCTTTTGTTTTCTTTTCCCTGACTTTGCCCAGGGCTCACTACCTTCACCCAGGCAGGACTCTGCTTAAATATCAGAAAGACCTGTCCTGACCTTGTTGCAAGAAATCCTCTCTTCCCAACCAGCCTTCTCTTTCCTTCCCTGGCTCCAGTTTTCTTTATAGCACTTACTACCTGACATGTTACCTATTTATGTGTTGATTGTATGGGAACTCCAACTAGAACACAATCTTTATGAGACAGGAACTTTTTTCACTTCGGTATCCCAGTTCTGAAACAAAGTTCGGCACTTAGTCAGAAATAAACACTTGCTACATAAAAGAATGACTACTCAGTAATAATTAATTAGTAAGGACTTCATCAGTGCTATGCATTCATTGATCAAATTCTTATACCAATCTAATAAGACAGGCTATAATTATCCACATTTGGCAAATGAGAAAGCTGCCACTGAGAAAGGTAAAAGAACCTGTCCAAAGCCATAGTTTATTAAGTGGTAAAATTTAGATATAATCAAGGTCAATTTAACCACAGGCCCTAATTCTTTACCACACTCTACTTCCTGCACTTTGAAACTTAACCTTCCAAACCCTCCTCCTCAGAATCTCTACCAAAGATAACTTTACTAAAGACCCTTACTTTTGGAAAATACTGAAAATAATCTCTTATGGATACTTTAATTTGAAAGTTGTTCCCAAATTAAAGGATAATAAAATGCTCAAAGAAGCAAAGAGTGAGAAGAAATCAGTGACTAGATCTACAAGGTGTATGAACAGAGGAAAGCTGCTCAAAGATTTCACTCTTATTTTTGTTTTCATTTAAATGACTTCAGAGAAATAGTTTGAATTAGTTGACAAATTGACTCATTGTAAAAGCTTGAGCAATTTTAAAGTAATATCAGATCTTTGATAAATCAGTACTTGTAGGTATATTTGCCTGGGGACGTGGTTGCAGGGTTGAGGGGAGAGGAAGACTTTCTGTACCCATGCCCCCCATCACCTCCTCACACCAAGATTGCCTTCTGGGAAATCTTGCTGGTACCTGGATTTACATCATTAGCTGTGACTCAGTCTTCTGTTAAAATACATCTCCCAAAGGAGACCTTTGGTCTTCTCAATCTTTCATATGAATGTATCCAGTTGTTCATGAAAACAATTCTCTAATAGGGAGAAAGGTAGAGACCTCATGAAGACCTGCATTCCTGAGTGAGGACAGGGATCAGAAAGAGAGGAGGGGAGAGAAAAATGGATTAACAGTTGTCTCCCTACTTGGGACAATCTAAAGTAGGCATTTAAATGAGTCTGGTAATGCAAATATTTCTAAAAATGAAAGTTTTTCTTTGTAAACTCTGCTAAAAAGGAAACTGAGGCATGTTTAAAAAATGTATTTGAGCAAACATCAGCTTGAATCAGGCAGTATTCAGTATAAACAGACAAAAAGGAGCTCCAAGGAGCTGTACAAAATGAAAGACTTTTATAGTCAGAATGGAATAGGAACAAGGAAGCTAACCAGGCAAAAGATCAAGTCAGTTATTGCAAAGTTCCTTTCCTTTCTGTGGGGCGGTGACCCAGGTTCCATTTCTGGGAGAGCCGGAACTGTACATCTCAGTTTGGTGTCCTGAGGCTTAGTGAAAGCAACTCCATTTGGGGCCTGTGGTCTTGGTTGCAACAGCTCTGAGATCAGGGCCTGGACCTGTTCGTTCAGCCTCTGTCCTCCATCCCTCACAAATGAGCACAGTACATGGCATCTAGTAGAAGCTCAATTAACATTTGTTGAGTCGATGAATGTACAGCTTTTGAAGCATGCGCCTGGCCCTTACTTCCTCTCCTCCTGCCTTCCCATTCTTCAGGCAAAGTTCTGCTTCTCTCTCCCACTGACTTTCTCCCGAGGAGGAGAGTTTCTCCTTTGAATTTCTCCAGCAAATATTTCTATAGATTTTATGAAGAATTTGTCATATAAAGACAATGAAATCTCTCTTCAAAAATTTAAAGAGTTTATCTTTTCTTGTAAAATATCCCATGTTATCTCTATCTCTGCCTCTGGATTATAAGCCTCAGAAAGGTAGTGACTTGACAATTTAGCTTTCTCAAAGCTTGTAACACAAATAAAAATACTGATTGGGTTTTTATAAGAAAACCTCACCTTTTCAAATTCAAGAAAACTAAAGGAAAATGGAAAAACCAAGACACCAGTCACGTTATCTTACTGCTTCGGTTTCCCAAAAACAGGGTTGGAACATCCTGGATTAAGTGGGAATATTTATCATTAATGACACATTGCTCTTAATAACAGTTGACTTTTTTAACGAGTCCTTATTTATCTAGACAAGAACTGTACCATGATACACACACATACTATATTACTTTATCTAAAAAAAATGAGAAAAAGGCCATTACCTGCAAATGCCATAGCATAGCATTATAATAGCTTCACCTTTCTGATTTAGAAGAACTGGATTTGATGGACTTGAGACTAATGAAACATCACTTTCCCTTGGAATTTTTATTAATAGTCTAACAAAGTACAAAATTGATGTTTTTTGAGGTTGCATTGCACATTTAGATCAATTTCCTTTCCAAGAATGAGTTCTCATAATTACTGATCAATGATGTCCTCAGAATTTTTTGTATTTCTTTGAAATGTGTGAGCACAGAAAACATTACTATATATCAACATCTATGTAATAAAACAAACTCCCTACCATCTACCATCCTCTCTGATTGGTTATTATAGGGTAGAAAGTTTGGCAGGGTTTCCCCACCACCACTCTTCAAATAAATCCATGAGGAAAAAAAGAAAATTCGCCACATCAACTGTCAGGGATATATTGTGAGCAGCTGAATCCAGCTTCTAAGATACAACTGTAGTCAGACTGAAGAGTTCATCCATACAATGAGTGTTCTGAACCTTACAGAAACCAGGCTTTATAAGTGATCGTGTATGTGCCACCATTATGACAACCCACAGCACATTAAAGCTCACAATGGCCAAGCTGGTCCCATGGTATTCTAAACAAGAAAAGAATGCACACCTCAACCTAGATGTCCATCAGCAGATGAATGGATAAGAAAGCTGTGGTACATATACACAATGGAGTATTAGCCATTAAAAAGAATACATTTGAATCAGTTCTAATGAGGTGGATGAAACTGAAGCCTATTATACAGAGTGAAGTAAGCCAGAAAGAAAAACACCAATACAGTATACTAACGCATATATATGGAATTTAGAAAGACGGTAACAATAACCCTGTATACGAGACAGCAAAAGAGACACTGATGTATAGAACAGTTTTTTGGACTCTGTGGGAGGGGGAGAGGGTGGGATGATTTGGGAGAATGGCATTGAAATACGTATAATATCATATATGGAATGAGTCGCCAGTCCAGGTTCGATGCACGATACTGGATGCTTGGGGTTGGCGCACTGGGACGACCCAGAGGGATGGTATGGGGAGGGAGGAGGGAGGAGGGTTCAGTATGGGGAACACATGTATACCTGTGGAGGATTCATTTCGATATTTGGCAAAACCAATACAATAGTGTAAAGTTTAAAAAATAAAATAAAACAGTGAAAAAAAAAAGACAATGCAGGGCTCCCCTGGTGGCTCAGTGTTAAGAAATCCGCCTGCGAAAGCACAAGGCGTGGGCCGATACCTGATCCGGGAAGATCCAACTTGCCTGGGAGCAACTAAGCCTGTGCACAAGTACTGAGCCTGTGCTCTAGAGCCTGGGAGCTGCAACGGTGGAGCCCACGCACCACAACTACTGAAGCCCCGAGTCCTAGAGTCCATGTTCTGCAACAAGAGAAGCCCCTGCAATGAGAACCGCGTGCCCCACAACTAGAGTGGTCCCCACTCACTGCAACTAGGGAAAGCCCACGCGGCAATGAAGACCCAGCACAGACAAAAGCAAATAAAATTATTGTTTTTTTAAAAGACAATGTAGACTTAGGAAATCAGATTTACTCTCATATGTGGTGGTTTTGAGGTAACGTGGAAATAGAATTGTATTTACACTTGACATTAGAAACATTTTTGAGGATAATTTTGCTCCTCCTCTCCAGGAAACATGGTCTTCGGGGGATACAGAGCCGAGTAACTAACTTTCTTTTCTTCAACCCCAACCCGTCATCACCTTCTACTGAAACCACAGGTTTTTTAATGCTGTGTCCAGAGACATGTGGAAGGTCTCTCCTTTGAAAGGCAACTGTTCTTCATTAGTAGTCAGACACTGTTTAAGCAAGCTCCACGTGTGTTTAATCTTTGCAGTAATTTTCTGGGTCGGCACCTTTATCATCATCCCATTTTACAGACTAGGAGACTGAGGGATAAAGAAGTCTTACCCAAGTTACTCAGCTGAGAAGTGGCCAAGTCAGCATTCACACCCAGGCAGCCTGAAGACAGAGCCTGCCCCAGCTCTAAATCCCTGAACACATCCTTTTCATAAACAGCTAACACAGGGGGAAGCTTCTCCTAGACAACTAGGATCCTCCCCCAGCCCCAGCCCACTCATGTGGTTAGTCTTATTTCCTTTCACTGAAAGTAAACTTAAGGATGATATCAACTTGGATTAAAAGTCACATCCTTTTACTCTTATTTTAGCTTGTTGTGTAATCCAATACCTTAACAAAAAACTGCTAAAAAGGCAAAACGAAACTAAAAATATCAAAGTATGTGTCACTGTTGCATTATTCTCTTAGAAGCTTTGGTTCTGCTTAAGATCTTATCCTTTTCCCCATAAGCCCATTTGGGAAGGCGGCAATATGTCTTTTGGCTCTTGAATGCTACTCGCCTCCGAACCTCATTATGGCAAGTCATTTTCTGAAGCTGGGCTGCAGCTCTAGACAAATGATTGTATGAAGTTTTAAATAAACATACAACATTTACATTATGCTGTTTCTTGAAATGATTTATTGTCATTTTCTTCTTTTAGTCCTGCTCTCTGGACATAAAAGACATGAGCTTTTGTTGTTTATACAAACCAAATCCTCTGTTTGCTCTGATTAAGCATTCTATGGGTCTTTAATACAGCACAGGCTTTAGATTTGGGATTATTCCCTATGGGAGTGGTGGAATTAAATACATTTAGCTAGCGGAGATAAGAGAGGGCACCAGAGTTTAATTGCCATTAAAATAGATAGGGTAGGTCACAAAAATAGAAGGCAGGAAAACAGTCTGTTCTCCTTTTCTGCTGTGGTAGATGAAGTTCTATGATTGTGTGAATTGTAGCCTTGCAAAGTCTCAAAGTTAATGGCCTGGAAGATACAGGAGAAAGGTGGAAATTGTCCTGGCGGGACAAGTGCGGTCCTGAGTTCCTAAAAAGCCTTGTGCTTAAGAAGATATTACTATTTAGAGAGGGAACTTTAACACTGCCCATTGTCAAAAGGATTCTACTTTTTCTGAACTGGATGTAGTTGGCAATTAGTAGAAACAATTATATTATCCCAAATTTCCCTGCCTCTCAGAAGGCATCTTAGAAATGTCGAGAGAGAAACCACCTTCTGTGGTCCCCGACAGTGACAGAACAGAGAGGAGATTTTCATCAATGATTACAATTGTCAGGTTTTTATGTTTCACGCTTTCAGAATTGGCTGATCTGCCAGCATTTTTTTTTTTTTTTTTTCGTTCCAATACCCATGGGTATTGTAAATGAGTGTAAATTGTCACACTCCCCCAGAAGCAACACTTGTTGTCGGCCACAGTTATGGGGTTGGGCAACCTGTCCAGTTAACTCATCTGGAACAGCTAGGATGGAAGTGGTTTTTGTTTTTTTTTTTTAATATAATTGTGTGAGTCATACATATTTACACTTCAGTTTAGAAATCTTTAACTTTTCTGATTTATAAGTTTAAAATCAGGCCCCAAACACTCCCTTTAGCAGTGCATGTACTAAAATTTGAAAAACCAGCTGGGAGAGAAAAACAAAAAGTGCCATTTTGAAAAGTAAGAATCAAGAGAAGCACCTCAGAAAATAGTTTATCAGAGAGGGGGAACTTGAATTAAAAATATATTGGCTGATGGCACTTATTTGGAATTCTAGAAATGGCAAAATTCATCTATAGTGACAGAAAGCAGATCAGCAATTGCCTGATTTTTAAAATCCCTGATTCTAAACTTATAAATCAGGGGAGCGAAGACAGGCCATGGTGGCAGAGGGGCAGGGCAGCTTTGAAGGGTGCTGGATATGTTCTACATCTTCATCATGGTTAGCAGCACAGTTTAAACTCCTAAAACCATACACCAAATGAGTGCAATGTGTTGCATGTAAATTATACCTCGATAAAGTTGATTTAAGAACTATAAACTGGCCTAAGTTACTGAGAAGCCATGGGAAACCTTCCTAAATCATCTTTTATTTTAATATAAAAGAAAACACTTGAGCTAATACTCCAGGAGTCATTAACGGCAGACTTACCCACCCCAACACCCCCGCCCCCCATCCCCAACAAGAATCGTGTATATCCATCAGCTTTAAGAGCTGCGGCTGACAGGCTGGGCTGTTACTGCCAGCTGCTATCTGAGAAGTTTGGGGCTGGCTCTGCCCGTAGAGGGCAAGCAGGCTGCTCTCCCCCAAGCGGCTGAGCTTTCCTTGCCGCGCACACGTCGTGTGTTTCCTTCTTGGGAAGGAATCGCAGGACACCCACTTGAATTATAAGCTGTGCTTTCATCTGCCACGTGAACGTGGAAATAAGTATCTATCAACTGCGTGCCAGCGCGTCTTCCTTTTTCATTCCCCAAGTGGCACTTCGGGAATATTATCGATGTTTTCGTTCATCTAGGCCAGTTAGATGCGGGAGGAGGAAGGTGCTGAGCTATTCTGCGAGGTGGAGGCGAGGCCGTTGGGGAGGAGGAGGGAGGGGGACTGGCCTGTGGCTGCGCCCTGCTGGGCGTCCCGGGACCCTGCCGGCCTGGCCCGGCCCCCCTCCCCCAGCGCCAGATACCTTGCCCGCCCCAGAGACGCACTCTATCCCTTGATAGATGCGGAGAGTTTGGGTTTTGCGATTCAACAGTTGATAGTGAGCATTCCCCCCAGAGGAGAAGCCGTCAGAGCCTGGCCGTTTCTCTCTCTCTGTGGTCCCTCAGGGTCTTGGAGTGTTTACACTGAACTCCAGGCCAGCAAAGAGAATTTACAGCCTTATCATGGAATTAAAGGCGCTGTTGGCCTGGAGGGGGAGGGGCAAGGGGGAATGGGGGGCGGGATCTGTATCTCTCTTGCTCCTTTTTCAGGGGACACTTTTGGCTTCATGTGGAGGCAGATTATTTTATCCTCTTTCTCCTCCTCTGCCTGCTGTTCCTCTTTGAAGATTTTCTGTCATGTTTATTGGGATAATGAGGGTTTATTTTTTACTTCTATTCCAATATTAATGTTAGGAAATGATTTCTGTAGGAAAATATCTTAAAAACCACAAGCTAGGTTTAATCGGTGTAAAGATCGCTACAGCTAATATCTCTTTTTAAAAACTTTGACTATCAAGCTGATAAGAATATTTAAAATACAGGTAAAGTATGAAGAATAATGATACAATGAGTATGTAGTATAAGGACATAAATGTTGCCTTTCAAGATCTTTGAACTCCACTCTAATCCAGTGTCCCCATCTCCTCCCATCTGAATTTTTTTCAATTAGCAGCCCCTTATGATTTTAATAGGGACGCTCCAGTAATCCCATGGACAGAGGAGCCTGGCTGGCTGCAGTCCATGGGGTGGCGAAGAGTCTGACACGACTGAGTGACTAACACTTTCACTACAATTTTAATATGTAATTTTACTATGTGTGTCCTTCTGTAAAAAAACAATAATAACTTTTTAAGGATTTCTGCATGTTTTGGACTTTATATCAGTCAGTCAGTTCAGTCGCTCAGTCGTGTCCGACTCTTTGCCACCCCATGAATCGCAGCACGCCAGGCCTCCCTGTCCATCACCAACTCCCGGAGTTCACCCAGACTCATGTCCATCGAGGCAGTGATGCCATCCAGCCATCTCATCCTCTGTCATCCCCTTCTCCTCCTGCCCCCAATCCCTCCCAGAGTTTTCCAATGAGTCAACTCTTCGCATGAGGTGGCCAAAGTACCGGAGTTTCAGCTTTGGCATCATTCTTTCCAAAGAAATCCCAGGGCTGATCTCCTTCAGAATGGACTGGTTGGATCTCCTTGCAGTCCAAGGGACTCTCAAGAGTCTTCTCCAACACCACAGTTCAAAAGCATCAATTCTTTGGTGCTCAGCCTTCTTCACAGTCCAACTCTCACATCCATACATGACCACTGGAAAAACCATAGCCTTGACTAGACGGACCTTTGTTGGCAAAGGAACTTTATATACATAGAATCATATTATACATATTCTTTCCGGCTTGCTTTCATATGACACTGTGTTCCTAAGAGTTAGCCATTTTGCTGCATGGAGCATGGTATATGATTCACTTATATTCACTGCTGTTTTCATCATTCTGTTGTTAGTGGAAATCTGGATTATATCCAGTTTCTGCTGCTGTAAAGATTTTATACATTTTTCCTGGTCATCACTGTAGAATTTCTCTTGGGAGTGGAATTACTGGGTTTGTGCATCTTTATTTACTGATGAGGCCAAATTATTCTCTGCACTGAATGTATGGATTTACTCTCCCACTGACATACAGTGTGTGTGTGTGTGTGTGTGTGTGTGTGTGTGTGTATATATAAATTGTGCATCCCTTCACCAATACTTAATTGTATCTGATTATTGTTATTTTTTGCCCATTTAGTGGTAACAAAATGGATAGTTCCTGTGATTTGCTCTTGACTCGCTCAATAGTGAGGTATTTTTATGAAGGCCATGTTCTCATTGTCCATCTGGATTTCTTCTTCTGTGAGGAGTCTGTTTTCTTTTCCATTGCCCATTTTTTCTTGTTATGTATTTTACAAATATCTTCTCTTGATTCGTGGCATGTCCTTTCACTATCTTAATGGTAAACGTTGAACTGAGGTTGTTAGTTTTAATGAAGTTTAATTTAGCACTTTGTCTGTATAGTTCATGGGGTCTTTGAGTCTTATTTAAGAAAACCAAACCTAATCCCAGGTTATAAAAATAATCTCTTATATTGTCTTATAAGAGTTTTATGATTTTACCCTGTACGTTTAAGTCTTTAATTCACCTGGAATTGATTTTCATACGTGGCATAAAGTATAGACACAATTTCATTTTTTACCATACGGATAGTCCCAGCATCATTTATTGAAAAGTTCCTGAAATGCAATGGCTACTGTTATAAACTAAGTATGTATGTATTTTTTTTTCTGTTCTTTTGCTCAATTTGTCCCTAAATTGATACCATACTGAATCAATTATTGTTTCATTGTAAATGGTGCTATCTATAAAGTTAAATTTCCCCTTGACCCCTTGATTTTCCATATAAAAATTAGAGTCAGCTTCTCAATTTCATAGGAAAATAAACTTTAGGGGATTTTATTGCAATCAAGTTGAATTTAAGGAACACTGACAATTATGTGATGTTGAAATTTTCAATCCATGAATATAAGATTTAATTTCTCATATTTTCAAAAAGCTTTATAATTTTATTCATAGGAGTTTTATACATCATTTAAATTCACTCCTATAATCTCTCTGCTTCTGAAGATGTATTAATGGCATCTTCTCAAAAATTATATTTAACTATTAATATTTAATGCTAGAGTATAGAAATGTGATTGGTTTTTGTATATTGGTTTTGTATTAGGCATTTTTTAATTCTGTATAGATTATTTTCTTCTACACGATGGTTTTATAAATGGAATATAGTTTTGTTACTTTCCAGTGTTTATACTTTTTATTTTTCTTGCCTAAACTTCTCTGTAGTAAGGCTGAATTTTTAATAGCAGGCAGTGTTGTCTGTTTCTGACTTAAAAGAAAATGCTGTGAACTTTTCACCATTAAATGTGATGTTTACTATAGATACCCTTTATCAGTATATAGTAAGTATAGTTCTTTCCTTCTTTAAGAGGTTTTTATTATGAATGTGTATTCCATTTTGTCAAATACTTTTGAATTATTGAGATAAGCATGTGATTTTTCTCTGTTACTGTAATGAGTGTCTGTAGTTGATTTTCTAATGTTAAATTAACCTTGCAGTCTTAGAAAAAGTTTCATCTGCTAATATTTTTCTTAGGATTTTTTCATCTAATGTTTAAGTTTTATTTCTTAAAAGAAAATAATTTTACTGATTCTTATCCAGTCTTAATGATATTTGAACTTTAGAAGAATTATTAACACTATATTCTATTTTGGGACCTTGAAACAGATGCATAAAAATAAAAATCTTTTATGAGCATTCTGGAAACATCCTGTAAGGTTATTATTTCACTCTCCAAGCATATTCTGTGTCTTTTGCCTTTCAAACCTTCAACACATTTGAGCAACTTTTGAAGCAGCATGAGAAAAAAATTAAATTTCTTAGACTACAGTAAGGTGATATATGTAGATACAGTATTTTCACAAGTTTCTAAGCACTTTTAGTCATAAAGAAGCTTCCAGTACTATACATACTATTCAGATGTATAGTATTTAGTTTATTTCTATACTTCTAAGTAACTGTTCTTATTAGATTGCCATGTTTGCCTGACTTTTCCTCACAATTGAGCTACAAAGGTTTTTTTTTTTAGTCTTTTAAAAAAATTTTTTTGTATTGAAGTATAGTTGATTTGCAATGTTATGTTAGTTTCAGGTGTGCAGCAAAGTAATCCAGCTATATGTATAATCTTTTCTGTTATGGGTTATTACAAGATATTAAATATAGTTCCCTTAAATATTTGAGTGCTACACAATAGGTCCTTGTTGTTTATCTACTTTATATATAGTAGTTTGTATCTATTAATCCCAAACTGTTTGTCCATCCCTGCCCTTTCTCTTTGACAGCCATAAGTTTATTTTCTATGTCTGTGAGTCTGTTCCTGTTTTCTAAAGTTCATTTGTATCATTTTTTTAACTTCCACATATAAATGATAACATATATTTATCTTTCTCTATCTGACTGACTTCACTTAGTATGGTAATCTCTCTCTAGGTCCAGCCATGTTGCTGCAAATGCCATTATTTCGTTCTTTTTATGGCTGAGTAATATTCCACTGTATATATGTACCACATCTTCTGGATCATTTGTCTGTCAATGAACATTTAGTTTGCTTCCAGGTCATGGCTATTATAAATAGTGCTGCTTTGAATATTGTTGAGTTCAGTCTCTCAGTCATGTCCGACTCTTTGCGACCCCAGGGACTGCAGCTCACCAGGCCTCCCTGTCCATCACCAACTCCAAGAACTTGCTCACACTCATGTCCATTGAGTCGGTGATGCCATCCAACCATCTCATTCTCTCACAACCCCTTCTCCTCCTGCCTTCAGTCCTTCCCAGCGTCAGGGTCTTTTCCAAAGAGTCAGCTCTTCGCATCAGGTGGCCAAACTATTGGAGTTTCAGCTTTAGCATCAGTCCTTCCAGTGAACACCCAGGACTGATCTCCTTTAGGATGGACTGGTTGGATCTCCTTGCAGTCCAAGGGACTCTCAAGAGTCTTCTCCAACACCACAGTTCAAAAGCATCAATTCTTCGGCGCTCAGCTTTCTTCACAGTCCAACTCTTACATCCATACATGACTACTGGAAAAGCCATAACTTTGACTAGACAGACCTTTGTTGGCAAAGTAATGTCTCTGCTTTTTAATAAGCTGTCTATGTTGGTCATAGCTTTTCTCTCAAGGAGCAAATGTTTTTTAATTTCATGGCCACAGTCACCAAATGCAGTGATATTGAAGCCCAAAAAGGGAAGTCTCTCACTGTTTCCATTGTTTCCCCATCTATTTGCCATGCAGTGATGGGACCCGATGCCATGATCTTAGTTTTCTGAATGTTGAGTTTTAAGCCAACTGTTTTACTTTCCTCTTTCACTTTCATCAAGAGGCTTTTTAATTCTTCTTTGCCTTCTGCCATAATTTGAATATTATAGGGCATATTATCTTTTTGAACTATGGTTTTCTCCAAATATATGCCCAGGAAGGGGATTGCTGGATCGTATGGTAACACTATTTTTAGTTTTTTAAGGAAACTCCATACTGTTGTCCATAGTGGTTCTAGCAATTGACATTCCCACCAGCAGTGTAGAAGGGTTCTTTTTTCTCCACACCCTCTCAAGCATTTATTGTTTATAGATTTTTTGATGATGGCCATTCTGACTGGTTTGAGGTAACTCCTGATTATAGTTTTGATTTGCATTTATCTTACATTTAGCAATGTTGAGCATCTGTTCATGTGCTTTTTGGCCATCTATATGTCTTCTTTGGTTAAATGTCTATTTATATATTCTGCTCAGTTTCTGATTGGGTGGTTTTTTTGATACTGAGATATGTGAGCTGTTTTTAAATTTTAGAGATTAATCTATTGTCATATGCAAATATTTTGTCATTCTGTAGGTTGCCTTTTCATTTTGTTAATGGCTTTCTATGCTGTGCAAAAACTTTAATTATGTACCACTTATTTTTATTTTTCTTATTCTGAGAGGTGGATCAAAATATCAAAGAGTATTCTGTGTTTTCCTCTGTTTTATATGTTTATAGGTTACATTTAGGTCTTTAAGCCATTTTTAGTTTATTTTTATATATGGTACTAGAAAGCGTTTTAATTTTATTCTTTTACATGTAGCAATCCAGTTTTCCTGGTACCACTTTTTGAAGAGACTGTTTTTTTTCCATTGTATATTATTGCCTCTTTTGTCAAAGATTAATTGATTATAGGTATGTGGGTTTATTTCTGGGCTTTCAGTCCAGTTCATTGATCTATAAGTCTGTCTTGTGTGAGTACCATAATGTTTTGATGACTGTAGCTTTATAGCACAGCCTGAAATCAAGGCACATGATTCCTCCAGCTCTATTTTTCTTACTCAAGATTGCTTTAGCTAGCTATTCAGGATCTTTCGTGTTTCCATACAAATTTTAAGATTTTTTTTTTGTTCTAAATCTGGGAAAAAAAAAGTCACTGGTAAATTGATAGGGATTGCATTGGATTTATAGATTGCTTTGGGCAGTATATTGAATCTTCTACTACAAGAATATGGCATATATGGCATATCTTTCCATCTGTGTCATGTTCAGTTTCTATCATCAGCTTCTTGTAGTTTTCAGAGTACAAGTCTTTTGCCTCCTTAAATAGATTTATTAGTAGGTATTTTATTCTTTTTGATGTGATGATAAGTGTGATTGTTTCCTTAATTTCTCTTTCTGATCTCTCATTGTTGGTATATAGAAATGCAAGAGATTTCTGTGTATTAATTTTGTACTCTGAAACATTACCAAGTTCATTGCTGAGCTCTAGTAGTTTTCTGGTAGCATGTTTAGGATTTTCTATGTATAGTACCATGTCATCTGCAGATAGTGACAGTTTCACTTCTTTTCCACTTTGGATTCCTTTTTATTTCTTTTTCTTCTCTGGATGCCACGGCTAGAGCTTGTTTGTCTGATTGATTTCACTTAGTATGTTAATCTCTAGATCTATCCATGTTGCTACAAATGGCATTATTTCATTCTTCTGTATTCTGATTAACATTTATGTACCACATCTTCTTTATCCATTCATCTGTTGATGGACATTCAGGTTGCTTCCATGTCTTGGCTGTTGTGAATAGTGCTGCAGTGAACACTGGAGTGCACGTATCTTTTTGAGTTCGAGTTTTCTCTGGCTCTGCAGTCTCTAGTCCTCATCTGTCTTGCTCTGGTAGTTGTGCTGTGTGTTCTGCCCACGGAGCAGGGTGCAGTCCATAAATAGGAACTAGCGCTGTGCTCCTGGATAAAGACGCAGCGTGGAGCAGTGGCTGAAGCCATTCTGTCAGGCCTTCAGGCTTCTTGACAATCACTTAAGCATTCGAAAACATTTGTCTAGCTTTGCAGTCAGGCTTCCATTAAGGAGGAAAACGGCACGGAGTTAAAGATGCACTTTCCAGAAAGCAAAGTAAAGAGCAGATCCTTCGTATGAATTCCTAAGATAACATATACTTCAAGACATGGTTCAATCTGGACTTTTCCCCTATGCCTACCAATTGACTTTTTAACATTTTTGGCTGCATCAGCTCTTGGGTGCAGCGGACGGAGTCTTTGTCGTGGCCTGCAGGCCTCTCAGGTTCCTGAGCACGCTGGCTCAGTAGTCTTGGCCTGAGGGCCTAGTTGCCCATATATGGGGCCTTAGTTCCCTGACCAGGGATTAAACCCACATCCCCTGCATTATAAGGCAGATTCTTAACCACTGGATCACCAGCAAAGTCCCCAGTTGGCTTTTAGGAGGAATCAAACCTTTGGTTTTGTTAGTCACCCCTTTTGGTCTGACATCACTTTTACAGGGGCAGGCCTGAGACCCTCCATTTTATTCGAGAGTCACTGGACATGGTTGTTTGGAAGTGAGACGGCTTGAACATGGCCATTATGTGGAAAAGTTTTGGAAAAGTGTGAGCATAGATAAAACAAACACCATTTTGAAACCTGAATCTATTGACATTGGAAACCACAAAGTTATCATTTACCAAGTAATGCTTCATAGCTGGCCATTGTTCATCTGAACAGTGGTGGCAGAGCACACGACTCACTTGCAGCCCCTAATCAGCGTGGCTGTGAGGGGACCCGCTGCCCCCTGTCTACAGCCCAGTTGCACACTGCTAAGTTTACTACTACAGGGGGAAAAAAGAGGTAGGGGAAATCACCTGGGTCTGAAGGTATGACTTCCGAGCTCCATGAGAAGCCCTTGACATGAACTCGTAGAGTCAGGCTGTATGTTATTGATATTGCTAATTTAAAATAATATTCTAGTCAATGAAAACCTCTAAGATTAGAGACACATATGGACACCCTGTATTATGTTGAGTTTAATCAACCATAAGTGACTAGTATAATATTTTGAATTTGCTTTAACATACTCTAGCAAAGGGAGTAAAAGGTAGAAGTGAAGATGATATGGAACAAGAGTGGCAGAATGTGGACCATTATTGAGGCTGGGGGAAGGAATAGATTCATTATACAGTTCTCTCAACTGTTATGAAGGTTTAAAAGTTTTCCATACTGATTGTTCTTATTCAAATGGAAAGATCATAATATCAACCTTATGTTGATAACACAAATCAACTTTGGTTCCTGTCCATGGCAGATGACTTATGGCACTGCTTAGATCCCCTTCAGAAGGGAAAGCCTATTCTCCCCCTGCTGAGCGTGCTCCACACTGAAGGCCCTCTGCCCCCAGTCCTTTACATGGGTTCCGTTTGCTGAGAAGAAAGACCTTCATCCAAGGTTGCACACTTCCTGGGACAGCCTCCTCCACTGACTCACTGATGTGGGATAATAAGACCTGGCCTTCTCACTCCAACATCCCAGCTTCAGCTTCCATTAAGATTGCATCGTGGCTCTTTGGCTCCCTCTGGCCAATCCCCAGCTCCTCTCCAGGTGGTGATCCTAAGAGCACTTCCTAATAAACCTCCTCAATGCTCACCTCTGATTCACAGCCTGCTTCCTGGGGGAACCCAGCCCTGCATACTACTATAAACACAAAGTCAGAGAATGTTAGTGATGAAAAGGACTTAGGTGCTTTCTTTCTTAGTGTAAACCCCTCACTTCACAGGTAAGGAAATTGCACACAAAAGAAAATACATGACTTGATCACTACCATTCACTTAACTGGTTGGTGCTAGCATTAAAATGGCAGAACCCACAATTCCTTAACTCCCACAAGCCAGTCCACTGCCATGTTCCAGACATTTCTCTGATTCACATGGACCATTTCAAAAATAACCAAGTTTTGATATTTTTGATACTGTGTGGTCTTGCAGTGTGGTGGCCAAGGGACATTAATATATCACATAATTCTGTCTGCTTGTAACAGAATAGTCAATGAAGGGTTGTCAGTAACAAGCATATTTAGTTTTTCATGTACCTGGAAGCGGAGAAGGCAATGGCACCCCACTCCAGTACTCTTGCCTGGAGAATTCCGTGGATGGAGGAGTCTGGTGGGCTGCAGTCCATGGGGTCACTAAGAGTCGGACATGACTGAGCGACTTCACTTTCACGCATTGGAGAAGGAAATGGCAACCCACTCCAGTGTTCTTGCCTGGAGAATCCCAGGGACGGCGGAGCCTGGTGGGCTAATGTCTATGGGGTCGCACAGAGTCGAAGTGACTTAGCAGTACCTGGGAGGTGAGCACAGTAGTTAGAGATGTCATCCAAAGCTCAGATTCTTTCCTTTCTGTCTTTCTGTTATAATATGCTCAATATATGCACTCTCTATATGTATAAGGACGGGAAGACTTTCCATACACCCCTTCCCCCATACATGCATTGCCTCCCCCATTATCAACATTTCTCACTACAAAGATACATTTTTTAAAAATCAGAGATGAACCTATATTAACATATAGTAATCACCCAAAGTCCATAGTTTATCTTAGGGTTCTTTCTTGGTGTGGCTGAATGACATGTGTCCATCATTATAATATGATGCCAGTATTTCATGTCTTGAGAAGCCTCTGTGTTCTGCCTGTTCATCTCTTCTCATTCCACCCCGGCAACCATTGATTGTCTTATTTTCTCCATGTGTATTTCTTTTGCTCCTTCACTGAAACAGAGACCCAATTACTTTAAATTTTAAAAAAGATGTATTTTATATGAAATAATTACTTTTTATTACATACTTTTATTGTACTTACAATCATTAGGCTATTTTATATTTTTAAGACTAAGAAAGTTAATACAGTGGAAACGTTTGAGTTAAATTGTCTACATCTATAAAACTTTATGGGCTTCCTGGTGGCTCAGAGGTTAAAGAGTCTGCCTGCAATGCAGCAGACCTGGGTTCGATTCCTGGGTCAGGAAGATCCCCTGGAGAAGGAAATGGCAACCCACTCCAGTATTCTTGCCTGGAGAATCCCATGGACAGAGGAGCCTGGCGGGCTGCAGTCCACGGGGTCACAAAGAGTTGGACATGACTGAGCAACAGAGGAGAACATAGTAGATACAGGCCATAACAGGGTAGGAAAAGTAATTCGGAGTCATTTTACATGTTAGTAAAATGAGGGACTTGGTGGGTGAGGGGAGAGCCAAACATAAGTAATTTTGGATTTTTCCGTTTTCCTTGATCTGCGACTACAAGTCCTTTACCATCTGTCACCAGCTATAGAACTTGTCTATTCCTCTTTTGGTACTCAGCATGAGGGCCTTGGTTTGAAATTATGCTCTAACCTTCATGTCGTAACTTCCCAACCGGCATCTCCAATAGAGCTACTCATTCATTACTTTATTATCCAAAAATGCCTGGCAGAATTCTTTATACTCTGGTAAATGTTTATTGGTTATTATTTTAGACATGAGAAATAAATAGCTAGGTAGCACCCAATGGAATGAAAGTTCATGGTGTATACAAAGAGTTATCAGTGATTTAGCTATAATTTAGGGGACTATTTTTTTTTAAGATTTGGTCTTAAGCCCTATGCTTTTTAACATTTGCATGATTGATGTAACATGGATAATGGAATAGAATTCATGATCCCAGCATTTCTTAAGATAAAGACAGGTTTAGAATTGAGATCCATTAATTTAAGTATCCATTATTATATTCAACAAATCTTTCAAAGCACTTAGTCTAAGCCGAATCCTATGCTTGTACTTGAAAGACAAAGCATGATCTTTATGGAGCTTCCATGATCGTGGTGGCCAGATTGGAGTAGTACCATACTCCACAACGGTAGGTGACATTCATTGGGCACTGGTCTCTGCCTGGCACCGTTTTAAGTGGTTTAGTATACTGACTCATTTGGTTCTCACCACAGCCCAATGTGGTAGGCATTGCAAATATCTTTATAGATTCAGGATCTCAGGCAAAGCAGGGTTCATTACATTGCCCAACATGACACAGCTAGGGAGTGTTAGCCAGGATCAGAATCCAGTAGTCTGCTTCCTGAGATACACTGACTTTCAGTAGTCAAGTAATCTTGTAAATCAAGTGATAACTTGTAGAAAATTATAATTGTTCCAATAGCTGAGGAGGAAAGATTCATGGTATTATTAAGCCTACTTTAAGAGGAAATTACCCAGGTAAGAAATCAGGGGAGGCTGCCTGATGGAGAGACAGGATGGCGCCTGAAGGCAGAATGAGCATTAACCAGGTAAGGAGGGGCTAGTGAAGTATTATAAACAAAGGAAATGCCTTTGGATGGTAAGGAGCAGGGGAAGAATCAAGAAATTTGTTACCAAAAAATAAACAAAAGTAGAACAGAAGGCGGGTCTTGATGATTTTGATTCTATTTTACAAGGGATTTAGCTCTTGCTTTGTGTTCAGTGCTCACAACCACCTTGGGTAGATTACAGACTTAATTTAACCAAAGCCACAGACCAGAAGTAGTAAGTCTGGGACCTGAGCCCGGGTCTCCTAATTTCAGTTCCCACAGCCATTACCCCAGAGTGGCTCAACAGTGCGAAGGAAGACCAACACTTGCCACTGTGAGTGTGGCAGAAAGGTCAGGGTCCACATGACTCAAGGGTGCAGATGAATCAGCCGTCATCTGATAACACTGGTGCCTAAGGAAATACATTTATCTGGATGTAAGAATGGAAGTATAATTCAATTTTGAGCTAAGAAACAATTACTCTCAGATCTGACACAATTTAAACATTGCCTGTAACACTGATGTTTGGGAAAGGGTCCCTAGCTTCAGGAGGGCGTGAAGAACTATTTTTAAAGAGTCAGGAGGGAAAGTCAAAGAAATTGGGTTCTTCAAAGAAAACTTACAAAGATGGCTTATCGAAAATATCCTGTGTCAGACAGTGACCATCTTTTTTGTCATCTCCCAAGAGGTAGAAAACAGGAAGGATTGATAGGAGCCCTGCAAACTCTTTTCCATTTTCTGGCAAGAAAAAGAGACACCCCAGACCAATACCTCAAACAACAAATCTATGAATCATTTGTGCTTGGCTCTGGAATTCCAGTGTGACTCTCTCTCTCCTGTTCTAGGTTTACCCATTTCTTTCAGACTATTCTTAAGGTTCGGAGAAGGCAATGGCACCCCACTCCAGTACACTTGCCTGGAAAATCCCATGGACGGAGGAGCCTGGTAGGCTGCAGTCCATGGGGTCGCTAAGACTTCGGACACAACTGAGCAACTTCACTTTCACTTTTCACTTTCATGTGTTGGAGAAGGAAGTGGCAACCCACTCCATTGTTCTTGCCTGGAGAATCCCAGGGACAGGGGAGCCTGGTGAGATGCCATCTATGGGGTCGCACAGAGTCGGACACGACTGAAGCGACTTAGCAGTAGCAGCAGCATTCTTAAGGTTATTTTGAAATCTTCCAAAGCACATGTCATAATTGTGCTAAGGAAAACTAATCAAGGATTAAAATGAAACAAAAAGATACCGCCCAATAAAATAAAGCATATAACACATATGGGAGTAGTCCACAGGACAATTGAAAATAGTCAAATACTTGTTTCAATAGCTGTTTAATCCATTCCCAGCAGCTGCCCACTTAATGCAGTTACTAATAAGCAGAATGCCTTTAGACGCAAAGGCCTGCTGGGGATATGGGAAGAGACAAGGCATAAACATTAATTTTGAGTCCCCCTGCTATATTATAAACTCCTTGAGGGCAGGCACTCTGTGACAATCACTTTTAATACAAACCTTAGCACCCACTTATAGGGAGCTAGTACATAAAAGGGGATCAGTAAATGTTTGCAACTTATAATTGTTATATCCTTCCTGCTCATCTTTCTCTTACCTTCATTTTATTGTCATTATTCAATCACTGTTAAAAAAAAAAAAAAAAAGGCTCTTTCCTCCTTTTTTCTTGTCTTCAGTACCCGTTAATGCCTGACAGTAGACCCAGAGACACTATTTAATCTTGCCAAGTGGCAAGCAGAACTAAGTTAGATAGAAATATTTTGTGACTCTCCAGGTCTCCAGGATGGCAAAGGTTGATGACAAAGACTGTTAAATTCATTTCTCCAGGACATCTTTGGAAATATAACATATCTAGTGTAATTCAGGGGTTAAGATTTATTTGGAGATGTAAGTTAACATTCTATAAACATGCATATATACATATAAACATGCATATATACACTACTTTTCCTTTTAAAAGTTATCCATGTTCATTCCAGAAAATTTGTACAACCTAGGTAAGTATAAAGAAGAAAATAATAATCATACCATCTAAAAAGAGAGCTACAGTTAGTATTTTGCGATATTTCTATTTTTTTTTTTTTTTTTTAATGTTTGTTAGTTGCGCAGTCATGTCTGACTCTTTGCAACCCATGGGCTGTAGCCCAGCAGCCTCCTCTGTCATGGAATTCTCCAGACAAGAATACTGGAGTGGGTAGCCATTCCCTTCTCCAGGGGATCTTCCCAACCCAAGCATCGAACCTAGGTCTCCTGCATTGCAGGCAGATTCTTTACCATCTGAGCCACCAGGGAAGCCCCTTTTAATGTATGTATCCACATAAAGTCATTCTTTCATTTATTCAATGAACTCTCATTAGGACTCTACCAACATTCTATGTAGAAAAAGACAAATGATAATTATAATGAAATAAAAATTATGTGTATGGTAGAAGATATTAAGTGTTTGGGAAAATAAAAGCACAGATTGAATAATGTAGTCAGAGATGCTGGAACAGAGTGTGTAATTTTTTTTTAAATGGGGTAGACAAATAGTTTATTTTTGTCAATGGAATCCTTATTTATTTAGGTATAAAGGACAAATAACATTGTATTAGTTTGTTTGAAGTATACTATGTAATGATTCTATATTTCTGTGTTACAAAATAACCTCCACTGTAAGTTAATATCTGTCATCATACATAATTACCATTTTTTTTCTTGTGATAAGAACTGTTAAGATTTACTTTCCTAGCAACTTTCAGATATGCAATCAGTATTGTTAACTATAGTCACCATGCTGTCCATTATTTTCCTGTGACTTACTTATTTTATAACTGTAAATTTGTTCCTTATGATCACCAATTTCAACCACTTGTTACCTGCCCCCCTCACCCCCACCCCACCTTCTGGCATCCGCCAATCTGTTCTCTGTAGCTGTGGGTTCATGGTTTTGTTTTGCTTTTTTAGAGCCCATATATGATTATATGATATTTGTCTTTCTCTAACTTTTTCTGCTTAACATAGAAAAACCTATGTTTTCTTCTACAAGTTTTATGGTTTCAGGTCTCTTTCATTCAGGTCTCTAATTCTGAGTTAACTTTTCTGTGTGGTAAAAGAATGTGTTCCATACCCTCTAGTCTATCTATGTAGTCCCAAATAGCAAGATTTCATTCCTTTTTATGGCTGAATAGTATTCATATATATATGAGTATATATACATACGCCGTGCTGTGTGCTGTGCTTAGTCTCTCAGTTGGGTCCGACTCTTTGCGACCCCATGGACTGCAGCCTGCTAGGCTCCTCTGTCCATGGGCATTCCCCAGGCAAGAATACTGGAGTGGGTTCACAGTTTGTTTATCTGGTCATCTGTCAGTGGACATTTAGCTTGTTTCCATATCTTGGCTATTGTAAATAATGCTGCACTGAACGTGAGAGTACATATATCTTTTCAAGTGACTGTTGTTGGTTTCTTCAGATAAATACTTAGAATTATTGGATCATATGATAGTTCTATTTTTAAATTTTCTGAGGAAGCTCTATACTTTTTTTCCACAGTTATTGTACCAATTTACCTTGTGCACAAGGGTTCCATTTTTTTCCATCCTCGCCAACACTTGTTATTTTTTGTCTTTTTGATAATAACTATTCTAATAGGTGTGATAGATATAAAGTGATACCTCATTGTGGTTTTGATTTGCATTTCTCTGATTAGCAATGCTGAGCATCTTTTCATGTACCTATTGGCCCTCTCTGTCTTCTTTGGGGGGGAAAAAAAGTCTGTTAGGATCCATTGTCCATTTTTCAGTTGGATTGTTTGAGGGTTTTTGTTTTTGATTTTAAGTTGTATGAGTTCCTTATATATGTTAGATATTAGCCCCTTATCAGATATATGATTTGCAATTTTCTTATCCCATTCTCTAGGTTATATTTACATGTTGTTGATGGTTTCCTTCTCCATGCAGAAGCAGAAACAAACCAACCCCTATTGTGTGTTTTTACTTTGCTTGCCTTTGTTTTCGGTATCAAATCAAAAGATGAATTCCAGGATCAATGATAGGAGGTTACCACCTATGTTTTCTTCTGCAAGTTTTATGGTTTCAGGTCTCTTTCGTTCAGATCTCTAATTAGTTTTGAGTTAACTTTTGTGTATGGTATAAGAATGTGTTCCAGTTCTTTTTTTTTTTTTTTCCTTTGGCATGTGGCTGTCCAGTTTTCCCAACATACTTTATTGAAGAAATTATCTTTTCCCCATTGTATATTCTTAACACCTTTGTCATATATTCATGAATTTATTTATGGGATTTTCTATTCTGTTCCATTGACCTGTGTGTTTTATTAGGCCAATGCCATAACTATTTTGACTATCAGAGCTTTGTAATATAGTTTGAAATCAGAGAGCATAATGCCTCCAAGTTTGTTCTTTTTCAAAATTGCTTCAGCTATTTGAAGTCTTTTGTGGTTGCATACAAACTTTAAAAACATTTGTTCTATTCCTGTGAAAAATGCCAGGGGTATTTTGATAAGGATTGCATTGAATCTGTAGATAACTTTGGATATTTTTACAATATTGATTCTTTCAATACATGAGCATGGAATATCTTTCCATTTATTTGTGTCTTCTTGGATTCTTTTCATCACTGTCATATAGTTTTCAGTGTAAAAGTGTTTCACTTCCTTGGTTAAATTTATAGGTATAATTTATTTGTAATGTATTATAAATGGAATTGTTTTATTAATTTCTCCTTCTGATGGTTCATTACTTATGAAATAATATAAATACCACATATTTCTATATATTGATTTTGTTTTCTGCAACTTTGCTGAGTTTGTTGATTAGTCCTAACAGTTTTTTGGTGTGGTCTTTTATGATTTTTCTATTATGTCATCTGCAAAGAGTGGTAGTTTTATTTTTCCTTACTGATTTACATGTTTTTTTATTTCCTTTTATTCATTAATTGCTCTGACTCAGACTACCAATACTGTGTTGAATGAAAGTGGTGAAGTGTGGATATCCTTGTCTTGTTTCTGATCTTAGAGAAAAAGCTACCAGCTTTCATCATTACGTATGATGTTAACTGTGGGCTTGTCATAGGTGGTCTTTATTAGAGGGGTAATTTCCCTCTATACCCACTTTGTTGAGAGTTTTTAATCATAAATAGCTATTGAATTTTGTCAAATGTTTTTTCTGCATCTATTAAAAAGTTCATATAATTTTCACCCTTTATTTTGTTAATGTGTATCACACTGATTGATTTGTAGCTGTTGAACATCCTTGCACCACTGGAACAAATCCCACTTGACAATACTATACGATCCTTTTAGTGTTTTATTGAATTCAGTTTGCTAATGTTTTGTTGAGGATTTTTGCATCTATTTCACCAGGGATATTGACCTATATATAGCTAAGTCCCCTACATTTGAACTCTCAAGTTTCCAACTTTCAAAAATGTGAATGTGCATCTGGTTCCAGCAAGGAACTAGAACCTGTGCCATCAACATCAGGCATGAGTGAAATTGCAGCTTGCCCTGCATCTGCTATTGCTGATGATCCTTCACCTCTACCGTGTCCTACCTCCTCACCCTAGTAACTCTTCTTGCGGTTCACTTAATGCCAGCCCCTGTATGCCGGCTGTGGTACTGTTCTACTGTACTTCTCAAGGTACTTCACTGTAAGATTTAAAATGTTTTTTGTTTGTTTTTTATGTATTACTTGTGTGAAAAGTATAAATCTATTACAGTACAGTAACATAGAGCCAATTATGTTAGTTGGGTAAAGAGGCTAACTTTTTTGAATGGACAAACAAACTGGACTTACAAATGCACTCTCAGAACAGAACTTGTTTGTATGTAGGAGACATACCGTAATTTTCTTTTATTGTTCTTTTATTATTCCTTGTTTGGTTTTGGTATCAGGATAATGCTGGCCCCATAAAAGGAGTTTGATAGTGCTCTCTCTCTAGAGTTTGAGGGTTGATATGAATTATTTTTTGAATGTTTGGTAGCATTCACCAGTCAAGCCATCTATCTGGTCCTGGATTTTTGTTTATTCGGAATTTTTGATTATTGTTTCAACCTCCATACTAATTCAGATTTTCTTTTTCTTCGTGATTCACTCTTGGTAGGTTGTATGTTTCCAGAAATTCATGCATTTCTCCTAGAGTGTCAAATTTGTTGCTGTATAATTGTTCTTAGTAGCCTCTTATGATCCTTTGTATTTCTGTGGTGTCTGTTGTAAAGTCCCCTCTTTAATTTCTTGTCTTGTGTCCTCTCTTTTTTTTTCTTGGCAAGTCTAGCTAAGGTTTGTCAATTTTGTTTATCTTTCCAAAGAACCAGTTCTTGGTTTCATCTATATTTTCTAATGTCTTTTTTTTTTTTTCAGTTATTTCCACTTTGATCTTTATTTCCTTCATTCTACTAGCTTTGGGCTTTGTTCTTCTTTTATAGTACTTGAGGTGTAAAGTAGGTTGTTTAATTGGGACTTTTCCTGTTTCTTGATATAGTCATTTATTGCTTTGACATTCTCTTATAGAACTACTTTTGCTGTATTGCATAAATTTTAGTATGTTGCATTTTCATTTTCATTGTCTCAAGGTGTTTTCTTATTTCTCTTGATTTTTTCCTTTGATGCATTTGTTCAATAGAATATGGTTTAATATCCACATATTTATTAATGTATTAAAGTCCTTGCTATTATTGTAATGCTGTCTGTCTTCCTTTAGGTCTGTTAATATTTGCTTTATATATTTAGGTGCGCCTATATTCAGTACACAAATTGTACAAATATTATATCCTATTGTTGAATTGACTGCTTAATCATTATGTACTGACCTTTTTTATCTTTTATTACTGTCTTTGTTTTAAAGTCAGTTTTGTCTGACATAAGTTGCTACTCCAGCTTTTTTTGTTTGTTTGTTTCCATTTACATGGAATTTCTTTTTCTAGCCCTTCACTTTCAAGCTGTATGTGTCCTTACATCTGAAGTGCCCATCAACAGCACATAGATGGGTTGGAATTTTGGTTGTAAATGGAATGGTTAGAGAAGGCCTTATTGAAAAGGTGATATTTGAACAAAGATGTTAACTGGGGTCATTTCGAACAGGCTACTATGCAATGTGCTTTAGTCATAACATTATTCTTTAAAACATGCTTATTTAATGGATGTACATCATTTTATCTTATAAATCTTATAAATAATTTTTAAGCCCGTGGTTGGGCATTTATATCAACTCCACATATTTTTTACTGTGGTTCAATTCAGTTCATTTCAGTTGCTCAGTCATATCCAACTCTTTGCGACACCATGAACCTCAGCACGCCAGGCTTCCCTGTCCATCACCAACTCCCGGAGTTTACTCAAACTCACGTCCATCGAGTCGATGATGCCATCCAACCAACTCATCCTCCATCGTCCCCTTCTCCTGCCCTCAATCTTTCCCAGGGTCTTTTCAAATGAGTCAGCTCTTCGCATCAGGTGGCCAAAGTATTGGAGTTTCAGCTTCAACATCAGTCCTTCCAATAAATATTCAGGACTGATTTCCTTTAGGATGGACTAGTTGGATCTCCTTGCAGTCCAAGGGACTCTCAAGAGTCTTCTCCAACACCACAGTTCAAAAGCATCAATTCTTCGGTGCTCAGCTTTCTTTATAGTCCAACTCTCATATCCATACATGACCACTGAAAAAACCATAGCCTTGACTAGATGGACCTTTGTTGGCAAAGTAATGTCCCTTCTTTTCAATATGCTGTCTAGGTTGGTCATAACTTTCCTTCCAAGGAGTAAGCGTTTTTTAATTTCATGGCTGCAATCACCATCTGCAGTGATTTTGGAGCCCCAAAAAATAAAGTCTGACACTGTTTCCCCATCTATCTGCCATGAAGCAATGGGACTGGATGCCATGATCTTAGTTTTCTGAATGTTGAGCTTTAAGCCAACATTTTCATTCTCCTTTTTCACTTTCATCAAGAGGCTCTTTAGTTCTTCTTCACTTTCTGCCAGAAGGGTGGTGTCATCTGCATATCTGAGGTTATTGATATTTCTCCCGGCAATCTTGATTCCAGCTTGTGCTTCTTCCAGCCCAGCGTTTCTCATGATGTACTCTGCATATAAGTTAAATAAGCAGGGTGACAATATACAGCCTTAACATACTCCTTTTCCTATTTGGAACCAGTATGTTGTTCCATGTCCAGTTCTAGCTGTTGCTTCCTGACCTGCATACAGGTTTCTCAAGAGGTAGGTCAGGTGGTCTGGTATGCCCATCTCTTTCAAAATTTTCCACAGTTTGTTGTGATCCACATAGTCAAAGGCTTTGGCATAGTCAATAAAGCAGAATTTTCTGTGGTATACATTCTTAAATGAATTTGTGAATTCCCTGTTCAGTCTTTGCAATTAACAGGATAAAAGTAAGACTTAGCTTAGAAAAGAGGAGAGCATCAAGGTAAGAATGTTTAACATTTTGCTAGATATGTTGCAATAGTTTTCTCAGTTATTTACTTCAGTTGTGATTAGGATGTGCTTTTAAAATACCATTTGTTGTGATTTCAGTTAAAAGGTACATATTGTTTAAATTTTGTGAAATATAGAAAAGCAAAGGAAAACTCTAAATACTCATAATCACATCTTCCAGAGTTAAAGTCATATTTGCTAAAAAAATATACTACTTACAGTTTGTATTATATTAAACATATTGTGTTATAAATGTCATTTCATTAAATGTGAACATTGTCTTAAGTATTTATAAATATGTTTTAAGTATACTACTTTAAATTGTTTTTATAATCTAAATATTAATAAATGTATACTATTCATTTTGGGGGGCTTCCCTGATAGCTCGGTTGGTAAAGAATCCACTTGCAATGCAGGAGATTCAGTTCTGTTCCTGGGTCAGGAAGATCCACTGGAGAAAGCATAGGCTACACATTCCAGTATTCTTGGGCTTCCCTGGTGGCTCAGCTCGTAAAGAATCTGCCTGCAATGCAGGAGACCTGGTTTCAATCCCTGGGTTGGAGAGATCCCTTGGAGAAGGGAAAAGCTACTGACTCCAGTATTCTGGCCTGGAGAATTCCATGGGCTGTATAGTCCATGGGGTCGCAAAGAGTCAGACACGACTGAGCCACTTTCACTTTCATGCATTTTTTACCCATTCCATAAACTATCCCCATTTTATAAACTGAATTATCTAATTTATCACTGTTATAAAATATTTTCATATATATCCTTGCCCACAACTCTGATTATTTCCTTCTGTAATTAAAAGCATAAATCTGTCGTTTATATTACACATATTTTTCTTAGTTTGTTGCTTTACTTTTAGTTTTATTTATATTTTTTGACTAAAAGAAATTAAATCTATCAATCCTTTCCTTAAGGGATTCTTCCTTTGCCTTTAGGTTTTAAAAATCCTTTAGCACCCTGAGTTTTTTTGTTTAAAAAAAAAAGTATTTTCCCTGGTGGGATTTATTTTGGCCCATGGTATGACATTTAGTGAACTAACTATATTTCTTTTGGAATAGTTATGGCCTGGTTAAACTTCAGTAGGCCTCTCTTTTCTTTATTTTGATATTCTGTCACTCAGGAGTATTATCTAAATACTTCTTCAAACCATATGTAAGAGCAAAGGTGGTGATCCTACTGATGTTCTGAGTGTTCACATACTTGGGCACAGTATATTGATGGATGGAAAAGGGCAAGAATTGTTTCAAGGAGAACAAATAAGTTCATAGGCTTTTTAAATTTACATAAGACATTTTAGAAAATAATGCACAATTCCAGAAAAGTCTTTAATAATTATAACCCCAAACCTCAAACCACATTTCTAGAGATCCTCAGGAGTAGACTCACAAATTGAAACGTTGATGTTCCTATCAAGACTTACATAATGTATTAGTGAGTACTCTCTTCATTGCTCTGAGAATATGAGGAATATAATAGAAACAGGAGCAGTCATAGGGAACTCACTACATGCAAGGCATTGTGTCAAGAACTTCATATGTGGTATTTATTTAATCCTCAAAATACTTTAGAATGGAGATACTATCATGATCTTTCCTCTACAGCTGAGGAAACAAAGGCTAAGAGGGATAGAAGAAAACTTCCATGGTCATGCAGCTAGTAGACTGTGTAAGGAGGAGGACTCGACTGCTTCTCAGAAAAGTCGAGTCAATGCAATAGTAAAAATAAGATTGAGGGAGAGTCCTCATTAAATGCATCATATGGTATGTTCAGCTTCCCTTCTCCAGAACATGCTTGGAAAGCTTGAACAAGTTCAAGTCATACCTAACTAGTAACAACTACATTTGATAAGTTTATTTTATAAACCACATTCACCCAAGAGAGCTGATGTTTACAGCACATGGCAGATCATTATCATTTGGACAGCTTAGAGAGAAAAGGTGCTAAGAGTTTACGTGGTAGAGCTGGGATTTATAACCATGACTCCTGTCTCTGCCATCAGCACTTCCCCCTGACCTCCACACACCAAGTCTGGGAGGTTTCTCTTGGGGAATTTCTTTTCATTTAAGTCTCAAACTATTGTGACTTATTGTTGTTGCTGTGTCCTTTTATCTAGTCCATCCTTTAGTGAATTATTGATATAGTTTGCATTTTCCGTTGAATGTCTCTTGTGAACACAAAATAAAATAACTTGTTGTTCAATCACTAAGTTGTGTCCTACTCTTTATGATCCCACAGAGTGCAGCATGCCTGGTATCTCTGTCCTTCACTATCTCCCAGACTTTGCTCAAACTCATGTCCGTGGAGCTGAGATGTCATCCAACCATCTCAATGCTGCCCCCTTCTCCTCCAGACCTCAGTCTTTCCCTCAGCATCAGGGTCTTTTCCAGTGAGTTGGCTCTTTGCATCAGGTGGCCAAAATATTGGAGCTTCAGCTTTAGCAGCAATGCTTCCAATGAATATTCAGGGTTGATTTCCTTTAGGATTGACTGGTGAGATCTCCTTGCTGTATAAGTGAATCTATGCTGTTAATATAGCATTACAGATATGATGCTTTAACACTTCATTATAACTAACTTCATTTTTTTTGTAGTACACACATTTACACAAAAATCATTTTTATTTATGTAGAAAAAGAAAATTTTCAATAACTACATTAAAAACAATGACTTCTGAAAATTTCCCAGAAAAAGAATAATGATTTTGAGGGAAATAATATAATGACATTATTAAGTTTTGTATCTTTCATGGCCTGTTCAAATGCTACCTCTTTTAACTTTTCTACTCTGAAATATTTCTATTTTGGGGGCAGCATTATAGTATTTTTAATATTCCATTATAGTCCTAATCTCAAAGTACACCTTGTGCAGGTAAATTTGTATGCAGGACTATTTAGATTAAAACCCTCATGTCTTAGTCTTCTCTCTCTCCTTCCATATCTAGCCCTTTGCCTGGTGTGTGGGTGGGTGTATGCTGCTCCTGCTGCTAAGTTGTTTCAGTCGTGTCTGACTCTGTAGTCGGCAGCCCACCAGGCTCCCCCAACCCACTGGAGTGGGTTGCCATTTCCTTCTCCAATGCATGGAAGTGAAAAAATAAAGTGAAGTCGCTCAGTCGTGTCCAACTCCTAGCAACCCCATGGACTGCAGCACACCAGGCCCCTCTGTCCATGGGATTTTCCAGGCAAGAGTACTGGAGTGGGGTGCCATTGCTTGCTCAAATGTGTCTGACTCTTTGTGACCCTATGGACTGTAGCCTGCCAGGCTCCTCTGTCCATGGAATTCTCCAGGCAAGAATACTGGAGTGGGTTGCCATTTTCTACTTTAGGAGATTTTCCCAGCCCAAGATTGAACCCACATCTCCTACACTGGCAGGCAGATTCTTGACCATTTTGCCACCTGGGAAGCCCCAACCCATTTCCTAGTACAAAATGTTAAGTTAAATAAGAGGTAATCAAAAGTTTAATGGTGAAAAAATACATAAGCCTTAATTTAAGATTTTTTTGTGGGATATAAAATTAATAAATGGTTATTGCCAAACCAGAATGCAAGTCTAGCTTAAGATTGATTTTAAAGTAGAAAGGAACATCAGTTCAGTTCAGTTCAGTCGCTCAGTCCTGTCTGACTCTTTGCGACCCCACGAATCGCAGCACGCCAAGCCTCCCTGTCCATCACCAACTCCTGGAGTTCACTCAGACTCACATCCATTGAGTCAGTGATGCCATCCAGCCATCTAATCCTCTGTCATCCCCTTCTCCTCCTACCCTCAATCCCTCCCAGCATCAGAGTCTTTTCCAATGAGTCAACTCTTCGCATGAGGTGGCCAAAGTACTGGAGTTTCAACTTTAGCATCATTCCTTCCAAAGAAATCCCAGGGCTGATCTCCTTCAGAATGGACTGATTGGATCTCCTTGCAGTCCAAGGGACTCTCAAGAGTCTTCTGCAACACCACAGTTCAAAAGCATCAATTCTTCAGCGCTCAGCCTTCTTCACAGTCCAATTCTCACATCCATACATGACCACAGGAAAAACCATAGCCTTGACTAGATGGACCTTTGTTGGTAAAGTAATGTCTCTGCTTTTCAATATGCTATCTAGGTTGGTCATAACTTTTCTTCCAAGGAGTAAGCATCTTTTTTTAAAATATAACTATGTTACGGTAGAAGCAAAATGTGAGTTATAAGTTATAAGTTATGTGAAATTTATGTAAATGAATTAATACATATTCTCCAGTAATACTTTAAGATTTTAAAATCTTGATACCATGATAAGTAACTTTATTCACAAAAATTCATTGCACAGAGAAGTAAAAGTGTAAAGTTTAAGAATTCTGTTGAAGTGGTTATAAATTACCACCTTAAAAAAATAGGATGTTGTTATTTTAAGATAGGAGTTCCCTTGTGGCTCAGCTGGTAAAGAATCCACCTACAATGTGGGAGACCTGTGTTCGATTCCTAGGTTGGGAGGATCCCCTGAGAAGGGAAAAGCTACCCACTCAAATAGAGCATTCCTTGGACTGTATAGTCCATGGGGTCACAAAGAGTCGGACACCACTAAGGCTTCAAAAGTATGTGAACCATGAACTTCCAGATGTTCAAGCTGGATTTAGAAAAGGCAGAGGAACCAGAGATCAAATTGCCAACACCTGCTGGATCATCAAAAAAGCAAGAGAGTTCCAGAAAAACATCTACTTGACTACACCAAAGCCTTTGACTGTGTGGATCACAATAAACTGTGGAAAATTCTTCAAAAGATAGGAATATCAGACCACCTGACCTGCCTCCTGATTTCTCAGGAAGCATCAGTTAGAACTGGACATGGAACAACAGACTGGTTCCAAATTGGGAAAGGAGTACATCAAGGCTGTATATTGTCACCCTGCTTATTTAACTTACATGCAGAGTACATCATGAGAAACGCTGGGCTGGATGAAGCACAAACTGGAATCAAGATTGCCAGGATAAATATCAATAACCTCAGATATGCAGATGACACCACCATTATGGCAGAAAGTGAAGAACTAAAGAGCCTCTTGATGAAGGTGAAAGAGGAGAGTGAAATAGTTGGCTTAAAAGTCAACATTCAGAAAACGAAGATCATGGCATCAGGTCCCATCACTGCATGGTAAATAGATGGGGAAACAGTGGAAATAATGAGAAACTCTTTTTTTGTGCTACAAAATCACCACAGATGGTGACTGCAGCCATGAAATTAAAAGACACTTGCTCCTTGGAAGAAAAGCTCTGACCAACCTAGACAGCATATTAAAAAACAGAGACATTATTTTACCAACAAAGATCCATCTAATTGAAGCTATGGTTTTTCCAGTAGTTATGTGTGGATGTGAGAGTTGGACTATAAAGAAAGCTGAGCGCCAAAGAATTGATGTTTTTGAACTGTGGTATTGGAGAAGACTCTTGAGAGTCCTTTGGACTGCAAGGAGATCCAACCAGTCCAACCTAAAGGAAATCAATCCTGAATATTTATAGGAGGGACTGATGTTGAAGCTGAAACTCCAATACTCTGGTCACCTGATGCAAAGAACTGACTCATTTGAAAATACCCTGATGCTGGGAAAGATTGAAGACAGGAGGAGAAGGGGATGACAGAGGATGAGATGGTTGACAGGTGATGGATGGCATCACTAACGTGATGGACATGAGTTTGAGTAAATTGCAGGAGTTGGTGATGGACAGGGAAGCCTAGAGTGCTGCAGTCCATAGGGTCACAAAGAGTCGGACACAACTGAACGACTGAACTGAACTGATTTTAAGATATTTTATGTAAGCCTTATGATAACCACAAGGAAAAATATGTAGCAATTATGCAGAAGAACATTGTAAAGGAGTCAAAACATACCGATATCAAAACACAATTAAAGACAACTGGGTAAGAAACAAGGAACAATGGGTCTACAAAACAACCAGAAAACAAAGTGGCAATAGTAAGTCCTCACCTATTCATAATTGCTTTAAATATAAATTCTCTTATCAGAGGACTTAGGATGACTGAAAGGATAAAAACAAAATCCACATGCTGCCTACAAGAGACCCACTCTAGCCTTAAAGAAGACACCTAGACTGAAAGATGGAAAGTCATTTCAAGCCAATGGTAACTAAAAACAAGAGAACAAACTAGGGTTGCTATACTTAGATCAGACAAAATAGACTTTTTAAATGGTATACACACCCACAATTGAATATTATGTATCTATAAAAATGAGAAAGTGCTACCGTTTATAACAACATGGTTAGACCTTGAAGACATTATGCTAAGTGAAATAAATCAGATAGAGAAAAACAAATAGTATATGATCTCACATGTGGAATCTTAACAACAAAGCAAACTCATGGAAAAAGAGATTAGACTGCTTATGGTTACCAGAGGTTGAGGATGAAGGAGGCAGAATTGAATGAAGGTGGTTAAAAGGTACAAATTTCCAGTTATAGGAGAAATAAGTACTAGGGATTTAATGTACAACATGATGGCTATAGTTAACACTAGGCCTCTCTGGTGGCTTAGATGGTAAAGAATCTGCCTGCAGTGCAGGAGACCCGGGTTCTATTCCTGGGTTGGGAAGGTCTGCTGGAGAAGGGAATGGCAATCCACTCCAGTATTCTTGCCTGGAGAATTCCATGGACAGAGGAGACTGGTAGGCTACAGTCCACAGGCTTGCAAAAAGTCAGACCTGACTGAGCAACTAACACTAATAGTTAATGCTGCTGTATGATAGGAAAAATTTTGAGAGTAATTCTAATTTCTTTTTTCATTCTATCTATATGAAATGATAGATGTTTGCTGAACCTATTGTGATTGTATTTCACAATATATTTAAATCACACCATGATATTGTACTGGAAAAGGTCAGTTTTTATTCCAATCCCAAAGAAAGGTAATGCCAAAGAATGCTCAAACTACCGCACAATTGCACTCATCTCACACACTAGTAAAGTAATGCTCAAAATTCTCCAAGCCAGGCTTCAGCAATATGTGAACCGTGAACTTCCAGATGTTTAAGCTGGTTTTAGAAAAGGCAGAGGAACCAGAGACCAAATTGCCAACATCCACTGGATCATGGAAAAAGCAAGAGAGTTCCAGAAAAACATCTATTTCTGCTTTATTGACTATGCCAAAGCCTTTGACTGTGTGGATCACAATAAACTGTGGGAAATTCTTCAAGAGATGGGAATACCAGACCACCTGACCTGCCTCTTGAGAAATTTGTATGCTGGTCAGGAAGCAACAGTTAGAACTGGGCATGGAACAACAGACTGGTTCCAAATAGGAAAAGGAGTACGTCAAGGCTGTATATTGTCACCCTGATTATTTGACTTATATGCAGAGTACATCATGAGAAACACTGGGCTGGAAGAAACACAAGCTGGAATAAAGATTGCTGGGAGAAATATCAATAACCTCAGATATGCAGATGACACCACCCTTCTGGCAGAAAGTGAAGAGGAACTAAAAGGCCTCTTGATGAAGGCGAAAGAGGAGAGTGAAAAAGTTGATTTAAAACTCAACATTCAGAAAACAAAGATCATGGCATCTGGTCCCATCACTTCATGGGAAATAGATGGGGAAGCAGTGGAAACAGTGTCAGACTTTATTTTTGGGGGGGCTCCAAAATCACTGCAGATGATGACTGCAACCATGAAATTAAAAGATGCTTACTCCTTAGAAGAAAAGTTATGACCAACCTAGATAGCATAATGAAAAGCAGAGACATTACTTTGCCAACAAAGTACTACTACTCAAGGCTATGGTTTTTTCCAGTGGTCATGTATGGATATGAGAGTTGGACTGTGAAGAAGGCTGAGCGCCGAAGAATTGATGCTTTTGAACTGTGGTGTTGGAGAAGACTGTTAAGAGACCCTTGGACTGCAAGGAGATCCAACCAGTCCATTCTGAAGGAGATCAGCCCTGGGATTTCTTTGGAAGGAATGATGCTAAAGCTGAAACTCCAGTACTTTGGCCACCTCATGGAAAGAGTTGACTTATTGGAAAAGACTCTGATGCTGGCAGGGATTGGGGGCAAGAGGAGAAGGGGATGACAGAGGATGAGATGGCTGGATGGCATCACTGACTTGATGGACATGAGTCTGAGTGAACTCTGGGAGTTGGTGATGGACAGGGAGGCCTGGCGTGCTGCAATTCATGGGGTCGCAAAGAGTCAGACACGACTGAGCGACTGAACTGAACTGAACTGATATTGTACTCCTTAAATTTATACAATGATGATATCAATTATCTATCAGTAAAATTGGGGGGAAAACCCAGTGCAATGGTGACACAATGCATACATGTTAGTACATATTCAGTAACTTTAGAATGGACTGTTGTACAGACATAATGCCAATTAAAGAATAAAGAAAATATTTATGCTTTCCCATCTCGTTATTTTAATAGAATGTTTCAACTCGAAATATGTGTGCTCTCAAAATTACATTTTCAGTTTTCAGAATAAAGTCCTTTCTGGAAAATTATGTGGTTAAATATATAAAATACAGCATTTTAGAACCTGTAAACACCTTAAAGATCATATAATCTAAACCACTCAATTATCTATTAATATACTGAAAAGAAATATTAAATTATTATTAAACATATAGTGAAATCAAGGTTCTTTCATATCCCAGGAGCAATGACTAGTAACATTTTCCTGGGTCAGTCTTCTTGAATTCTTGTTCACAAGCATGCGTTTATTTAACAGCACCAATGCAAGCTGGCTATAAAACTCGGATCAGTTAAGTTAGTCGCTCAGTCACATCAACTCTTTGTGATTCCATGGACTGCAGCGTGCCAGGCTTTCCTGTCCATCACCAATTCCCGGAGCTGGCTCAAACTCTTGTCCATTGAGTCGGTGATACTATCCAACCATCTTATCCTCTGTCATCCCCTTCTCCTCCTGCCTTCAATCTTTCCCAGCATCAGGGTCTTTTCCAATGAGTCAGTTCTTTGCATCAGGTGGCCAAAGTATTGGAGCTTAAGCATCAATCCTTCCAATGAATATTCAGGGTTGATTTATTTTAGGATTGACTGGTTGGATCTCCTTGCAGTCCAAGGGACTCTGAATAGAGTCTTCTCCAACACCACAGTTCAAAAGCATTAATTGTTTAGCATTCAGCTTGGCTTGCAGTAAATCTTGGAGATAATTTTCTGTTACTATATAAAGATCCATCTCATTTTGTTTTTTAATATGAAGTATTTAGACAATGGTTACAAATATCTTAAAAACATTCACCAGCTAAATTTAACAAATATTAATATTTTATTGCTTTTTAATCTTTGCCTTTTTTAAAACTCATTTTTGGTTGCACTGGGCCCTTTTTGCTCCGTGCAGGCTTCCTCTAGTTGGGATAAGCAGGGGCTACTCTTCCTTCCCGTGTGAGGGCTTCTCATCGCAGTGGCTTCTCTTCTTTCAGAGCAAGGGCTCAGTAGCTGTGGTACACAGGCTTAGTTGCCCCACGGTATGTGGGATCTTCCCAGACCAGGGATTGAACCTACATTCCCTGCACTGGCAAGCAGATTCTTAATAAGAAGGCCGGATCTTTGCCTTTTAAGAAAAAATGGAAGATCATTTCATATTTCTCTTCATCTCTTTTACTCCCTGCCCCCCACTTCCTTTTGCTTTTGATGATTCTCCTAAATGTTTATTTACATTGTTTCACATTCCTGCCCTGTTCTTATTGTTTTTTAACTTCTATAACCTATGCCTGTTCCATAAGCAACTTACAGCCTCATTTTATATATAACTGAATGTTCCATAATGGAACTGTAATTGGTTTATTGAGTAGTCTCTAATCAATAAGATGTAAGAATAAAGCCATGTTATGTTTCTTCGTTCCTTTTACTCTGTTAAATCTCTCCTATGCCTAACTATATCCTGGACAGATGTCAGAACATTCCAGGTATTTTTGGTTATTAAAATTCTGTTTAAAATTCTAATTTCATTTTTTTTCTAACTTAAAATTTTTTTTCATTTTATTTTATTTAAATCTTAACTGTTATGTTTTATGACACCTTATTAAGATATACTTATATACACTAAGTTTTCAAAATATTAATGATTACATCAAGAAAACTGAGAATTTCACTGTACAGTGGCTTGCACAATACTGTGTGTAAATTGTATAAATACATCTCCACACTTGGATCCGCCTATGTGATCACCACTCAGATCAAGAAATAGAACATTCCTCACTCCCAGGAGTGAGACAGTATCCCTTGCTGCCCTCATCCTGAACAAAATGGAACACTACTCTGACTTCTAACAACATTGATTAGTTTTGCCTGTTCTTATCTTTCATATAAATGGGATCATACCATGTAATGTCTGGCTTCTTTCACTCACATAATGTTTTTGAAATGTGTCCATGTTGTTACATATATCAGTAGTTCATTCTTTTTCTTTTGGGTATTTTTGAGTGATATTCTGTTATATGAATATTCATAATTTGTCCACTCTCCTGTTGATGGGTTTGTGTTATTTCTGATTTTGAGCTATTATGAGTAAAACTGCCATGAACAACTTGTAAAAGTCTTTTGGACATCTGCATTCAATTTTCTTGAGTAGATGCCTATAAGTGAAACTGCTGAGTCATAAGATTATATACGTTTAACTTTGTTAAAAACTGCCAAACACTTTGAAAGTAGTTGTCACATTTTATACTCTCCACCAGTGATATATGAGGACTCTAGTTACCACATTTATTTCAACACTTCATGAAGTCAGTCTTTTTTATTTTATCCTTTCTGGTAGGTGGGTAAAAGTATCTTATTGCAGTCATTTTTCTATATTTTTTAATGGGAAAATAAAAAAAAAAAAAACGTGGTTAACAGTTACTATTGCTTGTACCTGCACAGAATTTCTAGAAGGATGTAAAAGAATCTGAACATGCTGGTTTTCTTTTGGTGAGGATTGGTCAGGAAGATCCCCTGGAGAAGGAAATGGCAACCCAATCTACTACTCTTGCCTGGGAAATCCCATGGACAGAGGGGCCTGGTGGGCTACAGTCCATGGTGTAGCAAAGAGTCAGACACAATTGAACGACTGAGCACTCACTCATGAGCATGGGGGGCCCCTATTTTGCTGGGACACTGGTAAGGGAAGTAGATGTCTCCCCCTGTAACTTTTAGTTACTTTTGAATATTGAACCATGTACATGTTTTACGTATTGAAAAAATGAAATTATTTTGAAAAATTAGTTATGGATAATGAAGCTGTGTGATGCTCCCACCCAGACCAGGCTTGTGAGTTGGGTGCTTCTGAGTGGGGAGAAGGCGCTGCCTGCCCTTTCACCCCAGTTGTTAGTCTCCCAGTAACACTTTAGAGTGTAGATTCATTTCTGGGAACCTCCCCCTCCTCTCTCTACCTGCCTCTAGCCCTTCTCATCGTCTGAATGAGGTGAGAGGGAGAGAGAAGGAAAGGGACAGATTTAGCTTGCTGTCTTTCTGTGTCCTCTTTCGGTGTTGTTGTAGTTTCTATAATATAGGCTTGGTTGCCTGCTCTATGGCAGGCCTAAAGACACCTCCCTCCTGAGTCACATGTGAAATTTTAGTGGGATAAAGGGTGATGAACTTGGGGAACCTCCCCCTTGTATCATTCTTTGAAACAGAACATCCAGTTCCAGCTTGACTTCTTTATACCCTCCTCAACTCTAATCCCTGGGGTGGGGATTGGGGGACCAACCTGTAGCCTCTCATTCATGGGCCTCTCTGTAGGTTCCAGCAAGATTAGCTCAGGCCCATCTCCCTTTCATAGCGCCCCCTGACCCAAAGGATCTGATGTTGGTAGGTGAGAGGACCTTGGTCCTTATCTTTTTTGGAGAAAGAATTCCACAAAAAGACACTATAAAGCAGGCACAGAGTTTACTGGAAGCACAGTGCATGCAAAGAGAACAGCAAAGCAGTTTATTTAGAGCAGAAGCAAAGCAGACACACACACCCAGAGAAGAGTGCAGGCATCTCCCTAAGGAGCACATCAGAGAGGTCATTAAAATCATGTATATGGAGCAGTTCTTCTGGGTCCTTGTTCTCCTCTGGTCAGTTATCTTTGCTCTTTTCCAATATCCAACCTATCTTAGGGCCCTTCCTGATATGTATGCACATTTTTTGCAAGATGGATTCCAGTGTGGGGCCGATGAGAGATCGGCAGCACCTATTATGGGGTGGTGCCCCCTCTCTTTTTGACCCCCAAGGAGCTTTCCTGTGCATGTGCTGTTGGAGTGGTCTCCTTGATCTCAGGAGTAACAGATGTGGTCATCTTATCTTTTTACTTTGGCACAGCTCAGCTCCTGCCATTAACTTTGTCCTTGAAGTGTCGGGGGGAAAAACTAGGCTCCAATTTACTCTGCTTGACAAACTCCAGCTGCTCAGGCCAGCAGCCCATCTACCTCTTCCTTCAGATCCTCATACATCTGGTGGAGATGCAAGCTTTTCCTCTTTGTTCTCATCCTACTTTCTCTCATCAGATCTCTCCTCCTTGCTTAGGAAGTTGCATTCATTAAATCTAAATGTGACTTAGCAGATAGTCAGTAGAAGAATGAGATGACAGTCTCTCCTCTTGCAAGCACCATCAAACTTGATGAACCTTTCACACAGGATAAAGGGATGTGAGAGAAGAGAGGGAGGGAGAGGAAGGGGAGAGAAAAGCCCCAGTGCCCTCCTCTAGGTTAATGGCCCAGAGATCCAATAATTTCTTCCTCCTCATTTCCCCAATCTTATTATATATAATGCCTGAGTTATGTCTTCTGTAGGTCCATTTCTGCTAATTCTTACTAATGCCTGTATGTATATAACCACATATGGACTGTTCCAGAATGTGTGTTCTAGTCTAAGTCCTATGATCTTGTTAACATGCAAAAACAGAATTGGGAAATCCACATGGGGTCTGAAATTCTCTATTAAAAACTTCTTGTTGGGGTAAAATACCCATAATGTAAAATTTGCCATCTTAACCATTTTTTAGGGTATGATCAAATGTCATGAAATACATTGATATTTTTGAGTAACCATCATCACATCCATCTCTAGAACTCTTTTTCACCTTGCAAAACTGAAACTTCATACTCTTTAAACAGTAACTCCCTGTTCCCATTCCCCGTGGGCCCTAGAAACTAGTGATCTACTTTCTTTCTCTATGAATTTGACTACTCTAGCTGTCCCATACAATTATATAGTATTTGTCCTTTTGTGACTGGCTTGTTTAACTTAGCATCATGTCCTCAAGCTTCATCCACATTGTGACATATGTCAGGATTTCTTTTTCCAGCTGAAATTAGTATTTGAATTGGTAGACTCAGTAAAGTAGACTATCTTCTCTAAAAGGGTGAGCATTATCCAATCCATTGAGGATCTGAATACAACAAAAGGCAGAGGGAGGAGACTTTCGTTCCTTTTTCCCTCTCATTGTTTGAGTTGTGACAGTTCATGTCTTCTTTTCCTGCCCTTGAACTGGTAACTTACATCATTGGCTCCTATGGTTCTCCTGTCCTTGGATTTACTGAATTATACCACAAGCTTTTATATGTCTCTGGCTTGCAGACAGTAGATCTTGGGACCTCATAACTTCCATAACTACTTGAGCCAGTTCCTCATAATAAATCTCCAATTGTTGTGTCTCTCTGAAGAACCCTATTAGTTCTTTATTTCTGAAGAAACGTAATGCAATATGATTGTTCCTTTTTTCATTTTTTTGAGGAAATGAGATACTGTTTTCCATCGTGGCTGTAACATTGTACATTCCTTCAACAGAACAAGTTTCCTGATTTCTTTAGATCTCTCTCAAGACCTGTTATTTTCCTGGATTGTGTGTTTGCAATGGTCATTCTAGTGAGTGTGAAGTGATATTTCACTGTGGCTTTGATGTGAATGTTTAGTGATAGTGACCATCTTTTCATGTGCATGGCCATTCATATATCTTCTTTGGAGAAATGTCTATTCAAGTTCTTAGCCATATTTTAATTGGGTTCTTTGATTTTTATCATTGTTGATGAGTTTTTGTAGTATTTTATGTATCTGGATACTAACCCTTATCAGGTATATAAATTGGAAATATTTGCTCCCATTCTATAGGTCGCCTTTTCACTCTGTTGATTGTGGGTTTTACACAAAAGTTTTTAGTTTTGATATATTCCGATGTATCTATTTTTTTTTCTTTTGTTGCCTTTGCTTTTGGTGTCATACCCAAAAAATCATTGCCAGATCCAATGTTATAAAGATTTTCTCTTTCTGAAAATCCACCGAATTTTACAGTGGATTTTTCTATTTCTTAAAAAAATGTAACTGGGATTTTGATAGGAACTTTATTATAGAATGCTTTTAGCTTTAAAAAAATTTTTTTTAATTTATTCTTAATTGGAGAATAATTGCTTTACAATATTATATTTGTTTCTGCCATATATCAACATGAATAAGCCAAAGAGTGCTTTTAGCTTAGTAATAAGTGTCTTGTAATCAATGAATGAACACAAGATGTCCTTCCAATTATTAGTGTCATCTTTAATTCCTTTCAGCAACATTTTATAGTTTCCAGTATATAAGTCTTTTTATTCCTTCATTAAGTTTATTCCTAAGTATTCTTTTTAAAGTTGTTGTAAATGAAATTGTTTACTTAATTTCCTTTTTATTTGTTGATGTATAGAAATGCAATTGACTTTGCCGACATATTTTGTATCCTACAACTTTGTTGAATTCATTTATTAATTCTAAAAGGGTTTTTTGGTAGAATCTTTATGATCATGTTGTCTGCAAACAGAAATAATTTTACTTCTTCTTTCCCAATTTGGATGCCTTTTATTTATTTTTCTTGACTCATTACTCTGGCCAGGCCTTCAGTACTATGTTGAATAGAAGTGATAAAAATAGGTATCATTGTCTCGTTCCTGATCTTACAGAAGAAGCTTTCATTCTTTCATCATTGAGTATGAGGTTAACTCTGGGTTTTTTATATATAGGCTACCTTATATGAGGTATTTTTCTTCTGTTTATAGTTTGTTGAGTGTTTTTATCATGAAAGGATGTTGAATTTTATTAAATACTTTTTTGCATCAATTGAGATGATTGTGTGACTTTTTTATCTTCATTTTTTAAAGTGGTAGATTGTGTTGATTTTTTTTTTTTTTTGGTATGCTAAATGATCATTGCATTTAAGGATAAATCTCATTTGGTCACAGTTTATAATCCTTTTAATGTGCTGTTGAATTCTGTTCACTAATACTTTATTGAGGATTTTGCATCATTGTTGATCAAGGATTTTGATTTATAGTTTTCTTGCAGTGTCTTTGTCTGGTTTTGTTATATGGTTAATGCTGCCTCACAGAATGTATTTAGAAGTTTTCTATCCACTTAAGTTTATTGGAAGGGTTTGTAGATTACTGGTTGTAATTCTTCTTTAAATATTTGGAAGCCATTTGATCCTGGGCTTTTCTTTATTGTGATACTTTTCATTACTGACTCAATCTCTTCACAGTTATATGTCTATTCATATATCTTTTGTTCAGGATGTAGTCTTGGTTCTAGAAATTTGCCTATTCACCTAGGTTATCCAATTTTATTTGCATATAGTTTCTCTCTTATAGTTCTTTTTATTTATGTAAAATAAGTAGTAATACCCTCTTTCATTTCTGATTTTAGTTATTTGAGTCTTCTCTTTTTTTCCTAGTCATTCTAGCTAAAGGTTTGCCAATATTATTGATCTTTTTAAAGAATCAACTCTTAATGTCTTGATTTTTTTCTATTTTTTTTCTCTTTATGTGCTCTAACCTTTGTTTCCTTTTTGTTTTTTTCTGTTAGCTTTGGGTCTTGTTTATTTATATGCTTAATTACTTAAGGTATGAAGTTATGTTGTTGATTTGAAATCTTTCTTTATTTAAAATGTATTTACAACTATGAATTTTATTCTTAGCACCGCTTCCACAAGGTTTGTATGCTGTGTTTCAATTTTCATTTTTCTTACGATATTTTCTAATTTCCTTTGTATTTCTTTTTGACCTACTGGTTGTTTATTGGTGTGTTATTTAATTTCCACATATATGAGTTTTCTGGTTTCCCTTCTGCTCTTGATTTCTTTTTCATTTTATTAATCATTGAAAAGATACTTTGAATAATCTCAATTTTTTAAAAATTTGATTTCTGATCCATCATGTGATCTGTCCTGAAAGAATGCTTCATACATATTTGAGAAGAATATATGTTCTGTTTTGGTTGGATGATCCCATAACAGTATGAAAAGGCAAAAAGACAGGACACTGAAAGATGAACTCCCCAGTTGGGTAGGTGTCCAATATGCTACTGGAGATCAGCGGAGAAATAACTCCAGAAAGAATGAAGAGACAGAGCCAAAACAAAAACAATACCCAGTTGTGGATGTGACTGGTGATAGAAGCAAGGTCCGATGCTGTAAACAGCAATATTGCATAGGAACATGGAATGTCAGGTCCATGAATCAAGGCAAATTGGAAGTGGTCAAACAGGAGATGGAAAGAGTGAACATCGGTATTTTAGGAATCAGCGAACTAAAATGGACTGGAATAGATGAATTTAACTCAGATGATCATTATATCTACTCCTGTGGGCAAAAATCCCTTAGAAGAAATGGAGTAGCCATCATAGTCAACAAAAGAGTCTGAAATGCAGTACTTGGATACAATTGCAAGAACAATAGAATGATCTCTGTTCATTTCCAAGGCAAATCATTCAATATCACAGTAATCCAAGTCTATGGCCCGACCAGTAATGCTGAAGAAGCTGAAGTTGAACGGTTCTATGAAGACCTACAAGACATTTTAGAACTAACACCCAAAAAAGATGTCCTTTTCATTATAGGGGACTGGAATGCAAAAGTAGGAAGTCAAGAAACACCTGCACTAACAGGCAAATTTGGCCTTGGAGTACAGAATGAAGCAGGGCAAAGGCTAATAGAGTTCTGCCAAGAGAACACACTGGTCATAGCAAACACCCTCTTCCAACAACACAAGAGAAGAATCTACACGTGGACATCACCAGATGGCCACCACTGAAATCAGATTGATTATATTCTTTGCAGCCAAAGACAGAGAAGCTCTATATAGTCAGCAAAAATAAGACTGGGAGCTGACTGTGCCTCAGATCATGAACTCCTAATTGCCAAATTCAGACTTAAATTGAAGAAAGTAGGGAAAACCACTAGACCATTCAGGTATGACCTAAATCAAATCCCTTACGATTATACAGTGGAAGTAAAAAATAGATTCAAGGGATTAGATCTGATAGAGTGCCTCAAGAACTATGAATGGAGGTTTGTGACATTGTACAGGGGACAGGGATCAAGACCATCCCCAAGAAAAAGAAATGCAAAAAAGCAAAGTGGCTATTTGAGGAGGCCTTCCAAATAGCTGTGAAAGAAGAGAAGTGAAAAGAAAAGGAGAAAAGGAAAGATATACCCGTTTGAATGCAGAGTTCCCAAGAATAGCAAGGAGAGATAAGAAAGCTTCCTCAGTGATCAGTGCAAAGAAATAGAGGAAAACAATAGAATGAGAAAGACTAGAGATCTCTTCAAGAAAATTAGAGCTACCAAGGGTGGCTTAGATGGTAAAAGTGTCTGCTTGCAATGCGGGAGAACTGGGTGTGATCCCTGGGTCAGGAAAATCCCCTGGAGAAGGAAATGGCAACCCACTCCAGTACTCTTACCTGGAAAATTCCATGGATGGTGGTACCTCGTAGGCTATAATCCATGGGGTCTCAAAGAGTCAGACACGATTGAGCGACTTCACTTTAGTGGGAATATTTCATGCAAAGATGGGCACAATAAAGGACAGAAATGGTATGGACCTAACAGAAGCAGAGGATATTAAGAAGAGGTGGCAAGAATACACAGAAGAACTATACAAAAAAGATCTTCATGACCCAGATAATCACAATGGTATGATTCCTCACTTAGAGCCAGACATCCTGGAATGCAAAGTCAAGCGGGCCTTAGGAAGCATCACTATGAACAAAGCTAGTGGAGTTGATGGAATTCCAGCTGAGTTATTTCAAATCCTGGAAGATGATGCTGTGAAAGTGCTGCACTCAGTATGCCAGCACATTTGGAAAACTCAGCAGTGGCCACAGGCCTGGAAAAGGTCAGTTTTCATTCCAATCCCAAAGAAAGGCAATGCCAAAGAATGCTGTAACTACCACACAGTTGTACTAGTCTCACAGGCTAGTAAAGTCATGCTCAAAATTGTCCATGCCAGGTTTCAACAGGACGTGAACCATGAAATTCCAGATGTTCAAGCTGGATTTCGAAAAGGCAGAGGAACTAGAGATGAAATTGCCAATGTTTGTTGGATCATCGAAAAAGCAAGAGAGTTTCAGAAAAACGTGTATTTCTGCTTTATCGATTATGCCAAAGCCTTTGACTGTGGATCACAACAAACTGTGGAAAATTCTGAAAGAGATGGAAATACCAGACCATTGACCTGCCTCCTGAGAAATCTGTATGCAGGTCAAGAAGCAACAGTTAGAACTGGACATAGAACAACAGACTGGTTCCAAATAGGAAAAGGAATACGTCAAGGCTGTATATTGTCACCCTGCTTATTTAACTTACATGCAGAGTACATCATGAAAAACACTGGGATGGATGAAGCACAAGCTGGAATCAAGATTGCCAGGAGAAATATCAATAATCTCAGATATGCAGATGATACCACCCTTATGGCAGAAAGTGAAGAACTAAAGAGCCTCTTGATGAAAGTGAAAGAGGAGAGTGAAAAAGGTGACTTAAAACTCAACATTCAGAACACAAAGATCATGGCATCTCGTCCCATCACTTTGTGACAAATAGATGGGGAAACAGTGACAGACTTTCTTTTTGGGGGGCTTCAAAATCACTGCAGATGGTGACTGCAGCCATGAAATTAAGTCGCTTGCTCCTTGGAAGAAAAGCTATGACTGACCTAGATAGCATATTCAAAAGCAGAGACATTACTTTGCCAACAAAGGTCCGTCTAGTCAAAACTATGGTTTTTCCAGTAGTCAGGTATGGATGTGAGAGTTGGACTATAAAGAAAGCTGAGCACCAAAGAATTGATGCTTTTGAACTGTGGTGTTGGAGAAGACTCTTGAGAGTCCCTTGGACTGCAAGGAGATCCAACCAGTCCATCCTAAAGGAGATCAGTCCTGGGTGTTCATTAGAAGGACTATTTGATCAAAAGTTCATTTGATGCTGAAGCTGAAACTCCAATACTTTGGCCACCTGATGGGAAGAACTGACTCATTGGAAAAGCCCCTGATGCTGGGAAAGATTGAAGGTGGGAGGAGAAGGGGACGACAGAGGATGAGATGATTGGATGCCGTCACTGACTCAGTGGACATGAGTTTGAGTGAACTCTGGGAGTTGGTGATGGACAGGGAAGCCTGGCGTGCTGTAGCCATCATGGGGTGGCAAAGAGTCGGACACGATTGAGTGACTGAACTCTCTTGGTGAATTAAGTATTCAGTATTATGTCTCTTAAGCCAAATTGGCCTGCAGTGTTGTTCAGGTCATCTATTTACCTATTGATCTTTTGTTCCAGTGTTCTATTATTAAGATGGTGTATTGAAGTCTCCTACTATTATTGTATCACTGTTATTGTGTTAACATTTTCCCCTTTGATTCTGTCAGTTTGCTTTGTGTTTTTAGGAGCTCTAGAGTTCCATGTATAAATATTTCTAATTGTTATATTTTCTTGAATTAATCTTTTTGTGATTCTATAAATCTTTGTCTCTCATAACAGTTTTTGACAAACTATCTTGTCTGATATTATTATAAGCATTCTTACTCTATTTTGATTACTGTGTAAATGGAATATCTTTTCCTGTTATTTCATTTTCAATCTGCATGTCCTTCGATCTAAATCACATGTCCTATAGACAACCCATAGTTGTTCCTTTTAATTTAATTCATTTTGCTATCTACAATGGCTCAATGGTAAAGAATCTGCCTGCAATGCAGGAGATGCAGGTTTGATCCTTGGGTCAGGAAGATTCCCAGAGGAGGAATAGCATCCCACTCCAGTATTCTTGCCTGGGAATCCCATGGGCAGAGGAGTCTAGCGGGCCACAGTCCTAAGGGTCACAAAGAGTTGCACATGACTGAGCAACTGAGCACGCACACATGTACTGCTGACATTTAAAATAATTACTGAATTATTTGAAAGGCTTATTATTACCATTTCTTTGTTTTGTGTTTGTCCTATAGGTTTTTTGTTCCTATTTCCTTCTATACGCTCATGTGTTTTGACAGTATAAATTTTTATACTCAGTTTATATTACATTATATTATATTACTAAATTTTTATCACAGTATAGTTCACTTACAGTGCTGTGTTAGTTTCAGATGTACAGAAAAGTGAAACGGTTACACATATCATATATCAAGCTAAGTGAAGCATATCAGACAAAGTGTTTTGTTGATTTTTGTAGTGATGGATCTTGATACACTTCTCATTTCCTTTCTGTGTACATACTATAGTTTTTTGTGTGTGGTTATAATAAGGATGACATATAACATCGTAAAGTGATAATAATATATTTTAATCTGATAACAGCTTACGTTCAGTTGCTTACAAAAACTTTCTTCCTTTGTTGGTCAACTATATATGAATAAAGCTGGAGGGGAAAAACCTACTGCTCTACAGCTACCCTCACCCATGATGCTGTTGATCACGAATTACACTTTTACATGTTATTACCCAACATAGACATAAAATTTTTATTTTTTATCTTTTAAATTCTGTTTCAAACTATTGGTTTTATCTTTGTTCATATAGTAACCTTTACTGGAGAACTTTATATTTTCATTATGTCTTCAAGGTATTGTCTAGTATCCTTTCATTTCAAGGTGAAAAATTCCCTTTAGTATTTCCTGTAGTATAGGCCTAGTGATAATGAATCCCTAGCTTTGGTTTATTTCAGAATGTCATAATTTCTCCTGGACTTTTGGAGGATATTTTTACTGTGTATAAGAGTCTAAGTAAACTGTTTTCTGTCTTTTTTTTGCACTTTAAATTTATCATCCTAATGCCTTCTAGCCTGCAAGGTTTCTGTCAAGTAATTTGCTCAGGCTCTTACAGACGTCTTATATGTGATGAGTCACTTTTCTCTTGTTGTATCTTGTTCAAGATATTTTTCTTTATTGTTGATTTTCAACATATTGTAATAGGGTTTTTTTTTTTTCCCTACTTAGAGGTCTTTTATCTTCTTTTATTTGTATCTCCATGTATTTCCTCAAGTTTGAAGATTTTCAGGTATTACTTTTTCAAATTAAATCTTTGTCCCATTCTTTCTTTTATTCTACTAGACTCCTATAGTGTGCATATTGATCTGTTTGATTGTATCCCATAGGCTCCTTAGGCTCTGTTTATTTTCCTAACTTTTTTTTCCTCCTCAGAATTGATCATGCCAAATGATGTGTCTTAAAACTTGATGATTCTTTCTTTTGCATGTTTGGGTAAATAGTTATACCTTTCTGGTATATTTTTCAATTCACTTATTATATTTTTCTGGCCGGAGTTGTTTTGTTTCTCTTTAATTATTTTTCTATCTTTGTTAATATTCTTATTTTATTATCATTTTCTGATTTCATCTAGTCCCTGGTTCATGTTCTTCTTTAGCTTTTTAAGCATATTTAATATAATTAAAGGGTTTTGCAGTTATTCAATGTTTTCTCCTTTTCCTCAGTTTTATAGATATGAAATTGACATAAAGTGCTGTTTAATGTATACAGCATACATAATGGTTTGACTTACATATATTACATAGGTTTAGTTATTAACCATCCTCTCACAGATACAAAAAGAAAATAAGAAAAAAGTGGTTTTTTGCTTGTAATCAGAACCCTTAGAATAGACTCTCTTAATGAATTTCATATATACTATACAGTGTTAGCAATGATAGTAAATTATGTCCCTGGATCTGATTTATCTTATAACTGGTGGTTTGTACCTTTTGACTACCTTCCTCCAATTTCTTCTCCCCCAGTACTCTGCCTCTGGTAACCATAAACCTGATCTCTTTTCTGTGATTTTGGTGGGGTTTTCATTTGTCTTTTAAATTCTTCATAAAGTAAGATATACAATATTTGTTTTCCTTTTCTGACTAATTACACTAAGCACCATGCCTTCAAGGTACATTCATGTTGCCAGAAAGACAGTAATTTCTTCTTTTTATTGCTGAATAATATCCAGTGTGAATATATAGCATAATTTCTTTATGCATTCACCTATCAATTGACACTTAGACTGTTTCTGTGTCTTGGCTATTGTAAATGATGCTGCTATGAAAATGGAGTGCAGATATCTCTTTACTATAGTATTTTTATTTTCTTTACATATATTCCCAGAGTTGAAATTGCCAAATCACGTGGTAATTTAAAAAAATTTTTTGAGGAACCCCCATTCTGTTTCCCAAGGTGCCTGCACCATTCCACCAACAGTACATGGGGCTCCCTTGTCTTCACATCTTGACAGCATTTGTTATCTTTTGTCTTGCTGGTGATGGTCAGTCTAACAGGCGTGAGGTGATTTTGTGGTTTTGATGGGCATTTTCCTTCTTTTGTACCTGTTGGCCTTTCATTTATTTTCTTTGGGAAAGTGTCTATTTAGGTCTTTTTCCCATTTTTAAATTGAATTATTTGTGAAGTGATTGTTTTGGGAGGGGGATATTTGTTTGTTTGCTGTTGAGTTGTATAAGTTCATTCTATAATTCAGATATTATTTAAGGGCTTCCCTGATAGCTCAGTTGGTAAAGAATCTGCTTGCCATGCAGGAGACCCCAGTTTGATTCCTGGGTCAGGAAGATCCACTAGAAAAAGGATAGGCTACCCACTCCAGTATTCTTGGGCTTCCCTTGTGGCTCAGCTGATAAAGAATCTGCCTGCAATGTGGGAGACCTAGGTTTGATCCCTGGGTTGAGAAGTTCTTCTGGAGAAGGGAAAGGCTACCCACTCCAGTATTCTGGCCTGGAGAATTCCATGGACTGTATGAGGTTGCAAAGAGTCAGAAATGACTGAACAGCTTTCACTTCACATCTTATATTTAAGTCTTTAATCCATTTCAAGTTATTAATAATTTGGTAAAGTGGTATAAGATAGGCATCCAGGTTCATCCTTTTAAGTGTGAATATCCTAATTTCCTCAGCACCATTTACTGAAGAGATTGTCTTTTCTCCATAGAGTATTCTTGTCAAACCTTATTTGACTGTATATGCATGGGTTTATTTCTGGACACTTGATTCTATTCCATTGGTCTGTGTGTCTTTTTTTTTTTTTTTATGTCCATACCATACTGTTTGGTTAATAAAGCATTATAATATAGCTTGAAGTCAGGACATGAGATGCCTACCACCTTTTTCTTTTTAAGGCTTGCTTTGGCTATTTGGGGGTCTTTTGTGATTCCATGCAGAGTACATCATGAGAAATGCTGGGCTGAGGGAAGCACAAGCTGGAATCAAGATTGCCGGGAGAAATATCAATAACCTCAGACATGCAGATGACACCACCCTTATGGCAGAAAGTGAAGAAGAACTAAAGAGCCTCTTAATGAAAGTGAAAAGAGGAGAGTGAAAAAGTTGGCTTAAAGCTCAACATTCAGAAAACGAAGAGCATGGCATCTGGTCCCATCACTTCATGGCAAATAGATGGGGAAACAGTGGCTACCTTTATTTTTCTGGGCTCCAAAATCACTGCAGATGGTGATTGCAGCCATGAAATTAAAGACACTTACTCCTTGGAAGAAAAGTTATGATCAACCTAGACATCATATTAAAAAGCAGAGACATTACTTTGTCAACAAAGGTCCATCTAGTCAAGGCTATGTTTTTTCCAGTAGTCATGTATGGATGTGAGAGTTGGACTATAAAGAAAGCTGAGTGCCAAAGAATTGATGCTTTTGAACTGTGGTATTGGAGAAGACTCTTGAGAGTCCCTTGGACTGCAAGGAGATCCAACCACTCCATCCTAAAGGAGATCAGTCCTGGGTGTTCACTGGAAGGACTGATGCTAAAGCTGAAACTCCAATACTTTGGCCACCTTGATGCGAAGAGCTGACTCATTTGAAAAGATCCTGATTCTGGAAAAGATTGAGGGCAGGAAGAGAAGGGGATGACAGAGGATGAGATGGTTGGATGGCATCACCGACTCAATGAACATAGGTTTGGGTAGACTCTGGCAGTTGGTGATGGACAGGGAGGCCTGGCATGCTGCAGTTCATGGGGTTGCAAAGAGTTGGACATGACTGAGCAACTGAACTGACTGACTGACTGTGATTCCATATAAATTTTAGGAGTGTTTTTTCTACTTCTGTAAAAATTGCCATGGGATCTTGATACAGATTGCATTGGCTTTTGGTAATACTGACATTTTAACAATATTGATTCTTCCAATCTACGAGTGTGGAATAACTTTTTATTTATTTGTGTCTTCTTCAATTTTTTCATCAATATCTTATAGTTTTCCACATAGATATCTTTGTCCTCCTTGGTTAAATTTATTCCTAAGTATATTATTGTCTTTGATGCAATTGTAAACGGGATCAACTTCCTTTGTAAAAATTTATTTTACTGAAGTGTAGTTCATTTACAATGCTAATTTCTGATGTACAGCAAAATGATCTAGTTATACATAAAATAGTTTGCATCTTCTATTTCCAAATTCCCAGTCTATCCCTCCCCGTCCACCTCCTGCTTGGCAACCACAAGTCTGTTCTCTATGCCTGTGAATCTGTTTCTGTTTCATTAATGGGATCAATTTCTTTATTTCTACTCAGATAATTAGTTTCTAGTGTATAGAAACACTACTGATTTTTTATGTTAATATTGTGTTCTGAAACTTTACAGAATTTTTTGGTTAGCTCTTACAGTTTTTGATCAAAGGTTGAGGATTTTCTGTGTATAAAATGACTTCATCTGGAAATAGAGCAAGATATAATTCCTGCATTCTAATTCTGATACCTTTTGTGTTGTTTTCATTGCCTAATTGCTCAGGCTAGAACTTTCATACTTTGTTAAATAGGAGTGGTGAGAGTTGAGCCTTTGTCTTGTCTTGATCTTAGAGGAAAAGCTTTCAACCTTTCATCACTGAATATGATACTAGCTGTAAACTTGTCATACATGGCCTTTATTATGTTGAGATACATTCCTTCTATACCTAATTTGTTAAGTTTTTTTTGTCAGGAATGGGTATTGGGTTTTTCAAATGCTTTTTCTGTGTCTATAGTTGTGATTGTATGATTTTTTTCCTATTTATGTGATACATCACATTTATTAATTTGCATATATTTAACCATCCTATGTCTTGGGAAAAATCCCACTTGATCATAATGAATAATCCTTTTAATGTGCTGCTGAATTCAGTTTACTAGTATTATATTGAGAATTTTTGGATCTATATTTATCAGAAATTTTGGCCTGTAGTTTTCCTTTCTTGTAATGTCCTTTTCTGGTTTTGTTATTAGGGTAATGTTGTTATTTATGAGGGTTCCTCTTCAATTTTTTGGAAGATTTTTGAAGGATTGGCAGTCTTCTCTAAATATTTGGTAAAATTCACCAGTAAAGCCACTAGTCCTGGGTATTACTTTGTTGAGAGATTTTTGATTACAGATTCCATTTCCTTACTAGTAATTAGTCTGTTCTATCAGTCTTGGTAGTTTGTATGTTTCTAAGGGGTTTTCCCTTTCTTTTCAGTTGCCCAGTTTGTTGGCATGTATTTATTCATAATAACCTCTTAGGATACTTTGTATTTCTGTTATGTCAGCCGGTAAACTCTTTTTCATGTGTAATTTTGTTGATTTGAGTTCTTTCTTTTCCCCATTGGTTCTAGCTAATGTAATGGTGGTTTAGTCACTAAGTCATGTCCAATTTTGCTTATATTTTCAGAAAACCAGTTCTTAATTTGGTTATTAATCTTTTGTATTGTTTTCTAATTTATTCTGCTCTAATCTTTATTATTTCCTTCAACTAATTTTGATCTCAGTTTGTTCTTCTTATTCTCATTCCTTGAAGTGTAAAGTTGTTAGGAATTTTTTCCCCTTTTTTAAAATTATAGTTGATTTACATTGCTGTGTTCGTTTTTGGTGTACAGCAAAGTGATTTTATATACATATATATATACACACACACATATATATAACAGAGTTACTTATATATAATCTGAAAGAATATATATATATAATTAATGTGAATTAATATTTTATATATTTTATAGCCTATTATATATATTCACTTTCAGATTCTTTCCCATTAAAAGTTATTACAGAATGCTGAATATAGTTTCCTGTACTATACAGTAGGTTCTTGTTAATCTATTTTATATATAGTGATATGCATATGTTAATCTGAAATTCCTAATTTATCCCTTCCCTCCTTTCCTCTTTGGTAACCATAGTTTTTCCTATGTCTGTGAGTCTGTTTCTTTTTTGTAAGTAAGTTCATTTGTATCCTTTTTTTACATTCTGCATATAATTGATATCATATATTTGCCCTGCATTTTTAAAAATAGTGCTATAGTTAATTTACAATGCCATGTTAGTTTTGAGTGTACAGCAAAAGGGTTCAGTTATGCACACACACAAATATGTATTTATTCAGATTCCTCTCCATTATAGATTATTATAAGATTTTGAGTGTAGTTGCATGTGCCATACAGTAGGTCCTTGTTTCGTATATAATAGTGTGTATATGTTGCTCTCAAACTCCTAATTTATCCACCCTCCCCGCCCCCCCCCCCCCCCCCCCCCCCCCCCCCCCCCCCCCCCGCCTCTCCCCTTTGGTATTTGGTAGCTATAAGTTTCTTTTCTATGTCTGTAAGTATTTCTGTTTTGTAAATAAGTTCGTGTGTACCATTTCTTAAGATTCCACAGATAAGTAATATCATGATATTTCTGTTTCTTAATGTACACCTGTGTTATTATGAACTTTCCTCTTAGAACTGCTTTTGCTGTATCCCATAAGTCTGCTGTACTTCCATTTTGGTTTGTCTCAAGAAACTTCAGTTTCTTTAATATCTTCTTTGATCATTTTTGGTTGTTCTCAGTTTTTTTCATGTTACTGATTTCTAGTTTCATATCATTATGGTCAAAGAAGATGCATGTTTGATATCCTCTTGAGTTTTCTAAGATTTGTGTTGTGGTCCAACATTTCATCAGTCCTAGAGAGTGTTCTATGGTGCTTAAGAATGTGTATTTTGCTGGTCATCAGATCGAATGTTCTATATATGTTAGCTTCATTTGGTCTGCTATGGTTGTTTAGTCGCTAAGTCATGTCTAACTCTTTTGCAACCACATGGACTGTCATGAACCCTGCCAGGCTCCTCTGTCCATGATGAGACTTCCAGGCAAGAATGCTAGAATGGGCTGCCACTTCCTTCTCCAGGGGATCTTCCCAACCCAGGGATCAAACTCATGTCTCCTGCATTGGCAGGTGGATTCTTTACTACTGAGCTCACCAGGGAAGCTCATTTGGTCTTGAGTGTTGTTCAAATCCCCTGTGTCTTCATTGATTCTATCTGGATGATATATCCATTGTTGAGAATGGGGTATTGAAGTTTCCAGATACTGTATTGCTGTTTATTTTTCCTTTTAGCTCTGTTAGTTTTTGCTTTATATATTTAGATGCTCAATACAGTTGATCACCTAAATATAATTGTTTTAAAATTTTTGTCTGGCAAATCTGAAACCTATGTTTTTGTAAGGATGGCTACTGGGTATTTGTTTTGTTACTTTGAATGGACCATGTTTCCTTCCTTCTTTGTGTGACTTGAGATCTTTTGTTGAATATTAAACACAGAAAGAATGAGGAACCTCTCCAAGTCTTTGCAGACTGGCTCTGAGTGGAGAAAAAATTTCACCAATTCACCCAGCCTGAAGGTTTAATTCTTTTTCGACCTTTTCTGGACTTATGTCTTCCCTGAGCCTGTGCACGTGCTTTCCCATAACTCCCCTGGATGCAGGCTTGTTTTTAAATCTGTTCATTTTCCTGAGTTTTACCTGTGCTTTTTCTCAGGTCTTAAAGGCTTTGTTGTATCCTTCAGCCCATAGTATCTTACCCATAGGTCTGCAGACCCTTGCAGTTTATAATGTGTCATTTTGCCTGCCATTGCTTTCAGTGGCCTCCAACCTGATAACCAAATTACGCCACTATTCCTATCTGAGATTCAAGAGAAACAGACACTGGTCCCTCAGGGGTTTTCAGACGAGTCAAAATGTTGCAGGCAACTTCCACTCTTGTCCTTCTGTCCTGAGGGAAGACCCAGGGATTTGGCTGCTTTCTCCTGACTGCCTTGCTCTGCACTACTCCACATGAGGGATGGAGGTGGGGGGTACAAGTGAGCAATTTGTACCAACATTTGTACCAACAATTTCCCATCATCCTGTGGGTGACTTTTTAAAACTTCATTTTTCATTTTAGCTGCTGCATAACTTTGGTTTCTAGAGCTCCCCAAAAGTTGTTCTTGTCCGTCTGTTGTTTACTTGATGTTTCCATAGAGGAATGAGGCCTGGAGCTTCCTGGGCCACCCTCTTGCCTGTGTCACTATAACAAAATGAATATAGGTACTGTTATTTTCTAGAGATCTTATAATTTGTATTGATTTTGATTTTTCTCTTTGATGCAAATGTTAAGAGAGTGCTTAAGTAATTTTTATAAGCTAGTTTTCTTACTAATTTTTAGTTTTAGCAAGACAGTGCTTTCTGCATTTTTAGGATGTAAAATATTCTATGGCCTAATATACACTCAGTTGTTTTGGTTTATTTACTGTTTGCTGGGTTAAAATGCATACATAAAATTATATCTATCTTATTAATAATGTTTAGGTTTTCTACATCCTTATTTTTTTCACCCCTTAATGTAGTAAAGGAAGGAAGCTTCAAGCACAGAGAAGCAAAGTTAACAACACAGAGAGAATCCTAATGATATTAATCTCAAGGCTGTTCCCATTTGGCTACTATCATATTGTTTTGGTGATTATATCCTCTTTAGTGCCCAGGTAATTTCAAGGTGGATTTTTCTGTCACTTACAGAAATAGAATTATGACAGTGTCCTTCGTCACTAATATTTTCTCTGGCATTAGTGTTGTCAATCTGTGTTTTTCTTTCATATCAATTCCTTCAAACGTTTGTTATTTCCTTTTGAATTATATTTAATTTTGAAAACCATCTGAAAGTCCTTGTTAAGGGCAGCAAATGTAAACCTGTACATAATGTCAAATAACTTTAAATAGAGTACTTTTCCACCCCTGCAGCTCTCATGGTGTTGTTCTGTGGCCTAGCGATTACTTGGTTACTGTATTTTGTTTCAAAAAGTAAGGATGACTGTGATACATTCAATAAAGGTTTACCTTTAAAATGGTTAAAATACGCACTTTTCAAAGAGGTGAATGCTAGGCTTCAATTATCTGGAAAATCCACTTACACAAAAAAGTAAAGTTGACTCTTGAACATTGCAGGAATTAGAGGCACGGCCAGCCTCACAATGGAACTTAACTGTCAACACTCTGTATCCAGTATTCTGTATCTATGGAATCAGTCAGCTGATCACTGTGAGGTACTATAGTACGTATTTATTGAAAAAAATCCACATATAAGTGGATCCATATAGTTTAAATCCATGTTATTAAAAGTCAGCTGTGTATGCCCTAATATGGAAAACAGATGCATTATCACTATCAGTTCAGTTCAGATCAGTCACTCAGTCGTGTCCAACTCTTTGCGACCCCATGAATCGCAGCACGCCAGGCCTCCCTGTCCATCACCAACTCCCAGAGTTCACTCAGACTCAAGTCCATCGAGTCAGTGATGCCATCCAGCCATCTCATCCTCTGTCGTCCCCTTCTCCTCCTGCCCCCAATCTCTCCCAGCATCAGAGTCTTTTCCAATGAGTCAACTCTTTGCATGAGATGGCCAAAATACTGGAGTTTCAGCTTTAGCATCATTCCTTCCAAAGAAATCCCAGGGCTGATCTCCTTCAGAATGGACTGCTTGGATCTCCTTGCAGTCCAAGGGACTCTCAAGAGTCTTCTCCAACACCACAGTTCAAAAGTATCAATTCTTCGGCGCTCAGCCTTCTTCACAGTCCAACTCTCACATCCATATATGACCACAGGAAAAACCATGGCCTTGACTAGATGAAGCTTTGTTGCAAAGTAATGTCTCTGCTTTTGAATATGCTATCTAGGTTGGTCATAACTTTCCTTCCAAGGAGTAAGCGTCTTTTAATTCCATGGCTGCAGTCACCATCTGCAATGATTTTGGAGCCCAGAAAAATAAAGTCTGACACTGTTTCCACTGTTTCCCCATCTATTTCCCATGAAGTGATGTGACCAGATGCCATGATCTTCGTTTTCTGAATGTTGAGCTTTAAGCCAACTTTTTCACTGTCCACTTTGACTTTCATCAAGAGGCTTTTTAGTTCCTCTTCACTTTCTGCCAGAAGGGTGGTGTCATCTGCATATCTGAGGTCATTGAGATTTCTCCCGGCAATCTTGATTCCAGCTTGTGCTTCTTCCAGCCCAGCATTTCTCATGATGTACTCTGCATATAAGTTAAATAAGCAGGGTGACAATATACAGCCTTGACGTACTCCTTTCCTATTTGGAACCAGTCTGTTGTTCCATGTCCAGTTCTAACTGTTGCTTCCTGACCTGCATACAAATTTCTCAAGAGGCAGATCAGGTGGTCTGGTATTCCCATCTCTTTCAGAATTTTCCACAGTTTATTGTGATCCACACAGTCAAAGGCTTTGGCATAGTCAATAAAGCAGAAATAGATGTTTTTCTGGAACTCTCTTGCTTTTTCCATGATCCAGCAGATGTTGGCAATTTGATCTCTGGTTCCTCTGCCTTTTCTAAAACCAGCTTGAACATCAGGAAGTTCACGGTTCACATATTGCTGAAGCCTGGCTTGGAGAATTTTGAGCATTACTTTACTAGCATGTGAGATGAGAGCAATTGTGCGGTAGTTTGAGCATTCTTTGGCATTGCCTTTCTTTGGGATTGGATTGAAAACTGACCTTTTCCAGTCCTGTGGCCACTGCTGAGTTTTCCAAATTTGCTGGCATATTGAGTGCAGCATTTTCACTGCATCATCCTTCAGGATTTGAAAGAGCTCAACTGTAATTCCAACGCCTCCACTAGCTTTGTTCGTAGTGATGCTTTCTAAGGCCCACTTGACTTCACATTCCAGGATGTCTGGCTCTAGGTGAGTGATCACACCATCGTGATTATCTGGGTCATGAAGATCTTTTTTGTACAGTTCTTCTGTGTATTCTTGCCATCTTTTCTTAATATCTTCTGCTTCTACTAGGTCCATACCATTTCTTTCCTTTATTGAGCCCATCTTTGCATGAAATGTTCCCTTGGTATCTCTAATTTTCTTGAAGAGATCTCTAGTCTTTCCCATTCTGTTGTTTTCCTCTATTTCTTTGCATTGATGGCTGAAGAAGGCTTTCTTATCTCTTCTTGCTATTCTTTGGAACTCTGCATTCAGATGCTTATATCTTTCCTTTTCTCCTTTGCTTTTCACTTCTCTTCTTTTCACAGCTATTTGTAAGGCCTCCCCAGACAGCCATTTTGCTTTTTTGCATTTCTTTTCCATGGGGATGGTCTTGATCCCTGTCTCCTGTACAATGTCATGAACCTCATTCCATAGTTCATCAGGCACTCTATCTATCAGATCTAGGCCCTTAAATCTATTTCTCACTTCCACTGAATAATCATAAGGGATTTGATTTAGGTCATACCTGTATGGTCTAGTGGTATTCCCTACTTTCTTCAATTTAAGTCTGAATTTGGCAATAAGAAGTTCATGGTCTGAGCCACAGTCAGCTCCTGGTCTTGTTTTTGCTGACTGTATAGAGCTTCTCCATCTTTGGCTGCAAAGAATATAATCAATCTGATTTCGGTGTTGACCATCTGGTGATGTCCATGTGTGGAGTCTTGTCTTGTGTTGTTGGAAGAGGGTGTTTGCTATGACCAGTGCATTTTCTTGGCAAAACTCTATTAGTCTTTGCCCTGCTTCATTCCGTATTCCAAGGCCAAATTTGCCTGTTACTCCAGGTGTTTCTTGACCTCCTACTTTTGCATTCCAGTCCCCTATAATGAAAAGGACATCTTTTTGGGGTGTTAGTTCTAAAATGTCTTGTAGGTCTTCATAGAACCGTTCAACTTCAGCTTCTTCAGTGTTACTGGTTGGGGCATAGACTTGGATTACTTTGATATTGAATGATTTGCCTTGGAAATGAACAGAGATCATTCTGTCGTTTTTGAGATTGCATCCAAGTACTGCATTTAGGACTCTTTTGTTGACCATGATGGCTACTCCATTTCTTCTGAGGGATTCCTGCCCGCAATAGTAGATATAATGGTCATCTGAGTTAAATTCACCCATTCCAGTCCATTTTAGTTTGCTGATTCCTAGAATGTCGACACTCACTCTTGCCGTCTCTTGTTTGACCACTTCAATTTGCCTTGATTCATGGACCTGACATTCCAGGTTCCTATGCAATATTGCTCTTTACAGCATCGGACCTTGCTTCTATCACCAGTCACATCCACAGCTGGGTATTCTTTTTGCTTTGGCTCCATTCCTTCATTCTTTCTGGAGTTATTTCTCCACTGATCTCCAGTAGCATATTGGGCACCTACTAGCCTGGGGAGTTCCTCTTTCAGTATCCTATCATTTTGCCTTTTTGTACTGTTCATGGGGTTCTCAAGGCAAGAATACTGAAGTGGTTTGCCATTCCCTTCTCCAGTGGACCACATTCTGTCAGATATCTCCGCCATGACCCGCCCATCTTGGGTTGCCCCACGGCATGGCTTAGTTTCACTGAGTTAGACAAGGCTGTGGTCCTAGTGTGATTAGATTGACTAGTTTTCTGTGAGTATGGTTTCAGTGTGTCTGCCCTCTGATGCCCTCTTGCAACACCTACCGTCTTACTTGGGTTTTTCTTACCTTGGGCGTCGGGTATCTCTCTTCACGGCTACTCCAGCAAAGCTCAGCTGCTGCTCCTTACCTTGGATGAGGGGTACCTCCTCACCGCCACCCTCCCTGACCTTCAACGTGGGATAACTCCTCTAGGCCCTCCTGCGTCCACGCAGGCACGGCTCCTTGGACTTGGGGTAGCTCCTCCCAGCCGCCGCCCCTGGCCTGGGGTGAGGTTGCTCCTCCCTGCCACCGCCCCTGACCTCGGACGCGGGGTAGCTCTTCTCATCGCCACCCCTGACCTCGGACGCAGGGTAGCTCCTCTCATCTGTTCCTGTACCATCGCAGCCTGGCACTCTCGGCCACTGCCCCTGACCTTGGACGTGGGGTAGCTCCTCTCATCCGTTCTTGCACTGTCACAGCCTGGCACTCTCGGCTGCTGCCCCTGACCTTGGACGTGGGGTAACTCCTCTTGGCCACCGCCCTTTGGGCATGGGGTCCTCCCAGCTTCTGCCCCCGACCTCAGACATGGGGTAGCTCCTCTCGGCCGCGCTTAGTACACCAGTCATCGCAGCATTATCACTATAGTAATTAGTATATTAAAAACTGAGTACAATTGAAAAAATAATGCCTTGGCAGCTATTTTAACATTGCTGTTTTAAAGAATTAGCAACTTTATTAAGGCAGAATTGACATAAATAGTAAATGTTGAAAGTATACAATTTTAAGTGTTTTGACATATATATAAACTTGTGGAATCACCACCTTCATCAAAACAATATATCCACCAACCATAGAAGTTTCTTTCTTTCACTTTATAATTCCTACACACTGTTCCTTTCCTTGCTGCTGCTGTTGCTGCTGCTGCTGCTAAGTCGCTTCAGTCATGTCCGACTCTCTGCGACCCCATAGATGGAGCCCACCAGGCTTCCCCGTCCCTGGGATTCTCCAGGCAAGAACACTAGAGTGGGTTGCCATTTCCTTCTCCAATGCAGGAAAGTGAAAAGTGAAAGTGAAGTTGCTCAGTCATGTCCGACTCTTCGCAACCCCATGGACTGCAGCCTACCAGGCTCCTCCGTCCATGGGATTTTCTAGGCAAAAGTACTGGAGTAGGGTGCCATTGCCTTCTCCATTCCTTTCCTTACCCACACCCTAATACAAATCAACTGTTAATTTTGGTTCAGTTCAGTTCAGTCACTCAGTTGTGTCCGACTCTTTGCAACCCCTGGCATGAATTGCAACACGCCAGGGCCTCCCTGTCCATCACCAACTCCCGGAGTTCACCCAAATCTATGTCCATCGAGTCAGTGATGACATCCAGCCATCTCATCCTCTGTCGTCCCCTTCTCCTCCTGCCCCTAATCCCTCCCAGCATCAGAGTCCTTTCCAGTGAGTCAACTCTTTGCATGAGGTGGCCAAAGTACTGGAGTTTCAGCTTTAGCATCATTCCTTCCAAAGAAATCCCAGGGCTGATCTCCTTCAGAATGGACTGGTTGGATCTCCTTGCAGTCCAAGGGACTCTCAAGAGTCTTCTCCAACACCACAGTTCAAAAGCATCAATTCTTCAGCACTCTGCTTTCTTCACAGTCCAACTCTCACATCCATACATGACCACAGGGAAAACCATAGCCTTGACTAGACGAACCTTTGTTCGCAAAGTAATGTCTCTGCTTTTGAATATGCTATCTAGGTTGGTCATAACTTTTCTTCCAAGGAGTAAGCGTCTTTTAATTTCATGGCTGCAGTCACCATCTGCAGTGATTTTGGAGCCCAGAAAAATAAAGTCTGACACTGTTTGCACGGTTTCCCCATCTATTTCCCATGAAGTGATGTGACCAGATGCCATGATCTTCGTTTTCTGAATGTTGAGCTTTAAGCCAACTTTTTCACTGTCCACTTTGACTTTCATCAAGAGGCTTTTTAGTTCCTCTTCACTTTCTGCCAGAAGGGTGGTGTCATCTGCATATCTGAGGTCATTGAGATTTCTCCCAGCAATCTTGATTCCAGCTTGTGCTTCTTCCAGCCCAGCGTTTCTCATAATGTACTCTGCATATAAGTTGAATAAACAGGGTGACAATATACAGCCTTGACGTACTCCTTTTCCTATTTGGAACTAGTCTATTGTTCCATGTCCAGTTCTAACTGTTGCTTCCTGACCTGCATATAGGTTTCTCAAGAGGCAGGTCAGGTGGTCTGGTATTCCCATCTCTTTCAGAATTTTCCACAGTTTATTGTGTTCCACACAGTCAAAGGCTTTGGCATAGTCAATAAAGCAGAAATAGATGTTTTTCTGGAACTCTCTTGCTTTTTCGATGATCCAGCAGATGTTGGCAATTTGATCTCTGGTTCCTCTGCCTTTTCTAAAACCAGCTTGAACATTTGGAAGTTCACAGTTCATGTATTGCTGAAGTCTGGCTTGGAGAATTTTCAGCATTACTTTACTAGCGTGGGAGATGAGTGCAATTGTGCGGTAGTTTGAGCATTCTCTGGCATTGCCTTTCTTTGGGATTGGAATGAAAACTAACCTTTTCCAGTCCTGTGGCCACTGCTGAGTTTTCCAAATTTGCTGGCATATTGAGTGCAGCACTTTCACAGCATCATCTTTCAGGATTTGCAATAGCTCAACTGGAATTCTATCACCTCCACTAGCTTTGTTCATAGTGATGCTTTCTAAGGCCCACTTGACTTCACATTCCAGGATGTCTGGCTCTAGGTGAGTGATCACACCATCATGATTATCTGGGTCGTGAAGATCTTTTTTGTACAGTTCTTCTGTGTAATCTTGCCATCTCTTCTTAATATCTTGTGCTTCTGTTAGGTCCATACTATTTCTGTCCTTTATTGAGCCCATCTTTGCATGAAATGTTCCTTTGGTATCTCTGATTTTCTTGAAGAGATCTCTAGTCTTTCCCATTCTGTTGTTTTCCTCTATTTCTTTGCATTGATCGCTGAAGAAGGCTTTCTTATCTCTTCTTGCTATTCTTTGGAACTCTGCCTTCAGATGTTTATATCTTTCGTTTTCTCCTTTGCTTTAACAGAAGTTTATGTCTAAGTTTGTGAGTTTGTTTTTGTTTGCTAAATAAGTTCATTTGTATAACTTTTTAGAGACTACTTATACGTGATATAATATGTTTGTCGTTCTCTGAATTTGCTTAGTTTGAGAATCTCTAGGTTCATTGCTGCAAATGGCATTATTTTGTTCTTTTTTATGGCTGAGTGGTATTCCATTGTATGCATGTACCACATCTTCTTTATTCATTCTTGTGTTGATGGACTTGAGGCTGCTTTAGTGTCATTGCTCTTGTAAATCGTGCTGCAGTGAACATTGGGGTGCATGTATCTTTTTGAAGTACGTTTTTTTCTGGATATATGGCCAGACTGGGATTGCTATAGCTCTATTTTTAGTTTTTAAAGCAATCTCCATACCGTTCTCCATAGTGGCTGCACCAATTTACATTCCCATCAACACTGTAGGTGGGTTCCCTTTTCTCCATACCATCTCCATAATTTATTGTTTGTAGATGTTGGCTGTACTGACTGGGGTGAGGTGATACCTCACTGTAGTTCTGGTTTGCATTTCTCTAATAATTAGCAATATTGAGCACCTTTTCATGTGCTTTTTGGCTATCTGTGTGTTTTCTTTGGAGAAGTATCCATATAGATCTTCTGACCCCCTTTTTTTATTGTTTTTTTTTTGTTGTTGTTGTTCCTTTATATAGAACTGCATGAACTATTTGTATATTTTAGACATTAATCCCTTTTAGGTCACATAATTTGCCAATATTTTTTCTCATTCTGTAAATTGTCTCTTTGTTTACAGTTTTGTTTGCTGTGCAAAAGCTTTAAAGTTTTGTTAAGTCTCATTTGTTTGTTTTTATTTTCATTTCTCTAGGAAGTAGATCCAAAAGATACTGCTGAGATTTAATTTTTTTAACTTTTTTTTAAAAATTAAATTTATTTATTTTAATTGGAGGTTAATTACTTTAGAATATTGTATTGGTTTTGCCATAAATCAACATGAATCCGCCACAGGTGTACACATGCTTCCCATCCTGAACCCCCCTCCCACGTCCCTCCATGTACCATCCCTCTGGGTCATCCCAGTACACCAGCCCAAGCATCCCGTAATCCTGCATCGAACCTGGACTGGCGATTCATTTCTTATATGATATTATACATGTTTCAATGCCATTCTCCCAAATCATCCCACCCTCTCCCTGTCCCACAGAGTCCAAAAGACTTGTTCTATACATCTGTGTCTCTTTTGCTGTCTCGCATACAGGGTTATCATTACCATCTTTCTAAATTCCATATATATGTGTTAGTATACTGTATTGGTTCCAAATAAGAAAAGGAGTACGTCAAGGCTGTATATTGTCACCCTGCTTAATTAACTTCTATGCAGAGTACATCATGAGGAACGCTGGGCTGGAAGAAGCACAAGCTGGAATCAAGATTGCAGGGAGAAATATCAGTAACCTCAGATATGCAGATGATACCACCCTTCTGGAAGAAAGTGAAGAGGAACTAAAAAGCCTCTTGATGAAGGTGAAAGTGGAGAGTGAAAAAGTTGGCTTAAAGCTCAACATTCAGAAAACGAAGATCATGGCATCTGGTCCCATCACTTCATGGCAAATAGATGGGGAAACAGTGGAAACAGTGTCAGACATTATTTTTGGGGGGCTCCAAAATCACTGCAGATGGTGACTGCAGCCATGAAATTAAAAGACGCTTACTCCTTGGAAGAAAAGTTATGACCAACCTAGATAGCATATTCAAAAGCAGAGACATTACTTTGCCAACAAAGGTCCGTCTAGTCAAGGCTATGGTTTTCCCTGTGGTCATGTATGGCTGTGAGAGTTGGACTGTGAAGAAAGCTGAGCACTGAAGAATTGATGCTTTTGAACTGTGGTGTTGGAGAAGACTCTTGAGAGTCTCTTGGACTGCAAGGAGATCCAACCAGTCCATTCTGAAAGAGATCAGCCCTGGGATTTCTTTGGAAGGACTGATGCTAAAGCTGAAACTCCAGTACTTTGGCCACCTCATGCAAAGAGTTGACTCATTGGAAAAGACTCTGATGCTGGGAGGGATTGGAGGCAGGAGGAGAAGGGGACAACAGAGGATGAGATGGCTGGATGGCATCACTGACTCGATGGATGTGAGTCTGAGTGAACTCCGGGAGTTGGTGATTGGACAGGGAGGCCTGGCATGCTGCGATTCATGGGGTCGCAAAGAGTTGGACACGACTGAGTGTCTGAACTGATACTGTATTGGTTTTTTCTTTCTGGCTTACTTCACTCTGTATAATAGGCTCCAGTTTCATCCACCTCATTAGAACTGATTCAAATGTATTGTTTTTAATGGCTGAGTAATACTCCATTGTGTATATGTACCACAGCTTTCTTATCCATTTATCTGCTGATGGACATCTAGGTTGCTTCCATGTCCTGGCTATTATAAACAGCGCTGTGATGAACATTGGGGTACATGTATTTCTTTCAGTTCTGGTTTCTTCAGTGTGTATGCCCAGCAGTGGGATTTCTGGGTCATAAGGCAGTTCTATTTCCATTTTTTTAAGGAATCTCTTCACTGTTCTCCATAGTGGCTGTACTAGTTTGCATTCCCACCAACAGTGTAAGAGGGTTCCCTTTTCTCCACACCCTCTCCAGCATTTATTGCTTGTAGACATTTGGATCGCAGCCATTCTGACTGGCGTGAAATGGTACCTTATTGTGGTTTTGATTTGCGTTTCTCTGATAATGAGTGATGTTGAGCATCTTTTCATGTGTTTGTTAGCCATCTGTATGTCTTCTCTGGAGAAATGTCTATTTAGTTCTTTGGCCCATTTTTCGATTGGGTCGTTTATTTTTCTGGAATTCAGCTGCAGGAGTTGCTTATATATTTTTGAGATTAGTTGTTTGTCAGTTGCTTCATTTGCTATTATTTTCTCCCATTCTGAAGGCTGTCTTTTCATCTTGCTTAGAGTTTCCTTTGTTGTGCAGAAGCTTTTAAGTTTAATTAGGTCCCATTTGTTTATTTTTGCTTTTATTTCCAATATTCTGGGAGGTGGGTCATAGAGGATCCTGCTGTGATGTATGTCAGAGAGTGTTTTGCCTATGTTCTCCTCTAGCAGTTTTACAGTTTCTGGTCTTACGTTTAGATCTTTAATCCATTTTGAGTTTATTTTTGTGTATGGTGTTAGAAAGTGTTCTAGTTTCATTTTTTGCAAGTGGTTGACCAGATTTCCCAGCACCACTTGTTAAAGAGATTGTCTTTAATCCATTGTATATTCTTGCCTCCTTTGTCAAAGATAAGGTGTCCATAGGTGAATAGATTTATCTCTGGGCTTTCTATTTTGTTCCATTGATCTATATTTCTGTCTTTGTGCCAGTACCATACTATCTTGATGACTGTGACTTTGTAGTAGAGTCTGAAGTCAGGCAGGTTGATTCTTCCAGTTCCATTCTTCTTTCTCAAGATCGCTTTGGCTATTCGAGGTTTTTTGTATTTCCATACAAATTGTGAAATTATTTGTTCTAGCTCTGTGAAAAATACCATTGGTAGCTAGATAGGGATTGCATTGAATCTAGATTGCTGTGGGTAGTATACTCATTTTCACTATATTGATTCTTCCAATCCACGAACATGGTATATTTCTCCATCTATTAGTGTCCTCTTTGATTTCTTTCACCAGTGCTTTATAGTTTTCTATATATAGGTCTTTAGTTTCTTTAGGTAGATATATTCCTAAGTATTTTTATTCTTTCCATTGCAATGGTAAATGGAATTGTTTCCTTAATTTCTCTTTCTATTTTCTCATTATTAGTGTATAGGAATTTAAGGGATTTCTGTGTGTTGATTTTATATCCTGCAACTTTACTATATTCATTTGTTGGCTCTAGTAATTTTCTGGTGGAGTCTTTAGGGTTTTCTATGTAGAGGATCATGTCATCTGCAAACAGTGAGAGTTTTACTTCTTCTTTTCCAATTTGGATTCCTTTTATTTCTTTTTCTGCTCTGATTGCTGTGGCCAAAATTCCAAAACTGTGTTGAATAGTAGTGGTGAAAGTGGGCACCTTTGTCTTGTTCCTGACTTTAGAGGAAATGCTTTCAATTTTTCACCATTGAGGATAATGTTTGCTGTGGGTTTGTCATATATGGCTTTTATTATGTTGAGGTATGTTCCTTCTATTCCTGCTTTCTGGAGAATTTTTATCATAAATGTATGTTGAATTTATGTTGAATGTTGTCAAAGGCTTTCTCTTCATATATTGAGATAATCATATGGCTTTTATTTTTCAATTTGTTAATGTGGTGTATTACATTGATTGATTTGCGGATATTGAAGAATCCTTGCATCCCTGGGATAAAGCCCACTTGGTCATGGTGTATGATCTTTTTAATGTGTTGTTGGATTCTGTTTGCTAGAATTTTGTTAAGGATTTTCGCATCTATGTTCATCAGTGATATTGGCCTGTAGTTTTCTTTTTTTGTGGCATCTTGGTCAGGTTTTGGTATTAGGGTGATGGTGGCCTCATAGAATGAGTTTGGAAGTTTACCCTCCTCTGCAATTTTCTGGAAGAGTTTGCATAGGATAGGTGTTAGCTCTTCTCTAAATTTTTGGTAGAATTCAGCTGTGAAGCCGTCTGGACCTGGGCTTTTGTTTGCTGGAAGATTTCTGATTACAGTTTCAATTTCCGTGCTTGTGATGGGTCTGTTAAGATTTTCTATTTCTTCCTGGTTCAGTTTTGGAAAGTTGTACTTTTCTCAGAATTTGTCCATTTCTTCCACCTTGTCCATTTTATTGGTATATAATTGCTGATAGTAGTCTCTTATGATCCTTTGTATTTCTGTGTTGTCTGTTGTTATCTCTCCATTTTCATTTCCAATTTTATTGATTTGTTTTTCTCCCTTTGTTTCTTGATGAGTCTGGCTAATGGTTTATCAATTTTATTTATCCTTTCAAAGAACCAGCTTTTGGCTTTGTTGATTTTTGCTATGGTCTCTTGTTTCTTTTGCATTTATTTCTGCCCTAATTTTTAAGATTTCTTTCCTTCTGCTAACACTGGGGTTCTTCATTTCTTCCTTTCTAGTTGCTTTAGGTGTAGAGTTAGGTTATTTATTTGACTTTTTTCTTGTTTCTCGAGGTATGCCTGTATTGCTATGAACTTTCCCCTTAGCATTGCTTTTACAGTATCCCACAGGTTTTGGGTTGTTGTGTTTTCATTTTCATTCGTTTCTATGCATATTTTGATTTCTTCTGTGATTTGTTGGTTATTCAGCTGCATGTTATTCAGCCTCCATATGTTGAAATTTTTAATAGTTTTTCTCCTGTAAATGAGATCTAATCTTACTGCATTGTGGTCAGAAAAGATGCTTGGAATTATTTCCGTTTTTTTAATTTACCAAGGCTAGATTTATGGCCCAGGATGTGATCTATCCTGGAGAAGGTTCCATGTGCGCTTGAGAAAAAAGATGAAATTCATTGTTTTGGGGTGAGATGTCCTATAGATATCATTTAGGTCTAACTGGTCTATTGTATCATTTAAAGTTTGTGTTTCCTTGTTAATTTTCTGTTTAGTTGATCTATCCATAGGTGTGAGTGGGGTATTAAAGTCTCCCACTATTATTGTGTTATTGTTAATTTCCCCTTTCATACCTGTTAACATTTGTTTTACATATTGCGGTGCTCCTATGTTAGGTGCATATATATTTATAATTGTTATCTCTTCTTGGATTGATCCTTTGATCATTATGTAGTGTCCTTCTTTGTCTCTTTTCACAGCCTTTGTTTTAAGGTCTATTTTATCTGATATGAGTATTGCTACTCCTGCTTTCTTTTGGTCTCTATTTGCATGGAATATCTTTTTCCAGCCATTTCAGTCTGTATGTGTCCCCTGTTTTGAGGTGGGGCTCTTGTAGGCAACATATATAGGGGTTTTGTTTTTGTATCCATTCAGCCAATCTTTGTCTTTTAGTTGGGGCATTCAACCCATTTACATTTAAGGTAATTATTGATAAGTATGATCCCATTGCCATTTACTTTATTGTTTTGGGTTCGAGTTTATACACATTTTTTTTGTTTCCTGTCTAGAGAAGATCCTTTAGTATTTGTTGGAGAGCTGGTTTGGTGGCACTGACTTTTCTGAGCTTTTGCTTGTCTGTAAAGCTTTTGATTTCTCCTTCATATTTGAATGAGATCTTTGCTGGGTACAGTAATCTGGGCTATAGGTTATTTTCTTTCATCACTTTAAGTATGTCTTGCCATTCCCTCCTGGCCTGAAGAGTTTCTATTGAAAGATCAGCTGTTATCCTTATGGGAATCCCCTTGTGTGTTATTTGTTGTTTTTCCCTTGCTGCTTTTAATATTTGTTCTTTGTGTTTGACCTTTGTTAATTTGATTAATATGTGTCTTGGGGTGTTTCACCTTGGGTTTATCCTGTTTGGGACTCTCTGGGTTTCTTGGACTTGGGTGATTATTTCCTTCCCCATTTTAGGGAAGTTTTCAACAATTATCTCCTCAAGTATTTTCTCATGGTCTTTCTTTTTGTCTTCTTCTTCTGGGACTCCTATGATTCGAATGTTGTGGCATTTAATATTGTCCTGGAGGTCTCTGAGATTATCCTCATTTATCTTAATTCATTTTTCTTTTTTCCTCTCTGATTCATTAATTTCTACCATTCTGTCTTCTACTTCACTAATCCTGCCTTCTGCCTCCATTATTCTACTATTTGTTGCCTCCAGAGTGTTTTTGATTTCATTTATTGCATTATTCATTATATGTTGACTCTTTTTTATTTCTTCTAGGTCCTTGTTAAACCTTTCTTGCATCTTCTCAATCCCTGTCTCCAGGCCATTTATCTGTGATTCTATTTTGATTTCAAGATTTTGGATCATTTTCACAATCATTATTTGGAATTCTTTATCAGGTAGATTCCCCATCTCTCCTTCTTTTGTTTGGTTTGGTGGACATTTATCCTGTTCCTTTACCTGATGGGTATTCCTCTGTCTCTTCATCTTGTTTATATTGCTGAGTTTGGGGTGGCCTTTCTGTATTCTGGCAGTTTGTGGAGTTTTCTTTATTGTGGAGTTACCTTACTGTGGGTGAGGTTGTATGGGAGGCTTGTCAAGGTTTCTTGGTTAGGGTAGCTTGTGTCTGTGTTCTGGTGGGTGGAGCTGGATTTCTTCTCTCTGGAGTGCAATGAAGTGTCCAGTAATGAATTATGAGATGTCAGTGGGTTTGGAGTAACTTTGGGTAGCCTGTATATTGAAGCTCAGGGCTGTGTTCCTGTGTTGCTGGAGAATTTGCCTGGTATATCTTGCTCTGGAACTTGTTGGTCCTTGGTTGGTGCTTGGTTTCAGTGTAGGTATGGAGGCATTTGATGAGCTCCTGTCGATTAATGTTCCCTGGAGTCAGGAGTTCTCTGGTGTTCTCAGGATTTGGATTTAAGCCTCCTGCTTCTGGTTTTCAGTCTTATTTTTACAGTAGTCTCAAGACTACTCCTTCTATATAGCACCATTGGTGAAACATCTAGGTTAAAGATGAAAAGTTTCTCCACAGTGAGGGACACCCAGAGAGGTTCACAGAGTTACATGGAGAAGAGAAGAGGGAGGAGGGAGTTAGAGGTGACCCAAATGAGATGAGGTGGAATCAAAAGAGGAGAGAGCAATCTAGCCAGTTATCACTTCCTTATGTGCGCTCCACAGTCTGGACCACTCATAGATGTTCAAGGAGTTACACAGAGAAGAGAAAAGGGAGGAAGGTGACAGAGGTGGCCAGGAGGATAAAAGGGGGGAATCAAAAGGAGAGAGACAGATCCAGCCAGTAATCAGTTCCCTAATGTTCTCCACTGTCTGGAACACACAGAGATTCACAGAGTTGGGTAGAGAAGAGAAGGGGGAGGGAGGAGACAGAGGCGACCTGGTGGAGAAAAAAGAGAGCCCAAAGGGGGAAATAGGAGTCAAGCCAGTAATCTCACTTCCAAGTACAAATGGGTACTGAAGATTGGGTTCTTAAAGGTACAAAATTGATAACAAATACCAAAAAGTGAAGATAAAAAATCTAGAGTAGAGGTTGGATTTTGAAAATACAATATTAAAGAAAAGAAGAAAAAAAAAGTCACAAAAATTATTTTAAAAATATGTATATGAAATTTGCTTTAAAAATAGGATCTTTTTTCTTCTGCAAAGTAATAGTAGTTTATAAAAATGAAAAAGGAGTAATAGAGGACTTAAAATTTTTTTAAAATTAAAAAAAAAAGAATGATCATGAAAATAATAAGAATATATCTAGGTCTTTCTCTGGTGTTATTGTGGGCAGTGTGGGGTCAGTTCATTTTCGGATAGTTCCTTGTTCCGATTTATATTTCTCAAGATCTATAGGCCCTTCCTATGTAGTCGGTACTAACTACAGGGTTTTAACCTATTGCACCTGTCACTTCCAAGGCAGTTCCCTCTGTTTTAGCTTCTTCTGTTTGCTGGTCTCTTCAGTTTGATTTCCGCCCTGACACAAGGGGGTGGTGGTGAATACCTTTTTTAGGTTCACTTGTTCAGTCGCACCATGGGGAGGGAGGGACTCTGCAAACAAATAACACTGGCATGTGCTCGCAGTGTCTCAGCCACACTGGGCCTGCACGCACTCACTGAGCGTGTGCCCTCCCTGCCCAGACTGCTCAGGCTCTAGGTTGCTCTGCCAGGAACTGTCAGAGGCCTGCCCTGAGCTGCATGCACCTCCCAGGTCTAAGCCGCTCAGGTTCAGGCACTCAGGTAGTCCTCAGAGGCGCAGACTCGGTTGGGCCTGCATTTTGTGCCCTTCCCAGGTCCGAGCAGCTCAGGTGATGAGGTGTTTGGCGAGCGCAGTCTCTGCGACTTATCGCCTCCCCTGTCCCTGCCGCTCAGTTTTCTGGGTGTACAACCGGCGCACCTTCTCAGGCAGATGTTGACTGTCCAGAACCCCAAGAAGTCTTAGTTAGCAAAGAAGGCTGCTTGCAGTTTGGTAGATAATGTCTCTCTGGGGCTGCGATTGCCCCCTTCCAGCTCTGGCTGCCTGTCACATGAGGGGGATGGTCTGCATACGTCTAGTTCTGTTCAGTCCTTTGTTCTGTGCGCGGGCCTGGCAGTGTCTTAGGTTAGGGCTGGCTTTGTGCGTGGAAGCTATCCTGCAGTCTGGTTTGCTAGCCCAAGTTAGTTCCCTCAGATTGCCCTTGGGGCATTCAGGTCCGATCCTTACTCTAAGCAATGCAGCCCAGGCCTTCCTGCGCAGCCCCCACTTGCTAGTGGCGGGTGGCAGGCGTCTGTGCTGCTTCTCCGCTGGGGGAGTTACCATTGGGCTCCTAATCTGTGGGTTTTGATTATTTATTTATTTTTCCTCCCTGTTATGTTGCCCTCTGTGCTTGCAAGGCTCGCCACAGACTCGGCAGTGAGAGTGTTTCCTAGTGTTTGGAAACCTCTCTTTTTAAGACTCCCTTCCCGGGACGGAGCTCTGTCCCTACCTCTTTTGTCTCTTTTTTTTGTCTTTTATATTTTTTCCTACCTCCTTTCAAAGACAATGGGCTGCTTTTCTGGGTGCCTGATGTCCTCTGCCAGCATTCAGAAGTTGTTTTGTAGAATTTATTCAGTGTTTAAATGTTCTTTTGATGAATTTGTGGGGGAGAAAGTGGTTTCCCCGTCCTATTCCTCTGCCATCTTAGGACTGCCCCCCCCTCCCCTTTTTTAAAAATAAGTGTTTTTCCTGTGATTTCCTCTGACAGTTTTATAGTATCTGGCCTTATATTTATGTCTTTAATACATTTTGAGTTTATTTTTGTGTATCATATTAGAGACTGTTCTAATTTCTTTTTTTTACATGTAGTTCTCCAGTTTGCCCAGCACCACTTATTGAAGAGACTATCTCTTCTCCATTGTATATTCTTGCTTCTTTTGTCATAGATTAGTTGACCTTAGGTGCATAGGTTTATTTCTGGACTTTCTGTCCTGTTTCATTGGTCTGTAAGTCTGTCATTGTGCCAATATCATACTGTTTTGATTACTGAAGCTTTTTAATATAGTCTGAGATCAGGGAGCCTGATTCCTTCAGTTCCATTTTTCTTACAAAAGAGTACTTTGACTATTCAGGTCTTTTGTGTTTCCATACAAATTTTAAGTTTTTTAATTCTAGATCTGCAAAAAAATAAATAAAAAGGCATTGGTAATTTGATAGGGATTGAACTGAATCTATAGATTGCCTTGGGTAATATGGTCATTTTGACAATATTGATTCTTCCGTTCCAAGAACATTTTACATCTTGCCATCTGTGTAATCTCCAGTTTCTTTCATCAGCATCTTACAGTTTTTGAAATACAAGTTTTTTGCCTTCCTAGGTAGGTTTATTCCTAGGTGTTTTATTCTTTTTGATGTGATTCAAATGAGATTGTTTCTTTAATTTCTCCTTCTGATTTTTTGTTATTAATGTATAGAAATGAAACAGATTTCTGTATTAATTTTGTGTCCTGCAACTTTACCAAACTCATTAATGAGCTCTAATAGTTTTCTGGTAGAATCTTTAAGATTTTCTATGTATAGGATCATTTCATCTGCAAACAGTGACAGTTTTACTTCTTCCTTTTGAATCTGGATTCCTTTTATTTCCTTTTCTTCTCCGACTGCCATGGCTAGGACTTCCAGACCTATGTTGAACAAAAGGAGTGAGAATGGACATACCTGTCTTGTTCCAGATCTTAGAGGAAATACTTTCAGCTTTTCAACATTGAGTGTGATGTTAGCAGTGGGTATATGGCCTTTATACCATATATGGCCTTTATACCATATATGGCCATTATTGTACTGAGACACGTTCCTTCTATGCCCACTTTCTGGAGAGCTTTTATCATAAATAAGTGTTAAATTTTGTCAAAACCTTTTTCTGCATCTATTGACATGATCATATAGGTATTTTATTAAAAAAAATTAAAGTATAGTTGATTTACATTGGTGCATTAGTTTCTGCTCTACAGCAAAGTGACTCAGTTATACACATAAGCACATTCTTTTTCATATTCTTTTCCATTATGGTTTATCACAGGGGATTAGAAATCATTATCTATACTAGACAGGAGAACCTTGTAATCCCAAAGTCCTGGTGCATCCAGTCTATTCTCTATATCCTGTTTCTGTTTGATAGGTTCATTGTTATATTTTAGACTCCACATATAAGTGATATCTCATAGTGTTTGTCTTTCCCTTCTGACTTACTTCAGTTAGTATGATAATCTCTAGTTGCATCCATGTTGCTGCAAATGGCATTATTTCATTCTTATTTACGGCAAAGTAGTATTCCATTGTATATATGTACCACATCTTCTTTATCCACTCAGCTGTTGATGAACATTTACATTGCATCCATGTCTTGACTACTGTAAACAGTGCTTCTATGAATGTTGATATGCACATATTTTCAAAGTGTGGGTTTCTTCAGATATATGCCCAGGAGTGGGATGACTGGATCATATGGTAGCTCTCTTTTTACTTTTCTGAAGAACCTCTGTACTCTTTTCTATGGTGGCTGTACCAATTTATTGTAACAACAGTGTAGAAGAGTTCTCTTTTTTTTCCATACCTTCTCCAGCATTTGTTGTTTGTATTTATGGCCATTCTGACTGTTGTGAGATGGTAACTCATTGTAGTTTTGGTTTGCATTTCTCTAATAATGAGTGATGTTGAGCCTCTTTTCATGTGCCGCTTGGCCATCTGCATGTCTTCTTTGGAGAAATGTCTATTTGGTCTTCTATCCATTTTTCAATTCAGTTGTTTGCTTCTTGGTTTTTGAGTTATATGAGCTGTTTGTAAATTTTGGAAATTAAGCCCTTGTTTGTCACATCTTCTGCAAATACTTTCTCCCATTTTGTAGGCTGTCTTTTCTTTTTGTTTATTGTTTCCTTTGCTATGCAAAAGCCTTTAAGTTTGATTAGCTCCCCCACCCCCCCCTTTTTTTTTTTTAATTTCTATTGCCTTGTGAGACTGACCTAAGAAATAAATTGGCATAAATTGGCACAATTTATATCAGAGAATGTTTGCCTGTGTTCTTTTCTAGGAATTATATGGTCTCATCTCTTGCATTTAAGTCTTCAAGCATTTTGAGTTTATTTCTCTGTATGGTGAGAGGATTTAACTTCATCGATTTATGTGTGGCTTTTCAACTTTCCCAACACTACGTGCTGAAGGGACTGTCTTTTTTTCCCTTGTATATTCTTGCCTTCTTTGTCAAAGATTAATCAATCATAGATGTGTTTATTTCTGAGCTCTCTATTCTGTTCCATTGATCCACATATCTGTGTGCCAATATCTTGCTGTTTTGTATTTACAGATTTTTAGTATTGTCTGAAGTCTAGAAGGGTTTTACCTCCTGCTTTTTCTTCAGGATTTCTTTGGCAATTCTGGGTCTTTTATGGTTCTATATGAATTTTAGGATACTTTGTTTTAGTTCCATGAAAAATACCATGGGTAATTTGATAGGGATCATGTTAAATCTGTAAATTGCTTTGGGTGACATGGTCATTTTAATAGTATTAATTCTTCCAATCCAAAAGCAAGGGATATCTTTCCTTTTTTTGAATTGTCTTCATTTTCCTTTATTAATGTTTTATAGTTCTCAGTGGATAAGTCTTTCACCTCCTTGGTGAGGTTCATTCCTAACTGTTTTATTTTGGGGGCTGTGATTTTAAAAGTGATATTTTCACATTCCATTTCTGATATTTCTTTGTTGATGTAAAGAAATGTAATTGATTTCTGTATGTTAATCTTGTATCCTGCTACCTTGCTGAGTTTATCAGTTATAGTAGTTTTTGTGTGGAATATTTACAGTTTCCTATATACAGTATCATCTCATCTGCTTATGACAATTTTACCTCTTTCCTTCCAATTTGGATACATTTTATTTCCTTTTCTCATGTGATTGCTGTGGCTAGGACTTCCAGTACTATGTTGAATAGAAGTGGTAAGAGTGGGCATTCTTGTCCTGTTCTGGATTTCGTGGGAAAGCTTTCAGTTTTAACCATTGAGTATTATATTGACTGTGTATTTGTCATAAATAGCTTTTACTATTTTGTGATATGTTTCTTCAGTACCCACTTTGGTAAGAGTTTTTATCATAAATGGATTTTGAATTTTGTCAAATGCTTTTGTGTATCTATTGAGATGATTATGTGTTTTTTGTCTTTTCTTTTTTAGATGTGGTGATCCATATTGGTTTACATATGTTGAACCATCCTTTTGAACTAGGATGAATCCCACTTGGGTGTGGTATACGATCTTTTTGTGTTGTTGGATTGGTTTGGTGATATTTTGTTGAGAATTTTTGCACCTATATTCAAATATATTGGCCTGTAATTTTCTATTTTTGGTGGTGTCTTTGTCTGGTTTTAGTATCAGAGTGAGGGTGGCTTCATAGAATGTCTTTGGGAGTGCTCCCTCCTCTTCAGTTTTTTGAACGAGTATGAGAAGAGTTAGTATAAATTCTTTGCAAGTTTGGTAGAATTCACCTATGAAGCCATCTGATCCTGTACTTTTGAGTGTAGGGAGTTCTTAAATTACAGATTCTATATCACTTCTAGTGATTAGTCATTTCAAATTATCTAATTTCTTCTTGATTCAGTTTTGGTGGGCTGTCTGTTTCTAGAATATTGTCCATTTCTTCTCAGTACTCAAATTTGGGGATATAAAATTGCTCATAGTATTCCCTTATGGTTTTTTTTGTTTTTCTGCAGTACCAATTGTTATGTTTCCCTTTTCATTTCTTATTTTTGTTTATTAGGATTCTCTCTCTTTTCTTCTCTGGGAGCTTGGCCAGAGGCTTGTCAATCTTGCTTATACTTTGAAAGAGCCAGCTCTTGGTTTTATTGATTTTTTTCTATTTTTTAAATCTCTATTTCCTGTCTGATCTTTATTATTTCCTTTTTCCTTCTGACTTATTTGAGATTTTTCTTGTTTTTTTGAGGAATACCTGAATTGCTATGAATTTTCTCTAAGAATTGCTTTTTCTGTATCCCATAGATTTTGTGCAGGTATATTTTTATTGTCATCTATTTTTTGCTTTCCTCTTTGATTTTTATCATAGACCCATTGATTTCTTTGTAGCATGTTTTTCAGTCTCCATGTAATTATTTTTCCTCATTTCTTTTTCTGTGGTTAATTTCTAGTTTCATGTCATTGTGGTCAGAAAAAATGCTTGAGGTGATTTCTATATTTTAAATTCGTTTACATTGTATTGTGCCCTCATATGTTGTTGGGGGCCTAGAGACCAAGGTGAATATGTATTCTGGGTTGTTTTGGTTTTTTTTTTTTTTTTTGGATATAATATCTTGAAAATCTCAATTAAATCTAACTGTTCTATTGTGTCATTCAGTGTCTCTGTTGGCTTATTGATTTCTCTGTCTGGAAGATCTGTCCATTGATGTGAATGGGATGTTTAAGTCTTCTGTTACTGTATTGCTATCAATTTCTCCCTTTATATCTGTTTAAAAAAAAGTGAAACACCTGATGAATTTGCATGTCATCCTTGTGCTACCAAAGTGATCATATGGTTTTTACTCTTCAATTTGTTGGTCTTTTTTTTTTTTTAATATTTATTTATTTGACTGTGTCGGGTCTTCATTGTGGCACATGGGCTTAGTTGCCCCACATGTTAGATCCCAGTTTTCTGATCAGGGATTGAACCTATGTCCCCTGCATTGCAAGGAGGATTCTTAATTACTGATGACCAGGGAAGTCCTGATTTGCTAGTATTTTGTTGAGGATTTTTGCATCTATGTTTATCAGTGATGTTGGACTGTAAGGTTTTTTTTTTTTTTTTGGTATCTTTGTCTGGTTTTTGGTATCAGGGTTATAGTGGCCGTGAAGAATGAGTTAAAGAGTGTTCCTTCTTCAGCAATTTTTAAAAATAATTTCAGAAGGATGTTTTAACGCCTCACTAAATATTTCATAGAATTCACCTTGAAGCCATCTGGTCCTGGATTCTTGTCTGCAAGGAGTGTTTTAATCAGTTTTAATATCAGAGCTTGTGATTGGTCTATTCATACTTTCTATTTTGTCCTGATTCAGATTTGGGAGATTGTACTTTTCAAAGAATTTGTTTCTTCTGGGTTTTTTATTGGCATATAGTTGCTTGTAGTAGTCTCTTATGATTCTCTGTATTTCTGTGGTGTCTATTATAACTTCTCCCTTTTCATTTCTAATTGTGTTGATTTGAACCCTCTCCCTTTGTTTTTTATTGATGAGTTTATCTAAAAGTCTAACAATTTTGTTTATCTTTTCAAACAACCAGCCTTTAGTTTCATTGATCTTTTCTATTGTTTTCTTAATTTCTATTTCATTTATTGCTGCTCTGAATCTTATGATTTCTTTTCTTCTACTAATTTTGGGTTTTGTTTGCTTTCTTTCTCTAGTTGCTTTAGGTATAAGGTTAGGTTGTTTATTTGGTATTTTTCTTGTTTATTGAGGTAAGATTGTATTGCCATAAACTTCCCTCTTAGAACTGCTTTTGATGCATCTCATAGTTTTTGGATCATTGTGTTTTCATTTTCATTTTTCTCTATTTTTTTTAATCTCCTGTTTGATTTCTTCTGTGAGTCTTTGGTTGTTTAGTAACATATTGTTTAGCCTCCAGTGTTTGTGGTTTTTATAGTTTTTTTTTTTTTCTTGTAGTTAATCTTTTAGTTATAGCTGATTTCTAATCTCATAGTATTGTAGTCAGAAAAAATGTTTGATATGATTTCAGTTTTTTCAATGTACTGAGATTTGCCTTATGGCACAGCATGTGTTATGCCCTGGAGAACTTAATAATGGGTATTCTGCTGCTTTTGAATATAATGCTCTATAAATATCAATTAAGCTTGTCTTGTCCAATGTGTCATTTAAGGCTTGTGTTTCCTTATTGATTTTCTGCCTGGATAATCTTGTTGGCATAAACGGGGTATTAAAATCCCCCAGTTTCATTATGTTACTATCAGTTTCCCCTTTTATGGCTATTAACATTTGCCTTGCATGTTGAGGTACTTCTGTGCTGGGTGCATATATATTTATAATTGTCCTTCTTTGTCTTTTGCAACAGTCTATGTTCAAGTCTATTTTGTCTAATATGAGTATTGCTACTCCAGCTGTCTTTTAATTTCCATTTGCGTGGAATACTTTTTCCATCCCCTCACTTTCAGACTGTATGTCCCTAGCTCTGAATGGGTCTCTTTTTGACAGCATATACATGGATATTGTTTTTATATCCATTAAGCCAGTTTGTGTTTTTGGTTGGAGCATTTAAGCTGTTTAAGGAAATTTCTCTTACTGCCATTTTATTAATTGTTTTGGATTTGTTTTGTAGATCTTTTTTCTTCTTTTTCTCTTGTGCTCTAATCTTTTTTGATGACTATTTTTAGTGTTGTGTTGGGTTGCTTTTTCTTTTTTGTGTGTATATCTCTTATGGATTTGTGGATTTATATCTATTGGTTTGTGGTTATCATGAGGTAAATTTTGATATAGTAGTCTGTATATGTACAAGATCGTCTTAAGTTGCTGGTCTTCATTTCCAGTATCTTGCATATGTACTCTTGCTTGTTTTGATATTATATTTATGTTTGTTGTTACTGATGAGCTTTCCCATTCAGAATTTTCTTGTTTCTAGTTGTGGCCTTTTCTTTTCTGTCTAGAGAAGTTCCTTTAGGATTTCTTACAAAACTGGTTTGGTAGTGCTGAATTCTCTTAGCTTTTTCTTGTCTGTAAAGCCTTTGATTTCTCTGTCAAATCTGTATGGGAGCCTTGCTGACTAGAAAATTCTTGTTTGTAGGTTTTTCCCTTTCATCACTTTAAATATATCATGCCACTTTTGGCCTGAAGGGTTTCTGATGAAAAATTTGCTGATAACCTTATGGGATTTCCTTTGTATACTGTTTGTTGCTTTAATCTTGTTGCTTATAATATTTTCTCTTTGTCTTTAATTTTTGTCACTTTGATTACTGTGTGTCTTGGTGCATTTCTCCCTGGATTTATCCTGCCTGGGATTCACTGCATTTCCTGGACTTGGGTGACTATTTCCTTTCCCATATTAGGGAAGTTTTCAGCTATTATCTCTTCAAATATTTTCTCATGTCCTTTCTCTCTCTCTCTGCTCCTCTGGGAACCCTATAATACAAATGTTGATGTGTTTGATATTGTCCCAGAGGTCTCTGAGACTCTTCATTTCTTTTCATTATTTTTTCTTTATTCTGTTCTGTGGCAGTGATTTCCACCATTCTTTTTTCCCACTCATCTATTCTTCTGCTTCATTTATTCTCCTATTCCTTCGGGTGCATTTTTCATTTTCATTATTCCATTGTTCAACTGATTGTTTTTTATATCATCTAGCTCTTTGTTAAGAATTTCTTGTATCTTCTCAGTCTGTGCCTCCATTCTTTTTCTGAGATCGTGGATCATCTTCACTACCATTTTCTGAATACCTAAAAAGATCTCTGAATTCCTTTTTAGATAGATTGCCTGTCTCCATTTCACTTGTTATTCTGATGTTTTATCTCATTCCTTCATCTGGAACGTATTCCTCTGCTGTCTCATTTTGTGTAAGATGCTGTGTTTGTGGTCCCACAGGCTGCAGGATTTTAGTTTCTCCTGTTTTGGGTGTCTGCCCCCAGCTTGTTGTGGCTTCTTCTTTGTCTTTGGAAGTAGAATATCTCTTTTTGTAGGTTCCAGTCTTTTTTTTTTTTTTTTTTTTTGATGGTTGTGAAGCAAGTAGTTGTGATTTTGATGTTTCCTTGAGAGGAGGTAAACTCAGGTCCTTCTACTCTGCCTTATTGTCTTCAGACCCTATAAAGCTCTTGGTTTTCTTTGCTATGTCTAGTTTCACTTGTTCACAGGGTTCTTGGACAGAGTTGAGAGGCCTCTTACCTGCCGATTCAAGCACAATTCCTGGTGAGAAACAGATATGTCACCTCGTGATGTATGCAGAGGCTTTCCCCTTGTTCTTGCATTCGAAACAAACTCCTTTGTCTTCTCATTTTCCATAAGTTTCTCTATCTCCCTGAAGTTGGGTAAAGCAGTTACCCATCCTGGTCTTGAAGGGTGTCTAGTCTGTGTGTGTATCCAGTGGCTTTTGGTGGAGAACGTGAGTCATGTCTCCTCCCAGGGTATGCTGGCGGCTGTCACTGAAGTGGGGAGCAGGGATGGCAGAGCTGGATCCAGAGCCACATGTGAGCTGGGGTTTCTTCTATGTTCAGTGCTTGACACCACCCCATTGGGGGTGGGTTCAGTTCCCAAGGTGCTAGAGAAGATGGCTTGAGGCTCAGATCCAAGCTGGTTCTGTTTTAAGTGTGTGCTCTGTATTGTCCCCAGCATTGAAAGCTTCACTCTAGATGGAAGCAGAGTTGGAGCAGGAGAGGCCAGATCAGGCACCCAGTGCAGGCCAGGACATGTACTGTGGTGGTCCCATATACCCAGTCAGAGTTTTGGATCACTCTGATCTGCTGCCTCTAAGAGTGCCAGCAAGGGCTGCCCTTGCCCCATTCAGATGTAGTACCAAGTATAAGCCAGCTCTATCCCCCATAACAGCACATTCCCACTGGCAGCAGCAGCCTTCATCCTAGAGGGGTGCTCTCCTACAGAGCAAGAGGGGCCAAAGTAGGCCCTCATTATGGGCCAAGGTACATGGTTGGGTGGTCATGGAAAACTACCCAGAGTCCTGGGAAGTCTCAATCTGCTTACTCAGCCTTGACTGGGGAACAAGGGAACATGTATGTGAACTTCACAAGTGGAGTCCAAGTTTCTCATAGTGCCCCCCCCAGCCCCACCCAGTCCTATTGGTCTTCAAGCCAATAACAGGACTTCAAGCCTACAACAGGACTCATCCTCCTGGTATGGGATGCAAAGTCTGGTATATCCAATATGTGGTTTGAACCACTTGCTCCCTGGGAAATACCTCCAGGTGTAATATCCCCCTTCTGTGTCCCCTCCCAGGGGTGCAGATCCTGACATGATCACTTCTCTTTTATTCCTACCTCACACCTTTGTGGATCTTTCTTTATAGCCTTTATAATTTTTCTGCCAGTCTCCAGTTTGTTTTTGGTGAGACTTGCTCCACATGTAGATGTATTTTTGATGTGTTCACTGAGGGAGACAAGCTTAGCATCCTCCTACTCCATCATATTTATCTCTCCAGTCATTATTTCTTTAAGCTTTCTGCCCCTTTCTCTCTTTGCTTTTGGTCCTCTCATAGTACAAATATTATTTTGCATAATGCGATCCCATAATTCACATGGGCTTTCTTTGCTTTTCATTCTTTCTTCTCCTCTGACTGGATAATATCAAATGACCTGTTCTCAAGTTCACAAATTCTTTGTTCTGTATGATTAAGTCTGTAGATGTACTTGCATTTTTTTTCATTCCATTTATTATAATCTTCAGCTCCAGAATGTTTGGTTCTATTTTACGATTTCTCTCTCTGTTGATCTTCTTGCTTAGCTTATGTATTTTCATAGTTTTATTGTCTATATGTAGTCTCTTATAGCTCATTGGTCTTCCTTAAACCAAATATTTTGAATTTTCCGTCAACTCATAGTTTTTATTTCTTTGGAGTTGATTACTGGAAAATTATTGTTTCTTTGGCCATGTCATTTTACCTTGATTTTTCACCTTTTCTTGTAGTGTTTTGTTGATGTCTCTGCATTTGATGGATCAGTCACCTCTTTCAGACTTTATGGACAGATTTTAGTGGGAGAAGGTTATCAGCAGGTGGTCTAAGGGCAGTGGCTGAGTGGGATGTGGTAGTCCTTGGCTCCAGTTACGTCCTGATAGTGCTGCTCCATGGAGGTCCACCAGCTGAGGTCACTGTTCCCAAAGATTGCTGGGTCATCTTCATTGGCCCAGGATTGTGGCTATCTGAAGCAGTGGTGGGATCCGATGGGGTCTTTGGTGGTAAAGGCTTCTGGGGAACTCTGATCTTTTCTCTTCTGCTGGGTATATCATGGGAGATATGGATCCTTATGGATCCATGTCCAGTTCATGAGTGCCCTCGTGTTTAAGTTGACACTGGTGTCTGATATATAGGTACCATGGAACAGCAGTGAAATTGGGCTCTGGAGTGTGAATGATCACAGAGCAACAGTGGCTCCAGGGTTTGGGGCACTGGCTTCCACAGTGGCGGTTGCTCTGCTGTCTGAGATGTGCATACAGGTCCAGCAGCCATGGTAGCTGGGATCTGGAAAGTAGGTGCATCTGTTGAGACAGGAACTATGCTAATCTCACAAGGAGTCATTTTTTTCTTTTTCTCTAGCTTGGTTGCACTGTCTTGTTATAGGCTTTTATTGGACTCTTGAGTCCTACCAGGGCTGTTTTCATTCATGAATAGCTGCATACCTGTTATATGTTCTTGAGGCTGTTGATCTGCAACTCTATTATTTTGTTCTTTTCTGCCTTACTTCACTGGGTATACCATACAGGGGTATTTGAACCTACCATACAGTATTGAACTGAGATAGTGAGAGGAGATGCTTTTTTTGTTCTTGATCTTTTCGGAAAGTACTCACTCTTTTATCATTTAAGTATGTTAGCCCTGGGCTTCCCAGGTGGCTTAGCAGTAAAGAATCCACCTGCAATGCAGGAGCCACAGTAGACGCAGGTTCAACCCCTGGGTGGGAAAGATCCCCTGGAGGAGGGCATGGTAACCCACTCTAGTATTCTTGCCTGGAGAATCCTGTGGACAGAGGACCTTGGTGGGCTACAGTCCATAGGATCCAAAGAGTTGGACATGACTGAAGCAACTTAGCATGCATGCATGCATGTTAGCTCTAAGGCTTTGTAGATGCCCTTTATCAGGTTGAAGAAGTTCCCTTATATTCTTGGTTTTCTAGTAGTGTTTATTAGGAATGGATGCTGGATTTTGACAAATGCTTTTTCTCACTTGACCACTACTATCACCTGTACCCCAAAATGTCTATTGCCACATTTTATGGAAATACTTTGGACCCTAAGGATTTGTTCTTTGGAAGTAATAATGCTAAAGCTGAAACTCCAATACTTTGGCCACCTCATGCGAAGAGTTGACTCATTGGAAAAGACTCTGATGCTGGGAGGGATTGGAGGCAGGAGGAGAAGGGGATGACAGAGGATGAGATGGCTGGATGGCATCACCAACTCAATGGACATGAGTTTGAGTAAACTCCGGGAGTTGGTGATGGACAGGGAGGCCTGGCATGCTGCGATTCATGGGGTCACAAAGAGTCGGACACGACTGAGCGACTGAAGTGAAGGATTTTAAGGCCACCTTAGATTCCAGCTGTGGTTGCCTACATATTCACCCCCTTTGCAAGCTAGTTTTTGGGAGCACAGGCTTATAAACATATTGTTTTAATTTTTTCATTCTCCCCCTATGCCTACCTCTGAAATTTTAGTGTGACTAGTAGCTACTTTGATGTAAATTGTTCCTCTGGTTCAAACAAATTTGATGCTCCTTTAATATCAAATTTAATATCCAAATACTCATGTGAACTTTGAGGAAAAGTCTTGTGAGATAAAATAATTAACATGCTTGAGGAGAGCTTTTTTAAAATAAAGCTGAGCTTGGAAACTTTTGTTCACTCTACTTTATAGTAACAGATTCTATCATAGAAATGATAGAACAATGAGTGTGGATAAAGGATGTTGTTGTTTAGTAGCTAAGTTGTGTCTGCTCCTTGGGACCACATGGACTATAGCCCACCAGGCTCCTTTGTCTCTGGGATTTCCCAGGGAAGAATACTGGAGTGGGTTGCCATTTCCTTCACCAGAGATCTTCCCAATCCAGGGATTGACTTGCGTCTTCTGCATTGGCAGGCAGATTCTTTACTGCTGAGCCACCAGAGAAGTGCAGATAAATGATGAGGAGAAGGAAAATGCAGAAATGCTATTTTGGTCATTCTTTGCTGGTGATTCCATTAGGGGATTAGAGGTCCACTGTCACCGATAGTTTCTACTGATCACCATGAACAGTATAGTATATGTATTATAACACAATAGGAAGAACAGTGTTGTTGTTAAGTCATGTCCATTGAATCAGTGATGCTATCTAGCCATCTCATCTTTTGCCACCCCCTTCTCCTTTGCCTTCAATCTTTCCCAGCATCAGGATTTTTTCCAATGAGTTGGCTCTTCACATTAGGTGGCCAAAGTATTGGAGCTTCAGCATCAGTCTTTCCAATGAATATTCAGGATTGATCTTCTTGCTGTCCACGAGACTCTCAGGAGTCTTCTCTAGCACCACAATTCAAAAGCATCAGTTCTTCAGAGCACAGTCATTTTTATGGTCCAACTCTGTCATCTAACTTCTCTGGTGGCTCAGACGGTGAAGAGTCTGCCCGCGATGCAGGAGACCCGGGTTCGATCCCTGGGTTGAGAAGATTGCTGGAGAAGGAAATGGCAACCCACTCCAGTATCCTTGCCTGGAGAATCCCATGGACGGAGGAGCCTGGTAGGCTATAGTCTACAGGGGTCACAAAGAGTCGGACACGACTGAGCTACTTCACTTTCACTTTCTCTCATCTGTACATGACTATTGGAAAAACCAGCTTTGACTATGCAGACCTTTGTCGGCAAAGTAATGTCTCTGCTTTTTAACATGCTGTCTAGTTTCGTCATAGCTTTCCTTCCAAGGAGCAGGTGTCTTTTAATTTCAGGGCTGCAGTCACCATCTGCAGTGATTTTGGAGCCCAAGAAAATGTGTCACTGCTTCCATTTTTCCCTATCTATTTGCTATGAGGTGATGGGACCAGATGCCATGGTCTTCGTTTTTTAAATGTTGAGTTTTAAGCCAGTTTTTTCACTCCCCTCTTTCACCCTCATCAAGAGGCTCTCTAGTTCCTCTTCACTTTCTGACATTAGAATGGTATCGTCTGCATATCTGAGGATGTTGATATTTCTTCTGGCAATCTTGATTCCAGCTTGTGATTCATCCAGCCTGGCATTTCACATGATGTACTCTGCATACAAGTTAAATAAGCAGAGGGCAATATACAGCCTTGTCATACACCTTTCCCAATTTTGAGCCAGTCAGTTGTTCCATGTAAGGTTCTAACTATTGCTTCTTGACCCGCATACAGGTTTCTCAGGAGACAGGTAAGGTGGACTGGTACTCCCATCTCTTTGAGTTTTCCACAGTTTGTTGTGCTCCACACAAAGGCTTTAGCATAGTCAATGAAGCAGATGTTTGTCTGGAACTCCCTCGCTTCCTCCATGATTGAAAGAATGTTGGCAATTTGGTCTTGGGTTCCTCTGACTTTTCTAAACCCAGCATGTACATCTGGAAGTTCTTGGTTCACATACTGCTGGAGCCTAGCTTGGAGGATTTTGAGCATAACCTTACTACATGTAAAATGAACATAATTGTATGGTAGTTTGCACATTCTTTGGCATTGCCTTTCTTTGGAATTGGAAAGAAAACTGATCTTTTCCAGTCCCATGGCAACTGCTGAGTTTTCCAAATTTGCTGACATTTTGAGTGCAGTACTTAACAAAACATTTTTTAATATTTATTTTTAATTGATTGTTTTACAATGTTGGTTTGATTTCTTTCATACATCAATTGAAATAACCATGGGTATACATGTGCAACCTCCCTCTTTAAACTCCTGCCCATTCCCAATCCTCTGTTATTACAGAGCCCCAGTTTGAGTTCCCTGAGTCATACAGCAAATTCCCATAGGCTATCTATTTACATATGTTGGCATATGTGCATCCATGCTACTCTCTCCATTCATCTCACCCTCTCCCACTTCTCCCCGACCCTTGTCCATAAGTCTGTTCTCTATGTCTGCATCTCTACTGCTGCTCTGCAAACAGGTTCATTGGTACCATCCTTCTATATTCCATATATATGTGTTAATATACAATATTTGTTTTTCTCTTTTGGACTTACTTCACTCTGTATAGTAGGCTCTAGGTTTATCCACCTCATTAAAATGGACTCAGTGTTCCTTTTTATGGCTGAGTAGTTTCCACTGAATATATATATACACCACAGCTTCTTTATCCATTCATCTGTTGTTGGACTTCTAGGTTCCTTCCATGTCCTAGCTGTTGTAAACAGTGCTGCAATGAACATTGGGGTACATGTGTCTTTTTCAATTTTGGTTTCCTCAGGGTATATGCCTAGAAGTGGTATTGCTGGGCCATCAACCTAGACAGCATATTAAAAAGCAGAGACGTTACTTTGCCAACAAAGGTCCATCTAGTCAAGGCTATGGTTTTTCCAGTAGTCATGTATGGATGTGAGAGTTGGACTATAAAGAAAGCTGAGTGCCAAAGAATTGATGCTTTTGAACTGTGGTGTTGGAGAAGACTCTTGAGAGTCCCTTGGACTGCAAGGAGATCCAACCAGTCCATCCTAAAGGAAATCAGTCCTGAATCTTCATTGAAAGGACTGATGCTGAAGCTGAAACTCCAATACTTTGGCCACCTGGTGCGAAGAACTAGCTCATTTGAAAAGACCCTGATGCTGGGAAAGATCGAAGGCAGAAGGGGACAACAGAGGATGAGGTGGTTGGATGGCATCACTGACTCAATGGACATGAGTTTGAGTGAACTCCAGGAGTAGGTGATGGACAGGGAAGCCTGGTGTGCTACAGTCCATGGGGTCGCCAAGAGTTGGACGTGACTGAGCAACTGAACTGAACAGAACTGATGGCGGTTTTATTCTTAGTTTTTTAAAGTAATCTCTATACTGTTTTCCATAGTGGCTGCATCAATTTACATTCCCACCAGCAGTGTAGGAGGATTCCCCTTTCTGCACACCCTCTCCAGCATTCGTTATTTGTAGATATTTTGATTATGGCCATTCTGTCTGGTGTGAGGTGATATCTCACTGTAGTTTTGATGTGCAGTTCTCTAATAATGAATGATGTTGAGTATCTCTTCCTGTGTTTGTTAGCCATCTACATGTCTTCTTTGCAGAAATGTCTGTTTAGGTTTTTGCCCACTTTTTGACTGGGTTGTTTTTCTGGTATTGAGTTGTGTGAGCATTGAGTGCAGCATTTGAACAGCATCATCTTTTAGGATTTTAAATAGCTCAGCTGGAATTCCATCACCTCCACTAGCTTTATTTACAGAAATGCTTTCTAAGGCCACTTGACCTCACACTCCAGGATGTCTTGCCTATCCTTGCATGAAATGTTCCCTTTCCCCCAATTTTCTTTAAGAGATCTCTAGTCTTACCCATTCTATTGTTGTCCTATTTCTTAGCACTGTTCATTTAAGAAGGCCTTCTTATCTCGCCTTACTATTCCCTGGAACTCTGCATTCACTTTCCCTTTCTCCCTTGCCTTTTGCTTCTTTCCTCAGCTATTTGTAAGGCCTCCTCAGACAACCAATTTGCCTTCTTGCATTTCTTTCTCTTGGAGACGGTTTTGGTCACTATTTCCCATACAATGTTATGAATCACTGTCCATAGTTCTTCGGGTACTCTGTCTACCAGATTTAATCGCTTGAATTTATTTGTCACTTCCACTAAATAATTGTAAGGGATTTGATTTAGGTCATACCTGAATGGCCTAGTGGTTTTCCATAGTTTATTTAATTTAAGCCTAAATTTTGCAATAAGGAGCTCAAAATCTAAGCCACAGTCAGTTCCAGGTCTTGTTTTCACTGACTGTATAGAGCTTCTCCATCTTTGACTACAAAGAACATAATCTGATTTTGGTATTGGCCATGTGGAGATGTCCATGTACGTTGACCATGTGGCGATGTCCATCCAACATCTCTTGCATTGGATATGGTGTTTGCTATGACCAGTGTGTTCTCTTGATAAAACTGTTAGCCTTCACCCTGCTTCATTTTGTAGTCCAAGGCCAAACTTGCCTGTTACTCCAGGTATCTCTTGACTTCCTACTTTTGCATTCTAGTCCCCTGTGATAAAAAGGACATTTCATTGTTGTTAGTTCTAGGAAGTCTTGTAGTTCTTCACAGAACTGGTCAACTCCAGCTTCTTTGGCGTCAGTGGTTGGCATACACTTGGATTCCTGTGATGCTGAATGGCTCATTTTTGAGATTGTGCCCAGGTTCTGCACTTCAGACTCTTTGTTGACTATGATGGCTACTCCATTTCTTCTGAGGGATTGTTGCCTATAGTAGTAGATATAATGGTCATCTGAATTAAATTCACCAATTTCCGTCCATTTTAGTTCACTGATTCCTAAAATGTCAGTTCACTCTTGCCATCTCCTGCTTGATCATGTCTAATTTACCTTGATTCACGGACCTGACATTCCAGCTTCCTATGCAATATTGTTCTTTATAGCATCAGACTTTACTTTCAGCACCAGACAGATTCACAGCTAAGTGTTGTTCCCGCTTTGGCCCAGCCACTTCATTCTTACTGGAGATGTTAATAATTGCCCTCCATTCTTCCCCAGTAGCATATTGCACACTTTCTGATCTGGGGGCACTAATCTTCTGGTGTGACGTCACATCTTTTTGCATTTTCATTACTGTCCATGGAGTTCTTTAGGCAAGAATACTGGAGTGGGTTGCCATTTCTGTCCCCAGTGGACCATGTTTTGTCAGACCTCTCTTCACTATGACCCATTCATCTTGGGTGGCCTGTATGGCACAGCTCATAGCTTCATTGAGTCATGCAAGAACAATAGGTATACTTCATATATAACCATAGGTTGACCATTGAACACGGACTTGAACTATATGGGTCCATGTATATAAATATGTACTGTGGAGCTATGTGATCTGTGGTTAAATCTGCACATGCAGAACCACAGATAGGAGAGCCAACTGTAAAGTTACAGGTGGAGTTTTCATGGCCAGTGTTGGCACTCTTAACACATGCATCGTTCAAGAGTCAACTGTTATATAGAATTGTATATTACATAAAGCACTTGTATATAATACATGTATATATTAAATTATAAATACATATAAAATTTTATATAAAATTATATATATAAAATCTTATATATATATATTAAATTGTATACATTTTTTTATTTCAGTGGGACAGGCAGATTATTCTCTCCTTTGGTAGACTGGCATGCCACTGGCAATTGACAAATAAGTACACACATGGAAAGGAGCATTAAAGACTATCTCGTGTATGTTGCAAATTTTAAGTTTGGATTCATGCCAGAATATACTAGGTTGACAGTTGTTTCTCAAACATATGTATACTGCTGGATTCAGATCTGGAAGTAATACTGAGGTTCAAGTGAAAAGGAGTAAAGAGTAATCGAACCACTGAAACCACCTATTTTATAGGCCTTGGATAGAAAAAGAAAAGGTAGACCAAAGGAAAATTGAGGTGTGAGCTCTTCTATTCACTCTTTCCTTTTTTCCTTTCTTCCTTTTCTTTTCTGAGGAGTTTATAAGGAATCTTTTAGAGGCAAATTTTGGGTGTCATTTGCTCCTGATAAACACACATTTATAGGGAGATAAGAAATAAGTGTGGACTGATAACAAGGAAAGAAGTGATCAAATACGGGCTGGCTATTTCACCTTTTATTGGTGAAAAAAATCTGTTGGTCTAAATCACTTCTGAAGACTATAAAACTTCCCTATTTGGTACCTTTGTTTCCTTTGTGCAAATTTTATAAATTTTGGTTGGTTACCTAAATAAACTTCTGCCAGAAACCGAGAGAAGACCATTACTCTCATCTGCCAACAATGAAGCTAAGTCAGAAATTGAAAGTTCTTTCCTTGAGGCAACAACCAGGCCACTAAGCCAGTCTGCTTTCCTGCGTAGCTCAGTTGGTAAAGCATCTGCTGCAATGCGGGAGACCTGGGTTTAATTCCTGGGTCAGAAGTTCCCCTGGAGAAGGAAATGGCAACCCACTCCAGTATTCTTGCCTGGAGAATCCCATGGACAGAGGAGCCTGGCAGGCTACAGTTCATGGGATCACAAGAGTTGGACATGACTTAGCGCTATCTTTTTCTTTTTTCCTATCTCATCCAATCTAAATAGAATGACTCAAGATACATGCTGAATATTAATGCCTCGAGTTCCTGATCTGACATCCCATCTTCAGGGCATCTTTGCACACAATCTGAACTGAACTCAAGTAACTCAATAATAGCCTTGCTTGAAATTCAGTATTTCTCTCCAGAATACAGATGGAAATTTTAGTGACCAAATCTTTCTCAGTTTTTCAGACTACAGAAAGAAGTCATAGACATGAAGCCAGTTCTTTAAGGCTTTTAGTCTTGCTCCATCTATTCATTAATATGAGAATCTGCTAAAAAACTGGACAAACCTACTAGGCACAGACCCTCTCACTATCGGGCTGGCATTCACGAAAATTTACAATAATGTCAAAGTAGGATTCTTGTGGTAATATTTTATTTGTTCTGGCCAAGTTTTAATCTGCAATATTGAGGAAAATTCAGCACTCATCCAATGTGTCTGCAGGCTTTTGACTAGTTAACATGTTAATCGAGAAAAGGGTTATGCTGTCCAAGTATTAGATAAGCTATTTGGAAAAGAAAAAATATTTGTCTATGAATTTGTGGATGAAATGTTTCCAAGAAGAAATTATAAATGGGCCCTATTTTAGTTCTCTCCTATTATGAATGACAGGTTTAACATTCCTAGAAACCCTAAGAATATAATGACTACATCTTTAAAAGCCTCTCGGGATTATTGTACATTAACGTATCAGAGTCAGTAAATTATTTATCTATAAATTAATCTTTCTAAACAGATTTCCACCCCCCTTCAATTTGAAAGCTAAACTTCTGAGTCTCTATTTCAGCAACTTTATATCTGAAGAGCCTACATCTGTAAAAACATTCCTAATGAAAACATGAAGACAACCCCCAGAGAAGCAAATAAAATGAGATTTAAGTATATAGCAGCCTTTCTACAGTTACATTCCTAACAATAGTGGATTCTAATTTGATGCCAAATAGAGGTTATATAACAAAATCAGTGACCACTCTAATTCTTTTGGTTTCAGTGAATCAATGTAGGTGCTTCAACAATTCTGTTGGTATTTCCACATTTACACCAGAATGGAGGAGTTGCATCCTTGTCTGCCAAGTCCCAGAAGCAGAGAGCCCAGTGAATAGGAAGCAGAATGACGATGCTCTAGGGCAGGGGACAAAAACACTGCAGGCTGAAAAGCCTATGTTCCCAGGCCTCTGTCCCAGTTGCCAAAACCCAAGTATCAAAGATGGATTTTCATTTTCAAGTTACACCGTGTTAAAAATTATCCACCCAGACTTTATTCGGCACTTACTCCCACGCAAACCATTTTGTCAGTTAATAAGACAACCAACCAACAATCAGACTACCTCAAACAAAAAGATATTAAGCCCAATTTAAGAAACTAGTAATTCATTGTGAAAAATTACCACTCAAATTTATGTCCATGGTCTGGACTATCTGCTAAATTACATAACCAGTATTTTTTTTTTTGTCATTTTTCTTTCTTAAAAGGATAAGACCTTAATTTTATAATACATGAAGGCATTATAATTCCAAGTTTCAAGGATGCTCCAATTTTACTTTAAAAGTTGGGATGAAAAAGTAGCCATTAATTTTCACAAATTTCAGATTTTGCTAACAGAGGTACTATAAATATATAATGAAGTATCTGATGCATTCCTAGGAATGAGAAGATAAGTGTCTTTAACAATGTCTTGCGGGAGACTCTTGTGCAAAAACCTTTTAGCATTTAAACACTGGGTAGGCAGATTTAGGGGAGAAGGCAATGGCACCCCACTCCAGTACTCTTGCCTGGAAAATCCCATGGATGGAGGAGCCTGGTAGGCTGCAGTCCATGGGGTTGCTAAGAGTCGGACACGACTGAGTGACTTCACTTTCACTTTTCACTTTCATGCATTGGAGGAGGAAATGGCAACCCACTCCAGTGTTCTTGCCTAGAGAATCCCAGGGACGGCGGGGCCTGGTGGGCGGCCGTCTATGGGGTCGCACAGAGTGGGACACGACTGAAGCAACTTAGCAGCAGCAGCAGCAGGCAGATTTGGAAGCAAACGTTTTTCAATTGTAGTAAATATATTAATACATAAAACAAAAATTTAACAGTTTTAAGTGTATAATTCAGTGCTATTACATAGCAATATGTTTACAATGCCATGCAGTGATTTCTACAGTCATTATCCTAAGCAGAAACTCTGTACCTACTCAACATATAGCTCCCCCATCCCTGCACCCCAGCCCTCAGGTAACCTGTATTCTATATTTTGTCTGTGTGGTCGAAGCATCCTTTTCAAAAGCCCAACAATCCAACAAACAAATCCCTCAGTTTCAGCAGGGGCTGGGCAATGAGGCCAGGAAAGCCTATTCTCCCTGTGCCTCAGTCATCGTTCATTTTTATGCCTATTTTGACTGGCAGACCATAAACAATTTGTTTCTTGTATTTCTTCATGAATGCAGCAACTCCTGAGTGCCTGCATGGGGCAGGCAAATGGCAGACAGACCTAACCTCTGTCTTCATGGACCTTGTATTCTAGTTAACCATACTTCTGCTTATTCACACTCTAGAAATCATGTGGGAAAGTGTGCGATTTTTCTTTTGAATTTTTTTTATTTTTTTATTGGGATATACCCAATTAACAATATTGTGATCGTTTCAGATGAACAGCAAAGGGACTCAGCCATACATACTCATGTATCCATTCTCCCCCAAACACCCCTCCCATCTAGGCTGACATGTAACACCGAGCAGAGTTCCATGTACTATACAGGAGGTCCATTGTAAATACAGCAGTGTACACAGGACCATCCCAAACTCCCTAACTACCCCTTTCCCCCAGCAACCGTAAGTTCCCTTTCTGAGTTTCTGTTTTGTCTTCATTTGTGTCATTTCTTTTTAGATTCCACGTATGTGGGGTGTCATATGGTATTTCTCCTCCTCTGTCTGACTGACTTCACTCAATAGATACTCTCTAGGTCCATCCATGTTTCTCCAAATGGCATTTCATTCTTTTTAATGGCAGAGAAATACTCGATTATATATGTATACCCGTGTACTACATCTTCTTCATCCATTCCACTGTCGATGGCCCTAAATGTTGCTTCCATGTCTTGGCTATTGTAAACAGTGCTGCAATGAACATATGGGTGCATGTATCCTTTTGGATCATGTTTTTTTCTGGATATATGCCCAGGAGTGGGATTGAAGGGTCATATGGTAGCTCTACCTTCAGTTTTTAAGGAACCTCCATGCTGCTCTCCATAGTGGCTGTGCTAATTTGGAAAGTGTGCAATTTGGATAGGATATCAGTGGCATCTCACATGCCTTGTATCATAATGCATTTCCAGCACCATGGAACTGCTTAGAGGTGTCACAACAGAACATTATCTCCCTTTCACTATATCTGGTGACTGCTTTACTAAGGAATGGATAACAGCACAGCTGAACTATATTAACTGATTGATAAATGTTATACCCTTATTTGGGCCTTCTGCATCTCTATTAAACATATATACACACACACATATATATATAATACATTGAGCAGAGCAACTCTATATATACACAGAGTCCCTTCGCTGCTCTCTCTCTCTCTCTCTCTCCCCATATATATATATATATATATATATATAGCATTTTATCAGGTCTTAAATGATAAAGAGATGCAGAAGGCCCAAATAAAGTTATTATATATATATGTATGTATATATAGCATCACTGACTCAATGGACATGAGTTTGAGCAAACTCTGGGAGATAGTAAAGGACAGGGAAGCCTGGCATGCTGTAATTCATGGGGTTGCAAAGAGTTGGACATGCCTTAGTGACTGAACAACAACAAAAATGATATACCGTAGAAACTGGGCACACAAAAAATATTTCAGGCTTCCAATTTTAGTATCAAATTTAGAATTTCATTTACATGAAATATCCAGAATAGGCAAATGCGGAGAGACAGAAGTAGATGAGTGGCTGCCAGGGGCTGGGGAGATGTGAAGGGGTGATGATGACTAATGAGTATGCTGCTGCTTTGGGGGAGATGCTGGATAGCAGCGCTGACTGCGCAACCAGGTGAGTGTGCTAAAAACCACCAGTGCGTCAGAACGGCGAGTCCTATGGTGTGTGAACTCGATCAATGAAAACGTCACTTAGCTATTCAGTCAAGCCAGGCACAAGGGTAGTGAGAGGCCAAATTTTAAAAGTCTATACATAGCTACCAGAGGAGAGGACTCGCTTTTATAGGCTGGAAGAACCAGGTCAGGTGGTCCATTCTGAGGTGGCTGAGGACAAGCAGTATGTACTGAGGTGATCTGAGGATTCAGGCTGGGAAGTAACTGGACAGGTATGTGGATGAGAAAGTCATCTGGTCAGACTCACTTGCTGTACTCTTAAGCTGTTCATGCAGTGCCTTTATACATCCTTAAATCCCACCCAAACTCCCACCACTGCTGAAAGCAACAGGATCCCATGTCTGTCTAGAAATCACTGGGTTGGTTATACCTGTAAAGGAATTCTTCCAACTTACACAGACATGGCACCACCACACATACTCGGAAGATGTGATCCACCTCCCCTGCAGTATGTGCTGGCCTTAGGCATGGAAACTAGGCTTTCTTCATGAAAAGGAATCACAAACATTTTAAAGGTAAATTTTGTTTCATATGAAAGTATCTGATGAAAGGTCTGCTATTACGTATAGTACTGAGGAAACTTCTTATTCACTCACCTACTCCTTTTCTCATTCATCTGTCTGTCTACTGCGGTCATACTCAAACCCCGGGCACTGATGACAATCTAGCAGGGCAATCAGTAGAAACACATGAAACGTCACCGACAAATGAAACGTCTGTTGCTGAAGGACCACAAAAAGGTGTTAAAATTTCACTCTCCCAATCAATTTTAGAACATATAAAGGTATCTGCAATGTAAACATTTAAAAACCAAAAATACAAAGTTAGTTACTTGACACAGGAAGTAGACAAGCACTAGCCCAATTTATTTAACAAAAAAGTAACAGACTGCTCGGAAACTCAAAGATGTGTACAATTATGATTTTTATTTGATAAAATACATAGCCAAAAGATTAGAGAAGGCAAACCACACACCCACTTACAACTGTCCCTTTTGTTTCTTTAAATCTAAGGCCCCCTCTAGTGTTTGAAAACATCACATGCAGCACACAGGCAGCTGAAGGCACAGTCACAATGTTTTACCCCAGACCTTCCCAAACAAAAAGAATACTTCTTTTCATGTGGCACAAAAATCAATGAGAGAAAATGTTTAGCCATAATTAATATTTCACATTCTTTCTATAATTCTCATATTTATTATTCTCTCATTCAGTAATTTCTGGATTTACTGTTGGGTTGTTTCTGGATTAACACTTGGTAATAAGGGAAAAAAAGAAAATATAAAGCATGGAGGGACTTTAATTTCCCAAACAAGAAATATACCTCCTTGAAAACAAAGAAAATAGCCTATTCTGCTTTTGTGGACGTTATCAGTAAATAGTATATACTTCCTAAAGTATATACTTAAATTTATTATATTTGGGAATAAGAAATTTTAAACTACATCTATTGTAAAGCTGACCTAATCTGTGAATTTGCTAATTAAACCTTTTCAGTACCTGGTAAAAGGAAGTGGAAAGTGTTGCTCTGAGGGCAAATGTTTGCTCTGAACAATTTTACATAAAGGAGTCCTTAAAAATTTATATTGACATGGCACTACATCGATACAATGACTTAGTCTCATGTACTTTTGTAAAAGATTGATTAAAACTAGGGAAAATCAAAAATAGGTTTCCACTCTACTTTCTTAGCTGAAGCGTTTGTGTGTCTGCTTTCTTGTTTTATTACAGAGGGTTTATGTTAACAACTAGTATTACTATTACCGGACAATGAAATCTCTTTCAACAAAAGAAAACAATGCAATCTTAAAAAAAAAAAGAAAACAATGCAATCTTGAGCAGGAGACTGACAGAGAAGACTTATTAAGCTATTACTTCATATTCTTAAGTTTGAAAATTTAATAGCTATCGAAACAAGTTTAATCTGTACTAACTTTATCTTAAATAAATGACTAATTTGTCACTCAATAGATGACATATGACTTCTCTGCAAATGTTTCAAGTTAACAAAAGGTAATCTAAAATGAATTAAATAATACTAGTTGGATTTTAAGTGGTATCAACTTTTAAGATATCTCTTCAAATGAACAGCATTTTTAAAGTGCAACATACACTCTTTTGGCTCAACATAAAAAATTATATAACTGGAAATTAGTATAGTCATTTCTCTGAGAACAAATTTAGAGAAAAGCTGTTTTGAAAGTTAGCCATGAAATGATAAACACTGACGTCTTTAAAAACTGAGCATATAAAATACAATTACACATAAACCAGGGTGGGAGAGGTAGCACACAGCAAATAAAACCAAATAAATACTATACAATAACGTACAAAGTTCTGCTTATAAAAAATTGAAAACTGCATTTTAAAACAGCTATTTCCCTTCGTTTGAGGGCTTTACAATTAAAATTTAGACCCAGCGTCTCAGGCAAAGTTTTTCAAAAAGTTACTAGTTACTGGCATTGTTTTTTGCCAAAACCTCTCTGATCTGTCGGTCGAGTTCACTTATTATTCGATCCTCGTGATTATACACACCCGTCCTCATCAAAGTATCCCTTTCTTCTATTAGGCGAGTCAAATAATCATCCAAACCTTCTTCCAGTGCACTGCCACGGGGCCCATCCATTTTTCCACTCGCAATCTCTCTGGAATCTGGGTACTGTTTTTGTTCTTGTTGCCTTAACCTGAGAAGTCAAGAACACAGGCCACTCGAGCAGGCAACACACGCTGTTCTGGTTTTCAGTTAATACCACCACTTAGCAACAACATGACTCAACGGTAAAATACATTTTCAGTAATATTTTCAGCAAGCAAACAAAAACCTACTTGGCTAGCCAGAGTTAGCACACTTATAAAAGACAGTTTTAAAAACCAATACTTGCATAAAATACATGAAAACTGTAGAAATTTTGGGAATATGCAGGAAAAAAATCATCTTAACCAGAGATAAGCAATCTAAGTAATTTTCTATATCTCTTCTCAATTAAAAAATACATGCATTTTAAAGTTTTCTAAAAAGCAATTGAATATATGTAATTCTGTACAATTATCAATATATTTTCACTGTTATTAATATAAAGAATATTTTCCTATATTATTATTATTGATATTTAGGTTGTTATTAAGCCCTTGTTATTGTTTCTTGGACATAGTTTTCTTCTAACTTTATCCCACAAATATTTACTCATACCAAAAGGTGCTAGGTTTGGGGGATACTGTGTCAAATCAAGAAGAAAAGTTTCTGGTATTATGGAGCTTATATAAATATTGTTTGTAGAAAGTGATGTTCTATAGATGTGAATGCTTGAATCTAGGGTGTGTACCTTTTAAGAGTTTGTATGGATAGCTTCAAGTTATGTTTATGATGATCTTATCTAAAAGATGAAGAAAGGGGAGCAGGTGCCAGCCTGGGATCTGGGTATTTCCAATGGAATCTTATCAATCACATTACCTTGAAAATGGGGAGTATACCTGGCATTACTATCACTTAGTATACTAAGTTAGTTTGGACATGGAGTAGGTTTTAATTTGATTTGGAATCTACAACTAAGATACAACTTTATACTTCTCTAAGTAACTAGCTACAAAGATATTTTTAATTTGCAACTACTCCTGACTTTTGTCTTTATAAAAAAGATAAAAGACAGTTGAATCTAAGTCCCTGCTTCTAGATAGCCTTCACAGTAAGTAAGCCAATGAGAACCAGTTCTGAAATTACGTATGGTGTGGGGGAGAGGAAGAGCCAGGAAGAGTGCTGCCGGACCCCAGAAAGGGTGCAGGGTCAGTGGTAGCGCAGTTCTGTTTGTTCATATGACTCTTTGAAACCTGAACTGACTCCTAAGATCCCTCACAAAAGAATAAGAAACTGAGGTGTACAGTCCAAACAGGACACCAAATACCTCCATCTGTTCTAAGAAAGAAAATAAAAAATAGGGCCCTGTGCTTTGGGACTCGGGAGGAAATCAAGTGATTAATGGGACACTGGTAAAATGGAGCAATACATGGGGATGATTAATAATAAGATTTAATTTCCTATGACCTACACATATGACAGGCACATGGCTATCTTCATTTGAACCACCAAAACAGTGCTGGGCAAAGAGTAGCAGCTTAATATGCATTTGCTAAACTGCTATATACAACAGCAAAACTTTGGAAGCAAGCGGCATTTTAAAATTAATTTGTAACATCTTCCAGATCTCTGACACAGTTGACACCAAGTAAGTACTTGCTGAATTAAGAGACTAACAGAGTGAACTGAGCCCTGTAGCATGTACTAAAGACCTTGACCTTTTTCTAACTGATATTTATACATTAATATTCTAAATGCATTTGTGTAATTCAGCTCCAAACCCACCGGATACAGTGACTGAGTTTCCCCAGTTTGTGTAGGGCTATATCACGGGGTAGTCTGTCAAATGCATGTCCTATGTCCTGAACTGTGTCTTCCCCACATTCATATGTTGAATGAATATGATGCAACCCCCAGTGCGATGGTGTCTGGTGATGGAGCCTTTGAAAGAGAATTAGGTTTAGATGAGCTCGTGAACCGGGGGCCGTCATGATGCAATTTGTGCACTTCCTACAGGAGACATGGGAGAGCTTGTGAGGACAAGTGGTCAGGCAGCTGTCTAAAAGCTAGGAAGAGTCCTCACCAGAAACTGTGTTGGTGCTTTGATCTGGAATTTTTAGCCTCCTAAATTTCTGTTGTTTAAGCCAATCTATGAAATTTTGTTATGCCAGCCAAGCTAAGACAGTATGCTTCGCTGCAACAAAATACTAGTCTCCTGATAAACATTAAAAGTCTTCCCCTACATTCTCCTCCCAAAAGACACTAGTTTGTTCTAATATTGCTTCCTAACGATTACTTTTCTAACACGAAATACTTAAAATAGTAACTAAGAGCACCATGACACTACAGAGAAGCCCAGTGTTGCAGAGCAGTTACAAATACAACCTGTGGCATCAGATCTAAACTCTGGCCCCCTGACCTACTAGCTGTGTGACCTTGGAAGGGGCACTTAAGTCTCTTTAAAACTCAGTTTCCTCATCTCCAAATGGGATTAATTATCTTCCTCAAAAAGTTGCTTTGCAGAGTTAAAAAAAAAAAAACAGTTGAGATAGGCATATGAGATATTTAAAATAGCTGCTGATACACAGTAAGGGCAATAATTAAGAGCTAATCTATTATTTATATAAATAATATAACAATATTTGAAATTTGTTATACTTTATATAATTAAATTCATTATCATTAATTACCTTGAAATAGTTGCAATAAATCTGAAATAGTCACACAGGAATAAAATTTAAAGTACTAATGCTATGGAAACGAAAAAGCTAAACAGAGCTACATTCATGGCAAAAAAACAAATGTGAGAGTAATGGTCTTTGGCAAAGATTTTCTATTATATAACTTAGCTACATTTTAGAAATGATGTCCCTTATTAGACTTGATGTTGTACTCTCCCTGGACCAATGAATAAATAAAAAGTTGTACTATTTGAACTTGAGTTTTTGTATGGAAAAGAAAGTAATTTTTTAGTCATTATACCTGTTCAGTTCATTTCTTATATCCAACAATTCTTGTCTCTCGGTTTTTACTGTATCTTTTTCCTCAGCGGCCAGGTAACGTAGTCTCATCTGTTCCAGTTCTTCCTGCTGTTTTTTAAGACGAGCCATTTGACTTTCTTGCTCTCGCTTGAAAGAAACAAGCCAGATCTCTCATGTTAGGAATACATATACTTTTATGACTTTGATTTGTGATTATAACCCTCCTTGACTGTACCCATGATATAGCCATGCACTGCAGATTCTGCAGACACATATTATCTAGAAATGTCCATGTTCTCTTTACAAACTTTTCCATGACAAACCCTTCCTGTTATAAGCCATAACCACTCATGTTCCAATCAGTGATTGAGGTTAGCTAAATATAAGATAACAGAAGTTAAGGGCAAGAAAGAGTCTGCTATCAACACAGTAAGTTGCCACACGAGCAATGCTAAGAGTAGCATCTAAGAAATGGTTAATTATCAAAATTATATAAGAAATTACAATTATAAAGGAATGATAAAGTATACAAATTATATAAAATACAAATTATACAGAGTTACCAAGAAAAATTCAATAACTGCCCCTGAACTAGTAATTAATTCCACTTCTATTTCAAGAAATAATATGCCTTTCCACTCTTCAGACTCACAAAAAATCTATGCACATAAAATTTCTTTTATATAAATGTGCAACATTCCACAGAATGAATACTCCATGATTTAGTAACAGACATTTTGGAATGCTGCAGTAAGACATCCTGCCGTCTAACACAGTAATCTCACGAACCTTTCTACACTGTTACTGTGAACGGGTACTGCCTTTCTGCATTTTTGAAAAGAGCATTTGATTTCTTCATTTTTTAAGGTGACAGTCAAAGTCCCCTTTGTTTAATAAATAAATTTAGTTGTGCTACTTACAAGCTTTATGTGTATGTTCATGAGATTGACTGACCAATTATTATTATTATAACATTCTTGTCAGATTTTAGAAGGAAGATAATGGTGGTCTCATTGTTTTTAAGTGAGAATTATTCTCTCTTCCTAGTTTTGAAACAGTTTGTGCAATGTAATAGGAACAGCACTGAATCTGTAGTTTGCTTTGGGTAGTACAGTCATTTTCACAATATGTTTCTTCCAATCCAAGAACATGGTAAATCTTTCCATTTGTTTGTGTCATCTTTGATTTCTTTCATTCTTTTACACTTATGAAAAGTACTCATAATTTTCAGAGTATAGGTCTTTTGCCCGCTTAAGTAGGTTTATTTCTAGGTATTTTATTCTTTCTGATGCAATGGTAAATGGGACCGTTTCCTTAATTTCTTTTTCTTATCTTTCATTGTCAGTGTATAGGAATGCAACAGATTTATGTGTATTAATTTTGTAGCCTGCAACTTTACCAAATTCACTGATGAGTTCTAGTTGTTTGACTATTTTAATTTAAAAAAGAACCTCAGTAGAGTTCCCCAGTGGAAAGATGGCTATTTATAAACTAGGAAGTGGATCCTTTCCAGACAGAGAAACTGACTGTGTGTACACTTTGATCTCAGACTTCAGCCTCCAGAAATGTAAGAAACAAATTCCTGTTGTTTATAAGCCATCCAGTCTGTGCTGTTTTGTTACAGCAGCCCACACAGACTAGCGGTTACACAAAAGGTAACCAGTTCCATATACCGATTCTGCGTGTCACATGTTCTATGCTGCATTTTCTATCCTTTTTTCTCTTCCAGTTTGGATACTTTTTATTGGTTTATCTTCAGCTCACATATCCTTGGTTCTGCTATTAATTCATCTACTGAATTTACAATTCCGTTGTAAAACTTTTCAGTTCCAGGATGTCTACATGACTGAAAAGGTTCCACTTCTCTAATACATTTCTCTATCATATCGCTTTATTTTCTAGTAATTATTTCTAACTTTCTGTCTGGTGATTCCAAAATCTGTAGATTTCTAATGAGCAAAAAACAAAAAGATATTCTACATGCAAGTGGAGTAAACAAAAGATGCTCAAAATCAATAATCAGGGAAATAAATAAGTAAACCACAGAGTGAGACCACTTCATGCCCACCAAACTGGAAAAAATGTATACATCTGATAACAGCCAAGTGTTCCACATGGTGTGAAGAATAACAATTATACACCCCTCTTGGGAACTGCAAGTTTGTACAGCCTCTTCAGAAAGTAATTTGGCAACATTTAGTGAAGCAGAAATGAGCAAACTCTACTACCCAGAAGTTCTACTTTTAGACAGAAACAGAAATGCTCACAAATAAAAAATTTTTCAGTGTTGTCTTACTATATGTTTTAATTGTGTGAACCATAAAAATAAAATCAGGCTACCACATCAAAATAGTTAAACACAAAAACGATTTTGAATCACGCTAGGCAGTCACAGAATGATTCAGAGTATTTCCATGTATATAAAGTTTAAAGACATGCAAAAGTAAATAGTATTATTTACTGATATTTTTAGTATCTTTATAATCTTATTTTTTAAAAAAGCAAAGGAATAATAAATACCAAAGTCAGTAAAGCAGTTACCTGTGAAGGGGATGCAGGTGAGAAAAGGCACACAGCACTGATAATGCTGCTGCTTAAACTAGAAGGTGGGGGTTGAGGAGCATAAGAATCTTCTTTGATTCCCTTTTTGGAACATATAACGTTTCATTTCAAAAGTAATTATTAAGAAAATAAAGGAAAAGAAATCCAGACAAAAAACACACTGGATTGTTATATCTGGCTGAAGAGGTGATAAGGTTACTAGTGACTTTCATCTTGTATGTTATGCTGCAAAAAATTTGGACTTTTTTTCTTTTACAGTGAGCAGATATAATTGCAAACAGGGGGGGAAAGGTCAATGATTTAATTTTAGGTTACTTTGTAAAACTGTAACATTATGAAGCTTGACACACTTTAATTCTAAACCATAAGGAAAGCCTTTACAGGCCCTGAATTTTTAATCCAGCGAGCAGCATCAGCAATAACCCCACATGCACAAAAGCCAGGGGTCCGAGGACAGCTCCTCTGCCGCCAGGTGCTCTGGGTTAAAGGCTCCTCAATCAAGTGAGTATAAGCTTTATTTTGCCTTGGCTGCCTATAAATCCAGAGAGGAGATGTAAACACACATACACTAGACTAAACAGCGGCTAAAACGCGGCCACTACTTACTCTCCCACTCACACATACCATGTAAGTCTGTGGGAAAAAACTTACAACTAAACTAAGGAACTCAAGTCAAGTTTTCTGAAAATAACCCAGAGCTGACAAGTCAGTAGGAGGGCCTGGATGGTTTCAAGACACAGTTTTTAACCAAGACTTGGACCTCCAACTGTTTTCTTAAACAAAGATTTACATCCCATCCTTGGCTAAATTACTTATAAATTAATCAAATTAATTACTCTGAGTGGATAAGCAGGAGGCTGGACAAGATAGTGCTGATGTCAGCCAATGAAGTCTGTGTTGTTTTAACTAAATATATCAGCTCAGTTTTAAACAGATCTACTGTGCACAAATATGGTAAGGGGCCCACGTCCTACCCAAATCTTAGTTCTGTTTCCTGTCCTGCGAACAAACATACCTAGTTTAAATGTATCAGACATGATGAAAATGTTAAATTGCCCAGAACAACAAATTCATATCTCTTAACGATGATTCATTTCTTTTTAAAGAGTAGTGGCTATTATTCTTCCTCCATAACTATATTCTAGTGTGTCAAGAAATGTTTTTAAGTAAATATGGTACTTAGGACACAGTAAAGTAATAATCTTAACTTAGAATTGGGGGGAAAAAAAAAACTAAATTACCCCTTAAGTGTCTGACAACTAGAACTCTTCAAAGTCAGTGTTACACATCATACCAAAGATAGCAAATCCAGAATGTGCGGGTATCATTTCCTTGTCTTCTAAGTTAGGACCCATTTCATGTTACACTTATTTATATTTTACAGCTGTTGCCTACCCAGTTACCCAAGAACAAAAAAGTTTACAACATGAAAAAACACAGGCTTTTATACTTATGAATCAGAAGAAAAGATTTTTTTTCTAAATAACTGGAAGATTATGATTTTTTAAATTCACCAATTGACTATACGAGGTCACCTTTGAGTAATGGAAATCTCTGTTTAAACATTCTTTTGGCAATAGGCACCGAGCATTAGGTCTTATTTCCAAGCTTTACCAGCTGGGTTTTGTCATTAACATTTATTAACAATCTAAGATACGGCTTTCGCCGTCTAATCCGCACTACACAAATGTTTTGTACTGCCCTCCAGAGGATTTTGCTGTGACAAATTACTGGCAGAGATTATAGCCCCGTGGCTATTCACCAGAGGCAATGTAAAATTAACATGGTACTAATCCAATTTAAACAAGAAGTTGCACAAACAATCCTCTGAACAAAAGCAGATAGAGGATTCCAATTTTATATTCAAACACAATGTGTTTTTAATAAAAAGTTTTAGGAAAAAAACTGAAGTAATTTTCACACATATAAATTGTGCCTATTTGATGAAGTAATTAATTTTAATCTTCCAAAAATGGTTAGTGGCAGAGCACAATTCACTATGGCAATACTGAGGTCTATTACATTTGTAAAGTGCTGCATCTCTACAATGTGGCCTGTAGAACATCAGCAATTCCCAGTGACCCTGAAATTAGTTTACAGTGTTGTTTCTAAAGCACAAAGTCTGCGGGATAAGGAATAGAAGTGGTCTGCAATGAAGCTTACTGCACTCAAAGAATTTGAGGCTATTTTCTTTCATGAAGCAGACGTCTGGAGTTGAATCAGTAATTTAACACTGTTTTCTCCTTAATTTCTCCTTAATTTCCTTATAGAAACTTAAAAAACGCATCTAAACTTTTGCGATGTCTTCTGTTATTAGGTACAAATAGCTAAAACTACTATGCTAATGGTTTTTAAGCAAGACAGTAGAAAAAACATAGGAAAAAAGGGTAAACAGAAAACAAGGAAGTAAAGGACAAACCCAGAAGACAGCAAAAGTATATGAGAATGTATATGTTAGAAGAAGGGGGTGCTTGGGTGGGAGCATTGTTAATTGAACCTTTTTTTAAGCGTCAGTTTCAGTTCATGTTTATATTCAAAACATTATTTTTTACATTTTAAAAACTACCTCAAACAATGTGAAAACAATATCATCCATCAATATACACATATGAACATAACTTAAAAATCAATTTACTTACTCATTGTTCTTGCATGGGTATTTCTTAGTAAGAAACGTGACAATTATAATTATGCTCTGATAATTAATTCCTAATTTCTCCAGAAGAAACACCCTAATCAACAGCTAACAGGTTTCCATCTCTCCATTACTGATTTTGGTAATGCCTCGTAAGTATTTACCACTGCATTAGTCTCTTATCCTTCATAGTTGCATAAACTTCAGGGGTAGGCATTGTCTTCCACTTCTTTCCTACCTGCTCTTTATCTGCTATCTTTTATTCTTACCAATTTCTAACTAGTTTTAAAATGATGAGCTCTAGTAGTTTTCTGGTCGCACCCTTAGGACTTTCTGTGTGTCATATCATGGCAGCTGCACCGTGACAGTCTCACTTCTTTTCCAATTTGGATTTCTTTTTTCTAATACTGATATTAGAAACATTGGTTTTGAACCATTTCTCCTTTAGCTTTGAATGACAAAATGAGAACCCCACGGTCCTCTTGTTTGTCTAATACTTATTTTCTGTTAGTTTCACTAACTTCATTTGCATTTCTTACAACCCTGCCATATTCTTCTTAAGTACCAGCCCTCCCAGCTGAACTTTCCTGTGGAAGACAACTACTATCTCTTCCAGAACTGAGCATCCTCCACTGTTCAAGGCACACAGTAGGCTCCTGATAAGTACGTGCTAATGAAAGAATGAACACATAGAACAACTCTAGATGTTTCTCCAGACTTTACGCACTCTCACCTCTTTGCACCTGCTGCCTGACACTACTGCGTATCTGCACAATTAGCCCTTATGTAGGTTTTTTTCCCTTCTGTCAGTTTCTACAGAATATCTACCTTACAACTACCATCCAAAGTACTATTCTTACTCAAACTATATCAAACCCCACTTCCCTACAGCTATTATATATAGCAACATCTTATTTTCTAGACTTAAAAATTTTCAAATTTTTGTTGCTGCCATTATCTTTCAGCTAGTCAGTCACAAATCTTTCTAGTATCTGAATATTTGTTCTGTTCATCAATATACGAAGCTACCATCTCACTAGGTCCCCACCCACTGAAACCAAGAACACTACATTACACAGTGACACAGCAGCATTATGGCTCATGTTCTTTTAACAAGTTACAATTTACTGAGCATATACAAAGTATCAAACGCTAATAATGCTTTACAGACCCTTCGGTAATTCTCAGACAACCTTGAGGAAAGATTTTTCGGTGTACAAATAAGGAGACTAATCAGAGAAATCAAATTCCCCAAGTCGCAGAGTTATTAACAGCCAAGATTCAATTTGGCACTCTTGACACCAAGGCCATGTTCTAAACTACTATGTATGCTGCCTCTGATAGAAGTTGTATTGTTATTTTTAATAGCCACTCTCATCACATTATTTCCTTACTCCCAGTTCCATGGGGATTCTTCCCTGTGGAACTAAAGGGAACTTCAATGTCTTGGCACCATGACTTAATATTAGCTTCTTCTCTTTCAAAGTCACTTTAATTTCTCATTTCCAGAGCTGGTCTATCTAACAGTCAACGATGGCATTTTCCTTGCTTATCATAGGCCAAATCATTACTTCTTCTGCTTCAGTACTCAGGCAGAGATCCCTAATGTCTTCCACTGCTCACTCTGAAATACTTTCATTATGTGGGTTCTATGGAATTAAGCCGTAACACTCACTGGAAAGGGGAAAGAGCGTGAGTGTATGCTCAGTTTATATGATTCTATCCTCACTCTTACACTTAGTATCTGTGTGATCACCTGCAACTTAACTTCTCTGTTTCTTTCCTGTATAAAATGGAAATAGTACCTGCTATACAGGGGGGGGTCTTCTTGTTTAGTTACTAAGTTGTGTCGGACTCTTGTGACCCCATGGACTGCAGACTGCCAGGCTCCTCTTATTCGAGGGATTTCCCACTGGAGTGGGAAGGGCTTAGCACAGTACCTGAGACTTATCAGCTTTCCTTCCTCCTTCTTAAACATAAGCATTCTATCTACCACATCTTCAGTTATCATCTTGGCAAAGGATTCCTTCATCTGTCCTTAATCTCAAACATCCTCCAGGTATCAGTCCATATTTCTGATTACTGAATTTCTTTCTGTAAAAATTAAAATGTTCAAATTTGCATGTCCTATCTTCTTCCTATGCCTCAATCAGCTTCTTGTCTTAATAACCATAATTCCACTATTGAAAAACTCTTTCTGGACACTAAGGCTTGAACACTTGACATCATCTTTGACTTTCCACTCTGCATGCGATTAGGTATAGTGTCCTGTACAGAATCTACCAAAATCACATCTTTTAAAATAACCTCTTTGTCACATTCTCACTGCTACCACTTAAGTTCTAGTCCTTATTTCCTGAAATGACCTTTAAAATGGGACCTCCTCTGTTCTCCATGAAGTCTATGCTTTCTGACTTTTTGCCTCTTTACTATAATCATTCTATTCATTGTATTTACAACACTTCTCCCCCCGCCCAACAACTTCTCTAAACCACAAGCAATTCTCCAGAGGTCCATCTCAAATACCTTATCTTCTATGACGCCTTTTCTAAGTTCTATTAAATAAACGCACTTCCCCTCTTGAGCACTCTGTGCGGTTCTTTCCAGAGCTCTTACTATTAGGCAGTAAATGTCATGGTTTTCTTCCCTATTACTAAATGGCAAGCTCTCTGAGACAAAGACCTATGTTTAATTTGTATCTATAAATCTAGGGCAGTGCCTTGAACACAGGAGGCCCTGATACTATATATGATTATCCTTAGTCTTGTGAGCATTTATAAAACATATTCACTGTGTGTAATATTATTTTATGCTTACAATCTCAATTCATCTACAAGCTATGTTAAGGCAAACTGTGCTGTTCTCAGGCAGTCTAGTAAATACTCTTCTATGACACTGGTATGCATTTAGAGGAGAAAGCAATGGCAACCCACTCCAGTACTCTTGCCTGGAAAATCCCATGGACGGAGGAGCCTGGTGGGCTGCAGTCCATGGGGTCGCTAAGAGTCGGACACGACTGAGTGACTTCACTTTCACTTTTCACTTTCATGCATTGGAGAAGGACATGGCAACACACTCCAGTGTTCTTGCCTGGAGAATCCCAGGGATGGGGAAGCCTGGTGGGCTGCCGTCTGTGGGGTCGCACAGAGTCGGACACAACTGAAGTGACTTAGCAGCAGTAGCAGCATGCATTTAGAACAATACCATAAAGATGTTTAATAACATTTGATGGTTTGGGAGACACGTTAAAGAAAAAAAAAAAAACAAATCTAAGAGACCCTATGTACCAAATTTCATTCAGAATTTAAATGGACACATTTAACAGAAGAAAAGCTTAGAATAAACTAACCACTAATATAAAAATGAAAATCTTGTTCATATTTTATTTGATCTTAATAATTTGAAGCAATTAAACCCAAAATTAAAATTAATTTTTCATAAAGCTAACAGCATTTGTCACCCAGTACCAAGAAGAGAAGAAAAAAGTAACAAAGAATTCAGGAAAGTACTACCACTTTTAAATTCTTACAAAATTATGCAGAACTACCCTATGATTCCTTTTCTTGATGAAGAAATTACTATGTCTTCCTAGGAGGTTAACATTTAAAAATATGTTCTTAAAGTTCTCCCTCCAAAAGTCACTCCCAATAGAAAGAAATTACTACTAGGGAAAAAAGGATGGTAGTTTCATAAGTAGAAGAAATTATTCCCAGTTTTCTGTGGGCTAGAGGATAGATGCAATTAAGGAGAAAAAAAAAAAAAAAGACCTAGAAGTTTCAGTTTTTAATTAAGGAAAGGAAGATCTTATATATAATACATTTAAAAAAAAAAAGGGCCTGATCTCAAATATAGAACTGGAGACTCAAATATGAACATAACAGATATTGCCACATATGCAAACTTGTAAAGAATCACGGGAAAGTGACATAAAAAGAATAATTCATCATCAGCTATAAACTACATACCTGTTTAAGTCTGGCAAGTTCTTTCAAAGCTCGTCCCCACTGCTGCTTGTAATGCAGTTTAGACTTGGTTGCAGATTCCAACTTTCTTTCAAGTTCAACCTAACAGTGATTAAAATCATATCAAGTGAAACACTATACCACTGTGTACAATCACTGAAAGATAATATATACAAGAAGTCTGGCCTAAGAAAAGAGTTTATATAGCGTAACATACGACATCATCTAAAACTGTTATATAATTTACTATAAATATTATGGCACGTGAACATTTTCTTGTTTAAAATATAGTCGTATTTTTACTGCCTAACAGCCTATACTAAAAGGAACCGAATCAGTCTTAACCTCCAGACAGTTACTATAAATGTATTTAAAACATATAACAAAGATCATAGAGTAAAAAAACACATTTTTTTTTTGGTTGTTTTTTACAAAAAGCAGTTGTTAGCATTCCAATTTAGCTGACACTCTCGACCTTGAAACCAGATTACTCCTTTTGGAGACCTATCATTATGTGGAATTTTGTCTTACAGTGAAGAGAGCTTGTAGAGATACTTTTATAACTCATTTTGGCAAAAATCACAGAATTCTGAGAACAGTGAACTGTTTTATCAGAAAGCAGTTTAGTAAGAGTACAAAGTCAAAAATATTTTAAGAATGTTAAACCCAAGTAAGAAAAACAATGCTCCTAAAAACACTCATCTAACTTTTATTTTCTATTTTTCCTCAAACACATGAAGAGAAACACGAAAGAGATTCAATTTTTAAAATACAGTTATTTATACTTGCAGCAGGCAATCTGTTGTGCGTGAACTGAAGCCAACTTGGCTAGGTCTTGGAATGTGCTCTCTCAAAGTTTCAAACCAAGTACCAAACAAATTCATGCAGCCAACAGACAGTTTTACTATTGAAGTGATAAGGTGATAATATGGCTGAATTACAGTAACATACTGTTCATCTAAACTGGTGCAGTTTTTGAATATCAATTCTAGTTTTTCCCATACACACAACTCCTAATGTTTTGCAGAAAAATAAAATCGAAGACACTATCCAAATATTCAAACTTCAGAAAACTCAGGGGGAAATAAAATGAAAGGAAAAGTAGATTGCCAAAACCCCTTCACAAAAGACCAGAACGTTCTCTGCAGTAATATATAACTTCACGGAGTCAAGGTTTTTGCTGCTTTACAAATCCCTAGAGCTTGGATTTAAATGTGTTGACATTTCACAACTAGACTCATATGTCTTAAGCTGAATAATATTCTGAGATTATCAAATATGATCTCTTCCACTTATGCCCCAAAGATTTATTCCTATTACTTAACTGGACATAAAACAACTGTCCAGTATAATTATGTAACAATTGGTAATTTAACAATTGGACATATGTCAGAGGAAAAGCAAAAATCTGTTTATAACTGTGAGATACAAGACTAGTATTCAATTATAAAAGTGATCATGTCCCTAGGTCTTGGAGAAGGTATAGTGTCCTGGACAAGCCCCAGGATGAGGGTTAGGACAACTAGAAAAATCGTTTGTACCCACTAAACTGACTCCATCAGAAAAAGCTGGGTAGGTTACATCCGTTTTGCTATGATTATCAAAATAATTCACATTTGCACTGTTATTCACACTAACTTAAAACACATAATCAAAACATATAATTTCTTTATACTTAACAAACAAAAACAAAGTGATAGCTAACACTTAGACGTAAACATCATTTTCCTAATTCATCCCAAACTATCTAATCAGTGATTCCTAACTTTTTTAAATGATACAAATGCCTCTGTGATTCTAATGTAATACACACACCCAATTCCCAGAAAAATGTACACAACCAAAGTTTTGACACAATTTCAGGACATTCAAAGACCTCGAGCCCTTTTTGTGGGTAAACGAAGATCATGGCATCCGATCCCACCACTTCATGGGAAATAGATGGGGAAAGAGTGTCAGACTTTATTTTTCTGGGCTCCAAAATCACTACAGATGGTGACTGCAGCCATGAAATTAAAAGACGCTTACTCCTTGGAAGTAAAGTTATGACCAACCTACATAGCATATTCAAAAGCAGAGACATTACTTTGCCAACAAAGGTCCGTCTAGTCAAGGCTATGGTTTTTCCTGTCGTCATGTATGGATGTGAGAGTTGGACTGTGAAGAAAGCTGAGCGCCGAAGAATTGATGCTTTGAACTGTGGTGTTGGGGAAGACTCTTGAGAGTCCCTTGGACTGCAAGGAGATCCAACCAGTCCATTCTGAAGGAGATCAGCCCTGGGATTTCTTTGGAAAGAATGCGGCTAAAGCTGAAACTCCAGTACTTTGGCCACCTCATGCGAAGAGTTAGTTGACTCACTGGAAAAGACTCTGATGCTGGGAGGGATTGGGGGCAGGAGGAGAAGGGGACGACAGAGGATGAGATGGCTGGATGGCATCACTGACTCGATGGACGTTGAGTGTGAGTGAACTCCGGGAGTTGGTGATGGACAGGGAGGCCTGGCGTGCTGCGATTCATGGGGTCGCAAAGAGTCGGACACGACTGAGCGACTGATCTGATCTGATGAGACCTGACGTCATCTTCCTGCGCTGCGAGGACACCCGCCGGTGGAGGAAGGAACGGCTCTGCCGCCCTTCGCTTCTTTTGTTGGGCTGCTCTTTCGGAGTCATGGCGCCGTCGCTATGGAAGGGGTTGGTGGGCATCGGCCTCTTTGCCCTAGCCCACGCAGCCTTTTCCGCTGCACAGCATCGTACTTATATGCGATTAACAGAAAAGGAAGATGAATCACTGCCAACAGATATAGTTCTTCAGACACTTCTGGCCTTTGCAGTTACCTGTTATGGTATAGTTCATATTGCCGGAGAGTTTAAAGACATGGATGCCACTTCAGAACTAAAAAATAAGACATTTGACACACTAAGGAATCACCCATCATTTTATGTATTTAATCATCGTGGTCGAGTACTGTTCCGGCCTTCGGATACAACAAATTCTTCAAACCAAGATGCATTGTCCTCTAACACATCATTGAAGTTATGAAAACTTGAATCACTGCGTCGTTAAGATTTTTACAAATTATAACAACAGGACAGGACACAAAACTGGAATATTGGAGTCTGGGATACAAAACACTCCCCCATCAGTATTTATATTGATCGCTCAGACCTAAATAAAAAAGGGTCTACGACCCTTATTTGTACACTGTTAATCATGTCATTAATGCAATATACGTTATCTGTGAAATGAGTCTTTGTTCTTTCATAGAATTCTTTTTTCATTTAAAACAAGTTCACAATTTTGTAAAAGTCACTGTTTTGAGCACACTTCTTTGAAAAATGTTGATGGTTTTGTAATTATTTATTTTCTTAGATTTCTTTTGCACTACAGTTTTTAGGATCCTTTTGGAAATAGTGTGACTACTGCATTTTGCAGCATGAATGGTAGCAAATGGTCTTAAGTTCTTAACAACAAATGGATTTCTCTAAAGAGACCAGAATGGTGACTTATCAGTTTTTCTTATGCCCCCTAAAAAGTGGCTCTGCTTCAGCAGATACTTGCCAGTTTTTAATTTATCCATGACTTCTCACCCCACCCCACTCCCATATACCTCCTAACATCAGCTGTCTTGTTTCATCACTTCTCTGGGGTTCAGTGTGCGGTGCACAATTTTTGTGTCAGAAATCCCCTGTCATAACAAATAGATTTAACAAACTCAAAACTTATATAAAGCTACCTGTGTTCTCTTCATATATCTGTAAAAAGATGTCCCTAATTGATTATGTAGTGTAAGAATAGTTGAAGATAGACCAGAAAGACCATCCGTGAATTAATTATCCTGCCTATGTAGAAGAACAGTAATCACTAAGAAAACTGATTGGTTGTTACTAGCCAGTTTAACTTATTCAAAGCCTCTGTTATTTTATTGCATATTAAACTAGTGAATTAGTTGGAGAAGGCAATGGCACCCCATTCCAGTACTCTTGCCTGGAAAATCCCATGGACGGAGGAGCCTAGTAGGCTGCAGTCCATGGGGTCGCTAAGAGTCGGACATGACTGAGCGACTTCACTCGCTTTTCACTATGAGACTTGAGGAAACCTTTTTTTGCACTTAAATTATAAGCCAAGTTACAGACTGAAAATAAAATTCGGCTCGCCACCTAGCATCAATTCAGGGCCTAGTGAAGACCAAGCAGACTTTCACTGATTTGAATGTCCCTATTTCAATCCTTGATATATCCCCAACTCCTAATTCTCTACTGTTGGCATGGCATTGTCTTTGCCTCTAATCTTCTATTCTCTAGTTCCAAATGGAAACTATAGATTTCTCCCTTGAAATATTTTCCAGTTTTATTCTTTTGTATTCCTACTACCATTTCCTAAGTTCAGGCTCCTCTCATCTTCTCTTGTCTCCTCAGCCTTTAATGTATTCTATCTACAAATCCTGAAGGCCACTATTACATCAATTTACTCTCTACTAAAGAATCTACAATAGCTACTAAATACTTGCCTCCTGGCAAGTACTGAACCTAAACTCCGCTGCCTAGGTGTTAAACACCAAAACACAATTTCCATCCTACTTGTTCAACATTCTGGTGTTCATTCAATATGAAATACCAACCACCAGTTTTGTCCCCCTCCATCTCCTAGTCCAAGTTACTTCCTGAACCTATCAATTTTTTTGCTTCATTGCTTACTTAAAACTTAAGGTTCAGCTCAAGTTCTACCTCTACTTGGAGATGCCTTAAAACTACTATATTCTGAACATCAAATGATTTCTTTTTTTCTGAGTTGCAAAGAGTTTCTATCACATTCCCTGGTATTTAATTATATACAATCATTTAAGCCTCTCTGGGTTATCTCCCCAATTAGGTTACCAACTCTTTAAAAGTGAGGTCCTTTTGAAAAGGATAACATACTTTTCCTCTTATTCTTTTCTTTTCTCTCATTTTTCCCTCTGAAGTCAGGGGTAGGCACACAATAAGAACTCACCAAATGTTCTTAAATACACCAATTTTAGTTTCTGTAGAACTTCTGTCTTCTTTGTGCCCTACTAAATTATAATGCTTTCCCTATCTTATTTTTTAAAAGAAGTCCAATTTTTAAAGCCATATAAAGTCATTTCCTAGCTTAAAGCAAATCAAACTATTTGTGACTTCTTATAAAGGGAATCAAGAAGTGAATTTAGTAAAACTGTTAATGTTAACTTTAAATCTTAATGTTAACTTATTTGTAGACCATTTCCGTGAAAAATGGGAATATTTGTGTTACACTGAAGAGACGAGTAAACAGAAAAGAAAAAGCTCTCAATCAGACATAACTAGAAGTTGCAGACTAAATCAGGGACTTCTTCACTTAAGTCTTCCTTTTTGTGCTTTTATGTCTTTACTACTTAAGAAATAAGATTCTGCCCTCTTCTGGCTCCAAAAACACTTACAAAGAATTTTCAAAAGAGCTGAGAAGTCTTATTTTACTAGGTATTTAAAAACAGTGGATGAATTCATTAGGTCTGATATAAAGGCACTTCAATTACACTTTTTTTTCCCTCAACAAGTTCATGGTACTATTTATACTTGTAATATGTTTGGTGATTTTTATTCTATTGGTAGAAATGCAGCTGGAAGAAGGAATTTTAAAAATCACTTTTTACTATTTATTTCTGTGGTGGATATTATCTAATTTACATTCAGAAAAGATGAATAAGATAATATTTCTGTTCCAATTTTGAGATATTTGGTCCTGAAGTTCCCCAAGGTAAAAATGGAAATACTTTTGACACCTACTTAATATAGCTTGGGAGAATTTATGAGATATTGTCTGAATGCTTCAAAGACCTCTGTTAGGCCACAGAATTCATAATACAAAAACAGAAGTACTTTAAATACTTGGATTAATCAAAAAGGGTGGGAAATGTCCAGCTTGATTCAAATTCAAGGTCACTGGTAAAGAAATGAGAAGGCTGAGAGTGAGGAGATTGTCTAGATATGTAAGAAGCAGAACTTTGCAATTAAATACATATGAGGTAAGAAGAGGAACCAAAAATAGCATGGCATTTGACAAGCTCCAGAAACATTTAGTGAATTCAGAAATGCTAGAAGAAATCAGTTAAGACCCTTTTTCAACTCAGTTTTTTAAACCACATTCTTCTCTTCAAATTTTCTATATACACCCTTTTTGCCTCTTGAATAGTTCTATCAAGGACTAAATTTTATTTCTATGGTCCAACCATTCTCTCCTTTTTTAAAGCTTCAGTTTCTCCTTGCTGTTATAACTTTTCTGACAGGTTTGTGAATTCCTTTAGTCCAAGAGTTACTCAGTTCTGCTGTTTTCAACCAATGACTCCAGTATAGGCTATAACTGATAAAAAAGCAATGAAATTCGACAATGTCATGTGCATCAAATTCTTTGATGTGATATATTATTTGCTATCAGAATACTACAGTTAAATGTTATTATACTGAATATGCAAGTATCATTTACTGATCTTATAAAATGATCATTAGGGCTAGTTAAGATGCCATAAACTAACACAGGTACCTTTTCCAAAGTGAGAAGATTTATTTCAGACTGTAGTCGAATTTCTGGTTTGCTGCTTTGCTGATCTTTGAACTGATGGAACTCTTTTTCTAAAGTCTTATACTTATTTTCAGCATCATTGAGCTGTATTAAAAAAAAGATTATAGCTGTTTTAAAACAGAGGTATGCAAAGTGTACTACAGAATTCAACAGTGTCATTTTTTCTTTAAGGCATGTTCATATTTAGAAAATACGTAAACTATAAAGATGAAAATTAATTGCTCTAGTAATCTTAAAAATTCAGTAAGTCAACTGATTAACAATATACAAAAACTTTTTAGGAGTATGAAATTTCTTATAAAACTAGTATCTTGAGAACATTGTTGTTAAATTTTAGGTGACAAATAGAAAAGTAATATTATAAAAATACTAGAAATAATTTTTTTTAAATGTGTCATGAATGATTGAACATTATAGGTATACCTGATTATTGATGAAAGTAAGTTTAATTTTAATTCAGTGTTTATTGTTCTTATAATTTGATATCTATGAATTTCATAATTCCAATATGATTACAACTTAAAGATTTGGCTCAGTCCCTTCATATTTATAGGTAACAAAACTGAGGGTCAGAGAACTGGATTACTGAGGCAGTGCCATAGAGCTAGTAAATGGCAGACATACAAACAGAACTCAGATATTTTCATCTCCTAGAATGATCCTCTAATGAAAGCAGGCAATAATTCATTAAAAAACAAAAAAGACTGTCTTGACTAAATACTGTAATTTCCCTTAAAACAATTTCAAAACTATCAAGAAAAAAAGATAAAAGTGTTCTTTCAAAATCTGGGATTTTTTTTTTTTTAATCAAATGGAAGTAAGCACAGGGATACCCTGGTGGCTCAGACAGTACAGAATCCATGTGCAATGCAGGAGACCCGGGTTTGATCCCTGGGTCAGGAAGATCCCCTGGAGAAGGAAATGGCAACCCACTCCAATACTCTTGTCTGGGAAATCTGACGGATAGAGGAACCTGGCGGGCTACAGTCCCTGGGGTCACAGAGAGTCAGACACGACTGAGTGACTAAACACTTTCTCTTTACTTTCAAGTACTATTAAAGAAGCTTTTCAAAAGCATACCAATATGACTAGTCATCATTAGATAAACCAATTATTTATTTCTCTAAAACTAAGACTTAACTAAATGTGAAATACGAGAAAATTGGTAGCAAAAATGGGACTTAAATTACCAATAATAAATTCTTATTTTATGCAAGTAATTATCAATAATTCTAATCAGGATTTATCTAGCATCTTAAGGTAATGAATATTCCATACGTGGAAGTTTTCCATATAACTGAAGTTTACCTCTTTGAACATGCAAACTTTTAAAACTGAACAGAAACTTCTCTAAAGAATCTGTCACATTTTTGTTTAAAACAAAAGCTAATAAACTTAGTGTTTGGCATTTTTTGACAGGCACATTATCAATCTACTATGAGGCATACTGGGGTCTTTTTCCTTTGCTAAGTGGATCATAATTTACATTGGCTTTTTTCAGTTCTAATAAATGCTTTTACATATTTGAATGTATATACTTCATCACTGTGCACTGATAGTGTATCTGTCCCTTCTACCTGTCTTGTTAGAATTGTGTGTACAGTACATGTAACCTGGTTCAGAGTAAGAGCCTACAAAGTTTTCTAATATATAAGATGGGAAATGTTTACAGTCATGGACTTAGTAATTGGGCATCCCCAAAACTTCTGCTTTCTACCACAGTTCTTCCTGCAGGTTTTAGCTTATATTTTAGGAGTGCTCTGGGGAATTTTTCCAAAATACTAATTCTTCCCACAAAGATGTAAGCTAATTATACCTCAGGTAGGGTAGGGACAGGGTAGCAATGCCCATGTTTTGTTTTGTTTTTTTCAAGAGCTCCCCTAAGGATTCTAACACATCTTAGAAGCGTTTTTTTTCTAGATGGCTCAATCTTCCTGATAAATCGTAAGCAGTCCTGGAGAATCCCATCACAATTGCCCACTTTTACAACTTTATCTTTCATAAATCTACATGAGACTGCCATAATAACAATCGAATTTATCTTTATAACCACCTAAATAATATGGTCTTACTTGACCCTGAACTGCTATGGAAACTATTCTTCATGCCAGAATTTACTAAAGACTTCAGAGGCATTCATCATACATATCTAATCTACACTGAAATTTTTCAAGATAGATAAGCTTCATTTTTAACAGCTTGAGCCTTTTTTTTTTTTTTCCCAGCAAATATTTTTTAAGCGCATATTATGTGCTGAAGACTGGCTGGGCTCCAGGCATATGGATAGAAACCAAAATAGTTTTATTGAACTAACAATCTGACACTGATCAAATTATCACACTAATGAAAATAAAAACAAACTGCTATAACATATCATAAAGAAATTGAATAAGAGAAGAATACACCAGGAAAACATATAACAAAAACTTGACCTAGACTTGGACAGCAGGGGTCAGGGAAGATTTCTCTGGGAAAGTGATGCCTCAGCTGGAAACAGAGATTAGTATAGTTCACTGGGCCAAGAAAAGGCAGCACACACAAGATTCTAAAGGGTGAAGCATGCGTGGTGTGCCTGAGGACCTGAAGAGGACTGTACAGCAAAAGCGAGAGACGAGGTGAGACAGGGAGGCTGGGTGCAAACTATGCAAAGGTTGGCAGGGCAAGGTAGTAATTCTGATCTTTATTCTATGAGCATTAAGACAACCCTAAATGGTTTTAGAAGAGTGTGTCATGATTCCCAAACTTCAAAAATATCACTTAGGCTGCAACAGAAGAACAGGCTACAGGGGTCGCTCACTGAAGTAAAGAACACTTACAGCAAGGTCAAGTATAGATAGGAGGCCCGTGTTGAGTTTTAAATGCCTAAAACACCCAAGTAGAGATGTCTAAAAGGCAATGAGATAAGTGGGTCCAGGGTGCAAAGGAAAGGTCTGGGATTCAAATGTGCAAGTCCCAGAGATACAGACTGTCTCAAACTACAGGCATGAATAAGGTTGCTTAGCACCATATAAAACTAGAGCTGGGAGGTAGTCCAATATTTAATGGCTAAATGAAGGAAAATAAGCCTGCAGAGAGCCTGAGGCATGGCCAGAAAGTAGAGAAAAACAAGGAGAGTGGGGCTCAGAGAAGAGAATATATAAAAACAAGGACAACAGTGTTGATGCTGGTGATAAGTGTGATTTAGATGAGAAATGAAAAACGCCCAGGGAACTTAACTGCTGAGCCACTGGTGGCTTCTCTGACAACTGCCTGGGGCAATGGGGATGGAAAGCTGAGGAGAAGCGGTGAGAGGTGAAAAATGGGAAGGAGCACAGACAATTCTCTCATGAAATTTGGTTCAGTCATATACGAAGAGGATGTTTGCTAAGAGACTTATCTGAAAAAAATTCTAATTTGAGATTTAACTTAAATCTAACACAGACTCATGCAAATAATTACAAGAGATTATTCCAATATAGTCCTTAGCTTTGACTCAGGAAAAGAAGATTCAACTTACATTTGAATCTCAGTGCAATAAATACAATTAATAGTCCAAATTACTGAGAATTTTGATAACTCTTTAGTGAACCATTTCTATTATTTCTAGAATGCAAATAAATTCTCAGTTTAAAGAGGTAACACATATTTTAACCCTACTTGCTGCTGAAGTCGGTGTTTATCCTCTTCTAGTTGCTTCATCTTCAACCTTTCCAGCTCTACTTGGTGAACACAATCTTCCTTGGCCCTCCGGATAGAATCCTGGAGTTCTTGCAGGTTCCGTTCACGCTCTGATTTCAGTTCCCTTCTTTCTCTTTGAAGCTTAAAACAGGTACATCTTTCAGAGGGTGATTCACTACTAGTTGCATTATATTGCTCAATATTATCCTTATATATGGTCAAGTATTCAGAATACTTTACAAACTGATTTTCATATTTTCAGGTATTAGAGAATTGATGTTTAGGTATATTAAAATTAAAATTTTCAATCATTTACTACTAAAGTACAAGGTATATCCCCAAATCCATATATGATGCATAAATTCAACTGAAAAGGGCTTAACTGTTTAAGATCCTGATCTAAATAACCTATTTTATTATACAAGCAAATATGCCCAAGTTTCTTTTATTCTTTAGAAACTTATTTTTTTACCTAATCATATAGAAGATAACAGAGCCTTAGTATTAGAAACAAATACATATTATATTTAGGTTTAACTATGTAAATCAATTTAGAAATCCCAGAAAATGTGTAAAGATAAGGTTAGAGTGATATACTGAGAAAATTTTAAGAAATATTTGGGTAAGGAATGGGCATATAAATTTCATGTGGAAGAAATTCTAATAATTTGAAGTGATATTTATAGTAATGCAAAAAAAGTATATCAGGTAAAATTCAATAAAACCTAATGGCACAGTATTGGGTTGGTTAAAAAGTTCATTCAAATTTTTTGCAAGACATTACAGGAAAACCCAAACTTTTTGGCCAATCAATACTAACATGTTTATCCTTTCTTGGGATATAATCTTTAATGGGCAAGAAAAAGGGATATTCCCTTCTTACTGAAATCAAAAGTATAATTCTAGGCCCCTGATGCTTTTCTGTAGGTGGTGCAACTATCCATTCCTTCCACATCATTGCAAAGATAACCAAAAGTCTCTACTATTGCAGAAGTCAGCCAAAGCTGACTGAATAATAATTAACCATTTTAAACAATAGTTTTCTACTTATTCCTCACCTTCTAATATATAAAAATATGCTTTACCCAGTTGAATAGCAGTTTCCCCCATAATGCCTAAAAGACAATTTCCATGAAATATATTTTATACAAAGGAAAAACAAATGAATAGTATGAATTCATGAATATCTATTTAATAAATGGATTCTGTGAAATAAAGACTCATGATAGATGAATACAGTACCTCTGATTCTGCAATGGCAAGCTGCTGCTCTCGCTTGTCCAAGTCAATTAGGGTTTTTTGAAGTTTTCCTTCAAGAATAGTATATTCAGCCACCTAAAATATAATAAAAATTACTTTTATCTTTTCCCCAAATTCAAAACACAAATTCAAAAGTATGTATATTATTATTTTACTGAAACAAAGGATCTGAGAATAGGAAAATCATGAATTATATGCACCAATTCAAAGCAGAAATTCATTCTACTATGCTTTAAGGAAAGATCTGCTTGGGTATCTGCAGTAATTTTCAGTCTCCGGAGGAAGCCCTTCACCCATGGGGTGCTAAGGTAGACTGCCAGTAAAATCTTGTGCTTAGTTAAAAAACAAAACAAAAAAAAACTAGCCCCTTAAAAATCTACCTTGTTCAACAGTCCAGTTTTCTTTTGAAGCCTTCTTATTCATTTATTTATATAGCTCTCTCCTTGGAACTAATATTGTTGATAGACCAACTAATCAGTTTCAAGTCAGTCCTCCTATTGTTCAGACCTGGTCTTTTATTACAGTTCAAATAACTGAGTTCTTAGTTGTTTCTAAAGTTAGAATTGCTGCATGGGCCCGTACTTAGTATGCCAAATTCTACTCCAATGCCTAAAGTCCTGCTCCGCTCTGTCTTTAAAGATGTGAGTCCATGATGGGTGCCTGGTCTCCACAGGATCCTCTCTCATGGTTCAGTTCAGACTGACCATGTTTACTAGGACTTTCTGAACTAAATTTTCTGTCCTCCTTACCAGGTCCCAGGCCCCAACCTGGTTTTCTCTTTACTCCTGCCAATAAAGCTCTGGTCTGATGCTCCTTAGAAGCCCACCCTTTAATCATGTTTTTCTCCCTTGGGAAGAAGAAAAAAAGCACCTTCACATATTTGACTCTAGCGATAGCCATCATATATCCTCCTAGTCTTTTTTTCTTCTCCAAGATAAACACAAGCTTCAACTATTATCCACATGTTATTGTTTCCACATCCTCTAGTATGTTGGACTTAATCTGGAGTCTATATTCTAAACTAAGTCCTTTCACAAATATGGCACCCAGATGTGATCTCACTCTTTCAGAAACTAAAGAATGTACACTCAGAGACCAGGTCAACACATGTCTATGAATTTCATCTAAAACTGCATTTGCTATCTGAGGATCCTGATCACGCCATTTGTTATGTCAAAGAAAATCCCCAAGGTTTTTATTTATAAACCTGGAATAATTATATCCACTGTCCAAGTTAATGTTTTACTCCGATGACAGAATTTGACATCTGTCCTTGTTAAACTGTATTTTATTTAGCCCAACATACTCATCAACCAAGATCATTTATTTATTAATTCTGTTAACTCTACCACAGACTTTTGGTTTACCTTTAAATCTTAGGCAAATCACTAACATAATGTGTCAAATTCTGTGTGCCACTTTGCAAAAGCAAAAATAGAGACACAGACCTAGAGAACAAATATATGGATACCAAGGGGGACGGGGGTTAGGAGGAGGTGGGAGATTGGGATTGACACATATATACTATTGATAATATATATAAAACAGATAACTAATGAGAACATATGGTAGAGCACAGAGAACTCAATAATGCACTGTGGTGATCGGAATGGGAAAGAAGTCCAAAAGGGAGGCAATATATGTAAAGTATGGCTGATTCATTGTGCTGTATAGTAGAAACTAACAATATTGTAAAGCAACTGTACTCCAATAAAAACTAATTTAAAACTAAATAAAAAAATTCTGAGTGCCACATGTAAAAATGCCTTATAGGAAGACAGGTAAGAGTATTCAAACCACGTGTGCTTCCTCTGACAACCCAAATATCTGTGTTCCCAGAATTCTGCCTCAGGATGTCTTCTCCTCTCAAACTATGTGACTTCCCGGAGTGACCTTATCTACATACCATCACATATACAAAGAAATCCCAAGTTTGTATTGCAAAGTCAAACCTCGCTCCACAGTTATAGACCTGTAAATCCAAATACCTGCTGAACATGCCAACATTCCCCATAAATCTCAAACTCAAAGCTATGTAAAACCCGAAATCATTATCCTTTTAAACAAATGTTTATTGTACACCTCACAGACAACAGGCAAAACAAAGTCATGTGGAACCTATACTCTGAGGGAAAACAAACTATAATCAAAGAAGTGAATCTTTAATGTAATAGTAGGGAAATGCTATGAAGGAAACAAACCAGAATGAGGGGATGGCTAGTGCCTGGTGGCAGGTGAAGAGGACACTATTTTGGATATAGTGATCAGATTACTCTGAGCAGAAACCAGAAAGTATCTCTGAAGAAAAGCAGCCTGTAGATCCTGAGGCGAGAGGTGGCTCAGCATGTCTGACGAAATACAAAGAGGTCAACATGGTTAGAACAGACTCTGAAGGCTGGCAGAAGATGAGGTCACAGAGGAAGCGAGGGGATGGGTCACATTAGGCCTTGTAGGTCTGGTAAGAACCACTGAGTTCTATTCTAAATGTGATGAGTTGGATGGGTTTTAAGGAGAGGAGTACATAATCTGACTTCCTCTACTCTTGGCTGATATGAGTATTAAAAAACTACAGGGGCCAGGAAAAGAGGACAGGGTACCAAGTTAAGAAGTAAACGCAGTAATCTGGAAAAGAGATGATGGTTGCTTAAACTCGCAAAGTAGAATGAGAACTTTACAGCAGTCTATGTCCATACCCGCACTTCCACACTTGGTGTTAGAATCAACTATTTTGCTTCTACATATGTTACAAACATCAACAATGAAAAACTCATCAATCACATTAGAAAAATGGCTCAAAGATTAAATTGTGTTAAAAATTAATTGTGCTATATCATCTGAAAATAAACTGTGATAAATAAAGATGCACTGGCTTTCCTGGTGGCTCAAATACGCCTGCCAAGACAGGAGACGTGGGTTCGATCCCTGGGCTGGGAAGATCTCCTGGAGAAGGAAATGGCAACCCCCTCCAGTATTCTTGCCTGGGAAATCCCATGGACAGAGGAGCCTGGCAGGCTACAGCCCATGGGGTCGCAAAAGCATCGGACATGACGGAGCAACTAAACAACAACAAGGATACATAATATAAGCTCTAGAGCAATCACTAAAAAAATACAACAAAAGAGATGTTACTAATAAAGCAACTGTAAAAATGGAATCATTAAAAAAAAAAATCCAACGAATTGCAAAAGAAAACATGAGAAGAGCGAAAAAGGAACAAGAAATGTGTGCGACAAATTGAAAACTGAGAGCAAGATAGTAGAATTAAACCCAAGCATATCAATAACTAAATTAAATGTAAATGGCTGAAAGTCAGAGAAGAGACCTGAAACAACTTTAAAGAATTTTCTAATCCACATACTGGGCAGTGTCTTGGTCTAGTGTAGCAAACTCCCCTGCCACAGTTTGTCTTCTCCCGTTTATAGACATTTCACAAACCACTAATATAAGAGTATTTTAGAGACTTAAATTTGGAATATCTGAGACAGGTCTAATTTTCAAGGTTGTTTTACTCAGTAACTTGAGTATGAATAGATAAATATTAAATTTTGGCTTTCTGGAATAAGATCAGATGGTCTTATGTTATCATTTTTAAAGATGTGATTTATTTCATGATTCAGTCTTTTAAAACAGCTTAGAACTTTGGGATACTTTTCATTAACTAATAGATTATAATGTAATATTTATATACACTTAAATGTTTAATTTTCTTTTTAAATACAGAGATAGGCTCTTTCTCTAGAGTGTTCACTTTTTTTGGTTTTGAATATATTTGCTTTATTGTATTAATTTTTATTGATATATAGTTGCTTCACAATGTCTGTGCTGTAGAGCAAAGTGAATCAGCTATACGTATACATATATACCCTCTTTTTTGGATTTCCTTCCCACTTAGGTCACCACAGAGCACTGTATAGAGTTCTCTGTACAGTAGGTTTTTTATATTTATTCACTTTTTGAACAGGCAACATATTTACAGGGTTCAAAATCTAAGAAGTACAAAACATTTTATAGTGAAAACTCTTCTTTCTACCCCTGACCCATTCATTCACTTTATCCAGGCCAATATATAACTACTATACTTAGTTATTCATTCCAGAGATTTGTATGTCTATAAAAGATGATTATCATTAATACTCTTTCTTTCCTCCTTCAATTTTTATACAGTCATTACCTTTTTCTTTACTAGTGACTCTCTCTCTCGGTCCCTTTTCTTCCATTCCTCAGCAAGAGCTTGCATATGAGCCAGTTCTTTCTGCTTTAGCTGCCAAAGGAAGAAAAAAGAAAGAAAAAGAAAGTTAAGAAAAACATTTCAAATAAATAAATATTTCAAATAACTGTTGTTCTCAGTTAAATAATACTGACTACTGATATTTCTTTCAGACATTCTGTTCTATTTAAAACACAACAGAGGATGCCTGATGTGAGTTATACCCATCTGAGGGTAATTCAGGGCAGTATCAAGCTAACAGGAAGTTGTTTTGTACCTCTCTTATTTAACAACTGATGAGTCCAGCTTCCAGGAGGGTATGCTAAATGAGATCCTGCAATTACAAGAAACCTTCAAGTCCTTAAATTCTGACTTGGAAAAAGTTTAGAAGACTCCTTCTGAATGGCTTCTGCAAAGCAGTCACATTTTGAGTATTTTTTGATAGTTCATCTTTTAAAATATTTATACTTACTTATTTGGCTCTGCCAGGTCTTAGTTGCAGCATGTGGGACCTTTTTAGTTGAGGCATGTGAACTCTTAAAATGTGGCATGTGGTAATCTAGCTCCCTGACCAGAGATTGAATCTGGGCCCTCTGCATTGTGAGCGGGAAGTCTTAACCACCTGACCAACAAGAAGTCCCTTGAATATTTTTTAATTCTTAGGGTTTTTTTTTTAAAGAGTAAGGCAATTCTTGAATTCAAAGGGACTAAATAAGGTACCCGTGGAAAAGAGAGAAAAGCCTACCTTGCAGAAGGAAAGATACACTAAACTGGACAAAAATACTTTTTAAGTAACATTTAAAAAGTAACCTGATTTTCAAAAATGTCTTCTTGCATCTCTTTCCACATTTCTAGCTCAAGTGCTGCTTTGTATTCTAAGGTTTCACGAGGCTCTGTCTGGATTTCTGAAGGACAGGGTGCTGGAGGAACAGAAGATGGCTTTTGTTGTACAGCAGATAAACCCTACGATATGAATTTTAAAAAACAGCATATTGAAACAAACACACACACATACACACGTTAGGTCCATTTTAAAGAATAATTTCATAACATTCAAGGACACATACCTGGGATGAATCAGAGACAAAAATCTCACGCATTTTCACTAGTCCGTAATCCTCTAAAGTCACTGTGTAAGAAAGATCTACTATCCTGTTATTTGACCTACAAATAAAATCAGAAATATTTAAAACCTCATGGAAACACTTTTATGTTTCCTTTTACTTCCCCAACACTAGAGCACTGAGTAAGCAACATGCCTTGCTCCTGACACTTGTTGCTCAAAGTGCAGCAGCTTCTATAGACTTCAAGACCTTCTATATATGTCATTTTATTTGGTCACACAGTATTAAGTACATACCTACGTTCACTACAAAATTACCTATAACAGTAGTAGGTTATTTGAAAAACTTCAAAAGTATAAAAGAGAAATTTAAAATCTCACTGCCCACAAATAGTGCTAAAATTTCATTTTCTTGACTCTTTTTTAGATTATGTAGATATGCAAGTACTCATGCATATTAAAATTCATACAGTTTTGTCCATTTTTCCATTTATACAGGAACATTTTCTCCAGTGTAATGACAAACACTAATTCAAAAATGTAATTTTTAAAGCCTGTAAAACATACTAATGAATTTATGTAGTAAAATTTTAAACACATTACAATTCCCCTACTTAATTATATATAGATTATTCTGAACTCTTTTTTCTGCTTTTCTTAGACTGTACATATTCGTTCATAAATCTTTTGCTAGATATGAGCACGGCTTCAGGATTAAATCCTGGAAGTAGGATAATGATATGTTTATCATAATGAATACCTCTCTGTATCACAGAACTGCATGGGGCATTAAATAAAAGACAAAATGTTAAAGGAAAATAAAATTTTGGCAACAAAAATATGTGGCTTTGTTTAAATCAAAACTTTAAGGATTGGATTCATACAATTAGAACTCTTAATTAATCAACTTTTTTTCATTTCCTTCTTCTCATCTCAGATTTTAGAAGAAATGAGTCAAGTAAAATGAAGCAGTATCATCTCTGAAGTTTTCACTTAAGTAAATCTCTTGAAACTTGTCTACACAGCAGGTCAATAAAGTTAATATTCAAAGCAATCATCATTAAAATAACTTCCAACAAGTAATGATTGCTTTCATTATATTCTACTTGACCTAACAGAAAAGAATGCTAAGTTTTAAAAGAATTTTCAATTAACCAGAACAACTGATTTTCTAAAAAAATTGTTCCCAGATCTCCAACTAAATAAGAAACTTTACTAAACCCTTCAGTCTCTGAAAGTGGCATGGAGAAGGAAGAGTGAGGGAAGAAATTCCAATAATACTTAAGACATCTCAGCTTTTCACTGGGCCCGCTTTTCTTCCACATTCTTACTGCACTTTAAAAATAAAGGCAGGTGATATATAAAGAGTTAACTGTTGAATGATTTCATTTAAAATATATGAACTCCAGTTTTTCACTGTGGCAGTGAATTTCAGAGCAAAAAAACAACACTCAGTTTTTAGAGTCAAACATATGTAACATTTGCCAACTATATTTAAGGCAAAAGTTTACATATTTTTCAAGTAGAAAAATTCAAAATAATGTAAAAATACATTATAAATTTGACTTGAATTACTAAATTTAAAAAAAAGCCTGATCCTGAACTTAAAATTATGAGTCTAAAGAGAGGGGAGGGAAATACTCACTCAACACCCTTAAGTATTATGGTACCAGATTCACTCTGTGAGGGTATACTAGGTATCAGAAAGCTAAGGAGCAAACTAGGATATAGCCCCCATGGGTCAAAGAAAAAAGATATGAAAAAATGACATTAAAGGATAAGGTTATAACTAGCTAAAGAGAATAAAAAGCAAAGACTAAATACAGGAAGTGCATTACCCTTGTGTTGCGACAACAGGCACGCTTTCACTCAAAGTTTGTCGCCAACACTGTTCACCACTAGAACCTAAAAAGCGAGTTTTTTCTGAAGACAAGATGTTAGAAAGTTGGATTCTGGCGATTCCCAGAAGTGAATCTTTACTCATTTTATCTTTGTGCCATAATTCAACCAGCAATGGAATCCTAAGGAAAAGAGAAACATGTGTTCATACTTATCAACTGTGAACTAAGGCTTTCTGGACTAAATATTTTGAAGTCCTTTAATGTAGTCAAACATGTTTTGTTACCTGGAATGTAAAGGCTCAATTCCACAAGTAACAAATAGAAAATATTATTACATTTTTTTTTTTTACACCTCCTTCCTATGCAATAAAGAAAACCCTTCAAACACTATTCCCGCAAATGGTCATATAATGTTTATTTTTTCTCTTTTAAAATTCTTTTTGAAGGGGTTCAGGATGGGGAACACATGTATACCTGTAGCAGATTCATGTTGATGTATGGCAAAACCAATACAATATTGTAAAGTGAAAAAAAAAATGCAAAAAAAAAAAAAGAATATTAGGAATCACCAATTAAAAAAAATTTTTTTTTTAAATAAATAAAATTCTTTTGAATTGTGATACTCTGAGAAAGTAAAAAGATATTTCAGAGATCTCATTTTTCTTCACAAATCCATTTCAGATAGCTGGATCAACATCTCTATTTTATACAGATAAAAAAAAACAGAAAAAATAAATAATGCATTACAGTCATTAAATGAATCAATAAGAATTAAACAGTCTGTATTTATCTTCACATATTGTATTAGGAAAAAGCAAGATTACTTTTCAAAGAGTCTTCATTACTCATATACTGTTTTAATAAAGTTCTAATATCCCAACTCAGGCAAACAAGATATGAAAATCTGAAAAGAGCCTTCATAAGCACATACTGGTAAACCTTATAGTGGAAGCACAGGTGTCACAGCCGTTACGTTTGTTTCTAGATTCTCAAATGCATAAGATGCTGTGGATTTAGATATGTAAAGGAATTCCTCTTGTCAATAAGACACAAATTTTCGAGAGCTGATTTGAAAAGATACTATCATACACACCAGGTACACATTACCTTAGGAAGGTATCCTGGAGCTGATGAGGCAAAGTTGCAAAATCGAATGCACAGTAAGACTGGGGAAGAAAAACCTCCATGTTTTTCCGAACTTCTACAGGAGGGTTAGTCATAATAGGAGCTGCACTTCCAAAGAAAGGATATGAGTACCTAGAAATTTAAGAAAAACAAAAATCTTAAAGCAGTGTACAGATGAGACTTATAAACTGTGAAAAAGAGTATAATATGAATATTATGAGCAAATAAATTTTAATAGATAAATGGTACAAATACATTATGATTTTACTATCACCAACTTTAAAATTATATAAATATTTTCGGTATTAACATAAAAAAAAATCACAGAAATTACAGAAAAAAATGCATTATTTGCCCAGCACTGGCTTCCAAAGGTACTTTACAAGTCATCTTCAAATGATGCTCTGGGCAAGAAGGAGAATACTGTAATTTGAAGCAATATACTGAGTAAGGAAGAGAGTAATTTTGATAAATTACCAATAAGACAAAGATTTAGAAGTGAAAATGGCTCCCTTAAACAAAGACAGTGCTGGTACCCTTGAGGTGTATAAATGTAGCAAATTAACCTGCTGTACACATTAAATTCACACAATGTTATATGTCAAAAATATTCTTAGGAAGAAATAATAAATAAAATGTGGGGGAAAAAAAATTCCTTGAGGGCACTGTTCTTATGATTTTCATCTTTGCACTCCAAGGAACAGCTTTTGTGACATAGTATACTGTCAAGAAACGCTTGCTAAGTTTAATTTCTAAACTTATTTTCCTTTATATAATAACGTCCTGATTTTTTTATGGGCTAAAAAAACCCTTCGTCAGCTCCTAAAGGATGCGTTCATAGTGTTTTGTCTCTGAACTGAGAATATACTACAAAAGAATCAGAGAGTGACATAACATTATTTCTTTCAACATAAGTCACACCAGATTAAACAGAAGAATGCCCGGCCTATTGCTGAACTTATTTTGTATTTAAAGTCAAATATAAAGATATTGTAATGCTCACTTAAATTTCATCTTATAATCTGTTATTTATTGACAAGACTAGGATTTAAACTCTACTAGTGAAAACTACTTTTTCTATTAATACAAGAAGAATCCTGTGCATACATTCAACTCCTAAACAATTACTTAAACTGAATTTCGGTCATCTCACAGAGTTCATCCTCTAGAAATTTAACCCCCTACTACAGATGTAGTGATTTTTAAAAAAAAAAAAAAAAGGGAAACACATTAAACTTTTTTCTAATATAAGTGTTATCTCACAAATTCCATTAGGTAATTGGACACAACAATTTCATACCAATGCAGAGCATGATAACATAAAATCTATCAAATATAAAATGCCCAACATTTTTTTTTAAAGCCTTAAAATGAATCAAAGAGAAGCAGTAGTCCTTATGATCAAGTAATTTCTACAGAGTATTAAGTGGATTCTAACTGTGTCCTTGGGGCAGAATACTCGTTCCACTTTTCTTTGTCAAGTGCCTGGCCTCCCTCATGTATTAACATATCTCTGAATCTGTCTTCTTCACTAGGTTGAGCTCTTTGTCTGTATGCCCCCTGCCCTAATACTGGGCAAACTGCCGGCTTACTGTAGTCACTTGATGATTAAACAAATGGTCCTGTGGCAATCAGGACACACAAAAACTAATATGTGCTTTCTAAGTGAGCTTGTTCAAGACTTCCCCTCAAAACATCTGTTCAGTTTATTTTCTGGCTGTACCACAAGCATGTGGGATCTTAGCACCCTGACCAGGGATTGAACCCATGCCCCTGCAGTGGAAGTGCGTAGTCTTAACCACTGGATCACCAGGGAAGTCCTTCATCCAATTTTAGATCATCCCTGTGCTTCTGGCCAACATCAGCTCTAAGACCAGTTTCTCCAGTAGCAGCAAAAGAGAAAAAGGAACAGTTCTATATTATATAAACCCTGTGGGAAAAGCTATGTCAATAAGAGAAAACGCTTTCTGGGCTTTCAATTTTTAAATAAAAACAGTCTTTCAGCCATGATTCTCAGCCTTTAACATGAAGTAAAAGGCAGAGCTTAAGCTGTGAGTCTAGACTTCCATTCTACGACTTCACTGTCACATTCAGTGCTGGGTCCCTTTGATTCTGTCCTTTATTCACACCAAAGCTCAGAGGACTTTGGAAACAATTTGATAAACAATCAAAAGAACTGTAAAATTAGATACAACAGGAGTGGACTTAAGGCTTCCTGGGTGACTCAGTGGTAAAGAATCCACCTGCCAATGATGGAGACCCAGGTTTGATCCCTGGATAGGAAAGATCTCCTGAAGAAGGAAATGGCAACCCACTCGAGTATCCTTGCCTGGAGAATCCCATGGACAGAGGAGCCTGGAGGGCTACAGTCCACAGGATCACAAAGAGGTGGACGCAACTGAGCATACACACACACACATGGAGTTGACTTAGGCATCTGAAAGGCAGATGTGCCTCAAACAACAGCAGGAAGCAACAAAAAGCTGATGAAGTTCTTGGGAATGGTAATCCAAGACAACAGAAAATTTTTCTAATTTTTTGCATGTTAGTCACATAAAGACCAAAAATTTTATTATAAATCCTAATGCTTGCTCCAAAGTAATTTATAAGAACCTAAAGACTCCAAACTAAAACACACAATATTACATTTAATATATTTATCAGCTGAAAAGTCTATGAAAATGTAATATTAAAAATAAGCCACTGCATAAAGCCATTTAACAGACTGAATTTCAATTCTCTAAACAGTGTGGACACATTCCACTTCCAGTTCATTAGGTATGGTTTTTAGATTCATATGCATAAAAGGTAGATATCAGGAATATAACATTCTATTATAATGCAATTTTATAGAAAAATCAGATACTATACATCCAAGTATTTTGAACTGTGGCAACTTTTCCAGAAATAAGACATTTTAAGTTCAAGAGTCAATGTATTCTGAAACAGAGCATTAACAAATATTGTAAAATGCCTATAATTACTATATCAGAATAGGCAAGATTACTACCCTTCATACCATCAATGCCACCCTCCATTATCTTCGAAGTCATTAGGATACAACAGCTTTAATCCTTCTAGTCCACTGATTTAACAAATGTTATAATTTCTTTGGTGACATTGTCTGCAACACCCCAAATACAGAAAAGGCATTTCTTCTCAGAAAACAACACTCTGAAACCAAATCATACCTTAGTACACAGTTGATTGGAAAGCCAACCTCCAAATCATGGATACTCCTCAAGTCTATTGAAAAGCAAAAATGATGTGATGTTGCAGGAACAGCAATCTTCTGTCCTGAGGCTGTTTCTGAAGCAACAGATGTTGTCACTGGCTTGGCCAGTAACGCAGGTACAGAAGAACTGATGGCTAAGGTGAACATAAAAATTAAAAAAAAAAAAAAAATCCATTTGCAAACAATTTCTCTTAAGTTACTCAGATAACTTAAAGATATAATCTCAAAGACTCAACTATTTGATTAAATAAACATATGAACTGAAGCATAAACTTCCAAGTGATTTGTCCAAAATTATGTAGGCTTTAATTCCCATCATAGAACTGTGGGGGGTGGGGGGGAACCTTACTCTCATTCTCAAGATGTAGTACAAAACTTAAAAAGCATATAATACTGATGCAGCAGTGTCTGACAGTAGCCTGGTGCTAACTTATTTCTAAGAAGCAGGTGCATATAACTTAGTATTGCAAAGACTGTATTTGAGACTTACTGCACGTATACATCAGTATTTTACAGTAATTATGTAAATAATTACATCTGGTTTTTTAAAAAAGTAGCTTGGTTATCTTAGACACATATGACATAGTCTAACAAAATAAAACTTGACAAAGACAAGTATCAATGGATAACACTTATATGTGGAATCCACAAAGAGTGGTACAATGGTCTTATTTACTGTAACAGAAAATACAGTCACGGACATAAAAAACAAACTTATGGTCACCAGGGGGTAAAGCAGGGGGAGGGATAAATTGGGATATGGGGCTGATATATACACACTACTCTATATAAAACAGGTGACTAATAAGGACCTACTGTACAGCACAGGGAACTCAGTACTCTGTAATGGCCTTGGGAAAAGAATCTCAGAAAGAGTAGATATACGTATAGTTGATTCACTGTGCTGTACACCTGACACTAACACAACACTGTAAATCAACTATACTCCAATAAAAATATTTTTAATTGAAAAAACAGAGATATCTATTCCAATCCTATTATATATCACAGATGTTTAGTGAATGGCTCACGTCCTATAGCTACTTACAGAAACATCTATAACCTGCACCCAAACTTCTAATTCCTAATCCACCACTGCTCTTACAATTTATACTACTAAATTTAACTACAGATTCTTATGTAACAGATAAAAAAATTGTGTAAGACAGATAAATATGTCTTCTCAAACTGTCTCAACTTTAGGATCAAAAAATGATTATTTTAAGTTTACTGTAAGAGGCACTTAGTATCTCTTTTCTCTAAAATTCTAATGAATTTGAGATTGCTAAAAATCTACTTCAAAGAACTATATTCTTTAATTTCCTTTGAATAAGATACTATTTCTAGTATGAAAGTCAATGAAAAATTCTCTGTTAACAAATTCTATTATGAAGTTAAGTAAGTTGCAATGACTTCAAACTGATTTTTTATTTAAACATCACCACACATTACCAGCTGTTTAAAAAAACTTACAGTTTTTAGCACCCATGAAAACTCTCAACAGTCATATATCAGACCAGAAAATCTATACCTAAAAGATCTGTGAAAAGAACATCTTACCCTTTGGATTGAGTTTTGTGTCCTTATCATACAGTAAGCTTTCCACTTCACTTTCTGTTGCATCGTCTTTTGTTGGAGGTGACTGGTTGTGAGGTGGAACAGGGGACTCGCTTGGTGACTGTGGCCCAGTATGTGTGTTCTCCTTTATGGGGGTTAAAACTCTCTTCTTTGAATGGTGTGGCTCATGTTCGTTCTGGGTCTTTAATTCAATTAAAGACTAAAAACAATTTTTAAATAAAGTATAATTTGCAAAGAACTTTCCTTCATAATTAAGCAAAAAATGTGATGTTTTTTTAAAAAAAATTAGCTTCCTTTCCCAGTTTGGATATTCCTAGTCTATTTTTCTTCATAATTTGCATATTTTCTTATAGCATCTAGGACCAGAAAAAGGGAGATGAACAGGAAGGAAATATGATATCCAGAGCTCAGTATCAAAATGCATCCTAATGCCTAAGAAGGGATAATTCAATAAAAGAAGTCAGGCATAGGTGTCCCCGAGAATGGTTATTCCTACCAAAGCAATGCAAAGGAGGGCCACATTACTAGAAAACAAAAACCAAAACCCAGAAGTCTAGTATGATTTTCTTCCTTTGCTCCACTATCCTCCAAAAATACATGCATATGTGTCTTTTTAAACTCTTACTTTAGTTCACAGTCTGCATAAAAATCAGTTCTTTAAAAGAACAGGATGCTAAAGTTGACCCGAGGGCTATATGTAATCAAAAAACATCTACATTCAAATAAATGTTTCTATTGCCTGGAGACAGCATGAGGACTGTGAAGCACTAATGAACCGAGAACCTTAGCTAAGGTTGAGTCAACTAAAAAAGATTTTATTAATGCAGATCCCCAAAAACCAGGTCTACAAACAGTCTCTTGTACCAGAGTCCCATAGTCACTGACTGTGAGTTGGGGTGTGGGAAATGGTTTCCACTACGTGAGAAAACTGGACTGAAAGACTCTGGGCGGAGTCACTTATGAACCATGGCAGAAGCCACAGCACTTTTCAGAAGGGTCTTTTTAAAGAAGGGGTTATCGTATAATGAAGACCACTAATTAAGAGTGATAAATACTCTCTTATGTGAGATAATGCACCTGAAATTAGACTTCTGTAACTAATCATGACCGACATATCAGAGAAGCTGGAGAAGGGGAAGGCGGGTTGCTACTTGCCTGGGCATCCATGCCTTCTCTCTGCAGAGCCACAGACACTCCCACAGTGGGGGCCAGCTCCACAGGAATAGGTGCAAGCTTTTGTTTGGCTCGGTTTGGAGGGTCAAGGGTAAAAGCACCCTCAACTGTGACTGGGCGATGGTTGATTTCTGTACTACCCTTTTTCAGTAGTCCTGTTAAGGGTATTTCTGTACTTCCAAGTGACTGATCTCCACAGCAGAGATGGATCTAATATGAAAGGGAAAGTCAAAACCAGGATTTACACTTTCTCCTTTATCCTAAACACACAAACTTAACAACAAAGTTATAAAATGATCCAGAGAAGGAAAACAGAATGCAGGTTATCTTACTGACTGCCAGTGACTAAGATTCTCACACCTGATTGCTAAAACTGTTGATAAAGCACAAAGTTACCCAGAACTCAATAATAAAGTTATTAATTCTTTTCACTTTTCCTTTCAGTATTGTACACTCCTATGTGTTACTTTTTAAAAAACTTCTTTATTTTGTAATTGAAGGATAACTGCTTTACAGAATTTTGTTGTTTTCAGTCAAACCTCAACATGAATCATCCATAGGCATTATGTGTTACTTCTTGTTCTCTTTTTTGTCTCTTTGGTGAGCTATGGTTACTTCAATATTTTACTATACTATCTTATTGTACTATGCAAATTGTATCATGAGTACATGAATTTAAACAGAAAAATACATCCACTATTCTTTTCTCTTTTCATTATAACATTAATTTAAGCACAGTTCTTAAAAAATGAGTGAGTGGATCCAGCCCTGTTTGAACTAAAGAACTTCAAATAATTGTTTTATTCACTCATAAAACACTATGAATCTTTCTTTTTTCTTGCTTTTCAAACTCTATATATAAAACAGTGCTTAACAGAAAAAGATAAAAGAGAATACCACTGAGATGGAATGTACTGTGAATCACTGCTACCTAATCAAAACTTGGACATTACCACCTTTGGAAACTACCAAAAAAAAAAAAAAAAAAAAAAAACCCAGCTGATCCAGGTATGTGTTACATAACTATTCTTTTCCCTTACGACATTGAAGCCTCAGCAAACCTACTATTCACATGAACAATATGCAATCATTACATAAAAATATTTTTAATTCTAGTGTCAATAATGACCTATAACAGTCTTAATGTTATTAAGTGTGACATTTTTAATGGGCTGGAAAGAAAGGATTTCTATGACTTAGAAGTCCATAAGAATCAAACTGATACGTAAGTCAATAGTTTGGTGAGGAATAAATAATATGTTAGATATAAGATCAAACTACTTTTGTCCTTCATTTCATCATTTTATATAATCTTCAACATTCTAAATACCTTGGATTTAGCAACCACCTCTAAAATTTAGTTCCACTAAAATTTCTTTATGCTTTTTGTACTACCCACCCAAAGTACAAGCAAAGTCTATTGAAACACTTTAGCATAAAAAAAGGACCACGCCACCCTACTTCACCACCCATTTCAGTCTGATTAAAGTTAATCATAATGAACAGAGAAGTAATTTCAGATTAGACAAACTTTTCTAAGAAATAAAGTCCTATTTAAAATTGGTTTACAAAATTACTTAACTCAAGGGCAGGTTTAAAAAGTTGTTTTATTATCTCTTTGCTTTAATAGCAAAAAGGTTTATAAATTCTGAACTCTAGAGTGTGATCTGTATGGTAACAGCTAATCTCCAGTAACAATAATGAAACGTGTCTGATGATCACAGGTTTGAGTTCCAGGTACAATTTGTTATTGAATATGATAAATGATTGATAACTGACCTACCTCTTTTCAAAATAACTAAAGTGTTACATCTCCTAACATTCTGAAATAACTGTCATCTTATGACTTACAAGTCAGGATAATTCCTAAAAAAATAAGAGATATGGTAGAAGATGGTATGTACTTCAGCAACAAGAGAGTTTAGGCACCTCTTTAATGCTTTAAAAAAAAAATAGACTTTAATTGGAAACAATTTCTGCTATACTTACCTGTAGTTTAGAATGAAGAGTTAGGTAAACACGAAGAATTTCTATACTGCTCCGTATACGAACAGATGCTCTCTCTGGCTCAAAGTTTGGGTTGATCAAATCACTGAAGGGTTCATTTGTAACATCATTTCCCAGTAAAGAATAATAAAAGAAAAATTCAGGCTGTCTTTCTGGAAGTTTCATGGTACATGGAATTAACTAAACATTTAAGGGGGAAAAAAAAAGATTAGTACTTTATAAACCACTAACCATGCTTATAAATGTCTGATAAACTCCAAAGACATTTGCTAAAATGATTTTTATTTCAGGCCTTAAATTAGTAACTCAAAATTTCTAAATCTCTGCCAAACTGCTACTAAGTTACTAGTTTTAATTTTTAAAGGTTTACTTAGACAAGCAAAATGAAACTAAAATATTTTTATACATTTATGTTGTATAACATAACACTTATGTTGTTTTAGAGTTCACATTTAACTAGTCCATGAAAAGTCCATAAATATTATTTTAGAAGAAAGTAGTAAAATATTTGACACTGAACTTTTCCTTATGAATTCTCAGTCCAGGGCTTTTGATGAAAGAAAAAAAAAATGGTTTTTTAGTTATTCCTACAAAACTTGGAGACCTATAAATTAATAGCTACAAAAGGCTATCTTCCACCCATTATAAAGAGCTACTGCAGGGGGAAAATGGAGCCCTTCACCAAGGAACTGTTTACTGAGGGTGGAATGAGATAGTGGAGTAGAAGGATGTGAGCTCACCGCTTCTCAAAAAAAAAACCACCAAAATCACAACTGCTAAACAACCACTGGGGAAAAAGAAAGGAAGAAAAACCACTGGAACATACCAAAAAAAAATATCCTACATCCAAAGACAAAGAAGCCACAACAAGGGGGTAGGAGAGGGACAATCACAATAAAATCAAAGTCCATACCCCTGGGTGGGCAACCCACAAACCGCAAAACAATTATATCACAAAAGTTCTCCCACAGGACTGAAAGTTCTGAGCCCCACATCAGGCTCCCAGTGTGGAGGGCTGGTCTTGCGAGAAGCCCCCAGAGCATCTGGCTTTGAAGGCCTACAGAGTCTGCTCACAGGAAATCCACAGACGAGGGAAAACAGGAACTCCACTCTTGGAGGATGCACACCAGAACACGGGAAAAAGCAGAGACCTCACAAGATCCAGGGCCAGACCTAGCTGCTGATGTTGCAGCGTCCTGTGAAGGTGTGAGAGGTGGGGAGGACGTGGCTCCCTGCAGGGACAGACACTAGTGGTGGTGTTTCTGGGGAGTACCCACTGGCGTGAGCCCTCCTGGCGGCCACCATTTTTTAACCAAGACCTGGCCCCACCCAACAGGCTGTAGGCTCCAGTGCTGGGACGCAACAAGTCAAGCAATGAATAGGGCAAGACACAGCCCCACCAATTAGCAGATAGGCTGCATAAAGGCTTTCTGAGCCCACATCTGCCCACTAAACACGGCCTTTAATACGGCCCTGCCCACCAAAGGATGACTCCCAGGTCCACCAGCCAATAGGCAGGGACCAGTCCTTCCTACCAGGAGGCCTGCACAAGCCCCTTGGACTGGCCTCATCCACCACAGGCAGAAAGCAGAAGCAAAAAAGAACTACAGTCCTACAGCCTGTGGAAGAGGAACTGAAATCACAGAAAGACAAAATGATATACCAGAAGAACTTGTCCCAAACAAAGGAACAAGAGAAGACCCCAGAACAGTAACTAAGTGAAGATGGTCAATCTATGTGAAAAAGAATTTAGAGTAATGATACTAAAGATGATCCAAGATCTTGGAAAAAGAATGGAGGTATAGATTAAAAATGGGAAGATAACTAAGGGGACATTTCATTTAAAGATGGGCACAATAAAGGACAGAAACAGCAAGGACCTAACAGAAGTAAAAGAGATTAAGAAGAGGTGGCAAGAATTAACAAGACAAAAATGGTCCTAATGGCCCATATAACCATGATGGTGTGCTCACTCACCTAGAGCCAGACATCCTGGGGTGTGAAGTCAAGTGGACCTTAGGAAGCATTACTACAAACCAAGCAAGTAGAGGTGATTGAAATCCAGTTGAGCTATTTCAAATCCTAAAAGATGATACTGTGAAAGTGCTGCACTCGACATGCCAACCAATTTGGAAAACTCAGCAGTGGCCACAGGACTGGAAAAGGTCAGTTTTCATTCCAATCTCAAAGAAGAGCAATGCCAAGGAATGTTCAAACTACCGTACAATTGCATCCATTTCACATGAAGCAAGGTAGTACTCAAAATTCTTCAAGCTAGGCTTCAACAGTACCTGCCCCAAGAACTACCAGATGTACAAGCTGGACTTAGAAAAGGTAAAGGAACCAGAGATCAAATTGCCCAGTATCTGTTGGATCATAGAGAAAGCAAGGGAATTCCAGAAGAATATCTACTTCTGCTACTTCTGGGTCGTGAAGATCTTTTTTGTATAGTTCTGTGTATTCTTGCCACCTCTTCTTAATATCTTCTGCTTCTGTTAGGTCCATACTATTTCTGTCCTTTTTTGTGCCCATCTTTGCACAAGAAGTTCCCTTGGTATCTCTAATTTTCTTGACAAGATCTCTAACCTTTCCCATTCTACTGTTTTCCTGTATTTCTTTGCACTGTGATCACTGAGGGAGGCTTTCTTATCTCTCCTTGCAATTCTTTGGAACTCTGCATTTAAATGGGGGTATCTTTCCTTTTCTTCTTTGCCTTTCGTTTCTCTTCTTTTCATAGCTATTTGTAAGTCATCCTCAGACAACCATTTTGCCTTTTTCCATTTCTTTTTCTTGGGGATGGTTTTGATCACTGCCTCTTGTACAATGTCATGAACCTTTGTATTATTATATATGTTATTACTTTAATCCTTTACTTTAAAATGTATTTGTTTGATTAGATTTTAATCATTAATCAAATCTAAAATCATAATCAAAAACTACTAATATTGTAGTTATAAAGAACAAATTCTGGAGTTCTCTCCTCAACCTTGGTTCCACCAATGGCTGGCCTTGAGACTAGACAAGTACTTAATCACTCTGCAGCTCCACTTCTCTTATGGTTATTTGAAGGATTAAAAGAAATAATACATGTTCACTTCTACAATTCTACCTAGCACACAGTCAACTGTTACATGAATGGGAAAATATCTGAGGTACATGAATGGGAAAATATCTGAGGAAAAAATATTCTGCCCTTATGGGTGATTATTTCTGAGTTTACTTAAAAGAAACTTTCATTTTATTTTACTTTCTTCTGTAATCAGTAAGCAACAAAAATTTTTAAGAAATAAAGATAGCCCCTTTATATTTCATAGTATACTTACTTCTAAGTAATTCCCATTAAGGGAAGAGATGCTTTTAAAAATCCTTTATCACCCTTGGACTTAGAAACAGTTTTGTTTTGTTTTTTTTCACCCTTTTAAAAAGGAGGTAAGATTATTATCATCCAGTATTCTTACTCTAATCTCACTCCTCCATTCTACTACTATACAGTATCAGTATTCTAAGTCCCTTATCTGCATCTGAAAAATATGTTTCTTTCTTTATTGCTAGATGTTTTCTCACATGGCCTTTGACTAGCTTGAGAAGAAAAAAGCTAAAATGCTATTTTTAAAAATCCTTGGGCTAGTCCAAGAAAAAAAAGCAAACAAGTAATACTAAGCAATATCAGGGTATGAATAAATTACTGTGCTTAATTTTTTGTGTGCTTTAAAAAATTATTGTAAAATACATGTAACAGAAAATTTAACATTTTAACCATTAAATACTGTGCCTTTCAGTACCATTAGGTACATTCACAATATTGTGCAACCACCACCACTGCCTTGTTCCAGAACTTTTCCATCACCCCAAACAGAAACACCAGAACCATTAAGCAGCCACTCCCATTCCACGCCCTGGAAATCACAAATCTGCTTTTTGTCTCCATGAGTTTGTCTATTCTGGATACTTTTTTTAAATGGAATCATACAGTATGTGGCCTTTTATATGTGGCTTATGTTGCTCAGCATGCCTCCAACATTCACCCTTGTTTTAGCATGTATCAGTACCTCATTTGCTTTACAGTTAAATAATATTCCATTAATATTCCATTGTGTATGTGTGTGTATAATTAATCCATTCATCCATGATGGACACTGTGTTATTTCTGTGATATTCTGATATCGTGAATAATGCTGCTATGAATATTCAAATACTTTTTATTTGAATACCTTGTTTTCAATTCTTTTGATATATACCCAGTAGTGCAATTGTAGAGTTCTATGGTAATTTTCTGTTTAATCTTTGGGGGTACATATTTGGCTTAATTTTTATCAGAGATATCAAATAGCTTGCCAGACAAGGTTGTTTTATATTTTTAACTAAGCTGAGTGATTTGTCCTAATCAGTTCCTTTGTATTACCAAGAACTGAATTAGTTTTAGTGGTAGATTCAAATAGGTCGGTTAGCTCTCACCATATAGCACATGTATGTGTGTATAGCTTCACACATACAAACTACATGTTAAGCATATTAGTTTTATTTCATTCCTCACATACACCCACAAAGCTGGTAGTATCAATACCATACAACCAAGAAAATTCAAGCCTGAGAAAGGTTAAGTAAGTTCCCTAAATTAAAGAAGCTAGTAAGTATGAGAATGAGACTCCAGCTCAAATTGATCTTACTCCAAAACTCCTTCAGAGGGAGCAAAATACGGCAACAATAGAATGTGGAAAGTGACCCTATGGCTGGAAATTCCTAAGTATATTTACTAGTTACAGAACTTTCTCAAGACTTAGTTTCCTTATCTCAAAAGTAAAACTAATAACCTTCTAAAGTTGTGGTATGATTAAACCCAACATTAGCAAAGTATTTCACAAAACATAACAAAAGTAAGTGATTGATAAATATTAACAATTATACCTTCCCAGGGAAGTTGAAAAAATATTTTTAAAAACAAAGTAGCAATTTTAAATACTTTGCAGGTGTTTAATAACATAATAAAAATACAGTAGGCTCATTATCTAATGTGTGTTCTGATGTGATTAAAGAACAGACAATAGGTAGCTAGCTTTCCCCTCAACCAGTGAGGTATATTAAACAGGGCAATCAACAAGCAGAGTTTTATGAAGAGAAGAAAAAAAATAAGGAAATTGATGGAGAAAGACAAAAGCACATACAAAGTATTAATGAGAAAATGACAGGACCAAATTGGGAGAGAAAGAGTAATGCTCAAAGAATATGCATATATAAAAGTACTTTGTGCAGTAGGCATGCATTCAGTGTGACAAAGCTAAATATTATTTCCTAAGAAAAATCTTTACCTGATAAACCTTACAAAGATTTAGTGTGGTCACTAACTCATATTTCACTTATGAATGTGGATTATCTGGAAAACGTATACCTCTAAGAAAATGAATAGTATGATAAAAATGTAAAGTCATAAGTTATAGTCTCTATTTTTTTTAAATATTAATTTATTTCACACACTATAGATCAACATAATGTCAAAAAAAACTGCACTTGATCCTGAAAAGGGCAGGAAATAACAGCTACTGTTGTGCTGAGCCATTGATGGGAAGAGATAATCAGCCATAGGCCTTAAGCATCCCCACATATTCTGGGATTAGATATTACCTTGTTTAAAAACTAACAAATTAGCCTGAACGCTGCCAGAATTCATCCTGGTTGGTACATTCTTACTGTGTACCAAGACTCTGAGGCCCTGACTACTGTGCAACTCATAACCTTGTAACATATCTTCCCAAAGACCAGGACTGCTTATGCTAAAAGTGGTACATTCCCTAAACTCTGTTCCTAAGCTGTGACATACCCACTGAGTGTGAAGAAACCACCTAGGCCCCTCTATGTCACCTCCATGGTACTTGGGGTAGAAGAAACTGAAAGAAATACACTGATAGTCATATTGTTTGCTGGGCTGAGAGTAATACACTCCTTTATCTCTGATCTAAGAATCTACTATCTTCTGGCAGCATTTGGGATAATTTGTTAGTCTGTAAATTGGGTAAAATCTAATCCCAGACCTGAGAGCTATTAAGGTATGATTGAGAATATGTTCCCAACATTATACATTTCTCCAAAAAGTAAATAATTTAATACTTGGGGGTGGGGTTGAGGGAGGGGAATCATTTCATACCAGTCACACAATACAATGTAAAACAATGTTTACTCATGGTCTTTCTTCTAAATTCTAAGAGATTTAATTTATTCTCTTACTACCAAGATCATCCCTTGATAATCCCAAGATCATCATTCTTTTCCTGAAACAAAAGTGTTTTCTGACTTGAAAGAAAACATTATTCTAAATTATTTTTTAAGTCTACTTACAAGTCTTTTCAATACCTAAAAAACAGATTTTAAAAATAAAATGTTTTCAGATTCTTTGTGAATCACTAATCTCACCTGCTCCAACTGGGTGGCGAATGCTATGGTCACTGACATGATGAAGAAGTCAGTACAGTACCCTGCTGGTCCGATCTGATGGTAGCCTCCCTCCTCATTCAGCACTGCCACGATGTCCTTTGGGTCAAGTCCAGACAGGCTGGCAGGTACTTTATGGAAAAAAACACAATTAACTACATTGTAGTTTGCCATAAACAAGTTTAAGATTTTGTAAGCTGGTTATACTTTTTCATTTACTTGGCCATTTTCACAGATACAGTTAATATCTCAGTAAGGTTTCCTTTGACTTCAGTTTAATAAACCGCATAAGAAAGGCATCACAGGTTGCCTGAAGGAAATGAATCTAAACTGTGAACTGAAAAATAAGCAAAACCTGGCTGAAAAGAGCAAAGTGACTACATAGAGGAAAAGGTATTCTAGGGAGAAGGAACAATATATACAAAAACTCAAGAGGCAAGAGAAAGGATGTGGTTAGAGAACTGAAACAGGTGTGGCATGCTGGACCATAATGCAAGGACTTAGGTGCAGAAAGAGGAGAGAGGCCACATCATAAAGAGTCTTCTTGAAGACCATGCTGAAGCATTTGGACAGTGTTCTAAGAATAACAGAAAACAGTAAACAATTTTGAGAAGAACAGATATAAGCAAACAGGCTTCGTTATGAAGAGATGGCAGAGGGATAGGGGTTTTTGCAACTGATTAAGTTGAAAAATGAAACTACATAAAACTAAAGTAACAGACAATATTCAGTGTTAGGGAGACTGCCAGCAAGTCAGCACTCTCCATGTTGGTAGGCACAGACTAGTTCAACCTTTTAAAGGGTAACACGTGAGAGCTTACCAAAACTTTATACATGCATACCCTATTTACCAGCAAACGCTGACACCTTCAGGAATTAATCCTGAAGAAGTATGCTTACGGCAGCACTGGCTAAAGTAGCTGATGGTTAAGAGCACACACCACAGTCACACACACCAAAGTTCCAACCCGAGCTCTGCTATTCAGTGGGTCGTATGCGGAAATTATACCACTCCTTTAGTCTCCAGTTTTTCTTCTGAAAATCTTTTACACTGCTGTTGAGAAGATCAAATTAGATAAAATAAAGCACTTAGCATAGTACCTAACAAGTACTTCAATAAAGTACTTAAAGTCAAAATACTAACTATGATGGGTCTCATTACTCATTATCAGAAATGGAAAACACTAGGATAAATCTTGTGAAGGAGTAAAAAGACTGAACACATCAATGTGAGTATATGTTGTTAGATATATATATGGACAAATAAATATACAGAAGTATATATGTATATGTACATGTGTTTGAGTACATATATCCACGTGTATACATACATGGGAACGGCAACAGCCCAACAGCAACTAGCACACCTAGCAGCCGAATCTAGACTTCTAAACATCATTCTTTTCTAAAAAAAAAAAAGCAGAGCTCCTTATAGAAATAGCTGGATCCAGGACTGAGATAGGGCAAGTATAGGATGAACTTAGACTATCTCCTTATAGCAAAAAAAAAAAAAAAAAAAAAAAAAGCTCAAAGAATTACTGATGTGCTAAAAAACAGATGATTAAAAGAGTTCTTAATGCTCAAATCTCTGACAAATAATGATGGTTAAAGATTATAACCCACTAAACTAAGAGAAAACTATAAGTCCATATTTAGATAATATAAATAAGTGAATAAATTGAAGGTATCAGGAAGAATAAATATTTTTCTAAATTTCTAACTCTTCCCCACAAAATATATATTAATTACAAAGGAAAACACAGACACACACCACCTTAATCAAATAATCAAGTGAACATCATCAGTAATGAGACTAAATCAAATAGTGCACCAACCAATAAGATGCAATGAGAAGAGAGCATCTTGATACTCCTGCCAAAGATGCCTAACCAAAATCTAGTGTCAGACAAGCCCAAAATGTACAGGGGACACATCTTCACCAAAAGACCGAAACTGATCTTCTGAATAGAATGCTCTCCTCCCCCTTACCACTCACTGCATTAGAAGTATATCAGGTCCATCTTTCAATAAAAAATTATAAGGCATACTAAAAGACCAAAAAAAAAAAAAATCCATAACCTAAGCTTTCATCTTAAGAAAACAGGAGCAAATAAAATTAAAAGTGAGCAGAAGAGAAATAAAAACTAGAACCAAAATCAATGAAATTGAAACCAAGAAATCAATGGGGAAAAAATTAACAAAATCAAAAGCAAGCTGGCTCTTTGAAAAAGATCAGTAAGAATGTAGCCAGCCTGGGGGTGGGGGGGAGGAGACACAATTTAATATCATCAAAAATGAAAGAGGGGATATCACTATAGATTTCATGTACATTAGCAGTTTAATGAAAGAATACTATAAACAACTCTATGTCCACAAATTTGATAACCTAGATGAAACAGATTCTTTTTAAAAACAATCTGCCAAAACACACATAGGAAGAAACAACCTGAATAGGCCTATATAATGAAACTGAATCAATAACTTCAGAAGACAGAAAGTACTAGATCCAGATGGGTTCACTAGTGAGTTCTACCTAACATTCACCATAATTTCTGGAAGAAATTATACCAATCCTCTACAATTTTTTTTCACAAGTCAGAAGCAGAGAAAATACTTTCTAACTCATTATATGGGGCTACTAGCATTGTCCTAATATGAAATCTAGGCAAAGACATTACAAGAAAACAACAGACCTACATCTTTCATGATCAAAGATGTAAAAATTATCAACCAAGTATTAGACAATCAAACTGAACACATAAAAGAACTATATACCACAACGAAATGAGATTTATTCAAGGTAAACAAAGCTGGTTCAACATTCAAAAAGCCATGAATATAACCCACTATGTCAACAGACTAAAGATGAAAACTCAGGTGATCTTATCAATACATGCAGAAAAACCATCTGACAAAATCCAACACTTCCTCATGATAAAACACTATCTGTAAACTAGAAATAGAGAGTAACCTCCTTACCTTGATAAAGAGCATCTATAAAAATCTACAGCTAACATCATACTTATTGGTCAGAGGCTTTCCCACTAAAATCAAGAGCAAGGCAAGGATGTCCCCTTTCACTCTGCTTTTCAATAGTACTCTGGAAATCCTAGCTGTTGCTGTAAAACAAGAAAAGGAAACAAAGTCATGAAGGTTGGGAAGAAAGACACTAAACTGCCTTTGTTTGCAGGTAAGTGTAGAATGTCCATCTATGGAAAACCAAAACTGGAACCAAAAAACCCTAATCCTGGAACTAATAATAAACAACTATAGTGCAGGAGACAAGGTAAACATGCAAAAGCCAATTCCTTTCCTACAGATCAAGAATAAACAAGTCGAATTTTAAATTTAAAACACCATTTACAGAGAATTAACCATCATGGAGACAAGATGGTGGAGTAATATTGTACATAAGCTCACTTCTTCTCAAAAAAAAATCAAAATTGCAACTAAATGATGAACAATCATCAACCAAAAAACAAGCAAAGCAAACAAAAAACAACAACACTGGAACCTACCAAAAAAGATATCCTACATCCAAAGACAAAGAAGCAGCCACAAGAGGGTAGGAGAGGCACAAATGCAATAAAATCAAAATGCCAGTCCCACTAGATGGGCAACTCACAAACTGGAAAATAATTATATTGCTGAGGTAGTTCTGAGCCCCACGTCAGGCTCCCCAGCCTGAAGGTCCGTATCAGGAAGAGCCCTCAGACTCTTTGAAACTCACTGGCTTTGAACAAAACAAACTGGCTTTGAACTCAGCAAGCAGGGTTTGATTACAGGAAATTCACAGTACTGAAGGGAACAAAAACTCCACTCTCGGAGAATGCACACAAAGTCTCCTGTACACCACAACCAGGGTAAAAAGCAAACAAACAGTGATCTCATAAAAGCCTGGGCCAGACCTACCTGCTGGAATCAGAGTGTCTGGCAGAAGCAGGGCTTGGGTATGGCTCACTGCAGGGACAAAAACACTAGTGGCAGTAACTCTGGGGAATACTCACTGGCGTGAGCTCTCTTGGAAGATGCTATTTTCTCCCCAAGATCTGGTCCCAGCCAATAGCCTGTAGACTCCAGTGCTGGGATACCTGAAGTCAAACCAATAGCAGGAACACAGCCCCACCAATCAGCAAATAGGCTGCCTAAAGTCTTTCTGAGCCCACAGCTGCCCACTAAACACACCCCTTGACACAGCTCTGCCCACCAGATGGTCAAGAACCAGGTCCACCCATAAGTGAGCAGGAACCACCCATAAGTGAGCAGGAACCAGTCTCTCTCACAAGGAAGCCTATACAAGCCTCTTAGGCCTCATCCACCAGGGGTCAGAAAGCAGAAGCAAGAAGACTATTCGATGATGACTACTTCACTTTCACAACCCTGCAGTCTGTGGAACGACAACCACAATCACAGAAAGTAGACAAAATGAGACATCAGAGGAGTAACTCCCAGATCAAGGAAAAATATAAAACCCCAGAAGAACAACAACAAAGTGGAGATACACAATCTACACAAAAAAGAATTTAGAGTAATGACAGTAAAGATGATCCAAGACCTCAAAAACAGAATGAAGGCAGAGAATGAGAAGATACAAGAAATGTTTAATAAAGAGCTAGAAGATCTAAAGAACAAACAGAGATCAACATTACAAGAACTGAAAAGAAAAAAATACTACAGGAATCAATGGCAAGTTAAATGAGGCAGAAGAACAGATAAATGAGCTGGAAGACATATGGTGGATATACTGCTGCAGAGCAGAATAAAGGGAAAAAAGGAAAACAAATAAGGACAGACAAAGAGACTCATGGTACATTAAAAGCAATGTTCACATTTATTTCCCTGGTAGCTCAGGTGGTAAAGAATCTGCCTGCAATGAAGGAGACTCTGGTTCAATTCCTGGGTCAGGAAGATCTGGTGGAGAAGGGATAGGCTACCCACTGCAGGATTCTTGGGCTTCCCGTTTGGCTCAGCTGGTAAAGAATCTGCCTGCAATGCAGAAGACCAGGGTTTGATCCCTGGGTTGGGAAGATCCCCTGGAGAATGGAAAGGCTACCCACAGCAGTATTCTGGCCTGGAAAATCCCAAAGACTGTAGAGTCCATGGGGTCGCAAAGAGATGGACATGACTGAGCGACTTTCATTCACATTATAGGGTCTCAGAGGAGAAGAGAGAGAAAGGGCCCAAGAAAATATCTGAAGAGATTATACCTGAAAACTTCCCTAACATGAGAAAGAAAACACTCACTCAAGACCAGGAAACTCAGAGAGTCCCAGGCAGGATAAACCCAAGGAGGAATACAGGCAAATATCACTGATGAACACAGATACAAATAACAAAATACTAGCAAACTGAATCCAACAATATATTAAAAGGATCACACAGCTCGATCAAGTGGAGTTTATTGCAGAGATGCAAGGATTCTTCAGTACTGCTCACCACAACTAGAGAAAGCTCATGAAGCAATGAAGACACAGCACAGCCCCAAATAAGAATAAATAACTATTATAAAATCATATGCTATTAGGGAATACAAAAAACCGTTTTCACAAAATTCAATACCCATTAATGACTGAAAACTCTCTGGAAAGTGGGCAAAGAGGGAACTTACCTCAACATAATAAAGGCTATATATGACAAACCCACAGCTAACATCATTCATTAAAGTGAAAAGCTGAAAGCATTCCCTCTAAGATCAGGAACAAGATAAGAACATCCACTATCACCACTTTTATTCAACATAGTTTTGGAAGTCCTAGCCATTGACTAGTCAGAGAAGATAAAGGAACAAAAGGAATCCAGATAGGAAAAGAAGTAAAACTATCACTGTTAGAAGATGACATGACACTATATATAGAAAATCCTAAAGATGCAACCAGAAAACTACAACAATGGATTCAGTAAAGTTGCAAGATACAAAATTAATGCACAGGAACCTCTTGCATTTCAATATATTAACAATGAAAGATCAGAGAGAAATTAATGAAATAATTCCACTTATCATGACATCAAAAATAATAAAATACCTAGAATAAATCCACCTAAGGAGGCAGAAGACTTGTACTCAGAAAACCATAAAATACTTATGAAAGAAATTAAAGATAACACAAAACAGATATCAAATTCTTGGATTGGAAGAATCAATATTCTCAAATGACTATACCACTCAAGGCAATCTACAGATTCAATGCAATCCCCACCAAATTACCAAAGGCATTTATTGCAGATGTAGAACAAAAATGTTTTTAATTTGTATGGAGACACAAAAGACCCTGAAGAGCCAAAACAATTGTGAGAAATAAAAACGGAGCTGGAGGAATCAAGCGCTCCAACTTCAGACCATACTACAAAGCTATAGCAATCAAAACAGTATGGCACTGGCACAGAAACAGAAATACTGATCAATGGAACAGGGCAGAACACCCAGAAATAAACCCACACACCTACAGTCAATTAATCTATAACAAAAGAGACAAGAATACACAATGGAGAGAAGTCTCTTCAGTAAGTGATGTTGGGAAAACTGGATAGCTACCTATAAAGAGAATGAAATAAGAACATTCTCTAATACTGACACAAAAATAAACTCAAAATGGGTTAAGGACCTAAATATAACACCAGATACTATAAAACCGTTCAGAGGAAACCATAGGAAAAACACTCTAACAGAAATTTCAGAAATATCTTTTTCAATCTGTCTCTTAGAGTAACAGAAATAAAAACACAAATAAACCAATGGACTAAAAAGCACTACCATATGACCCGGCAATCCTATTCCTGGTCAAATGTCCAGAGAAAACCATAATTTGAAAAGACACATGCATCCCCATGTTCACTGCAGCACTATTTACAATAGCCAGCACATGGAGGCAACCTAAATGTCCATTGACAGAGGAATGGTTTTAAAAAAAACGTGGTGCATATATACAATGGAATATTGCTCAGTCATAAAAAGATCAAAATAATGCCATTTGTGACAACATGGATGGACCCAAAGATTGTAACACTAAGTGAAGTAAGTCAGAGAAAGACAAATATGATACTGCTTACATGTGGAATTTTAAAACATGGTACAAACGCATCCAGTCACAGAACAAAAATGGTGTCACAGATGTAGAAAACAAATTTATAGTTACCAAGGGGGAAGCGGGGAAGGATAAATTAGGAGACTGTGGTTGATATATACACACTACTATATATAACATAAATAACTAATAAGGTCCTACTACATAGCACTGAGCACTCTACTCAATATTGTGTAATGACCTATATGGGAACAGCACCTTAAAAAAAGAGGATCTACATATGTGTATAACTGATTCATTTTGCCATACAGCAGAAATTAATACATTATATCTACCATACTCCAATAAAAAGTAACTTAAAAAAATAAAAAAGGGACCTAATTCAACACAGAAGCTTTTACACAGCAAAAGAAACCATGAACAAAACATAAAGACAAACCACAAAATGACAGAAAATATTTGCAAACGATGTGACCAAAAAGGGATTAGTCTCCAAAATTTACAAACACCTTATACAGCTCAATATCAAGAAAACGAACAACCCCATAAAAAAATGGTCAGCAGGGGCTTTCCTGGTGGTCTAGTGGTTAAGAATCCACCTGCCAACACAGGGGACACAGGTTCGATCCCTCGTCTAGGAAGACCCCCACATGCCATGGAACAAATAAGCTCATGTAACACAGCTTCTGAGTCCACACACCACAAATACTGAAGTCCACAAGTCTAGAGCCTGTGCTCCTAACAAGAGAAGCAACTGCAATGAGAAGCTCATGCACTGCAACAAAGTAGTCCCTGCTTGCCACAACTAGAGAAAGCACACACACAGCAAAGATCAGTGTAGCCAAAACTAAATGAATAAATGAATCTTTTTTAAAAAATGGGCCTACATAGTTATTATATAGAGGACCTATATAGACATTTCTCCAAAGAAGACATACAGATGGCCAAGAGGCACATGAAAAGATGCTCAGCATCGTGAATTGTTAAAGAAATTCAAATCAAAACTACAATGCAGTATCACCTCACAGCAGTCAGAATGGCCATCATCAAAAAGTCTATAAAGGAAAGAACAAGATGGTGAAGGAGTAGGTGAACATGGAATCCATGTCTCTCTACAGATACATCAGGAATACGCCTTCAGACACATATGTGCATGCAGAACACCAGCTGAGAATGGACAGGAGTACCTGACCCCTGGAAAAGAATATATAGAACCATGCAAAACTCAGGAAGAGGAAGGAACTAGGGGGAAAACAGGAGTATCAGTAGGACTGGACCTGCCCTCGGCAGGTGGGGGAACTGAAGCAGGAGTCCAATCCCCACACTGGGGCAACTGTCTGAGTCAGAGGAGGAACATTTAAGGCTGACTGAAACAGCTGATTGTGGCAGGCTAAATGGAATGAGAATCAGACAGTCCTCACTGCAGCAATACATACCCTGGACAGGGACACAAGTCCCCTGGAAAGTGCAGCAGCTGGGAGGTGGAGTTTAGGGATTGTGGAGCAATCCCAGGGCAAGGATTGCTGTTGACTGCGGAGAGACAGATCAAGGGGATGTGAGGGAGGAGACTGTGGTGGGAAATGCCTGTAGAGGAAAGCTACCATAAAAGCTTAAAAGCCACAGAAGCAAGGCGATACTGCTGAGTCAAGAGTAAGGGGTGGACCATCACCATAGCCTCTCTCTCCCCACACACCAGCATTGGCAGCTGAACAACAGAAAGGCTGGCCCATCAAATGCCTGATGCACTGAACTACAGAGTAGGACCCCACCCAGGGTGCCCCTTTAAGTGCCTGATGCGCCGATCTACAGAGTATGACCCCAGCCAGGGGGGCCCCTTCTAAGTGCCTGTGGCACTGAACAACAGAGAAGGATCCCAGGCAAGGGAGCCCTCTAACTGCCTGAATGGGCGGAGCTACGGAGAAAAACAGGTCAAAGAGGCCTTCTGATAGCCAGCTACAAGAGGCTGGAAAAAAAGACTCTGGTAGAGCCATAACTCCTAAGGCAGAGGCAGTCCCTGTCCCTGCACACTTGGTGCCGCCAAGATCCCCATAAGCCAAGCGGCTGCACCACCTTCACACCCAACTCTAACTGGGGCAGAGCTGCCGCAGGCAAAAAAAAAGTCTTGCATCTATGCGCGCAGGATCACTTTGGTAGTGTCTGACTCTTTGAGACCTTGTACACTGTGGCCTGCCAGGTTTCTCTGTCAGGGAGGCGGGTTCTCCAGGCAAGAATACTAGAGCATGTGGGCCAATACTGGTTGCCATACCCTTCCAGAGCACTGTATTTCCTGCTGCCCTAGCCGCCAACTCCCCTGAGTACCTGGTGCTGCCAGAACCCCTGCAACCCAAGCAGCTGCACCACCTCTACACCTGGCCCTCACAAGGGCAAACCCAAGTCCTCCAGGGCAGCCTCAGGAGCAACAGCGGACAACAGCCCCAGTGGACAACCCACATGCAGAGCTGGAAATAAAATCACAATTGAAACCCAGGGGCAGTGAGGCTAAAGAAGAAGATCCAAAACCTTCCCACCAGCTATACAAGCTGCAAATTAAATCCACACGATCAACTAGGAAGACTCTGTGTCTATGGAATATATAAAAGGTCATTGAGAGTTCCCGCAAAAGAAAACACACTAGTTCTGATAGCTGGGGACACTGGAGGCAAGAACACACAGGAGTAGGACCAGATTACAATCTGAGTTGTCCCCACAGCAGGTTCAGAGATCAGTCAGCACAGTGTTGGAGGGCATCCTAGGGAGGTGAGGTGGACTGTGACTCCCAGCGAGGGAAAGACTCTGACAGCAGTGACTCAAGAAAAACATTAATTATTCTTACGTTTTGACTTGTTCTATAGATACTTTTGGATTTTTTCCTCCCCACCCCACCCCCTCCGTTGTAGTTGTCAATTTTATTGACACTATGACATCTAATTAAGCTTTTGAGCTTTTTTTTTCCCTCTCAGTCACATTTTTTATGGTTGTTATAAACCTCTGCCTCTACACTGGGCTTGTGCAGTTCTGTGGAGTTTTTTTTTTTCTTTTTTCTTTTCTTTTTTAATTTTAATTTCTAATTTTTTTAACCTATTATTATTTTTTCTACATTTATACCTTTGTTTGCTTTTCCTACTGTTCTTTTCCCCTTGCAGTTAATCTTCAATGTATATAAATCTTATCTATCTCTATTTAACTTTGTGTATCTATTTTTTCTTTTCTTTCTTTCATCTTAAAATATTGGTTAGTTTTATTTTCATTGCTTTATTCCCCAACTGGCACCTTGCTTTCATTTTGATTTCCAGTTTGTGCTTTAGTTAGTTTTGCTCTGGTAGATATAATTTTTGGTTTCCTTTGTTTGCTGGGTCAATCTATTGTACTTTATTTTTGTTGGACTGTTTTGATTTTGCTATTGGGTGTATATGCATATGTGTATATTCAGTCACACTTTTTATTGCTGATATAAACCTCTGCCTCTACACTGGGCTTTTGCAGTTCTATGGAGATTTCCTTTTTTTTTCTGCTTCCTTTTTTTTCTTCTTCTTCTATTCTTTTTTATAATTTTAGTTTTTAATTTTTTAAACCTGTTATATTTTTCTACATTTATTCCTTTGTTTGCCTTCCCTACTGCTCTTTTCCCCTTGCAGTTAAACTTTAATGTATATAAATCTTCTTCATCTACCTCTATTTAACTTTGCATATCTATTCTTTATTTCTTTTCTTTCTTTCCCTTCCTCTCAACATATTTGTTAGTTTTATTTTCATTGCTTTATTACCCACTGGGCACCTAGCTTTAGTTTTGTTTTCCAGTTTGTGCTTTAGTTAGTTTTGTTCTTAACTGGTAAATATAGTTTCTGATTTCCTTTGTTCATCTGGTCAATCTACTATACTTTATTTTTGTTGACTTTTCTATACTATACTTTATTACTGTTTTTCTATACTTTTCTATACTGTACTTTATTACTGTTTTGACTTTTCTCATGGGTGTATATGTATATGTGTATATTCAAATATTTTAATTATTATTTGCCTGATTTTGTCACTGTCATTTGTCTGGGGTTTATCTTTGGCTTCTCATTTTTGGATATTTGTTTTAATCTCACTTAATGCCATAACAAAAAACTTGCGGAATCTTCATTCCTGAACAGAGATCAAGCCCTGGGCCTTTGAAGTGGGAGCACTGACTCCAAGACCCTAGACTACCAAATAACTAACCTTAGAGAGGACCAAACAGTGAGAACAAACACAATGGAAATCACTAGAATACAAGACCCAACCCAGCATCACCCAAATACCAATGGCACCCTGTGCAGGAAGCCTCATCTAAACAACAAACAAAAATATAAACCCAATCATCAGCAGACAGGATTACCACCTCACTCAGCCTTCCCCAGCAGAGGAAAAACAAACAAAAATCATACCCTACCCAAAGCTTACAAAAACCACTGGACCAACCTAAAGAGGTAGAAACCAAAAGGAAGAAAGAATTCAACCTTGAAGCCTGGGAAAAGGAGACCTCAAACACTATAAGTTAAAAAAAAAAAGAAAAGGCAGAGAAATACTACACAAATAAAGGAACACACTAGAAACACAGAAGTCCAAATAAATGAAGAGGAAACAGGCAAACTATCTGAAAAAGAACTCAGAATAATGATAGTAAGTATGATCAAAAACCTTGAAAACAATATGGAGAACATGTAAGAATCAATTAACCAAGACCTAGAAGAATTAAAGAATAAACATACAGCGACAATACAATTACTGAAATTAAAAATACTCTAGAAGGAATCAATAGCAGAATATCTGAAGCAGAAGAATGAATCAGTGAGCTGGAAGATAAAATGGTGGAAATAACTTTTGAAGAGCAGAATAAAGTAAAAAGAATGAAAAGAGCTGAGGACAGTCTCAGAGACCTCTGGGACAATATCAAATGCACCAATATTCGAATTATAGGGGTACCAGAAAAAGAAGAGCAAAAGAAAGGGTATGAGAAAATTTTTGAAGAGATTTTAGTTGAAAATTTCCCAAACATGGAAAAAGAAATAGTCAATCAAGTCCAAGAGGCACAAAGACTCCTATACAGGATAAACCCAAGGAGAAACACACCAAGACACATATTAATCAAACTAACAAAGACTAAACACAAAGAAAGAATATTAAAAGCAGCAAGGGAGAAGCAACAAGTAACATACAAGGGAAACCCCTTACGTTTAACAGCTGATCTTTCAACAGAAACTCTGCAGGCCAGAAGGGAATGGTAGGATATATTTAAAGTACTGAAAGGGAAAAATCCACAACCAAGATTACTGTACCCATCAAGAATCTCATTCAAAATTGATGGAAAAATAAAAAGCTTTTCAGACAAGCAAAAGTTAAAGACAATTCAGTACCACCAAATCAGCTTTACCACAAACGTTAAAGGGGCTTACACAGTCAAGAAATACAAGAAAAGAAAAAAGATCTACAAAGTCAACCCCAAATCATTATGAAAATGGCAATAGGAACACATATATCAATAATTACTTTAAATGTAAACGGATTAAATGCTCCAACCAAAAGACACAGACTGGCTGAATGGATACAGAAACAAGATACATATATATGCTGTCTACCAGAAACTCACTTCAGACCTAAAGACACGTATAGACTGAAAGTGAGAGGATGGAAAAATATATTCCACACAAATGGGAAGCAAAAGAAAGCTGGCATAGCAATCCTCATATCAGACAAAATAGATCTTAAAGAATATTACAAGAGATAAGGAAGGACACTACATAATAATCGAGGGATCAATCTAAGAAGACTTAACAACTGTAAACATGTATGCACCCAGCACAGGAGCACCTCAATACATAAGACAAACACTAACAGACATAAAAGGAGAAATTGACAGTAACACCATAATACTAGGAGACTTTAACACCCCACTCACACCAATGGACACATCATCAAAACAGAAAATTAATAAGGAAGCACAAGTCTTAAATGATACATTAGATGAAATGGATCTCATTGATTGTATCTTCAGTACATTCCAACAAAATGCAGAAGAATACACCTTCTTCTCAAGTGTACATGGAACATTCTCCAGGAAAGACCATATCTTGGGTCACAAATCAAACCTCAGTAAATTTAAGAAAACTCAAATCGTATCAAGCATCTTCCAACCACGACGCTATGAGACTGGATATCAATTATGGGAAAAAAACTGTAAGAAATGCAAATACATGGAGATTAAACAACACATTTCTAAATAACCCACAGGTTACTGAAGAAATCAAAAAGGAAATAAAAAAATTTCTAGAAACAAATGACAACTCAAAACCTATGGGATGCAGCAAAAGCAGTTCTAAGAGGGAAGTTTATACCAATACAATCCTACCTCAAGAAACAAGAATAACATCAAAGAGATAACCTAACTTTACACCTAAAACAACTGGAAAAAGAAGAACAAAAAAACCCCCAAAATTAGTAGAAGGAAAGAAATCATAAAGATCTGAGCAGAAATAAATGAAATAGAAATAAAAGAAACAATGCTGCTGCTGCTGCTAAGTCGCTTCAGTCGTGTCCGACTCTGTGCGACCCCATAGATGGCAGCCCATTAGGCTCCTCTGTCCCTGGGATTCTCCAGGCAAGAATACTGGAGTGGGTTGCCATTTCCTTCTCCAATGCATGAAAGTAAAAAGTGAAAGTGAAGTTGCTCAGTCCTGTCCGACTCTTAGTGACCCCATGGACTGCAGCCTACCAGGCTCCTCCATCCATGGATTTTCCAGGCAAGAGTACTGGAGTGGGGTGCCATTGCCTTCAGTAGTAAAGATTAATAAAACTAAAAGCTGGTTGTTTGAGAAGATAAACAAAATTGAGACACCTTTAACCAGACTCATCAAGAGCAAAAGAGAGAAGAATCAAATCAACAAAATTAGAAATGAAAAAGGACAGGTTACAACAGTCAATGAAGAAATACAAAGGACTTTAAGAGAGTATTATGAACAACTATATGGCAATAAAATGGATAACCTGGAAGAAATAGACAGATTCTTAAAAAAGATCAATCTTCCAACACCGAACAAACAAGAAATAGAAATTATGAGCAATGCAATTACAAGCACTGACATTGAAGCTGTGATCAAAAATCTCCCAAAAAACAAAAGCCCAGGACCAGATATTTTCACAAGAGAATTCTATCATTTAGAAAAGAGCTAATGCCTATCCTTCTAAAACTCTTTCAAAACATTGCAGAAGAAGGAACACTTCCACACTCATTCTACGAGGCCACCATCACCCTGATACCAAAACCAGGCAAAGACAACACAAAAAAAGAAAACTACAGGCCAGTATCACTGATGAACATAGATGCAAAAATCCTCAGGAAAATTTTAACAAACAGAATTCAGCAACACATCAAAATGCTAATACACCATGATCAAGTTGGGTTTATTCCAGGCATGCAAGGATTCTTCAATATACACAAATCAATCCATGTGATACACCATATTAACAAACTGAAAGATAAAAACCATATGATCATCTCAATAGATGCAGAAAAACCCTTTGACAAAATTCAGCACCCATTTATGATGAAAACTTTTCAAAAATGGGCACAGAAGGAACCTACCTCAACATAGTAAAGGGAAAATATATGATACGCCTACAGCAAACATTATTCTCAATGGTGAAAAACTGAAAGCAGTCCCCCTAACATCAGGAACAAGACAAGGGTGTCCACTTTCACCACTAGTACTCAATATGGTTCTGGATGTCCTAGCTACAGCAATCAGAGAAGAAAAAGAAATAAAAGGAATCCAGATCAGAAAAGAAGTAAAGCTCTCACTGTTTGCACATGACATGATACTATACATAGAAACCCTAAAGATAGTATCAGAAAATTACTAGAGCTAATCAGTGAATTTACCAAAGTTGTAGGATACAAAATCAATACACAGAATTCACTTGCATTTCTATATACTAACAATGAAAAATCAGAAAGAAATTAAGGAATCAATCCTATTCACTACTGCAACAAAAAGAGTTAAATATCTAGGAATAAACTTACCTAGGGAGACAAAAAAACTGTACACAGAAAATTATAAGACATTAATAAAATAAATCAAAGACAACATAAACAAATTTCATATTCCTGGGTAGGAAGAATCAATATTGTGGAAATGACTATACTACAAATGCAATCTACAGATTCAATGCGTTCCCAGCAAATTACCAATGGCATTTTTCACAGAACTAGAACAAAAAATTTCACAATTCATATGGAAACACAAAGACTCCAAATGGCCAAAGCAGTCTTGAGAAAGAAGAATGGAACTGAAGGAATCAACCTTTCTGAGTTCAGATTACACTACAAAGCTACAGTCATCAAGACTGTATTTCAAAAACAGAAGTACAGACCAATGAAACAAGATAGAAAGCCAAGAAATAAACTATTACCTACGGGGACCTTATTTTTGACAAATAAGATATACAATGGGGCGAAGATAGCTTCTTCAATAAATGGTGCTGGGAAAACTGGACAGCTACATGTAAAAGAATGAAATTAGAACACTTCCTAACACCACACAAAGATAAACTCAAAATGTATTAAAGACCTAAATATAAGACCAGAAACTGTAAAACTCTTAGAGGAAAACAAAGGCAGATCACTCGAGGACATAAAGCAAGATCCTCTGTGATCCACCTCCTAGAGTAACAGAAATAAAAACAAAAGTAAACAAGTGGGACCTGATTAAACTTAAAAGCTTTTGCACAGCAAAGGAAACTATAAGCAAGACGAAAAGACAACCCTCAGAATGGGAGATAAAAATAGCAAATGAACTGCTACGTCTTGCCCTGGTGTCTTTGCTGCTGTCTACCGACATGGTGGGGTGGTGCTCCAGGATCCTGCTTCAGACAAATAAGTTGCCCCATCCATTAAAACATTAATGTCCCTGTTGCTGCCTTGGAGCTCTTTCTTCAGTCTTGAGGCTGGTCGGTTAGCCTGCTTCTGATTGGAATTGCTGCATGGGGCATCGGCTTTGGGCTGATTTCCAGTCTCCGTGTGGTGGGCGTGGTCATCGCCGTTGGCATCTTCTTGTTCCTGATCGCGTTAGTGGGGCTGATTGGAGCTGTGAAACACCATCAGGTGTTGCTTTTTTTTTACATGATTATTCTCTTGCTTGTATTTATTGTCCAGTTTTCAGTATCATGTGTTTGTTTAGCCCTGAACCAGGAGCAACAGGCTCAGCTCCTGGAAGTTGGTTGGAACAATACAGCAAGTGCTCGGGATGACATCCAGAGAAATTTAAACTGCTGTGGGTTCCGAAGTTTTAACCCAAATGACACCTGTATGGCAAGCTGTGTGAAAAGCAGCCACCCGTGCTCACTCTGTGCTCCAATAATAGGAAGATACGTGGGAGAGGTTTTGAGATTTGTTGGTGGCATTGGCCTCTTCTTCAGTTTTACAGAGATCCTGGGTGTTTGGCTGACCTACAGGAACCAGAAAGACCCTCGTCCTAATCCCAGCACATTCCTTTGATGAGAAAACAAGGAACATCTTTCCTATGCTGATCTTGTACATTTCCTCTAAGTTAAACTAATTTGCCTGTTTAAGGAAACAGTACCTGAAAAATTACATTATTGACAGTGGAATTATATATTTTTATGTTTCTCTAAATGTTTTTCTTTTTCCATTGCTGAAACAAATCTGAAACTTGTGGTCTCTGAACCTCAGTGGTAGCTGTAATCTATTGTTTTTCACAGTGTCTGGCACTGTCTACTGTGGCCTTTCTTAGCAGTTTTACCTGCAGAAAAACTTTGTAAGGCACTGTTGTGTTGATCATATTGTGACTCTTAATGTACATCTCACTGGAATAATTGTTATGTGGCACTGTGCTGTATAGCTAGTCCTCACTGGAAAAAAAGAGTTGAAGTTTATTAAAGCCAGAAAGTATGAGATTATTATAAGTTCAACAAGGGAAATCTAAACTCGCCAGTTTTTTGTCCTTTTAGGAAAGAAGTGATGTGGTGAATATTGTTAATATAAAAGTGATAAGTTACTTCTAGTAGTCTTTCTGATCACACTAATGTAGTCTAGAAATAGTCATGTCTTGAGGAAAGTATGGTTTAGGTTTTGATTTTTACAGGTAAGTGCAAAGGAGAAATGATTTCCTGAATGTCCTAATGTGTAACATTTACCTTCAGCCTTCAAAATGAAATGAGTGTGAGAAATTCAGAAAGCATATCTATATATAATCTTGGTATTGTTTTATAATAATTTGAAGTCCCAAAGATTGCCTTTTTAAAGAAGTTACTATTAATGCATTGGCCCATGTAGTAAAACGATATCTGATTATCTTGCAAATTCTAAATACCCTTCTTATGAAATTTCTCAGTATTGCCACAGCAGCTTGTCAAATCCAAGCATCTTTGAATGTGATCTCCTATAATTTGAAATTTAAATAGTATTGTGGTTCTGTATATTATGTTAAAAAATTAAAGTACGGAAACCTTAAAAAAAAAAAAATAGCAACTGACAAAGAATTAATTTCCAAAATATACAAGCAGCTCACACAACTCAAAGCCAGGAAAACAAACAACCCAATCAAAAAGTGGGGAAAAGACCTAAACAGACATTTCTCCAAAGAAGACACACAGATGGTAATAAACACATGAAAAGATGCTCAACATCACTCATTATTAGAGAAATGCAAATCAAAGCCACAATGAGATATCACCTCACACTGGTCAGATGGCCATCATCAACAAGTCAACAAACAATAAATGCTGGAGAGGGTGTGGAGAAAAGGGAACACTCTTGCACTGTTGGTGGGAATGTAAATTCATACAGCCACTATGGAAGATGGTATAGCAATTCCTTAAAACACTAGGAATAAAACCACCATACGACCCACTAATTCCACTCCTAGACATATACCCTGAGGAAACCAAAACTGAAAAAGACACATGTATCCCATTGTTCACTGCAGCACTATTTACAATAGCTAGAACATAGAAGCAATGTAGATGTCCATCAACAGATGAATGGATAAAGAAGTTGTGGTACATATACACAATGACATATTATGCAGCCATAAAAAGGAATGCATTTGAGTCAGTTCTGATGAGATGGATGATCCTAGAACCTATTATACAGAATGAAGTGAGTCAAAAATAGAAAGACAAATATCATATTCTAGTGCATATATAACAGTTACAACTGGACATGGAACAACAGACTGGTTCCAAATAGGAAAAGGAGTACCTCAAGGCTGTATATTGTCACCCTTCTTATTTAACTTACATGCAGAGTACATCATGAGAAACACTGGGCTGGAAGAAGCACAAGCTGGAATCAAGATTGCCAGGAGAAATATCAATAACCTCAGATATGCAGATGACACCACCCTTATGGCAGAAAGTGAAGAACTAAAGAGCCACTAAATGCTGTCAAGGATGTGAAGCAACAGCAACTCTCATTCACTGCTGGTGGAAATGGAAAATGGTACACCCACTTTAGAAGACAAGTTTGTTGGTTTCTTACAAAATTATATATTCTTACCATACACTCTTACAGTTTGGGAGTTTCTTACGTTAATAAACCTTGGCATGCTGTTACCATACGATCCAATAATCATGCTCTTTCGTATTTGCCCAAATGAACTGAAAACTCATGTCCACTCAAAAGCCTGCACAAGGATGTCTGTAATAGCTCTATACCTAAGAGCCCCAACTTGGAAGCAACTAAGATATTCTTCAATAGCTTGAGTGGATAAATAAATACTGATACATCCAAACAATGGCATATTATTCAGCTCTAAAAAGAAATGACCTATCAAGCCACAAAATGACATGGAAGAAACCTAAATGCATACTACTGAGTGAAAGAAGCCAATCTGAAAAAGCCACATGCTACATGATCCCAACAATACAACATTCTAGAAAAAGCAAAACTATGGAGACAGTAAAAAGATCAGTAGTGGCCAAGGGTGAGAGGGGGAGGAGAGAAGAACAAACAGAACACAGAGATCTTCAGGGCAGTGAAACTATTCTGTAGGATCCTCCAGCCATCGATATGTGTCATTACACACTTGTCAAAACCTATAGGATGCACAATACCAAGGACAGGCCCTAATATAAATTATGGACACTGAGTGATGATGTGTCAGTGTGGGTCATCAACTGCATAAATGTACCACTCTGGTGGGAGATGCTGATAGTGGTGAGGAGGGCTGTGGGCGAGGGGGGGTAGTATTTGGGAACACTCAGCAGTTCCCACTTGATTTTGCTGTGAACCTAAAAAAGCTCTAAAAAAACAGAAGTTTATTAAATAAAAAATAAAGAAAAAAAATGAAGGTTTTCTTAAACTACAGCTGAGTTAATAGAGACCAATAAAGACATTTTTGGTTTCCCTGCACTCATCCAAGGAAGAAATTTTCCTAAGAAGCAATTTTTATAAACAATACAAAATTCTGCTTTATTCTGCTGTATATCAAACAATGAAAACACAATCTTTCCTTATTGCTAATTCTTGAAGACAACAGCAAACAGAAACAAGTGTTCATGTGTAACAATGTCACAGCATTTGTCTGCTGCTCTGGAGTAAAATCAGTTCACACCCTTGCATTTATCTCCCTATAATACCACCACCCCTCCCTTCCTGAAATTCTAGTCCACAGGTGTACTTCTCAGAGAATAACCTTAGAGATGATGCACAAACCTTTTCCATCACGAGGAGGGGCTCCCTTTGCTTTAAAACTGTCCACTGGTGCCTTCGTGTCTGTTTCCAAAGCAATGCTTATCTGTATCTCAGACTTGAACTTAGTGTATTTATTACTCAGCAACTGGTACCATTTTGGTGCCTAGAGAGTAACAAAAAAAGCAAAACTCCTTAATAGTTAATAGGAAATAAACAGTAGTGGGAAATGTTCTATAAGGTTGTAAATATATTTCCTATAGTTTCTCAGAACTTCCTCCTCTTTTAAAGTATTTTTCCCCCACATTTTCCTCAAAAGAAATGAATCTTGCTTAGGAAACTCACTGAGTTTCCTGTTGGAAAAAAAAACAAGCTAAAGTTTAGATTGCCTTGCTTGTTTTTATTCCTATGCTTCAACAGGTATGTGTATTTCTATCCTCACTTGTATCACCTGTCTTACTTCATCCCTTATAACAACAACAAAGTATCAGTTTTCCAGTTTTTGGCCACTAATTTTTCACTTTTTCTGTTATACCTTTTCTGCCTGCCACATTTCTGCTTTGTTCTGTTTATAATAAATCAGGAAAAGAAAAGCTTAGTGTTAAATGAAAGCACAAACAAAATACTAAAGTAAGGTCCAGTGGTAGAGTTCTGGGTTATGAGCCATGTATTTGACTGATATCAAAATATAAAAGCTTTCTCACAGAATGAGGAATCCTAAAATACCTGAATAGCCACCCCCTCCCCTCAAACCCAAGAGTAACCTCAAGAATTCTAACACCCCAATCAGCCTGCAAAATCCCATGGCCAGGCTCACAGGCACCATTACTGCAGGGGCACCACTTCAGTGCCTGTAAACAGCATTCTTACTCAGAACACTGTAATAGAAAGGCAAAGGAACTGGTGATCAAAACCAAAATCCGCAGCTTTATATTCAAACTATGTTTATAGGTAAAATAGGATGAAATAAACCATACGTATTTTTTTTAAATCATAATCAAATTTTTTTTAAGGCAAAAACTCATAGCTTGTTGCTGTATTTATAACAGATATTTTCTAACTTTAAGCATTAGCCTAAAAAAAAAAAAAACTTTTATTTGCTCGCAGAATGTATGATATTTTATTTTTCTGGTATTAACTCAGGAAAACAAATCTGGTTTCTTCTGTTTGTGTTTATTAACAGAGAATCAATTTACCCTGCAATTAAAATATTCTACTATACAACTTCAAATATTTCTGCTGGCAAACAAAAAACATTAAGCAAGACAATATTTACTTTACTCAAAACTAACATACTTTTGAAACATTCCTTTTTAACTCTGTTCACCAATATGAAGACTAACTGCCCTAAAGGACTAACCAGGTAAAACCACGCCAAGAGCATTTAGAGGCGAGAGTTTGGCTCGGATATCCTTCTCCTCAGACGAGTTACCTTCTCTTCAACCAAAGAAACTACGTAAGTATTCCGGGTCTAAGCCTAGAAGGAAAACCGTTCTCAGGACTTGGTGGGAAGAGAGGTGACCCAAGGATGGAGGAGAAACAAGTCCTTTTTATAAAGCATTTCAGTTTCTTTTCAGTTCAGTCACTCAGTCGTGTCCGACTCTTTGCAACCCCATGAATCGCAGCACACCAGGCTTCCCTGTCCATCACCAACTCCCGGAGTTCACTCAAACTCACGTCCATAGAGTCGCTGATGCCATCTAGCCATCTCATCCTCTGTCGTCCCCTTTTTCTCCTGCCCCCAATCCCTCCCAGCATCAGAGTCTTTTCCAATGAGTCAACTCTTCACATCAGGTGGCCAAAGTACTGGAGTTTCAGCTTTAGCATCATTCCTTCCAAAGAACACCCAGGGCTGATCCCCTTTAGGATGGACTGGTTGGATCTCCTTACAGTCCAAGGTACTCTCAAGAGTCTTCTCCAACACCACAGTTCAAAAGCATCAATTCTTTGCTACTCATCTTTCTTCACAGTCCAACTCTCACATCCATACATGACCACAGGAAAAACCATAGCCTTGACTAAATGGACCTTTGTTGGCAAAGTAATGTCTCTGCTTTTGAATATGCTATCTAGGTTGGTCATAACTTTTCTTCCAAGGAGTAAGCGTCTTTTAATTTCATGGCTGCAGTCACCATCTGCAGTGATTTTGGAGCCCATAAAGATAAAGTCTGACACTGTTTCCCCATCTATTTGCCATGAAGTGATGGGACCAGATGCCATGATCTTCGTTTTCTGAATGTTGAGCTTAAAGCCAACTTTTTCACTCTCCTCTTTCACTCTCATCAAGAGGCTTTTGAGTTCCTCTTCACTTTCTGCCATAAGGGTGGTATCATCTGCATATTTAAGGTTATTGATATTTCTCCCGGCAATCTGGATTCCAGCTTGTGTTTCTTCCAGCCCAGTGTTTCTCATGATGTACTCTGCATAGAAGGGTGACAATATACAGCCTTCAAGTACTCCTTTTCCTATTTGGAACCAGTCTGTTGTTCCATGTCCAGTTCTAACTGTTGCTTCTTGACCTGCATACAAGTTTCTCAAGAGGCAGGTCAGGTGGTCTGATATTCCCATCTTTCAGAATTTTCCACAGTTTATTGTGATCCACACAGTCAAAGGCTTTGGCATAGTCAATAAAGCAGAAATAGATGCTTTTCTGGAACTCTCTTGTTTTTTCGATGATCCAGCGAATGTTGGCAATTTGATCTCTGGTTCCTCTGCCTTTTCTAAAACCAGCTTTGAACATCTGGAAGTTCACGGTTCACGTATTGCTGAAGCCTAGCTTGGAGAATTTTGAGCATTACTTTACTATCGTGTGAGATGAGTGCAATTGTGCGGTAGTTTGAGCATTCTCTGTCATTGCCTTTCTTTGGGATTGGAATGAAAACTGACCTTTTCCAGTCCTGTGGCCACTGCTGAGTTTTCCAAATTTGCTGGCATATTGAGTGCAGCACTTTCACAGCATCATCTTTCAGGATGTTGAATAGTTCCAAATTTGGCCCAGACTGACTGGCTTATTTGCAATTACACACATACTCTTGGAGATATTGCAAGGTGGGTCCCAGATGACCACAATAAACTGACTATTGCAATAAAGAGAGTCGTACAAGTTTTTGGGTCTCCCAGTGCATACAGAAGTTCTGTTTACACTATAGTGTAGTTTAAGTGTGCAGCAGCATTATGCCTAAAAAAAAAGTACATACCTTATTTAAAAAATACTTTATTGCTAAAAAATGCTAACCATCAGCTAAGCCTTCAGTGAGTCATAATCTTCTTACAATAGTAACATCAGAGATCACTGATCACAGATCATTGTAATGATTAAAATGTTTTAAATAGTCCAGTTACCAAAATGTGAGCAAATGCTGCTGGAAAACGGCTCCAACAGATCTCCTTGACAACCAGTTGTCACAATTGGTTTAAAAAAAAAAGCATATCTGTGAAGCACAATAAACTGAAGTGCAATAAAAATGAGGTATGCCTTTATCTTTCTACCAGGAGCAGAAACGTCAGTAACAGATAAATTTTTCTTCACAGAATCCTCATTTAAGATCCAAATCCATCAAGGACTTTAAAATAAGAGAGAATATTTTTTTACTTTATTTTTTGGAGAAAGTAGGACCGAAAAATGTCATTAAGAAAAACTGAAATTAAGAACTTCTAAAGTCAATAACATACAAAAAAAGCTGTAAGATACTTTAAAAGACCTAAGAAGCATTTTCAATAACAAAAGCATAATCAAGACCCTGAGTTGTTTTACCATCTTGCCAAGGGGATACTATTTACATAACAGTGTGTTTCAAGAAGTTCCCTTACTCTTAAGTAATACAAAAGGCATGCAAGGAGCAGGAAGCCGGGACACCAATTAGACAGCTGCTATGAAAGCCGGCAAAATTCAGGTTTAAACTGAAAGAAGTAGGGAAAACCACTAGGCCATTCAGGTACAACCTAATTCAAATCCCTTATGATTATACAGTGGAGGCGATGAATAGATTCAAGGGATTAGATCTGACAGAGTGCCTGAAGAACTACGGACAAAGGTTCGTAACATTGTACAGGAGTTAGTGACCAAAATTATCTCAAAGAAAAAGAAATGCAAGAAGGCAAAGTGGTTGTCTGAGGAGGCTTTACACATAGCTGAGGAAAGAAGAGAAGCAAAAAGCAAGAATGGGAAAGATATACCCAACTGAATGCAGAGTTCCCAGAGAATAGCAAGGAGAGGTAAGAAGGGCTTCTTAAATGAACCATGCAAAGAAGTAGAGGAAAACAACAGAATGGGAAAGACTAGGGATCTCTTCAAGAAAATCAGAGATACCAAGGGAATATTTCATGCAAGGATGGGCACGATAAAAGACAAAACAGTAAGGACCTAACAGAGGCAGAAGAGATTTAAAAGAAATGACAAGACTACACAGAAGAACAATACAAAAAATTCTTAGAGACCCAGATAACCATGATGTTGTGGTCACTCACCTACAGCCTGACATGCTAGAGTCTGAAGTCAAGTGGGCCTTAGGAAGCATCACTACAAACAAGGCTAGTGGAGGTGATGGAATTCCAGCTGAGCTATTTCAAATCCTAAAAGATGATGTTGTTAATGTGCTGCACTCAATATGTCAGCAAATTTGGAAAACTCAGCAATGGCCACAGGACTGGGAAAGGTCAGTTTTCATTACAATCCCAAAGAAAGGCAGTGCCAAAGAATGTACAAATTAGGGTATAATTGCATTCATTTAGCATGCTAGTAAGGTTATGCTCAAAATCCTTCAAGCAAGGCTTCTGCAGTATGTGAACCAAGAACTTCCAGACATACAAGCTGGGTTTAGGAAAGGCAGAGGAACCAGAGATTAAATTGCCAACATTTGTTGGAACGTAGACAAAGCAAGGGAATTCAAGAAAAAATCTACCTCTGCTTCATTAACCAGGCTAAAGTCTTTGACTGCATGGATCATAACAAACTGTGGAAAATTCTTAGAGAGATGGAAATACCAGACCACCTTACCTGTCTCCTGAGAAACCTGTATGCGGGTTCAGACGCAACAGTCAGAACCTTACATGGAACAACTGACTGATTCAAAACTGGGAAAGGAGTACAACAAGGCTGTAAATTGTCACCCTGTTTATTTAACTTATATGCAGAGTACATTATGTGAAATGCCAGACTGGATGGATCACAAGCTGGAATCAAGACTGCCATGAGAAATATCAACAACCTCAGACATGCAGACGATACCACTCTAATGGCAGAAAGAGAAGAACTAAAGAGCCTCTTGATGAGGGTGAAAGGGAAGAGTGAAAAAGTTGGCTTAACTCTCAACATTCAAAAAGCAAAAAGCAAAAATCCAACTGTTGTTGGACTGCAAGGAGATCAAACCAGTCAATCCTAAAGGAAATCAACCCTGAATATTCACTGGAAGGACTGTGCTGAAACTGAAGCTCCAATACTGTGGCCATGTGATGTGAAGAGATGACTCACTGGAAAAGACCCTGATGCTGGGAACAACTGAAGGCAAAAAGAGAAGAGAGCAGCAGAGGATGAAATGGTTAGATAGCATCACCGACTCAATGGACATGAAGCTGAGCAAACTTTGGGAGATGATGAAGGACAGGGAAGCCTGGTGTGGTGTAGTCCATGGGGGTCACAAAGAGCTGGACATGACTTAGTGACTGAACGACATGACAGCCTCGGTGGGTGGCTTAAGTTTGAGACGGCAGCATGAAATGCAGGGTATCAGATGGATCAGGAGGGAAAACCAACTGGAAAGGGTTGGCTCTGGAGGCCAGGAAAGGGAAGGGTCAAGGAAGACGTCTGGAAGGAGAGCAGTGACCATCACTGAAGCCAGGAACTCTAAAAGAGGAGCACTTTGAAGGTGAAGTGCAGGAGCTGAACACGTTAAACGTAAAGGTAATAGCAACTTGAACACAGATGTGAACTCAGAAGTTTCTTTGAGAGATAGGTCTAGGTCAAAGGAAGGATCAAAAGGTCAGGATTTTCTAAACCAAATTCACCTCAAGAGCTAAGAACTGCCATACCATATACCATGGTACGAGCCCATGATCTATTAGGTCTAACAGTCCATGTCCTTTCCATCAATCTCTTATCTACTGAAAATAACCAACTGTTTGGCAGAGTCCATAACAAAACATCAAAAGCTCAGTACCTGCTTTGTTTCTTGAGCAGTTCTTAAGTCTAGAACAACGTAACCAACAGTTTCTCTGGCTGAAGTTGAAGGATCCAAGGCAAAACATTGCAGTTTGATAGGAGTACGCTGTAGCCTGTAACGTAACAATTCATGTGATAAATAAAATCACTTTTGCTTAATACTGAACTTTCCATTAGCTTTGAAAAACCTACTTACTACTACTATTCAAGACAACTATTATTTTGTTGGATAACCTATATCTATTCTGTACTTTCTAAAAAACTCTTCAACTGGCATGAACTATTAATTATGTCTACTTATCTATATACCAACTATACATAAAACATGTAAAAAAAAAAACCATTTAAGTCTCTCTCATCCAAGAAGCTAACATCTAGGTCAATGTTTCTCAAGCTTCTGTGACACACAGGATGTTTTCAAAGTCAAAAATTACCATTAATCCTCAAGACCGATTTTAAATTGTTTTTCTTAGACTTACACACATAAAGCTTCAAAACACATATATATGCTTCTTTTTTTTTTAGATTTTTTTTATGTAGACGAAAGAAATCTTTATTGAATCTGTTACAATATTGCTTCTGTTTAACGTTTTGGTTTTATGGCCCTGAGGCATGGATCTTAGCTCCCAGACTAGGGATGCAACCTGCACCCCTGCACCGGAAGGGAAGTCCCTATTTATATGCTTGTAACTCTTTTTGTTGCTAAAAAAAAATGAAAGAAACTTAAGAATTAAATGTCATAACATTGTAGATTATTAAAATTAAGTTAAAAACAATTCAGTGTAATACATGATAAGGTCACGTAAGCATGAGCTTGACTTATGCAACATGGCTTCTTTTGAGTCTGGAACCCCCCCATACACAGTAAGCTGACTGGATTTTGCCATCACTGCCATTATCTAATGGCATGACTGGGCACAAAAGTCATCCTTTATGTATTTATCTGTGTCATTTTCTCAGTCTACTAAATACAGAGTGGTGCCACTTTATACTAACACAATCATATACACAAACACCAATGCAGGCACTAGTATCTCAATATGAAGACACTGTCTGAGCAGATATTCCAGAAGTCACTAAGATTAAATGCAAAATTTTAGTATCCTCTAGGAATTTAATACTATTTCAAAGAAACTCATGGACTAATCCAGGGGATCTTCCCAATCAAACCCAGGTTTCCTGCACTGCAGGCGGATTCTTTACCACCTGAGCTACCAGGGAAGCCTACCTAGATATATGTGTGTGTGTATATACACACACACATACAGTAGCTCCACTGTTAAAGAACCCACCTGCAATGCACGAGACCCCAGTTCAATTCCTGGGTCAGGAAGTTCCCTTGGAGAAGGGATAGGCTACCCACTCCAGTATTCTTGGGCTTCCCTGGTGGCTCAGATGGTAAAGAATCCACCTGCAACGCAGGAAACCCCAGTTCGATCCCTGGGTTGGGAAGATCCCTTAGAGGGCATGGCAACCCACTGCAGTATTCTTGCCTGGAGAATCCCCATGGCAGAGGAGCCTGGTGGTCCACAGATCACAAAGAGTTGGACATGACTGAGCAACTAAGCACAGCACAGTACCTTCGAGCATGCGCACATGTGCATGCACACACACACATCACAAATTGAAACAAAAGCTGAACAGATTGAAAATAACAGTCACCTGTGCTGATGAAGTGCTTTCCTGTCAATTTCCCAGGCTAACTCAGTAGCAAATTCTGGCTGGTCTGTATGGTCCACAGGATCAGTAGCCAACTGCTCTCCATCAAACTTTGCTTCTACTATAAGCATATGTTTTGGACGTTTGGGGAAATGGCGACCTAGGAAAAAAAGACTGTACAGGTTAACTGGAAGTGTACAAGAATCAAATATGGTCCCTCGGCATGTAAGTTTTAAAAACTGACATGTTAACAGTGGTTAACTTATCATGTATTCCATAAACTCACTCACTAGCACATACTCACATATATACTCAAATTCATGATTCATAAAAACATTAGTCAAATTGGAAGCTGTAATTAATAAATTAGTGCTTCCCTAACACTAATGTGCAATGAATCACCCAAGGTCCTGTAAAATGTAGATTCTGGTTCAACTGGTCTGGGATGGGCCCAGGATTCTGCATTTCTAACAAGATCCCAGGAGATGTCAACGGTGTTGTTCTTGGTTCACACTTTGAGCAGCAATGATCTCAATAATATTCAGAATTAAAGTGTTAAAAATGTGATTATATCAATTTTAGATATTACTAAAATCACTGCAGACAGTGACTGCAGCCACAAAATTAAAAGATGCATGTTCCTTGGAATAAACCGATGACAAACCTAGACAGCATATTAAAAAGCAGAAACATCACTTTGCCAACAAAGGTCCATCTAGTCAAAGCTATGGTTTTTCCAGTAGTCAAGTATGGATGTGAGAGTTGGACCATAAAGAAGTCTGAGCACTGAAGAACTGATGCTTTCAAACTGTGGTGCTGGAGAAGACTCTTCAGAGTCCCTTGGATAGCAATGAGATCAAAGCAGTCAATCCTAGAGGAAATCAACCCTAAATATTCATTAGAAGGATTGATGCTGAAGCTGAAGCTCCAATACCTTTGCCACCTGAAACAAAGAGGTGACTCCCTGATGCTGGGAAAGACTGAGGACAGGTGGTGTAGGGGGCAACAGAGGACAAGATGGTTGGATGGCATCACTGACTCAATGGTAATGAGTTTGAGCAAATTCTGAGAGAGAGTGAAGGACACGGAAGCTTGTCATGCTGACTCCATGGGGTCGCAAAGAGTCAGACAGGACAGAGCAACTGAACAACAAATACCAGTATTTAATATAGAACAGGTTATCTAGAGAGTTAAGAAATAATCCAATTAGCAAAAACAAATTTACCTGAATCTTAATTTTCCTGTTAACACAGTAACAGGATCAATGTGACCACATGGACCACAGCCTTGTCTAACTCAGTGAAACCATGACCGCCATGCTGTGTAGGGCCACCCAAGACAAACAGGTCACGGTGGAGAGTTCTGACAAAGCATGGTCCACTGGAGAAGGGACTGGCAAACCACTTCAGTATTCTTGCCTTGAGAACCCCATGAAGAGTATGAAAAGGCAAAAAGATAGGATGCTGAAAGATGAACTACCCAGGTCAGTAGGTGCCCAATATGCTACTGGAGATCAGTGGAGAAATAACTCCAGAAAAAATGGAGAGACAGAGCCAAAGCACAAACAACACCCAGTTGTGGATGTGACTGGTGATAGAAGTAAAGTCTGATGCTGTAAAGAGCAATAATGCATAGGAACCTGGAATGTTAGGTCAATGAATCAAGGCAAACTGGAGGTGGTCAAACAGGAGATGCCAAGAGTGAACATCCACATTTTAGGAATCAGAGAATTAAAATGGACTGGAATGGGTGAATTTAACTCAGACAACAATTTAACTCAGAAGACAATTACATCTATTACTGTGGGCAAGAATCCCTTAGAAGAAATGGAGTAACCATGATTGTCAAAAAGAGAGTCCGAAATGCAGTACTTGGATACAATCTCAAAAATGACAGAATGATCTCTGTTCGTTTCCAAAGCAAACCATTTAATATCACAGTAATCCAAGTCTATGCCCTGACCAGTAATGCTAAAGAAGCTGAACAGTTCTATGAAGACCTACAAGGCCTTCTACAACTAATACCCAAAAAAGATGTCTTTTTCATTATAGGGGACTGGAATGCAAAAGTAGAAAGTCAAGAAATATCTGGAGTAACAGGCAAATCTGCCCTTGGAGTACAGAATGAAGCAGGGCAAAGGCTAACAGAGTTTTGCCAAGAGAACACACTGGTCATAGCAAACACCCTCTTCCAACAACACAAGGGAAGGCTCTACACGTGGACATTACCAGATGGTCAATACCAAAATCAGATTGATTATATTCTCTGCAGCCAAAGATGGAGAAGTTCCATACAGTCTGCAAAAACAAGACTGTGGCACAGACCATGAACTCCTTACTGCCAAATTCAGACTTAAATTGAAGAAAGTAGGGAAAACCACTCAACCATTCAGGTATGACCTAAATCAAATCCCTTACAATTATACAGTGGAAGTGACAAATAGATTCAAGGTTTTAGATCTGATAGGGTGCCTAAAGAACTATGGATGGAGGTTCATGACATTATACAGAAGGCAGGGATCAAGACCATCCCCAAGGAAAAGAAATGCAAAAAGGCAAAATGGTTGTCTGAGGAGGCCTAACAAATAGCTGTGAATAGAAGAGAAGCGAAAGACAAAGGAGAAAAGGAAAGATAGAATGCAGAGTTCCAAAGAATAGCAAGGACAGATAAGAAAGCCTTCCTCAGCTATCAGTGCAAAGAAATAGAGGAAAACAATAGAATGGGAAAGTCTAGAGATCTCTTCAAGAAAATTAGAGATGGTAGGACCTAACAGAAGCAGAATATATTAAGAAGAAGTGGCAAGAATACACAGAACTATACAAAAAAGATCTTCACGACCCAGATAATCACAATGGTGTGATCACTCACCTAGAGCCAGACATCCTGGAATGTGAAGTCAAGTGGGCCTTAGGAAGCATCACTATGAACAAAGCGAGTGGAGGTGATGGAATTCCAGTTGAGCTATTTCAAATCCTAAAAGATGAATTTGTGAAAGTACTGCACTCAATATGCTAGCAAACTTGAAAAATTCAGCAGTGGCCACAGGACTGGAAAAGGTCAGTTTTCATTCCGATCCCAAAGAAAGGCAATGCCAAAGAATGCTCAAACTACCACACAATTGCACTCATCTCACACACTAGTAAAGTAATGCTCAAAATTCTCCAAGCCAGGCTTCAACAGTACGTGAGCCATGAACTTCCAGATGTTCAAGCTGGATTTAGAAAGGCAGAAGAACCAGAGATCAAATTGCCATCATCAATTGGATCATCAGAAAAGCAAGAGAGTTCCAGAAAAACATCTACTTCGGCTTTATTGACTATGCCAAAGCCTTTGATTGTGTGGACCACAAAAAAAGTAGAAAATTCTGAAAGAGATGGGAATACTAGACCACCTGACCTGCCTCCTGAGAAATTTGTATGCAGGTCAAGAAGCAACAGTTAGAACTGGACATGGAACAACAGACTGGTTCCAAATAGGAAAAGGAGTATGTCAAGGCTGCATATTGTCACCCTGCTTATTTAACTTATATGCAGAGTACATCATGAGAAACGCTGGGCTGGAAGAAGCACAAGCTGGAATCAAGATTGCTGGGAGAAATATTAATTACCTCAGATATGCAGATGACACCACCCTTATGGCAGAAAGTGAAGAAGAACTAAAGAGCCTCTTGATGAAAGTGAAAGGAAAGTGAAAAAGTTGGCTTAAAACTCAACATTCAGAAAACTAAGATCATGGCATCTGGTCCCATCACTTCATGGGAAATAGATGGGGAAACAGTGGAAACAGTGTCAGACTTTATTTTGGGGGGCTCCAAAATCACTGCAGATGGTGATTGCAGCCATGAAATTAAAAGATGCTTACTCCTTGGAAGAAAAGTTATGACCAACCTAGACAGTATATTAAAAAGCAGAGACATTACTTTGCCAACAAAGGTCCGTCTAGTCAAAGCTGTGGTTTTTCCAATGGTCATGTATGGATGTGAGAGTTGGACTATACAGAAAACTGAGCGCTGAAGAACTGACGCTTTTGAACTGTGGTGCTGGAGAACCACAAGGTGTTGGACAACAAGGAGATCCACCAGTCCATCCCAAAGGAAATCAGTCCTGAATATTCATTGGAAGGACTGATGCTGAAGCTGAAATTCCAATACTTTGGCATGTGATGTGAAGAACTGACTCATTTGAAAGACCCTGATGCTAGGAAAGATTGAAGGCAGAAGGAGAAGGGGACAAGACAGGACGAGATGGTTGGATGGCATCCGTCCATGACTCAATGGACATGAGTTTGAGTCAACTCCGGGAGCTGGCAATGGACAGGGAGGGCTGGCATGCTGCAGTTCATGGGGTCGCAAAGAGTTGGACACAATTGAGCGACTGAACTGAACTAACAGAGTAAAGGATACTTTACAAATTAGCCAAAGAAAAATAAACACATTCATTCATTCATGTTCTTTTCAATGACAATGCTATACACTATCAGGAAATATTAAAATATATGCATTACTGTTCATCTGTACTGCCTGACTTCATTCCTTCAGTTTGCTGAAGACATATTCAGGGTTAGGTTTATGCCAGAAAATGGGATGCAAAAGGAAGAAAACAGAGTATGTGTTCTTGAAGAGTTGAGGGTCTAGTGGAAACAGACTTAACACAGTGAAAAAAAAAAAACCACTAAAAAAGAAATAAGCACTAAGCATCTTACAGCCAGTATGTCTGCAGGTCTGGTGAGGGGGTTTCCATGAGGGGAGTTTAACCACGGTTAAATGAGCACATCCCTCCTGCAACTTACCCTGGTTCAAGCTGCTTAAGAGGAATTAGGCTGGTCATAAAGACCTTGATTGCAAACCTGTCAGTGTCAACCGAAAAGTTCTCATCTGAAACTCCCTATGAAGAGTCTTGCCACACTGGGCATGGCTCTCCCAATTAGAACTCAGGGGCCTCTCACAGGACATCATTGTTGGCTGCTCTATTCGATCACTAAGTTTCACAAATGAATTTCATATGTGTCCAAAAACACCCCTATATTTTCAGACTATCCTAACTACAACTTCCAATTAGCTTGAAAACAGAGGATAAGTACGGGACCAACAGGTGCCTGCCTCGTCCCAAAGACAAAGAAGACCTTGAAAACAGAAACCCTTGTCATTCTCATCCGTGGAATCTAGTACTTAGCCCAAAGTTTGCTCATGGTAGAGGCCCAGTGATGTTCTTTTGAATAAAGAGCATTTCTAGAAGCACAGCCAAGAAATTGCAAGCAGTTCAAATAGTTGAAGGACCGGGAACATATGAATACACACAGCAGGAGAGAGAAGGCTGAAAAGGGAGGTCACCAGTCTACCCTAAAGGGCCATGTATGCCACTCTAAGCAGGACCTTATCCCTCAGCACATCAAAGGACTTTAAGAAAATTAGATTGGCATTTCAGAAGTTACCCCTGACAGTAAGGCGGACAGTGTTTTCTGAAAACATTTATGAAACAGACCACTGAGATTACTACAGTCGATTAGGGGGATAATGACAGCCCCACAGCAAGGCACCCACAATGGAAACTCGTTCATTTAAAAGTTTACATTTTTTAAAAAGTTATATAAAGTACCTACTATTATTTTTAAAATAAAATCAACACTTGGTGACCATCTGGATGTTGGGGATGGAGAGGGAACCCAGGAAGACGCTGACTCCCAGCGTCTTGGCTTGAAGCAACAGTGTGGTTACAATGAATGGAAATAAACACAAAAGGAGGAACAGCTTGGAGGTCTGCATATGTTTATAGCAACACCTAACTGACCTTCCCAATTCCAGGCTCTCTGGAAACCACCACACTCAATCCCACAGTGGTCTGAGTTGTCTAATCACCTAGAAGGACTCTTCTATCCTTGATTATCTACCAACCAAGGCACTTCGGCCATCAACCTAATCCACCTCCCAAACCTGTGTTTACAGACTGTATCATTTATTTTTAATGTATTTACATTACATCCCAGCATATTATGTCCTGCACATTAATTTGACCTCCCTAAGGAGACAGAACCCTACAACCTTGAAGGGAAAGAGAGTGCCTTACATTTCTGTTACCTCATAGCATGGGCCACAGTCCAAAAGCTTTTTGTTCACCAAATTACAAGGGGATTTTAGTCCTATGTCCTTAAACAGTCAGTAAACTAACAGTTAAATCTTCCCCAACACTATGGATTCTGGCCCATCTTCTCCTTCACATGTTTTCTTTCCTCTCGCCTCCCAAGGAGTGCTAGGCCTCCGTGAAATATCTCCCCTGAAGGGCAGGGGTCCCCAGCCATTCCTCTCACCATTCAAGATGACTCCTTTTTGTCATATTATTCAAAACCTAACCTCAATTTACCCATCAACTCCTATATCCTCCACTTTCCTGTTCTCCAACCACACTGAATTCAAGCAATCAAAGAACATGTCTGGCTTTACTATCCCTTAAACACCAGTGGCTCTTCCCTTTGCCTGGAATGCCCTTCCTTCCTTTTTTCTCCCCCTGACAAACTTTTAATCATTCTTTGTGACAAAAAAAAAAAAAAAAATGTCATCTCCTTTGGAAAAAACGTTCCTAGCTTCCCCAGACAGAGGTGGTCATTCCTTCTTCCACACCTTGATAAGTATTTATTGTTCAGGCTACACCGGTAGCTTTTGGAACCAGGTCTGTTGTGTTTTTATCCCCAGCACAGTGCCTGACACTCAGCGAGTCTCCAAACAAACCCAACTTCCGTGCATGTGCAACAGACCCTCTTGACAAGTGCAGTCCTCTAAGCACCCAGTAGAGACCTATAAATGGAAGGGCCCCCCACAAAGACATCTGAAAATGCAAGAACACATAAACACTTCTGAAAAATGCAAGAAATATGTATTTGAGTTAAAGCAAAGTTCTCAACACTAATACCAGGGGGTCGCTGAACAGAACGTGCTTTCCAGGTGCTTTTCAGCTCATATTATAAGCAGCATCGATATGCTGCTCTGATGGAAACTTTCTCCAACATTCTCTGGGTCTACGGCTAATCACGATAAATATCACCTACCCTTAAGAGCAATGGCACCCCACTCCAGTACTCTTGCCTGGAAAATCCTATGGACGGAGGGTCTGGTGGGCTGTAGTCCATGGGGTCGCTAAGAGTCAGACACGACTGAGCGACTTCACTTTCACTTTAATAGCTCTCATACTCCCACTCCCTTGGGGGACTTTTAAATCACCTGCCCAACAGACCTTAGGCATACAACTTCAAACAAGTCTCTGGGGACCGCACCAGCGACGATGACAGGGTTCTTCAGGTTAACAAAGCCTCAGTCCCACACTACTCCGTTAACATTTAAGCAGCAGCAGCTGCAAATGCCAAGTCCCCGGTAGCTCACCTTCTAGGATGGACACGACGATGAGCAGTTGGTCGGACTTGGAGACCATGGTCGCGGTCGGCGGCCGGTAGGCGGGAGTCTGCTGGGAGGAAGAGGGGCCCGGGTGAGTGGCGGGCAGCCGGCGACCCCTGGCCAAACTCCCGGCGAAGCTCCAGCCGCCTGCCCACAGCCCCGGACACCCAGATCCCGCTCGGCGGTCGGCCTGCAGCGCGCCAGGCTCCCCGGCCCGGGGCCGCCAGTCCACCCGCAACCCGGTCCCGACTCAAGGCAAAAGCTGGTCGGCCACCCGGCCCGGCCTGTCTGCAGGGAGACAGGAGCCCACCGCCAGAGGACCTTTTGCCGCCTGCGTAAAACCTTTCACACACCCGGGCTGCGGCTGCAGCCGCGGCCGCCGCAGTTCCCCGCTTCCGCCTAGCAACCAGGCCCGCAGGCCCAGAGCCCCGGGAAGGCTGGAGGACAAAGGGTGATAGAGATCAGGGCAGTCGAGGATAGAACGCCCCTCAGCCTGCCTCACCTCCTACCCTTTTACGCTACGTTCCAGAGCCCTGAAGAAAAGACTAGCGGTTACCTCACAGCGCCCCCTGCTAGCCGGACCGGAGAAAGCGGGCGACTTGGTGGAGACCAACTGCGCAGGCGCACTACTGCAGTAAACCCTTCCAGAACTTCCCCAGTATGGAAAGTGAATGTAATGTATTCTCTGCCTTTCGTCCTAGACAAAACCTGGGAAATACATCAATATAGATTTAGAAAACCAAAAAATCTAGCTCTGTTCAGGCCACCAGTGTCAATACTGCTTAAAAGTTAAATCCTGGAAAAATAATGATTTAACTCTGAACTCTAAAATCAACTAAAATTGTCCTGGCGGCAACTCAGGTTTCACGCTTTGTAAACTAAAGTAGCGTCATTACGGTAACTGCTGTAACTGCTGGCAGTGACGTAAGCTCGCTGAGAATTTCCTGTACAGTAAAAACTACCCTAAAACAAAAACATTGTCACGTGGGCAGGAAAATTAAAGGTATAGGTTCTTCTACCCCCTAACGACAAAGTAATTAGCGAAATCAAAACCAGAAATTAAAAAGCATCTAAAAGCTTCATTTTAGATGGCATTTACCCCCTTTCCATGCCTTCTCTCCCACACACTTTAGGCTTTATTTTAGGAAAGATTAGAAGTCTTTTGGAAAGCACCTAGTTCTTGGGCGGGATCGGTGGGAGGAGGAGGAAGAGAGAACAATTTCTACTCCTTCACTCCGCCCCACCACCCCATCTCCGCTTTGTGCCCCAAAGAAAAGGAGGATGTGGAAACCGGACTAGACTACTTCTAAAACATTTTCAGGCCCCTTAAGAGGCCTCCCTGAAATGAGGCATTATGCAAAATAAAACCAAAGTAATGATCTACTTTGGGTTCAATACATTCTTCTGCAGAAAATGTCAGACTCAAAAGTGGATCGAATCATATAAGAACCCCCAGGTACCCAGAACACAGCTTGGGGAATTATCAGCTGAAGACCAGTCATCTTCATCCGTTGCAAAGGAACAGGTATTTGAAGGAAATGCCTGATAACTCAGTTGGTAAAGAATCCACCTGTAATGCAGGAGACTCCAGTTCAATTCCTGGGTCGGGAAGATCCCCTGGAGAAGGAATAGGCTACCCATTTTAGTGTTCTCAGGCTTACCCTGTGGCTCAGCTGGTAAAGAATCTACCTGCAATGTGAGAGACTGGGGTTGGATCCCTGGGTTGGGAAGATCCCCTGGAGAAGTGAAAGGCTACCCACTCCAGTATTCTGGCCTGGAGAATTCCATAGACTGTATAGTCCACCGGGTCACACAGAGTCAGAGGGGACTTTCACTTTCACTTCACTTTCACTTTCCTAATGTCATATCATTCGTCTCTTTCAATAAGTACCTCTAAAAGATAAAGTTTTTTTAATATCTTAAATATTAGATTTCATTCGAGGGACTGATGCTGAAGCTCCAATACTTTGGCCACCTGATGCGAAGAAAGAACTCATTGGAAAAGACCCTGATGATGGGAAAGATTGAGGGCAGGAGGAGAAGGGGACTAAAGATGACAAGATGGTTGGATGCTATCAATGACTCAATGGACATGAGTTTGAGCAAGCTCTAGGAGATGGTGAAGGACAGAGAAGTCTGGTATACTGCAGTCCATGGGGTCACAAAGAGTCAGACACGACTGAGCAACTCAACAACAACAAAATATTAGATACTCAACCACAATTGTACTGTTATACCTTAAATTTAACAATAATTCACTAATACAATTAAATATACACTGTTCAAATTCCCTGGTTGTCTAATAACTTTTTTCAGCTGGTCTGTTCAAATTAGGACCCAAAACACAATGTATTTGGTTCATCTGTCTGTTCAAATTAGGACCCCAAATACAGTGTATCTGGTTCATCTGTCTCTTGCCTTTTTTAATCTATAGGTACTCACTTCCACTTTTTTTTTCCCCCTTGAAACTCTTTGTTGAAGAAACTAGTCACATAATTTTACAGATTTTACCACAATCTAAATTTTTTGATACAATGCCAGTGTTATTTAACATATCCTCTGTTGAGCAGTCTAACAAATATGTCCACACTGACAGTACTCAAAGAATATTAGCAAAACAGATCAACAACAACAAGCAAAATACAAGGTTATCAGAATGTAAAACACTACTTAGCATTAAACTCTAGGAAAAGGGAAGTCAAAGCACTGAAACTAAGGGTCTCCAATGGAAAGAATACCCAGGAGATAAGAGTTTGGGTACCGCCTCTGCCATTTGCATGCCGGTGACCTTGAACAAGTCATTTTACTGCTCTTAGCCTCTGTTTCAGCTGTACAAGGGTAGCACAAATGATTCCTTAGTTCAAACTTAAATGTAGTAAATGCCATTCAGTTATTACCTTTTTATATGAACAATCTCAGACCTTACCTAATAGCTGCAAAAGAACCAGCAACTGCCATCAATATACCTCATTGTTTTGCTTTAGTATATCTACCAGGGCCGAAAACCTGGACTGTAAACCATCACTGAATGCCAAAGAATAATCTCAGGTCAGAAAAAAATATCTGACAAATCATTGAAATTAACTAAGAAACTTTTTCACATAGTAAAATTTTCACAAAGTTCTCTTTCTCCAAATTTTTACCCCAAATGACACTATTACTTCTAAAATCACCTCATCATAGCTACTGAAAAGTCATCAACTTAGTTGGCATGGTTTGGTTTTTGTTTGTTTGTTTTTTATAACTACAAAACTAATGACATAAAATTTCCCATTTATCCCACCTAGAAATGGAATTATAATTCTATCAGCATCTAGAGCCTCCTCATCTGTTATTCTACAATCTAATTTCCTCTCATATGTGATATTTAGCAGTAACAACTTCAGTTCTTGCATAAATCATATTTCAACTTAAATTTATGAGAAAAAAAGTTTGTTATAAGTTTATAAAGTGTCAATTACTGTTTCAAAATACATCAGTAAATGCTAATAAAATGTAAAATTTGCATCCATTACATAATGTGAGATTCATTACACTCTAAACATGCAAATTCAAACTAACCAGTGTGATTAAATGCTTGATTCTAAAATCATGTTTGTCAACCTAAAAGTTTATGTTAGGCAGCTTTCTATTTCTAGGGATTTCCAAACAAACAAAGCATTTTGACTCATTTCAAGCCTTTCAATTTCTGTAGCTATTTTACATTTTGGCAAACCACTTTCCTGGTAGTATATCTCGATGTATTTTTTTATCTTTTCAACACTTTTGTGGCCACCACAAGGAGGCATCATGAATTGTGTTCCCCTTCATCAGCCCCTTGCCACTTCTGGTCCCCTCCCCACATACACATGCCCACTTAGTAAAATTTAAAGCAAGCGCCAAGGAATAATAAAATTAACATATCTATTGGTAACTGCTATTAGTAAGAGCCTGGTGGATCTCTGATCTTCAAGTGGTGCTTAGAAATAGCCTCCTTCTAGAAGAGAAAACGAGAGTAGACTTAGTAACTAGTACTCAGTGTCAAGATGACTTCCAATCTACGGTCTGACCTCATTAAACTTGGCAACTAATGTCCGTGCCTTTAATCCCTTAAAGAAGGCCCACTAATGTCTATAGGAGGGGAGAGAATATAGCCCCACAGTAAAGAGACACACGTGGCTTCATTCCAAGTTTCTCAACCTAGCAGCTTTGTGGCTTAGCCAAATCAGTTTGCCCTGAAACTCGGTTTTCCCACCAGTAAACCCGGGTTAAGTAGTCCTCAGCTCACATGACTTTTGCGAGGATTAAATGGTATTAGGGCCTAGGATGTGATGCAATCTCTGAATATGATTGCCATTTTTATTATGAATGTGGAGGGATAATTTATTCTGCTATTATTTTGTAGTTTGTTCCTCTTCTGGTTTTTTAAAGATAACCAGATCTTCTATACCCCCTCACTTATGCCTTTATTTATTTTCTAGCCCTTCTGCTTGGCTTTTGTGAAAGATCACAGCAGAAGCTTCCACAGTCAGATAGTCCTCAGGTCCGGCAGGTGCTGTTAACTAGTGTAATGGGCTGGGCTTGGCCTGAGCAGAAGAAAGGCGAGCCCTTCTCTTCCCCTGCTGGCTATTTCATGCAATAAAAGCCAGAGTTTCCAAATTTCCATAAGCAGCTAACTTTTATGTGAACTCATTCCATTTTTAAATGCTAGGCACAATGGTAAAGAATCTGCCTGCCAATGCAAGAGATTTGAGTTCAATCCCTGGGTTGGGAAGATTCACTGGAGGAGGAAATGGCAACCTACTCCAGTATTCTTGCCTGGGAAATTCCACGGACAGAAGAGCCTGGGGTGAGATACAGTCCATGGGGTCTTAAAAGAGTCGGACGCGACTGAGCGACTGAGCACACACAACACCACCCTCCCACTCCTACACTTACTCCCTCTCCCTGTTCTAAATTCATTAAAGTGGTTATCATAGCTGCCCCTGAAAGGCAGAGGAAAGAAGGTAGTAAGGGAAGGAGAAGATGAAGGGGAGTGTGGTAGGAACCCACATTCCATTTCATGACAGAACCTTCAGGAGGGGACTGAGAACTTAGTCCCCAATTTATCGCACTTGCCACTGGTTCTCATGCCCCTAATCTGACACAGAATCAGCAAACTCACTAGAATTCAAGGAACCATGGAGGCTGGGCTGATAGACAGCTGAACAGAGACCAGCAAGGGCAAAAACTTCCAAGGCCAGTCTTTGCTCGGTGTTAGCACCCTAGAACCTCTGCACAACACTCTGTGAGGGGAGCTACAATGATAACTGAGACTGAATTTCTGCCTGTTGGAAGGAACTTTGAACTGAAGTTAAGGGTCTAAAGAAAAGCAATATTTCTGGTGTGTGTACGTGCTTGCTAAGTTGCTCCAGTCATGTCCAATTCTGTGGCCCCATGGACCATAGCCCGCCAGGTTCCTTTGTCCAGGGGATTCTCCAGGCAAGAATACTACAGTGGGTTACCATGCCCTCCTCCAGGGGATCTTTCCGACCCCAGGGTGGAACCCTCATCTCTAGCATCTCCTGCATTGGCAGGTGGGTTCTTAACCACTAGCCCCAGCTGGGAACATTTCTGGAACTCCCTCCTATGTGGAGTAAGTTTCATGGGGTTACTTTAGGCTGGGATGAGCTTTGAGCCACTGAGTCACGGTATGTTGTCACGGCGGCTCTCTGTGGAGCAAAGTGTAAAGGGTGGGAACCTTCCCCCTACTCCAGAGAGACCAGAAGAGTTGGAGACACTTCTGGAGCTCTGGGGAAGGGCTGCAGGCCAACAAAAATGCTGCTGTCTTGCTTTGGAAAGACTACGCTATCTGTAGAGTGCCCACGTACTAGGGGCAGCTGACTTTAAGGGGTCGCTTTTAACACTGGAGCACAGAACAGATGGTAGACGCTGGGATGAAAGACCTGCGGGAACACTGTGACATTGAGAAACAGTACGTGACATTTTGGGACTTTGCTTCACCTATTATGTAATGTCTGATGTGTGCTGATATTTTTTTCCTTCTAAAAAGCTCCCTTTTGAAATGCTGAAGCCAATACTGGAGGAGGAGCTTGTGCCAGCCTACTCAGCTGTCTGGTGGCAAAATTCCCCAGGCTTCTGGGTGATTGGCACATAGAAGTCTGACTCCACTAAATAGTAACACAGAGTCTTCTGTGCTACAAGAAATTCCCAGCACAAGAGTTCTATTTTTTGCTGCTATTACAAGTATACCTAAAGGGGATGAAACTATTCTCTACCTCACTGTGTTATAGTGAGCCAACACCAAATTACATACCAATAATTACAGCCCCCCTTCCTTGAATTAAGAGAAAGTTTCTAAACACATGGCCTGGATTCAGAGAAAATAGAAGCCTCCTTCTCACATGCATCCCTAACCCATAACACAAGCAGCTTCCCCAGCCAGCGGCCAGCAAACTTTGTCATACCCGAATGGTACAACAAAACTGTTATCCCATGTGATTCCTCATAAATCACAGTACTGTCCCTCCTGAATTTTTGCGTGTGTTCCTGCTGCCAATGTAATACTTTGTATGTGCATAAATGAGTATTTTTCTCAAGCAGTAATGAGCATAACAAGGTAACAGGATGTCGCATGGGGATTTCACTTGTTGCCATGGAGTTGACACCCATGAACCAAAGGATGGCAAAGAGGTGTCATGTGTCTGTCTTTCTGAAGAGCACCTTGGACAACTCAGGTCCACACCCCTCTCTCAGGTTTTGTAAGAGGTGACTACAACCGCTTTGCTACCCACTACCATCAGTCCAGCTCCCAGCTAACACTATATTCAAGATGGTGGGCTGAGGAGGAATGAGTGATAAGCCTGACATCCTTCCCATTGTAGAAAGTGGAAATACCCACACACACACACACCCCTGCCCGCCTCATCCCAAGACAAGTAAAAGGTGGTGAATCCACAGGAACTTCTCAGAGACATGGACAGACTTGCTGGTCAAAGCTCATTGTGGATACTTGAGTTGGAAGGAGAAAGAGAGACTGTGTGTTTATGAGAGAGAGAGATAGGAAAAGGGAAGAGAGAGATTCAGATTTTGTTGCGGCAACAATGTAGAGGGAGATTCCCATGGTTGAGATGAATATGGTGGTAGGTCACTTTGATGAGGCTATCTGGTGTCCACAAAGAGAGGCCATAAGGTGAAGAGACTGCAACCGTCAGAGGCTGTGGGGTCTAGAATCTCAGAAGCGTTTGAGCAGGAGTCAAAAGTGACCAAGTCAGGCTGATCTCCCAGAAGAGAATATAGTGTACTGGAAAGCCCCCCACATCTCTTCCACCAACATTGCCCCTGGAAAACTCACATACATATCCCAGGAGAGACTCAGCATTTAGCTGGGAGCTACTCAGAAGACCTCAGAGATAGATGGATCTTGAACTGAGAAAGAACGACAGGCAAGGGAAGACTGACATCTGACAGTTTCAGTCTTTCTCCATCTTTGATCCCAATTCTTTGGAGGAGAAGGGGTCCCAAAAGAAAGAGAGGTGAGGGTGTAAGACAGCTGATCCCATTCCTTTCCCAGTCTAAATTACTTAAATGCAAGCTTCACTGGAATGGGGAGGTTGGGAGCCAATGAGATTTCAAACATATGTGTAAGGTGAAATTTTTTTTTAATTTTATTTTTAAACTTTACAATATTTTATTGGTTTTGCCAAATATCAAAATGAATCCGCCACAGGTATACATGTTTTCCCCATCCTGAACCCTCCTCCCACCTCCCTCCCCATACCATCCCTCTAGGTCGTCCCAGTGCACCAGCCCCAAGCATCCAGTATCGTGAAATTTTAAACTGGAATATGTTGAACTAAACTGGTAATTTAATAGCTGAATGATCAGAAAGCTGTGGGGTCTGATTAAACTGTCTTGAAGGGATGGGAGAAGGAAACTCAATGTTGCCTAGTTGAAAGCAATAATTGGAGAAAAATGGAACCATTTCATATTTCTACACTGACCTAAGCACTGATTGTTGAAGAAACCAGTTATTTAATAATAATAATATTCTATTGACTCTTCTGATCTTTCCAGCAACAGAGTAAAGCAGGGGTTGGAGAGTAAACCAGGGGGTTTTACTACTTTTTAACAGCTGAGAAAATCTGAGGTTGGATAACTTGAACAATTTGATAACAATAGATGTCAGGGTGCCTGAGTGCTTCTGTTAAGCCAGTAATATTCAAATGCCCTGAAAAGTGAAAGTGATAGTCACTCAGTCGTGTCCGACTCTTTGTGATCCCGTGGACTAGAACCCACCCGGCTCCTCTGTCCATGGAATTCTCCAGGCAAGAATACTGGACTGGAGAGCCTATCCCTTCTCCGGCGGAAGTTAGAGAAGATTAAAGACTAATTATATATTGAAATCATTATTATTTCAATGTAGTAAATGAAGTTCTGAGGATGGTTAACTTTGATATTCTAGTCATGCTAGATTTAAATGGTTGGACATTTAGCTGAGAGGTACTCTTAGGACTGTTGAATGTGATAACAGAATGTTAGTGTACTCTGCAAATTTTTACAATTGTGAATTGGTTTTTTATTATACAAATGACTAATGTTTCAGATAAAAGTTGAATACAAGGTAAAAATCAGTGGGTTTTTTTTTTTTTTTTAGTTTGTGGCTAAAACCTGCAATGTCAACATTGACTGACTTATCCTAACATTAACCAGAAATTTATAATCTTCCAAATATCAGTGAATGTAAATCCCAGTAAGTTAGAAAGCATGTCTATTTTGTTCATTATCCTATTGCTAGTGCTTGGAAGAGTGTCAAGTCAATTTGTAATAGAAGCTCAATAGATTCTTGCTAAATAAATAAAGCCAAATTTACAGCAATCATAGAATTATATCTACACCAGTGATAGAGAGTAATGGAGATGTAATTCATCCAAGTGTAGAGTACTAAAGTGAATACATAATTTTGGTACAGCTCAAGAAATGTAGTCTTGAAATTTTCCTGATCAGATTGCAACAGCCATTCTCCAATGCATTAAAAACACTTTGTAATCCACTTTGTCTCAGGAACTTTTAACAATATGAGAAGAAATAATTTATTGAACTGAACTGTGTGTGTGTGTGTGTGCACGCACATGCGCACATACACGCCCACTCAGTCATATCAGACTCTTCAACCCCATGGACTGTAGCCCACCAGGCTCCTCTGTCTGTAGAATTTTCCAGGCAAGAATACTGAAGTGGGTTGCCATTTCCTCCTTCCAGGGGATCTTCCCAACCCAAGGATCGAAACCACATCTCTTGTGTCTCCTGCATTGGTGGGCGAATCCTTTACCACAGGGCCACCTGGGAAGCATTTACTGTAGTACTTTGGGAAAGTCTCAATGGTTAAGATGACAATAATGAACTGATTTTGCGAGGATGTCAGAGATGAGAGTGAGTGAATTACCCTTGAAAAGGATAATTATTCTACATGTGTTAAAAAGAGAAAAAAAGAAAAATTGAAGAAAAGGAAAAGGAGATATTAAACTGTGTTTCATTAGTGTCCTCACTGACAGTACCATAAGAGGTCTGAGAAGGAAAAAGGAATACTCCATCAGGGACTGAGAAGGACAGTTAAAATAAGGAAAAAGAAATATTTTAATAGACTTCTGCATAATTCTTCTTTATAGTTTTGTCCACCATCCAGCAGTATTTATTAACAAACTGGTTTCCATCAAGTCTATTAACCAATATGAACACACCAAAATGATGTAATAGACATCAGCAGAGTGAAGTTAAAAGGACATTTTATAACTTGTTACTGTTTTCTTATTGGAAATGGTAACAGCTTTGGTACGGTTCATTCCAAATCTTTAAGTTAACAAGTCATTATATTAGTTGGACAAGTGCCAATAAAAGACAATCTATAAATTAAGTTCCATGGGACAGGATCTTATTTGTTTTACTTTCTATCTCCAGGGTCTAGAATAGTGTTTGGCACACAATAGGCATTTAATAAATATCTGTTGAATGAACTGACAAAACTAGAATGGATTTTAGCCAGCAGATGGACTCTAAACCTAACATGATATGACATATTTGACTAATATCCTCCATTATAAAGTAAATTCATCATAATATTAAACATTTTCTTGGAATATTTACTTCTTCAAAATAAAATGCTATAATACTATTTTGTTATATTTGGCTAGTAGCTTACTTTTGTCAAACTTTTACACTTCATTTTTTTTTTTAATGTAGAAATTAAGTTTTCAAGGACTTTCTCTTATTTCTTAAGTGGACCAAATTAGAACCATAAGATTCCCAAGAGTTTCTTCAGATTTCAAATACCCAACTTCACACTGCTATCTATCCTGGAAAATTTACCTCTGAACTTAATCAGGGCAATTATATAAATTTATCATATATCTCTGTTCCATCAAGTTAACTGTTTTGTTTTTTTTTTAATTAATGTAAGCTTCTAAGTTTTAGGAAAACTGAGCAGACATTCCAGAGCTTGAATTGGTTTCCATTTAAAAAGTATTAAATGGTATAACGAATGCATTGCAATGGAACCCAACTATCAGTCTATCCAAATGGTTAATTTACCACTTCTCAGACTAGAGCTGAGGGAGCGCTCATTTTACACATGGGGCCAGGTTTCTTTTCTTCTTGTCCTTTCCCCTGAAGGATTTCTGCCTAGATCAATTAACTTTCTCCCCACCTAGCCTGGTTCTCATGAGTATGGGTGCCTACTGTTATCATTTTGATAAGAAAAGGTGGAACCTCATAGCAGTTCCCTGTATTCATTAACTTTACATCCATTTAAATCAAACAATTTAATCTGGTATCCAATAATGAGGCAACTATTCCGTGCATTTTTTTTTTCTCTCTCCTTCTCCCTAAATCAACCACGGTTATATTAAAAGATAGTAACATATCCAGATACATTATTTACGTTAGTCAAAACTTCACTCATTGGGGTATTTTGTTTATAAATCTTCCCCCTAAAACAAAGTTTCATTGGATTAAAATTTTGGAAACAGAGCCTATAAATCAGCTTATATTAGTTATTTGAACTTTATTAGCTACTGTTTTCTCTGTAAAAATCTCATATGTGAATCAAACACACAAAAAATAGAGTTAATTTAATACATTTCCCTGAATTAAAGAACTTTCTCTTTCAGTGAAGCTCTTTTTCCTACTTTCTTATGTCAGCAAAATAGAAGTCAGTTTAAAGCTAGATGATCAATATTCAGCCAGCTTGTATACTTTATTTCTTCTGTGGCTACATGCTATTATAATATGTAGGAATTATGAATCTAGCAGATTAAATGCAAGTAATAATGAAGGATGGATGCCAAAGTACTTATGGATCTGTAGTCTGCAGAATAATTACTGCTGAGTTTAATGGAAAATGGAAACGCCCAAAATTAGCATCTTTGAAGGACAGAAGATTTTCTATCAAAATATAACACAAGTTTTCCACAATTATTTTGGCATCTAAGTAATTTTCAAAACATATACTTATAGTGCAGTTACCTTTCTGCTAGAAAACAATCATTTGAGTCACCTTGCGTTTGTTTTTTATCACCTCCTCCTCTTCTCATGCCCCTAAGAAGTACTGATTTCTTAGACATACAAGCTATGGAACAAAATATGAAATTTCAGCAAAGAAAGAAAAAGTTGAGTTCATTTATTTTTAATTACCTGCTTCTATTTTTTTGTTCTTAGTTATTTCTAAACATTCCAATAAATTTAAAGGAATGAAAAAGGACCACTAAAAAAAGTAAGGATTATTTTTATAAATTGTTATTGAATGCTCTTCAGTGTAATTCTTCAACTTGATGATGTGATACATAAATTATTCAGGAAAAAATATATCTTAATCACTTATCAGCACTCATATTTTAAGATTAGATCTCAAGGACATTACAGGTAAAACATAGTTTAAGCACAAATCCTATTATTGAGATTTGCTTTAAGATCTTTGGCATTTTGTGATTGCTAAAAGCCTCTTATAATCAACCATATTTTATGCTGTATTTAATGGAAACTTTTAGAATGAATATTTAAGATGCTGTTTAAAGTGATTAACTTAAATCAATAATTACAGAGAGTCAAGCAGCTTCTCTTTCCATATTATTCCAGCTTGGGAAGTGAAACTCACTTCACACTAAAATTATAAAAGTATATTTTGAGGAATTCTTCTACATTACATATATTGTATCAGTATGCTTTCAGCTTCAAGAGGTGGAAAACTTGACCCCAACTGGCTTATAGCATAAGATAATGTTTGTACCTGGTACTTTGGAAGCAGGGAGAGCTTCAGGGTTCATGCAGTCCCTTCTGGTCTGCCATTTGCGCCCTTTGTTTTGAGTTATTTCATCCTCAATCAGCATCACTCAGTGGGAAGAGACTGTAATAACCCAGAATGATTTCCAGAGAACCAGCACTTATCAGAGGGGCTTTCTCCTAACACTGAGGACATTCCCTTTTAAGCAGCTGGAGTCCCATTGGCTCACACTGTCCCTCAGGCTCATTTCTGAACAATCTTATGGCCAGGGGAATGTCACAGCTGACTTGCCTAAACCAGACACTGTTGCAAGAGTTTCAGATTCACTTTACACCAGCCAGGCTTAACCCTGAGGCTGGAGATGAAGTCACATTTCCCTAAAGCACATGAACTGTGGAGAAAGGACAGCAAGATAGGATACAGTTAGGAAAGGAGAAGGGAGAATGGACTAGCATTAACAAAGTTCGTGGGCTTCCCTGGTAGCTTAGTGGTAAAGAATCTGCCTGCCAATGCAGCAGATGTGGTTCGATCCTTCAGTAGGGAAGATCTCCTGGAGAAGGAAATGGCAGCCCATTCCAGTATTCTTGCCTGGGAAATCCCATGGACAGAGGAGCCTGGCAGGCTACAGTCCATGGAGTCGTAAAAGAGTTGGACATGACTTAGTAACTAAACAACAATAAAACCAACAATGTTTAGCAGAATAAAGCTTTTTTTTTTTTAAACAGGTAGTTGCCTGTGATGTTGAACTAAATATTCAACAAAAGATAACAAAATAACATAAAGCAGTAATTACCCAAGTAGGGGATATCAGAAGCATCTAAAAATATTTTTTATCAAAGTTACATTCCCCTCCCTATTCTGATCTGTACCTGTATGAGGCGCTTTTACTTGTCACACTGAAAATTAGTTACTATTGGGAGCCTTGTTGGATCTGAAGGATGAACACATCAAAATTACTGAGAAACATGGCTGTAGAAAAAGCTTTTTAATGTGAGGGGCCAAAAATAAATATTTGAAAAGGAATAAAATAATGTAGTTGGTTATTCATATTTCATCCTGATGTCAACCTCTTTTCACTTGCTGTTTTGGTTTCACAAGTCCACAAGTCCTGTGATAAAGACTGTTTGTTTTTGTTTTTGTTTAAAAAAAAAAAAAAAGATTTCACCTAGCCTAGTGATAATATGGAGAAGGCAATGGCAACCCACTCCAGCACTCTTGCCTGGAAAATCCCATGGGCGGAGGAGCCTGGTAGGCTGCAGTCCATGGGGTCGCTATAAGTTGGACATGACTGAGAGACTTCACTTTCACTTTTCACTTTCATGCACTGGAGAAGGAAATGGCAACCCACTCTAGTCTTCTTGCCTGGAGAATCCCAGGGATGCAGGAGCCTGGGTGGGCTGCCGTCTATGGGGTCGCACAGAGTCGGACATGACTGAAGCGACTTAGCAGCATCAGCAGTAGCAGTGATTATAAGGAAAGCAGCCTAACTTGTATTGTTTCATTGACCCTGTATCTCATCTAAGACTATGTCTCTTTGGTAGAGGTTCAAAACTAAGCATTGGCATCCTTTTATCATTTTCTCAAAAGAAAAAAAAAATGCAGACATGATTTCTTAAAAAATCCTGGCCAGCAGTAGTCACATTTTTACATGGTATAGACTCACCTTTGAAACAATTGAATAAAAGAATTTTTTTACATAAGCTAATTTAATGGTTTCTTCTTCAAATTTTAAACAAAATAAAAATTCAGTGCAGAAAATTAAGATACCTTCATACACTTGTGGGAATGGAAATTGGTATAGCAACTGTGTAAAACATTATGGAGGTTTCTTAAAAAACTAAAAACAGAACCATCATATAATCCAACAATCCTACTTCTGGGTATATATCTGAGAAAAATGAAAACACTAATTTGAAAAGATACAGGTATCCCAATGTTTATAGCAGCATTATTTACAATTGCCAAGTGTCCATCAACAGATGGATGGATCAATATATACTGATATAGACATACACACACACAAAATGGATTACTACTCAGTCATAAAAAAGAATAAAATTTTACTATTTGCTACAAGGATGGACTTGGAGTGTATTAAGCTAAGTGAAATAAGTCAGACAGAGAAAAACAAATACTGTATAGGATCACTTACATGTGGAATCCAAAAAATAAAAAGAGTGATCATAACAAAAAAGAAACAGACTCATAGATTCAGAGAACAAACTAGTGGTTACCAGTAGGGAGAGGGAAGAAGGGATGGGCAAGATAGGGTAGGGGATTAAGAGTCCAAACTACTATGTGCAAAATAAATAAGCTACAAGGACAGCTTGTATAACATGGGGAGCACAGCTGATATTTTATTAAAACTGTAAATGGAGTATAACCTTTAAAAACTGTGGATCACTGTTACACACCTAAAACTTGCATAATTGTATCAACTCTTCCTCAATTTTTAAAACTGCAAATAAAAGATATAGTCCAAAGGAACATATGGAAAAGTAAAAAGAATAAATTTAAAATCCTCATAATCCCTCTAGCTAAAGAACCATTGATAACATTACAGCAGTCTTTCAATTACATATGAATAAACTGTAATATGTGTGTGTGTGTGTGTAATGCTTTTCAAAGTAGTGCTTTACCAGAAATGCTGTTTTGTAACCTGTTTTCTTTATTATACCATAAGCACTTCCTCCATGTATTAATAACTCTTTTGAAACCATTATTAAGCCAATCTCTAGTGAGCAGATAGCTTATTCTTGCAAATAAAACATTTTACAAGTGTTTACAAAGCTCAAATGTCCAACACAAATATAAGCCTGGCCTCCTATTTGAACTACCTGACTCTCAAAGTTAGTATTAAACCAGAAATCGAGAACGGAAGCTAGGAATGAAACTCCAAATTGTAAAACAAAAGCGTGACAGAGGAAACAAGCATAGGAAAGAATTATGAATCAGATGCATACTGGAATTTCCTGGAAGTTTTCAGATTCAAGTCAAAAATACTTGGTCAACGTGTGTCTGCACTAAACTTCTCTTAGTAGCTGCTCCTTAACTGAGATGGGGGCCTTACAAATGTCAAGGTTGGAGCTAAAGTAAAAGAGGGAGGATCTAGAGAGTAAACCTCTGTCCTGGGGATAGAGACTGTTTAGATACTAGGTACGGCAGTTGTCAACAGGAGAAAAAAAAAAGGACTGGCATCTCTGCCCCGCTCTATCTCCTCTTGGGTGCTGGTGGAGAAGAGACATCACTCTGGGAAGTGAACCAGGCCCTTGGCCCCAAGGTTGATGACAATTCTGGCAGTGGAGGCTCAGGGTGGAAACAGAAGTGCCATTTTTCTAAGGAGTGTCCCTTAGTGAACAACTCAAGGGTCAGTAAGACCAGTGTCTCTGCTTATCTTACGTGTTGTTGTTCTTCAGTTACTAAGTTCTGTCTCTTTGTGACCCCATGGACTGTAGCTGCCAGACTTCCCTGACTTTCACTATCTCCCAGAGTTTGCTCAAACTCATGTCCATTGAGTCAGTGATGCTGTCCAACCATCTCATCCTCTGTCACCCCCTTCTCCTCCTGCCCTTCAATCTTTCCCAGCATCAGGGTCTTTTCCAATGATTCGGCTCTTCGCATCAGGTGGTCAAAGTATTAGAGCTTCAGCATCAGTCCTTCCAATGAATATTCAGGGTTGACTTTCTTTAGGATTGACCGGTTTGATCTCCTTGCTGACCAAGGGACTCTCAAGAGTCTTCTCCAGCACCACAATTCCAAAGCATCAATATTTTGGTGCTTAGCCTACTTTATGATTCAACTTTATGGTCCAATTTACATGTTAGAGCTGCATTTCTAAGACTTCAGGTCTCTTGCAGATCACCTTCCTGATTTTTTCATATCTGCCTCCTACCTGTGCCATCATGAATATTTTTCTTTGAATTGATCCACTTTTTTTTAACTTAAATACTTCGTGTTAAATAAAACACATACCAACAATTTGAAATGGAAAACAGAATCATTTGCCACCAATGCAAATGTGGGTGACCTCATGAATTCAAGGAAAACAAATAGGCAAGATGCCTAGGGCTGGATGCTGGTGCTTGACAAAGGCTCTTGAGCCTAAGCCCTGATTTCCGTTTGTTTAGGGAAAAAAAGGTAGGGAGTGGATATGGAGGAATTAACAAGTATTCCAAAAAAAAAAAAAAAAAAAAATGGCCAGCATACCCAGACAGCCCATGGATTTCTTCAGAAGAACTGCAAGGGAATGGCATCACTTTCATGAAATGATTCAGCCTACTGGTGGCTCAGACGGTAAAGAATCTGCCTGCAATGTGGGAGACCTGGGTTCAGTCCCTGGGTTGAGAAGATCACCTGGAGGAGAGCGTGGCAACCCACTCCAGTATTCCTGCCTGGAGAATCCATGGACGGAGGATCCCCAAGGGCTACAGTTCATGGGGTAGCAAAGAGCCAGATATGACTGATCAACTAACACTATACATGCCAGCTTCCTTTCCAGTGGTGCACACACCTCTGTAGCAAGCACTGTGCCAGGGGACGCTGCCGTCTGTAAAGGGGTAGGGGGGAGACCCCCGTGTCACCCTTAGGCCATATTTAGGAGCTATCAGGAATTGAGGAGTTACCATAAACCCCTATACTCTGCAAGTGAAGAAAAGCCTTGGCTGGGTACCTCTCATTTCTTATAAACTCTCCTGTTACAAGCTCTATTGTGCACCTCTCCACCCTCAAGTTCACATGTTGAAATCCTAACTCCCAGTACCTCAGAATGTGCCTATATTTGGAAACAGGGCCTTTAAAGAGGCAGTTAAATTACCATGAGGTCATTAGGGTGGCCCCTAATCCAATATAACTGGTGTTTTTATGAGAAGAGGAGATTAGGACACACACAAACATAACATTGCTGACTCAACGGACAGGAGTTTGAGCAAACTCTGGGATATAGTGGACAGAGGAGCCTGGTGTGCTGCAGTCCATGGGGTCTCAAAGAGGCAGACAAGACAGTGACTGAACAACACACACACCCATACATGCATACATAGAAAACCATGGGTAGACATGGAAGCATTACAGCCGGCAACAAACCAGGAAACAGGCCTCAGAAGGAACCGTGCTGACTCCTTCATCTCAGATTTCTAGCCTGCAGAACTATGAGGAAACAAATTCCGGTCATACCCGGTCTATGGTACTTTGCTATGGCAGCCCTAGAAAATTAATACACCTTCCTAGCAGTACAAAATTCACAAACAGGTGTACAACTGCTTTGACTTGGTTCCTGGACTATCACAAAGGTACTAAGGTCCAGACCTCCTGTGGAAGCTGTTTGGATTTGCTTCCTTGGGTGGTAATGGATATTTTTAAGGTTATTGATGAAACGTAAGTATAAGGAGACTTCCACTCATATATATAAGGGACCTGTTCAAGTCACGAGATTAAAAGCAAGCCTGTATAATGTTATGTCATCAGATGTGTACCTCAAATGAGGAAACAGTCTTAGGTAAAAATGGAGCCGTGAGTCTGATTGACAGTATTTTTTGAGGTGCAACCCTTGCCTCAAGATGCAACTGGAATTTATTGAAATATAAGGCCCCATAAAATCATGTGTGTGCACACGGTCGTGTCTGACTTTCTGTAACCCCATGGACTGTAGCCTGCCGAGCCTCTCTGTCAGTGGGATTTTCTAGGCAAGAATCTTGGAGTGAGTTGCCATTTCCTTACTCCAAGGGATCTTCCCAACCTGCGTCTCTTATGTCTCCTGCATTGGCTTTACCATTAGTGCCATGTGGGAAGCCCATAAAATCATAAAATAAGCCATAAATGGGATGGTAATTGGGTTGTTTCCATCGGGTAATAGCCATCTGTTCTGGTATACACATTTTAAAAGTCTGACTCTGTCCATCAGGTAGATCTGAGACCCAGTCTGGCCACTTTGAGGAGTGGCATGACTCTAGACTCTGGCAGCAAGCTTCTGATACGGAATGGGATCATCCATCCAGGCATATAGCTCTCTAGTTTCCTTTATGGTTAGAGGAATAGTCCCACTGATAGATTTTTCAGTGTGCCTGTGTGCGTGTGTTCTAAGTCACTTCAGTCGTGTTCAACTCTCTACAACCTCCTGAACTGTAGTGCGCCAGGCTCCTCTGTCCTTGGGATTTTCCAGGCAAGAATACTGGAGTGGGTTGCCATGCCCTCCTCCGGAGAATCTTCCTGACCCAGGAATCAAACCCACATCTCCTGCATCACCTGCATTGGCAGGCAGATTATTTACCACTGAGCCACCAGAGAAGCCCAGATTTGTCTGTAATACACATCTAAGACTCTTCTGTTTTCTATTTCAGCTTCCTTGAGAATGAAAACAGTGCAGGACCACAGAATATCAAACAGATGTTACTGCATGAACCAGATGACCCAGTTACGCCAGGGAGAACGGCCTAACTCAGCAATGCCCCGTTCCCAGGAGATACATGTTTGTGCTACACTGCTTCTCACAACTGTAGTTATTTTAGTCATTTGTCTTTTAGATTTTTTTCTTTGTCTCTCCTGCTTAGCTTCATTGAGATCAGGAATTTCCTGGTTGATTACCTTATCCTCATTATACAGTAGGGTGCCTGACACATAGTATATGCCCAAGAAGCATTTTTTGAAGTAATAAATGAGAGCTAAGGGCATAGGCTTCATACTTGTGAGAGCAACTAGATTTGTATCTTAGGTGTCCCCTTGTGACCTTGGGTAAGTTATTTAACTTTCCTAAGCCTTAATTTCTTCACCTGTGGTTATAGTAATACCTACTTCATAGTGTTAAGTATTCAATGAGCTAGCATAAGGGCTTCCAAGGTTGCTCAGTGGTAAAGAATCTGCCTGCCAATGCAGGAGATGCAGGAGATTCAGGTTTGATCCCTGGGTCAGGAAGATCCCCTGGAGGAGAAATGGCAACCCACTCCAGTATTCTTGCCTGGAAAATCCCGTGGCCAGAGGAGGAAGGCTATAATTCATAGGATCACAAAGAGTTGGACGTGACTAGGCAACTAAGCTTATACAGAGCTAGCATAGTGCCTGGCATATAAGTGCCAAGTAAATATTAATATCATTATAATTATTATAAGTAACAGAAAAATGGAATCTGTGTAATTGACAAAGAATGGGTTGTTTAGGCAAAAGTAGATCATAGAAATCATTGATCTCATTGCTACTTTTTTTTCCTATGTGCCTTGTAAACTTCAATTTAAAAAAACCCTAACTACCAAAACATATCTTGGGAAACACTCATGATACTATACTGTAGTAGTTATAAGAGTTAGAGTCTATTATTTTTATTCTAGAATGTTGGTGTTCAAATCTACTTAACCTATTTTATGCAAAATTAACTATTAATTTATTATGTAGGGTAATGAAGACATTTACTAGAAATAGTTGATTATACTATAAAATGTATTAAAATATTTTTAAATTATGTTTTTAACAGAGCATTCCACATCTTTGTCCATTATTAATTGTCTATATAGGATACTGACATTAATGCAAATCATTATGAAAGCTCCAGATTATGACTGACTTATCATTTCAGTTCAGTTGCTCAGTCATGTCCAACTCTTTGAGCCCCCGTGGACTGCAGCATGCCAGGCTTCCCTGTCCATCACCAACTCCCGGAGTTTATTCAAGTCCATGTCCATTGAGTTTGTGATGCCATCCAACCATCTCATCCTCTGTATTCCCCCCTTCTCCTCCTGCCTTCATTCTTTGCCAGCATCAGGGTCTTTTCCAATAAGTCAGTTCTTCGCATCAGGTGGCCAAAGTATTGGAGTTTCAACTTCAGCATCAGTCCTTCCAAAGAAATCCCAGGGCTGATCTCCTTCAGAATGGACTGGTTGGATCTCCTTGCAGTCCAAGGGACTCTCAAGAGTCTTCTCCAACACCACAGTTCAAAAGCATCAATTCTTTGGTGCTCAGCTTTTTTATAGTCCAACTCTCACATCCATACATGACAACTGGAAAAACCATAGCTTTGACCAGACAGACCTTTGTTAGCTAAGTAACGTCTCTGCTTTTCTTTGACTGATTTATAGAAGCATCTAAATGAAACTCTTCTATTTTAAAAAATGCATGTAGTAAGACATCATTTAAGCACCTGTTATCTAGAAGCAAGTGTGGGTGTGTATTTTAGGAACATAAATGCTCTTTGCTCCTCTGAATATAGATGGTGTAGTTAAAGAGAGAGGCTAATGAAACCTGAAGTTCCAGTTTAGCTTTAGAGATATGTCTAATGACAGTCTTTTATGCAAGAACAAATAGCCAGTGGTCAGTTTTCTATTTGATTGCTATTTTTGTATAAAATAAAAGCTTTTAATAATGTATTATTTTTACCTAGGAATCAAACTTATAAAATGCTCTGTGCTTCTATCCTAAATTATTTATCATATCTTGGATTAAAATTGATTTTACACCATGGTAGAGAACACATGCAGACATACACACATACACACACACACACACACAAAGAATATATAGTAATGGCCTATTTTCAGAAGAGATTCACTATAGTCCATGAAAACTATTAAATATGTCTTCTTAAATTATTTTGAGATACACCCTGTTTTGCAGAACTCTGAGTTATTCATATCGTCTTCAAGGCACTATTTTATTATAAATAAATTGTGTCACATAATTGTAGATATGTTTAGCTCATTTTCCCACAGTCATGCAAAGCAATCTATTATATAAGCAAATACTCACTGCGTACGCTGTGAGAGAACACAAGAAAATTACTAGTCTTCAATCTAATTAGGAACTAAGATATTCTCATAAAACCAATAGAGAACATATGAATAAGACAGGCTTTTACATGAACACAAAAATCACTTTTTCTGATTTTATACAAACACTGGACATTTCTCCCACATATCTTTTCTCTAAAAGACAACTAGAGGAAGAAGAAACTCACACTTTGATTTCTCATCTCATATTACGTATGGCTTGAACAAGATGAATCATCCTATGCTTTTCAAGAGCAGAATATTGTGTCATAGACTTGCACACAGAGTAAAGAGCTCATGCTTTCCAGAGAAAGGGATGAAAGAGAGAACCCGATTAAATATGATGCTGTCTCTTTGAGAAGTGTTCTTTTACAATTAAGAAAGGCTAAGAAATTTTGTTGTAGATCTGTTTCTTGATGACCTAGATTATAAGCCTAAGTCTCTACTCAACATTTCTGCACAGGAAACCCACATATATTTTAGTATATCCTTGATGAGCTGAAAAACTAACTCCCCCAAAAAATCAATCCAGTGGCAACAAATCCACATGTTATACTTCTGCTGTCTGTTTCTGACCCTTCTCTAGAGACCTCAGAGGATGACACCCATTTATTTTCTAGGCTCAGAGATAAAAAGAAAAGCTTTTATCTGCCAGTAAATCCCATTCTTTAGGGACCCTGGAATAAGGCAGAACCTGGAGACTTAGTTGAGTAAATGTCTGAATTTACCATGTTCCTCAGGAAACAGCGTAGAAACATTAATTTAGGATAGCTCGCTCTCTGGGGTGACACGGAGTGCCTAATTAAAAACAATCGGGGACACATGTGGCTCTGTGAGTTTCACAATGGGGGCATGCTTTTATGCTAATCTACTTCCTGAGTTCAGGTTTTTTTCTGCAAGAGATACAATGAGTAGACCTTACCTACTATCATTTCAGAGGACAAAAAAGAATTCACAGGGCCATACACTACAAGTGGTATACACACATACACAGATTAGTCCTGTGTTCTTTGGTTTGCCTTGATTTTTATTGCTAGTGAACAACTATCAGAAAGTGACTATTAGAAATTATTTTTTTACAACTGTCATTTGGACTCTCTTTAGGCAGTAGAAATGAAAGTCATTTAAATCATTTTATCCTAGCAATATGCATTTTTTTTCCTTTGAAGAATTTAAGTAATTTCCTGTACAGTTACGGATAAAATCTAAAATTTAAGGCTTCCAGTCCAAAACGTAAGAAAAGCAGCTCCTCTAAAAATTCAGTAAACTCATTTTTCTTAGTTTAATATAGGCTGAGATCTTCAGCCAACCAGAAAAATATTATCTAATAGAAGAAATATGGGCAAAAGACAAAATTAAAACAAATAATCAACAGGCAAATGAAAATATGTTCAGCTTCAAATATAAATAGGCATATCATTGAAATATAATTTTTTAACCTATAAGTACTTTTTTAACTTATCAAATACCCATGGTTGTTAAGTTGGTGAGAAAATGCCAACTCTTTCATGTTGGTAAGAGTTGCTGCTGCTGCTGCTGCATTGCTTTAGTCGTGTCCGACTCTGTGCGACCCCAGAGACGGCAGCCCACCAGGCTCCCCCGTCCCTGGGATTCTCCAGGCAAGAACACTGGAGTGGGTTGCCATTTCCTTCTCCAATGCATGAAAGTGAAAAGTGAAAGTGAAGTTGCTCAGTCGTGTCTGACTCTAGTGACCCCATGGACTGCAGCCCACCAGGCTCTTCCGTCCATGGGATTCTCCAGGCAAAAGTACTGGAGTGGGGTAAGAGTTAGGTGGGTACAAATCTTTTGGAGGGAAGTTTGGCAAAATATAGTAACTTCAAAGTACTATACAAGTTTAGAGGATTTCCCTGGTGGTTCTGTGGTTAAGAATCCACCAGCCAGTGTAGAGGACATGCGTTCAATACCTGGTCCAGGAAGACTGTATGTGCTGTGGAGCAAGTAAGCCCAGACACAAGCAGTACTGAAACCCATGCCCCGAGTCTGTGCTCCTCAACAAGAGAAGCCATCACAATGAGCAGCCTGCACAAGCTAGACAGTAACCTCTGCTCACTGCAACTAGAGAAGGTCTGCGCTCAGGAATGAACACCTAGCACAGCCAAAATTAATTACTTAATTAAAAAACATACAGACAAGTTTAACCTGATAATTTCAGTGCTAATAATTTATTGGAAGAAGATAATAAATCCTCAAAAATATTTTATAGGTATATAATATTTGCACATAAAAACAAGAGATTAGAATAAGCTAATTGTTAATCAATAAGAGAGCTATAAAATAAACAATATAACCATTTAATGGAATACTATGCAGCCCTCAAAAACAACAATGATTAATTACATTTGTATCTACCTGGAAAGAAGTATAGTACATAATACAGATTTTAAAAAATAGACTATTAAGCATAATATATAATGTTATCCTTACTTTATTTTTTTATTATTTAATTTAATTTTTTAACTTTACAATATTGCATTGGTTTTGCCATATATCCTTACTTTATAAGCCTATATGTTGAAAGATACCTGAAAGTATGTTACCCAAAATATTAATAGTGATTATTTCCAGGTGTTGAAATCTGCAGTGGTTTTTATCACATTCTTATTATTTTTCCACATTGTTAAAATTATTACACTGAACACACTGTACTTTTATAGTTTGAAGCAAAACCAATTGATATTTCCTCAGTTTTAAGGTAAAATGTCCTTTCATTGATGACAATTATACTTTAAAATAAAACTAGAAAACACCTCAGTTTCTTTACACGCTGTAGAGGAACATGCATATTATAATTATGCAGTATTTTTAGTAAATCGGCGTGAGTCTTTTGTGTTTGAAGCTTTGGCTGACTAAGAGTAACCAGTAAAACAGGTGTGCTAGGCAGGACAGACCATCTGTTTCTCTTTACAGAGATTTTTTTTTAAGAGGATGGAAAAGGATTTAAAATCCATCCTCACTGACTGAAATCCTAGGAGAAGAAAATTAATACCTTTCCTACAATGCAACATTACCTTCTGTTATTTTCAGTGAATGTATATTTAAAAACTACCAACAATACTGTTCACGAGGTTTTGGAAATACAAGCTTTAAGGCCAGAATCTCAAAGTTTACTTGCCAAAAGGATGTTAATTAATAGCTGAGATGAAGATGAAAACAACCATAACACTAAGTTCTTTTCAGAAATTCCCAATTATGATTAAAGCTCTGTGTTGTCCAACAAAGGCTTTGGGGTCTCTCGAGCAGAGAACATTCCTACCTTTCCTTCCTGCTTTATTATTTCCTTCTGCTACCTGAAGACAGAATCACATTTGTGTCCCTAAGAGAGAAGCTGATAAGATTTCACAAAGGTATTATTTTTGTTTTTTAAAGAGGCCACACAAGACTCCCCTATTTAAAAACCCATTAATGTGGTACAGCCACTTTGGAAGACAGTTTGGCAGTTTCATACAAACATACTCTTACTGTGTGGCCCAGCAGCCACAGTCCTTGGTATTTATCCAATAAGTTAAAAACTTAAACTGAATGGTATTTTTTCCAAATGAGTTAAAAACTGCGATATGAATGTTTATAGTAGCTTTTTTCAGAACCACCCAAACTTGGAAGCAACCAGATGTTCTCCAGTAGATGACTTTATAAACTAACTGTGGTACGTCCACGCAGTGATGAAAAGACATGAATCTTAAGATACGGAGAACCAGACACATTAAATGCATAACTGAAAAGATATGAAGGGACCTTGAACACTTTTTGCTAAGTGAAAGCCACCAATCTGAAAAAGTTACCTAGTGTATAATTTCAACTATGTGACATTTTGGAAAAAAGCAAAACTATGGAGACAATAAAAAGTTCAGTGGTTGCCAGGGGTTTTTTGGGGAGGAGGGGAGCCAGAGATGAATAGGCAGAGCACAGGGTATTTTATGACAGTGAAACTCTTCTGTATGATACAATAATGGTATTATAGATATGTCTCATTATACAAGGCTCACAGAATGAGCAAGACAAGGAGGTACGCCCAAATGTAAACTATGCTGCAGCTGCTGCTAAGTCGCTTCAGTCATGTCCGACTCTGTGCGACCCCAGAGACGGCAGCCCACCAGGCTCCCCCGTCCCTGGGATTCTCCAGGCAAGAACACAGGAGTGGCTTGCCATTTCCTTCTCCAATGCATGAAAGTGAAAAGTGAAAGTGAAGTCGCTCAGGTTGTCTACTTGAAAGTTACACAGTCGTGTCCGACACCTAGTGACCCCATGGACTGCAGTCTACCAGGCTCCTTCGTCCATGGGATTTTCCATGCAAGAGTACTGGAGTGGGGTGCCTTTGCCTTCTCCAATGTAAACTATGGACATTTAATATTATATCAATATCAATTCATTAAATGTACAACAGATTGAATTTGAGCAAACTCCAGGAGGTAGTGAAGGACAGGGGAGCCTGGTGTGTGGCAGTTCCTGGAATCAACAAAAAGTCGGACGTGACTTAGCGACTGAACAACAACTACAAATACACTACACTAAATTCGGATATTAACACTAAGGGAAATTATGGGGGGTATGTACAGGGGGAAGAGTATTTGTGAATTCTTTGTACTTTCCATTGAATTTTTCTGCAAAGCTAAACTGCTGTAAAACATAAAATCTATTAATTCAAAACAAACAGGTCATTAATGACTGCTATGAGAACACTTGGATCCATCACCGAGTTCTGAAAGTTATCGGTAGCTTTGCTTTTGCAGGCGCTGCCAGACCTGGACTGCAGCTTTGTGTCCTGCAGTGTGCAGTACACCACATGAATGGTAGAGACATTGAAGAATTACATTGAATGCATACATACAAGCTGTTGTATTAATTTTTATCACATGATACATTAGAATGTTCTATGAATAGTTCGAAGCTATATTTTAACATTTTTGACACTAAATTCCTTTAAAAGTATCTTAGTGGCCATTTGTCGTATTCATGTCAGAGATTTTCAAGTATGAGAAACGTGATTTGGAAGATGTGAAGCATGACACCACTATGTCTTGATAACTATGTAGTTAGAACAGGCAGGCGTGTGTGCATGCGTGCTCAGTTGTATCTGACTCTTTGTAACCCCATGGACTGTAGCTGGCCAGGCTCCTCTGTCCATGGGATTTCCCAGACGAGAATTCTGGAGTGGGTTGCCATTTCTTCCTCCAGGGGGAACCTGGGATCAAACCTTCCCAACCCAGGGATCGAACCCCCATCTCCTGCAACTCCTGCATTGGCAGGTGAATTCTTTACCATTGAGCCATCAGGAAAGTCCTTGAACAGACAGAGCATATAGTATTTTCATTATTATGACTTTTGTGGTTTTGAAATCAGTTGGATGAAAACCCCAGCAGTCACAAAAATGCACCACCCAGGTCTCCTGCCAAAGGGGGCATTGTTGATGGACAGCCATCTAAATTCACCTCAGTGTCCCCAGTGGCTAAGCACAGAGTGCAGAGAACTTGCTAGTGCAAGCCTCCTCTGCCAGAAGATGGACTCATCTCCAAGGACTCACCCTGGGAATGCAAAACTCGCTTAGGTCCCTACAGTCTGAGACTTCTTTCCAAACCTCTTCACCTTCCCCTCACCTTTAACAGGTGTCAGACCTACACTGTGTTCTGATGGCTCTCCCTGAAACTCCTACGTCCACCCCTTTATCCCTCACAAGCATCTGCCCTGTAAATTTCTTGCTTGTCTGATCCTACCTTGGCATCTGCTTCAGAGAAGACCTGAACTAATACAAAGTCCTGTCCCTAACACATGGTCATTTTTATCCTTAGAAACATAATCATGTCAATGAAACTCTATAAAGCTCACACATCTAATTTTCTGATTTAAACTCCCCTCAGATATGCAGATGACACCATCCTTATGGCAGAAAGTGAAGAGGAACTAAAAAGCCTCTTGATGAAGGTGAAAGTGGAGAGTGAAAAAGTTGGCTTCAAGCTCAACATTCAGAAAACGAAGATCATGGCATCTGGTCCCATCACTTCATGGGAAATAGATGGGGAAACAGTGGAAACAGTGTCAGACTTTATTTTTCAGGGCTCCAAAATCACTGCAGATGGTGATTGCAGCCATGAAATTAAAAGACGCTTACTCCTTGGAAGGAAAGTTATGTCCAACCTAGATAGCATATTCAAAAGCAGAGACATTACTTTGCCAACAAAGGTTCGTCTAGTCAAGGCTATGGTTTTTCCTGTGGTCGTGTATGGATGTGAGAGTTGGACTGTGAAGGAGGCTGAGCACCGAAGAATTGATGCTTTTGAACTGTGGTGTTGGAGAAGACTCTTGAGAGTCCCTTGGACTGCAAGGAGATCCAACCAGTCCATTCTGAAGGAGATCAGCCCTGGGATTTCTTTGGAAGGAATGATGCTAAAGCTGAAACTCCAGTACTTTGGCTACCTCATGCGAAGAGTTGACTCATTGGAAAAGACTCTGATGCTGGGAGGGATTGGGGGCAGGAGGAGAAGGGGACGACAGAGGATGAGATGGCTGGATGGCATCACTGACTCAATGGACATGAGTCTGAGTGAACTCCGGGAGTTGGTGATGGGCAGGGAGGCCTGGTGTGCTGCGATTCATGGGGTCGCAAAGAGTTGGACACAACTGAGCGACTGAACTGAACTGAACTGAGGGGCTTCCCTGGTAGCTCAGCTGGTAAAGAATCTGCCTGCAATGCAGGAGATCCTGGTTTGATTCCTGGATTGGGAAGATCCCCTGGTGAAGGGATAGGCTACCCACTCCAGTATTCATGGGCTTCCCTGGTGGCTCAGACAGTAAAGAATCCGCCTGCAACAAGGGAGATCTGGATTCAATCCCTGGTTTGGGAAGATCCCCTTGAGGAGGGCATGGAAACCTACTCAAATATTCTTGCCTGGAGAATCCCATGGACAGAGGACCCTGGTGGGCTACAGTCCATGGGGTCACAAAGAGTCAAACACAACAGAGCGACTAAGCATAGCATAGCACAGCCACAAAATGGGGGCTTCCCTGGTGGTTCAGTGGTAAAGAATCCTCCTGCCAAGGCAGGAGATGTGGGCTTGATCCCTGATCAGGAGGGTCCCCTGGAGGTGGAAATGACAACCCACTCCAGTATTCTTGCCTGGGAAATCTCATGGACAGAGGAGCCTGGCAGGCTGCAGCCCATAGGGTCGTAAAGATTTGGACACCACTGAGCGACTGACCACACAGTACAGCCACAAAACTCTTTTTGTTAAGATAATCACATATCCTGTATAATTCTCAATTTTGAAGAATACCAATTTCATTGATTATGGTTGGTCGTGTAGCTCCCAAGTAGATACTGTATGTTTGGAACTCATGCATTTCTCTCTCTCTCCACTAGTAATGAAGAACAAAAGAGAGAGGTTTCGATATAACCCAGGCTGCTTAGTAAGCATCACTGTTTCCTCATGTAAGTGCCACTAGAATATCTTATCTTTTCCATGTAAATACAACTCACAAACTACTCCTCTTATTATCTGTAAATGTGTGACAGAGAAGATGTGGAAACAATAAAGTCTGGCCAAGGTGCAAAGTCATATCTTCAATGAGATTAAATTACTACAAAGCGATTGTGACACAGAGGTGAAACCCAATCGGCTGAACTGTAATCTGTTGAAAGAAAAAAGTTATTCACAGAGAAGGAGTGGTTTGTATAGATTCTGGAAAAAGAAATCCTTCAAGATAGAGAAAAAAAATTGGCATTATCCAGAAGAGAGAAATGTGACTAATTGATATGAATATTCAACAACCTAGAGTAGCCATGCACAAATCAGACTGGATGACTCTAACCACTGAGAACACAAAATCATCTCTTAGATTATTACAGCTGACTTTATATGAAAGAGAGATGTATTTGCCTTTTTTTTTTTTCTGGCAAACTTCTGATCTACTTAGAAATGATTTTTTAAAATAAAAATGATTAAATCACCATTATGGACAATGTCTCAGGCTCATCTGAGCTGTATCAACTCTCAATTCAGTTCAGTTCAGTCACTCAGTCATGTCTGACTCTTTGTGACCCCACAGACTGCAGCACACCAGGTCTCCCTGTCCATCACCAACTCCTGGAGTTTACCCAAACTCATGTCCACTGAGTTGGTGATGCAATCCAACCATCTCATCCTCTGTCTTCCCCTTCTCCTCCCACTTTCATTCTTTCCCACCATCAGGGTCTTTTCAAATGAGTCAGTTCTTTGCATCAGGAGGCCAAAGTATTAGAGTTTCAGCTTCAGCATCAGTCCTTCCAATGAATATTCAGGACTGATTTCCTTTAGGATGGACTGGTTGGATCTCCTTGCAGTCCAAGGGACTCTCAAGAGTCTTCTCCAACACCATAATTCAAAAGCATCAATTCTTTGGTGCTTTCTTTATCGTCCAACTCTCACATCCATTCATGACTACTGGAAAAACCATAGGTTCGACTAGATGGACCTTTGTTGGCAAAGTAATGTCTCTGCTTTTTAATATGCTGTCTAGGTTGGTCATAACTTTTCTTCCAAGGAGCAAGCGTCTCTTAATTTTGTGGCTGCAGTCACCATCTGCAGTGATTTTGAAGCCTCAAAAAATAAAGTTTGTCACTGTTTCCATTGTTTCCCCATCTATTTGCCATGAAGTGATGGGACTAGATGCCATGATCTTCGTTTTCTGAATGTTGAGCTTTAAGCCAACTTTTTCACTTTCCTCTTTCACTTTCATCAAGAGGCTCTTTAGTTCTTCTTTGCTTTCTGCCATAAGGGTGGTGTCATCTGCATATCTGAGGTTATTGATATTTCTCCTGGCAATCTTGATTCCAGCTTGTGCTTCATCCAGCCCAACGTTTCTCATGATGTACTCTGTATGTAATTTAAATAAGCAGAGTGACAATATACAGCCTTGATGTACTCCTTTCCTGATTTGGAACCAGACTGTTGTTCCATGCCTGGTTCTAACGGTTGCTTCCTGACCTGCATGCAGATTTCTCAAAAGGCAGGTCAGGTGGTCTGGTATACCCATCTCTTTAAGAATTTTCCACAGTTTGTTGTGATCCACACAGTCAAAGTCTTTGGTATAGTCAACTCTAAGAACCAACAATATAGAATTTCTGGATGAACAAGTACTGCTACCCATATGGGCTTATTAGTCAGTCAGATTCTATATGCACATTCATCTCTCTATTGTACACATTCTGAAAAATCATTTCAAATACAAAAAGCTTTTTCACTGCTTACCAAGACTCCAAAGAGAAGAGACCACTATGTTTGCCATGTAAGCATTTATATAAATGTAAGCATTTATATGGAGAAGGCAATGGCACCCAACTCCAGTACTCTTGTGTGGAGAATCCCATGGACGGAGGAGCCTGGTGGGCTGCCATCTATGGGGTCGCACAGAGTCAGACACGACTGAAGCGACTTAGCAGCAGCAGCAAGCATTTATTGTCAAGACCTATGAAGGTTCTTACTCTACCTGTGAGCTCACAAGTTAGCCTGGCATTGTGTCATGGATGCTGATAGAAAACACAAGATCCCAGGAACAGAGCTGAAGAACGCAGTAGCAATAGCCAAAGTGTTGGCATATTTGTGCTGGTTACCTGAACCCCGCCTCCCACAGGATAACAGGAAGAGGGCCAGGGGACAGCTCTAACTCACAGTTGGTTGTGTTCAAGTAAAGGAACCCTGAGTCTAGAGAACCAAAATCTTTTCTTATGGGCAGTGACCATGCCTGGGCTTTGCTCTGGAGACTGATACTGTCCTTCTTTCAAGGCTGTAAGTAAACCTGTCCTTTGCTCCAAAGGGCAACCCTTTCTCTATTTTTCAGGTATGCCCATTATGTAAACATCCTTGAGATTGTCCAGAAATGAAGGGCAGTCTTCACTTTCACTTTCCACTTTCATGCATTGGAGAAGGCAATGGCAACCCACTCCAGTGTTCTTGCCTGGAGAATCCCAGGGACGGGGGAGCCTGATGGGCTGCTGTCTATGGGGTCACACAGAGTTGGACACGACTGAAGCGACTTAGCAGCAGCAGCAGCAGCAGCCTCACTTACAATAGGTATAGAAATATGAAATACCCCTAAAGAATTAACTCCTAATAAGTATATATAGCAAAAATTCTCAGTTCTGAAAACATTAATTGATAGACTAATGGTTTGCTTCTAGAAATCTTGTCTTTCCCAGTCCTCTTAATATAAATTAGAGGTGAAAAGTTATTACCCAGTCTAGTCTACTTTAAGATAAAAGCAGATTTGTTATAATAAAAGTAAAAAATGGCATCAGATCAGATCAGTCGCTCAGTCGTGTCTAACTCTTTGTGACCCCATGAATCACAGCACACCAGGCCTCCCTGCCCATCACCAACTCCTGGAGTTCACTCAGACTCAAGTCCATCGAGTTAGTGATGCCATCCAGCCATCTCATCCTCTGTCGTCCCCTTCTCCTCCTGCCCCCAATCCCTCCCAGCATCAGAGTCTTTTCCAATGAGTCAACTCTTCGCATGAGGTGGCCAAAGTACTGGAGTTTCAGCTTTAGCACCATTCCTTCCCAAGAAATCCCAGGGCTGATCTCCTTCAGAATGGACTGGTTGGATCTCCTTGCAGTCCAAGGGACTCTCAAGAGTCTTCTCCAACACCACAGTTCAAAAGCATCAATTCTTCGGTGCTCAGCCTCCTTCACAGTCCAACTCTCACATCCATACATGACCACAGGAAAAACCATAGCCTTGACTAGACGAACCTTTGTTGGCAAAGTAAGGTCTCTGCTTTTGAATATGCTATCTAGGTTGGTCATAACTTTCCTTCCAAGGAGTAAGCATCTTTTAATTTCATGGCTGCAATCACCATCTGCAGTGATTTTGGAGCCCAGAAAAATAAAGTTTGACACTGTTTCCACTGTTTCCCCATCTATTTCCCATGAAGTGATGGGACTGGATGCCATGATCTTCGTTTTCTGAATGTTGAGCTTGAAGCCAACTTTTTCACCCTCCACTTTCACCTTCATCAAGAGGCTTTTTAGTTCCTCTTCACTTTCTGCCATAAGGGTGGTGTCATCTGCATATCTGAGGTTATTGATATTTCTCCCGGCAATCTTGATTCCAGCTTGTGTTTCTTCCAGTCCATCATTTCTCATGATGTACTCTGCATATAAGTTAAATAAACAGGGTGACAATATACAGCCTTGACGTTCTCCTTTTCCTATTTGGAACCAGTCTGTTGTTCCATGTCCAGTTCTAACTGGCATACATATATAAAATGCCATGTCCTTCCAAAAACTGACTCTTGGGCTTCCCTGGTGGCTCAGTGGCCAATGTATGAGAAATGGTTTGATCCCTGTTTCAGAAAGATCACACATGTCGTGCAGCAGCTAAGCCCGTGCACCACAGCTACCAAGCCCGGGAGCACAACTACTGAGCCTACACGCCACATCTACTGAAGCCTGAGTGCCCTAGAGCCTGTGCTCCCCAACAAGAGAAGCTACTGCAATGAGAATCCTGTGCACTGCAGCTAGAGAGTAGACTCCATTTGCCACAACTAGAGAAAAGCCTGCCCAGCCACGAAGACTCAGCACAGCTAAAAATAAACAAAATAAAGAAATCGATTTTCAAATACTCTTTTCCCCCTTAATATTTCTATATTTCCATCACTGTAAGTTTTCTTAAAGATTATTTGGTTTCTGTTCTTTTCATCTTTAGAATTGCTAGAAAATGTTCTGATTTTATCCTGTAAGACAACTCACGAATTTAGTCACTCCTGAGTCTTGGCTATTTTGAAAGTTTAGCGAACGGTTACGTTGTTTCATTATTACTATAGTGGTTACAGTTTTCTTCTGCCTTCTGCTTTCAGAGCTTTTGTTTATGTCAAGCTGCAAAATACTTTTAATCCTTCCTTGATAATTTGTACCAGACATAATGTCTCCCATCAGAGATCTGAGACTGCAGTAGAAAGGAAAATCGCTATTGTCTATGCTAATTGGAACACACTGTCTTGTTCTCTTTTCGTCAATGAGATGTAGAAATGGTAATTTTATCTTAATTTTTTAAAAAAGCATTTTTGCATTTTACAGAGAATAGGAAAGTGATTGTCTTTAAAATACAAGTGGGTAATCTTTAAAACATTCCCTGTCATAAATGGTTAAACTTGAAGGGACCATCATTTCTAATTTTGGAATAATTGTCTGTGGCAGCTTCATTTGATGTGGATATTAGATTTGTAGGCAGTGGAACATTCTCAACTTGGAGTCTGCTTTCCTTTATTATAAGCAGGCTGATCACTGAAAGAACAAAAACAGTTTGGGCCTCTTCAATAGCTCGTTATTTGGAAGAGCAGGCTTCAGCTTGGTAACTGGAACCAGTTCTGGCTCTTGGCCAGCTTTGTCTCCTTTCACACACACACAGGCAGCAGCTGACTAGAATCACAGACCCGTGGAATGATCCGGTTTCATGGGTTCTCAACACTTCATGTGGTATAAATCTACAAGCTCTAGGTCCCACCATAAGGAAAAACAAAAACCAAAGCCCCAACCACAAAATTTTCTCTGAAAAGTTTTGTCCTTTCTACCTTTATGATAATATCTTAGAATCGGTTCTCAAGACCTAGGTGTGTCTTCTATGCTACATCTATGCTTGTCTTAGTTGACAGCCACTGCTGGTTTAGATGAGGAGATAGGCCTTGGTTGGCCGAGGTCACACAGCTGGCTGGTGGCCGAGTCAGAACCAAGGTCTGCATCTCTTCCCTCTCAAGACGTGTTTTTCAATATCTTGCCTCCTGGGGCACTGGGCAGGTAGCTACCTGCCCATTCAGGAACCTAACCCTGTTTCTCCTTATGCTCTGTTCTCTGGGCAGGGCTTCACTTGATGAGTGAGTTAGCCTTGGGCGTAAATCAGGCAGTTTTCATTAATGCTTAAAGGTCATTAGGGTACCATTAGCAAATGAGAGTTTTACTTTAACTCAAAGGCACCCTAGCAGCCTGAAATAATGTTTGTACTCCTATATACATTAAGCCAGAATTGAGGACCTTTAATCTAGTAATTTAACAAATAATCCAAAACATTGTCTTCTCAAAACTTATTTAAGAATTTACACTTTTCCACTTGATGAAAGTTCTGTATTTCCTTCACATGTTCATTTTTGTGACTATTAATGAATCATTGATTGGTTGTATATTCATTCATCGACATCACATATTTTATTGAGTGACAGGAATTTCAGAATAAAGATAAATCTAATGTTCCCTGAACTCAAGTCACTGAAAATCTAGGAAAGAATAAAAAGTATATAAACCAAAAGTCATTTGGCTTGAGTAAAAGTGCAGTCATGTTGGAAGACCTTTTTTCCTAAAATATATTGTAAAATCCCTGCTTTTGCTACTAATATAGAACCCTATTATATTAAGATAATCAAAACTATTAAAGAAAAATGGTAAGAAATATAAAATTGTACATTTCAATAACTGCTTATTAAAAGCAAGATTTTCATAGTTTTCCAGGAATTCATGTATATATCACCTTATTTAACCTTCCAAAAAACTCTGTAAGTAGAATATATAATCAGATCAGATCAGATCAGATCAGTCGCTCAGTCGTGTCCAACGCTTTGCGACCCCATGAATCGCAGCACAGCCAGGCCTCCCTGTCCCTCACCAACTCCCGGAGTTCACCAGACTCACGTCCATCGAGTCAGTGATGCCATCCTGCCATCCCATCCTCTGTGGTCCCTTTCTCCTCCTGCCCCCAATCCCTCCCAGCATCAGAGTCTTTTCCAATGAGTCAACTCTTCACATGAGGTGGCCAAAGTACTGGAGTTCCAGCTTTAGCACCATTCCTTCCCAAGAAATCCCAGGGCTGATCTCCTTCAGAATGGACTGGTTGGATCTCCTTGCAGTCCAAGGGACTCTCAAGAGTCTTCTCCAACACCACAGTTCAAAAGTATCAATTCTTCAGCGCTCAGCCTTCTTCACAGTCCAACTCTCACATCCATACATGACCACAGGAAAAACCATAGCCTTGACTAGACGAACCTTTGTTGGCAAAGTAATGTCTCTGCTTTTGAATATGCTATCTAGGTTGGTCATAACTTTCCTTCCAAGGAGTAAGCGTCTTTTAATTTCATGGCTGCAGTCACCATCTGTCGTGATTTTGGAGCCCTGAAAAATAAAGTCTGACACTGTTTCCACTGTTTCCCCATCTATTTCCCATGAAGTGGTGGGACCGGATGTCATGATCTTCGTTTTCTGAATGTTGAGCTTGAAGCCAACTTTTTCACTCTCCACTTTCACCTTCATCAAGAGGCTTTTTAGTTCCTCTTCACTTTCTACCATAAGGGTGGTGTCATCTGCATATCTGAGGTTATTGATATTTCTCCCGGCAATCTTGATTCCAGCTTGTGTTTCTTCCATATGTAATCTATCATCATTTTATAGGTGAGACACTGAGACTCAAAAGTTTGGCATCTCGCATATGGTAACCAATGCAGTTATGGTGGTCTGTCCCTCTTCTGATCTCTGCCCTTACTAAAGGTCCTATGAGCTGGGACTAAAGCTTAAGGCAGCTTTTTAGACCCAGGCAGTGTTTTCGGGGAAGCTGAATTCTTTCCTTTTTGCCTATCATGGGAATCCAGAAAGAAAAGTAAACTCACTTTTGCCTCTGTCTCTCAAGCCTAGAATAAAACTTGAACAGAATGTAGCCCGTGTGTTCTTGGCACCCTTGTCAAGGATCAGCTGACCGTACAAATGTAGCTTTATTTCTGGGCTCTCTCTTCTGTTCCATTGGTCTGTATGTCTGTTTTTATGCCTATAGCATACTTTAACAGATAAATGAATAAAGATAATGTGATATATAAATACAATGGGATATGTTTCAGCCTTTAAAAAAGGGGGGGAGGGGGAGGAAACCTTGCCATTTGTGACAATGTAGATGGACCTGGAGGACATTAAGTGAAATATAAGGCAGTCACAGAAGGACAAATACTGCCCAGTTCTGCGTACTTCCACTTATATTACATATCTAAAGTAGTCAAACTCATGGAAGAGGAAATTATAATAGTGGTGATGAGGAGCCATTATTTAATAAGTATAATGCATCAATTATACTAGATTAACAAATTCTAGAGATCTGCTGTACAATATAGTTCCTACAGTTAATAATATGGTACTGCGCAGTTCAAAATTTGTTGAGAGTGGATCTCTTGTTAAGTGTTCTTAACACGTACACACACACACACACACACAGAAGTGGCCCAGATAAGGTTTACTTTAAAAAAAAAAAAAAAAAAGCCTTAACCCCCAGTCTAAACTATCAAAGATGAGAACTTAAAAAAAAAAAAAAACACTACATCTAAAAAAAAAAAAATCCTACCATTTTTAATGATCAAGCATAACTTTCTCTTATCAGATGCAAATAGCATTGTCAAGTTGTGACACGTCTACTTTCCAAAAGTAAAATAATCAAACGAGAGAAAGGCTGCCCTTTCTGCTCCCCAGAGTGAGGTATTTTCTACTTCCTTGCTGTCATTCCCTAACTAGCTTACTGCTAGAAAATACTGTTTGCATATTTCTGTTTGTTTTTTTTTTTTTATTTTTATTGGAGTATAATTGAACTGTTGTGTTAGTTTCAGGTATAAAGCAAAGTGAATCACTTGTATAATACATATACATATCTAGCCACTCTTTTTTAGATTCTTTTCCCATATAGGCCATGACAGAATATTGAATAGAGTTTCCTGTACTATAAATGGACATTTCTGGTGGTTTTTGAAGTTCTTTCCTTTCTTCTCATCTACCAGAACCCCTCACATAGGAAATTCAAGTGATTAAGGTAAAAAGTATGGCCAAAAGAATCAGTATGGCTTTATTTAGTTACAAATATATATAATTGCTATGGAATTCTCCAGGCCAGAATACTGGAGTGGGTAGCTGTTCCCTTCTCCAAGGGGTCTTCCTGACCTGGGAATTGAACCAGGGTCTCCTGCATTGCAGGTAGATTCTTTACCAGCTGAGCTACCGGGGAAGCCTATATATATATATATATATATATATATATACACACACATATATATATATATACATACACACATATATATGTGTGTGTGTGTATTTGTAACTAAATATATATATGTGTGTGTACACATATATACACACATTCTTTTTTAATATTATTTTTGATAACTTGTTTTTTCTCCATTCTTATTCCATACATCAAGCTACCTCAACTAACCTCTTTATATTTAATTTTGCTTCACTGACCTGATAGTTATTGAGTATTTAGCTATAGGGCTCAAATTAAGAAATAAACAATTCCAGTGTTTTTATATACTGTTTAGTCACCCTTAAGTTAAGGAACCATTTATCTTTCAGCCTATTCTTAGAAATCTTTCATCATTATCAATTTATAGTAATGTAAGCAGTCTCTAATTTTGACTTGGGTTTACAAGGGCTAGATGATCTTCCTAAAATAAAACAGATCATCACGTATGTAACCTGATTGTTGTTAGACTCATGGGATGCCTATGACAGGACAATGCAGTAAAGGGATAAATAGTGGGTTTCAGAGTCAAATTGCCTAGGTGGGTCTGATCTGGGGCTCTATCATTGATTCACTGTGTGATCTTAGGCAAATTATTTAATTTCTTTGTGCCTTGGTTTTCTCATGTTAAAAAAAATGGGGGTAATAATAGATTGATGATTTAGGATGTATAGACTGCTGAAAAGAAATGCTATCTATGGTCACTGTTATGTGGGAGAACACTGGTTCATTCCTCTCCCTCTTATTGCAGGAATTCAGCCCTCTATTTAAATTCTCACCAATTTGCTTTGGGGATTTTCCAATTATGGTTCTCAGGAATTCACAAGAAACTCACATTCTTCTGCTTTGGTTTACACCACTCAAGGGCATCTTTGGACACCTCTGCTTCTGGCCCTATAACAAGGTTAATGTCCAGCTGTACCAAAGATGCTGTCTCTAGACACCTCCAATGTCTGTTCCACCTGGAAGGGAAAGGAATACATCTCCTCTTATATCCTGATGTCAGGATGTGGCCTCATGTGCCTCAGAAAACTGGCTTCTATGCTTCATGCCTTCTGCCTTTTTCCATGAACTCCATACTTGAAGCTCTAGCTGGGGAAACAGTGATGTCTGAGGCCCAAACCCCCTTATCCTCACTACTCCCTTTCTCCTCCTCCATGAGAAATTCTCTTGAAAATGAGTTTGGGAAAGTCCTGCCCAGGAGCTCCTCAGACATACTTCCTACTGCTGTGCTTAGTTGCTCAGTTGTGTTTGACTCTTTGTGACCCCATGGACTGTAGCCTGCAGGCTCTTCTGACCATGAGGATTCTTCAGGCAGGAATGCTGGAGTGGGTAGCCATGCCCTTCTCCAGGGGAACTTCCCGAACCAGGAATCAAACCAATGTCTCCTGCATTGCAAGTGGATTTATTACCAGCTGAGCTACCAGGGAAGCCCCAGACATGCTTTGGTGGGCTCAAATCTGAACCCTGGATTCAATTAGGACTCAGATTCTCCCTATTTTGTTATGCAAAGATGCTAGTAAAATCCTGACACACTCTTTGAGCAACCAGTGGAGAAAACTTCCTTTCAGTGCTCCCTCTTGGATAATTATACATTCCTATACTATCTCCAGTAAATATATTTTCTAAACACACTAAAGCTTTCCATATGCTTTTGTGATTTTCAGCATGCCACTGTGTGTGTACTATAAAAGCCTGAAATATTTGCTGCTGGTAAGATAGCACCATATCCATCTACTTCCTTGCACATCTTTCCATCAGGAGTACAATATTTCTCCATAATAGCATCTATTAACAAAGTTCTCAGTTCAATGTTATATCAATTGAGGCAAACAACTGATTTAATGTTACCTAGAAGGTTTTTTCTTTGAGGTTCAGAATAGACAGAGAAGGAAATGAATATGCATATAGCTCTCCAGAAAACATGACGTTTTCATGAGAGTGGAAAGTCACAAACTATTATTTTCTGCAGGCTTTCCTGATGGATAATGTTTATATGCACAAGTATATTTATCCAGTGTTTCTATAAGCTTAGCAGAGGTACAGTTGGCTGTAATTTGTACACAATAACCTGAAGCCCAACTTAAGCCCCACTCCTCATCTCCCACTAATGTGTCACATATTAGCAATTAGGAATCCCTGGTTCCACGATTAATCTTATGATGAACAGGGCAGCAGAGGATGAGATCGTTATAGCATCACTGACTCAATAGACATGAACTTTAGCAAACTCTGGAAGACAGTGGAGGACCGGGAAGCCTGGCGTGTGGCAGTCCATGAGGCTGAAAAAAGTCAGACACGACTTAGCAACTCCACAACAACAGCTCTGAAAATATTGCAGTTGCTAATGTATCTTAAGGTATATCTAAAACCTCCAGTTGATGTTCCGCCTGGTGGGGCTTCCCTTGTAGCTCAGTCGGTAAAGAATCTGCCTGCAGTGCAGGAGACCCGGGTTCAATTACTGTTTGGAAAGACCCCCGGGAGAAGGAAATGGCAATCCACTCCAGTATTCTGGCCTGGAGAATCCCCATGGAAAGAGGAGCCTGGCGGGCTACAGTCCACGGGGTTGCAAGAGTCAGACACAATTTAGTGACTAAATCTGGTGGTGGTTCCAGTTTTGTGAATTTTATCTCTGAATCAACTTTAACAGAAAATGCCAGTGTCTTGAACCACTACTAACAACTTGGTTTTAGAACCCTCTTTATCTTTATATTTCAAGAATGTACTTTTTTATTTGACTCTAGTGAGCTTCGAATGTTAAAAATGCCTTACATAGAGATTCTCTAATGTCTGACAATGGTGCCATTCAAGTGTACCATAAAACAAGGGGCTGGGTTAGTCTGCTGTGGAGAAATTGAAGACAAGGCAGCTTCCATGAAACAAAGACTAAGGAAAGAGAGGAAGAGAAGATGCGGCTGCTTACCATCACGACCAAGCTCCACAAGAGGCAGCGGTAGCCTGAAACCAAACACTTACACGCATAAGCAGAAAGGACTATCGTTCATGCACAAACTTTTCAAAACCACGATGACTGTGCCATCATCACTGTCACTAATAACACCTTGCGAGCATTTATTTTTAAAAAATAATCTGCAAAGAAAAGTCAAGGTGCTTGCTTTAACATAAAAGTAGATTTTATGATGTAGTAAAGCATCTATTATTTATAAGTTTTAAAAGGAAGGATAAAGCCCATCCAGGAACTACCTCAGTCATTCAGAGAATGCAAATATTCCTGTTTTGGTCACCCATCCTCTCTAATACAGCTCACAGGGACTGTTGAAAGCTGCAACTCGAGTTTCTATTGCTAGGGCATACATTTACATTCACTCAGCTGCCTGTAAACGACAGAGCTAACAAACAGCTGGAAGGTTCACAGTCTTAGAAGAGATGGTCATCACCCTAGAATACCCTTCTGCATCTGAACATAGGCAAAGGATGAAGATTATAATCATTGTTCAGTCTTGTGCAGCTAGAAAGAGAGATGCTGAACCAGACATGCTAATTTTGTTAAGGTGCCCCTAGGCTGTTCACCATGGTTAAAGTCCTATTGGTGTTTCCATAAAAGAGAGAGAAGGGGAGGGAAGGAGAAGGGAAATTAAAGGAGGACAAAAACTTAGCCCTTAAAAGTAGGCTCACTTATCTGCACTTCTTACTATCAATGTTTTCACGATTCGACAGGGGCAGCAGAAGGGACGAACGCGCAACTTTGTTCAGCATTTTTTCAACCTATCTTTGTCCCCAGACACAAGCTCAACTGGAAGCACCCGGCAAATCACTCTGTAATGTAAGCACCTTAAATCAAATGGGTTATTTTGTATATGAAGATTTCCCACCAAATGAATAATTTCTAACTTATGGAGGTTTTTTCCCTCTCTAAAGGAATAATGAATATTCACCTAACCATCTATATATGCTCATTCAGTTCTTGCTGATGACTAAGTCCAATCTTTTATCAGATGATTACCCAGAGCGTGGAGTACAGTGTATGATCACATGGACAGAGTTTATTCCCCATGGAGTGGGAGGAGACCCATATAGATAGTGAAGCCTTGACCTAGGACTCATAAATACAATGCAACTGCCAACTGAACTCATCGACCAAGGAAAAAGAAAGTATTTCCATTTAGGGAACAAACCTGGATGCCCAGTACTTTCTATTGAATATTTAAGTCATCCTCAGCATGTTTTTCCAGGTTAAATAATTCTATCACTTTTATTCTTCACTCAAAAAGCTCTCATTTCAGACACCTGACAACCAATCACATCTGTGAAACTTGATTGGATCCTGATTTGAAAAATACATACAAAAGACTTTGGGGATAATTGGAGAATTTTGAAAATGACTATATTAGGGAATTACTATTAATTTTCTTAGGGGCAACGATGATATTATAGTTTTACATGAAGCTATCCTTAGTCTCCTCTTCATGGATCACAGACCTGTCGGGGCAAAAGGGCTTGCATAATTCTATGAAGCTATGAGCCATACAGTGCGGGGCCACCCAAGATGGAAGGGTCATAGCAGAGAGTTCAGACAAAATGTGGTCCATTGGAGGAGGGAATGGCAAACTACTCCCTGCCAGAAGAACCTAATTAACAGTATGAAAAGGCAAAAAGGTACGATCAGAAGATGAAACCCTCAAGTCAGAAGGTGTCCAATGTGCTACTGGGGAAGAGCAGAGGGCAATTACTAATCGTTCCAGAAAGAATGAAGTGGCTGGGCTGAAACAGAAATGATGCCCAGTTGTAGATATGTCTGGGGGTGAAAGTAAAGTTGGGTGCTGTAAAACAACAATATTGCATAGGAACATGGAATTTTAGGTCCATGAATCAAGGTAAATTGCATGTGCCCAAGCAGGAGATGGCAAGAGTGAACATTGACATCTTAGGAATTAGTGAGCTGAAATAGAATAGGAATGGGAAAATATAATTCAGATGACCATTATATCTACTACTGTGGACAAGAATTCATTAGAAGAAATGGAGTAACCCTCATAGTAAACAAAAGAGTCTGAAAAGCAAGAAATACTTGGGAGAAATTTTAAAAATCACAGAATGATCTCAGTTCATTTCAAAGGCAAACCATTCAACATCACAATAAACCAAGTCTTTGCCCCAACCACTGATGCTGAAGAAGCTAAAATTGACCAGTTCTATGGATACCTATAAGACTTTCTAGAACAAACACTGAAAAAAGACATCCTTTTCATAAGAGGGACTGGAATGCAAAAGTGAGAAGTCAAGAGATACCTGGAGTAACAGGCAAGTTTGGCCTTGGAGTACAAACTGACGCTGGGCAAAGGCTAACAGGGTTTTGTCAAGAGAACACACTGGTCATAGCAAACAACACCAGAGATGGCTATATACATGGACATCATCATCAGATGATGGTCCTCACCAAAATCAGATTGATTATATTCTTTGCAGCCAAAGATGGAGAAGCTCTTATACAGTTAACAAAAAAACAAGACCTGGAGCTGACTGTGGCTCAGATCATCGACATCTTATTGCAAAATTCACACTTAAACTGAAGAAAGAAGGGAAAACCACTAGGCCATTCAAGTATGACCTAATTCAAACCCCTTATGATTATATGGTGGAGGTGACAAACAGATTCAAGGGATTAATCTGGTAGACAGAGTGTCTGAAGAACTATGAACAGAGGTTTGTAACATTGTAAAGGAGGCAGTGACCAAAGCCATCCCCAAGAAAAAGAAATGCAAAAAGGCAAAGTGATTGTCTAAGGAGGCTTTGCAGATAGCTGGGGAAAGAAGAGAAGCAAAAATCAAGGGAGAAAAGGAAAGATACACCCAACTGAATGCAGAGTTCAGAAAACTGAAAGGAGAGATAAAAGGGCTTTCTTCAAAGAACAATGCAAAGAAGTAGAGGAAAATAATAGAATGGGAAAGACTAGAGAACTCTTCAAGAAAACTGGAGATGCCAAGGGAACGTTTCATGCAAGCATGGGCACAATAAAGGACAGAAACAGCAAGGAACTAACAGAGGCAGAAGAGATTAAGAAGTGGCAAGAACACACAGAAGAACTATACAAAAAAGGTCTTTATTACTGGGATAACCACAACGGTGTGGTCACTCACCCAGAGCCAGACATCCTGGAGTATGAAGTCAAGTGGGCCTTAGGAAGTATTACTACAAACTAAGCTAGAGGAGGTGGTGGAATTCCAGCTGAGCTATTTAAAATCCTAAAAGATGATGCTCTGAAAGTGCTGCACTCATTATGCCAGCAAATTTGGAAAACACAGCAGTGCCCAACAGGACTGGAAAAGGTCAGTTTTCATTCCAATCCCAAAGAAGAACAGTGCCAAAGAATGTTCAAACTACTAGACAATTGTGGTCATTTCTCATGCTGGTAAGGCTACGCTTGAAATCCTTCAAGTTAGGCTTCAGCAGTAATACGAACTGAGAACTTCTAGACGTACAAGCGGGGTTTAGAAAAGGCAGAGGAGCCAGAGATCAAACTCCCGACATTCATTGGATTATAGAGAAAGCAAGGGAATTTCAGAAAAAACATCTACTTCTGCTTTAGTGATTACACAAAAGCCTTTGCATGGATCACAACAAACTGTGGAAAATTTTTAAAGAGATGGGAATACCAGACCACTTACCTGTCTCCTGAGAAACCTGAATTCAGATCAAGAAGCAACAAATTAGAACCTTACATGGAACAGACTGGTTCAAAATTGGGAAAGGAGTACAGCAAGGCTATATATTGTCACCCTGTTTATTTAACTTCTATGGAGAGTACACCACATGACATTCCAAGCTGGATGAATCACAAGCTGGAATCAAGATTATCAGGAGAAATATCAACAACCTCAGATATGCAGATGGTATATAATGGCAGAAAGTGAAGAGGAACTAAGCAGCCACTTGATGAGGGTGAAAGAGGAGAGTAAAAAAGCTGGCTTAAAACTCAACATTCAGAAAACTAAGATCATGGCAACTGGTCCCATTACATCATGGCAAATAGAAGAGGAAAAATTAGAAGTAGTAACAGATTTTATTTTCTTGGGCTTCAAAATCACAGCAGATGAAATTAAAAGACATTTGCTCCTTGAAAGGAGAGCTATGACAAACCTAGACAGCATATTAAAAAGCAAAGACATTACTTTGCCAACAAAGGTCTGTATAGTCAAAGCTATGGTTTTTCCAATAGTCACGTAGAAATGTGACAGTTGGACCATAAAGAAAACTGAGCACTGATGCTTTCAAATTGTGGTGCTGGAGAAGACTGTTGAAGAGTCCCTTCGACTGCATGGAGATCAAACCAATCAATCCTAAAGGAAATCAACCTTGAATATTCATTGGAAAGACTGATGCTGAAGCTGAAGCTCCAATAATTTGGCCACCTGATGTGAAGAGCTGATTAATTGGAAAAGACCCTGATGCTGGGAAATATTGAAGGCAAAAGGAGAAGAGGGCAGCAGAAGATGAGATGGCCACTAACTCAATGGGCTTGAATTTGACACCAGGAGATAGTGAAGGATAGGGAAGCCTGCCTTAGTTGGACACAACTTAAGCAATTGAACAGTAACAACAACGCTTATTCTTAGAAGTTGCACCTGAATTACTTTGAGGTGAGGTGTGACGTCTGTAACTTTCAAGTGATATATACACATATAAGTACAATAGTGCAAATTATTAACAAAATGGTAAGCATTTGGTTATTCGCTGTATTATTTCAACTTTTCTATATTTTTGAAAATTGTCATAATAAAAATTTGAGAAAATAATTTATCTTTCACAGTTAGGGCAACCTGAAGAAAAACACTCCAGGCAGTGCCAAGATTAAAAATGGGGGGAAGATCCAGTTTTCCATACCCATAGGAGTCAAGTAAAATATAGTAAGCAGAGATAGATATATGAGAGGAAAAATTCCATATAATAAACAGAGGTGAGAACTCCTCTCCCAAGTTAGGTTGAAAAGGAAAATAAATTAGATTGAATTTGTTTCCTTCATTTATTCCACAAATATTTTTGAATATTTACTTTGTGGACCTAATGTGGGATCAAATGATAATAAGAAATTCCTCTAGGAATTTGTAATTTGAGAAAAATCAACACTAAATATTGTCAGTTCTTCCTCGCCCAACTTTTCATCCCTTTTAACAACCCCATTGAACCATCGCTTGATACAAGTACAGCTCCTTCTCAAGCTCGCCATCCTTCTATGCTGGATCATTGCGGTTGCTCCAGACTTGATAATGCCATTCCCCTGCTTAACTCTCCAGTCTGTCCATTGGCCTCAGATCTCTATGATTAATTAGATCTCTGATTATCTCTCCAGGCTTACCTGTCACCACTTCATATCTATCTCAAAAATACCTCAAAAGCTGAGCAAAGTAAGTCAGACAGAGAAGGAGAAATATCATATGACATCCTTTTTGTGTGGAATCTAAAAAGAAACGATACATATGAACTTAATTATAAAACCGAAACAGACTCACAGACTTAGAGAATAAATTTACGGTTGTTGTGGGCAGCGGTGCTGGGGGAGGGATAGTCAGGGAGTTTGGGATGGACATGTCCACACTGCTCTAGTTAGAATGGATAACCAACAAGGACCTACTGTATAGCACATGGAACTCTGCTTAATGTTATGTGGCAGCCTGATGGAAGGGGGGTTTGGGAGAGAACGGATACATGTACATGTATGGCCGAGTCCCTTCACTGTTCACCTCAAACTATTGCAACACTGTTCATGGCTATACCCCAATACAAAATAAAAAGTTAAAAATATACCTCAAAATCTACACTCAGTATAGATCAAATTGCCCTCCATTTTCCAGATTGCCATGTTCCCTCTTACTTTTCCAATCTGCACATGACATTCCCTCTATTTGAATCATGTTCTCCAACCAGCTTCTCCTCCATCTTTGCTTGTCTACATCTTATGAAGTCTTTAGGTTTCATGGTGTATGTCACTTCCTGCAGGAAGCTTTCCTTGTCTTCCAAAGTTGCAACCTTGAAAATACCACCATCTACTTTCCCTATCAGTCCTTTCCATGACATATTGTAATTTCCGCTTAATAGCTTGCTGTTGCTGCTGCTGATGCTAAGTTGCTTCAGTCGTGTCCGACTCTGTGCGACCCCAGAGACAGCAGCCCACCAGGCTTCCCTGTCCCTGGGATTCTCCAGGCAAGAACACTGGAGTGGGTTGCCATTTCCTTCTCCAATGCATGAAAGTGAAAAGTGAAAGTGAAGTCGCTCAGTCATGTCTGACTCCTAGCGACCCCATGGACTGCAGCCTACCAGGCTCCTCCGTCCATGGGATTTTCCAGGCAAGAGTACTGGAGCGGGGTGCCATTGCCTTCTCTGGCTTAATAGCTTAGTCAGTGTTTAAAAATTACAATGGTGCACTTTTCACAATGAACTCTGGCAACATTGATAAGATAAGATAACACTGACTGGAAATATTAAATAGGTACTAAAAGAGTTTTTGGTTCTTTGTATACATGAAACCTGAAAGCCATGGTTATTGTTGCACGTTGCCATGGGGGAAACTGTCTAGTTAGGAAATTCCAACAGAGACTAGATAGCAATATATTAGCTCTGTTCTGTGTGTGGAATTATTATATCCTTTGGAACAGGTAAGAAGTCAAAACTCAATACTACTATGTCTGTTGTTCAGTCATGAAGTTGTTTCCAACTCTGTGACCGTGGACTGCAGCACACCAGGCTTCCCTGTCCTTCACCATCTCCTGGAGCTTGCTCAAACTCATGTGCATTGAGTCAGTGGTGCCATGCAACCATCTCATCCTCTGTCTCCCCCTTCTCCTCCTGCCCTCAATCTTTCCCAGCATCAGGGTCTTTTCCAATGAGTCAGTTCTTCCCATTAGGTGGCCAAAGTATTAGAGCTTCAGCATCAGTTCTTCCAATGATTATTCAGTGTTATTTCCTACTATCTCTACCTGGTATGATACCATGGGCCCTTCAAGGGCACACACACACATACACACGCAACTGAAAGAAGTGAAAACTCACACTCTGATAATATGCTTATCAACCCCACTGATTATTCATTAAACTATTCACAAGACGGCCTTTCCTGCAACCTCTGCCAATGTAAATTATTTTAATTATAACACTAGGCTTTACCACATTACTGAGCCCACTTCTTTGCCTTTGTCTTTTGCTTTCTTTCGCTTTACCCTTCTGTCATGGATTATTAATGATGGTTGGCTGTAATTTATTAGCCTTCTTGCACAGGGTTTCTTAAGTGTGTCATTGACATTAGCTAACAGCCAGTGTCATAAACCTGCCATAATCCCTGTCACACTGTTTCCACTTAAACACCTGCTATTTAGCCCCACCTTCATTCATCACTGATATCCTTCTGGGAAGACCAAATAAACACAACTCTATTATGCTGTATTTATAGTAGTACCTTAACAGCATATTTAAAGCTTGAAGTTTAGCTCAAAGGAAGTTCAAACATAACATCGTATGTTGCTATGCATATATATTTAAATATTCCCTTTCTCACTTTTAAAACTAGTTCACATAATAAAGCAGTTGACAAGCTAAAGTGATAATTTACTCTTATTTGAAAAATGTGGAGTCAGCTAGATTTATAGTTTGCACCCCACGTTTATTGTATATGTATCACAAAACATGTCTGCCCAGCATTCTATCTTCTGATACTTTAAATATCCACAGTAAATGACGTCCCTAATGATGAAGCGCTTACAAGATCCCAAATATTACATTATTGTCAGTGTATTTTTAGTGTTGCATGCATGTAATCACTATTCTTTCTGAAATGTAATGCATGTGTGTATAGGTGTCATAGTCTATATTTTTAACTTTTAAGAGTCATTAGTCTCTTTTTAGAGTGTCTGTCCTGCATGCACAAATTATCTGCTCTAGGTATTTGCCCTGTTCTCATCTAAATTTTATTTTTTATTTGAGAACATTAACTACTTTATTTCAGAATGTAGATAAAAACTTATATGTATGTGTTGTGTGCTCAGTTGCCCAGTTGTGTATGACAACTCTTTGCAACCCCATGGACTGTAGCTCCCCAGGTTCCTCTGTCCATGGAATTTTCCTGGCAAGAATAGTAGAGTGGGTTGCCATTTCCTCCTCCAGGGGATCTTCCCAACCCAGGGATCAAACCTGCGTCTCCTGCATTGGCAGGTGGATTCTTTACCACTGAGCCACCTGGGAAGCCAAAAAATCTTATTGTACATAGCTATAAAAGTTATTTCTCTATGATCACCAGAGACTGTCTAATACTGAATTTTCTACCAGCTACCCTTTAGTTGTGTCACTTCATGGTGATAAATGTGATCATAGCTTGCATTGCCTTAAACAAGATTTCCAACCTTCTTCCATGCCCTGGTGGGCAATTCCAGTCTCTCCCTTCATCCTTTGGAGGAACCGAGGCACAAAGTGTTCATGATTCTGTATGAGCAGAGCATGAATCTTGGCCTTGAATCTTTGGGTTTCTTAATTAGTGCTTATTTTACTAGATCTGCCACAAATCTATTCTTAAATCCAAATGCTATTAGGATGTCCAAGATTAAATAAAAATCAACAACTCTAGCTGACTAATCCAGGAAAAGAACATGTAATGTGTCTTACTTTACATTTTAGTGTGCTTTAAAATAACCTTTAAATTTCTGAAGTTGTTGATTAGAATTGTAAGAAAATATGCAGAGCAAAATGCTTTGACTTTTTTCACTCAATGAGCTTTATGTCTTTCCTAGTAACAAGTGTTTTATCCTAAACAGAAAATTTGAAAAATAGCAAAGAACAAGGGACAAATATAAAATCACTTGCAATCTGATTTTCAGAAATAACCTCTACTATTAATAACATTTTGGATTGTCTTTCCCATCCCCTGTTACATATGCCCATAGCACCAGGTATTTCCCTCTTTATATTGGTCCTCATAATTATGTTTGTTTTTTTTTTTCCTAAAGACTGCAGCCTTCTGGAAGCAGGACTGTCTCTGCCTTAGGCACGGTCATAACCAGAGTTGCTAGTGCAGAGTGTGACTCATAGCAGGCATTCAACAAATATTGCCAATGGAAAGATAACTATGCTCTGTGCATTTTATATATATATTTCTTGCTTCCAAAAAAACAGTACTATACAGTGCATATAGCCTGTGTTTTCAAATAAAAGTCCTTATTAGGGAGATGGGACATATGTATACTTATGGCTGGTTCATGTTGTTGTTTGGTGGAAACCAACAAAATTCTGTACAGCAATTATCCTTCAATAAAAAATATATTTTTAAAAAATCCTTACTATACACAATTTAAAACATTATCTCAATGTGAATGGAACTAGAGTCTGTCATACATAGTGAAGTAAGTCAGAACCAGTGAACCAGTGAAGTTGCTCAGTCATGTCCGACTCTTTGTGACCCCGTGGACTATAGCCTACCAGGCTCCTCCATCCATGGAATTTTCCAGGCAAGAGTACTGGAGTGGGTTTCCATTTCCTTCTCCAGGGGATCTCCCCAACCCAGGGATTGAACCCAGGTCTCCTGAGTTGCAGGCAGATGCTTTACCATCTGAGACCCCAGGGAAGCCAGAGAAAAACAAATATCATACACTAATGCATGTATGTGGAACCTAGAAAAATGGTACAATGAACCTAGCTCCAGAGCAGGAATAAAGATGTAGATGTAGAGAATGGACATATGGACATGTGGGGGAAGGGGAGGGTAGGTTGAATTGGGAGATTAGGTTTGACATAAATACACTACCATGTATAAAATAGGTAGGTAGTGGGAACTTGTTGTATAGCACAGGGAGTTCAGCTCAGTGCTCTGTGATGACCTAGCTGGGTGTGATGGGGCGGTGGGTAGAAGGGAGGAGGTCCAGGAGGAAGGGGATATATGTATACACATTGCTGATTCACTTCCTTGTGCAGCAGAAACTAACACAACATTGTAAAGCAATTATACTCCAATAAAAACTATTATCTCAGGTGACAAATGATTGACATCTTGTTTCACTTCTAGTTTGAAAAAATGTATGCTGCTGCTGCTGCTGCTAAGTCACTTCAGTCGTGTCCGACTCTGTGCGACCCCACAGACGGCAGCCCACCAGGCTCCCCCGTCCCTGGGATTCTCCAGGCAAGAACCCTGGAGTGGGTTGCCATTTCCTTCTCCAATGCAGGAAAGGGAAAAGTGAAAGTGAAGTCGCTCAGTTGGGTCCGACCCTCAGCGACCCCATGGACTGCAGCCTACCAGGCTCCTCTGTCCATAGGATTTTCCAGGCAAGAGTACTGGAGTGGGGTGGCATTGCCTTCTCCAGAAAAAATGCATATGCTTCATTAAAAAAAAATCATTAGAGTGAAGCATGGATATCCACCCATAAGACATTTATCTAAATGTTGATAATGCTGTAGTGGATTTCCCAAATTTATAGTACCCTATATTTGTAATTTGTCACAATTTCTCAAGGAAAGCCACTGAAGTGCAATGTTTTTGTAAGAATAACCTGAGCTTGAAAAAGTGATGGTGACTACGACAGAACCATCACTAACCCATGAGGAGGAACGGAGTCTTCTAAGGCCTTTTAAAACCAATGCATAATGATGATGACGACAGATGCTTTAATGTGAAAAACATGACAGATGTCTCTTCCAATGCCTTACAACTGAAGAATTCTCAGAAGATCTAAAACAAGGGTAACATTTAAATACTGAACTCAATACCTTATATTTACAACTACCTATAAGCATGAAGAACTTATTAATCCCCATTATGATCATCTCCTTTCAACCTTCTTCTTCACTGACCTCTTTTTATTTTTCATTTTTAATATATGCAAGGCTCTGTTCCAGGCACACACCAATTGTCACTTTTTTAAAAATACTTTGCAGTGGTTTTTCCTCTTCCCTATCTGGCCATGATTTCCCAGCCATTTAACATACCTAGTTTTCTTTCCACACTCTGTGAATATTGGTGACTTTTCATTTTCTTGTGCTACAAGCCCTCCTTTGGGCAATCTTACATACTTTCATAGTTTCAACTATTGCAACTTTCAGAATCATATTTCCTACATCCTGGTTGCTTCTCCTCCCATTCTCTGGAATTTTGGCACCACACACTCATCTTCCCCACACCAAGCTAGGCTTTCATTCTGGATGATTCAATTTCCTGGTGGTTCAACACCTGCCTCACACATCTTTCAAGACCTCTGTCATCCCACTGCAGCCACACACTCCCATGACTATTCCTTGGAACTTATGATCAACTGAATATATTCCACTGTCAGAATGACTAATTCAGGTATGCTATGCTTCCCAGGCGGCACTAGTGGTAAAGAACTCATCTATCTAATGCAGAAGACAGAAGTGATGCCGATTCCATCCCTGGATCAGGGAAGCTCCCCTGAAGGAGGGCATGGCAACCCACTCGAGTATTCTTGCCTGGAGAATCTCCATGGACAGAGGAGCCCGGTGGGCTACAGTCCGAAGGGTCACAAAGAGTAAAACATGACCGAAATGACAGTACGCATGCTCTGACAAAGCTTCTCTTTTTCCAGATTCTTCCTGAACTATATTCTCACTACAATTTTTCAAAAGCCTCAGTAGATCTGCAGTTCTCTGACCCTTTATCTTTCTCCTGACAATCAAGTTTGCCTTTATTTCTTTCTTATAAACCTTATCTATTTTAATCTAGCACTTCAACATTTTCTTCCCAACATCCTAAACTCCTTTGCCCAGTTGTTATTCTATCCCACTTCCTCACCAACCTCACTCAAGTTCCAACATTCCCCTGGAGAAATATCCTACACTAGGCAGGTTAATTTGTCACATATTCATGACACTTAACCTTAATCCTCACACTGCTGAAAAATGTATTTATGTTATTTAGGCAAGTCTCCAATTCTTCATCATGATTATTCCAAAATGTTTCTAATCACCCTCAAAACTCTGATACCCTCTATGCCACTTACAAATTGTTAGCCACTCCCAGATTTTCTCATCTCCTACTTTACTGAGAAGAGCATAAGCACAAAAGAGATTTTCCCTCAACTTGTCACATTAAGCTTACCTACACCTGCATCCACTCTTTCCTTCCTCTGTCTCAACAAACATTTATTGTCTACTGTGTGTCAGGCACTTTGCTGGGAATACAAAGAGTAAGACAGATGTAGTCTTTTACTTGTGAAGCTCATAGTTTGGTCGAGAAGAGATCTATTAAAGAACTATACCAATAGTTAATTAATTTGTGATCAGTGCTATGATGAAAACAGGATGCTACAAGATCCAAGGCCAGTGGGGCCTGACCTATATTTAACGTAAGACTTAAAGATAAATAGGAGTTGTTCAGGCAAAGGTATATATACATAGGAGTTCCAGTCAAGAACACAGATAAGAGTACGTCACATCCAAGGACATAAGCAGCAGCTGATGTGTCAGGAGCTCAGAGAAACCAGTATGAGATGAGACTGAGGGCAGATAGATCCCTGTTTAACCATGTTAAGGATTTCAGCATTTTTCTAACAACAGAAGGTCATGTAAGCAGGGCAATATGATTGGGTTTGTTTCTGCTTTGCCTTTTTTTTTTTTCATCACCTAAATCTGGCATTAAGAAAAGATTGTTCAGACTTGGGTGGGGGTCAGTGGAAGTAGGAAGAGCAGAGGCCTGATTGAACTGTACTAACCAGTGAGTGTGAGAACAAGGAAATGGATTAGCAAAAGTGTATTTATCTTTCTAATTTGGTTACAAAGGAAAAGCTGGTTACTGCAAGAGGATGTGAAATCATAGGGAGGTTTGCTTTCATTTGTGACACACTCGAGTACAGACATTAGGGAGAGGACAAGAGTGAAGGTGTTATATTTGCAAAGATCAAGAGAAACCTAAAAATCAAACTTCTTCCGGGAGCTTTCGCTAAAATTAGGTACATGTATGCTTGAAAAGCCTGGAGGAGGGCATGGCAACCCACTCCAGTATTCTTGCCCAGAGAATCCCCATGGACAGAGGACACTGGCAGGCTACAGCCCATGGGGTCACAGAGAGTCTGACATGACTAAGCGACTAAGCACAGTGCAGCATCTTGAAAAGGGGGCCTCCCTGGTAGCTCAGCAGTAAAGAATCTGCCTGCGATGCAGGAGACGCAGGTTTGATCCCTGGGTTGGGAATCCCCTAGAGCAGGGCATGGCAACCCACTCCAGTATTCTTGCCTGAAGAATCTGCATGGACAGAGGAGCCTGTTGTGAGCTGCAGTGCATAGGGTCACACAGAGTCAGACATGACTGAAGCGACTAAGCACAGCACAGCAATGCTTGAAAAGATCGCTCTTCATCCTGGGCAGAACACTGTGGCACATGTAATAAGTTATATAGTTTAGTGTGAGGGACTGACTGGGTGGGGAGACTAGGCAGGATGTGGCACATAAACTGAGCCTTGAAAAACGGGTAGACTGACGATGTCCTGAACTATGGTGATGGCGAGTTAGACACAAGAGGCGTTTGAAGAGAAGAGTTCTATTTCACTTCGTGATTAGGCCAGTGTAGACAACTAAAACTAAAGGGAACTACATGTTTCAAACCTAGGTATGTGAGTTGGTGATATGAATTTTGAACATGAAAGAGCTCATGCCCTGCTTCAGTTTCAGAGACAATTTTCTCCCTCCCTCTAATGGAGCAGGGAATGAGGATCAGGAGATGGAGGGAAGAGGTGAAAAGGAGCACTGACCAACATCCAGAAGTTACCAAGCTCAGTCTCCATTTTGTGGCTTATTTCCTCTTCAGTTTCCCCAAAGGGCAAATCTACACACGTTCAAGCATAAGCTCAAGTTATTATCCGTTTTGGTCTGTGAGTTGGCAGAAACAGAGGAGAGTGATGAGGCCTCATAATGACGAGGGTACGGGAAAGTCAGCACTCTCTCACTTTTGTCGTCAGAGAGGGAATCAGCACAAACTTTGCAGAGTCTGGCAATAAGTAGTGAAATTATCTCTAGAAATTTATCTCAAGGAGAGAATTGCAAAAAGCATAGGTATGAGGATACTCACGCAGAGTTATTTATAGAATGAAAAATTTGGAAACAACCCATGTGCCCATTTTTTGAGTAATAACTAAAGTATGGTATATCCATACAAGGCAAGACCATGGAGATGTTTTTTAAAAGAAACAAATACAGAAATATCTAAATATATCAATAGAAATATGGTCACAAGGCAAGCAAAAAATAATGTTATTGAAAATATTTGGCAATACAGTTGATCACATTTATTAAAAACTATTTACTTACATATCAAAAAAATCTTAAAAGATACACAACCAGAGGCAAATAAATTATTTTGGAAAAATATGTATCTAGGTTTTAAAAGTGATTGAGATTGGGATTATAGTTCCTGTCGAGTTTATTTTTGCTTGCTTTTATTCTCTTGTGCTTTCTATTTAGTAATTGATAAAGATTGTTCTTAGAAGCAAAATGTTTTTTAGCTTAAAATCCAAATATAAATAATTTGGGGTAATACATACTTATCAACATTTAGATCCATCTGTGTGCTTATTGGCCTATCCATAATAAAAGGGAAAATAAATAGAAAACTTAAAGCTAGAATAAGTAAAAGCCATTTCATGTTTATGACACCACAGGTTTTCTTCTTCATGTGATGCTATACTAAAAGGTTTTCTAGAGACTTTAAAGTGTTAAGGCACCTCTCTACTCAACAAAAAGTAAGATGCAGCAAGTAAAAATGGCCTTTCAAAATTGAATGGATGCCCTAGTAAAATCCAATTAGTGGCAGCTTTCTTGAGACTAAGAATCATTTCCATTAGAGTGGTCCTTGGTCAGAGATCATTCTTTAAGAAATTCTAGTCTCTCCATGATGAACACAGCTTAGTTTAGGATTATTGAGACCTTAATGTATAACACACCTGTAGAAGTTCCCTTCACTTAGAAGATTCTTTGAAATGAATCGATTAATAAAAGAATAATTAAAATATATAGTTATATGGCCAACAGGACAGAATGTGCATCAGAAATTTTGAGAAGCTGAACATGACAATATAATAATATACATAATAACATTAGTAATAGTAAAAATAATAGCTGCTATAAGGGAAGGCAGATTCGTCACTGCTAAAAGTGACACAAATATCGGAAAGTGCTGTCTCGGTCAATTTCAGCTATCACAAGAAATACCATTGATTAAACAATAAACATTCATTTCTCTCAGTTCTGGAGTCCAACAAGTCTGAAATCAGGGTGCTAGCGTGGTCAGGTTCTTGGTGAGGGCCCTCGTTTTGGTTAAGTCTTCCCATGGCCTTTCCTAGTCACATGCATGCAGAGAGTGGGATTTGGGGTATCTCTTCCTCCTTCTCTAAGGGCATAAACCTAATTACTATACCTCCCAAAGGCCCCACCTCCCAATACCATTACAATGGGAATTAGAACTACAACATACAGATGTTGGGGGGGAGGCCCAAACATTCAGTCCATGGCAAATGCCAGCATGTCTTACAGAGGCAGAATGTCTCCTTAATCATATTACCCATTAATTGATGCCATTATTTTTACAGGAAAAAACAAACAAACAATGAAAGTTGGGTGGTCAGCATGACTGCCTTGTGAAAAGGAGATGCCAGAGAGAAAACTTTAAAACACCCACTCAGTGTCTCCAGTGAGGGTGGATGCTTTAGCTTACAACCCCTCTCCCTACTACTTATGGCAGGTGACCCTGGTTTAAAGGCTGATAAATCAGGTCATGACAGGGTGATGTCATCAGGCATTTAAGCATTACAATTGTCCCTGCTCCCCCCTCTCAACCGCTGCCACTCTCTCTGATTCCACGTTCACTAAATGGCTTCTAAATAGTAATGTGCTTCCCCACACAGATTTCCTACCGGGAAGGAATGTGCTGCTCTTGCAGACTTGAAAAGTCCATGGGATAGCTACATTTCTCTTTTCAGCTTGCTGTCCTTCTCATTTACATAGACCACCATCGATGAGCTCATCTGCTCCATGCTGGAGAGCTTGAGATTCAGTACAGTTCAGGGAGGCTGATCAACTGCAATGGAATCACCTAACTCTTTTACTCATTCATAGAATTTGACCCCTTGCTCACAGTCTTCCTCTTTATCTCAGACTCTGGCATCCCCATGGGTGATTTCAATGTCTACATGGATGTCCCACCTAACATCCTGGCTCCAGGTTCTTTCACACACACATAGTCTAGCTTTTCCTTTGCTCTGCCTCAGCCATCTGCTCCTATGGCCATATCCTAGATCTTGCCAGCACCATCTGAAATTGTTCTACATTTCAAATCATTAACTCCGATTTCTTGTTCTCTGACCACAAGTTCTCCTTTCCCAGCTCACCAGTTCCCTCCTCTCATGTCAACTGCTTCCATAAAAGAATCAGAACTATTCAGAATTTTCTCACAGAACTTTGTAGTCATTTCCCAAAGATTTTTAGCTATCTTTTTTATGTTGTATAGCATAAAATCGACCTTGTTCATCACTTTGAAATGTACGGTTCCCTGGCATTATTTGGAGCCATCCAAAGCTCCACAACTTTTTTTATCTTGTAAAACTGAAACTCTGTACCCATTAAACACTAACTCCCTGTTCCTTCCACCTCCATCTCCTGGCAACCACCATTCTACTTTCTACCTCTAAATTTGACTACTCCAGGTACTTCATGTGAGTAGAACCACACAGTCCTTGTCTTTTTGTGACTGGCTAATTTCACTTAGCATAATGTCCTCAAGGTCCATCATGTTACAGGATGTGTCAGAATTTCCTTCCTTAATAAGGCTGAATAATATCCCATTGTATGTACAGACCATATCCTGTTTGTTCGTTCATCTGCTGATAGACACTTAGGTTGCTTTCACCCTGTGGCTACTGTGAATGATGCTGCTAGAAATGTGGGTGTATTTATTCACCTTTTTTGTTGCTGTCAGCCTCTGAAAAGCTTTATTAATTACTCCTTTACAAACCAAGCCAGTACTAAAATAATTCCTCAAATATTTGTCCTCTATCTTCCATCTTTGCTTTGTCTAAAAATAGTAACGATAACTCAGAAACTCCAGGAGATAGTGAAGGACAGGGTAGCCTGGCATGTTGCATCCATGGTATTACAAAGAGTCAGACACGACTGAGAAACTCAACAACAACAACTACTACTCAGATTCACCTTTGTGATGGCGCTTTTTGGCTAAGGTATTTAACCTTGTTGAAGGCTATTCATTGACCCTGCTATCAATGGATAGGCATACTCTATAATTTTTACCTAGCTAATAAATGTTTATTAAATAGGCAAAGCTATGCAAGGGACTTCCCTAAGAGGGTTCAGACTAACAGTGGCTTTCAAATATAGTTTTTTGAAGGATTTCTCGTTAATTACATGGCCAGCTCTCCTATCGTTCAGGCACATAGGACAATTTTACTCCCTTACTGTCCTTGCAGTTAGGAGAGGTCAAGAGACTAGTTCTGGCAAATGGCTGCAAGTTGAATGTGTGTGTCTCACACTGAAGCATTGCAGGTTTGCTTCTGGACAAATGCTCTCTCTTCTTCTGCTGCATCAACTAAGGAGACCACTTGTTCCAGATGGTACAGCTTTAGGATGGTGGCACTTTCAACAGCTGATCACTGAACGGCCATATGGAAGGCATTTTCCCTGGACGGCTGCCCGGACCCTCAACAGACATTTTGTAAGCAAGAAATAAACCACTGAGATTTGTGGGATTATTTGTTTATGTAACATAACCTGGTCTATCCTGACTAATACAGTAGGGAGCTATTTAATCAAACAGTTGGTGGTGATACACCCATTAATCACACAGCTATTTTTTTTAATGAGGCTAATATATGTTGATATAGAAAAATCTTCCAAATACATTTGCTTTAGAAAGCAATGGGACTTCCCTGGTGGCTCAGTGGCTAAGACTCCACACTCTTAATACAGGGGGGCCTGGGGTCGATCCCTAGTCAGGGAACTAGATCCTACATGCCACAGTGAAGAGTTCACGTAACTAAGACCTGGCATAGTCAGACATATAAATAACAAATATATACATTTTTCAATTTAAAAAATAAAATAAAAAACAAGACACAGAATGCAGTATACAGCATGTTATTATTTGTATAAAATACAAATAAACATTCACATAGACATTGAATACCTGCCCAGGTACAAAAAAAAACTGCTAAGAGTGGTTGCCTCTGAGAAGAGGATAAGAGGACAAACAGGTGTGGGAGAGAGCGATTTTTTACTGTTGGAATATTTTAATGTATTTAGTATTTAATAATATTTTAAAATAATAAATGTGCATGGATTACTTGGTCACAGTAAATAAGCTTTAAAAGCTATAACAAAAATCTAAATTGTCTAGTTGTTAGGGGATCAGAAAGAAAAAAAAAAGTTTGAGTAATCATGCAGAAATCAGATTGACAAGATTTGATAGCTTGTAAATATTAAGCATATTGCTTAGTCATCCAACCGTGTCCAACTCTTTTGCGACCCAATGGACTGCACCCCACCAGGCTCCTCTGTCCATGGGGTTCTCCAGGCAAGAATACTGGAGTGGGTAGCTATTCCCTTCTTCAGGGGATCTTCACAAACCAGTGATCAAACCCTGGCCTCTTGCATTGCAGGCGGATTCTTCACAGTCTGAGCCACCAGGAAAGCCCAAATATTAAGCATAAGGGAAAGGTAGAAGTCAGAGATGGCTGTAACATGAGTTCCTTGAGGGCAAGAACTCACACTGGCTTCTTTAATTTCATTGATAGTACAATATTGATACATCAATAATGGTTATGTTATAAATAATTTTGTCCTTTGCAATTTATATTACATTCTGAAGTAGGAAATGTTTTTCATTTTGTACATAATAAAATTTCAATAAATGATTCCTTTACTTTTATTTTGGCCTACTTGTTACCTTCAACTCCACATAACTATTTAATAAGAATATGTTAACAAAAAGATAAAATCAGACCATGGAAATATAGAGTCAAACATAATGCCTTCACATTTATCAAATATTAAATGATTGAGACTCAAAGGTCTAGAAGAATTGAAGCTGTTTGAGAATTCAGTCATCATTTTTATAGAAAATAACTTGATATGATAGCATTTATATAAATCTATTTCTGTATTTTGTTTAACTTCCAAACAAGAGTACTCATTTGTTTCAAGTTTTGCATAACAGATTTAATGTTTGGTTTCTTTTTCTTCTCTTCTGATTTGCTGGAATTTTGTATGCTGCCAAGTCACTTCAGTCATGTCCGACTCTGTGTGACCCCATAGACGGCAGCCTACCAGGCTCCCCCGTCTCTGGGATTCTCCAGGCAAGAACACTGGAGTGGGTTGCCATTTCCTTCTCCAATGCATGAAAGTGAAAAGTGAAAGTGAAGCCACTCAGTTGTGTGCGACTCTTCGCAACCCCATGGACTGCAGCCCACCAGGCTCTTCCATCCAAGGGATTTTCCAGGCAAGAGTACTGGAGTGGGTTGCCATTGTCTTAGCATTGCTCACAAGAACAATTACATTTCTTTTCCTTGAGATTTTTAAAGATATTTTAGCTGTATAAAGCATATAGTAGTCTACCATGTGTCATAGAGTGATTTCTAATCTCTCAAACATGGGAAAGAGGAAAAGAAGCTGCTTGGTTTTAGAGGAACCCCTTTACATGTAAGGAGACCAGTATTTGCTCTAAATAAAAGTGGAAGAGGTGCAGAGAGTTCTCTCGTAACTCAATGAGGCAGAGCGGATCACCTTTCTTTTTTACAGGTAAAGGTAGCCCAGTGACCCAGAAAGATACAGGGGGCATCGCCCAGTTGCAGAACTCTGCCTGCCGGCAATGATGCTATGAGTGTAGGTGCAGGCAAAAGCCTGTCTGATTCTAGGGATGACTAGGTTCAATAACCAATGATGCCTGGGCAGAAATCAAGAGGTTTTCACATGCTGAGCATCTACCTGTAACTTAGCTCCTTCCTCTGACCCAGAAGATTTCTCACTGGTGCTTGGTCCTGCCTTCCTTCAGCATGTTCTAGGCTGTTCACACACCACACAGCTGGTACTTCGGTTTTCACCCTGACCCTTCCAATTTTAGATTTATTCCTGCTTTCCCAACATCTGACCTCATTCATAATGTTTTCCTTGCTATTGGCACCCCGACCCCATCATGATTTGTACTCACTCCTTGATGCTGCTGCTTCTGGCTGCTTAGGGAATCACTTCACCTTGACCTGCTTGGCCTTCATCTCCTTGCAGGCTCCTGCAGGCAGCACCTTGAGATATACCCTGATCCTTCCAATGGAACCTAGACAAGTAAACAGGAGACTTTAGGAGACTGTACCCCAAAGACTCTATCATTGGTCACCTCCAGTATCACAAGAAACTATGACACTCAAATTGTCACTACATTTGTCAGCCCCATATGATATTCTGTCCTCCAAAGGAAAATCTCATGTCACTAAATTGCAAGGGGGTATCAAAAGCCTTTTGTAACCCTGAAATTATGTTGTCTTTAATCAAAGCTTTCAAATCATTGTTTCCAACAATTGAATTCCTAGAAATTACAGATTTTTTAAAAAAGATTTTTCTGTTTATTTTACTTATATATTGACTTATTTTTATAAATATACCACATACTAATTATAGTGATATAAGACAGTTGACATTTTTATTGCCTTTTCAAAAGGTGAGAGAGGGGTCCCACCACCTCCAACCCCTTTTTATTTGTGCAGAATCCCCAATTGTATCATTAATATCATCTGTTATAGAAGCCACAGTAGTCAAATGTTTCATCTTCATGTTCCTTATACTCAGGCATGTGACCAAGAGTGTTTATCAGAAATTATTCTTGAGAAATGTGGGGACATCCGAAAGTCATTCACATGATTTATCTGGGGGGTTTATCTTAAAAGAGGAAGACAATTTTCCTCATGTATCATGTGCATGAGTGTGTGCTAGGTCATGTCCGACTCTTTGCAACCACATGGACTGTAGCCAGCCAGGTTGCTCTGTCCATGGGATTTCCCAGGCAAGAATACTGGAATGGGTTGCCATGCCTTCCTCCAGGGGATCTTCTTGACTCAGGGATTGAATCCAGGTCTCTTGCATCTCCATGTGCCATCTTCCTTTACTCATATCTCCATACTTGTAAAAAGAGTCAAGTTTTAGAATGCTTTGGAGGGATTATAAGGATGTACACAGAAGGAAAAGCCCAACACAACAAAAGATTTGCATGACTAGAAAGCATCCCAGCTGTATCCTCTGTGTATCTAAACACCTCTTTACCCTTTTGCAAGGTAGTAACTACATTTATTTTTGATAGATTCAATTCTGCTAAACATCACTGTAACTTAGGACATCACTGTAACCATCACCAAAAATGCGGTGCTTTTGTGGAAACTAGGAAAAAATACTCCTTCTTCAAGACACTTTACTGACATGTAACAGAAAATTGTTACTATTTACCGATTTTTATTAGAACAAGACACTTTAATACATTAAGCCCCCCCAACTAATTTCTATACACAATTCCATAACATAAACAGTATATCTTATATGTCACAGACATGACTATAGTCCCATTCTTGGCTTGTTTTCCAATGGCATGTGCTGTGCTTAGTTGCTCAGTCATGTCCAACTCTTTGCTACCCCATAGACTGTAGCCTGCCCAGCTCCTCCATCTATGGGGATGCTCCGGGCAAGAACACTGAAGAGGGTTGCCATGCCCTTTTCCAGATCTTCCCAACCCATGGATCGAGCCGGGGCCTTCTGCATTGCAGGCAGATTATTTACCAGCTGAGTTACCAGGGAAGCCCTTCCAATTTCATGAGAACCCCCAAATGGTAGATCAAGGTTGTTGCTTCCAATTCAGTGAAACCATAATTGTTTCATCTGCTGAAAGAAATCTTTGAGCACTAAGACTGTTAAATCAGCAAAGCCCTAAGAAGGAAGGACAAGTAGGTCATTAGGTTTAATAGTGAGAGGTGCCACTCCCAATACCATGCACTGATTCTTGGACTCATATATTATTGCTGTAGTGGAAAAGCACCAAGTATCAGTCTCTGGTTCAGAGTCCAAACGGCATCTACAGACTAGCACCCAGAGGAGTTCCCTAAGCTATATAACTGAATATTCAATAGGTATTCTCTTACTCTATAAGGCAAACTATCAAGTGATGTCACATGGTACCCTGCAACCCTAAAGGTATCAGTATTGCGTTATTTCACTAAAAAGTAAACTTATTAAAAGTAGCATTTTATGGATAACCAACAAGGACCTACTGTAGAGCACAGGGAGCTCTTGCTCAATATTATGTGGCAACCTAAATGGGAAAAGAATTTAAAAAAGAATTAGATACACCCATATCTATAACTGAATCACTTTGCTGTACAGGTGAAACTATCACAACACTGTTACTAAATTATACTGTAATATAGAAGTTTAAAAGGTAACATTTTGAAAGAGAAGTTGCTAATGAACAAAGTGTTCATTAAATCCATAGATTGTATTACTTGCAGATATATAGTAGCCAGGAAAGGCAAATTCAAATGCAAAATAAATATCCTTCCAATGAAAACAAAAACTGCCCCTTTCTGAAACAGTGTACTCTGCCTGACACCAACTGCTTATCTGGTCCCCTTGGAGCTGCGGACCACATCAGAGGGTCAGATCCAGTTAATGCAAATATCAAGGTGGACATTCAGTGCTGGGAGTAGGCAGGCCAGCCTTAGTGATCGCGAGTCCATGTAGTTAAGCCCATGCCTAGGTTCTACTTATTTCAATGTGACCACTTAATGTGCTCACCAAGCAAGCACAGAGTGTCTCAGGGCACATCCGATTTTATTGCAAATATTTCATTTATGACAGTAAGTTCATGAGTTGAATCCTAAGGACAGGTGCTCAATCTCTGCTAGGACCTACTAGCTGTTCCTCAAAAGGAGAATTATTAACTCGGCAAAGAGAGTGTGCTTATGAGCCAGCACCCTACAGGCCTCTGTTATGATTTGTGTACTGAAATTTTCACAGAATTTAGAGAGAATTCCGATCTCCTATAGAAACTTTGAATCTTGTTGGATTCACCAGGTCATAAAGGAGCAGAGCTGCCTGCAGTACAGCTGGAACTGTCTGCCTTCACAGGTTCTGAGCCCCACTCGAATTTGACAGCTCTGAATCAAAGCTCTACCTTATGTTGCTTCCAAAATCCGATGAGGTCTTTCAAGTGTCATGACTCTCTCTTCAGTGGCAAAGTTGTCCTTCATAGTGACAACGATATTCCTATGTGCTTCAGGTAAGTGTGAGGCCTATCTAAAGTCAATGCTACCTCTTTTCCTGGGTGTTTACAGTGTGGAATAATAATGTATTAGACTATCATGAGGCCCTACAAAATGGGGAGACATTCAGGTTCAAATTGTGGCACAGAGGACAAGAGCTGTTGTAATCCTGAGACAAGGTAAGTATACTACTGCAGAAAGTGAAGATAAACTTCTGAGATTTTCTGTTTATTGAGAAAGCATTTGTCAGACCAATAGATGCAAACCAAAAACTGCTTTTATTTGCTCCAGTAAAGAAACTAAATCTGGATTGGCCACCCTGAGTTGAAAAAGAGTTGTTGTTTAGTCACTGAGTCGTGTCTGACTCTTTGCAACCCCATGGACTATAACCTGTCAGATTCCTCTGTCCATAGTATTTCCCAGGTAAGAAATACTGGAGAGGATTGCCATTTCCTTCTCCAGGAGATCTTCTCAAACTGTGGATCAAACCTGAGTCTCCTGCATTGGCAGGTGGATTCTTCACGGCTGAGCCATCAGGCAAGCCCCTGAAAAACCGATTCGGTTTATGATAATCAACTAGATGTGAATGTTTATGAAATATTTTGGAGTCCTGAAGGCAATGGCAACCCACTCCAGTACTCTTGCCTGGAAAGTCCCATGGACGGAGGAGCCTGGTAGGCTGCAGTCCATGGGGTCGTGAAGAGTCGGACACGACTGCACGACTTCACTTTTACTTTTCACTTTCATGCATTGGAGAAGGAAATGGCAACCCACTCCAGTACTCTTGCCTGGAGAATCCCAGAGATGGGGGAGCCTGGTGGGCTGCCATCTATGGGGTCGCACAGAGTCAGACACGACTGAAGCGACTTAGCAGCAGCAGCAGCAGCAGCAGGGTATTTCTGCCTAGGCCAAACAAACTATTTTGGAATCTTTTAAGTCTTTGAAGGTAGCATTTAACTTTGTATCTCCAGCCCCACCCCTCCCAGCCTCCTCCCACAGATGTGATACTTTCTGAGATACAGCTCTTGATCTACTTTCTGATGGGGATGGGAAGCTCTAAGAGTTTTTTCTCTGAACCTTCCTACCATAATAGCTAGCATGACCGTATAATTTATCATCAAAACCAGTTTACTTTTGATAGTGAAAAGTGAAGTGAAAGCGCTCAGTTGTGTTCGACTCTTTGTGACACCATGGACTACCCAGAATATCTCCAGATATTCCAAAACTATCCAGAATTCTCCAGGCCAGAAGACTGGAGTGGGTAGCTATTCCCTTCTCCAGGGGCTCTTCCCAACCCAGGAATTGACCCCAGGTCTCCCGCATTGCAGACGCCTTCTTTACCAGCTGAGCCGTGAGGGAAGCCCCTTGAAAAGGAGTATTATTAATAATTATGCCAGAAAAAGAGATACAGACTGATCCTTTGGGAACCAGGAATCCAGTGTGGGGATTTGGCCCTTTGCTGAGGTTATCTGTACTGGTACTACATTTAGAAACCAGGAAAACAACTATCAGGTAGGTTCAGGAACATACTAGGCCTTAATGAGCTGGATTTGGTTTGCAATTTTATTCAAAACCTGAACGCTTTCAGTCTCCATTCTAACTAGTGAATCACACTGAGAGTCAGCTCTATTTCTTGGAATTAGTGTTAGCTCAGAGCAACGTCCAAATATCCCTAAAAGTTCTGGGTAGTTCTGTTTTCCCAGTGCACAGTTACTCTGATAAATGAAAATTTTCCTTCGTGGAAAGCTAGAAAGAAAATCATAGAACATATTTATGAAGAATTACAAGGATGGTGACTGCAGCCATGAAATTAAAAGACGCTTACTCCTTGGAAGGAAAGTTATGACCAACCTAGATAGCATATTGAAAAGCAGAGACATTACTTTGCCAACAAAGGTTCGTCTAGTCAAGGCTATGGTTTTTCCTGTGGTCATGTATGGATGTGAGAGTTGGACTGTGAAGAAGGCTGAGCACCGAAGAATTGATGCTTTTGAACTGTGGTGTTGGAGAAGACTCTTGAGAGTCCCTTGGACTGCAAGGAGATCCAACCAGTCCATTCTGAAGGAGATCAGCCCTGGGATTTCTTTGGAAGGAATGATGCTAAAGCTGAAACTCCAGTACTTTGGCCACCTCATGTGAAGAGTTGACTCATTGGAAAAGACTCTGATGCTGGGAGGGATTGGGGGCAGGAGGAGAAGGGGACGACAGAGGATGAGATGGCTGGATGGCATCACTGACTCGATGGACTCGAGTCTTGGTGAACTCCGGAAGTTGGTGATGGATAGGGAGGCCTGGTGTGCTGCGATTCATGGGGCCGCAAAGAGTCGGACATGACTGAGCGACTGAACTGATCTGATCTGATCTGATCTGACAAGGTCCCCTTAGATGCATCCTTGTGTTGTTGGTCCGTTGCTAAGTCATGTCTGACTCTTTGCAACCCCATAGACTGCAGCATGCCAGGCTTCCTCGTCCTTGCCCATCTCCCGGAGTTTGGTCAAAGTCATGTCCATTGAGTTGGTAATGCTATCTAAACATCTCATCCTCTGTTGGCCCCTTCTCCTCCTGCCATCAATATTTCCCAGCATCAGGGTCTTTTCCAATGAACCAGATCTTTGCACTAGGTGGCCAAAGTATTGGAGCTTCGGCATCAGTTCTTCCAATGAATCAATTCAGGACTGATTTCCTTTAGGATGGACTGGTTGGATCTCCTTGCAGTCCAAGGGACTCTCAAGAGTCTTCTTCAACACCAGAGTTCAAAAGCATCAATTCTTCAGTGTTCAGCCTTCTTTATAGTCTAACTCTCACATCCATACATGACTACTGGAAAAACCATAGCTTTGACTATGTGGACCTTTATCAGCAAAGTGGTATCTCTGCTTTTTAATATGTGGTCTAGGTTTGTCATAGCTTTCCTCCCAAGAAGCAAGTGTCTTTTAATTTCATGGATGCAGTCACCATCCACCATAGAGAAGAGCAAACCACTCCAGTATTCTTGCTGTGAGAACCCCATGAACAATATGATAAGGCAAAAATGCATCCTGCATCACCTCAAAGTTTTAGGGATGTTTCTGTAGGGGCTCAGGTCTGAGAATTAAGTGAAGAACTGTGACTGTTGTGGTAGCTGAACACAGGCCTCTCCCAGTCGAGAGAGGTCCTGTTGTTACAAAAGTCAAATAGGGCCTGGGTGGCTCTTCTCTCGGGATTCTAATTATAGGCCTGGAGACAGTCAGGGTCAGCGGAGGTCAGGCCCATGCTAGGATTTTCCTTGTTTGATAACTTCCTCAGGTAAGACCATTACAGAGTCTTCAAGCAAGGCACTTACAGATTTATCCCTAGAGAGAGAAGATACTACCTTTGAGACATTCGATTCCTTCTAAATATCCCTATTCCTATTCTTACCAATCAACTCTTTTTCAATAACTGCTCTAGGTTGAACATAGGATTTATTGACCACACCAGGAGCGGGAAAGGGGATGATATGCTAATGAAAAGTATCCTGGGACTAACAGCCAAGACACGGGAACAACCTAAATGTCCATCAACAGATGGAATGGATAAAGAGAATGTAGTACCTGTATATGATGAAATACACTCAGCCATAAAAAAGAACAAAATAATGCCAGTTGCAGCAACATGAATGGACCTGAAGATCGTCACACTAAGTGAAAAAGAGTCAGAAAAGAGAAAGACAAAGTTGAAAAGGGAAAGACAGATACTGTATGGTATCACTTATGTGTGGAATCTAAATTACGACACAAGTGAATTTATCTATGAGACAGAATCGCAGACATGGAGGACAGATTGTGGTTGCCAGAGGGGATCGGGGTGGGGGAGGGATGGATTGGGAGTTTGGGATTCAAAGATGTAAACTATTACACACAGAATGGATAAACAGCAGGGTTCTACTGTATAGCACAGGGAATTATAATGGCTCAATATTCTGTGATAATCCATAATGGTAAAGAATATGGAAAAAATGTGTCTATATGTACCACTAAATCACTTTGATGTACAGTCGAAATTAACATTATAAACCATACGTCAATGAAATAAATTTTAGAAAAGAAAACTATGCTGGGACAAGAGACATCAAATATCCAGGAGAAACTAGATGTATAATCACTTTAGCCATGCTCGTTAGGTTATTTTATTAGCCATGAGGTTGCTCAAAGTCCTTTCTTCAATAGATATTTCATTCTAGATGATAATTTGATTAAATCTGAATGAATAAGCTGACAGACTACCATGCCTTAATATTAGCTAAATATTGTCTTTATGTCCAGACATGCCTGATAAACAATCCCAGATTCATTGCATTCTGTCAAAGTTTCCCTGTACCCACTCATCTTACCAACTTCTTACCAGTCAGCATTCTTAGTACCAACTGATTCCTAACAGCGACTGTTGGGCCATCTGGATTCCCACTAGGTAACTGTTTACTTCCTAGGATGGTGTATTCGGAAGCATCTAGAAGATCTGATGGATGCTCAGTAGAATCTGATACCAATGTCAGATCACCACAAAGACAGCATAAAAGCTCTCCCTGGGTACATTTTGGATATCTAATTAATCATGTGTTCTAATGAGCTATAGCTTATACAAAAAATTTACACTAAGCATTTGCTTTCTGCATAGTACTCAGTCCTTCAAATGGCGAACACTGTGTATTTTGCAGAGCTAATATATTTAAGTCTTTCATCACCCAGAATAAATTAGTGATTCCAAGCTGTGGAACAAGAGAACAAAAAACAATCCCAACACAATGGTAAATGTGACCAAAAAGTATCATTTTCATGCTTTGGAGACAGAGATTAGGACCAATCTCCTGGCTCTAGGACAGAATTTTGTCTCATCAATAAATGAACAGTTGGATTGAATGAACAATATAGCGGCTTCTAGCGCTGGTATTCTATGAGTTTATAAAACATTAGCTTGGAAAAACACCTGAATAATATCCCTCAATGTTAGAGAAGGATAGGTGCTTACAAAGTTTAGGGTGTATTGTTTCTGTTTTTGTTTTTCCTGCTCACAAGAGCGGTGAGCTGAGGGGAAAAGAACTGCACGATGCTTGTTCCATGCTTTAGCAGAAAGAAATCAGTATAGATAGAGTTCAGGAAACCCCTCGACCGAGTCTGGAAGATCCTGAGAAGAGGATTGACAAGAGCGTGAACATGCTGAGGTTGAGAGAACCACCCACATGGACACTGCAGGTTTTTAGCTTGGGTGTGATGCTGTGGACTTTCTTCTTTTTGCCACAGATTACACCCCTTACACATGACTGAGTGACTTCACTTTCACTTTTCACTTTCATGCATTGGAGAAGGAAATGGCAACCCACTCCAGTGTTCTTGCCTGGAGAATCCCAGGGATGGGGGAGCCTGGTGGGCTGCCATCTATGGGGTCGCACAGAGTCAGACACAACTGAAGCGACTTAGCAGCAGCAGCAGCAACACCCCGTACATTCCAACATGGATTTCACACCCGCCCCACTATGGGATTCTGCCATTTCCAACCAGGTACACATTTCCTATGGGGCTACAGGAAGTTTGTGAAAACTTTGTGAAAATAAATGTGACTCATGTCCCACACATTGCACTCCTAAAAACTAAATGATGCTTTGTATTATTATTTTGAAAAGTCTTTTAACAGTTATTTATATGACCTATCTTTGTACCTTTGATGCCAAATAATGGTTGCCTTCTTTTGGAAGTAAGTTTTATTAGACAGTTTAGTTCAGTCGCTCAGTCGTGTCCGACTCTGCAATCCCATGAATTGCAGCACGCCAGGCCTCCCTGTTCATCACCATCTCCCGGAGTTCACTCAAACTCATGTCCATAAAGTCGGTGATGCCATCCAGCCATCTCATCCCGTCGTCCCCTTTTCCTCCTGCCCTCAATCCCTCCCAGCATCAGAGTCTTTTCCAATGAGTCAACTCTTCACATGAGGTGGCCAAAGTACTGGAGTTTCAGCTTTAGCATCATTCCTTCCAAAGAACAGTAAATCGTCTCAAAAAATTTAATTTTAAAAAGAAGCTGAAAGAAAATAAATATTTAGAAGCAAATGTCTTATAACTACTCTCGTAATTTAGAGGCAGACACAGTTCATCTTCTACCATGCTTGCTGGTTTTCTGTATATGACTCAGATTTGATTAATGATGGTGAAAAACAATTCTGTGAGATCAGGAAGGTGGCGCTAGTGGTAAAAAGAACCCGCCTGCCAATGCAGGAGACATAAAAGACGTTGACTTTTTATCCCTGGGTTGGAAAAATCCCCTGGAGGAGAGCATGGCAACCCACTCCAGTAGCCTTGCCTGGAGGTTCCCATGGACAGAGAAGCCTGGTGGGCTACAGTCCTTTTGGTCATCAAGAGTTGGACACAACTGAAGCCATTTAACAAGCATGCAAGGTCAGGAAAGCATAATTTATCCTGTGAAAGTTATTTTTATTGAATCCTTCAAAACTACTGAAATTACACTTAAGTAAAGTTCTGTGATTTGATGCACCTTTATTTTGAATCCAGTTAAACTTTGGGCTTTGATCTTTAACTGTGAATTACTCAATGTAGGCCTCAGCATGTTCCGTTTTTTAAGAAATTATTGTACTCCACTCTGGAATGAATTTCCCTAGGGCTGCTTTAATGGTCTGTGCTTTAATGCATGATAGTTAAAAATTTTTCCAATTTGATCAATTCCTTTTACATTTGAATGAGATTCTGCTTCTCCTCGTGTACTCAAATAATGCTATTGACCGGCAATCAGTAGGGCATACACTTTGAGGAGATTTTGGAGTTGTAGAGAAGTGACTCTCAGTCACTTCTCCTTTGACTAAAGATGCTCCTGACTGGTGATGATACTGGTTAGTCTCTAGCTGTAGAACAGAGTGAAATCCGGAAGTCTACAGAGGCTCACACTCAGCCTGGGGCGCCTTGGCACCATCTTCTAACCAGCAGAATTAACTGTCAGCTGACAGTTATTTTCATCTCTGAAGTATATCCAGGCTTCTGCTGTCTTGTTTTCTCTTTCAATTTCCTTAAGTTGGAATTGTTTTATTTGCTACTACTTCCTAGCTTAGGTTGAATTTCAAGCGAAGGACATTATTTCAAGAGTTATAAGAAGAGAAAATCAATAACATATGGATTGCCAGTGAAAATGATTATGAGTAACTTCTGATACCTCTTTGTATTTAAGGCTCATTGTTTTATCTTCCCCATTTATGGCTTTATGAGTTTTTATAATAAATTGTTGTGATTGAAATAAAGACTTAGAAAGAAAAGTATCATGTCTACACAAGTTTGTAAATTCTTAAATGGTATACTTTTATTTTTTAATCTTTCATCATGGACATAAAAAGGATGATTTTCCTCCTAGGCTTTTCAATAAGAAAAAATTTGACCATTTTCTTGTTCAAATTTATAATAAAATGGTCTTGTTCAGCCTGATGTAAGTTAAAGATATTTGCTGTCCACTAAAATCTTCACTCAATTTTAGCACATTGAAAAATAAATTTTTTGTATAGTATGATGTATTTATTTTAGATCTGATATTTCTTTCAAACTTTGGCCATGAAAGAAAAGATTTAGCACACCTCTGAGAAATGTTTTAAATTTTAGGAAAATCACAGAGATCCCGGTCAACCTTTGAGCATTTTGGGGCTTAAGAAAATGTATTTCACTCTCTGACAGAAAGTGGGGTGGAAGAAGGTTGAGATGCAAGAGTCTGCAGGGCTTGGTAGTCTCCTGGAGAAATATGACTCTGAGGCTATCCAAACAGCAAATTCAGGGACATTGATCCTGACTTAACCTTTGGGAAGGTTGATTGAGAAAAGAGCCAGAATCTTGCTGTCATCTTCAATCAAGAATCACTTATGATACTTTGGTTGTGGGCAACAGAAGTGACTTTAGTTACTGAAATGAAAAAAAGTAATTCACTAGGGGGATCACTGATATTTCCAAGATCCAGGAAATACCAAAGACACAGACTTCAGGAAGGACAGGAACCAGAACAGCTTTGGTGATCCAAGTGCTCACTGAAATCCAGACCAAGGAATGAAATAGCACCAGTTATTTTCCTTCTCTTCATTTCTTCTTTTGAGATTCAAGTTTGAGTTAGAGAGAGGACAATTTATCTAGCTAGGTTCCTAGATCTGGGTGGGCAAGACTCTGATGGACAATCTGCTATGGTTTTATTCATGGGGGATGCGGAGAAATCGGAAAAGAAAACTAAGAGGCTATTACCGGAAGAAAGCCAGGAAAAACCAACAGCTAAACCTTACAGGCAGTATTTTTCTCATAATCATTGTCCCAATACCCTCCTTTCTCCATAACCCTATGCTGTTGACACTGTCTTCAGCCCTCCCTTCCATTTCTTATTCTTGAGAAAGAACTGAAAAACTCTAGTTCAGCTTTGAGAGCATTAAGTGCATTAAAGAGCCCTTTGTTGGTTAAGCTTTGCCTTGGGGTTTGGTTCTAGAACAGGCTCTGCCTTGTTCTTGAGGACTTCTTGCTTCTGAGATTCCCATTCTAGGGACCAGGCCTTATCTTATTTCCTGGATCTGGGTTGACCCAGGCCCCTGCTAAGTTTCTTGCTATGCCCTCATCCCCACAACAGGCTTGGCTGCTTTGCTTCGCTTCCAGTGGATCCCTGGTACCCTGTTCCCTGATATCAGACTCCTCTGGGGCTCCCTATTTGATTGCTTCTGGATTTCCAAGCACCATACTTCTTCCATCAGAATAATTTTGATATTCCTGGTGGGGTCCTAATGATGCCAATTGACTGTCTGCCAAATTTTCTCTCTTTTTCGATTAAGAATCATCTCCTCATATAGTTCTGGCTCATCCAGTATTCCCTTTTAATTCTACCTTTTAAGTTTATTTTAGTAAATATTGAATAGATCCAACACACTAATGATAACATATGTAAGGTTTTAAAAAATACCAGATAATTTCCAATGTACTCCCCACCCAGTTTAAGAGACAGGATGCAGTGTCGTTCTCTCTTAAGGTAAATCTTTGTTCAGCTGTTAGCATGAGTTCATTTCCCCTCTAAAGTCAGGGAACCTGTGTTAGAAATTCAGCTCTAATAGTGCCTGTGTGACCTTAGACTGGAGCTTTAATTTACCAGTCAATAAATAGAAATGTATGTCCTTCATTCAAATGCTCTCAGTGAGTATTTAGCATGCTGACCCCTCTTCTTATACCTGCTCCACATAGCTGTAACCAACCTCCATAAGCCCACTTGTCCTGCAGCAGGATGCTCACTGACAGTTTAATCAGAGATCATTAAATCCTTTTCAGTTGAATACAAGATGTGCCTAACAGCAGAGCCCAACAGAGACCTAGGGCTCTATGACCATGGGAAAGAAGGCTGCACAGAGGGCCACACTATTTGAGAATTCATTACCAATACCCCTAAGTTACAAGATTACATAAGAAACTAAAGGTATCATTAGCTGTTGTTGTTCAGTCACTAAGTCATGTCCGACTCTTTGCGACCCCATGAACTGCAGCACGCCAGGCTTCCCCGTCCTTCACTATCTCCCGGAGTTTGCTCAAATTCAAGTCCATTGAGTCGATGGTGTCACCCAACCATCTCATCCTTTGTCACCCCCTTCTCCTCTTGCCCTCAATCTTTCCCAACATCAGGGTCTTTTCAAATGAGTCCATTCTTCGCATCAGGTGGCCAAAGTATTGGAGCTTCAGCATCAGTCCTTCCAATAAATATTCAGGGTTGATTTCCTTCAGGATTGACTGATTTTGTCTCCTTGCTATCCAAGGGACTCTCAAGAGTCTGAGTGAGTGCAAGTCACTCAGTTGTGTCCAACTTTTTGCAACCCCATGGGCTATACAGTCCATGGAATTCTTCTCCAGGTCAGAATACTGGAATGGGTAGCCTATCCCCTCTCCAGGGGATCTTCCCAACCCAGGAATCAAACTGGGGTCTCTTGCATTGCAAGCGGATTCTCTACCAACTAAGCTATGAGGGAAGCCCAAAAGTCGAGAGTCTCCTCCAATACAATTTGAAAGCATCAATTCTTTAGTGCTCTGCCTTCTTTTTGGTCCAACTCTCACATTTGTACATGACTACTGGAAAAACCATAGCTTTGACTATACAGACCTTTGTCAGCAAAGTGATGTCTCTGCCTTTTAATATGCTTTCTACATTTGTGATAGGTTTTCTTCCAAAGAGCAAATGTCTTTTAATTTCATGGCTGTAGTCACTGTCCATAGATTTTGGAGCCCAAGAAAATAAAATCTATCACTGTTTCCATTGTTTCCCCATCTATTTGCCATGAAGTGATGGGACCAGATGCTATGTCAGTGTTTTGAATGTTGAGTTTTAAGCCAGCTTTTTCACTCATATAGGAAATTATTCTTCCCTAACTTGACCACTTAAACATCCATCCCATTTGAATATCCCTCCTGTTTAACGTCAGTGTTTATTCCAGCCTTCCAAATCATTTTCCCTGTGAGTCAGTGTTTCCTTGAGTATATGTCTCAGTTATAGAATTAATTATGCCAGATGGTTATTATTTGTTTAAATGTATCCCTTCACATTAGACAGAGCTCCTCAAATGCAGGGATCTTCCTTGCTTTTCTTATCTTTTTATCTCTCTGTATCTAGCACCTTGATCACTCTTAGTAGGTACTCAATAAATGTGTGTTTCATGAAAGGTGTAGAGGCAGAGTTCAGCTTTGCTAGTCTTTAACATAACTTTGATCTAAAAATAACATTTAAGTAGTATGTGTGCAAAGAACCTAGCTCTAAGATTGCTGCTCTGATACTTGAAAAGAACCAACAATCAAATTTGCACACACAATTCATGGAAACATATAATGGTGCCAAATTGCCTTTTTATATATAAATTTTAAGGCCCTCAGCCTATATTCCAAACTTCTACTTTACTAATATTCTACATTAACTACTCCCCAATTCAGAGTCTCTGCTTCAGGCTGACCTTGTCTGTTATTGAGTGGGCAGGGAGAATATTTTATATTCAGCCTGAAGCAGTGACCAGGAACTGTTAATGGGCACACTGACTCTACCCCTCAACTCACACCCCATACTCCCCATCCCCAGGGTCCTAAGTATCACATTAAGAGTGTAGGAAAGCTCTGTAAATGTTGACAGACAGAATCACACCCATAACTTAGTTAATTTCAGCTTAAATGGATATGTCCAAGTGAATTGCCACCCACATCTGAAATTCCCTGATTTTTCTAGTACCAGGTGCTTTTTTTTTTTTTCTTAAAAGAAACTCTATTCTGCTGGCCATAGAAATTATTCAAAATTTCAACAGTTGTGACATTGTCTTGCAAAGATCATTAGGGATCTTTTAAAATTCAACTTAGGAAAAAGTCTGTAAATATGTAAAATGTTGTATCTGATTAGGGAAAACAACAGAATTTAACAAACCAGATTCTAAGGAGGACATAATAAGCACTTTAACGGTTACTGTGTGTGGGTTGATTCTGCAGTGGCTGAACAACTCAGACTATTGAAAGAGCAGTGTTTCTGTGCGTGGGTAGTAGGCGGGAAGGGATGTCCTATATGCAGGCAGCTAAGTGGCAAACATTTGTGATTGCAACGCAGAGGAAAACATTGGTAAAGCTTATGAGTGTAAAACAAGTACACAGAGACTTTCTTGTCAGCCTGCATGCATTACAGCAAGGGTCAGTAACCTAGAGTGCATGGTCTAATTCTGGCTCACTTAAGAGTTTTAAAAATCCTTGGTGGAGCTTTCACCAGCTCAAACCAGATCTGACCGGACATATGTTGGCAGTTTGAATTAATGTAACTTTCCTTTTTCCTAACCAACACTGTACCACTCAACTTCATTCGGTTTCCTGAATTTAGAATTCAAGTGGGGTTGGCTTTATATGGCTATGAAGTAGCTGATATTTTGATGAATAAATTCCAAAATTTATCATTCTTAAAATATGAATTTCTAGACTTTCTAAGGCTTTTTTTTTTTCTTTTTTCTATTATAAGTTCTTGGGAGTTTAAAGGCCTTAGGAAAGTGAAACTTACTTTTTTGGGAGGTGGGGAGGATAAAATCTCATTCAAAAGCAAATTGAAATCTGGGAGTCATTTTTATTTTATTCTTTGGGGGGAGTAATGTTTAAATGAGAATAATTACAAATTAAGTGTAGTAGACAAAAGAACAATCTGAAAATGGAACAGCCGCCACATAAGCAATATCAATCAAATAACAACTTTTAAATATAAAATGGGCCTGAAAACGTATGATGGGGTGGGAAAGAAGAGCATTTGCCAGTTGGAATACTCTGGGAAAAAAACAGGGCTCTAGGGAAAAAGACAATACAGTTGACCCTTGAACAAAGGGAAGGAGTTGGTTCAGGGCACCAACCCTCAGTGCAGTTATGCAGTCAAGAATCTACATGTAATTTATAGTCAGCCCTCCACATATGTGGTTTCCACATCCAAGCTTCCACATCTGTGAATTCAACCAACTTTAGTTCCTATAGTATTTACTGTTGAAAAAAAATTTCATACAAGTGGACCTGAGCAGTTCAAATTTGTGTTGTTCAAGAGTCAATTGTTAGGAAAAGGACTCTCTGGCAGGCCATTCAACTCAGTCACAAAAGCAACAGGAACCATCACTTTCAGAGTCTGAACTCAGGAGTTCTGGAAAGGTTTGTCTGCAACCAGATCCTCACTCACCTTTGGTATTTCCATCCCTTAAAATGCATTCTAGAGAGATCTTGGGGGCAAGAGTGTTAGATTGTGTCCAAAAAGTTCTCTGATACAAACTACAAATATTCCTGACATGCTAAAGCAGTATATTATTATTAATGCTGAGTCATTTCATCAAAGGAATGGAAATTCTGCAAGAATGAAGAGGAGGGAGATAGTTTTGGAATAGATACCACTGACCTGGGAGTATGAGAGCGCAAGACTGGCGCTGAAACAATGGGAAGGATTCTGAACTTGAAACAGGGAAATGAGGATGGTGGGAGTTAGAGAAGTGTGAAAAGACATTTAAATTTCATTTTTTCCTAGGATAAGACTATTTTAGTTCTAGCTTTCTAAAGTTAGCGCAGGGATGATGCTTTATAGTATCTGGTAGTTTCTTTAAACACCTGATAAAATTTAAGGTGCAAAGAACACAAGCTTTAGAATCATAATCTAGGTTTAAACCACTCTCTGCTTCAGGCAAGTTAAACTCTCTGAAGCTAACTGGGGCTAGCAATATGTCTACTGAACATATGTGGATGGCCTTCCTGGCATTCAGTGCTCTTTTCCCTTTTCCTAAGAAAATTCCCCTATTTCCGCAGTTTGGGAAGGATTAAACACAATTCTAACTCTAATAGTTGGCTTTGATGAGGACAAACTAATCATTTCATCAATGTAGGCTAGGGCTGCTTAGAGAGACTTCAGGGGGTGGAGATGAGGCTTCTCGGATACATGCTAACTCTTCTAAGAGGTCTGCAATAGTAAGAGACTCTCACTACACTTACATATGGTGTGATGTGCTGATATGAGTCATGGAATGACTGCAGCCATTTTGTTACCATAAGGGAAGCCAGCTGAAATGGATTTGATCCACAAAAGAGGGCAAAACTGAGAGAACTGAAGAGAAGTTCAGCCAGAGCAATGTTGAAATTGTACCCGAAGACTCACCTACTGCTGGACATTATAGTTATACAAGCCAGTACATTCCTTTTATTACTTAAGCTAGGTTTTGATTACATGTTCTATTATTTGCCACCAAAAGATTGCTAACCAATACATGGATCTGATAGGACTTTCGTGAGGACTGTGGCCTAGCATAGTGCTTGGTATATAAATATTAAACTAACACCTCTTTACTAGTTTATTTTTTAAAATTAACAAATATATGGTGAACATCCAGAATGTCATGTATTACATGACACAAAGTTCTAGGATCATGAAGATAAATAAGACTGGGTCCCTGCTCTTAAGGAGTTTATGAACAACTAAGTGGTATATACTAGTCTTTCAATAATATTTGGATATCACTAGAAAAGTGCAAGTAATCAGAAACTGTATCCTTTCATCTAGGATACAAAGTTAGGTTACCTAGAAATTAATTTGTTAATACAGAAATATTGACTAAAAAGTTAGGTTATCTGAATATATTGACTATAGTAAGGTAATCTAATCATTTCTTTATAAACAGATAAATAGCATATAATCAATGTTAACTAGGCACCCCACTCCAGTACTCTTGCCTGGAAAATCCCATGGATGGAGGAGCCTGGTGGGCTGCAGTCCATGGGGTCACTAAGAGTCGGACACGACTGAGTGACTTCACTTTTCACTTTCGTGCATTGGAGAAGGAAACGGCAGCCCACTCCAGTGTTCTTGCCTGGAGAATCCCAGGGACGGGGGAGCCTGGTGGGCTGATGTCTATGGGGTCACACAGAGTCGGACATGACTGAAGCGACTTAGCAGCAGCAGCAGCAACTAGGTTTTAGCTATGCTTTTCACTTGTCTACAAATATCAATAACTGTTAGGGTTCCTTTTGGTATCATTTAAAAATATAAACATTCTTCTGTGACTCAGAAAGTAGTAAGTACAGCACAATTTCTAGTATGTCTCATTTAAGTATAAATTTATTATAGTTCAGAAGAACTTGTCGATCTTTCATAAATGCAGAAGCATTTTTTCCTAGGATTTCCAGTTGGACTTCTGTTGCTACTGCTGCTAGTATTTTCTGAGTGGGAGAGTGCTATTTTTAGAGCCAGAGTACAGTTGCTATTATAAGCTTTCTTAAGAGTAGTAATACTTAGCAGTGACCATTACTTAAAATTTGGTTGGCTTCTGAAGTGATTTAAATTTGCTTCTTGTTAGTTTGGGGAACAATACATGGTATATGATTATGATTCTTCTTTAAGTTATTCTCACACTAGCATCACATCGAATTGGGTATTATAATAATTATTTATGCAGTATAACTTTGCAAAGTTGATCATAGTAATTTTCCTTTGCTATATCACTCTTTGCAAAGGGGAGCACCTACTCTAAGTGGGCGGATTATTCTCAAAAGTGAGTTAAAATGTACCAATAAAATGTTTAAAATTGATTAATGGTATGGCAACTGGACTGGTTTCAAAAATAACAAGTATTGGACACAAGCTATGTCTAAAATCATTTTTCCTATTATTTCAAGGCAATCCATTTCAGCCAAAGAATGTACTACTCTCTTTAGCAATCTCAAATGTTGGCCTATTTAATTGAAATTTCAATGAGGGGTTTCAATGAGTAGTATCTGATTTCACTTTCACAGTCAGAAGTCAATCAATAAGGCGTGCACGCACTCAAAATAGTTTCTCTTCAAGGTAGGAAATAAATTCATGTCATGCTCCCTAAGGAAGCAATATATATTTTCTACAAATGATGATTAAAAGAAAAGAAGATAAGGCAGCAAGATAAGAAGCAAACATTTTATTACCACCTGATGTGTCATTCAATCTATTGTTGATGAATGATAAAGTATTGTTTGCTTGTCCAGCAGTTTGAGCTAAACTTCCTTTTGAATTTGCTGATTGATTGACTGACAGTACAGTTGCTCTCCAAGTTTCACCGATTTTTCATAATCGATAATTAAATGTTGGATATTTTAAAACTTTGTTTTATGTTAAAAGTATGAAGCAGAGAGGTAAATACCAAGAGAAGACAAGCTGGCCAGCACCTATTACAAAGGAAACACCTTTGCTCCCTGTTTCAATGTTGGTTGGTTTTTGTCTCTTTTCTCATTCGCACTGTATCAGCTTGAAGTCAATTCCAAAGATGAATGGTTCTTTCTCCTTCTCTTCCTCATGGTCATATTAAATCCTTGTCTGCTCATGCAGAATTCAAGTAATTCAAGGACTTCTGGGACTGAGTCAGTCCTTGTGTATCTATGATTAAAAGTGAAGGTCATTTCCAGATAGGATAAGATGGTGTAAACCTGTTTTTCTCACTCCTCCCTGCTAAGTACAAATATAGACCCTAGAAATGGTGCATGAGACAACTGAAATAGATATGTAAAATGTGTTTATAAGAAAGCAAGGTGGTTTGTGACCCTAAGATTGTAGAAACAATATAACTGTAGGAACAATAGAATCCCCCTACCCAACAAAGGAGGGCCATCCAGACCCAGGATACCTTGATTTTCAACCTAGCAATAGTAGGCAGCTCAGTGGGCTCATTCATTTCTCAGACTCCCTCTGACAACACCACATGAGCCTGACACCACCAGCAAGTGAGATGTACTGGGAACACTGCTAGGAACAGGTGACCAGAGGAGGTAGCCTCCTCCTTTGCTGGGCTTGAGATACCCGTTTTCCATCGAAGGATATTAAGGCAGGCAGGCAGAGCTAGCAGGAGAGACCCAGGATGGTAGCATGATCTGGGAAGTCTCTTTGTCCTCTCCTTCCTCCCCTCTGCAGGGGAGCAGGTGGGGGTGGGAAAGGGCAGGAGTGATACTTCTCTTTAGATGATAGATGAAAGAAGAACAACAAATTTTATGAGGGCCATATTATCCTGATGCTAAAACCAGACAAAGATAGCACCAAAAAGCAAGCAAATAACAAATGTACAGACCTATATTTCTCAGGAACATAAATCCTCAACAAAAATCTGCAACAAAATATGGGAAACCAACAATATGTTAAAAAAATTATACCATGATCAAGTGACTCTTATTCCAGGTATGCAAGCTTAGTTAAACATGTAAAGCTCAATCAATGCAATCTACTGTTTATCACCAACATTCATAATGGCATTTCAATTAATGCAGAAAAGCATTTGGTTACAAAATCTAATACCCTGTTTATGATTAAAACTCTCAGCAAATTAGGAGTAGACGATAATTAACACAACCTGATAAAGAGCATCTACAAAAACCCTACATCTCATATGATAGTTAATGGTAGAAGACTAAGATCAAGGTTGGGGCTTCCTTGCTGGCACAGGGAACACAGTGGTAGAGAATCTGCCTGCTGATGCAAGAGACTCGAGTTCCATGTCTGGGTGGGGAAGATCCCCTGAAGGAAGAAATGGCAATTCACTCCAGTATTCTTGCCTGCAAAATCCCATAGACAGAGGAGCTCTGTGGGCTACAGTCCATGGGGTAACAAAGAGTCAGACACGACTGAGCACAGCACTAAGATCAAGGTAAGAAGGTCGACTCTCACCATTTTAATCAACATATTGCTGGAAGTTTTTTTTTTCCTAAGTTATTGCCACTGTAATAGGCAAAAAAATATAGTTTGTAAAAGAAAACAATCTGTAATGTCAGGTGAAATGATTGTCTACACAGAAAATAACAAGAAGTCTACAAAATATAACCCCACAAATTCCTAGCACTAGAAAGCGAGTTCAACAAGATGATTCAAGATCAATACACAAAAACCAATCACATTTCTATATACAAAAATGAACATGCAGAAGTCACAATTTAGAACACAATACCATTTATAATTTCTCCAAAGAAAATACTTAGATGTATACTTAAAGGCATGTCTAGACTTTATATGCTGAAAATTATAAAACACTGATGCTGGGAAATCAAAGCAAAACTAACTGAAAGGAGGCAAATACCATATTTATAGACTGTAAGACTCAACTGAGTAAAGATGTCAATTCTCCTCAAATTCATCTATAGGCTAAATACAATTGGTACCAAAATTCCAGCAAGAATTTTTGTAGTCATAGACAAGCTTATTTTAAAATTCATACAGAAAATCATAGGCCCTAGAATAGCTTAAAATCACTACAAAAAATAATAAAGTGGGAAGAATTACTCTACTTGGTATTAAGTCTTTTTACATAGTCACAGTAATGAAGAATATGGTATTGGCAGAGGGATACATAATAAGTACTTTTTGAATAAGTAAAGCAAAACAAAAATGCTCAAACTTAATACCTATACAAAAATCAACTCAAAAAGAATCATGGCTTACATGTAAAATGTGAAACTGCACAACATCAGTCAATCAATTTTTGGCTGTGTCCCGCAGCGTGTGGGATCTTAGTTCCCTGACCAGGGACTGAACCCTGGGCCACAGCAGTGAAATCATGGAGTCCTAACCACTGGACCTGGTAGCTTAGTTGGTAAAGAGACTGCCTGCTGCACAGCAGACCCAGGTTTGATTCCTGGGTTGGGAAGATCCTCTGGAGTAGGAAATGGCAACCCTCTCTAGTATTCTTGCCTGGAGAATTCCATGGACAGAAGCACCTGGCAAGTCCATGGAATCACAAACAGTCAGACATGACTGAGCCACTAACAACCATTGGACCACCAAGGAATCTTCTAAATCCCAATTCCCTTATAGAAGAAAACAGCAAAAAGAATCTTTAGGATCTCAAGGCAGGAAAAGACTTCTCAGACATGACACCAAAGCATTTTCCATATAAGGAAAACTTGATAAATTGAACTTCATCAAAATTTTAAAATTTGCTCAGAGAAAGATCCGGTGAAGAAAATGAGAAGACAAGGGAGAGACTGGGAGAAAATGTCTGCAAAATGCTTATTTGACAGAAGACTGGTATCTTTAATATATAAAGAACTCTCAAAATTCAATACTGAGACTTCCCTGGTCTTCCTGTGGCTAAGAGTCTGTGCTTTCAGTGCAGGGGGCCTGGGTTCAATCCCTGATCAGGGAGCTAGATCCCACATGTTGCAACTAAGAGTTCATATGCTCCAACTAAAACATCCCTTATGCCGCAGTGAAGATTGAAGATCCTGTATGCCCCAACTAAGACCTAGTGCAGCCAAATAAATACTTTTTAAAAAACCCTCAATAGTGAAATACCAAACAACCCAGTTAGAAAGTAGACAAAAGACACGGACAGTTATGTGATCAAACAAGTATATAGATGGCAAGTAGTCACATGAAAGATACTTAACATCATTAGCTTTGGGGGAAACGCACATTAAAACGATAAAGAGATACCACTACACGCCTCTCAGAAGGGCTAAAATTTAAAAAACTAGGAACAGTACCAAATGTGGGTGAGAATTAGAGTATGAATCACCCATACTGATGGAAATGTAAAATATTTCAGCCACTCTGGGAAACAGCTTGTCAGTTTCTTAAAAAACTAAACATCTAATTATTGATATCATACGACCTAACAGTTGTATTCCTGGGCATTTATCCCAGAAAAATGAAGACTCACAATCATACAAAAACCTGTACTTAATGTTCACAGTAGCCTTATTCATAATAGCTACAAACTGGAATCAAACCAAGTGTCCTTCAATACATAAGCAGTTACATAAACTGTGGTAAATATTATATGGTACATAGTACTCCTTTGGAGAAGGCAATGGCACCCCACTCCAGTATTCTTGCCTGGAAAATCCCATGGATGGAGGAGCCTAATAAGCTGCAGTCCATGGGGTCGCTAAGAGTCGGACACGACTGAGCGACTTCACTTTCATGCATTGGAGAAGGAAATGGCAACCCACTCCAGTGTTCTTGCCTGGAGAATCCCAGGGGTGGGGGAGCCTGGTGGGCTACCGTCTATAGGGTTGCACGACTTAGCAGTACTACTTAGCAACAAAAAGAAATGGACTATTCAGTTAAAGTTAAAGAAGTAGTAGAAGGAGAAGGAGGAGGAGTACAAGTAGTGGAAAAAACAGGAGACATCCGTGAAGTAGAAGAAAAAGGATGGAAAAAAAAAAAAGCATTAATGAAAAACAACTTTCTGAGGAAGAACCATGCTCCGGCACAGCAATTGCTGGCCTAGAGAAGAAAAAGGAAAAAAAAGAGAGTTAATGATGACTACTGGAAGGAGCCATTCTTTCAAAGACTTCATAATTGAATCACCTGGATATATCATGCGTGAGATTCAGTCAGAAATATACCAGAGATGCTCTCTAAAATAATCAGCGGGAGGTTGGATGAAACAAAACAATTAATCATCAATAGCATTTCATATCTACTTGTGCCTTGACGTCAACTCTGTTAATTTTATTATGTCACCATTTCTTAGAATATCTGCTATACTAATACAAATATTTTCTTTGTATTAAAAAAAGAAATGGACTATTGACAGATGCAACAACTTGAACGAAACACCAAGAAATTAGGCTGAGCAAAAAAAAGCCCGTCCTGGTGGATCCTTCCCTGCAGTGAGGGAAGGACATGGCGGCTCCCTTTCCTGAGATCTCAGAAGTGACCTGTGATGGAAAAGTCCAGTACTGGTCAGCCTAGGGGCCTGTAAAGAGGAAAGAGAGGACCCGGAACCAGCTGTCCTGACCAACTAGAGAATAGCAGGCAGCAGCAGGGTGGACTGGACGGGCCTGTTGAAAATAAGCCTCAAGAATGCGAGCGACTATGCTGCTCAGATTTCTTTTCACCGCCTGGAGTATGACAACCTGGGTCTGAAGGGCCAGCAAGTTACCTTAGAAGTCACTCGAGCATCTCCTTGGAAACCACATGTCTTTAATCCTGCTGTGACGCAAGAGGCAGTTCAGGACCCCAGGCTTTTCCTTGCTGACAGCCTGGGAGCGAGTGACGTCCTGCTCTGGCCCGCTCAGACTCCTTGCTGTGGACTGCCGCCGCTGGGCACTCACACCTGTGAGGACTTTCTAGGGCGTGAACCCCATACAGGCCAGAGGGGGCCTGTTAACTGGCGGTACTAGAAAGATCTCCACGCTTTCCTTTCCTATTTAAATCACCTCTTTTCTTCAGGTGAAGACCTTTGATGATTGAAAGGGGAGGAGAAAAGTGTTAAAGAGAAACATATGCTATTCTATTATATAATATTCGTGAAGAGACTTCTAGCCTTTAGTCTCAATAAATAACTCTAGATCCTCTACTTTTCTACGGGGACATTGAAACTTGTCAATGTAGAACCTGAAGTTTACTCGCCCAAGTTCAAAAGGCACTTAAAAAAAAATTAGAAATTACAGTGAGCAGCCTTTTCCCAAGCCCACTGACATCTCATACTTTTGGGGTTTATCCCTGCAATGCGTTAAACTACTCCAAATCCTTGGAAGATGGAGGTCATTGTTAATTTCTCATCCAGAGAAAAAACTGAAACGTATGGTACTTATAGTGCTTGGAGAAGGAAATGGCAACCCACTCCAGTGTTCTTCCATGGAAAATCCCATGGACAGAGGAACTTGGAGGGCTACAGTCTATGGGGTCTCAAAGTGTCAGACACGATTTAGCAAGTAAACAGCATAGTATTTAGAAAAACCTTTCTCCTAACCTATGTTCCTTCATCAAAGGACAAGATAATGAGCAAGCCTGGCTCATTTGCTAATCAAAACAGCTGTGAGCCTTAGTGATGATTGTGGCGCCTCCTCCCCTTTCCACACGCGTGCGCCTTGCCCATCGCAGTCGTCTTGAGTTTCTTTATTGGAGGGGGCTGTAGGCAAGGCCTCTGTGAATTGTTTAGTGGGTAATTCTGCTGTTCTGCTGTTGTTTTTTAGTCATTTATTTGTCTCTGACTCTTTGCCACGCCAAGTACTATATAGCCTGCCAGGCTGCTCCTGTCCATGGGATTTCCTAGGCAAGACTACTGGAGTGAATTGCCATTCTCTTCTCCAGGGTAATCTTCCTAACTCAGGAATTGAACCTGCGTCTCCTGCTTAACAGAATTCTTTACCATTGAGTCACCTGAGAAGCCCAATTCTGTTGACTATTGAAATTTTAGGAAGTAGTCACAAGATAAGCGTCGGACACAACTGAGCGACTTCACTTTCACTTTTCACTTTCATGCGTTGGAGAAGGAAATGGCAACCCACTCCAGTGTTCTTGCCTGGAGAATCCCAGGGACGGGGGAGCCTGGTGGGCTGCCGTCTATGGGGTCGCACAGAGTCGGACGCGACTGAAGCGACTTAGCAGCAGCAGCACCAGCAGCAGTCACAAGATAGAGCATTCCCAAAAGGTGTTTTTCTAATCAATGGCAGTCTCAAGAATTGGGACCTTTGAGCAAAGAGAAGGAGACATCACTCAGTATGTCAGAAGGTTCCTGGCTCCTTGATGCTTTCCCAGGTGTTCATTCATGGGCCTGCCTTTTCACTTATCCTCCTGAGGCATCTAGTTGATGAATGTTTTCTCTTTGGTGGGAATAGTAATGTCCTATAAATTCTTGGTATGAAGGTTTCCATGTCAAACTCGTGTTTGCCTTAAAAAAAAAACAAGTCCATGCCCAAAGGTTACATACTGTATGATCACATTTGTAAATACTTCTGAAATAACAAAATTTTAGAAGTAGGGAACAGATCACTGGTTGCTAGGGATTACAGTGAGGAGGGTAGTTTTGAGGAGAGGGTAGGAGAGAGATGAGTATGTTATAAAATGTAAATTTTATTTAAAAAAAGGGAGGTCCTTGTGTTGTTTGGTATTATAACTGGTCATTATATGAACCCACACATTGTATATATACAATGTCATATAAAACTTCACACAAACACATACACAGAGGCACAGACCACAAATGAATACAAGTAATACTGGGGAAATTTGAATAAAGTAGGTGGATTTTATTAATGTCAATATCTTGGTTATGATATTATGCCATAATTTAGCAAAATGTTATCACTGGAGTAAACTGAGTGTAATGTACTGGGATTTATATTATTTCTTATAATTGTGTATGAATCTATCATTTGAATAAACACTTCAATTAAAAGAAGTGAAAGTCAGATTTATAACTTGAAGCTTGAAGTTGGTAAATATGGGACAATCAGAAGAAGTTGATTGCAGAATATATAGATTTTATTGATCTAATTTTAGATACTGAAAAACATGAACAGAATAACTTGAGATAGTTTTACATAGAGATTCTATCCGTAAGGGATTCCATAAGGTAATTAGGATATTCATCACTACCCCTAAGCTTTAGTGGAATTCATGCTCTTCCAACAATGTTCTTTGATACCTCTGAAATTTAATGTATTCAATAGTACTTGGAAATTGGTTGATATAATTTTTAATGTCAGTGACTGGCAATTTTTTCAGGTGTTTCTGAAGGGAAAATTCCTGTGTAAATTTAATTTCCTCCAAATATTTTTCATTTGCAAGGAGTAATCTCTCCTTGTATTCAAGTTTTGTGTTCTTCTCCAGAAAACATAATTTTTAATTAAAGTATAAATTATAAGGAAAGCATAGCCTATACTCCAGCTATTTTCCATTTTTGTCCTGAACCGAGTCATGATGTAGTCCTCTGAGATATTACGTTCAATACACTGCCAAGTTTATCCTTTTATAATAATTAAGGTCATTGTAAAGAATGTATAATATAAATCACTCCAAGATATACAAAATATCACCTGTTCAAAGCTATTTTCAGCACATTTTCAAGAGGCTTCCCATAAAGCAACTTTCAAATCTGAATTTTTTGGGTGATGCTTTATAAGATACCTTATCTTCCCTTGTCTCCCTTAGTATGGATTTGAAGAAAGCTCAAAGTGGATAAGATTAAAATATCAACTTGTGCTAACATTCTCATTTTTTCTCCAGAAGATGAATACATAGAAGTGCTCAGACCACAAACAGATCAACTTATGCCTGACTGTGGGAATCCCAGGTGGCACAGTGGCAAAAAAAAGTCTGCCTGCCAATGTGGGAGATGCAAGAGATTCAGGTTCAATCCCTGGGTTGGGAAGATCCCGTGGAGTAGGAGATGACCACCCACTCCAATATTCTTGCCTGCCAATATGGTTTTCACCACTATGTGGAACAATTTTCACTTGGGCTTATTCCTGAGATTCTGGCCCCATTCATCCATCATGTATAGAAACTTATTTAAGGGTTTGAGTCTAACCTGGGGTAGGTCTGTGGTGGCAATAAGGATCCTAAAACCACCTTTACAGCAAGATTAAATTAATGTGTAAGAATGTAATGGAGTTAATTCAGATGTGTGTGTGTGTTAGTTGCTCAGTCATAGGCAGACCAGAAATTACATGCCTAAGAGTCCTTCAGATTAGTAATGGTCTGAGTCAGCAAGAATTCCCGGGGCACTCCCACCTCCAAGAGCCAGTGGAAACCAATAAATTCTCCGAAGCATGTTTGCAACGAGAGGGGCAGGCATGTTGCCAATACAGTCTCTCTGTAGAGATCATCTTGTTATGACATCAACCATAAGAGAACTGTCAGCCCATGAAAGACAAAGCAAATGCAAAGAGATCTTTCAATACATAAAATGCGTAGACCTTGGTTAATATTTTGAAAATACATATGCATATTAGATATTTTGTAGTTGGTGTTAATTTTATAGATTTTGTAAATTCTATTACTATTTGGACTTTTAACAGGCCTTGTTTTACCTTTTAATCTTTCCAAAATATACCCCATAGCCTTTAAACTCTTGAGAGTTAATTAAATTACAATTAAATGGTATCCTCAGCAGCAGAGAACAATTTCATCAGTTAGGAAAGTAAAAGTAGGGCTTTATTTTCAGGGTTTTCGTTATAAAAAGGATATCATTAAAGGAAGGATGATTTTGTGATTCCTAACTGATAAAGTACCCACTCCAGTGTTCTCCAGTGTTCTTGCCTGGAGGATCCCAGGGACGGGGGAGCCTGGTGGGCTGCCATCTATGGGGTCGCACAGAGTCGGACACGACTGAAGCGACTTAGCAGCAGTAGCAGCAGCAACTGATAAAGTGTAAATGGAAAAAAAAAAACTGATCTTGACCAACATCAATATCCAGAATTATTTTCTATAACTTATATTAACACCAAGGAATACTCTTATTGTGTAATGAGGCAGACTGAAACAGTAATGTGGTAGACAGCCAATTGTTAAATAATGAAGAATTTTTGTAACATTGATAACTTGGAATTGGCCATGGTGGGAATATTTAAGTTACGAAAATTAGCAAATTCTACAAACCACCGAGAGCTCCCCTTTCCTCCCCAGAGCGCCAGTTGTTAAATACTTACCAGCATACCACTGGAGTTTATTCATACTGGTAGAGAAAGTGGCTTATTCATTTGTGATTTTGAGGAGGAACTGAGGGAAGTCCTACACATCTTAAAGTAACTTCTTAACTAGTTTGCCATGATAAGCATTGGACCATTGTTAGATAGAGAATTATATCCAGCGAGTCAGTCTGATAGTGAATTACAACCTAGAAAACTATAATAAATTGTTATCTTGTCTTGTACAATTTACAGAACTCTCAACATGGTTGGTGTCATTTGATCTTTACAACCATCCTGGAGAGCGGGTTTCATTACTATTCTCATTTTATAAGTGTGGTAACTGAGGCTCAAATGGATTTAGTATCTTTTTTGAAGGTTACACACCAGTGATGGAACTGATAAACTTACACTATACCTTGTATATCTAACTGTAGAATACCTTCCACCGTGCTGTCTTTCGGGCTTCCCTGGTGGCTCAGTTTAGCCCCAGGGGTTTGCTTTCATCTTGAGTGCTGCTTTAGACCTCTATCTGTCAGTAGCCGTCAGGGAATTAGAAACCACTCTAGGTATTTCAGGGCTTCCCTGGTAGTTCAGATAGTAAAGAATCTGTCTGCAGTATGGGAGACCCAGATTCAATCCTTGGGTTGAGAAGATCCCTTGGAGAAGGGAATGGCAACCCACCCCAATATTCTTGTCAGGAGAATTCCATGAACAGAGGAACCTGGCGGGCTACAGTTCGTGGGGTCCCAAAGAGTTGGACATGACAGGGCAACTAACGCTTTCACCTTCTAGGTATTTCTAGCCTTTATGAAGGCTTTTTTTTTTTTTTTTAATGAAAATTTATAAGGTCTGGAAGATAAAATAAGGAAGGTGATATCTAGAAATCAGTAACTGTAGGAAGTTGCTCTCACTCTCAATCTTGAAGATATTTGGAAAGCTAGCTTTGTTCAACAGTCACTGGAGCAACTCATGTTTTTCTAGTTAATTAGTGGTTTGTACACTTTAGGGTGGGTCAGGTTGGAGAATAGGAAAGGTACTAAAGAGGTCAGGGAGAAGTTATCCTACCAACTTTGTTCTATTGCAGGCAAAAAGATCTACAGTGAGGTTGATTAGAACCAAAGAATGATTTTAGAATTAGCTCAAGGTCTAGAAGTGAGATTAAAGTGGAATTAGTTTCAACACATTTAGATCTGATTTATTTTCCAAAGACAAAGGTGCCCTTGCTTCCTGTCCGAGAATGCATGATATTCTTCAGGATCAGTTTCAAAGTGATCTGGGAGTCTACAGTTTGTATAAAGAAATGTAATTAAAGGTGAAAAAGAGCCATTTACTACACCAGGGATCAACAAAACTTGGTCTAGAAGTCTTTTACAGTTCAACGTGGTTGAATTTATTTGCTCACATGAGGCAATGCAGAGCCAATGCCAGTGAAGAATGGATGGATAAGATACAAAGCAAAAATGCTTCACAACAAAACAACTACTTATTTTTCTGTTGTATATCATATACATAAACATATTTACATATTATATGCATATATATTACATATTATATGCATACATATTATATACACTATGTGACATTTATTGATTATATATTATTGAAAGGCATATGATATTATACACATACACACACATTTAGAATGTAGATAGCTATAAACTCACATTGGCACCCTTTATGATTGCCGACCCCACCCTTGATCTTGTCCAGGCTCAGCCAATGGCCTGGTGGCAGTCTCATGCCACAATAGAGAATCCATAAAACATATAATCTACTTGCAGACAGTAGAGAGACATATGGGAAACTCACATTAGTGAGACCACAATGCAGAGATTGTAAAGGGAGAAATTATGTTTGAGGTAAAAGAGGGTAAGAATTAGCCCTTTGGTGGGACTGGGATGTCAACATCATCAGGCTAGGTCATTTGAAATGCATTTTGTTTTTCAGGAGCTGAAAATTTGTTAACTTACAATAGATTCATTTTACTCACATTTCTTAGGCTTGAGACCTGACAAAGATTTAAGTTGATTCTCGCATTTTTTTACCTTAAACTTCCCGGGCTGTTAGAATCCTTGTTGCTTCATTTACTTTACACGTGGAAACTCTGTATTAGGTAGAGGACAATTTTAGATCTTAATATACTTCTAAGTTTCTGGCTCCCTAACATCTGTTCCCTCATGTTTCTCAACCCAGGGGTTTGATGTCTGTTTAAAGGATAACTGACGTGGCATTCACTAAAAGGAAACGTGATGAAAAAGGTGGCAGTGTTCTCCAGCTCTCCCCACAACGAAATCATATCCCTTTGTTGGAAGGCAGTCTCTCTGAGTGGTATCAAATCACCATAAAAAAAGCTCTGGCTTTTCCCTCAGCATCGACTGGAAAGACAGGGGGGCTTTATTTTCTGATCATTTGACATTTGATAACCTTCATTTAGGGGCTTCCCAAGTAGCACTAACTGGCCCACTAAAGCGGGAGGTGCTGGAGACGTGGGTTTGATCCCTGAGTCAGGAAGATCCCCTGGAGGAGGGCATGGCAGCCCACTTCAGTGTTCTTGGAGAAGAGACTGGCAGGCTACGGTCCACAGGGTAGCAAAGAGTGAAAACATGACGGAAGCAACTTAGCATGCAAGCACAAACCTTCATTTAATATTGATTCATGTATTATTTTGGCTGCATTGGGCCTTAGTAGCAGCATGCAGGATCTTTTGTTTTGGCTCATGGGCTTAGTTGCCCCTTGGCATGTTAGATCTTAGTTCCCTGACTAGGGATCCAACCCGCATCCCCTGCATTGAAAGGTGGACTTTTAACCTCTGGAGCACCGGGGAAGTCCTGACAGCCTTCATTTAGCTTACTGAAAGCTACTGTCTTTGAGAAAGAAAAGTTGTGTGCCATAACACAAACACACCTTGATTATTAAACTATATTCTGACTCTCAACAGCTCTCAGCGCCTTCGTTACTACTCCTCTGCTCCTAGTCATCATGTTGTGTGTGCACTGTTACAATAGCTTCCTTAATGGTTTCCCTTTTAACCTAATTCCTTCAGAGCAGGCAGAGAGACTTTCTTCAGATGTAAATTGGATTATGCCAAGTGAAAAGTGAAAGTGTTAGTTGCTCAGTCGTGTCCAACTCTTTGCCACCCAATGGATACTGGAGAGGGTAGCCATTCTCTTCTCCAGGGGATCTTCCTAACCCAGGGATCGAGCTCAGGTCTCCTGCATTGGAGACAGATTCATTATCATCTGAGCCACCCAGGAAGCCTGAATTATGCCAAGCTCCTTGATAAATCCCCCAGTGGCTTTCCTTTACATTTCTCATTTGTAAAAATGGATTTAACAAAAATGCCTACTCACCGAGGTTCTGAAAATTAAATAAGTATGTGGTATATAGTAGGTACTCAATAAATGTTCAGTAGTATCATTGCTAATATTATTACGTTTGTTCAATATGTAATGAGTTGATAGTGATTTGCTACTTAAAACATTTTTTGAATTACTTGTGATGTTTCAGTTGATAATTTTTTGGAAGAATTATTAACCATTGCTAAATAAATTAGTCCCAGCTACTACACATTTTGGAATGCTGTATACACAGAATGCATATGTGGAAAGCAGCTTCATATGCAAATGACTGCCTGATCCTGCTTATTTGTTTGGGTTTGTATTTGAAGATGGTGCTTTCCAGGTGGCTCTAATAGTAAAGAACCTGCCTGCCAATGCAAGAGAGGTAAGAGACTTGGGTTTAATCCCTGGGTCGGGAAGATGCCCTGGAGAAGGAAATGGTAACCCATTCCAGTGTTCTTGCCTGGAGAATCCCATGGACCAGAGGAGCCTGGCGGGCTATAGACCACAGGGTCGTAAAGAGTTGGACATGACTGAAGAGACTCATCATGCACACATATACTATTTTTTCTCTTGTAAAACACTTTAAGAGCACATTACGCATCATTTACAGTCATCTGAGTCTTCTTGTACCTCAGTTTCATCTGCTCCAGAAGATGAATACATTTCTCTTCCAGGTGCCCCTCAGGAAACCCTAGTGTGAAATTCAGGAGAGCCACATTCAGGTCAGAATGACCCAGTCTTGCCAGGAAAATCCTATGGACGGAGGATCCTGGCAGGCTACAGTCCAAAGGGTTGCAGAATCGGACACAACTGAAGCAATTTAGCGTGTGCGTGCACGCACACGCGCACACACACACACACACCAAATATACTCTCCAAATTTTGGAAAAAACTAACAATTTTCATGGAATGTGCAAAATAAATAAACAGGCAGTATCATAATTCTTTTTCACATATTTTCAATATTCTGTTTCATTATCCAAGGAACCAAGGCAGTTTACAAAAATACTCACAGTATAACAAGATAAAAATAAAAGGGAGATAACATATGATAACATACACAATATAAGATTATTCCAGAGCTGGTTCACCAACATGCTTGTCAAAAGGTACATGGACTGCATAGAAATAGGTTAAAAAGTTGGTTCTAGACTTCCTAGAAATCAGTGCTGGAAGCAAATATAAGAGTTAAATGATTTATGACATCTGTAAGATGAAAACAAACGTCTGTCTAATCAAGGCTATGGTTTTTCCAGTTGTCATGTATGGATGTGAGAGTTGGACTGTGAAGAAGGCTGAGCACCTAAGAATTAATGCTTTTGAACTGCGGTGTTGGAGAGGACTCTTGAGAGTCCCTTGGACTGCAGGGAGATCCAACCAGTCCATTCTGAAGGAGATCAGCCCTGGGATTTCTTTGGAAGGAATGATGCTAAAGCTGAAACTCCAGTACTTTGGCCACCTCATGCGAAGAGTTGACTCATTGGAAAAGACTCTGATGCTGGGAGGGATTGGGGGCAAGAGGAGAAGGGGACCACAGAGAATGAGATGGCTGGATGGCATCACTGACTCGATGGACGTGTGTCTCAGTGAACTCCAGGAGTTGGTGATGGACAGGGAGGCCTGGGGTGCTGCGATTCATGGGGTGGCAAAGAGTTGGACAGGACTGAGCGACTGATCTGATCTGATCTGATCTGAAGATGAAAACAAACCAGCTCTCTAAAAGAAGTATGGCTTTTCCTGGTATTGTAACATAAAAGGAATTTGTTTCTTCGGCCCTCTTATAAATGAAATCATGCTGCTGCTAAGTCGCTTCAGTCGCATCCGACTCTGTGCAACCCCACAGATGGCAGCCCACCAGGCTCCCCCATCCCTGGGATTCTCCAGGCAAGAACACTAGAGTGTGTTGCCATTTCCTTCTCCAATGCATGAAAGTGAAAAGTGAAAGTGAAGTCGCTCAGTCGTGTCTGATTCCTAGCGACCCCATGGACTGCAGCCCACCAGGCTCCTCCACCCATGGGATTTTCTAGGCAAGAGTACTGGAGTGGGTTGCCATTGCCTTCTCCGAAATGAAATCATATGGTATAGTTAATATCATCCTTAAAATATTCTGATAGTAACTACTCTAATGAGTTTCATAAGGCTGTTTCTTATAATATCCCTCAATATCAAAACAGAAAGAAGAGTTTGGTAATTAAAACAAGTCTATGAAGGTGTTTTTGAGGGGGCAGTGGAAGAGACACAAAATAGTATGGGCCAGATACATCTGACTAAATCCAGTGATAAATTTGAGGGTATCTGTAGAAATTGAACTGTATATTTTTTAGAAAAGCCTCCAAAAAGTATTTTTTAAGATGAATTTTTGGTGTCATGCAAACAAGCAGCTTAAAGTTGTAGTATTAAACGTATGTCTCTCTTGTTAATTAATGGCAGACATATTAATTAGATGGACATCCTCTTATCAAAGCTAAGGCTAATCAGTACATGTTAGAACAAACACTAATTTCAAACAATGTAACTTCCTAGTGAATTCCCAAGGATCAGTTCAGTTCAGTTCAGTCGCTCAGTCGTCTCCGACTCTTTGCGATCCCATGAATCGCAGCATGCCAGGCCTCCCTGTCCATCACCAACACCCGGAGTTCACCCAAACTCATGTCCATTGAGTCGGTGATGCCATCCAGCCATCTCATCCTCTGTCGTCCCCTTCTCCTCCTGCCCTCAATCCCTCCCAGCATCAGAGTCTTTTCCAATGAGTCAACTCTTCACATGAGGTGGCCAAAGTACTGGAGTTTCAGCTTCTGCATCAGTCCTTCCAATGAACACCCAGGACTGATCTCCTTTAGAATGGACTGGCTGAATCTCCTTGGAGTCCAAGGGACTCTCAAGAGTCTTCTCCAACACCACAGTTCAAAAGCATCAATTCGTCAGCGCTCAGCCTTCTTCACAGTCCAACTCTCACATCCATACATGACCACTGGAAAAACCATAGCCTTGACTAGACAGACCTTTGTTAGCAGAGTAATGTCTCTGCTTTTCAATATACTATTGAGGTTGGTCATAACTTTCCTTCCAAGGAGTAAGCGTCTTTTAATTTCATGGCTGCAGTCACCATCTGCAGTGATTTTGGAGCCCAAAAAGATGAAGTCTGACACTTTTCCCACTGTTTCCCCATCTATTACCCATGAGTGATGGGACCAGATGCCATGATCTTCGTTTTCTGAATGTTGAGCTTTAAGCCAACTTTTTCACTCCCCTCTTTCACTTTCATCAAGAGGCTTTTTAGTTCCTCTTCACTTTCTGCCATAAGGATGGTGTCATTAGCATATCTGAGGTTATTGATATTTCTCCTGGCAATCTTAATTCCAGCTTGTGCTTCTTCCAGCCCAGCGTTTCTTATGATGTACTCTGCATATAAGCTGAATAAGCAGGGTGACAATATACACCCTTGATGTACTCCTTTTCCTATGTGGAATCAGTCTGTTGTTCCATGTCCAGTTCTAACTGTTGCTTCCTAACCTGCATATAGGTTTCTCAAGAGGCAGGTCAGGTGGTCTGGTATTCCCATCTTTTTCAGAATTTTCCACAGTTTATTGTGATCCACACAGTCAAAGGCTTTGGCATAGTCAATAAAGCAGAAATAGATGTTTTTCTGGAACTCTCTTGCTTTTTAGATGATCCAGCAGATGTTGGCAATTTAATCTCTGATTCCTCTGCCTTTTTTACAACCAGCTTCAACATCTGGAAGCTCACGGTTCATGTGTTGCTGAAGCCTGGCTTGGAGAATTTTGAGCATTACTTCACTAGTGTGTGAGATGAGTGCAATTGTGTGGTAGTTTGAGCATTCTTTGGCATTGCCTTTCTTTGGGATTGGAATGAAAACTCACCTTTTCCAGTGCTGTGGCTACTGCTGAGTTTTCCAAATTTGCTGGCACATTGAGTGCAGCACTTTCACAGCATCATCTTCCAGGATTTGAATAGCTCAACTGGAATTCCATCACCTCCACTAGCTTTGTTCATAGTGATGCTTTCTAAGGCCCACTTGACTTCACATTCCAGGATGTCTGGCTCTAGGTGAGTGATCATACCATCATACCATATCTTGGTCGTGAAGATCTTTTTTGTACAGTTCTTCTGTGTATTCTTGCCACCTCTTCTTAATATTCTGCTTCTGTTAGGCCCATACCATTTCTGTCCTTTATCGAGCCCATCTTTGCATGAAATATTCCCTTGGTACTATCTCTAATTTTCCTGAAGAGATCTCTAATCTTTCCCATTCTGTTGTTTTCCTCTTTTTCTTATCCTCTATTTCTTGATTTACTCTATTTATTTCCTCTATTGATCGCTGAGGAAGGCTTTCTTATCTCTCCTTGCTATTCTTTGAAACTCTGCATTCAGATGCTTATATCTTTCCTTTTCTCCTTTGCTTTTCACTTCTCTTCTTTTCACAGCTATTTGTAAGGCCTCCCCAGACAGCCATTTTGCTTTTTTGTGTTTCTTTGCCATGGGGATGGTCTTTATCCCTGTCTCCTGTACAATGTCATGAACCTCCGTCCATAGTTCATCAGGCAGTCTGTATATCAGATCTAGGCCCTTAAATCTATTTCTCACTTCCACTGTATAATCATAAGGAATTTGATTTAGGTCATACCTGAATGGTCTAGTGGTTTTCACTACTTTCTTCAATTTAAGTCTGAATTTGGCAATAAGGAGTTCATGATCTGAGTCACAGTCAGCTCTCGGTCTTGTTTTTGCTGACTGTATAGAGCTTCTCCATCTTTGGCTGCATAGAATATAATCAATCTGATTTCGGTGTTGACCATCTGGTGATATCAATGTGTAGAGTCTTCTCTTGTGTTGTTGGAAGAGGGTGCGTTCTCTTGACAAAACTCTATTAGCCTTTGCCGTGCTTCATTCCGTATTCCAAGGCCAAATTTGCCTGTTACTCCAGGTGTTTCTTGACTTCCTACTTTTGCATTCCAGTCCCCTATAATGAAAAGGGCATCTTTTTTGGGTGTTAGTTCTAGAAGGTCTTGTAGGTCTTCATAGAACCATTCAACTTCAGCTTATTCAGTGTTACTGGTTGAGGCATAGACTTGGATTATTGTGATATTGAATGGTTTGCCTTGGAAACGAACAGAGATCATTCTGTCGTTTCTGAGACTGCATCCAAGTACTGCATTTCGGACTCTTTTGTTGACCATGATGGCTATTCCATTTCTTTTAAGGGATTTCTGCCCACAGTAGTAGATATAATGGTCATCTGAGTTAAATTCGCCCATTCCAGTCCAGTTGAAAAGAATGCCTGGGATATATCATTGTTAACAGTTAACAGTTGCAAAATGTTTACTAAAAGTAATTATTAATAACTATTTGTGTACTTACATGGCTGAAAAGACCAGCATATATAAGAAAGCCAATTGTACACAAGTAAATATTAGTTTTTTTGGTTTAAAAATCCTCTCATTCATTGGGACTTGACATTTGGAATAAGAATGGATTAAGAAGTATTTAACTACAGACCATAGTCATTCTCTGACTGGTGCTGTGTCTGTGAGTGTTAAAATCCACAAAGCTGTGCTTAGAAATAGGTCTTGATTTTCTCTCAGCCCTTTTCTATTCATCCTTCATATGTATGGAGTTGGTTTAGTTCAGCTTGATATAAGTCACTAATTTAGGATCCCGCTTTCCCTACTTGCTTTCTCCCTTCCTTTTTTCTTTCCTCCTTTCCTCCTTCTTTCTTTCTTTGCCTAGACATGTTCAATCTGGAGCAGCAGCAGTTGGACAATTTGTGCCGGGATCTCCTTGTTTACTTCTTGTTACATCATGAAAAGCGGCATAAATTCATGGACTTTAGAGTCAGACATATGTATTGAAATTTTAGCTCCACCATTCACTAGTTGAGTGATCAAAACATTGCCTAGACTGTCTTCTCTTCGAGTCTGACTTTTCTCATCTATGAAAAGGAGAAAGTGATACTTACCTACAATAAAAGAGATGGTTACTAGAAAGTGCCTGACTCTCTTTGTTCAGGCACTCAGTAGTTGTTAGTTGCACTCTCTCCCATTCATTATTATGCTTCCCTTGTAGCTCAGTTGGTAACGAATCTGCCTACCATACAGGAGACCTGGGTTCAATTCCTTGGTCAGGAAGATCCCCTGGAGAAGGAAATGGCAACCCACTCCAGTATTCTTGCCTGGAGAATCCTATGGACAGAGGAGGCTGGCAGGCTCTAGTCCATGGGGTCGCAAGAGTCGGACATGACTTAGCAACTAAACCACCAAAGCTTATAGGCAATATTGATAAAATTATACTAAAAGTGACATTTATAAGTGGATCCTTATCTCAGCAACTGGGGTTAGGCTTTACTTCTGTAAAAAGAACTCAGATCCTTCTATTTGACTTAGTACCTCTGGCAGGCAGAATAATCGTCCTCCCAAATATGTCCACATCCTAATCCCCAGAACCAATAAATGTATTATCTCACACAGCAAAAGGGGCTTCACATTAAGTGAAGGATTATGAGACAGGGATTATCCTGGATTATCCCAGAGAACTCAGTGCAATCACTGGAGTTCTTATAAGTGAGAGAGGAAGGCAGGAGAGAATCTGAGGAGTTGTGAAGATGGAAGGAGAATTTAGTGTTACGTGATGCTGGCTTTAAAGGTGGAAAGCAGCCAAGAGACAGGGAATACAGGAAGCCTCTGGAATCTGGAAAACACAAGGAAAGGAATTTGCCCCTAAACACTCCACAGTCTTGCCAATGACGAGATTTCAGCTCAAAGATAACAATTTTGGATTTCTAACACCCAGACCTGTAAGATAGTAAATGTGTTGTTTTAAACCACTAAGTTTGTGGTAGTTTGTTACACAGCAGTAGGAAACTAATATTGGCTATTCTCTGCTTGTCTTGCTTCCAAAGGCTCTGTTACTTGTAAAGTGTGCAGGCTAAAGGAACTCACTGCAACTCAATTGGGCTCATTTGAAGACTTTTCAGTGGATGGAGTTAAGAAATATTTATACAAAATTCCTCGCACTTCATGATGATATCTCTCATCCAAATTCAGGATTATTGGCTGTTTAGGTGGTCTCTTTTTTCATCTGTATCAATATCAGAGATGGTAGAATAAGATTCATAATTACTCATTTTGCTTTATCCCACATTACACATATAACAGTCTCAGAAAAACAGCAAGACTATTACCAACAACATGGTTACTGGAAAGTTAAAAAAGAAGAAAAGAAACCTTTTTGCATTTTTTTGTTCTTAGGATAAAATCTATGAAGGATGTATAGTTAGATTACTTTATTTTAAAATCACTTGGGATTACAAGCTTTAAAAAAAATCAGTTTATATGTACAGGATGAAAATCATCATTCTTTTCCTCTGTTTACCAATCATGACCCCAAAATCTACCAGATAATTATTTTCATTTCTTTGGATAATGTTTTAGTCTACTGAGTTTATTAATAATTAGCCTTTATTATAACAATTGTATGTAATTGGGTTTTTCTGATATTTGGAAATGAATTCTAAAGCCAGATTCTATTTTCTGTTTTGAAATTTTGGTCATGACTTTGTTTTCTTTTCAACACCACTGATAGATTTCTAGTGAGATGTCAAGGTCTGGTTTAAAGGCATGATGGAGGAAGCTGAGGACTGTAGCTTTGGTTTGGAGTACAAACACTCCACAACTAGATTCTCTTTAGTATTCCAAAACTAGGATTAAGTTGATTAGATAGCTTCCAAAAACAAGGGATGAGGTTTCGTAGGTGGTTCAGTGGTAAAATAATCTGCCTATGAATGCCGGAAATGTAGGAGATGCTGGTTCAATCCCTAGGTTGGGAAGATCCCCTGGAGAAGGAAATGACAACCCACTCCAGTATTCTTGCTTAGAAAATTCCATGGACAGAGGAACCTAGCAGGCTACCATGGGGTCACAAAGAGTCAGACATGACCAAGAGACTGAGCATATGCACACACACATGAAAACAAGGGATATCTCATCACTAAGGACTCTAATAGCTATAGTAATTTTATACTACAGAATCTATTCCATTGTGAAGAGACCACATTAATGTCTCTTTGCTCATATGAGTCCAGAACAGAAGAGTAGAGGTAAAATATGGAAAGGCAATAAGATACAAGATGACTCTGGCTTTCACTGTCCTAAGTATAAACTGACAAGCACACACTAATATATATCAGACTAATATGGCTAGAAAGCAGCAAGTATTGACATTTGGTTGAAGTTTTTTCTTAGTTAATATCAAGTCACCCAAGCTGACAGAACACAAAGCATTAAGTCACAGTCCAAAGGGTTAGGTCTGCAATTGGCAGAGTTTCAGCCAGAAGCTTAGGTAGAGCTGCCTGGTGACTGGAGCAGCTGCTCTGAAATACAAAGCTCTGGCAGGGTGTGGCCAGTTTTGCCAATTAGAATACAAACCTGAAGCCAGGGAGCCTCACAACAACAGTGAGATAGTCAAGAGATTATATTAGAGCTAGGCCAAAGAAGTGAAATCAGGACTGAACTACAGTTCAGAATTCAAGTATTCTCATGGACACAGAGCCAAGCCACACAAGAAAGAATATAAATAGGAGAGACAGTGGTGAGCTGAACCAAAAGACAGGAATGAATGCCTAGTAGTCAGGATTCTTCAGTTGCAAACAAAGGAAACATTCTGGTAAAGCATGCGAAACAGAATTGAATGAAAAGCATTGCCAGCCAAGTGGGGAGGGGGTTTGGTTGTCGTGGGTGGTAAGGATGGTCTGACAGAATTAACAGGAAGTGGATAGCAGGAGGGCCAGGTTTGGGTAGGATCTAAAATGCTCCAAAGGCTGGGAAGTAGGATCATAACCACTGTTTGAGAGCATAGATCACAGCCCTAACCCTAACCCTAACCTTAACTGTATGGCCAGCGTGCTGCATTTAGATGGAGTTTGATTGCAATTGTTTTTAGAGTCCTTGTCTCTCTGCCGAAGATTTAAACAGGGCATCCATTGGCATTGTTTGGGCAATGGGTTCTCCTATTACTCTTCCCCTACCTGATAACACACCTACAGGGAGCCAGAGCCCCAGGTCAAAGAATACCGTGAGATGGAGAAAAGTTATCAAAAGGAAATCTGGGTGCCATTGTTGTTGTTCAGTCACTAAGTTGTGTCTAATTCTTTGCCCCGCCCCCCAACATGAACTGCATCATGCCAGGCTTCCCTGTCCTTCACTATGAACAACAATGGCACCCACAACAGGAAAGGGTAAGCAGATGCTGGACAGCTAATATACCATGAATGTCCAAGTATATATGGTAAAATCAAGAAAAATAGGGCCTGGAGCAGATTTAAATAATGATTTGCTCTGGACCACAAATTCAGTTACATGATTCTTGGGCCTTAAAGCTATAAAACAACTTGAGGTCTGATATTTTCAACAACTGATTATCATTAATGTTGACCTAGAAAATGCAGTTTCCTAAGGGTCACATGGTGACTAGCAATGACCATGAATTTAGTGCTTTCTTCATGCTAGATACTGTGGTAAGTTGATATATCATTGCATTTAATCTTCCTGATATCTTTATGATGCAGATATTACAGATTCATTTTACAGGTGAGCCAACTGGGGTTTCTGACAACTTAAATTGTTCAAGGAAGAAAAATGGAAATTGAAAAGTAGTATAATTCAAATTGTAGAAGAGTTAGAATGAGGGCTAAAGGAAAGTGAGGTTCTAACTAAGGTATCCTCCCACGTCAGTTTTAACTTTTGTTGACCTTGAGATCTTGTTCAGTCAGATATGGTATCAGCAGCATAATAGGAACAGGTGGGAGGATGAAACTATGTAGAGAATTCAGCAGTACTACTCGGTGAAGAGAAGGATGAAGCGAAGATCAGGTGCAGCCAAACATGACAGAGACTCAAGAAACATAATTAGACACAGATTCTGACCCCACTCAAGGTAGTCCTTTGTTCACTGTCCAAAGGGCACATGAAGTTCAGACATGGCTTAGATGAGCTTTGGAAACAATGTAGTGCTACGCAGGAGAAGGATACAGTAATCCAGTAAGCCCAGTCAGGAGGTGATATTTAAAGAAGTTGAGTCGTTGGAGCCTCAGAGCGGGACCATAGCCAGTGACCTAGGGTCTAGCCTGAACTTGGTTTAGGGAACAATTTTCCACACCAAGTTTATACTTTTTCTCTATTGGATGGGACTCTGGGACAGGGTACGTTTTTTATTATAAAGGGAAACCAAAGGAGAAGTCCAGGACTAGAGACTGGGAACCATTATAGGGGTAACAGAGAGAGAAGTGGCACAGTTGGAAGGCTGCTCTCTAATGCAGAGCTCCTCCTTGGCATTCTGCATCTTCAGCTGGAGGACTGCATGATTCCTGTGGGTGGGGCCGATGAGACACTCAGTCTTGGTCACATTTGGCCCATGAGCTGGGATGGGCTCTTGAGGAAGATACTGGGGAATATAACATGGAAGGGGGCTTCCCTGGTGGCTCAGACAGTAAAGAATCTGCTTGTAATGCAAGAGACCTGGGTTCAATCCCTGTATTGGGAAGATCCCCTGGGGAGGGGAATGGCAACTCACTCCAGAATTCTTGCCTGGAAAATTCCATGGACAGAGGAGCCTGGCAGGCTACAGTTTATGGGGTCACAAAGAGTCGGACATGACTGAAGTGATTATCACTTTCTACAAACATAACCATGGAAAACAAAAGGAGACCAGGGTGAGGAAAATGGAATGGGGATCAATGATTATGGTCATCTTTAAACTTTGGCTTCATATGTGATCCAGAATTCAAACTGCTATTGAGAATATTACAAAAAAACACACAAACAAACATAGCTTTAGTTAATTCTTCCATTTATCACAAAACAGCTTTCTTTGAATAGCCAAACTTGTTTAAAAGCTGCCAAAATTCAGGTCTGTTAATGGAAAAAACAAAAATTAAATTGCCTGCCTAGGGATTTAACTGCTCTTTTTAGCAAGATACTTTTAACACTTTTCAGGGTGTTTGTAGCTCTCCTCTGTAGAGAAGAGCTCCTCTCTTTTTTTACTGAAGTTCTTTCTCTTACAAATGCATTCTTTCCTCTGTGAGGTTTTAATGTTATGTTGTTTACAAATTGTTTTTTCTTACTTACATCCTGTCTAACCTTTAGATTCTCTTTCACTTATAGATGATACACTATATATAGAAAGTATTCCTTTCAAGAGTGCTACAGACTGAATTGTGAGCCCCCCGCCCTCCCCACCCAAATTCATATGTTGACACCCTGTGCGTGTTTGCATGCAGAGTTGATTCAGTCATGTCCAACTCCTTGTGATCCCGTGACTGTAGCCCACCAGGCTCCTCTGTCCATAGGATTTTCTAGGCAAGCACACTTGGGCTTCCCTGGTGGCTCAAACAGTAAAGCATCTGCCTGCAATGCAAGAGACCTGGATTCGATCCCTGTGTCAGGAAGATCCCCTGGAGAACGGAATGTTGACACCCTAACCCCTAATGTGGTAGCATTTCTAGTTGAGACCTTTTGTATGTAATTAGGTTTATATGAGGTCATGAGGGTGGGTCTCTCATGATGGGATTGGTGCCCCTTTAAAAAGAGGAAGAGTGACAGATTGCACGCATCGAGAAAACGTCATATGCGTACATGATGATGTACATGTACATGCGTACATGATGTACATATGCGTACATGATGCGTACATGATGACAGATTGCATGCATCGAGAAAAGGTCATATGCGTACATGATGACATCATCATGTACATCAGATGGCAGTTAGCCATCAGAAAGCCAGGAAGAAAGCCCACGAATCAACCATACTAGCACCCTGGTGGCTAGACTTCTAGCTTTCAGAACTGTGAGAAAAATTTCTGTTGTTTAAGCCACTCAGTCTATGATATTTTTATGTCAGCCTGAGCTAAGACAAGGAATCTGAAAGATGTGATTATAAAATACAATACTGAAGATTATGACCATAAAATACAATAAAACCTCTCAGAAAAGTTGATTCTTACATTTTCATTTTTGCCAACTACAGAATACTTAAAATAATTTTCTTGGGCTGTGTAAACCGGTGCCTTGACCCTTTCTGACTTTACTCGTGTAACAATCTAAACGAAAGGTTGCTAAGTGACAGCTTTCCCCAAACCTGACCTAGCTGCTGTCTGTGACTGGTTTTCTCCCAGAATCCTTCCCTTGCTGCCCCTACTTCAGGCTTGACTGGGGAAGAGGTTATTTTTCTATTCTGAGTAGAAGATGCATCTTTGCTCCCAGGCTCTGGCTATTGCTAGTGTCTCATTTTGCATTCTTCCTGCTTCTGCTTGACCATATTTTAATGTTTCTTTTCCTCTTTTTTTTTTAATTTTTAAGAAAATAAATGTTTTTTGAGGCCACATACCTTACATTTTTTTCTCCTTCTAGTTTTATTGATATATAATTGATGTAGAGCATAAGATTAAGGAGTACAACACAATAATTTGGCTCATATATACATCAGGAAATAATCACCACACTAAGTTTAGTGAATATCCATCATCTCATGTAGATACAAAATAAAAGAAAAAAATTCTCCCTTTAGATGAGAACTCTTAGGATTTACTCTTTTTACAACTTTCATATACAACATACAGAAGTATTACTTATATTAATTATGCTGTACATTTAGCAGTTATTTATCACATAACTTCCAATAATAAGACTATTTAGTTTTTCATGTTTTAAAATTATATTTATTTATCAATGGCTGTGCTGGGTCTTGGAGAAGGAAATGGCAACCCACTCCAGTGTTCTTGCCTGGAGAATCCCAGGGACAGGGGAGCCTGGTGGGCTGCAGTCTATGGGGTCGCACAGAGTCAGACACGACTGAAGCGACTTAGCGGCAGCGGTGCTGGGTCTGCGTTGCCGTGTGCAGGCTTTCTCTAGCTGTGACGAGCAGGGGCTATTCTCTTGTTATGCAAGGGCTTCTCATCGCAGTGGCTTCTATGGTAGAGAACAGACTCTAGGGCACACCCGTTATAGCAGTTGAAGTTTGTGAGTTTCAGCAGTTGTGGTACATGGGCTTAGCTGTCCCATGGCATGGAACTTAGCCAGGGATCAAACCCCTGTCCCCTTCATTGGCAGGTGGATTCTTAACCACTGGACCACCAGGGAAGTTCCATTTATTTTTTCTTAATTACATCTGTCCTCCACATAAATGAATGTTTCCTCTATTTTTATTTTGAAAAGTTCTGGTAAAGGTTTTAATCTCATTTTGTAGTTTATATTTAACAGTTTATCACTTGTACATCTTGGGCAAATCAGTTTATCTTTTGAGACCATCCTTCTTCTTTCCCAAGAGGGAAAAAACTAATATCTGCTATACTACTTCATAAGCTGTTGTCAGAATCAACAGAAAGAATCATATACATCAGAGTTTGTGCAAACATTGCTTGTTACATTGTTAGTTGGAAAATAGCTCTCTGTATTTAACTCAGCCAGGTTGGCCACATAGTTGATGAGTGAGTGAGTGAGTCAAAGTCGCTCAGTTGTGTCCGACTCTTTTCAACCTCAAGGATATACAGTCCATGGTATTCTCCAGGCCAGAATACTGGAGTGGGTAGCCTTTCCCTTCTCCAGGGGATCTTCCCAACCCAAGGATCAAACCCAGGTCTCCTGCACTGCAGGTGGATTCTTTACCAGCTGAGCTACCAGGGAAGCCTTACACAGTTGATACACTACACCAAAGTAGAGTGTAGATTAATTAGTCTTTGGTGCTTATTTATATTTTTAGGGCATTTCTTGACCAATATGTGCAAAACAAGTTTGGCTTGGGAGAATATTTTAATAGTATGTATGAGGGGCAGAGGAGAAAATGATTATAACACAGATCTATATGTGTTATAATTATATGCTTATAATCTTTAATGATATCCTGGAAACTTGTATTTATTAAATTTATCTTTTGACAAATGCTTTTTTTTTTATCATGTCCTACAAGTTTTTTGCTTGAGAGAAAAAAAAGTAGGTAATTTTGTGGAAAGTAAGGCTGGCCATTTTTTTCTGAGATTTTAACTGAGACAAAAAAGGAAATGGAATAGCTTTCCGGCTTTTAAAACCCTGATTGACGGCCTTATTCCTAAACTCTCTCCATTCTGGTTGTATGTGTGTGTCTGTGTGTGTAAATTGGCATGGTTAGGTAACACAGTGAGTGTGAAAAGAGGTGAAAGAGATACAGTAACAGAAATAAAGACTCAAAAGATGTAAAGGAGATATTGGAATATTTATACTATTAAAGGCACCCAGAAATTTTGCTTTCTTGTTCCTTCCCAAATTCCCACTTGATAAATTGTTCTTTCCTAAGGAATTCATGATAGTCTTAGACCGAAGTCATTTTGAAGTAACCTCCAGCCTTGTTCTAAATCTGCTTTTATCCTGTTTTTCATAATAATAACAGTTGTTGCATGCCCAAATGATGGGATGAACATTTGCTTATATCTATAGAGACATAAGGGCTCAGCAGTAGAGTCTACATACAATGCAAGAGACTGCCTACAATGCAGGAGAGGTAGGTTCGATCCCTGGGTCAGGAAGATCCCCTGGAAAAGGAAATGGCAACCCACTCCACTATTCTTGCCTGGGAAATCCCACGGACAGAGGAGCCTGGCAGGTGACATTCCATGTGGTCACAAGAGTCGGATCATCACCACCATAGAGATATAAATTCAACAAAATAAAGTTCTGGGTGATAAAAAATGTGACACTGCTTTGGGAAACATGAAAAATATTAATAATAATATAAACACCTAATGAGTAGCAGACGCTAGGAAACATGTGGTGAAATTAACTATAGATAACATAGCAGATAAAAATTATGATCTGTCTGCTTATGCTGAGACATCATGCTACAGAACAAAGAGTTTTGGTTACTGCTACTGCTGCGTCACTTCAGTCGTGTCCGACTCTGTGTGACCCCATAGACAGCAGCCCACCAGGCTCCCCCGTCCCTGGGATTCTCCAGGCAAGAACACTGGAGTGGGTTGCCATTTCCTTCTCCAATGCATGAAAGGGAAAAGTGAAAGTGAAAGTGAAGTCGAGTCCGACTCTTCGCGACCCCATGGACTGCAGCCTACCAGGCTCTCCGTCCATGGGATTTTCCAGGCAAGAGTACTGGAGTGGGATGCCATTGCCTTCTCAGAGTTTTGGTTAAGATGCCTATAATTTGATTACTCTCTCTTTAATATAAGTTATTTTTGTATTTCCAATTTTTTCTTAGAAGTTAATAGAACTGTAAGAAAACATTATTGACTTCTTACTTAGGTTACCAGCCAATTTTAATCAATGGGAGCTTCCAGGTCAAATTTTAACAAAAACAGTCTTTACTGAAGTGTTTAAAAACATAAACATTTATTCCAATCCAGATATAATTTAAAAATGTGACTTGATCTAATTAAATACTTGTATTTCTTAAACATTTATCAGACTTTGATGTAGAGGTGTTCTTGATCTAAACTGAGGTTTTTGAGGTGCAGAGTATAAAATGGTTTGTTGATCGCTGATGACAATATTTACAGTTCCCGAAATGCAGACATTTCTTCTCCATTTAGTGAGATATGCTTAATTCTGTTTTTTGTCCAGTATCTGGTCCTGGAATATATCAGAACTGTGGAGATGTGTTATTTTAGGCATATTATTCCCAAGCCCGAGCATGTACAAACTGTAGCTGCTTTTGAGTCTCTAAAAGAATGATGGTAGTGTGGTAAACACAGAAGCAGTCCTTACTACCCCTGTTCCTCTATGACAGGTGATACCAGTCACTTCATAGCCTCCAGTCTGGGAAAGCATGAGAGTAAAGAGGTGAAAAAGAGGTACTGTTGTACTACAAAAACAAAAATGGCATCTTTCCATACTAACTACCCCTCTGAACGTTACACATTGACTCTATCAGCAGCCTGCTAAAGCAGAAAGGGAAATGAGATAAATTCTCAATCATTTTAAAGTGCTTTTGTTTCATTGAAGCCTTTCAAGTATTTTGTGTGGTATGTGTGTGTGTGAGACAGAAACTGACTCAAGGCTTCCTTGATGTAGCAAGTACACTGAAAATATAAAAATAAGTTTGACTTTTCTTCATGCACACCTTTATGTCTGACTTTTGAAAGGACTTTAGACAGTTTCCAAGAAATGATAGTTTCAGAGTCCTCTACAGTGCCTTCGTGGTGGATTGATTTCCACAGAGGTCTCCTATAGTAACGTATTTTCATCCCAGATAATCAACCGAAAGAAAAAGAATGTAATCTGCCTTCCCTGTTTGGGCAGAGTGGACTGGATGGAGAACAGAGTTAGAATCGGTTTCAATTTGATGAGTTGAGTGATGTTTGGTTTCTAGGAACTTAAGGAGCTTGGCTAGATAGATAATATTACATAGATAACAGTAATTATAATAGTTACCACACTATATAGTTGAGAGGATTACTTGAGCTCACAAATGACTTCTCTATAGAGAGCAAATGGAATGCAAACGTGAGCCACAATGTATATTTCTAAGCGTCTGAATCCTTGATATAGCACTGGAGTTACAAAAAAGTGGGGGAAAACGTCAATCCAGTGATGTCATTCCCTGAGCCCAGGCTTTCAAATTCTTTGGCACCTGGAGGGGTGTGCTCCTCACACCCAGCAAAGCCTCGGCAACCTGACTTGGCACAATGGCGCCCTTAGGCTCTCTGCTCATTCAAGCAGAGGGGGACTTTTCATTCCTTCTCTAAACCATGAGCGATTTTCTCCCAGTTCTCGTCACAGACCTACCCAAGCCTCTTCTCCCAAGGCCTCACCCAGAGAAACAGACGCGTAACCACAATTACTCCACGATCTCTACACGCACCACGGCTGCGGAGGTAGGGAGGGGGGGCGTGGCTTGACTTTTATAAGCCTTTCCAGCCAATGAACAATCTGCTTTTCTTCCGGTCGTCAAGCCGACCAATCTGAGCAAGTCGGTGTAACCTTCGGCTGTACTCGGCTCTTTTCGCTGATGCGGGCAGCTCAAGGGGCGGCCGCCGCTGGAGAGACGCTTCCCTTTTTTATTTTTTTTTTCCCCAAGCGTTCACTTCCGGGTCCGGCGCCGATCCGGATGCCCGAGGCAGAAGGATGTTTGACCTCCGGATAAGCGAGGAGGCGCCGCTGTGCATTCATTGCCGGCTGCATCGGTGGCGACAGCAGCGGCCCGGGCGGCGACTCTCCGGCCACAGGCGGCGGTAGGACGCACCGGCAGTAGTGAGGAGACCGAGTCCGAGCCGAGTTGCGTTACCTCCCTCGCTCGTTCCTTCCCCCTCTACCTCGCTCGCTCCCTCCCTGCGTGGCTCGCTTTCCTCCTCCGGCCGCCGGCGGGTGCAATGTGCCGCCGCCGCTGCCCCCGCCGCCACTGACTGACGGACCGGGGGGCGCCGCCCGCGCCCGGGACCGACCCGCCGCTGGCGGCCGCGCCTCTGAGGTAAAGCCCCCTCTGCGTTGGCGCCTGGCTGGGCGGCCCCGGCCCGCCGGCAGCCTCGGCGCGGCCGCGGCGCCCTCCTGCCCGGGTGGGGCTGGGCGGGCTGGGGTCCGGGGCTGAGTGGGGTGGGGTAGGGTGCGGCGGGGGCGGCGCCGCCAGCGGGGGCCTCGGGAAGGGGTGGGCGAAGAGGACCCGGGCGGGGGCGCGGAGGCGCGGGACTGGAGGGGGCCGCGGCCGGGGGGCGAGGGCGCCGCGGGCTCGCTGGGCAGGGAGGGGGCCGCGGGTGGCGGGCCGGGCTGGCCGCAGAAGTTGCCCGAGTGGTGCGGCGCGAGTGGGGACCGCGGGGAGGTGGGCGAGGTGGGAAAAGGCAGGGGCTTTTGCGGGGAGGGTTGGGAGGTCGGGAGTGCAGCCCCCCAGCGCTCCTCGATTTTGTCCAGACAATTCTCTTCGGAGTAGGCATTTTAGGCAAGAGGGTGGGAGCTATCGGTCGGCTGGAGGGAGGGATCAGGGGCTAGCATTCATTTCGGGGAGAAACTTCCCGATAGGGTATTTGTTTCCAGGTTTGGGGTGGGGGGCAGGGATTTACCTATTTGTTGGAGCTTTTGACTTTGCTCAAAACTTACCCAAGGCATTAGTCGGGGGAACAAAATTACTCTGATGGTTACTGTTAGGGTGCTGGTTTGTTTGTTTATCCCACTTGCTAGGGGAAGTGACACACAGAAGCGTCGGCTCTCTTGGTCCACAGCCCCCACGTTTCTTTTCTGCGGGGTGGTGATGGAGATGTGTGTTTGCTTCTGGGGTGGGGGTAGTTAGGCCTGTGTTAGGATGGTTCCAGTTCTCCCAGGGAAGGAGGAAAAGTTAATGGGTGGGAGAGAGTGTGTGTGGGAGATGGCTACTGTTGCTGCCATTGTGCGAATTAGTTTTAACTCTGTTGTAATGAGTGCCTAGGCTGGTCAGCAAGTGACCCTTTTTTAATCTTTGGTTTTAGAACATCGACTTTAATTGGACAGTTAAAAACCTACTGATTTTTAGTAAGTTAAGAAAAAGTCAGTACTTAATTTCTTTTACGTTTGCAGTTACTTCTTGTGATAGGAATGACATTGGCCCACACAGTAAAAGAGGTTAAGCTATATCTGACTTAGAATACTTTTTAAAATTAAAAATATCTAGTAAAGCCATGTGTATGTTTTTGAAGAATATTTGCTTTCCCTATAAATAAGCAAATTGTGAAAGAAAAGTATCATAAAAGTTGCAAGATGTGAGGCCAGTTTAAGAAAACATTTCCCACCAAAAATCAGATCTGGTTTGTGACATTCTTAATAACTTTTGGGGGGGAGGGAAGTGGAGAGATGTACTTAGTGTATTTTATAATTATTCCCAAACTTCAAACCTTTGGTCTAACTATATTCTGAGCTAAGATTATATTCATATTTTATATACATTAACCATATATTTTGTACAAAACATGAAAATCATATTTATGGGAATTGGAAGAAAGATGTAATAAATAAATTGTGTAGCTTTTGTATAGATTCAGAGCAGAGTGTATACTTTTGTATAGATTCAGAGCAGAGTGTATAGACACTTTGGTATTCAGGGAGCTTCCTTTTCTGGATATGCCTCAGGTATAAGTAGTTCTTCTTAGAATGGGGAACAGAAAGTTTAACTTTAATGTTGATGTGTATGAGACTTTTGGGGGAATCTTGGAAAATGATTTTTTTTTTTTACTATGATTTAGTGTGCTCATTGACCAAGAGGTCCTTAACCTAAAAATTAATGAATTATATAATTATTGACATTTTCATTGTTAGATTTGCAAGCATTAACTATTAACAAAATCTTCAGCACATGAAATGCATTTATTCCTTCAAATAAAAGAACTAGGATTCAAACAAAGGAATAGTTTAGTTCAAACTGAAACTTTACTTCGTGCAAGGGACTTTTACTGTGTGTTGAGGATGAAAGAGTGGGTTGACACATGAAGAGGAATTAGATCCAGTTAGTTACCTTTAAGGGAGAAGCAGACATGCACAGAAATAATTGCAACACAGGACTCCTGTGGGGCTTATTAGAGATGTACGGAAATGTGGGGGTGGTGGTGATGGTGTGTGTGTGTGTGAGACAGAGAGACTAATTTTTGACTGGGAATTACAAATGAGTTTAAAGCTGGTAATACTCCATTTAGGCCTTATAATATTTTAATTGTCAAAATGGTTCAGTGTGTGTAGCGGTGGTATTTTTGTAGGTGAAGGGAGCAGTTGAGCATGGACTGTTGGTTTGGTATGGTGGGGCCTGTTGAACTGGAGGTAAGGCTCTGTGCCAGGAAGTCTTTATGGGAAATGAAGCTATAAAATTAGGTGGTGATCAGTCAGTCCATGGACATCTAGAATGCCTTGTATTTAAAAATGAGTCAGTTCACCATATGAAGATCCTAGTGTATAGATTCTAAGGTGATAGGGAATACCTATGAAAATAAGGCTACTGCTGCTGCTAAGTCGCTTCAGTCGTGTCTGACTCTGTGCGACCCCATGGACTGCAGCCTACCAGGCTCCTCCATCCATGGGATTTTCCAGGCAACAGTACTGGAGTGGGGTGCCATTGCCTTCTCCGAAAATAAGGCTAGTAAGTTTAAAGGAAACAAAGTATAACAGAATAGTCAATTTGTTACCCTTCATGCTAATAGAGGAGAGCCAGAAGAGTATATGAAACAGTTTATACATGGCTTTGTCATATTTCTTTACTTGCTTTTGGATATGAGTGTGTGGTAATCTGGCAGTTGGTTATATGAAATAAAGCTAGATTTTTAAACATGTGACTTGGAAAGAAATGGGAATCTTTGCATTTCTTCTCTGGGTCCCCTCTGTATCCCCTTCATGCTGATAATAGACCATCATTCTGACATGGGTTTTTGGTTCATATTTTTTCAGAATGGAACGAGTGATTTAGTTTCCAAGAGCTTGCTAAAAGAATATAACAGACTAAATAGAGGGAATTTGAAAATAATAAGCAACAAAATACAGGTCTTTGGATAGTTATACTATTGTTAATACATTTTAAGGTGAGATTTGCTATGGATGAAGTGAAATGTTAGGAATCTATATAGGACGAGAATTGGCTGTAATAGTAAGATGACAACATGAGAAAATTCCACAGTTCTGGATCAATATGTACAAGGTTTTTAGTCATCTTAAGTATCAACAACTCTAAAAAAATTTAACCCCCAATTTAATCATTATCAAAGGAGTACTTAAAAAATATCACCCTTACGACACCAGTGTTTAATCATCTAGTCATGTTGCAGGGGAGATTGATAGTTCTTACTAACTGTTCCCTTCTTAGTGTTCAACAAGGACTTAACTTTATAACTGAATTTGTATCTCAAATCTCCCAATAATAACAGTACCTGTTACACTTTATTAAATGCCCACTTTGTCTGTGGACCTTAAATGATACTGTTATAAGACAGCTCTATGAGTTAGGTGGTATACCGCTTGCTTTCGACAGTAGGAAACGGTCTTCTAGAATTTAAGCATCCTGTTTAAGGTGTATCTTGGGAGTAGCAGAGGGCATATTTAAATCATTTTTTTTTTTTTCTGACTTTGCAGTGTTAGACCAGTGATATCTTCCCTAATCTTCTATCATCTTCCTTTTTGTCTTCTCTTATGCAGTTGGCACTTAGCGGTACTGAGTAATGTTTTTAATATGTGTTTGGGTGTTGTTTTTCTAAGATGTAATTTCTTTGGAAATGGTGGTTTGGGGATATCGGTAGTTCTCTAATCGTAGAGTCTCTAGGAGCAGAAGATACGGTTCTAGTAACTTAAGCTACTGCAGAGTATCATTTTTGTGATGATCTATAGGAAAGAACCATACATGGGATTATTAATATGTAGAAATCAAGTGTGTATTATCTGTTAATGTAAAGTGACTTTGGAGAGCCTCTGAACTAGTCAGGAAACATGGAATGAGACAGAAACGTGGAGATGGGTAAGTTTTAGAGACAGTGGAGACTGCTGTTAGCCATGGTCTTTCCAGCTCCCTTCTCAAAGTTGAGATTTAGGAACTGTGAATGTTTGGGTTCCTTTCTGTTATGGGATGTAAGAAAGATGCATAGTGATTTGTTCTTTAACCGTACTAAATGACTGGTTATAGTCTCTCCTTCTTATCCCTGCCAGTCATCTTAGTTCTGAACGTGAAGTATTTGTGTATTTGGTAGATAAGACACATTTTGATCATTTTCTTTACTAATGACATATCACAGTTATAATTTAATTTGATGAAAATCTAAAACTGTTATATCCAATGACTATACCATATCCACTTTTTTTTTTACAGCTTTTACTGTAATTAGGTAAAAATCTCATGATAGATGCCCTCTTTCTTAAACACAAGTTTCTAATGTTTTTTTTCTTCAGTGAGTTGTCAGACTTTTAACTGTATTCAAATTTATTACATATATTTAGCTGATTAGGTGCTGAACTGCTTTCGTTAGCTGAAAAGAGTGCGGATAGAGAGTTTCTCTGCCATTATATTTTTCATCAGGATTGAGAAAACTCGTATGAAGTGCCAGGATGTGATGCCTGGCACATAGGAGGCACTGTGAAAGTCTTCTCTTAAATGTAGAAGTTGCTGATGTATATGAGTTGTCAGAGGGTTGATTGGTGCGTAGAATCAGCAAAGACTATTAGGGATAGCCTGTTACAGGAGAATCTCTGAACTCACCTCTCTTTAACCCACTCAGAAGATTGTTGTATTCTCCATTCATTTACTGTTTGATGTCCATACTACATTAAAAGGCAGTAGACTACCCTCTAGTTTCTTGAACTTTTATTCCCATCAGTTGCTGTATACCTTGTATACCTACCAAGAATCATTTATCTTTGTACCCAACAAATTGTTACAAAGACAAATGATTCTTGGTAGGTATACAAGGTATACAGCAACTGATGGGAATAAAAGTTAATGGCAGTTGTATGTCTTGTAATTACATAGTTTAATGAAACATTATTCAGTGAACTGTGAAGGCAAAAAGGTGTTTATCTTGAGACCCAGTGGCTGCTTTGAAAAGCAGTTGAGTAATTGAGTAGTTGAAGTCAATTATAGTTAAAATAGTTTTAGGTGAAATAACTTAAATGATTAGGGAAAAAAACCCTAAAGATCTTAGATTTCACAGTAAGATTCTTCAGCAAAATTGCTTTTAAGTGTTGTGAAATGTCTTTCCATGTTTAAGAGACAGAAGCTGGAAATCACAGGTGATGTACTATGGGTGTGGTTTTTGCAAGAAAAATAAAGTAGGACTACAATCTGTAGACTTATGCTTGAAGGAAAGGCCTTGGCAACCTGCATTTAAAGACTTTTGTGATTGTTTTAGTGTTGGTGGCATTAAACTGTTTAAAGTATGTAGATTTTTTCGTGATTCCCCTTTTAAAATTCACTTATGAACTGTTGGTTAACAATAATATATTAAAGAGGTATCTACTTCTGAAATAACACCTCTTTTATACTCACAGAGATTTACTTAACAGCATCCTCTTTTAAAAAAGAGAGAAATACTGGTCTTCCTGAGCATACAGTCATTCATATTTTAGGATGAATTGTTCAATTATCCAGTCACATGGTATCCACTTGTTTCCTGATACAGTCCCTCATCTGATTTTCTGTGTTCTCTTTCAGTTGTTACACAATGTCAGGGATGGATAGAGCCATTTGTAATTCCACCATCTCCTCAACCTGAGTGGGGACTGCAGGAGTGAGTTGGTAGAGGAAATTGTCCTTTGGAAGAGGAAATGCCATCCCCTTGATGTATACCAGGAGCTGTTGAGCTTGGTGCAAAGCGTGCTGGTCTAACAGCTTATGGTAACTACTCGCCTTTCCTGTCTAGCTCAGCCCAAGTGGAGAGGAAGGCACGCAGGTATAGGAGAAGAAGGTCCGAGTTGGAGAAGGAAAGGTAGATGGGGTATACTATTTATCTTGGTGTCACACATTACAACACCAGAAATGCAGTAGCTTCTGAAATGGAACGCTGAAGTATGAAGGCAGGGCTAGTTTTTCAGAGTGTTGGCTAGCTTCTGTGTAATTGACTTGCCTCTGCTTTCCCCTGTGTATGGGGTTCTTCCTGCTACTGGTAGCAGGATCCTGGTGCGTTGGCCAGGACGTCTTTTGCACAAGCCTACCTGCATACTTTCGCCTTCCTGTTTTTTTTTTTTTTTCCCCTTAAATTTTTGTTTCTTTTGGCTGTGTTGGGTCTTTGTTGCTCTGCATGGGCTTTCTCTAGTTGAGGTGAGCAGGGGCTACTCTTCGTTGCGGTGCGTGGGCTTCTCATTGCTCTGGCTTCTCTTGTGGCTGAGCACCGGGTCTAAGTGCGTGGGCTTCGGTAGTTGCAGCTCCCGGGCTCTAGAGCGCAGGCTCAGTAGTTGCGGCGCACCGGCCCTCTTAGTTGCTCTGGGGGATGTGGGATGTTCCCGGACTGTGGATAGAACCGGTGTCCCCTGCGTTGGCAGGCAGATTCTTACCCACCATACCACCAGGGAAGTCCCTCTTCATGTTTTATTGACCGGAATTAGATCACATACACTTCTAAACCAGTTATGACATGGGGAACAGGGTTACTGTAGTGGGTTTCTACTATTCAGGATATAGTCCCTGCAGTTGGGGATGGGGTCACATTTCCCTGAGTTACATGGTGGAGGGAGGATGTTCTAAAAAACTGTGGGAAGGAAGAATATGGGGGAAATGGATGTTATAGAGGCAATCAATAGTGACCACCACATCTACTTGTTTAAAGGATGAAAATAAATAATGCATACAAATGCACTTTGAACTTTAAAGTGTTGTGCAAATGTAACAGATGAAAGATTAGAAAGCTGTTTCTATGTGACTGTCTTAAATATGCTCAGGTATGAATATTTTAGGAGCTGAAACACTGCTAGTTTCTTACTGACTTTCGAGTCAGTAAAATCGATTATTACTTTTTTCATGGAAAAAAGCTATTTTAACTTTCATAGGGCTATTTTAACTTTAAAAACTTGTACCTCTAAACTTACTTAAATTTTTTGGTGTGTTGTTGCCCTCCTTCCTGGACAAAACTTGCCCGACATCTTTGATTTCATCAGATTTCTTTGTGACACCTGGAGGAGAGTAAGATGCCTTGAGGAAATGGGAATTTATCAGTCAGAAATGGATGGTTTATTTTGAGTCAACGAATCTCTTTGAAGTAGGAAGGAAAGATGGGTGTTATATTATCTTGACTACAGCCACCCACCCTCCGCCGCCCCCCTGAAGATTATAGGGCCAGAGGAGAATCACAGACTTTTATAACTAATTGTGGAAGGTTGAAATGCTTGTCACGTACCTGGTTAATAGAACCCTCCTATCCTCATTGATAGGTTGATAGGTTGATGCTCTTTCTAACCAAAAGGGGAGAGGCCGTGAAAAAATTTGTGAATTTTGCTCTGGACCATGGGCTAGTTATATAAAGCAGTCAGCCAAGAACCTTTAAAGTTCTCAGGGTTTGGAAAATTTTAACCAGAATTGAAGTGTATGTGTATGTGCGTGTTTCTGTGCATATGTGTTTAAATAAAACAAGCAAACAGACAAATCTTTTAATCTTCCCTCAAGCAGTCCACAAAAACAGCGCACTTGCATTTCCCCTCCCTCCCCCCACCCCTCCCCCCCCCAAAGTAACCTCAAACCTGGCCTGCTGAAATGGAAAGGCAGAAGCAGACTGAGTGCTTGGAACAGTTCTTGTATTTTTAGTTTCAAGAAAGTTATCTTAAAGATTTCTTTATTGTATGTGTAAAAGAAAGAAGTTGTGTGTGTGTGTGTGTGTGTTTATGGGGACATATATGGAAATACATGTATGTATAAATACATAATTAGTATACATTAATTATTGTAATTCTAATCCCTGCATTGTTGTTGTAAACATACAGAGTAAATCCATCCATCCCCTGAAAGGATATTTACGTTAATGACATTTATTAATAGATTTGGGATGATTTTTATTTTTACACTTTTTATACTTTTCTGTATTGTTTGGGTTTTCAGCTATGATTGTGCATTATTTGACCATCAGAAAAAAATACTGAGTTTTTTATTTGAGGGAATAAAATAAAATTTGGGGATGGGATGTTTTCTCCAACCTAGAATTTACCATAGTCCACTTTCATTGTAAATTACCTTGAATAGAGTAAGCGCTGAATGCACTGTTACATTGTAATAGCCTTTATTTAAAAAACTGGGCTTGTTAAAATTATGTGTCTTAAAATTTTAAATTGAAATTAACTGTATGATACCATATGATACAAGAACATTTTATAAAAGTAGACTTCTGAATTTTTGTAATTATTAATTGTGTTATCCATTTTAAACTTGTTTGGTTTTTGACTTAAGGTGGTATACTTGGCAGGGTATCAGAGTATGATATATTGGAGTCAAAGTTACAGTCAGAATTTCCTTTAATAAAAAGGGAAGTGAAAATTTATTTTTCCCCTTACACCGAGTCTGTGTCATGTTTATTTTCTATTTCTGTGAAATACTTATTGCAATGAATACTTTCAGGCGAATATAGTAGGTAATGTTACAGGGAGAGAAAATGCCTGATATTTCACTATATATATGGCTATAAAGCCTTTTCATACAATCCTAGTTCGGTGTGTAAAAATAACCTAGCATTGTTTTGGAGGTGAAACTAGTAGGTATCAATAGTTGGTGAGACATTTGAAAAAGAAACTGGTATTTGTAGATGCATATTTTTATAAAACATTATTTTATATTCTTTTGTTCCAGGGATCTGAAAACAATATTAACATTTCTGTCCCCCCCCTCCCCCCCGCCCCCACCTCCCAAAGTGTAAATCTTAAAGATGTGGAATCATGTAATGCCAGTTTTTATTTTTAAAAAATGGTAGACTATTTACTGAATTCGTTTTCTGTCATATGAATGTCAGGACATATTATTGCTAGTATTTCTTAATATATTTAAGATTCTGAAAATATTAGAGTAGTTAAAATATCAATGTAATCAGCCCTTGAAACTTATTTTTTTGAGTATTTTCTGATAGTCTGTTGAAAGTTGATTACTGAAATATGTGTTGTGTGTTTATATTCTGTTAATCTAAATACTCTACTAATGAAAGTTGTTTTTTGAAGGCCGACTGAACAATAAAATTCTGAGCACTGGGAATGAGAACATCAAATAAGTTAAAATAAATTTTACTATATTCACTTTTTAAAAAATCTCCCAACTGAAAATTAATAATGTTTTTTTTTTCTGTGACAGAATAAAGAAGAGAACAAAATTGGGCAATTTTAAAGATGGTGCTTTCAGTCCTTGCTATAGGGCTGGGAGTGCTAATACTTACGAGAAGATGAGAGAAAGAGGTTGTAGAGAAGGCAGCTTGTTCCAGTGGTTCTCAGCCCTGACTTCACATTAACATTTTCTGTGGAGTTTCAAAAAATGACAGATATTGGGATTCTACCCTTGCTTTTGAATCTGGGGATGGGGCCAGGGTGTTGATCTATTTTAGGATTTCTACAGGTGATTCCAATGTGCTTCAGGGTTAAAAATGACTGATTTCATTTTTTATGTACATCTCTTAGCTCTTTTTGAAAAAATGACTTCCTTTTACTTTCAGATTGTCTTTTTAATCAGGGATGGAGGTGTAAAGATAAGAAAGAAATGCATAGAAAATGTATGCAAGAGGAGCAGGTTAATGAAGTGGGTTCTCCTCAGGCTTTCACACTCAGAACCCTTAGGCTACTGTATTGCTTGTTCATTAGCATCTTTTGATAGTATGGCACCACAAGTAGTGGAGTTTTGACATTTGGAAAATTTGTTAAAGGAAATTTATCAGATTAAATTAAGGCACCTGGAGAATGTTCCATGTGTACTTGGGAAGAATGTGTAGTCTGCTGCTTTTGGATGAAATGCTCTTTAAATATCAATTAAGTCCAACTCTTCTAAAGTGTCATATAAGTGGGTTTTCTTACTGATTTTTTGCTGGATGATCTGTCCATTGATGAAAGTGGGTATTCAAGTTCCCCACTGTTATTGTTACCCTCACTGTCTCCCTTTATTGTTGTTAGCATTTGCCTCACATATTGAGCTGCTCCTTTGTTGGGTGCATGTGTGCGTGTGTGCTCAGTCGCTTCAGTCGTGTCCAGCTCTTTGCTACCCTGTCGACTGTAGCCCGCCAGGCTCCTCTGTCCATGACATTATCCAGGGAAGAAGACTGGAATGAGTTCTCATGCCCTCTGCCAGAAATCTTCTGACCAGGGATCAAACCCAAATCTCCTGCGTCTTCTGCGCTGGCAGGCGGGTTCTTTACTCACTAAGCCACGTGGGAAGCCTATGTTGGGTGCATATATATTTATAATTGTTACATCTTCTTTTTGGATTGAACCCTTGGTCATTACGTGTAGTGTCCTTATTCCTCTCAAAATCTTAAGAAACCTAAGTGAGAAAAGCAATCCTGTCTTTAAATTAGTGTAAGTCTAACTAATCAAAATTTGATTAGTTTTGGGTTATATTTTATCATATTTGCAATATTGTAGAGTTGTATTTTTCATGGAACATAAGGATGGAAGGAGCCTTAATGGTTTTTTAGTGTAATTGTACTTCTGCTTTACTCTTTTTTACCATTGTTGATGAGGTATTGTTTCTGTTTTTCCCGTTGGTGGAGATAGTTTAGTACTTCAGTTATAGTATATTGTGTATGTAGTATATTACTTATATCAGATATAGTCAGTAAATGTATACTTGTAAGTACACTATGATACTAGGGTTTTATGGTTATTGTATCTTGTCATTTATGGGAAATCAGGTTCCAAGGTGACTCATTTACTGCTCCTCCCTAGGTCAGGAACACTGTTATAGGTTATAGCATTTTTCTTATGACAGAATGAGAGCAAGCCATTTTGTGAGTTTAATACATTAAATTCCATTCAATGAACATTTTTTTCATAGTGGCAAATTTGGATGTGGCATTTTTTCTATCAATGTCAATGGTTAGATATTTGTAAACTGCCCTGATAGGAGAATTTGTGGTAGAGAAATTTAAGAGTGGGTACAGTGTAGGGGGCTTCCTTGGGAGCTCAGCTGGTAAAGAATCTGCCTGCAATGCAGGAGACCTGAGTTGTATCCCTGGGTTGGGAAGATCTCCTGGAGGACAGCATGGCAACCCATTCTAGTATTCCTGCCTGGAGAGTCCCCATGACAGAAGAGCCTGGTGGGCTATGGTTCACTGGGTTGCAAAGAATTGAACACAACTGAGTGTCTAAGCACAGCACGGCAGAGTGTAGAGGAGATATTATGTGTGGACCATTGGGAGACTTTTAGAATTATTTTGAGTTCATCAATATACTACAGTAAAAGCCATGATAAAGAGGTTACCAGTTATATCTTGCACATATAATTAGTAATGGATTAATGGGTACTCTTCAACAGGACCACAATTTCTTATCAATAATTTTGACATCCCAAATGCCCTGAAAACAAAAACAAAATTTTTTTTGGTATATATGACACAAATTGGTTTTCTTCCCAAATCTTGTTAACTGTCTTTTATTTCACGTGAATGTGGGTTTCACTGCAGAAATAGTAAATGTTTAGTCACAGTGCTGTCTCAGACTTCTCTGGGCCATTCTGCTTTCTCTATGGGTATTTCAAAGTACATAGTGTTTACACACTGTATCACCTGTCAAAAATGCCCTGAAATTCTGAGTTCCAGAATGATTAGCTGCAAGAACTTTGGAAAAGGAACGGTGAAACGGCATTGATTTGCTTCTGTCATTTGTTTAGGATAGAAACTACTCAGTATCTTACTCCTCTGAGATGGAATTTGAGTAAGATCCTGGTAGACTTCTCTTGCTTTTTACAGTTATAAGTATGTGGATACCAAGAGGCACTTTGTTTTAATCTGGGTTTATTTCTTTAGCAGTTGTTGAAAGCTTTTCTGGTTTTTCGACAGCCGAGTCTTGTGGGGCCCTTTGTGGTCCCAGAAGCATTGTGTAGTTAGGATGCTTGAGATGGACAGTGTTTCGGTAACTTCAGCATAGCTGAGCATTCATCGCACTCTCTTCGGTCCTTGGCATTATGTAAGTTCACCTCTGTCACTCGTGGTAATTTCATGCCGCAGCACCTGCAGGCACCCCTCTTTTTTTTTTTTTTATATCTTGGCTTCCTTTTTCATAACAGAAAGTAGAAGGGGTGTGGTTGCAGTGCCTCTGTTTTAGTTTCCTTAAACTTCCTTAATTTGTTTTTAAGAGTTCACTGCTAAAATCTTTATACCTACTCGGGCTTCTCCCCCCCCCCCCCCATCCTGTTTCTTTTTTTCTTGATTACTTCCCTGCCCCCTTCCCTTTAAAATAATATTCCTCAGCCAGAGAAGTTTATACTTACGGTATTCTGCATCAGAAAAATACAGAAATTTGTTTGCTGAAAAGGTGACAGAAGTAAATGTGCACATTCTCTTTCCCTAACGAGGACCTTTCTGTAGGGGAGTGATTATTGCACTGCTCTGCATGGGTAGTGTTCTGTGTATATAATCTTTGCTTTCTTTCCATCCTTAGATACTGAAGGGTAATGGTGAGCACTGTGGTCCATGTATTTTTGTGTTTGCCATGACACTAGACACCTTAAGGTGTAAATCCTAATGGGAAATTTAGACCTCTTCCATGGTGGCTCACTGGTAAGGAATCTGCCTGCAGTGTGGGAGATGCAGTTTCAATCCCTGGGTTGGGAAGCTCCCCTGGAGAAGGAAATGGCAACCCACTCTAGTATTCTTGCCTGGGCAATCCCATCCCATGGACGGAGGAGCCTGGCGGGCTACAGTCCATGGGGTTGCAAAGAGTCGACCCAACCAAGGGGCTAAGCACACACAGCGGGCTTAGTTATGGTGCACCTGCTGTGTCCCCTGAAAGCATTGCGATTCTCCTGGAGGACAGATTTAACCTTATGTATGGTTTGTCTAAGCCATGTGATGTCAGGGATTGTGATGGTTTTATTTGCCATTTGTATTTCCTGTGTTTGGTATGTAATAGGCCTCTAATGATTGCTTCTTTGTTGAATAGATTAATCATTTCATCTTTCATTAGGGAGAATTTTTTTTTTTTGTAGGGAGAATTTTAACATGGAAGAACCTTCATTAATTAAATCCCTCCTGAGGCACCATACTCATCCCAGACCAGTTTAGTTTGCATCATCACAGTTGTATAAGACAAACTTCAAACAAGTAAATTGGGCCTAGTTTAAATAAAGTAATAAACACAACCCTCTGACTGACTTTCTCAGGCTTCAAAGTAGAGAGATACATTATAGAAAGATTTTTGAAATTAAAAGCATTCACGGGCTAGCTAGACAATTTAAAGGAAATATTCTATTTTTTTTGAGCATTTCAGTTAATCATGATTTTGTTTTAAGATATTTTTTATATTAAAGTTTTTCTCTCTCTTTTAAGTTCCACAGCAAACTTCACTCCCCATCACAGGCAAATTAGAAAGCAGTTTCATCACGCTAGAATATTCTCTCATGCTGCCCATTTGTACTTAAGCCCTTCTCCCACTCTAGCCCCAACAACCACTGCTCTCTTTCTGTACTTTTGCCAAATACCATGTAAATGGAATCATGTGGTGTGTAGCCTTTTAAATCTCTCTTCCACAGTGCAGAATGCATTTGAGTTTCATCCATGTTGTAGTGTGTATCAGTGGTTTCTATTTGCTGCTAAGCAATAATCCATCATATGGATATACTTCAGCATATTTATCCATTCACCAGTTGAAGTACTTGTTTCTAGTTTTTGTGATCTTGGATATAGCTGCCACAAAACTTTGTATGTGGTTTTGTTTTTGTGTGTGAATCTAAGTTTTTATTTCTCTTGGGTAGCTTTCTAGGGGAATTGTTAGGTCATATGGCAAATATGGCTTTCCTGGTGGCTCAGACGGTAAAGAGTCTGCTGCAATGTGGGAGACCTGGGTTCAATCCCTGGGTTGGGAAGACCCCCTGGAGAAGAAAGTGGCAATCCACTCCAATATTCTTGCCTGGAAAATCCCATGGACCGAGGAGCCTGGCAAGCTACAGTCCATGGGGTCTTAAAGAGTCAGACACAACTGAGCAACTCACACACACATATGCAAAGTGTATGTTTAACTTTATAGCAAACTGTCAAACTATTTTCTAAAGCGTTTTGTATTCCCACCAGTAATGTGGGAGAGTTCCACTAATAATCATTTCCTCAAATTTAAATTGGCTGTATTGAGTTACTCTAGTAATTTGTTGGTTTGATTGTATACCAGAATATCTTGACAATAACATTTAATTCTGAACATGATATTTTTATAGTTGTAGATCTGTTAGAGATAGTGATTTCGGGGAGTCTCACTTTTCAGTGAATGCAGTCTTCTGTATGGTTTGGAACTATTTTTTCTTGCTAGGATCATGCAGCCCTGATCTTTGTAAAAAAAAAAAAAAAAAAAAAAGGCAAAACAAAAAGCAAAAATCTAGGCCTTAACCCTGGTGTTCATATTGGGGATTAAGGTGCCTTTGGATCAATTCTGTCTCTGTCTTCAGGTTTATAGCACTACTTTGGGTCGGATTCTTTTGGTTTGAACTAGGCAGAAGAAAATCCTTCTCATGGAGAAGTGGTTGTCCTTTCAGCTAGTTTCTGTCACCTGTTGCATGTTTCATTCCACAGTTTTGTAGAAGTCAACTTATTTATGATTTACTGTCGATTATACTAGTTAGGGGCTTCCCTTGTAGCTCAGACAGTAAAGAATCTGCTTACGGTGCAGGAGACCTGGGTTTGATTACTGGATTGGGAACGTCCCCTGGAGAAGGAAATGGTTACCCATTTCAGTATTCTTCCTTGGAGAATTCCATGGACAGAGGAGCCTGGCGGTGTGCAGTCAGACACGAGTAAGCAGCTGACACTAACTATACTGATAAGTCCTTTCTGCAATGAGGGTTGACAATATTAACTTGATAATTGGAATTTTCAAATGCTAATACCCTTGAATAACTGTTTTAAATCTGAGGCCTTTGCCTACATTAAACTGTTGTTTTTAATAACATTTTTATAAATTAGGAAACAAGCACTGTAGTTAAGAAAGAATATAACTTTGTTATGGGAACCATGCATGAAATAGCTGCTGACTTTACTGAAGTGTTTTCTCATTTATCTGGTATTATTAGAGAACAACCTGTTAGATGAATTAGAAGTTTGTATTTATAGTTAAATATTTTATTAAAATTGTCTTAAATGGTAAACTTTACACAGTAGTACTGTTTTCTCAGTGTTTTCTAAGCACATTCAGATCTTGCTGATGCCCGGTTCTCATTCTAAACATCAATTACAAACTGTGCTGTCATGCATAGACGCCAGAATTTATTGAAGCTGTATAAGGTTGCCTTCTTCCTGTTCTCTGTCATGTTTTTATAAGTCAACTCAAATTTTCCAGTTTGATTTCTAGTGTAAACTTGTTAGAATTAAGTTAAAATGGAGTTTAGGGGCTCTTATTAAGTGAACAGAATATGCATTTTGTGACCTCCTTTAGTGAATTTTTTTTTCTTCTAACTCATAGCTATGTCTTGGAGAGCTACATTACGGTATCAATGATCTTTGACTTGTGAGGTGTTATTCCACTTGCTTGTAGTATCTCAGAGCCATAAATGGCCTGCCTGTCCTCTGATACCTTTTTCTTCCCTTTATTTGGAAAAGAGATGATCATATAAATTATGAGTAGCCTGGTGGGCTGCAGTCCATGGGATCTCAAAGAGTTGGACACAACTTAGCAACTAAACAACAGCAACAACAGGGTAAATACTCAACAAGTATTTGTTGGATGAGAGTAAGTGCCCCCAAATGGAACATGATTTTTTCATTGATGGCTTGGAGTTTAACATCATTCCTGTGATTGAGATTTGTAGTCAAGTTTATGCTTAGAGATAGTGAGATGACCTGCTCTTAGTATAAATTTAATATGATGTCTACTTGATTTTTGGTTTCCATCGTGCAGGAGATGAGAGTGATTGGATGTATTTATAAGTGCTTAAGGGGCTGGACATTTTCAAATTAAACATTCCCTCCTCTTTCAAACATGGAGACTCACTAGCAATGATAAGGGATGTTACCAATGGGAGTATAAGTTCACCTGTGAAATTCAAGAGGAGGCACATGTCCTCAAAAGACATTTTGAGGGCCTATGGAACGGTCATATCCTAGTTAACTAGAGAACAATTAGATGTGGATAATTAGAAAATTTACTTAATTAGACTGTCAGTAATACTTACATATTTTATGAAAGTTGAGATTTTAATACAATTTCCCATAAAATTGACTTAGTTATAACTGAATATAGTATGTTTTGCTACTCCTTTGCTATTATGTATTATGCAGTAGCTTTCAAATTTAGAAATATTTTTGACTACAGCGCATAGAAAAATATTTACCACAACTTAGAGAAATATATTTTGCATTATATCCTAGTGATATGTATATATTCATATAAGGAGTCAAAACAAAATCTCATTAAACAAAACTATTCTTACTACATTTGTGCACTCTATTTTCTTTCTTTCTTTGATACTATTTTATTTAAAAAACTGTTGCTTAAGACCCATTTGTTTAAACACCCAGTAATGGGTCATTATCCACAGTTTGGGGAACACTGTTGTCTAATAAAACTGATGATAAATTTTAAAGGCTAGAATTTTCTGGGTCTTAACAGAAATATACAAGGGACATCGCTGAAATCAGGTTTTGAAAATCTAAAGTGTTGTAGATGATAGTTACTAAACATTTCTGAGATAAAATAAGTTTCTGTGGTATGTAATTAGAGAAATTGATTTCCATTTTTGTCATTACAGTTAATGATTTAGCTTTCAAAAATAAGTGTTTAGTCTTTTCTTAGACAACCACAGTTGAGCTCATGCCAGAAACCAGTAACTGGGACACTTGCTGCTAACAGAAGCGTGTGATGTAACGGCTAGCCATCACATCACAAATATCCTTACTCATTTAGATTTTGGAGAAGCTTGGAGACTTGTAGTAGTGTCATTTTTATAGAGACTGCCTTAGGCATTTAAAACACTGAATGGCTCATTTTATGTATGGATTTTAAACTTTAAGATAAAGCAGTGAGAAGTCAATGCTATGACAACTAACTTGTGAAAAAATTAATTAAAAATTTCTATTGCATGTGATTTTTTTATTTGCAAAGAATATTGAATCAACACTCAGCATGTGAAAAGATACCTATAGATACTTTTAATATTTAAAATTACAGGTACATGAAAATTCTATATTGATTACAACCTATTTTGGAAGATAGTTTCAGTTCATTGGCTCAGTTGTGTCCGACCCTTTGCAACCCCATGAACTGCAGCACGTCAGGCCTCCCTGTCCATCACCAACTCCTGGAGTTCACCCAAACTCATGTCCATTGAGTCGGTGATTCCATCCAACCATCGCATCCTCTGTCGTCCCCTTCTCCTCCTACCCTCGATCTTTCCCAGCATCAGGGTCTTTTCAAATGAGTCAGTTCTTCACGTCAGGTGGCCAAAGTTTTGGAGTCTCAGCTTCAGCATCAGTTCTTCCAATGAACACCCAGGACTGATCTCCTTTAGGATGGACTGGTTGGATCTCCTTGCAGTCCAAGGGAAGATAGGTAGAGTACTAATAATTATTTTAAATAATTTAGAACTGATCATTAATGTTTACTGGAAAGCTTTAGCTAGCTGTATGGCTTTTTATGAAGTAGAACATACTATACTAATATGTTCTCAGATTTCTTTGATTTACCTATTTGCAACTTAAAGGAGGTCAGTTGGCTCTGTAATATCCTAAATTATTGGGCCATGCAGGTTAGAGAATCTGATTTTCTGTTTTCTGTTTTGAAGATTCATCAGTGATCATCAAATTAGAAGTATGCCTGTGACCTACATTTTCATTCATATAATCAGATTATATCTAATGTTTTCTGTATTTAGCAGCTCATTTTTTATCTTTATTAGTGAATGATACGCCATGAAAATTATAATTGTTTATGAAAGAAAAGCAATTGATTATTAATCTGTTCTCAAGGATAATTTGAAATGCATCCCTTACATAAATTCTGTCTTTTTAATATAGATATTTAAGTAAGTTAGTATGCTGAGAATTATGATACGTTATTTAAAATATTATGTTACCATTTGTGTGCATTCATGTTAACTTATGCACATAAAATGCATGGTTTTTCTTTTTGGTTGTAAAACTTTCAAGGTTTCAGTTAAAAGAAGTAGTATGTCTTATAGAAATTAAAATATCCTTAAGCCGTGTGAATCACTACCTTGTGTTACGAGAACTTGTAAACTAGGGATATTTCTATGAAACTGTCTTCTCTCAATAGTTTTTATTTCTATGCTTGCCCAGTTTTAAAGTCTTGAAGCTGTATTTTCCTATTCCTTTCCTTGTAATTTTTGAATTTAAAGCATTTCAGAGAAGCTTTGTGGGCATTTTATAAACTAGTGTAATTTTAATGGACACTCTGAATCTTATCTACTCATATTTCTGGTTTTGCTTGTCTTCCCAAAAGCAGAAAAATTCAGTATGGGTATTGAACTGCATGTTATCCATTTCATGTGTTAGTATTACATCCCAGTTCAATCGCTAAGTCATGTCCAACTCTTTGCGATTCCATGAACTGCAGCACGCCAGGCCTCCCTGTCCATCACCAACTCCCAGAGTTGACCCAAACTCATGCCAGAGTTGACCCAAACTCATGTCCATTGAGTCAGTGATGCCATCCAACCATCTCATCCTCTGTCGTCCCCTTCTCCTCCTGCCCCCAATCCCTCCCAGCATCAGGGTCTTTTCCAATGAGTCAACTCTTTGCATGAGGTGGCCAAAGTATTGGAGTTTCAGCTTCAGCATCAGTTCTTCCAATGAACACCCAGGACTGATCTCCTTTAGGATGGACTGGTTGGATCTCCTTGCAGACCAAGGGACTCTCAAGAGTCTTTTCCAACACCACAGTTCAAAAGCATCAATTCTTCGGCGCTCAGCTTTCTTCACAGTCCAACTCTCACATCCATACATGACCACTGGAAAAACCATAGCCTTGACTAGATGGACCTTTGTTGGCAAAGTAATGTCTCTGCTTTTTAATATGCTGTCTAGGTTGGTCATAACTTTCTTTCCAAGGAGTAAGCATCTTTTAATTTCGTGGCTGCGATCACCATCTGTAGTGATTTTCAGTTCAGATCAGTCGCTCAGTCGTGTCCGACTCTGCGACCCCATGAATCGCAGCATGCCAGGCCTCCCTGTCCATCACCAACTCCCAGAGTTGACCCAAACTCATGCCAGAGTTGACCCAAACTCATGTCCATCGAGTCAGTGATGCCATCCAACCATCTCATCCTCTGTCGTCCTCTTCTCCTCCTGCCCCCAATCCCTCCCAGCATCAGAGTCTTTTCCAATGAGTCAACTCTTTGCATGAGGTGGCCAAAGTACTGGAGTTTCAGCTTTAGCATCATTCCTTCCAAAGAAATCCCAGGACTGATCTCCTTCAGAATGGACTGGTTGGATTTCCTTGCAGTCCAAGGGACTCTCAAGAGTCTTCTCCAACACCACAGTTCAAAAGCATTAATTCTTCGGCGCTCAGCCTTCTTCACAGTCCAACTCTCACATCCATCCATCACAGCCTTGACTAGACGAACCTTTGTTGGCAAAGTAATGTCTCTGCTTTTGAATATGCTATCTAGGTTGGTCATAACTGTCCTTCCAAGGAGTAAGCGTCTTTTCATTTCATGGCTGCAGTCACCATCTGCAGTGATTTTGGAGCCCCCCAAAATAAAGTCTGACACTGTTTCCACTGTTTCCCCATCTATTTCCCATGAAGTGGTGGGACCGGATGCCATGATCTTTGTTTTCTGAATGTTGAGCTTGAAGCCAACTTTTTCAGTCTCCACTTTCACTTTCATCAAGAGGCTTTTTAGTTCCTCTTCACTTTCTGCCATAAGGGTGGTGTCATCTGCATATCTGAGGTTATGCTTTACTGGTAAATTCCACTAAATATTTAAGGAAATAACATCAGTTTTACTCTAACTCTTCACCAAAAAGTTGAAGAGGAGGGAGCACTTTCAGACTTGCTTCTTGAGTCCAGCATTATTATCCTGATACCATAGTCAAGTAAGGGCATTTCAAGAAGAGGTCACAGGCCAATATCTCTGGTGAATATAGATGCAAAAGTTCTCAGTAAAGTATAAACTCAGTGAATTTAACAGAACACCTGTAAGATTATATTAATATACCATGATCAAGTGGGATCTATCCCTGGATGCAAAGATGATTCAGCATACACAAATCAATACATGTGATACATGACATTAACATAATGAAGGATAAACATGGTCTGATCATCCTAATAGGTGTATAAACAGCATCTGACAAAACTCAGGTTCCTGTATGATAAAACTCTCAACAAATTAGAGAGGGAATGTATCTCAATAAAGGTCACATGTGACAAGCCTACAGCTAACATCTTACTTAATGGTGCAAGAATGAAAGCTTTTCCTCTGTGATCAGGGTGCCCACTCTCATGCTTCTATTCAGCATAATTCAGGGGATCCTAGCCAGTGCAGTTTGGCAAGAAAAAGAAATGTACCCAAGTTGGAAAAGAAAAAGTAAAATTGTATTGTTTTCAAATGCATTATCTTTTATCTACCGAGTGATGAAATTTTAGCTCACATACTCCCTTATCCCCTTTTTTCTTTAAATGTTTGGGTAGTTATTATATTTACTTCATCTTTTGCTCACCTTTGACACTTTTGTTCTTACATTTCTGTCTTTTTGTTCTAGCAAATTTTACATTATCTCTTTAATCTGTGCTTACAAAGATGCAAGTGTTCATATCCCTGTCCTCCCCTCTACTACTTATACTCCGCCTTAACAGCTGAGTGTCTATCAATTGCAGTGTTACTTTAACCCTGGAAAAATTTACATTTTCATCAATAACATCTTATTTGGGGGGAATAAAATTGATTCTAAAAGCTGAAAATCAATTAACCTTGCTTACACTCTTAGAACTTACAGTGGAATGCCTGTGTTAGTTTTTCTTTGTTTTTCTTTGCCGCATCTGCGGCATGTGGGATCGTCTTCCCCAAACAGCCACTGAAGCTGTGTCTGCTGCAGTGGAAGCACGGATTCCTAACCACTGGACCACCAGGGAATTCTCTAGTTTTCTTCCTTGATGAGCCCCCAGGGCCCTTTTTGCTGTAGCTCAGGAAAAATTTGTTTTTCTTCATTTCCTCTGTCCTTAATGCTAATTTATCTTATTAGTTGGAAGTCAAAGGTATTGAATTGCTTCTTTCTGTCTCTGTTCCTTTATTTTTTGTTTCTTTTTAATTTTCTTTCACACAATAGGATTGTTTTCCTACTTTGGTTATTCCATATAATATGGCATTATTTTCTTAACTCAGTGTTTATTGTCCTTCTCAAAAGTCACTGAGGATCTTTTTTTTTTTTTTTTTTAATGATTTCCTTTTTCTGAAAGGTGTACCTCCCTATATTTTTAAAAATTTGCTTTTTGGGGGGCATTTTTCTATCCTGTTGTTACTTTTCTTCATGAATTAGTGATTCTGTCAGTTCATATTTGTGAAGGAGTGATTAGGTTACTATTTCTGGGCAGATGGCTTGGGTTTTCTTTGCCATTCTGTTTGCTCTGCTGTCTTTTTCTGTATCAGCCTCTTGAATCTGTCTACACAGATGGGGCTTACTGACCAGCGTGTTTCACATAGGGTAGGCACTCAGGGAACCATAGCCAGTATCATACTTAAAGAGGAAAACAATGAACTCTTAATCAAGACTAGGAAAAAACACAAGGAAGTTTGTTCTCAGATCTTCCATTCTACATTGTCCTGAAGAACTAGTCTTTTTGGCAGGGGTTTCTTTAAAATGCCACCTTGGCTCAAATTAGGATCTGACAACATTGAGGTGCTGTAGAGACAGTACAGGCTGGAAGGAAGGGACAGACTGTACCTGCCGATCCAGACAGAAAGGCAGACACATTTTAGACTTTGGGAGGCCAGAGAATTAGTGGAAACACCATCAGAGTTTAAGTGGGTAAGAATGTGAACTCAGGAACCTGACTCCTTGTGATCATGTTCTCACTATACCATTTATTAACTTGATGATGCTGGTCAAGTTGTACAATTGCTCTATGTTTTAGTTTTCTTTATTGGTAAAAATAGGGATTGAAATAGTATAATTGTGGGAACTGATGAGCTGATGTATTTAAAATATGTAGCAAATTAAGTGCTTAGCAAATGGCAACTGGAGAGATTTTATGTAAAATCCAGGTTTTTGGATTTTTCTTGAAAGATTTGGACATCTGATGGTCCTGAATGGTGGCAGTTGTTTACAGCTGAGGGATAGCCGCCTCTTTTAATTGGAGTATTTGCTTTCCAGATTGCTGTAGCCCCCAGTACTACTTATTGTCTCACATTCTATTTGATTCACTCTCTTTATGGTACCTCTGTGGCCATTTGGATTTGTGACTTCTCCCTAACTGTAGCTAAAAGGATATCTTTAATTTTCAAAATGATTTTTCTTTGGTGTAGAACGAATCAGCACCAAAGGCACAAACATAGACTGGATTAGAAGGGTAATTCAGGCAAGGGAATGCTGTCACATACAGGAAATTCTTGGCAGTGCTTGTAGCATACTGGTTGGTGGGGTTCAGCAAGTACATCAGGTGAATGGAGACACTGATGCTGCGGGGTGTAGTGATATGTAACTGGGAATGCTCTAGGTAGGAATCATACCACCAAAACCTGAAAATCTTTAGAGATAGAAAAAAACTCATTTCTTAATCTGTAGTAGCTATTGACTGTCCTAGGTGCCTGATGGTATGCTAGGTTCAGAGATTACCAGGTTACATATAATGAGTCCTTGTCTTCAAATACAGCAGACAATTATAATAATGTGTATAATGTAAGAATAGCCTCAGAAGTCTCTTAATCTAATCCTCCTATTTTATAATTATTAAAATAAGCTTAGACAGATTAGGCCTTGCCTAAGGCTTTTCAACTAGTTGAGACTCTTAAGACGACTTTTTTTTTTTTTTTTTTAATACAATGCTCTTTCTAGTACATAGCCAGGCAGGCAACATCAAAGAAGCTTGGAAGCACCTAGTAGGGATTCCTGGAGAAGGCAATGACATCCCACTCCAGTACTCTTGCCTGGAAAATCCCATGGATGGAGGAGCCTGGTAGGCTGCAGTCCATGGGGTGGTTAAGAGTCGGACACCACTGAGTGACTTCACTTTCACTTTTCACTTTCATGCATTGGAGAAGGAAATGGCAACCCACTCCAGTGTTCTTGCCTGGAGAATCCCAGGGATGGGGGAGCCTGGTGGGCTGCCATCTCTGGGGTCGCACAGAGTCGGACATGACTGAAGCGGCTTGCAGCAGCAGCAGCAGCAGCAGTAGGGATTCCAAGACCTGGGAGAACTGATATATTGGAGCATGGTACAAAGATTGGGACTTGGGTGTGAAAGACGGTTACGTTGCCGCATTTAAGACTTATTCTTCAAAGATTGGAGCTAGAGATTCTTCTTAGGGGTGTGAAGAAGTGGCCATTTTGGAGAAGCCTGTGTGGCAAGGAACTGTTGGTAGCTGCTGGGAACTGTGGACACCATTTAGGACCCGAGGGTGGCCTCTGAGAGCCAGCGAGAAGCTGACACCATCAGTTATACACCGCAAGGGTGTGAGTTCTGTCCACAATCTGAAGGAACTTGGAAGAAGATTCTTTCCCATTTTCACCTCCAGATAAGAATGTCATCTAGCTGATCTTTTGATGAAGTCTGTGAAACCCTGAGCAAATGCCTCAGCTGAGTCGTGCCCAGAGTTCTGATCCACAGAAACTCTGGACTAATAAATGTATTGCTATAAGCTGCTAAGTTTTTGGTAGTTTGTTCCACAGTAACAGAAAACTAGTACTTTTGGTCATGTCCAAGTATATTATATTCTTTAGTGTCATTACATAATAAACACAGCACTTCGCCATCTGATTTGAAATACATAATCCACACTCCACTATGCCTTAGAAGCATGAAAATCACTGCAGCTTGTGGTTTTCTGGCAGCACTGTGAAATGATAAGAGTGCCCCACACGGTCTCACAACTGTTGTCTTGTAGCATGAAGCAGCTTTAACAATGCATAAGTGACTTAGCATGGATGATTATTAATGAAAGTTTGTTTATGAACACCAGCGTTTGAATTTCATATAATTTTCATGTGTCACAAAATACTGTTTTTTCTCCAAACATGTAAATATGTAAAGACCATTCTTAGTCTGTAGACTGTGTATAGTGGACAAGAGACTGGATTTAGCCTGCAGGCTGGAGTTTGCTGACCATGACTATAGACAGACTTGCCTATACTAACACTGTTTGATAGGTGCAACAATAGGGAAAGTAGTAGCACTCTTTAGGATCCTTAATAAAAAAATATTTAATCAAAAATTCTATTTGTTAACTATATTAAAAGACTAAAAAAAATCTAGTAAGATAGGTTTGTGAGCAGTTTCTTGAATGTGGTGAAAGGATGGAGTAAAATAGGAAACAGCTTCATTTCTCACTAACCACTAAATTGTATACTTTGATTATTCCTTTTTTCCCACTCATAAATGATATAAGTGGCCGGTTTCCATTGATTCTTACCATATATTAATAGGAATAAGTTCAGTTTTGGCAAGAGTTATTTTGGGGTGTTAATACTTGTTCCATTTTCAAGTACAGTTTTAAGCTATTCAATCACTTCTTCCTGTCTCTTGAAATTTCTTCTGGGGAAGGAATTTGGGGCCGTCTCTTGACTTTTCCTCCTGCCTCCTCAGCCATTCATTAAGCTGGCCCTTGATCCTCCAGGGTCCATGGGAGTGGAGGGTTATGAAAGGGAAAAGGCAAAAGTTTTTCAGTGGATGATATGCTTTCAAATGCTGTTTCTTTTGGAAGGAAGTTTTAGTTCATCAGAGGCTGTACCCTGACCTATTCTGTAAAAGAAACAAACAGACCTGCAAGTATTGCTATACATAAACATATCCATGCACAGGCATTACAAAAAAGAGTTGGATCATGTAAAACAAACTGAAAGTAATGTTTACATCTGAGGAGAGCAAGTGGGATGAAGGACAAGACGTATGGGCATCCCAAGGATATTTTTACTTTGTATTTGAATTCTTAAAACATGTAGAATGTATTTTGGATATTTGGTAAATGAAAAGGTATATATTGAAAATAGCATGAAAAATTGCAAATGGGAAGGAAATTACTTTCTTCTAAATAGAAAAAAATGTAGAAGGGCCTTTTTTTTTTGGTTGCTGTTGTTGGTTACACTTTGTGGCATGTGGGATCTTAGTTCCCCAATAACCATTGGACTGCTAGGAAAGTCCCCTGAAAGGGCTGTTTTAAAGAAAACCTTCTAAAATACTTACATGTTCATTAACCTTAAAAAGCTGTAGTGTTTTCACATGAGTTTTGGGATAAAGTTATATAGAGAAAACATATGAACTTTGAGATGTAGCATTATTTTTGGAGTGGGTTATTTCTAAAAGTCATGTTTTGAAGTATTATCTACATATAATACAACACATAGATTTTTAGTTTGATGAATTTTTATACATGTATGCACTTGTATAATCCCCTCCCAAGCACAGTAGAGAATATTCCTTTCTCTGGTAAAGTTCCCTTATGCCACTTTCCAAGCTTTCAACCACTCTTGGCAACAACTGATCTGCTTTCTATCACCACAACTTATTTTTGCTGATTCTAGAACTTCATTTGACGAGAATTGTATGATACGTACTCATTTGTGCCTGACTTACCTCAATCTCATATCTGAGAGATTCATCCATGTGGTTACGTGTATCAACAGTTCTTTCCTTTTTATTTGCTGAGTAATATTCCACTGAATGAATATATCAGTTTGTATACCTGTTCTCCTGTTAGTAGATATTAGGATTGTTTTCAGTTTTGGCTGTTACTGATTTAGGCTGCTATAAATACATGTGTACAAGTCTTTCTCTAAATATATGTTTTAATTTCTCTTGAGTAACTACCTAAGAGTAGTATTGTTAGGACATCAGATAGGTGTATATTTTACTTAGAATAAACTATCAAACTTCCTTAGAATCAAAGTTGTACTATTTTATATTCCCATTAGGAATTGAGAGTTCTAATTGTTCCTCATTCTCTCCTGGACTTTTCTTTCTTGGGAGGTTTTTGATTACTGATTGTGTATCTTTACTATTGTTCTATTGAGGTTTTTCTTTTTTTCCCTAATGATTCCCACAGTAATCACGGTGAGGCAAGACCAGAGTGGGCCTCTCAGGAAGCTGGAGGTCCACCTTGGACTCTCATTTTCCCGCTGGGGAAACCATAGGCTTGAGGGCTCTGTGGGTGTGATGCTGTGCCGGCCTTGGGGGAGGCCTAATGTGGTCGGAGTGTAGCCACTCCTCTTGCCCTTCTCTGTCTGTCTGGTTCAGGAGGGTGCTTTGGCCTTAGCCCTGGGTTCTGGGGAGTTGTTTAAGTGGTGTCTTGTCTATGGATAGTTGCTAGCTGGTCTTCTTGTGAGGGGGAGACTGAAGTTGGGAATGACCTATGTTGCTCTCTTGATGGTGTCTCCCTATAAAGTTTTCTGCACACACAATTATAGTGTCTCTGAATAACAGTGGTTTAGCCTTTTCCTCTTCACTTTTAATGCCTTTTGCATCTTTCTTAACTTACTGTACAGGCTAGTTCTTCTGTACAATGTGTTGAATGGAAGATCTGAGAGCAAACATTCTTTTGTTTTCTCTTAGCCTTGATTAAGAGTTCAGTGTTTTACCATATAAGTATGATGTTGGCTATCTTTTTTTTTTTTTTTTTAAGGAAAAACCCTTTTATTAGGTTGACGTTTGATTCTCTTTCTGGATTACTGAGAGGTTTTAAACATTAACGGGTTGAATTTTGTCAAATGCATTTTATTGTCTGTTGAGATACTTTCTTTTTTTTCCTGTTAATTTGTTGAATTTATTTCAAATATTAAATCTTAACATTTCTAATATTAGAAATACAAGATCAGAGAGTATACTTTAATGTTGTAGTTACTTGAGACAAATAATGATAGCATATGATCTTTCTTGATGAACATTTTTTGAAAGGAAATATTATTCTTCAGTTTTGGGATATTGTATTTTATAAATGTCAGTTCAGGGTAGTTGATGATATTTAGGTCTACTGTTTCAATATGCATACTGTTATTTTTGTCTTCTACTTAAACAACAGTGAAACAACAGTGTTAACATTTCAACTAGGATTGTCTTTTTCAAACAGTTATTTCAAACTAATCCTTGTTTTTTAAAGTCTTTCCCTTATTTTGCTCATTTATATGTCATTTTAATGATTTTTCAAATTTTTCTGTTGAGTTATTTCTGTTATTATGAAATGGATCTCTGTATCTTTGGAGATTCTCTGTTGTTTCGATGTTTACTTTGTATGATAATGTTATAGCCTCTAAGGCTTATTATACTTGATGTTTGCATTGTCATTGTTCAGTCGTGACTGTTTGCGACCCCTGGACTGCAGCACACCAGGCTTCCCTATCCTTCACTGTCTCCCGGAGCTAGCTCAAACTAGTCCATTGAGTCGATGATGCCATCCAACCATCTCGTCCTCTGTCGTCCCCTTCTCCTCCTGCCTTCAGTCTTTCCCAGCATCAAGGTCTTTTCTAATGAGTCGGCTTTTCGCATCAGGTAGTCAAAAGTATTGGCACTTCAGCTTCAGCATCAGTCCTTCCAATGAATATTCAGAATTGATTTCCTTTAGGATTGATTGGTTTGATCTCTTTGCAGACCAAGGGACTCTCAAGAGTCTTCTCCAACACCACAGTTCAAAAGCATCAATTCTTCAGCACTCAGCCTTCTTTGTGGTCCAATTTGCACATTCATACACGACTACTGGAAAAACTACAGCTTTGACTATATGGACCTTAGTTGGCAAAGTAACATCTCTGCTTTTTAATATTGCTGTCTAGGTTGGTCATAGCTTTTCTTCCAAGGAGCAAGTGTCTTTTAATTTCATGGCTGCAGTCACCATCTGCAGTGATTTGGAGTCCAAGAAGGTCAAGTCTGTCACTGTATCCATTGTTTTCCCATCTATTTGCCATGAAGTAATGGTACAGGATGCCATGATCTTAGTTTTTTGAATGTTGAATTTTAAGCTAGCTTTTTCACTCTTCTCTTTCACCTTCATCAAGAGGCTCTTTAGTTCTTGTTCGCTTTCTGCCATAAGGGTGGTGTCATCTGCAAATCTGAGGATGTTTGCATAGTATATCTTTCTGTTATTTCATTTTTAGTTTGTCTGCATCTTTGTATATAAAGTTGTTTCTTAGAGACAATGTATAGTTGGATCTTGGTTTTTTTCTTTTTTAAAGTCTTTTTGCTTTTTATGGGGAGAATATGGTCCATTTTCATTATATGTGTGTTTTTAAGTCTATTCTCTTGGTGTTTTCCTTTTTGTCTCATATCTCTTTTATTTCTCTTGTTTTAATCAAATGTTTATCATCCTACTTTATTTCTTATATTAACTTTTTAGCTGTTTCTACTGCAGTTAATTTTTAGTGTTTGGTCTGGGTATTACAATATGCATTTTTAATTTGTCATGGGCTGCTTAAAATTAATATTGAACCACTCATTCTTAACAAATACAAGAATATTAAAAAATAATGTAGTTCCATTTACTGTCTGCCCTGCCATTTAAAATTAATATTTAACTACTTCATTCTTAACAAATATAAGAATCTTAATATAATTCCATTTGCTTGCTGCCCCTTCCATTTCTGTTATCATATATTTATTCTACTTTCCTGTATCTTATAAATGACACTAAGAAATTGTTTGTGCTTTAACAAGTAATTTATCTTTTGAGGAAATGAATACCCATGCATTTCCCATTTCTAGGGTTCCTCATTTCTTCTTAAAGTTTCACATTTCTGTCTGGTATCATGTGATTTAATTAAGCATAATGGATTATTTAAAAAGTATTTCTTGTGGAAGTGTGCTGGTGACTATTCTTAGCTTCCTTCATCCGAAAATGACTTTCTTTCATTTTCAGTTTTAAAGACTAATTTTATTGGGTGTCATGTTCTTGGTTGAGAGTTCTTTTCCTCCTTCCATTGCTTTGAACATGTTCTCCCGTTTTCTTTTCGGTCTCCATTATTTCTGATGATGAAGTTCACCTGTGTGTTGTGGAGTTTTCCTCTGTCTGCTTTCAGGACTTTCCTTTAATTTTTGGGTTTTTGCACTTTGATGTACCTAGGTTTAATTTTCTTTGTATTGATTCTTTATGGAGTTGCTGAGTTTCCCCATTTTGTAGGTTAATGTTTTTCAGTGAATTTGGGAAATTTTCCACCATTATTTCTTCAAATATTTTTTCTGCTCCATTCTCTTGCTTTAATGTAGTAGAACTTTAATAGCTACTTAGTAGTTTTGAAGTCCTGTCTTCTAATTTCAGTGTCAGGGTCATCTTGGCGTCTGTTTCCTTTGGTAGCTTTATTTCTGACTGCATGTCACATTTACTGATTTTTCTTGTCTGGTAATTTCTAACTGTATGCTGGACATTATGAATTCAGCGTTGTTGCAAGTCTGTTTTTGTTTTCCCTTCTGTCTTTTTAATTATGTCAAGTTTCATTCTGGAATGCAGCTAGTGTAGTTGGAGATATTCTTAATCCTCTCTAGGCTTGGTTTTAGCTTTAGTTGGGTTATTCTAAATAGTCCTTACTTTACAGTATGATCCTTACTGTTAAGCCTTGGTCTTTCTGGTATCTCAACTGAATTCTGGGATATTAATGAGGTTCCTCCACCATGACTAGGTAGGAACTTTAAGATATCCTGGTACTCTACAGCCTTTGGTATCTCCATTCTTTATTTAACCCCAGAGTAGTTTGTCTGCTAGCCTTGTTTCAGCCCTGTCACCTCCTACCCCCAAAACTGGACAGCTCCCTCACCTTCAGTACTGCCTGCAAATTCCACTAGCTTCAACACCCCAAACTCTGAGCTGTGATCATTGGGCACTGCCTGAAACACCCCAAACTCTGATTTTTGATCACTGGGCACTGCCTGAGTCTCCACTTCCCTGTGCTGTAGTCAGAAAACTGTCCCAAACTGGAGATCTTGAGTGAAGGTGGAATTCACCTTCTGTGTTTCTGTTTTCTCAGAAATTGCAGTTTACTCTACCTGTTATTCAATGCCTGAAAATATTTGTCCATTTTCATAATTATTTACAGCAAGGGGGGAAGTTCAGTATTAGTTACCCTATCGTAGAAAGTAAACAGTATATGTAAAACTCATTAAGTTTTACTTATACCAAACGGATGCTTATATTTCATCTGCAATATTAAGATCATGGCAGATGTAATAAGAAACTTTATAAATAGATTGGGTATTAGGAATAATTGCATATTTTGTGGGTTGCTAAAATTAATCAGAAATGTACTATTTGTTATGATTGCTCCATTCCCTGTGTAGTTACAAGTAATAAATATTTGAATAAATGAAGATCAAATAAGAATGTATACTTGAAAAGCCCTTGAAAATTATTAAATGTATGAACATGTGAAAGATATTAAACTCTTTTACTAATTTGCAAACTGTATTCTCTTTTCTTGCTTTTAAATTGATATTCCTGTATTGACTTACTGGAATTCTTTGAATTTTTTTTTTTTTTAATTGGAATGATACTAAGCTGGAAGGTCTAAGCTGGTGAATGTATATTGGCTTATGAAATACTCAATACATTTTTGTTATTTTTATTTATTCTTTAAAAAGTAAGCAAAATCACTGATTTCGTTTGGTTTTGTTTTTGTGATCACTTTGGTATTAAAGTATAGGAATAAAGGGGAATGATTAAGAGTCTGCTGAGGTTTTATTTCAGTGGGCATTAACTAATAAGTCCGTTGCCTGAACTTTTGTTACGTTATTAATTTCCGAAACATGGTTTTTAATTATCTGTAAGTTGACTAATTTTCTTTTCTTAATATTCTAGCTCTGTCAGTATCAGCTCACATCATTGAAAAATAATTCTGAAGACATGTTTTGCTGAAAAGACAGCTGAGAAAAATTTTACGAATGGGATGAACACGCGCCAGTTCATTGACTACCTACTGCAATTTGAATGTTAACATCACCCACCTGGTACAGTTACCTAGTGATGTACCAGTTCTCACGATACCCTATTTCAGTGTGCTTGTCTTGATTAAAGAATTCAAAGTGGAGTACCGCAAACTTGATATGGAAAATAAAAAGAAAGACAAGGACAAATCAGATGATAGAATGGCACGACCTAGTGGTCGGCTGGGACATAACACTCGAGGAACTGGTTCTTCATCCTCTGGAGTTTTAATGGTTGGACCTAACTTTAGAGTTGGAAAAAAAATTGGATGTGGGAATTTTGGAGAACTACGATTAGGTAAGACTATTTTGTTTATTCCATAATAATGGGAGCATTTTTTTTTAATGAAGGGTACTTTTTAATGAAATGATTTAGTTAGTTACTTGTTGTTTCATTGTTGTGGTAATTTTAAACAACACAGATACTAACAACTAAGAATTTCTATGTACTTGTATTTTCATTTGTGGGTCATTACTTAGTATAACAGTGTCTGTTTTCTTGAGATTAGCCATCCAGATTAAGAGAAAAAAGAAAGTAAATGAAAAAGCCCTAGCAGGCTGAAAGAGATACCAGGGGAGTCTTTGCAGTGTACTCTTTAGGAATGATATTTAGGCTACCTTTTCTGCTTAGAAAACATTTAGTAACTGTATGGCTTAAAGTTAAAGTAATATCCTCAAACTACATCAGAAATCAGTGCAGTTTGCAGTGTTATAATTTATTCCCCTCTTCCCCCATGTATGTCCAGAGCGGTTTAGAAATCTATATTCTTAACAAGGGACACAAAGTACTGATTCAGTTTATTCTTATAATCAGGTAAGTTTGGGAAACATTGGTCTACTTTAACCTCCTAACTCTACGTTTAAGACATTTGAAACTCAGGGAAGGTTTCTTGACAAATGTAACCCATCAATTTAATGATGGCCTCACGATCCAAATCTATCTTTTTAACTCTCCTAGTGCAGTGAAAATGTGGCTGTCTTCATTGAAGAGAAACAGGGAGGAGGACCGCACGGTTTTATGGGAGTCAGTGTTGAGGTTCCTCGAGGGCTGGCTGGTCAGTGCACCAGCATGAGTGTACACTTCTTAAATAAAAAGAAAAAACTTAGCTTCGCAATTTTCATTAGATTCAACCTTGGTGTTATAAAAATATATGCAATTGTATGTTCATCTACTCAGCTACTTCTCTTTATCATCTTGTAAAACACTTTGAAAGAAAGTGAAGTTTTAGTCTCAAAGAGTATCAGACTCTTTGAGACCCCCATGGACTGTAGCCCACCAGGCTCCTCTGCCCATGGAGTTCTCTAGGCAAGAATACTAGAGTGGGTTGCCATTCACTTCTCCATGGAATCTTTCTAATCCAGGGATCAAATCCAGGTCTCTTGCATTGCAGGCAGATTCTTTACCATCTGGGCCAAAAACATTCTAATTTTTAGTTACTCCTTCATTTCATTATTGTTTTATGTAGTTAGTGTACATTAAATCTTTGAATGAAGCAATCCAATAAAAGGTAATCACATATTTTATAATACATATGATGTGTCTGATAGACTCTTCTGCATTTTAGTAGGGACTCAAATATTTGAAAGGGTGAATGTTTTATATTTTATTTTTTAAAAGATATTGTAATGATACTTTGAAATTCTTAAACTGTTTCTGATTTTGGCATTAAAAAGCAGATTATTTACTTGTCTGACCTTGAATTACACCCATCCATCCATTAAAATTTATCACATGTCTACAGTATTATGTATGAAGCATGATTAGACACTGATGATACATTGGAAAAATATAAAAATTGTCTCTGCCATTATGCAACGCATAAGTCATTTAACCACATGGGGCTTCAAATTTGTCAACTTTAAAATGGAATTATTTCTGCTTCCTGAATTATTGTGAAGATTAAATTTAGATAGCAGTATAAAAGAACCAACATTATCCTTGCCTGTTTGAGGAAAGCAGTGATTGTTCTACTCCTTTAAAGGATATCAAGATATTTGTTCTTAATTAAGATTATAGCATGTTGTATGTATATTTAAATTCAATATAAATTAGTTTTCTAGCTGTATATTATGACATATATATTTGTACTTTGTCACTCTCTGTATATGACTATAGTACTAAAGTATTTTGGCATTTATTATTCAGAATTGATTTCATATAATTTATTTCAAAATAACTATATATATATATACACACACATGTGTGTGTGTATGCATGTATATGTGTGTGTGGGTATATGTGTGTATATACACAAAAGAATCTAGTGGAACATTTTAGCCAGGGCATATGAGAAAACTGTATTACTCCTATAAACTGAAGCTAACATGCTGTATACTGAAAAAAACAGCAAAATACCCCCATTCTTTTACAGTCTGTGAATAAACAGGAATAGGGTCAGATGACTTACTAGTCTATCCATCCATCCATCCATTATCATCTTTCTATTTATCTGTCTATATCTAATCTACCTGTGCGTTTTTATTGTATATTTGTGTAGATTTTATTTCAATGTTTTATCTATACATGTTACTGTTTTAGTACTTACTATATATGTAACATGTCCACTTCCATAATTATTTTAGTCATTTTTTTCCTTAGTAGACTACTAAATAAAGGGAGGTATTATTCCCTTTTAAAAAGGTTCCAGGTGATCTCTCTGTACAGAAAGTGTCATTTTTTTCTATGATAAATGTGAATAAACATGTTTATTTAATCTGGATAAACATGCTGATGTTAAAAGCTGGTTTGAATTCTTAAACTGCCTTCTTTAAAACCATGTTAATAGACATTGATTTCTGGCACTAAATTTTTTGTGATTAGTATTGAGTAAGAAAGAATATAGAGTATATATGTTATAGGTAAGTGATTGTCAAAAAAGATGCTATTAGGATCTTGGGCTGGACAGTGTTTTTTTTTGTCTGCTTGTTTGTTAGAAGACTGTCCCATGCATTGTGTGGTATTTAGAATTTCAGACCTCTTGGACACTGAACAGGAGTTGTATCTCCACATGCAGCCCCAGCTTCTTTCCCTCCAGCCCCTACTCCCATTTCCAAAAGCCCCAAGGAGAGACACTATTACCCTCTGTTGAAAGTACTTTTATAGAGGATTACTAAAGAAAGAAGGAAATGGCAACACACTCCAGTACTTTTGCCTGGAGAATTCCATGGACAGAGGAGCCTGGCAGACTGTAGTCCATGGGGTCGCAAGAGTTGGACACGACTGAGTGGCTAACAGACACACACACACACACTAAAGAAAGAAAGCCGAACATAAAAAATTTGCCTTGAGATTAAAAAGAAAATAGTTAATCTTTTTAAAAAATCTAAAATTAAATTTAAGTAAATGTGTTTACTATCATTTTTATCTGTATTTTTAATTGTAAAATGATGAATTGATATTTTTAGTTTTATTTTATCCTTGTATTGGTGGTAAGGCTTGTATCCAGCATGTTGGATATATTCCTAGCTTAGACAATTAACCAAAACCCCCAGAAATGTTTTTAACAAGTACAGAATGAGACAGAACAAAGCTAGCTAAAATGTGGGTTATGTTGTATGCATTTTGTATTTTCCTATGTATTATGAGGCTTTAACATCTGAAGAAAAACCTTTCTGGTCAACCATATAGACCTCTGACTGCGGATGTATTCTAGAACGTGTGGAATACAAACCAGCTAATATAGCATTGCTTTAATAATAAAAAGAAACCAAAAAACCTCAAATCCGTTTACTCTATGGAAAGACTGCTCCTCTACAGGATAGCCAGTTCTTCAAAATAAAAAAAAATTGAGAGCATGCCTTTGATCTGCAAACTAACCAATTTAGAGCCATACCTCCCTCCTCTCTCTGGCCCATGCATTCCAGGAGGCAATCTTCCTGAAGGCATCCCGTGGCAAAGTACAAGACAGAGAAACTGCCCCGAAGGTTAACAGAGTTATTCAAACTAGTCACTCCTAAGCTGTTTACCCTCCCCTATCTTGCTTTTCCTGCAGAAATACCAAAGATCTTGGCCAAAGCTCTTCCCTTGCTCCTGTCTTCTACCACTTGACCAAAACATGATGTTTCTTCTGTGTCTCCTCTTGTAGCTATGCCTGACTGACCATCACGTGAAAGAACAGAACAAGGGTGTTATATATTGTTTTATGAATTAACATATCTGAAGTAAGATATTATAAATTTTGATATAATTAAGTAGACATGGAAGTTTTTATAACTTTTTATTTTTGTTTAAGAATTGTTTTGTTGAAAATTCTTCAGGTCTTAACCATATGTATCAAGTAAATATACAGATTTGGGTGGATTCATCTTTTTTACGTTTATTGATTTTTCTGTATTTATTAGCTGAAGCTTAAAATTTTTCTGAAAAATGTAACAAGGAGTAGGCTATGATGCTATAAGAAAGAGACCCTAGCATACAACAGAGTTAGGCAAAGTTCTTTCTTTCTCTTTCACATAACACAGGCCGGAAGAACAGCACCAAGGGCTGTCAGGATATCTCTGCACCCTCAGTATGTGGCTTCAGTCTCAGTGTGTGAGTCGCTTACTCCTGTTGTTGCTTTCTCCCACACACCCAGCCAGCAAGAAGAAAAGGGCCAGAAGATAACGTTCATTCTCGCAAGTAGGCAGTGACATACCTTGTGTTGACTCATATTTAGAACTTAAAATCACATGTCTGCACCAAGTTGAAAGAGAGGCTAGAAATGTAGTCTAGCTGGGCAACTATTTTAGGCTGTTCTTTTACTAAGGAAGGTGAACAGGGATATTTCAGTCGATTAGTTGTCCCTGATATAACCATATATGGAGTTTCTGTAGAACATAGTTTTATAATAATGACTATTCAAATATCCCAATATTGGTAAACCCATCTTTTCAAGTTCAGTATGGCTCAAAGTACTATTGGAAACATCTTTTGAAATTGGATTAAAACTTCAGTGAACTGGAACCAGTTTACTTGGAGCCTTTTCTTAATTGGATTTCCTCCATACACACACTTCTCTCTCTTGCTTGTATTGTACCCACAAACATATACTTTGTGCATTGAACATACATTGTTAGTTTGTTCATATATATACCAAATGTGGATTGAAAAGCCGATTATTTAAGGGCATGCCTATACAAAGTGGATCATTGAAAAAGCAAAAGAGTTCCAAAAAAATGTCTACTTCTGCTTTACTGACTACGCCAAAGCCTTTGACTGTGTGGATCACAACAAACTGGAAAATTTTGAAAGAGATGGGAATACTAGACCACTGGACTTACCTCCTAAGAAATCTGTGTGCAGGTCAAGAAGCAACAGTTAGAATTGGACATGGAACAAGAGACTGGTTCCAAATCAGGAAAGGAGTACTGATTTATCAAGGCTGTATATTGTCACCCTGCTTGTTCATCTGTGCAGAGTACATCATGAGAAATGCTGGACTGGATGAAGCACAAGCTGGAATCAAGATTGCTGGGAGAAATATCAGTAACCTCAGATATGTGGATGACACCACCCTTATGGCAGAAAGCAAAGAAGAACTAAAGAGCTTCTTGGTGAAAGTGAAAGAGGAGAGTGAAAAAGTTGGCTTAAAACTCAACATGCAGAAAACTAAGATCATGGCATCTGGTCCCATCACTTCATGGCAAATAGATGGGGAAACAATGGAAACAGTGACAGACTGCATTTTTTGGGGCTCCAGAATCACTGTAGATGGTGATTGCAGCCATGAAATTAAAAGATGCTTGCTCCTTGGAAGAAAAGTTATGACCAACCTAGACAGGATATTCAAAAGCAGAGACATTACTTTGCCAACAGAGGTCCATCTAGTCAAACCTATGGTTTTTTCAGAAATGCATGGATGTGAGAGTTGGACTATAAAGAAAGCTGAGTGCCGAAGAATTGATGCTTTTGAACTGTGGTGTTGGAGAAGACTCTTGAGAGTCCCTTGGACTGCAAGGAGATCCAACCAGTCCATCCTAAAGGAAATCAGTCCATAATGCATTGGAAGGACTGATACTGAAGCTGAAACTCCAATACTTTGGCCATCGGATGCGAAGAACTGACTCATTTGAAAAGACTCTGATGCTGGGAAAGATTGAAGGCGGGAGGGGGAGGGGACAACAGAGGATGAGATGGTTGGATGGCATCACTGACTCAATGGACATGAATTTGAGTAAACTCCAGGAGTTGGTGAGGGACAGGGAAGCCTGGTGTACTGCAGTCCATGGGGTAGCAAAGGGTTGGACCCGACTGAGTGAACTGAACTGAACTATGCAAAGTGACAAAAATGCATTAGTAATATTCAATCATGGCTCATTTTTATAACCTTCAAAGTTTAGTGAAGTCACTAATATTCAAAAAAAGAAAATGCTTTTAGGATTTAGTTCTTTCTTCTGTGACTTAAAAGTAAACATTTGACCATGTAAATGAAAACAAGAACAATATTTTTAGAAGTATTTTATTTTCATTGTATGGAATCTGTGTTTAACTTTTTGTCCTATAAATATTTTTTCCCTATGTGGTTATGAATAAATATCATATACAATACAAAATAGTTCTGAGAAGATGATAATGTCTTGATGAAATATAAATTCCATTTTTAAGTTAAAAATTTTTCTTTTGTTAGACACTCAGGATTTAAATATTCCTCAAGATTTAAATTTTTCATTGTATCATTAAAGTATTCACTAAGCCAATTTTATACATCATGTATTCTTAAAATATATATGGTCACATCTAAATGCTGTACTAATTGGCTAAAAAATGGTATGTTTTCTAAAATGATTTTTAATTTATGGGCTCAGTGAGTACTTTGACTACAGCTTGGCCTACACCACTTAGGTACTCCTATTAATCTCTGTCTTTGTGATCAGTGTAATAGGTTTATGAGACTTATGCTACTTAGCATTAGAATGAACATTTTTCCCCCCACTCATTTTTATAAAACAACAACAAAACTCAGAAGATCTTTGTAATATTTATATGAACAAACACTACTGTACAGTTGGCAGTGGTTGTAACTATTTTTGCCATGACATTCTTTGTCACACGTAGTCTTGCTGTTTGGTCATGCAGCTCATTGACCGTAAGGCAGTTTGGCCCTAAAGGGTAAGATAACTAGTTGACAATTTGGTTTCAGTGCTCTAGAAGATTAAAAAAAAAAACAAACCTGGTTGACAGTTTTGATCTTGAATGGTTGACAGTTTGGTTTCATTTCTCCACGGATGCAGTGCTTTCATTTTTTTTTCATTTTATATTGGATTATAGTTTATTTACAATGTTGTGTTAGTTTCAGGTGTACAGCAAAGTGATTTAGTTATTTTTACAGTCCCACCACTTCATGGTAAATAGAAGGAAAAAAGTGGAAGCAGTGACAGGTTTTCTTTTCTTGAGCTCCAAAATCGCTGTGGACAGTGCTGCAGCCATTAAATTAAAAGATGCTTGCTCCTTGGAAGGAAAGCTGTGAGAAACCTAGACCGTGTATTTAAAAGCAGAGATATCACTTTGCCGACAAAAGTCCATATGATCAAAGCATGGAAATGAGAGTTGGACCATAAAGAAGGCTGAGTGCTGAAGAATTGATGCTTTTGAACTGTGGTGCTGGAGAAGACTCTTGAGAGTCCCTTGGACAGCAAGGAGATCATACTAGTCAATCCTAAAGGAAATCAACCCTGAATATTCCTTGGAAGGACTGATGTTGAAACCAAAACTCCAATACTTTGGCCACCTGATGTGAAGAGCTGACTCATTGGAAAAGACCCTGATGCTGGGAAAGATTGAGGGCAAGAGGAGAAAAGGGCGGCTGAGGATGAGATGGTTAGATAGCGTCACTGACTCAATGGACATGAATTTCAGCAAACTCGGGGAGATAGTGAAGGACATGGAAACCTGATGTACTGCAGTCCATGGGGTTGCAAAAGTTGGACACGACTTAGTGACTGAAAAACAACAACTTTGGCTAATTTAGATACAATTGCTTGTTCTCTAATGACATCTTTACCAGGTTTATCATGCAATTAGAAATTGGAGGCTAAAGAAGAATCAAGCTCTTCATGTCTCTCACAAAAGACATGGTTACACGATTCCTGATGAGTGTAAGTTTCTTGAAAATGGTCAAAATTTTTGCTGTTTGATAGTGGAGAACATGATGGAGACAGAGTTTTTGTATTTGGTACAGCATCTAGCTTAGTGAATTTGGTGAAATATAAGGAGTGGTCATGTGTTGGAACATTTAAATGCAGTGCAGTGATTTATTACCAGTTGTATAGGTCGCACCTGGAGGAGGACATGGCAACCCACTCCAGTGCTCTTGCCTGGAAAATCCCATAGATGGAGGAGCCTGGGAGGCTACAGTCCATGGGGTTGCAAAGAGTCGGAGACAACTGAGCGACCTCACTTTCTTTATGTAGGTTACATGTATTGATAATCATTAGGAGTGCCCCTCGATTATTCATTTTATTTCCAGGGAAATCTGGAGAGACTTAGTGCAAAATTTTTCTTATATCATAGAGAATTTAGGTCCAGTATGAGATCCTGAATCCTTAATGTTTGACTTTGACAAAGGAAGTATCACCTTTTCTCAGATATACCATTATTATCATGAATCTTCACAAATTTTAAATGTTTTTTATATTTTCATTTTTCACAATAAAGTCTTTAAAAGATTTTTTTATTAGTTTTTCATGTGGCTTTGTGTCCTATTTAATGTTTATTTAAAATTTTATTTTCCCTTTTTTTATGGCAAAATTGCCTTATGGGCCGTTAGCTGGACTGTGAAATTGCTTGTGGCAAAGAGTCTTATGGTGAAAATACTGCTCACTGTGGCAACATATCCAAGACTGAAATTTTGTCTAGAAGTTTTCCTGCCATTCATTGAATAAAATGAAGTATTGAATAAAATGAAGTTAGGAGTATTATGTTGGAAAAATTTGCATGTGTGAAAGTTGATGATTATGTATTTTATTCAGTACTCAGTGTAACCAGGGCCATTTACTATCATAGTTAAACACAACAACTGTCATTGTTCTGTCTTTCTTCAGAAATTCAGAAATCAAATATTGTTATATTTTTTATCTTTTTAGCTATACTTGTAAAGAAGCACATGAATTTGTGTATCACATTATCTTTACATACTTAATTCTCCATAGTGTTTTACTTGAACTACAGATACTGACCCTGTGGAATTTTCTAGATTATTTTCAACTTGCTGGTGCAAATGATTAGTGTAATTTACTTGGATTCTTTACATATTAATTATGTTAAATCTTTATTCTGATTTGTCTTCTATCTGTTCTTTGTGTAGGTTTAAACTTAAAAAAGTTTAAATTTGTTTTAAGCTATCAAATCTGTATAAAATCTTCTGATCTCTTAATCTTTTTCCATTTTTTTTTTTTTTAATGCTCAAAAGGCTTCTGTATACTGGCCTGATAAATATTTTTTCTTGTTTTTGGCTTATATCTAACTCTTAAAATAACTGGAATTTAATTTGGTTTTAAGGTAAGTTGCTAATAACACTTCTTCCCCTCAAAGTAAATAACTAGTTTGTCAAAGCCAGTTATTGAATAGTATTTCTAAAATTTTGTTTTATTTTAAATGTATTCTGGATTTTTCTGTATATTTACTAGATTATGTAAGAGCCCTATTAAGATCACATCCGATAGTAACAAAGGATTTAAAATGAGGTGGTGATTGAAAAAGGAATTGTGTAGTCTTGTTTCAATATACTGTTCTGGTTTTGAAACTTAGTGTGTTTGCCTGTTGATTACTTCCTAAGTGGTACACAGTGTTCTAACAAAATAAGAGTTTTTCTATTTTTTTTTTAATAGGCTAAAGTATTTCTTAGTTAGTCTTACTTTTTTCTCTGAGTCCAGATGAAATACTAAATGTTACTGAGTTGATCATAAATTTAAATATATCCCTGTTATTGAGGTTTCTGCTAAATAGTTGGAAGCAAAAATCTATAATTTATTTAAATGTATTCTGTGCTTCTCCTATCCCCCCAGAGCAGTTTTACATAATATATCTTTAAAAATTCACTTTTGGTAGAATCTGACATTTTTCTTTCTTTTTCAAGGGAAAAATTTGTATACAAATGAATATGTGGCCATTAAATTGGTAAGTTCATGTTTCTTATTTTTCTTCAATCATTTTCTTGTTATTTCTTTAATGATTAAGTTGCATTTTCACTAGTTTTTTCCATATCATTTGTAACTTGAGTGTTTATTTGGAAAGTATGAGGCATAACTGATCTTTTGTTATTAAGCTTCTAGCATCATCGTGCCCTCAAGTGTATGGTAATGTATAAGATATCTGTGTCTTTCTGTGTTATAATAACTTAATTCTTTTACTGTGGCAGCATTATAGAATTGAATTCTTAAAATTTGGTACTGCTTCAAATTTGAGGAAGCTGATGTACTGGCCTTTTTAATATGCTAGAAGTTAGAATGCAAGGTTTTTCTTCCTGATTCAAGCATTTGGACAAAAGTATCTTTAGTGTTTAGGATTACATTACTTGGAAATGTATTTCCAGGTAGCTTCCAAAATCTTTTCTGTTTGTGTTTTATGTTTGGTAAAACTGGGTCTTGCTTGACCGTCAGGGATTCAGAAATTCTTGATATGGGTGGAGGTTAGCCAGGAAAGCAAACTCCCAGGGACTGATTTGAAGTCCTAAAGAAGCTTGGTATGACATCTGTAAGGCAGCTTTTTTTTTTTTTTGGTATAGTTGGGATCTGGGAATTTTTATGACATATAACTTTGTTCTGGTGCAGCTTTACTATTTGGTTTGCCAGCCAGGTTTCCCTGAGGTTGAGCATGGCTTGTTTGGTTTCCCCAGCATGCCTGCCAGTCTTGATCTTGTTTCTGCCAATATAACCTCTGTTATTAGGGTAATGTGACTACAGAAGAGCCTATTCAAGCAAGAGGCAAGTTGGAGAAATTGAAAAACAAAACTTTGGGGATAAGATAGAAAACTGTGCTTTAAGTTAAAAAGCACAGTTTAAGTATCTTTGTGAGTGTAAACCAAGTTTCACTGAAACAAATGCTGTCTATTTTTACTGGAAAATAAAAATGCGCAGTAGGGGTTGTGGTGCTACTGAGATGGGCTCACTGACATGTGAGTTGGGACTGGCATTTACCTGGCATGAGTTCACCTAGGTTTAAGTTCTGGTCCTTGATTTTTATGACAGAAAATCTGGTTAGGTTGTCTCATTAAAATTGTCACTGTTAATCAGAACTAGATTCACAGTATCCATCAATTCACTTAGTCAAGTTCTCAGGTGTAAGTATTTCAAAAGAGTTAATTTCTAACTTACAGTGAAGGTATTTTACTATTATGGGTCCAGAATGCCCACAACAGTATAAATCATGTTTTCTTTCTGTAGGCTTATCTACATAGAATATTAAGTTAAAATTACAAAAAGAAATTTGCAAGGTTCCCTCATGAGTGTGTAGTCAGGACAATGGGAGTTAGTTTGTGCGAATCACAATAGGGAGGCCAGGATGCAAGGAACGGGCACCGCTGACTTTTCTTTTCCCATGGTCTAGGCCAGTGGTCTGAGATACAGACATTGAATGGTGTTGGGAGTGGACATGGCATACTAGGATGGCAGTTCCTATATTCTTTGTTATTGATGGCTTGTAATGAGTAGTTCCACTCATGGGAGCATGTGAATAATACTTAACTGATAGGTTAGGGCAAATCAATCTTTATGTCAAAATATGACCCACGCTAGGCTCACCTTTACTTGTCAATTTCAGTCATTAACTGGTGACCCTTAGCTCCAATTATTTTCAGATTTGAAACTTGTGTACCCTGTTGACATCTTTGCTACCTTACTAAACATGTCCTATGTCATCTGTTAGCCTTCCTGTGTATACACATACAAGTCACTTGTTTTAGTTTACTTTCATGCTGTATCACTGTTCCTGTATTTTTTTAAAATGTCAAGTTTTTTTTTTATTCTGGAACCTAAATTTATTTATTAATTTACTTTTGGCTAAACTGAGTCTTTGTTGCTATGCGAAGGCATTCTCTAGTTGCTGTGAGCAGGGGCTGCTCTTTGTTGTGGTGCGTGGGCTTCTTGTGGTAGCTTCTCTTGTTGCAGAGCATGAGCTCTAGACGAGCAGGCTTAAGTAGCTGTGGGGTGTGGGCTCAGGAGTTGTGGTTCCCAGGCTCCAGCGCACAGCCTTTTTGTTGTGGTGCGTGGGCTTCGTTGCTCCACAGTATGTGGGATCTTCCCAGACAAGGGATCGAACCCACGTCCCCTGCATTGGCAGGTGGATTCTTTACCACTGAGCCAATGGGGAAGTCCCCTAATTTTTTTTTTCTTCTTTTGTTTTTTGACATTATTTTTCTGCCTTGATTTGTCCCTTATTAAAGCACAGTGATCAGAACTACATATAATAATGTTGTTATTCAATATTCTTTGGGAGAACTGGGAGTATTTTTATATCTATATGTGGCATTTTGAGGTTGAAGTATGGTATAGAGTTATACTTGCCTCAGATTCATCCAAAGGTGTATTGGCAAGATAGAAAATTTTTCATATAAACTGTTAAGCCATGGTTGGTACTTAGTTTCCTAAATATTTGCATATGTGTGTATGTATGTATTTATATGTGTGTTATATGTATATACATATATATAAAATGTCCTTATGTATTTTTTCTATCTTATATGTTTGTCTGTCTGTATCTATTGTCTCTGTTTATAGAAAACCTCATAATTTTGTTCAGTACCTGCCTTAAAAGTAACCACTTGAAAAATGTTGTATCTGTATACCTTCAGTACTATCTTATTTTTGTACCTTGGTACAAAGTCATTATTTGATGACAGTGGTGTTCATTCAGAGAGCAAACTTGAGTGACTAATTTCAGTTTTGTTACATATCCCATATAAAGGTTTACACACTTATTTAATGTTACCCTAGTTCCTATTGATAGTTTGCTTCAGGTTAATTTGTTAACTTGATCTCAGCCACCGCTCTCATATCTTGTTTGTTCAGTTCAGTTCAGTCGCTCAATCATGACTCTTTGTGACTCCATGGACGGTAGCACGCCAGGCTTCCCTGTCCATCACCAACTCCCGAAGCTTGCTCAAACTCGTGTCCACTGAGTTGGTGATGCCATCCAACCATTCATCCTCTATCACCCCCTTCTCCTCCTGCCTCCTGCCATACAACAAATGACAGGTTATTATGTATCTTGTTTATAGTTACATAATAACCTGTCATTCATGAATAATGAAAAATTCATCCTATGGTGAGGTGACTTTTCTTGTATGGTGGCACAATAAAATTTTAGTGCTAGTAAAGTATTGGAATCAAGCTGAAGTGACTCTGCTAAATTAGAGAGTAGATAGATCTGGGTTTCTGTTTTTACCTAGGAATTATGTATTTTACTTGTGATTGTCTACTTGGGGTATCTTTTTATTATATCTTATGGTTATATACTTTAATATAGTTAACAAAGGAATTCCACTGTATGGAAGGGGCTGTTTTAAGTCATATATATCTGTATAGAAATAAAATGAGAAAATACTTTATGTGTCTTTTGTAAACAAGGGAACTGAAAAGTACAAAAAGATTAAGTCTAGCAAGTAGTGAATTTATGATTCACACCCAGCACAATTTAATTTCAGTGCCTCTGCCTTTACCCTGCCATCCTGCCTCTCAAGAACCAAGTTGATTGTTTTATCTTATAGTAATCTTTATGATTATAACTGTTCCACTGGGATTTTACAGCTTCCTTATTTGAAGTCTTTGTCGTTGGTTCTTTCATTATGATATGTCCAAGTATAAATTTCTTTTTAGTTACTCTGTTTGGGATTCACATTCTCTTGACTCTCTGGTTTGTTATCTTTCATCAGTTCTCGCATTTATTTCTTCACTTGTTGCCTCTGCTCACTTTTCTTTCTCTTTTCCTTATCAAATGCATATTAGTCCTCATTGTATTGTCCAGCTCTTTAATCTTTTTTCTGTGTTTTCTGTTTTTCTTCCTGCATAATGCATTTTGTATAATTTATGTAGATGCATTCTACAAAATTTTCTCATTCTTTAGATATTTTTCTGTCCCCCAGTTTCCAAATTCTTTTTGCTGTTGTGTTAGTGTGTTGACAGATTGGTTTTAAATTTTGGTTATTTTTGTTTTTTTGTACTTCTTGAAGTTTTGTTGGTTTTGTTTAAATTTTGTTAGCTTGTTATATACTTTCCTGTTGGATCTTGTTCAGTTTTCCTGTGTTATTACTCTGTTATAGTTTTGTTTCCTACACATTTATATCTTAAATCTACTTTGCTTCTGTTTATGTTCTGTGAGTGTGTGTGTGTTTGTCTATGTAGGTATAAATCTCAAAAACATGTTGAATGAAAAGTCAGACACATACATATAAAACATATATCGTACAATCTCATTTGCATGAAATCCAACAAAAGACAAAACAAATCAAAAGATGATAGAAGTCTGAGAGAAGGGTGATAGAAAAGCGCTAAAGGCTTTTTGAGCTAGTGGTTGCAGTTTACAAAACTCAGTTCAGTTCAGTTCAGTCGCTCAGTCGTGTCCGACTCTTTGCGACCCCATGAATCGCGGCACGCCAGGCCTCCCTGTCCATCACCAACTCCCGGAGTTCACTCAGACTCACATCCATCGAGTCAGTGATGCCATCCAGCCATCTCATCCTCTGTCGTCCCCTTCTCCTCCTGCCCCCAATCCCTCCCAGCATCAGAGTCTTTTCCAATGAGTCAACTCTGCACATGAGGTGGCCAAAGTACTGGGGTTTCAGCTTAGCATCATTCCTTCCAAAGAAATCCCAGGACTGATCTCCTTCAGAATGGACTGGTTGGATCTCCTTGCAGTCCAAGGGACTCTCAAGAGTCTTCTCCAACACCACAGTTCAAAAGCATCAATTCTTCGGTGCTCAGCCTTCTTCACAGTCCAACTCTTACATCCATACAAGATCACAGGAAATATCATAGCCTTGACTAGACGGACCTTTGTTGGCAAAGTAATGTCTCTGCTTTTGAATATGCTATGTAGGTTGGTCATAACTTGCCTTCCAAGGAGTAAGCGTCTTTTAATTTCATGGCTGCAGTCACCATCTGCAGTGATTTTGGAGCCCAGAAAAATAAAGTCTGACACTGTTTCCACTGTTTCCCCATCTATTTCCCATGAAGTGATGGAACTGGATGCCATGATCTTCGTTTTCTGAATGTTGAGCTTGAAGCCAACTTTTTCAGTCTCCACTTTCACTTTCATCAAGAGGCTTTTTAGTTCCTCTTATGAGCCTAATATTTAGAAATTGTGTGTTTTACTGTAAGCTGTACTCTACCTAAAATTTTAAAAAATGTATTGTTGCTACTGTCAAAATTCTCCCATCTCCATCGTTGTTCTTTTTTACTTTTCTGTAATGTCACTTTAACCCAGAACCTTTCCATCAGAAATATATAGTGTACAGGGCACAGTAATTCCTGGGAACAGGAGAAGTAGAATCAGGGCCATCATTGCCTTAGTCAAGAATGTTAGCAGTATGCTTTTCTTCAGGGTCAAAGAGTCAAACATAGATTTCCTAATGCTTGTCTAATAGCCACTTAACCTTGTATATGTTTATGGCATTAATTTATTTTACATTGTAGTTAAAGTTGATTATTATCTGGATTTAACCTTAGGGAGACAAGGATACCTAATAGAGTGTTACACTATATAAGAGCTGACATTAAGATTTGTAACATTCGTAATAACTGGGGCCTAGTGACACTTTAATAACTTATATTTTTTATTGTTGCTTTTTTTTTTTTAAATAGGAGCCCATGAAATCCAGAGCACCACAGCTACATTTGGAATACAGATTCTACAAGCAGTTAGGATCTGGAGGTAAAGTCTTATATTAATTTTGAAATTTGTAATAAAATGAATTGTCATGATAGTAACTAGTTTCAAGGAATACTATGTTAAATTTAGTTAAAAGTAATACTTCTTAAGGCTATGCTTAGTAGGTTATTTTCTTACTAGGGTCTTCCTTTTTATTTTAAATATGCCATTTTTGGAGCTTTTTGTGTTGGTACCAATAGAAATGGAGAATATTGTGAAAAAATTTAATTGGGGAATATAAATTTCATACAGTTTCCAGACTCTTAGCCTTTTTGGTGATAGAAGGAGATCAGCACTGGGATTTCTTTGGAAGGAATGATGCTAAAGCTGAAACTCCAGTACTTTGGCCACCTCATGCGAAGAGTTGACTCACTGGAAAAGACTCTGATGCTGGGAGGGATTGGGGGCGGGAGGAGAAGGGGACGACAGAGGATGAGATGGCTGGATGGCATCACTGACTCGATGGACATGAGTTTGAGTGAACTCCGGGAGTTGGTGATGGGCAGGGAGGCCTAGCGTGCTGCGATTCATGGGGTCGCAGAGTCGGACATGACTAAGCGACTGAACTGAAGTGAACTGAACTGATAGTTACTGAAATGACTTAGGACATAGTAGTAGGCTGAAAAATGGCCCCTTAAAAGATATCCATATCACAGGCCCTAGAATCTATAAATGTGACCTTATAGCAAAGACTTTGCAGGTATGAATAAGTTAAGGATATTGAGATTGAAGATTATTTTGGGTTATCTCACTTCTGTTCAGTTGTGTCCGACTCTTTGCGACCCCCTGGACCCCAGCACATGGGTTATCTGGGTGGCCCCAAATGCACAGTAAAGGAGAGTCAGAGGAACGATTTACGTAACGGAAGAGAAGGCCAAGTGGCTACGGAGGCCGAGATTGGAGTGATATGGCCAATAAGCCGAGGAATCCTGAAATCCTGGTGTAGGATTGTCCGGTAGAACCTCTTTGATTCAGCCTGTTGAAACTGATTTCAAATTTTTTGGCCTCCAGAGCTGTGAGAAAGTAAATTTCTGTTGTTTTAAGCCACAAATGTGTAGTAATTACAGTGGCTGTAAGAAATTAATACCAGTATAGTTTCACATAAACTCTTAAGTGAGAATGGATATTTTGTTCCATTGGAAAAAAACTAATGAGAAAATTTCCTATTTTACGTTGTATTTACTTTATGTTAACGTTTCTCTCAGCTCCACTTTTCATTTCTGTTCTACTAACTGTAATGATATTTATATGTACAGTGTCTTACCAAGTAAGGGTATTTTGTTTTCCCAGGTTCAATAGAACGGAATTTTTTCATGTGTTTTTTTGTAAGCTCATGTTTACCTTCTGCTTGGTAGAGCTGTACATTTCTTAATACATTATCAATTTTGCATTCTTTTCTTTTTCCTTAGAGCATGCTTTCCAAATGAGTCATCATTGTGGGGACACTAAGTTGACATTTTGTAATAATGGTTTTATCATTATAATTTTTCTATAGTGCGTGTTTGAGTCTGATACAGACAGTCCTCCAGGACTTATCGAAATTATCACTGACAATTGAGATTTAAATGATAAGGGGATACAATTAATTATATGTGAAACTATACATATTAGTTAGGACTAGTAAGTGACCCCACTCCAGTACTCTTGCCTGGAGAATCCCATGGATGGAGGAGCCTGGTGGGCTGCAGTCCATGGGGTCGCTAGGAGTCTACACAACTGAGCGACTTCACTTTCACTTTTCACTTTCATGCATTGGAGAAGGAAATGGCAACCCACTCCAGTGTTCTTGCCTGGAGAATCCCAGGGATGGGGGAGCCTGGTGGGCTGCCGTCTATGGGGTCACACAGAGTCAGACACGACTGAAGTGACTTAGCAGCAGCAGTGAGTGACAGAAAGCCCTAAGAAGCTAAGTGGGGGAGAAAAGGAGTTTATTGACCACGTACTGTAAATTCAGGGAAAAGACTTGTTTATAAGACATTGCAATACTGTCACCAGAGACATTCTTTAATTTGTCTGTATGCTGTTTGTGCGTGTCTCTCTGTGTGTAAGCAAATGTGTAAGCTTTGTTCTCTGGCCCTTCTTATGAAATGACAGAGAAGCTTACTAACAGCCTAGCTTAGCATTTATAAAAGTATCTCTTAACTAAAAACTTCAGCAAAAGTTCTAGAACTGAATTGTAAGGGTTTCCTGAAGTGGGGAGGGAGGGATAGTTAGGGATTTTAGGAAGGTCATGTGCATGCTGCTGTATTTAAAATGGATAACCAACAAAGACCTACTATATAGCACATGGAACTCTGCTCGGTGTTATGTGCCAACCTGGATGGATGGGGGTTTGGGAGAGAATGGATGCGTATATGCATATGACTGAGTCCCTTCACTGTTTACCTGAAATTACCACAGCGTTGTTAATTGGGTAAAAGTTTAAACTTTGGGGAGAAAAGTTATAGCACCAAAAAAATAAAAGTTCTAGGACTGAATCATACTTATTTTGTATCTAGTGATTTAATCACGGTGAATTTGATCGCCCAGACTTGCATCTTGTGCTCATCTCAGATACTACCTGAAATCCAGGGGCCGGGAATAGGGAGAGGTGGTTGTCTCATGGGAAACTGAGGTGTTACCAGAAGAAGGAAGATTGGGTGCTGGGGACCATGTGTTGAGAACTGCTGAGCTAGGAGTATAAGCATTTGTGCTAAAAGTTAAGAAGGCCTGAAAGCAAAAAATTTCCTTGGAAAAGAACATAACCTATGTGCTAATTCTATAGTTAGTTTTTCTAATCAGATTTCAGTTTTTCTTGATCAGATCTGTAAAGTTTAAACTTCCTGATAAGAATGTTAATATTGATGTGCTCGCGTTCTAAGTTGCTTGTCATGTCCGACTCTGTGCAACCCTGTGGACTGTAGCCCTCCAGGCTCCTCTGTCCATGGGGATTCTCCAGGCAAAAATACTGGAGTGGGTTGCCATGTCCTCCACCAGGGGATCTTCCCGACCCAGGGATCAAACCCATGTCTCTTATGTCTCCTGCATTGGCAGATGGGTTCTTTACCACTACTTCTGTTCTAATCCTTCCTACATGAACAATAGTGGACCTGAAAATGGAAAGAAACATCATGACAATGGTTCTTTTAATAACATGCTTAACCATTGCCCACCTATAAGGAACTGAAGTACCAAGCAGTATTGAGAGTGTAGGATCTCCATATGTTATTTTGTGACTTAATTGATGGTGTTTTATCACGTAAGTGAAATGCTGAAATATAAAATGAAGTGGTAAATGTATTTTGGGAGAGAGATGATGCAATTGTACTTTCACGTAGTGTGTGAATTTTGTATTCTTACCCATTCTTGAGCGTTTCTTGGGAAAAAATATACTTGTCTCCAGTGTTGGGGATGCTAATAAGCATCACTGAAAATTAGTGATGTTAGAAGTTATCAGAGTAACTTTTGTCAGCCCACTATCAATGACTTTTTGTAGTAGTATCAAAAATGCATTTAGAACAATTGAAATTGGGTAGACTCTTAAGTTTATAGTTGAAAGTTCACTGGATACAAAAATACAAAAGCTTGCTTTTGCCCATTGAGTTGGATCATGTTCATGCTTTTTAGTAGCCAAAAAACTTTGATCAAGAGACACAGCTAGTAAGTTAAAGCCTCATTACTCTCTGTTCTCAACCATCTCCCCAGAGCCTCTCTTTTCTTGCCCTCCTGTGCCTCGCCACTCCTTCTGGTCTTGCGTATCATATTCATATTGCTGTGGTCGTGTTGTTTTGTTTGGTGCTTGTTTCGGGTACTCCCTATCCCTTGTTTATTAGCTGCAGCTTTTCCTAATTCATAGCAGTTTGATTTGTTTGCTCATTGTTAGAAAACTGCCCAGCCATGACCTGGGAAATGGAATTTTAGTTTGGTTTTTACAGTGCTTGCATTGTACTCTTGATTTTAAAAAGATATGTAACTCTGATCCTGTACTTCAGTGACAGAATTTGTGTTGAAATACATTATCCATTATATTAGTAGTTATGTAAGAAGTTTTTGCATTCATTGGCTCATGAAGC